>NC_142621.1:28359967-29652110 GCF_059453375.1 Lepisosteus platostomus
AATGAGATAGAAACTCACTAAAATTACTATAATACTGTGCAAAGCATAACACAGTAGTAAAATACTGACATAAGGAATCACTTTTTATAAACAGAGTCCTAAATGCTTGAAACGGTGTTGTCACGGCAAGCATCTGCACCCAAGAACACTGTGATCTTTCAAGAAGCAGCGCTATGCTGGAGTCTTTGATCAATCTTAGAATACAGTACAGCAAGTTCTGAACAATAACAAAACTATTGTTATCATTTCTTTATGTGTATAACAGCATAGCCACAGAGATGGAGCTATAAGCGAGTAAGTAGTGAGCAAAGAATAATAACAATGTTTATGTATGTTTTCAACACAGTACAAATGACACAAAAATCAAAAAGAAACGTTTAGGATTAGTCTCCCAGAGCTCTTAGAAGTCAAGCAAACAGCAATCACTGTAATTTCCTGGGCACCAGCAGGCTTGTTGTGAGGTCAGTGAGAGATGTGTCACTTCTCTAGTAGCGCTCACCCTCCAGGAGTGCGCTGAAAAGCATGAAGTGTGTGAAAACACAAGAGGCCAGATGTGTGAGCAGCTCAGAGGAGCTTGTCTGCCCATTCTTATCCTCTCTGTACAGTAGAGAAATCATTGCTAACAGCCAGCATGTAAAGAAACAATTGGAGAATCCCAACTGGGTGAGTATAAAACAAGAAACAAAAAAAATAGAAAAATATAATAATCAGAATTATATTAATGCTCTAAAACCTGCACAGCACAATTGTGCTACAGAAGTGATGTCCCACATTCAAAGCATGCAAGAACCCCGCACGTCCAGTAGTATTGAAGACACCCTAGCTGACACAAGCCATTCCAATACCAGCAATGCTCAGCCAATTGTGCACAGTGCACAATTGTGCTTGGGGACTAAGATCTCAGACTCAAATCAGTGACGTCTGAACTCTAGGGTTCAACCTGCGCTACAAAATGAAGAACTTTATCCGCTGGGAACCAAGACAAAGCAGCCTTTTAACATATCTCTTTGTTTTAGGTTTCCTCTAGGAGGCTAAAGTCCAGGGACCAGCTTCTCTGTTCTTCCCTGTACACCTGCCCCGAATTAATCCACCAGTTTCATTGCATTCGCATGTCATTGTGATTCATCAATGAATGTTACAATATCACAATACTTTAGTACACAATCTGTAGAAGGGATGTGTCTTCTGACAGCAAAGAGAAAAGGAGAGATAAAAATGTCACTTTCCCACAGATGAACACCGGATGTTTCCACAGACTCATCCTTCTGCATTGTTACAAGAAAAACTAAATAATAGCATTGAAGAGCCTAAAAAAACAAGAAAGTGTGACACATGACAGTGTGTTTGTAAGAAGGAATCACCAAGCAGTGGTGCACTGGTAGGTACACTGCCAAAGGAGGCTTGGAATTAGCTGGCCAGGATCCTGTCAGTGGGCGGCACAGAGGTTAGCATTGCAACACTGGGGCCCTGACTTCAATTCTGGACCTGAGTCGCTCGCTGCATGGAGTTTGAAAGTTCTCCCTGTGCTTGCGTGGGATTCCTCTGGGTGCTTTGGTTTCCTAATGTGAGTGTGTGCATGTGTGTGGCTATGAGTACCCTGTGATGGACTGGGGTCCCATCAATGGTGTAAACTGCCTTGCGCTTTGCCAGGTAGCTTGCCAGACAGTCTCCAGCTCCCCCACGACCCTGAATTGGGTCAAGTGGTTAGGAGATGAATGAATAGATGGAAATGAATGCTTGGAGAGTGTTTTCAGTACAATCTGTGTTGGCTATGGGACTGTAGGCAAACTGAATCAAATGAGCTTGATGGGCTAATTTGCTTCCTCTTATTAGTGAAGATTGTGTCTATGTATAACAAGAAATCTGAAGTCTATTAAGAAAATCACTGAGAAAAGCTTAATCAAAGGAGACTGTAGACCATTGTGACCCATATTTATAGCATGCACATCTGATCAGCTTAATCTGGAACCACTAGCATAGTTGAACTATATTTATCTGACATCTAGACAGAGATTAATTGGTTTCAGATATGCAGCCTGGCCTACTTAATATCAGCACCAAGGAAATCAGTCCCTTTAAAAAAATATGTTATATTCACTGCAAATATAAATCCATTCAATATGTTAGGCTGAACAAGCACCTGCCATACAAGAGCATATGGCACGAATTGTTATAGGTTTCCAGTTGGACTTGATATAAACCAACTGAAAAAGTTGAATACATATTGAACATTGGCACACCACACGTCAATCAATAATACATTATGCACTAATTTATTAAGTGTAAGAAATAGTAAGAACACAAAAGGGCTGACAAGTGACAGGAGATTATTCAGGCCACCTTACTGATTTGCTTGTTACTAGTTCATTCATTTATGGACTTTGTCCATCTGCTTCAACAACATTGCTGAACAGCTAAACCCCACAGCCTTCTTTATTGTGTAAAGAATTCCTTTCTGTTTTAAGTCCTAGATCAATCACCTCTTTATTTTCTATACTTACCTGGCAAATATTTTCAAGTTTATTGAACATTCTTTCAACCCAGTTAAATGTTTAAAGGAATTAAATCACTGTAATACACTGAGTGTGAATACTTGTTTTGGAGCACTACGGCACATTAAAAATAATTTAAATAAGGAGCAGACACTTCTCCTTAAACTCCGGGTACTGTTCAGATTAGAGACCATCTTGCTCGTGATCGAAAATAAAGATCTACATGAAACAGGGTCGTATCACTTCCGATGATGAAAGACTTACTTTATTTGACAGCCATGTCAATCAGTCAGTGCAGTGTTTTCAGTGCAAAATGCTGAAAAACCAGCCCTTCTGGTAGAGGCAGCTAAACCTCTTAAGTCATAGACTGCTGCAGCTACACAGATCACATATTTTGTTTTGTGAGAAGGCACGCTACACCCAGTTGTCAAGAACTTAAAAAAAATATTTTCCTCCAGGCTTAAAAGCAACGTTAATCTCCCCCAGTGCTATAGCTACAGCAGAATGAAGGAGACTGACTAAACCTATTTAAAGACCAATTTTAGTGAGGGGTTCTGAGTATGTGAGGAATTGGTTGTCTAATGAAAATGCAAGGTCTCATATCATGTTAGGTTGAAAACCTTTAAAACATCTTTGCAAAGAAAAGAGTTCAGGTTCTAAGAGTTATATGGTCAGTGATAAGCTTGACAAAGTGCATGTGTCATTCTCACAGCACTGATGGAATAACATGATTAAAACCATGTACTGTATATATAAAATGTAAATGTATTGCCATGCCGCACAAGACAACATCTCTGTGCTTGTTTAAAATATTTGTATATTATGCAAAAGTTCCCTCACAAACTTTCAATTTCAATTGGATTTTAAAAATCCATTTATAAGTAAACAATCGATGGGACAGTAAATATATTGTAACCTGACATTGTCAATACGTTTGCTAATCCTATTATAGAAGTACGTGCTGAATTAGTTTCTGTTTAGGACATTATTTGCAATGTTAATTATAGTGCTATAAATAGCCTCTGAAGTGGTTTCACAAAACCAGCCACCTGGTAGTGCACAAGGATTTAAAATCATGTTGTAAAAACAATGGCACTCTCACCTGTGTCATGTCTTATAATGTCAGCTACTGTATACCTCTTTTTGCTAAGCCTGGGACAACCTAAGCAGAAAGCTAGCTAATCATGTAAAACACTAAATAATGTAACAGGCTATTTCCCTGTAAAACAATCATGTAAAATGCTTTAGATGTGTGCAAGCACTAAATTCGCTTATTATTCACATAAGGATCTCAAAGAAACTTTTTTTTGTTTGTTTGTTTTAGATCTGAAGGGATCCATCAAAGTAACTATGGCTTAATTTACATTACTTTA
This sequence comes from Lepisosteus platostomus, assembly GCF_059453375.1. Classification (NCBI taxonomy): domain Eukaryota; kingdom Metazoa; phylum Chordata; class Actinopteri; order Semionotiformes; family Lepisosteidae; genus Lepisosteus; species Lepisosteus platostomus. Next base: position 28,363,833 of record NC_142621.1, read on the forward strand.
AAATGTTTTTACCTTCAGATCATGGTTGTCTTTGCAATGGAGGAAATTCACTTTACCGGCTTCTTATCTGCATGTACTGTATAAAAGCGGTAGTGACTTGAATTCCAGGTCTAAGCTCTCAAAACAGTATTCTGTTGTACAGTATTTTACCCTTGTGCCACTAAGGTCTTGTGGTAAAAAGGTATACTGGCAATTTGTCCTTGAATAGCAACTAATTTGATTTTTCTTTTTTTCTGTGGTTATCTAAAATTGTTTATAGCTGTTTTAGTCAACAATATACAAAACAAGGGTACAGAAAAGTTCAATTTAAACTGAGTACAACATTATTTTATTTTACAAATGAAAATGAACAGACAAGGCAGCCAATAAGATGGAAAATAAAGATAAAACAGACTTTTATTTGTAATATTCTCCTGGGATGGCCTTAAAGGATAGTATATTTTATAACTACATCTATGTTGAAATCACTGTTCTTCATTCACAGAGACATAATAACAGGTAAAATAAAAATCCCATAAGCTTTTAATGGTTAACTGGAAATTGAAATTGTGATTGCCTGTAATTCTAAAACAGCCTGGCAATTTTGGCTGACAAATAAGGGTCTTCACTTAGTGAACCCCAGGCCAAGTGCAAAAGGTAATGGAGAGTCCATTTCTTTTGGAACGTGGGCCCAGACATAGATCGCGGCACAGGATTTCTGAAGAGGTGACAAAAAGGGAGCAGTGCCAAGACAGAATAAATCATTACTTGTTCTTTTTGCCCAAAATCTGGAAACAGGTCAAAAACCTGCCAAAAACCTGCAGCAGTTGATTAAGGCCCACATGCAAAGGTGAAAACAGGCTGGTCAGTGCCAGATGAAAACCAGGCTTGACCCTTTCGTTTACTTCCATGTCCATACCAATTTAAATGTCACGATGGGTTCTCCGACACCCCTGCACTGCCACATCACTAGTTTTCTTTCCAACAAGTAACTTCTTATTTCGACACCTCTTTACCTTGAGCCCCTGCCTTACGTTTCTAGTAGCCTGCTTTTTTTGTTAGCCTATTTTTTTTAAAATTCATCCCAAGCAGAAATACATTTCCCCCCACACTTTTATTTCTTTCATGAAGGGCTGTTAAAAAAAGCATTCTGCCCTGGTGATGCTTGTTCATAAATTAATCAATGCTTCCAAAACGTAAATAAAAGCATTAATCTGCATCAGTTCATAATGGCTCTTGAAGTATTTTTCTTCGCATTTCTGCCACTCAAAACAAATTAATTTTCACTTTTTTAGGGAAGAACCCAAGAACATACTGAAGCATCACCATCTACCTCATTGTAATTTATTAATTGTACGTCTCCAGTCATTGTTTACACGTCTGTATTGTTTACAGTCAAACTGTCTGCATGTCTACTTGCACATTGTCTATTGTTTGTTTGTACATTGTCTTGATGCACTGTTTGCACTTTGTTTTGTTTTTTACACTTGTTTTATAATCGAGAGACTTTCTGTAAGTAAGAATTCCATTGTACCAGTACCGGTTACATATGGCAATAAAGTTCAAGTTCAAGTTCAAGTTCAAGTTCAAGTTCAGTGTCTGACACCTTTGCATTTAATTGTTTGCCTCTGATTAAACACAAGGTGAAGACATGAATGAGAAGGAAGAACTTCACTTCTCAGTCTCAGTGACCTCAGAATAGTAAACATAGCAACAAGCTGTTTCTCTCTTTGTAAAGCTCTAGGAAGGAATAGCAAAATGGTGCTCCAACCCAGGTTCGGGTTTCTAATCCATATTATTGTAAATAATTATTTTCTATGTCTTGTGCCCACTTGTACTGTATATGATGGATTCATTAAGAAAATACACTAGTCATTTAAGAAAACTGATTCCTGAGGACTTAAATTTGTTTATAATGATTTCTACTGTAAATCATTATACTGTAGATGATAATTAACTAAATCAATTAAATTCACAAATCATGGGCCATGGAGGTCTTTGGTAATTGATAAGGGTTTTTGGTAATTAAGATGTTAATGGTGATTTCTAAAACCTGGAGGACAGCAGCTCTTTAGGAGGATTAGACACTTCCTGTCAAAGCAGAGTTGTAAAGCCACAATTCTATGACACAACACAACCATAAATAATCTGTAGAAGTGTGTTGATAACTATCTGACAGTTGGAATGTGAAATGTTACTTTCAAAATAAAAATAATTTTCTCCTTTATTGAACGCCAAGACTTCTAAACTATTTTCCTTTCGCTTAGACGGAACACAAGAACGTCACCTGGTTACATTGCCCTGGGCTGAAGTGATGTCCACTCAGAACCTAAATAGGGCTTGTTGCAAACTTCAAAGCAGAAAGATAGGCAATACTGGGGGGAAAAGATAGAGTGTGGTGCATGTAAAGTTCATTTTAAAAGAATTAAAAAAGTTGTGTGGTCTATATCTCGTTCAAAAATAAAGTCTTATTTAAAAAATGAAAGTTTCTACCTTTTCGATGAGCCTCGTCATTGAAAGTGAAAAGAGCTCTTACCTTTTGCTGGCATTCCTCTTCAAAGTGCGTCTCAAAGCTGCAAAACTCATTTAAATAGCCAGAGGACAACGGCACAACTGCAGGTTCCAGCGACTGTTTCGTACCGCGTCTATAAATGTAAAGTCCAAAACATGCGTGTTTTACCTGAGCTCAGGTATACTAAACAGCGACGAAGACCTGTGCATTCCAGAAATGCAATACCCAGGTAACCTCCTCTCTTCCTGAAACGAAAAGGTGTGTAGAACTCCACCGTGGTACAGTAAATGGGTTTTTGTTTTTTCAGAAGTGAGCTGTGGAATGTGTATCTGCTATTTTCTGGGTCTTAAAGCCTTCCGAATTAAAACTGACCCCTATTTTATTATAATTTACATATCATTTTCATGTATTTCCACAGGCTCCAGAGTCCCAGATATTCAGCTTTAAGCATAAGTGCACAAAATTCCTGACACGTAGGTTAACCTGAGCTGTGAGGAATGCGGACAACGGGGAGCGGGACTGTCATAAAGCATTTTAAATACCGGTACATCCTCTTGCTAAAAATACAAAATTTTAATGATGATGTCTTTCGTGTGAGTGACGTAAAAAGTTTAGTAACTGTTAGAAGTAAATGCCAATATGAGAAACCTTATATTTCGTTTTTTTCAGCTTGTCAGGAATTTAGACGTGAAAAACCCACAGCATACAGACTTGTCAGGTCTGTCAATGCGTAGCTTTGCAATGATTTCATTTCATACCGCAAATTTACCATCTGTGTTTTCCCTCACATTTTCTTTGCTTTTGTTGCATACTGTATCAGTATGTGAAACAGAATAATGATTTACTGTAAAAGATATGACAAGTACCCAATAATCATGTATAATGTACTTTAACTTAAAATAACTGCCATCTATATATACCCTATTGCATTTGACTGTATCCATTAGACTTGACTTGCTTCCTTTTTGCATGAGTTCATGATGTGATTATTTCAAAAATAAACCTATAGAATATTTTATAGATGTGTTCCTAATGAAACCCCTGGCATAGATATACAACAAAATTTAGACTTCTTCCTTTTCCCCTAAGCTCCTGCCTTAAAAAGCCTCATGGATTCCTGACCCTTCCTGTACTAACCCAACTGCCTGTTACCAAACTGCTGTTCTGTAAAAATACCTTTGCGTGGGACATTAAACTTTTAATAAAACCCCTGCTCTGTAATAGAGACTTCTGTAGTCCATCTACTATAAGTAAAGCCCCAGGACATATTGACACTTTGGCAGATGCTATTGGTTCCCATGCTCTTTTATTGCCTTTATCTGTTGTTCTGGAATATAGTGTATAAACATTACAAACATTTCATTTATACTGAAACTGCAGTCCTTCGCATCATTAACAACTGAGTTCCTGAACATGGCAAAGCAGAACCTACAGGTGCAACACACAATATTGATACTAATAAAGAGACAGAATGGCAAGGGTTATTATTTAGATTTATAAACATTATGACGGGGCTGAGTGACTCTTTAACACAGAAAAAGAAACGTTCTCATTCCATTCCAGAAATACATTGCTTTCATAAAATGCGAAACACGTTTTCTTCTTTGAAACTGGAATGTACAAACTTCATATACTGTACCTGACTCTTGTCTGATTGAAGACACACATGGCAAAGAAACTGAGCAAACACCAAGGGATTTACTCTGTGAGTCCTGCACTGTGCCCAAGAGCCTCACCACCCAGCTTTGACAGCCATGTGTGACACAATTCAAGGTAAACAGTAATAAATATCACAGATTCCAGAGACCTGGCTTATATTTCAAACTCATTAGGCAGAAGCTTCTATCCAGAGCAGACTGAGGGTTAACTACAGTATTCTCATATAATACAAGGGTAACCCTTACCATTTCAGAAGCATTGTTTTTCCTCAGTCTATAGACATACTGGTAGGTTAACTGGCTTCTGGGAAAATTGGCCCCAATGTGATTGTGTGTGTGTGCTTCTCTCCATGATAGACTGGCATCCCATTTAGTGTGTATCCCACATCATGCCTGTTGTTTGCCAGGATAGGTTGTGGATCTCCTGCGACCCTCTATCGGATAAAATGCTTTAGAAAATCTGGCATTGCTACGCTTGGTCATAGTTTTTCCCCTTCCAGTGCTGGGAAGTCTCTTAGAACATACTCACAATCACGCTTGGAGTCTATAGTCTTAAGAATCTTTAGCCAGAGGAAACAATTAATCAAGTGGGGTAGCCTTGATTGTATCGAGGTACGGTACAGTATCGTCACCTTGCCTGTGACTAGCTGGACATATGTGACATTGAGTGTAGGAATGATGCAGCTTTCATTACAAAGATAAAACTCCAGCACTCAAACACAACTTTCTCCTGCAGGGAAAGTAGAACAAAGCTTGCAAAGCCCTCATCCTTTCCATGTCAGAATAAAGGTCACAGCAATGTTCCAAGTTGGTTAGCCATTGCTACTTTTTTAGGCCTGGTCGTACACAGATGCAAATTAAAGAAACTTTTCGTCAAGAACTGTTATTTACAGCTTTAAAGGTCAGTGGGCAAGTCAGAAGTTAACACTAAAAATTCACATTAATAATCTAATGCTGGGCAGGGGAGGTAGCGGTAAATGGAGAATAAATAGTAGCTCATCTCCATTGCAATACATCAAATACAATGGCAAACGTGCATGAAAACCTCAGAATCTGAAATAAACTACACTTTCATGACACTGCTTTTTGGCTGCATGAGTGAGCACATCCTGTGAAGAAAAGGGTCCTGAAATGAATAATACCTGACCCAAACCAGTTCCAGCATTTTGCATTTCATCTCTGAAATCGATCCCTTGCATGTTTTCCTCTATAAATATCAATGGGTCTTGGCATGGGCAGCTCCTACACATTAGAACGTTCTTTCAATTCTGGTTTGTTGAATAAAACATACAAAATCTGTCTGAGGCACCCTGCACACAATAAGACAGGAACCAAGTTCTGTTTAAGATTTATATTTATTTTAATTAATTACAGGTTATAATCGGCATATTTGAACAGCTGAAGATATTTCCATTAAGAAAAACAAAATGACAGTTTAAAAAAGTCTATTGATAGCCTATTTAACGTATATCAGTGGTTTTAAATGAGTGAGGAGCCTATACAATTCACATGAGCAATAGTAACAAGAGACTTTAACAAGATGAGCTGAAGGAAAGAACTGTCTTTAAATGGAGAAAGCAGTTCTGTGGTATTTACAATGAGGATTGATTTGGAGGACGCCACAGAAGAGCTTGAGAACTTAAGCTGGGCTTTAGGGTTCATTCAGGATTGATTTTAGTGTAGTGATAAATTACTTTTCATGTACAGGTTTGAATAGTTACTGCTGGATTTTCTCTTATATTAGCTTCACAGCTGAAGCCTCTACAGAGCAGTCCAGTGCTGAATATACTGCAATACAACTCCTTTCGCCAGCCCTTTCCCCACGTCTTAAAATCACAACCTTCTCATTTTTTTTGACTGCAAACACTCAATCTATAGAAATCGTAGGGACAGCATTTTACAATGAGGAAGAAATCAGATAAAAATTGCTTCAGAACTTTCCAATCATGTCTACATTTGAATTGAAGAAATTGTATTAAGTGTTAATGTGAAATGAGACATTTAATAAGGCTTAGCAATGTATTATTGCACTTCTCAAAAGTAAAGATGAGGGCATCACGTTTTTTTCCCCCGATAAACACACAAAAAGGTGGTAAACTCCTGAAAATTGAAAGGCTGACAATGGATGTTACCATTCATCTCATAACACTGTATTCAAGTCCTTGAATTGGATTATTTTCCTGCATTTTTTTCTTGCTCCGTACTGTACACTGCATTGTTCAGGTTGTTTGGCATGCAGGTTCAGAAAACAGTATTTCAGAAAACCACTATAAACACAAACTGAGAACAACAAAGTATTGGCAAAGAAAATTCTTAAATAAATTAGCAACACCTGCTGTCAATAACAGGTGGTTAATTCTGTCCTGTGGCAGAAATCAATGAAATTTCCATTTCCCCTCTAAGTCAACTTTAAGAAGTCTTCTCAGGAGCCGCCATTTTGTTGGAATACAATGTTGGCACAGAAAACAAAACCCAAGAGTGAGGCATGCATGAACAAAAAGCGGACAATTTCAGAAAAAATATTCCAAAGGCAACTAACCACCATCCTTCGATCCTACCAAAATCTAAAACATCCTTGATTCCTAAATCTGTTTCCAGTTTTGAACCTTACATTCAGTGTAACATTTAAATAAAAAAAATAATAATTGAAAGTAAAGCCATTTAGTTCTTTACAAAATCTTCTAAACATTTTTCTGGGGATGTCATGTTTTCAAAACCACACTTCAGAGCATTCCACTGATAGGTCTGTTATTACTATGGTTACCAAAGCAGGTTATAAAGAGGGAAGTTACAGAGAGCCACATAGATAAATTGCCAACCCTACAAAGTAGAGACACACGAACTGTGTCTAGAGCCAGTAACCTCTCCATTATGTAGAACAACAACAAGACAGGAAAACATTGTTTAGTGGATGCAGAACATTGCTTGCAGTGAAAGGCAAGAAGAAACTAATGGTGACCAGGGCATAGGAGCATTTCTTTGATGAAAAACCCAAAGAAGCCATTGCAGGGCTCAGGAGAAATGACTGCAGAGATGAAGAAAGCAAGCTACCCCCGTCCCCCTCCAAACACAGTTCACAGCAGAACTACAGTAGCTTTCCACTTGGGTCACAACGTCTTGCATCTGAGCTGAGCAGAAGAGGCTAAACAAGCAAGGGGCTACTTCTACTGCCGCTTGTCTTTAATTTACTTAAATTGGACTATTAAATATTGTAAAAGCTAGCACAGCTAAAAACAAAAGCATCTCAAAGCGTTGCCCTTCGGGTCTCTTGGAATCACATGCTACAAGAGACAGACTGCAGCCCGAACTCCACTGCTCCAAACAGCTTTGGAAATAGGCAATAACGGAGAATCCTGAATTATCCAGTCCCTGTGCTTGGAAGTTCTAAAGTTAAATAATATATATTATAAACACAAGCTTGCAGCATGTATAAACCCTGAAACGGCTCTGACTGCTCTTTACTGGGACTCTTATTGTCAATTCCCCACTCTGTTCCATTAGTCCTTTCTTTGCATGTAAATATAGCCATCGATATTTTGCATTTTGAAGTGCTTTATGTAAATGAAAAATAAAAGGGCATTTTCCCTTCATACACACATTCTTCTCCTCAAAGTACAGAACACATAATTCAACAGATATTAAAAGAAGTGGCCAGGCTGAAAAAGGGACTCCTATTGATCATGCATGAGCTCTCTGTGCTCCACCATCAGTGTACCATTCTGGCGCATTACTCAGCTTGTACATGACAGGCACTATAAACCCTAGCAGCAGAGAGAGAAAGCAACTGTCAAAAGATGAGCATCTTGCTACGATTTGTACCAAAACTTAAAATCAAGTGGAATTAATTTTTTTTTCCATATGCACAGAATAGTGGATACATTGTTTTCCCATCAAAATGCATCGAAGCACCAAATTCATAAAGCATGAAACCAGAAGTCACACCCTTTGCCATCATACCAACCACACTCACACCCAGAAATCTTCATCTTTTTTTAGCAAGGGCTTTCTAACCCATTAATTTAACAAACAAAGGCAAGATGAAGCCTGCCTCAAGATACGTTAGGGGAAGCTCTACTGTAGTGTGCTTATACTTGTAGGAGAACAAGGTTCCCATGTAAAATTAGAAGCTCAGTTTATTAAATGGTGACTTCCCAGGTGACAGTTATCTGTTTTTTAGATTTGCCCTAAAAAACTATCACACCATCATCCTGAGGCTCCCTTTAATCAATAAGTCTTTTGATGGCAATCAATATCAAAAACATAATAAAAAACATCCAGACAGTCATGAAGCACGTGATTATATACAAAGATGTTTTAATAAGGGCAGTGTGAGGTTACATCTGGGTATTGGAGGAAACTTCATATTGCCACTTCAGGGTATATGCTTCATGAGCAGCAGCCAGAAAGTAGCCTTGTGTTAACTGGCTTTCACATGCACTGGAAAGGAATGCATTTTTCTCCATTGTAATTATCAAGTTTTTCCAGTCTAAAAAGTCTCATGAGTTCCCAGAACACCGTAGCGATGGCTAGTGTTATACTCATGTGAGATATTGGTGCTAAACCCTTCTACAGAGTCCCACTGTATTGGCTGAAACTCTTCAGCATTCATTCACTGGCCACAGAGTCTCACATCCTCACCCTGCTATTGGCCAACAATCATCATTTTAGCACCCAATCATTGAGCAAGTTCATCCACAGTACATTAGATACAATAGGTAGATATGAATATTAAGTTGACAAGAGTAAGAGTTCTAAAAGGTTGATTCCCTCCATAGGTTAGAACAAAAAACCAGACTCAGCACAAAATCCTAGTCATAGGCTTGAGAGTTTAAACAAAAAGAAAGGAAGCTGTATCTGAAAATAGCTGTAAATGGGTTTTTCTAAAACTGCCAATTGAAATGATGCACAGGGTTCAAAACCGCTTAGTTGAGATTTAATACAAATGCAGAGGAAAAATTAGCTTCCGTTATAGTTACAGAAGATTTGTGGGTGCACATCAGACACTGGCAGGCAAAAGGATATAGAATGGTGCTTATGCAGATACTGTATCTCTGTAGTTTTGTGTAATCTGAAGTTTGTGGCTCTAAGTTTCAGAAGACGAAACAATTTTCACCAGCTGCTCCAAGACTGCAAAGGGGGAGAGAGGGCCGTCAAAATGCTAATTCCCTCTGGAGGTGTCCACCCGCCCTCAGAAACACAAAAATAGCTTTTATATCTGTGGGTATATATATGATATATACACACACTAGGGTTCTGTGAGGAAATGGATTGTCTGTGTCAGGCCATAATGCAGGGAACCTTACCATCTCCAAACTGGCCTAAAAATTAACTGACCCTCCCCCCAGCCTGTCTCTCGTCTCCCACCGACAAGGAGGTTGGTACACGTCAAACCAAAAGAAAATAAATCCAGATACAATAAACCCCAGGGGATCTGAAATCTCTCCGTGCTGAGGTGGCGCCAAGTATCTTTGCCTTCTTCTTTTAAAAATCTTTTCCGACCGGGCCCATGGGGGGGGTGGGGGGTGGGGTGGTAGCAGGTGGGATCGGGGGTCCCCCCCCCTCAGGAAAGCTCCGACTTGCTGAGTGCGATGGCCAGCTCCAGGTCCTCCTGCTCCTGTTGGGTCAGCCGGGCCAGGCGCTCCTTCTCCTCCCTCTCGCTTTCCCGCTTCACCCACTCAATCATGTCCTCCTCCGTGGGATACTGCACAAGCAAGCACACACACAGACACCGCAGGCCGTCAGAGCACAGGGACACCAGCAGCTGCACACTGTTTCCCACTGACACCTGCAGTACACCAGCAGGAACTACCATCAACTGATCAGCATCCCTTTTCAGAAGCTTGACTTCACTTATATTAACGTTACGTTTCTTGCTATGGACAGCCTTTACAGCTGTCTCATTATATAGTGCCCTGCTGTACTCTTCATTATAACTCTAATCACAATCGCAATTTCCCTTTTTTCCCCCCAAGGTTTACAATATGGAATCATTAATTGTTTCCAACTCTGTTCACTGTTCATTGCAGCAACAGAGTACAAATGTTCTGTAGTCGCTTCGTCACAATGCAGGCTCTTCGGTGTTTCTGCAATATAAAAAGGGCTATTCACCCACAACTGCAGGTGAAGGACATCATGTGGTCATACTGCCCTCTAGTGGTGCCGCATTAGATTTGAAATCGGTACACAACTCATTCCAATTCTTGATTTGTGTTACAAAAGAACCGTTGCAATAAAATTGATGGCATTCTTCCCATAAACCTAGATTTAGATTTGTACTTAAATAAGCACAAACAGACAGTCAAAGAGACCAATGGAAGATCTCAAAGAAACAAACAAAAAAAAAAGCTCTGGGAATACAATTCCTAACAGACTGTATTAAACTTGATTTCTGGGCCCTGTTTATGTTAGTTTACAACAGATAATCTTTATGGGCAAATCACCTCTTTTTTTGCAAATACACTGCACATATTCATCTTCTTCAAGAAACCGACAGCTGATTAACAGCACTTCAAACATTTAAAAGGCAATGAGGGTCTACTAGTTGCATGATAAAACATCATTTTATCCAAACAAGCAACAATTTATGAAAAGCTTCCTAGTCGTAATGAACAAGACTTTCACTTCAAGCAGGTCTTACCAAGAGATTCTGTATGATAAGAGAAGATGTTGTCTTAGTGTTTTAGTTAATTTCATTAATCACCAGGGTGATTAAAACTACACACTGATTTATTACACATAATCATACCGTAGGCCATTGTTTTTGGCTCATTTTTACTACGATTCTACTGTTAAAACAATGGAAGTGAAGACATCTTCCAATTAGGTTTTCTAGGTTTGTGCACTTTCCTTTTCCAGAAACCTACAGATATTCAGCTGACATCAGTTTAAAGTATATTTTTGCCCATAAAGTTGAAACATGTTAACTAGGGAACAGATTTACTCAAGTTTATGTCCTTTCTTTTTTCACAAGAAGAACTGCATTACACAATAGAGCACATTTTAATAACTAATCTGATATAAGTTAATTGACAAAACTTTAATGTTCAATACCTTACTGCAAATAGCAGACATAATAGCATTTACAACAACGATGTTTAATTAGAAGAAGTTCTATTATATTTTACAAAAAACATATGGAGCGAAAACCATTTATTGGAATCTTGCTTGGAGAAAAATACAGAAGACCAGAACTTCTGATTATAAGAATTAGGTCTAAAAAGAAATTAACACACAATAGGATTAGTGGAAACAGCAGACAGAAATATCACCTCGTAACCTGATCTTTTCAGATCACTAAACAAGGCTGGGCCTGGCCAGTAACGAGAAGGAAGGGAGTTCAGATTTCCTGCTGCTTGGAATGGTACTAAAGTAACAGGTGACATTCTTCCCACTGATCAAGAATTTCCACTCTAATGCCCAAGGGCCAAGGGACACTGTGCTGGAATTTTTACAACAGAAAACAAATGTTTAATCTAAACATTTAATCTACCACCTCCTAATAATAAACCACACAGTAAGGATGGAAGAAGACAAATAAAGAGCATGAATGTGAATCTCAGCTGTCCTATAGACAATACTGTGAACACACTAAACATTAAAATTACCTTGAGAGTCCTGGATTACCAGCAGCCTTTTGGCTGAATTAAAAAAAAATCAGATATTTCAAAGCCCAGTTCAAAAAACAATTCCGCAATGGGTGTTTTTATGTGCTGGATGTTAAGTTGCACAGTGGTCAGTTAATGGGACTGTCATATAGGAAATGGAAAAAGAAAACCAGAGCACATGCTTTTAGGGATGGGCCAGCCAGTACAGAGCAAGTGAAAGACGAGTCATTAGCCGACAGCGGTTTATTGGGAAAGAGCGCTGGCACACAATTTCTGTTGCACTCCCACATACTGCCTGACAGAAAGCATCACGGAAACTTGTACGATATAAACGCTATGGAATACACCCTGTCCAGAGTGGTCAAAAGGCACTGGACCGTTCAAGAGTGCACCCACTCAGGAAGTTTAGATCCACTTCCACAATGACATTTTCAAGATAAAATTGACATTTTTAAGAAATTAGATGTTTCCCAAAATAAACCACATCCAAGATTTTAAACAGTCAAGTCTTATTTTTTATAATTTTCATACAGAGCCCCAGAGGTTTTTATGGTGTCTGCATGCTAATAAATGATGGCAGGAGGACATTCCAGAATGTGGTCATGGGCAGCGGTTTGTAGTAGCCGTTCAGTTCAAAATAAAGCTGTGGTACACACAGTTATACATGGCGATACAGTTTAACCAGCTGAAAGTCCTGAGTTTTTCCAGGCCCTTTTATAACAATAATTCCTTACATTTATATATGAACACTCCACTCAAAGCTATTTACAGTTAATGGGGACTCCCCTCCACCACCATCAATGTACAGCTCCCACCTAGATGATGTGTCGGCAGCCCTACTCTTTTCAAGAAACACCCTGGGATTTCTAATGACCACAGAGAGTCTGGACCTCCGTTTTACGTCTCATCCGAAGAACGGCTATTTTTTACAATATAGTGTTCCCGTCGCTATACTGTGGCATTAGGACTCACACAGGCCGTAGGGTGAGCGCCCCTGCTGGCCCCACTAACACCTCTTCCAGCAGCAGCCTGAGCTTTTCCCAGGAGGTCTCCCATCCAGCTACTACCCAAGTTCACATCTGCTTAGCTTCAGTGGGCTGCCAGTTGTGAGTTGCAGATTGATATAGCTGCTGGCAACCCACTGAATCTTCGCAGGTGCCGGTTTTTAAATGCATAAACACAAGCTTTTCATCCAGACTGGTGGGGAATGCAAATTTTGTTTTGAGGTTAGTGTATATACTCCAGAATGGAAATGTAGATTTCTAGCCCATTTGGCTTGAACACCTCTACAACCCTCATACCATCAGGAGATACTTAAGGACAATATGGAAAAAAAGAATTTTGCGGGACAAACAAGCCAGCCATTTCCTTTTACAGGAGTAAAAACAGCTGAGCTAAGGCATTAGATGTCAATGCAGACACTGCAGGTTAATGTGGAACTGCTGGGCAAGGAGCCTTGGAAACCAACTCTGAAACCACCTAGTGCTGGCAGCCCACGGCCAATCAGGGCAAGCTCACAGCTCAGTCCGTCACTCTTGAAGGGCACCAGAAAGGAAGGGAAACATTTAATGCAAACACGGCTTATACACCTGTAATCTCCTGTGCCTACTGGGCATGTGTGGAGTGCACTGAACAATGACGCCAGGCCTGATGAACATGCAGCTAGGTTTGAAGTTAGAGAAATATGATAAAGCAGAGGAGAGAAGAGAAAAAAACAGACCAAAATGATTAACGGCAGTCACATATTTGCAGAAACGTTGCAAACTGTGATAAGCGAGAAAAATAAAACCAGTGTTAATGGCTCCAACAGAAGAAGACAACATGCTGCACTTCATACAATGTATCTGCTGATCTTCATGCAAAAGAAAGTTTGTGATGCTTCTAAAGTATATGCGATCACAATGATATTCCAAGGAGAAGGAGGAGGGGGTGATTAATGAGCTCTTGCAGGCAAACGATTCCAAGCCATGATGAGAAAGAAGTCAATGCATGGTCTCTCACACGAGGGGGCACATTCAGGAGGAGTTACAGTGACAAGGCCAGGGAGAAATGGGACACCAAAATGCTAGTTAAGAGTGTGCCGGACTTGGCGTCGTGATGGAGGAATGCAGTAAAATGAAGATTCAGACTGGGCTCTCTTTTAGTCTCTTGTAGGAAGTCGCCATAAAAAAGACGTGGTCACTAACAACAGTCCAGCTTCTCCATCCACAGCCAAATTTGAACAAGGTCAATCTAAGCACTGACAGTGCACCAACCAGAGAGCTGGCACCAATTAATATCAATCCAAAAACCTGCATAAGAATTGTTTTAGTATACTACATTGGATTATAAATTTTACTTCTGGAATTTGATCTAAGCACATCAAATGGCAATCCTTATCTTCTATTGAAGAGTATGAGCTCTTTTATCGTTGCCTTCTCCAACATCCTTTCCTTTCAGCCAAAGCAAAAAGGCATATGAGCAACCAATAGAACAGCTCCATTCAGGGATAAGCCTGAAGAGTACGGGAAATACTGTCTTAGCGCAGAAAGGAAACAGTCTGCAGCAGCTGTAAAGAGCACGCACATTAATAATTGTAAAATTAATGATTCATTTTACAATGTTAATAATCCATTACTTAATTTTAACCTCCTTATTTAGTTCCACGTCAGTTGCCATAACTTATTTCCTATCTGGTTTTTGGGTTCCTCTTTGGCTGGAGATGGAAAGATAAGCTCAAGCTTGAGTCTGTCTGGCAGGGGCTCTAGCAGGCAGGGAGGTGCTCACTTTGTCAAAGCTGGCGAAGCTGTCAGGGTCCTTCAGAGTCTGTCTGGGAGAGGACGGGGAGAAAGGGTCCTGCAATTTCTCCTCCTGGGACCGAGAGCTGTCTCCGGATCCCCGAGACAGGAAGGAACCTTTCCGATGGAAGGAGTCCGAGGACTCAGATCTGGAAATGGAGGACCGCTTCCCTGCGCAGACACAACATCACAACAACACTTACAGCAGCCACGCTTGGCGAACACAGGAAAAAGGGGGCAACGGGTCTCTGAAAATTTCCACGCTCTGGGAAACAGCAACGGTCGGAAAACTGGTCATTTTCCACTTTGCTATTAATTGCTCGGTGTGTCCTGTTGTTATTAAAGTGTGTGTTATTAAAGCACAGATACAAGCTTTCACAGTTCAGGCACAGGTTAAAACCTCTACTGGAAAAACACACCTGAACAAGGCCACTTAGACAGCAAATGTGTCCAGTTTTCCCAATAAGACAGGCAGCATAAACAAGAGTTCGGCGTTTTCAGACAAAACTAAAGAAGTGCACAGGCAGCCATCTTTCATTATATATACAGTCGAACTGCAGAAGGCAAACCAGGAGGCAGGACTGCCCTATCGCTGGAGCCAAAGAGCAGGTTTAGTCAGGTCACTAAATGAAAACCTCACTGCTAGAATAGAGTGACCTGTTGTAACCCAGGCGGGACCTTGGGGACCAAGCGCTCATGTCCATCAGAGAGCAGGGCAGTGAGGCCAACAGGCAGGCTTGCCCAGCTGGCTTGTTGTTCGTGTGAGCTGCCAAGACAGCCGGACTGGGAGCAGCTCCATTCTGCCCCACTGCACAAACCACTGTTACCTGGCGGAGGCGGCGGGGGCCTGGTGGGGGTCCCCGTCTTGGGGGGCAGGGCAGGCGGCACATCTGGACTCGTCATTCTGTCCTCCTGAAATAGGTTCTTACTGCTCAAGACGTCAGAGCTGAAAGGATCTGAGCCATTGGACTATGAAGCAAACAAAGGTTAGAAGACAATCTTATTCAACTTTGTACAGATTAGCACAAGCTACCTTAAAAATAGATTAAATTATTCGGAATCGCCAGTTATGTTTTCTAATTCCCAGTTCACAGCTACAAACTCCAAAACCAGACGCAGGACTATGAAGAAGTGTAAGAAGACTCTTCCATCTTGCCCATCTTCCAACCATTTGTGTTTTACTGCAACACTCATTGAAGAAGAGGTGCATATTTCACCAATAGCACTGATAGTTTGCGGGTGCCCAGGAAGTTTCAGGGGCTGATGTACCATCAGGAGCTGAGGGGGGCTTCGCCACAGATCCCACCCCACTCTCAGTGGTGTTCAGACAATTGTGCTCCATCACTTGGGAAGTCTCAGTCGGCTAGTAACCTGATCCAGACTCATGCTCACAGCACCCGGATCATAGAACTCAAACTGGGCTAGTGCCTGCACCTTTACTCACTGAGCCACACAGGAGTGATACAGCTTATTTTAATGTAGAAAAAACAACTAAATCAATTACAGGGGGATGCATTCCTGAAAAATGCCATGTCATTAAAAAAAACACAAGAACAATCCCCCATAGGAATGCATGCAAACAGGGGGGAATGTGTTGTGGGTTCAGTCTCAATCTGAGGGTTGAACTCCCAAATAAAAAAAATTACATGCTTTAATTTATATAAGATGTTTATATAGTTTTAATGCTTTAATAAATGCTTGTGGATATTTTGAATTCCATGTCAACTGTGAAGGGAAGGCTTGTAAGTGGCAGGTGGTGAACAGTGTGGAAAATGGTCACATGCCCAAAGACTAAACAACTCCACATTGCGCCATTTAAGAGTCACATTAGTAACATTACAATTATTATTTATTGACAGATTGATATGATTATTAACCATTTTATCTAAGAACAAAATTTGCTTTTATGTTGAATGTTAAGTTTGACAACTGCATTTCATATTTAAAAAAAAAACTTCGTCTTTTAACCAGCTCAATCATAACCTGTTTTCTTTTAGTCTACAAATACCTGTGGAAGGGATCATGGACATAACAGTGTGAACTGTCATTTACCTTTGACAGGTTGCTAAAATCAGCAAATCCACCTCCAAAAGTGTCACTGCCAAACACAGAGGCAAAGGGGTCTGTGAGGGAAACACAGAGAAGATTACACACTAACAGAGGTGACATTGTGCTAGTGGTACCCTCCATAACGCCAACTTAAACTACACACAGCCACTTCTGGGACAAGATTTAGTATTGAAAATAATAAAAACATGATTATGAAGCAATAATGATTTGACCTATGTCTGCGTGTGCTTTCTCCCACGTCCCAGAGACCTGCTGGTTAGATTAAGTGGCGTCTCTAAACTGTTCCTATCCCTTGTGCTTATGTAAGTTTTAGAGTAAGGTGCAAGAAACCTTAAGAGGTAATTTTAAACTTCCTGAGAAAATCAGCCCAGCCTTCAATCCCTCTGTGCACTAACAGGGGGAGACTCACCTGGGTCAGAACCTGTGGTTACTGCAGTGCCTCCTGGAGCAAAGGGGTCATTGACCAGGGTTGTCTCCATCTGAGAAGAACCAGGAACTGTTACTGCCAGACTCTTCACACATTTGTACTGCTGTCTTTGCTTTGTCTAAGACTTGCTATTGAGTCTTTTGTCATTACTTTTCCACAATCTCACTAAAATTGAACTCCATTTCTCAGGTGGGTGAAAAACAGCCCAAAATATACATTTTGTAGCATGTTTGAATTTCAAAGAACCTCAAAAATGTTAAAAAAGTAATTTTCTTTTTTTTTTGCAAAAGTGACAGGAAATACATACCCACACATACACCACTGCTTCCCAAACATCAAGTCCATACAGTATCTTAGCTACATAAAATACACAGGCCAGTAGGTTCTCAAAATTACCTCACAAAATCTAAGTCACCCAATCAAATCCGACAACTAGACTGGTGCCGACAGGTTCAGTGCACTGTACTGCTCAGGGTGGACAGAAAAAAGTCATTTTTAAATATGCTAAACGTATAAATCATCCTTGTTTTTGTATGGAGCCAGCGTTGTCAAGTGTTTGCAAACTCCCTAACGGCAAGAAAAAAAAGTCATCAGGCCACCTCGCTGAAAACCTGAGCACTGCAGGACTGACCTTGGCCAGCTCTGGACCGCCGGTGGAGCTCGTGAAGGGGTCGGCTTCTGCGGTGCTGCTCATCTTGGAGCTGAAGGGATCGGCCTCGGGGGGGTTGCCTGGGGCCCCACTGAACGGGTCGGCCGTGGCGAAGGGGTCAGCCGACGGCTGCTTGAAGAAGGAGTCTGCAGCGAAGGGGTCCGTGCCTTTGAATGGGTCTTCACCGAATGGGTCTGACGGACACAAAAGCATAACTACATTCACAAGCTGTCAGCATACATGAGCTTAACGGGGGGCTGTGTTATATTAACACCTGCTGCGGCAGAGTCACTGAGAAACAGTCTATAGTCTGGTGTGCCTTATCAGAAGGACAGGACACTAGAAGATCCAGCAACATAATTAGGGCACCAATGGCTTAACTTTGTCTTGATAGCCATTATTTTATTTTAGTTTTTTCTGGTAAATCCCTTCATTCAGCCTGCTAAGGCCATTTGTGATCATGTACAATGGCTTTTTATATCCTAAAGAAATCTCTATATTTGAATATGATAAAGTTTCACTGTTTACCAAATGGCACAATTAAAACCATTTTGGAGCCTCTAACTCGACAACACAGCTACACAACATATGATCAGTTTACCACTATTAATACACGGCTCTGAAAACACTCCCCCATTGAAAACCCATTCATGTAAAATAGGTCACAGTATGTGGGTTTTATATAGCCTAGGATGCCACCCACAATTCAAATTCAGAACAACCTGTTGAACTGAAATCCCCTAAATAATGTATTTGCATATTCTATCCTGCTTTTTTAACAAAAGAATATTTGAATAATTTACCTGAAACGTCCACCTTTGTAAATGGATCATCTTTGAATGGGTCATCTAAAATAAATAAAAATGTCAAAAAGTAATTGTTGGTGGCAGATAAAGAATTAGCCAAATCTTTACACAACATGCTTGCAATTTAATGTTATTTTCTAAGAGACCAATATTTTATGTAACTTATTTCTAAATCTTGTGAATTAATGCGTTGGCCTGCCCATGGACCAGCACTTGTATATAGAGAGACAACTACTGTATATTAAATTTAAAATAATGTATTTTAATAAAAGGGAAATACTGTCCATTTTACACCTATCCATAACCTGATTAAAGCCAACCAGCAAAACGAAACAGGCTGGTTTCAATGAGTGATTCCCATGTTTTCTTCCTGTACTTATCCAAGGTTTGAAGCCGAGTTATTTTCTGTTTCTGCATCTTGTATTGATTATCCAATGGAGTCAAACAGAATGAAGTCACGTGTGATTGAAAAAATACTCCAGAGAGAGGACTGGAGCTCAGGGCACTTACTGTCCGTGAAGGGATCCGACTGGAAGAAGTCCAGTCCGCTCTCGGTGGAGGGGTTGGACTGTGAGGGCTCTGGCCTTTTCTCTACTTCAGGAGATTCCTCCTGCATAGATGTTCAGACACATTTGTAAAAGACAAACACTTCAAATAAGAGCATTTTAATCTACTGAGCAGCCACACAGAGTGCAGAGAGGACAGTGGGGACCTCTCTTGGTTTGTGGTGCCTGAGGAAAAGATGCTTTAGCTGTTTCAAACATTTTCCTTTCAATAATACGAAAGAAAACGGGATGTCGCAGAGAAATTTCGGAAAAGAAGTGCTCTCAAGAGCACTGGACTGACCCTAGCTGTGACTAGGAGCCACCTTACTATATTCTTACAGCCCCAGCGAGTAAAGGATTAATCTTTAGCCTTTTACAAATTGCCAGGTGGAAACTACAAACTCTACACGGACTAGAAACACACTGTCCTCCTACTAAAAAGGACATTCCCATTAGCAGCTTTCAGATGTCACAATGCCAGATTTGCCAAAGAAAACTAACTTGTTATTTCAGAAGTTGCAAACTTTACAAATGATGAATATCCAACTATACATCAGTAAACGATTTAGACATGAGGTCACCTTTATTAACAAACATGCAGTTAATCACTTGCTCATTGATATACTGCAGGTTAGAAATAAGTTATACATAAAGTTTGCAACCCCTGACAGAAGGTGTTTCCAAACATACATTTTCTCTCAAAGCCAATTTCTCCCATATTCTTTTATCAGGAAATATTATTTTTAATGCAATGCTTCCCAGGGCTCTCAAAACCAAATTAGTTCTTCACACCTGAAGAAGGCTCCACGGCTGAAACACTGCATTTTCTTTCTTCTCTTTTTAGCATGGAATAAACCTATTACTTGTTCCTTTGCAGCCTACGCATGCTGACGCAGCTACCCACCTGAACTACAAATGACTTGATTACTCCTTACATCTATAAAGCGATTTTCAGCCCAAAGGAACCACAGTGCTTGCTACATACTGTAGGAAGGACTCACTTCATCCACCAATGTTGTATAGCAGCTACCTGGGTGACCTATGACAGTCATTCTGCACCAGCTGCCCCACTAGGACAGAACAGGTGGACCAGTAATAAACACATCCCCCAGTTGCATTAAGGAAGAGCGCTGAATAGGCCAGATTACGAGATCCCAGAAAGGAATTTTGCCAGGACCTTTTTTTGATTGTCTCATCCAAAGGACAGTGTTTCACAACAGCAGTGTCACAATATGACAAGTGAAACAATGCACGACACAGTGTGTCGAAAGAGATTGGCATCTCTTCATTCCTGCAGGGCCCTGGGGAGCCTTTGTCACTTTCCTCAAAGGGTCCAGTTGCGCTGGCAGAGACAAGTGTTAAGATTAGAGAATTCCAGCAGCAGGAAGGCAGCGAACCTGTGGCTTTGGAGGACTGTCCTCTGGGAGTTCCTCTTTTTCTTCTGTTGTGTTTTCAGCCGACGAGGAAGGGCTGCTCCTTTCCTACAGAACACCAGAAATGAGGAGAAACAGGACAGTAAATTGCTAAGAGACATGAAAATGCCTCCATATATAATAATAATAATTGCTTACACTTATATAGTGCTTTTCTGGACACTCCACTCAAAGCGCTTTACAGGTAATGGAGACTCCCCTCCACCACCACCAATGTGCAGCCCCATCTGGATGATGCGATGGCAGCCATAGTGTGCTAGTACACTCACCACACATCAGCTATCAGTGGGGAGGAGAGCAGAGTAATGTAGCCAATTCATAGATGGGGATTATTAGGAGGCCATCATTGGGAGGGCCAATGGGAAATTTGGCCAGGACGCCGGGGTTACACCCCTGCTCTTTTCGAGAAACGTGCTGGGATTTTTAATGACCACAGAGAGTCAGGACCTCGGTTTTACGTCTCATCCGAAGGACGGCGCCTGTTTACAGTATAGTGCCCCCGTCACTATACTGGGTCATTAGGACCCACATGGACCGCAGGGTGAGTGCCCCCTGCTGGCCCCACTAACACTTATTCCAGCAGCAACCTTAGTTTTTCCCAGGAGGTCTCCCATCCAGGTTCTGACCAGGCTCACACCTGCTGAACTTCAGTGGGTTACCAGTTGTGAGTTGCAAGGGGATATGGCTGCTGGCTGAAAATATATTTGATGATAAAAAAGTAAACCTCTCACTCTAGTTCAAATCAGCTATGAAATGGTCTACACACCTGAACAGACTGAGAAAAGCATCATCCTGTGCTGAGGCAATTGAACAAATAGAACTGAATTTCATCCTACGCTGCAGCTCTTAAGTCTTTGAAAGCACTCGCTCTGAAATGTTCCCAAAAACTCCAAAAAGGTGTAACACAGAAGCAAATCTCTGGGATCTAAACCCTTTTCAATATATCTGCTGCACCACAATCTATATACTGTACAGTTACATTCTATAAATAAAACATTGCAATGAAGTTGCAGCCTACTACCAAACTCTTTCTAAATGCTCTTGCCTTGTAGGCACTTTCCTTTTCATTTTCCGTAACACTCACAGAAGTGTGAAGTAGTACTAAGCGTGGTAGAAAACATAAGGCTGGAGGAGTGGTTGAGGCAAAAAACCCATAACCGACAGGTTGTGGAATCTTGTCCCAGACTGCTGTTGCAAAGGAAGAAGTAAAGGATTATTCCATGCTGAAAAGAGAAGAAAAGAAACAACACCACAGCCGAAATGTTGTGCTTCTTTTCTTCTTTTCAGCATGGAATAATCCTTTACTTCTTCCTTTGCAGTCTACGCATGCCAACGCAGTTGCCTACTTAAACTTCTTCAACCCAGACTGCTGTTGTACCCTTTAGCAAGGTGCTTCACTCAAGAGCGCTTCAGTAAAATGTCAGGTGGTACAAAATTGTACAAAGATATGCAGCTTTGGATAATAATCATATTCTTCAGCACCTCTTTATTTCTTCCCCAATCACAATAGCTGGATTGACTCACCGGAGTGTCCTGCTTCAAGGTACTGGGGATGCTGCTGTAGATGTCCTCAAGGACTGCTGTTTCGGGGTCCTCCTCAGGGGTCTTCGGCACCTCCTCCTCCGACGTGCCATTTACCAGTGGCCCCACCAGGTGCCGTCTCCAGCTCGTCTGGCTCCTGGAGTCCCTCTCCATCTCCTTTAGCTCCAACAGTTTCTGCTGAACCTGCAGAGCACAGCCAATCAGTGCCACACCAGCCTAGCAGCACAAGTTCCAGAAAGGTGTAGCATGACACAACTGACAAACTTCTGCACAAACATTTCAGTCTGAATGGAGCCTGGAACAGACTGAGGCGCTTGAAGTCACTCCTTATAACTAAGATACTAAACTGATAACAGGTGACAACTGAAAAACAACACAACCACATTACAGAAAATTTGAAAGTGTTCCAAATGTTGTCATTGTACTGTAAGTGATATATTCTCAATTCCAAGCAGCCCACAGGGGACAAATTCACTGAGTTTGTCACAACCCATTTATATTAAAGGGGCACTGCTAAATGGGGAGAGCAAAATCAAACTGTTAGAAAAATTCAACAGTCCCAGGCGATCAATAGTTTGGATCCTAAGGCACAGCAGTACTGACTCTATAAGCTGTTTAATACAATATATAATATTGATGTTGCAATATTTCTACTACTGCTTGTTTCTTATGGATTTAATGGTATCATCTAAACACCAGGTCTGCCTCCGTTTGAAGCTCAGCTAAAACAAATGCATGCTGTCCTGTCAACCAATCAGTACCCTGAGTGTGCCCAGCTGGGATTTTATTTTCTCCTGTCTTGGAGGCACCAAAGCTTCATAGTAGCTTCATAGTACTGTGAGTTCTGATGAGGTGAAGCCACAATGAGTCCCGTCCTACTAACACACAACCATTACACCTACAACACACCACAAAAGCATGGCTGAGGGAGCCTATCTAAACAAACAGCATGAATATTATAGCTACTAAATACTATACTTTATGTGTTCTCCGCTTATATGGTTCAGTTAGCAGCTGAACCAAAAAGGCTCAGTTACACAAAAGAGAAAAGAAAAATTTTGATGTGGAGCAAAAAACAAACAAACTGAGAGCTCTAATGAAAACCAACACTGGAATTATGTACCATTTTAAAGCAACTGCAATCCAGTTATTGTAGGGTAGACGCAACCATACAGCAAAAATGTAGAAAATTGTCAGAACGTCAACTGTTCAGAAAGGTATGATTTACTCTTCAGTTTGGGGAGTGCAATGTACCCCTTAACTGAAATGTGCATTGCAACTTCTTTGTTTTCTACTTAGTGCTTTTCTTTGCTACAAGGAAAGGTGTAATTTAAAAACCAAGCACTCTTAACTTCTCAGCCTTAAGGTCAGTAAAGGGAAGACAAAGTGCCCCAGATATCCACATTTATCAATAAATCAATGTTGTGACCTTATTTTAGTCCTTTCCAATAACACATTAAAGGTTAAGCCTGAACAGTTAAGACCCTAAACTCGTGTACAGCTTCCCAACACACTTCATAGTCACATTAATATTCAAGCCTGTTTTCCAATGGGCACCACTATGTGTACAGTTAATACTGAAATCGCATACATGGGAAACAAAATACAACAGTAACAGCAAAATCAAAAATAAAACCAGGAAAAGAATCCTATTTTTTTGCTATGCATAAACATAGGTAGAAATCATAAATCTGCCACAGAACTGAAGGATGTTTTCCAGAAATAGAAAGATGAAGCTCAGCTTTCCACCATTTTCTTGCCATTCTACCACAGAGACAGTGGGTTGCAGAGACACAAAGTGCTCAATACAGTACACTTTCTGATGTCTGTGTAGCATTATTTTGATTAAAAGATAGAAAATGTGTACTGATTTGTTCATCATAAACTCATAAAATGAAATCGAAGAAACAAATATTGGAATGATCTGGTAAAAGTTAAGTAAACTGCACTGGTGTCCTTAATTAATGTTGACTACCTCATTTGACACTAACAATTGAGATGGACCTGTAGGTAAAGCATTAAGTTTCCTTTTTTGCTTTTCAGTATGTTCCTTTGGAGCCTGCGCACACATGCTGTACCCAGCTCTAACATCTCTAAAAGACTTCAGAAAAGAAGCATCAAGACATGAGCCTGAATGTGGTTAATGGCTGTTTCATATTCTCAAAGAATGAGAAAAGCAAGGTTTCACCATAAAGCCAGTGAAGGTCAGCTCAGCTTTCCGCAATCAAGGTACTACTTTCTGCCTTGCTTATTCAACCTTTCAATGTGCAACATCAGCATCATATCTAATGGAGACACATTGCACATAAAATCTTAGATGACCCCCTCCCATCCACCCTTTTTAGAATATACTTTCCAACCGTCATGGAGGAGGTACCAGATCCCCTGTATGAACACAAGAGAGCTTTTACTTCCTTTATAACTAAAAACAGTCCATCACCAAATAATGAAAAAATGTTTGCAGGTAGAGATATTATTATTGATGTTGTTTTTAGACTCTTTACAAGCTAATTGTCTCTTTGTTATTACCCTTAGGGGTAATAAACTAATTCAATTCAGTACTTTTTCTTTAGATGGTCAAAACGCCAATATCAACTTACAGTGTATCAGTTTCCAGCCATCAGTAAACATGCTGTGCCATAAATTTGCCTTAAAATTAAGTATGGGAAGTGATAATTCTACCTCCCTGATGTACATTGAAACAATGCAATTATCTAGCTCAACAGGATTAAGAAAAAAGACCCTACAGGAAAAAAGTTTATGTGTGCCAAAGAATTTATTAGCGAGGGTCAAAAGAGAAGTTTCCCTTTCACTTCCTTTAAAAAGACAGTACTGGCTGTAAATCTTACAGTAGTTAAACTGACAAGAAAAAAACTAAAATTAAAACAAAGGGCCCGAACTATAAAGCATTCCATTAACAGTATTCTTGAATGGCTGGACTTTTATGAAAAAAGGTTTAAAAAACTGATGACGGGTCAGTTTTACGAACGCAAAAGCTGCCAGTCCACATGACTGAGCAGAAGAGAATAAATAAATCACTTCCAAAGTCAGTAGGCTCTGTGAGAGGCAAAAGAGCTTACTTTTGTCAAAAGATAATCAAGTCACGAAGCCTGTCCTCAGGTCAGCTCATTATTCAACTTGTACACTAATTTGACGGCTTGAAATTAACAAGAGCTTTACTGGCAGCTGCACAGCTAGCAACTGATTGGTGCTACAAGTATCAGCATACAGGAAATGACATAAATTACAATACTGGCAAAGTTTTCTCACAGTCTTCCTCCAGAGTTGGTTTAATTGCTAATTCCTAATTGTACTCTGATATTCTAGACTGTATTGTCGATTAAACGAAGAAATCAGCTTTGTATAATTTATCTGAAGCTGTTTTGTTAGCTGTGTTGTTCAATTTCTTTCTTTACATATAAATCATCAGATCGTAGTTGAGCTCCAGTGACATTTTGCTATAGTTTTATGAAACAACGTTGCATTGAAATGCTTTGCAGTCTTCTCTGACCCAGTGGATATTTCCTAGTATTTTATACTCCCTTGTATCTAAGAAAAATTATTGAATGTTGTGAATATGGAGTAAGAAAATAAAGACGAATAAAGGCTACAAAGACAGGAAACCATTTTGCTGATCTAAACAGTTAAGTAGTGAGTAATTAATTGATAGAAGGTTCTGCCGTTTCTTGACAGAAGCCAAGGTACTGGCTTCAATACAATGACTGGACAGCTTGTTACATACTCTCAAAGCCTTGCTATATAAACACAACCCTCCTATTCTTGGTTTTAAAAGCACTTCCACATAGATTCTAGTGATACCCCCTGGTTCGTGCTTCATTATGAAGAAATCCACTGGGATGCCTTTGAGTTTGTAAAAGTAAAAAGGTTCAGTTCCTTCAGCCCATCAGTATAGGACAGGATAATAAGCCCTAGAAAGCATCTGGTTGGTTATCTCTGGATTGAGTCCAAATCAGCAATCTCTGTTCTATTATGCAGTGACCAAAAGTGATCAAAATGAGGTATTACGTATTCTACAGTGTTTGCCAATCTTTTTTAATTTGGTGTCATTTTGTGCATTTGCATTTTCACAGCATATTTACATAACCAATGACTGGAATTTCACGTTTTGTTGAGTCATTATAATCAATCGCCCACTTAAAGGAGACTTTTATGTCTTCTGGATGTATTTTAATTAAGAATAAACATAAAAAATATGAAATTGAGCTAGACTACATTAACCTTTTTATACAGAGAACTAAAAATGCAAAGGCACAACTTCCGCAACAGCAGCATGGCACGAAAAAAAAAGAAGGGAGATGTGCAGATAGGATTTAATGTTTTGTTACACTTCTGTAAGGCCTGAATGTGTCATAATAATAATAATAATAATTCCTTTCACTTATATAGCACTTTTCTGGACACTGAGTCCACTCAAAGACCTTGACAAATAAAGGGTCCACCACCACCAATGTGCAGCACCCACCTGGATGATGTGACGGCAGCCATAGTTCTCCAGTACACTCACCTCACACCAGCTATCAGTGGGGAGGAGAGCAGAGCCATGGTGTCATGTGGAAATTGCCGGGGGTCTGGTACAGTACCTTGGAGACTTCCTGTTGCGAGCTTTGGAGCGACTCCTCCAGGGGGCTGAGCTGGGCCTTGCTGGCCTCCACTTTCTCCTCCAGCTGCGCCGTCTCCAGCTGCAGCTGTCGCAGCTGCTCGTGCGCCTGGGCCAGCTCCTCCTCGTATCGAGAGATCTTCCTCTCCTGATCCACACGCTCCGTTTGCAGTTTGGAGATCTGGGCGGGGGGGGGGGAAAGAGTGAGTTGAAGGAGAAAGATTTGAAGAATGAACAGATTATACAATTCAGCTCCAGTTCAGGGATGCTTTTCGTTAATCTTTAAGCTTTTTTTGAAGCAAATTTAGTGTCAGTGCTTGGCTGAGGACCCAATAATGCAAAGCTACAAAGTTTTGAGGTCTAGGGTTATGACCGAATGCTTCTAATTCAGAATCCCTTCTAAAAATGATAAATTAAAAAAATTAAACGGTGTAAAGAACCCTAGCATTACGATTAAGATTCAAGCCGTAGACACGGCTATCTTTTTTTTTTTAACCAATATCCATTTAATCCAGAGGTGGATTATCAGTACTTATATGTTCAAATCAGGTTTCCCTCTGGGTGGTCCAGTTTCCTCCCACAATCCAAAGACTGGTAGGTTAACTGGCTTGTGGGAAAACTGGCCCTGGTGTATATGTGTTTGTCTGCAATACAATGGACTGGCATCCCATCCAGGGTGTACTCTGCCTTGCATCAGTTGCTTGCCAAGATAGGCTCTGGTCCCCCCACGATTTTGTACTGGACAAAGCCATTAGAAAATTATTTATGGATGAATGGATGTTACTGTTAAGCTTGTGTTACAGACAAAACACACTTGATGTGAGACTTTTTTTATTGTTGTTATGAGCTGAGGGTGTATGTCATTTGCAGTTCACGTTCTGACTACAATATTCAAGACCTTACTCAGAAAACTAAAAATATTGAGGATGGTGTGAGGCATTTTCCTAGCTGCAGGTTAGTTCAGATTATCAAAGAGGCTTTTCTAGTGAATTACGCTGGTTAATTAATTTCATGGTCAATCATCAGAGCGTTCAACATAGAACACACCATAAAGGGAAAGAGAAGGAAATCCCTCCTCTTTCTCTAAGCTTGTGCCATGTCAGAGGACCTTGCTCTGGTCTGTCTTGGAGACTCAATAATCTGATCATTAAAAAAAAATGCTGTCCTTTTTATTTTAGGAAATTCTTATTTCCTTTATAGTGGAATCCTCAGACTATAGACATTCACTCCTAGTTGGTGATGCATTTTTAGAGCAGGGAGATTGATTCCCACGGAAGGGAGATTTAGTTATGAATCATATTCTTCTATTTTTATTTTCCTTTAGGTTTAGGTTCCATTCTATTTCAGATTACAGGGGAAAAATTCTGCATGGAATGTAGGCCTCGGAAATGCATAGATTTGTAGATGTGTTATTTGTGTAATGTGGTATACACGGTTCAGGTGCATTATTGACGGGTTGATATTTGTTTGACAAAGCTGTGTCAGAGAATATGTAGAACTCAAGTGCGATTTCTCAGGTGCCTTAAATTCTTACCTGCTGTTTGGGTACATTTTAACCCCCCCCCCCCCCAATTTGTAACACTATCAACACCATTCAAGTGATGCACTGCAAGGACTGAGAGAGTGTTTGAACCTTAAATATCTAACTAGTGTCTCCACTGCCAGATGTCAGAAATGTTCATCTGGAAACAAAAGTGGCCATGTAATGAGGATGATCAATGTGCTCAAAAAAAATAAACAGAAAACGTCTACCTGTATAAAAGTACGCGGGTTTACACCAGAGGCAGGGGCCTGTTTGTACTAGGCTTAGTGTAATGTGGCTGTCCTCTCTTACCAGCTCGCTCTCCTGCGTGCACTGCTGGCGGATCTTCCCCAGCTGCTCTTCCAGAGCTTCTTTCTGCTGGTCCAGCTTACCCAGCACCTCCTGGATCTCCTGCCGCTGGGCCTGTAACTTCTGTAGCTCCTCGCTTTCCCGCTGCACTTCATCCTGCAAGTCCTAGGGAAGAACGGGAGAGAGCCGCACGCAATGCATCAACACTGGGATTGGGCTGCAGCCTGTGCAGGAGAAATCCTATCATCAGCCATTCATCGTGTTTCTCTGGCTACAGCTGAGAAACATAAACCTAAAACATTGTAACTCTCAAAACACTTATTACCATTACCCTGGGAAAGTCATAGAGGCTTCAATGCCATGCCACAGACAGAAATCTCAGTAGAGAGTCTGAAAGAGTTCCAGGGAAGTCAATATCAACACCATTCTGAATGCTGCCAAAGACACTGGCTTTAGTACTTGCACAGAGACACTAGTGCCCTTATCAGCAGAGAACTGCACCTCACTGCCAAAGTCAGAGCAGTACAGCCTTCAACAGTGCTTATTAAAACAAAACTATTTATTACTGAAAGCTTATTACACTGCCAAGAGGATCAACTTCAGCCCACTAGCAAGAAACTCTCTGTAGACACTGGTCTAATGCAGAGAAGATAATCGAACCTGTTCCCTGGCACCTAATATTATCACATGAGGAAAAGCCTTCATTTGTAAAATGTGGAAAAACTAAAAAATTTAGAAATTCTAAAATGTCATTTGTTTTGGTATTAAAAACCGTTGCTTCATCTCTCCTTATGTCATCGGAGGCTTAGTAAGATCCTTTTGAATTTCCAAGAAGATGCACTGCACCAGTATTCAAGAGCTTCAAAGCATTTTAAAGAGTTAGTTAGGTCAGGGATCCCAATCCTGGTCCCTGAGTCCCATGCACCAGCTTGTTTTCATTATAGCCCAACTTAATTACCTTATTCAAGCTGCAATTGAACAAACAAGTTGCCTCATTGCAAGTTGTAACAGCTCCAAATGGACACTTAATGCTAACTGTGCTAACTGATGCCTGTAACTGGTCCTTGGTTTCAAAATACTCTATGTAAAGGGCAATGATTCCAACAATGTCACAACAATGAAAGAACACAGAATTACCACAGAGTCTCAACATTTATGCTTTTTATTCCTGCTTTTATTCCTTCAGATCACAGCTTACAAACTGGTGGACCATTAACAGCCCAGAAGCCATTTCGTGGCAACAAAGAAACAGTTCTTGAAGTCACGGGTTTATGCCGATTCTTAAAATACAGATCTCAGGTCTCCGTTAACAGTTCACCACAAATGGCAGAGGCAGTGGGGAAAAAAAGCTGCTCCATCTTACATGTGCACGATACTTATAGATCATGAAATTCTTGTACTTTAAAAAAATCATTCCGCTGATTTGGTGATTTGAAGGGAATGCAGGTTGGCTATGCTGTTGTACTAAAAACAATTCATTGCAATTGTCCCAAGCTGGGCATCTGGAGTGTCTCACTCAGGAAAGGCAGTACCTGAAGCCTGGCTAAGCTCTATTCGTGTGGGTGCGAGGCCGGGAGCCTCTAAGGAGCGGCTCATGATTGGCTGAGCAATGCTGAGCGCAGGGTAGGATTAGTCACTCAGGAATCTCTCAGTGATGCCTGCAGTGCTGAACTTGAAGGATGAGCCACTCTTGGCTCCACTGTTGGCTAGTTCACCTACACTTACTCATCCTGGGTTTGTAGCAGATTGAATAACACAGCAGGTAGGTATAACACATAAAATAAACAGAACACTCTCAGGTGGTAACCCACACGCACCTTGCAGTTGGCTGCCATAGAGGTGCCATGGTCATGCTTACATTCAGGACCACTGGGTGGGATAAGTAGAACAGACAGGCACGCTAGGGTGCTTCATTCACCTTTGGGCACCTTTACCCTGAATCCAACAGCACCCAAATCTGAGTAACAATGGCTATTCCACTTTTACCCAAAATATCCATATAGGCTGATATCCCATACTGGCCAGCTTCAACCCTGAAACCATTAGGCCAGTACTCAGGTATAAAAGAGTTAAATCAAAAGAAAGGGAGCAACTGGCGTTTTTTATACTGTCCCCAGTGTAGAAGAAAAAAAAACAAAAAAACAGAAGGTGGAAAGAAAGTTTTTTAAAGAAAACATGGCTCCACCTCCCCCATCCCATCAATCAATGATCATATTTGCAATCCCCATTTAGAAAGGTAATAAAAACTCATATTTCCCTTCCAATACTAATTAATTCAAATTAGGTGGAAGTTTTACACAGAGAACACTAAACAAACTGGATCCTCTAAGCAGTCTGCAATTTTTTTTAACTGAGGTAAAACAAAAGGCTACCTTTCCATAATGAGGCCATAATCAGAACTGAGCAGTCATAAATCCTGACAAGCACTACCAAGGTTTCACAAATAAGCCTTGAAGCATCTCATTCCAGGAAATGAAGCAAGAAGTCGAAACCTCCCAAGGATGAACCTTTCACTTAGCACAGCCAAGGACTCTGAGGGAGGCAGAGGCAAAGGAGACTAAATTAAAAATTAATAAGTGAACAAAGAAAAAATGACTTTTCTAATTGGATTCTGATGGGTGCCATTGTAATTTCTACAAAGAAACCACACAAATCTTTCCAAATTAGTCTTGCTTCGCACTCAACTGTCAGGTACTAAAATAGAAGCCATTCATCATGCCGAAAAGCTGTACAACGGCTGAGACAAAGGGCTTTCTGGTTTTATCTGCATAGCTTATTCCTCAAGCCCGTGCAGGTGTGAGTGCGGGAAAAGAAAAATCAGGATTCTGTAAATAACGGGATGGTACCCAAGAAATCCATACAATTTTATCTGGAGAGAATGTATCATTCATTAATGCAGTTTATTGCAGTTTTCACAAATTCAGTGTATATACACCTATGCCAGGAGTAATCATTTTTCCTCCCCTTTATTTTTCCTACTGCTTGTGGTTAGAGTAGTGCAAATTAAATTGGTTTTAAAAACCAATTTACTTACAGTGAAATGAACCAGAGCCTAATATCTCTGCTGAAGCTCTTCCCAGGAAAGTGCAGTGATGCATTCATTGTAACTCCCCCACCACCACCACCACCTCAACCAACCAGCGGTGCTCTGACACAGCTCTGAATAGAAGCACTTACAAAACCGCACCTTCTCAAATTTACAGTTCACTCGATTCTGCGACAATGACTCAAGACAGCACAGGAAACTAGGCAACACAGTGTGGAAACTCAGCTTCGTCAGCTAATAGGAGCGCGAAGAAAGCTCTGTAATGCAGTTTAAAGCCTGTGGTAAATGTTAAAGGGAATTTGTATTACTGGGAGACAACACAAGGCATGAAACAGCATAATTGCTAACTTGAACTCATGGGCAACAGAGCTTGATGCAGACGACCTATTACTGCAGCAAATCAAAGAGGTGAAAGGTGGAAATTCCACAATTTGTATTATTAGCCCATACATTTCAGTTAAGAGCAGAGCAAATTCTTTTCCCTCACAAGTTATTACTTATAACAAATCGCCAAAGAAATGGAGCTGCAGAGGAAACAAACTCGTTCACATTTATTTTACACGACCTTCGTTTGGTGTGTTGAACTGGCTAAAGTATATTCATGGATTCCTGTCAAACAAACAAGCTAACACAAGTTTAAAATGAAAGAATCAAAAAGGCACTTTTCATAGCAGTGGTCAGTTCAAGTGAAGGCAGAAAACAAACCCTCATGTATGGAAATGGAAAACGTAAAACAAAACGTTAAACCACATTTTCACGTAGCATCACATGAAAAATGTTTTAATTTACAAAGGGAAATGCTGGATATTTCTGATTGCAGCAAAACTGAAAATTTCTTAAGCAATTTGCATGACCTAAATAACATTTTAAAAGCAGGGAATGTTTTAACACTGAGTATAATATTGGTGTCGAACACTGAGTGTAACCATATCTGTGATGAACTGTCTTCTGGAAATCACTACAAACTTTCACTTTTCAGATCACTGTCATTTTATTCCACAGCCCTGCTGCCTTCCTCCTGACCAGTAGGAAAAATTTAAAAGAAGATTTGATCGTAATCGTAAGTCCTTTATTAAAAATTGAATAAATATAGCTACCGGGGGAATATTTTTTAAAAAGTGGTTCATTTCAATACCCAGAGAACCAACTGCAGTCCATCTCATGTACAAACTGCCAGGTATTAATACAAAGGACTCTCCTGGAGGCCCCAGTGTCTTGTGGTATTTGTTCCAAGCAAAGTCTGTCTTATAGTATGTGCAATCAACTTGTATCAACTGAGAAATTTATCAGCACTTATTCAAACTTATTCAAGAACAACTGTTTTTAACAAAAACACAAAATCTTTGAAGAAAAAAAAAAGTCCAGTTGTGACTATCAGCTCAATTATGTAACTGAGAAAACACACAGATGAAAACCAGAAAGCATGAGCAGTGAGATACGAGACTACAAGAGCATAGACTATCGAGTAGCAGTAATAATGCACACAGCCAAGCTGGGCCTCTCGCAGCCAGTCTCATGTGGTCATTTTAGCATTTTTCAATTGATGACCATGTTGGGTTTATTATTGTCATACTTTTTTGGGAATTTAATTTTTTGTGCGCAGTTCAATTTCCTATGTGCGCGGATTTCATAACCTGTGTACGCGCGCACAGCTTAGAGGGAACACTGATTGCAGGGCAATGGAGCTCTGTATTCAATACTGTATTCTGTATTCAGCTCTGCCTTTCCTGTTTCCGTGATTCTGCAATTCATTTGGTTCCTGACTACATGCTGCACTCGAGCCAAGCCCTCGTGCTTCCACAGATCCAACCCAGCTTTTTCCCCCCATCAGTACTGCCACTGCCGAATGGCCCCACTGAGAGCTATATTTAGCTGCCTGATGGCTTATGCTAATAAATGAGTGTGACTGTAGCCTGTAAATAATGTTCAATTCAACTGCCTTGGTACTGTGATTGAAGTTAAGGGACCCAAGCCAGTTTTGTAGATTAATAATTAACTACAGGTATTGCCTAGAATTTTAAACAGACCCCCTTGGGCTTGCTTCAGCAAAGGTTTAAGTGTATTAAGAATAACCATCACAATAGCACAGACTACATCCCTGCAAAACATCTTAATAATTAAAACGCTTAAATAAAAAAACACCTGATGAAGGTTCCATGGTCGCAAAGCTGTAGATCTTACTTAAGCATTTCTTTTCGACCTTCCTTGGAGCTCAGTGCTCTACTCCCCAAGTATATATGGGGGTTCTTCCATCCGACTTTTATTAGGCTTTAAGCATAGAGATCAGCACTGCTAACAATGTGACATAATGACATGCAGTGTAAAATTAATGTCTTTGAAGGTTTTTGCGCCACCAGCTTTTTTCAATAACTGATTAGTTAATACAATTATATACATATGTTATCCATCTGTGCTTGGGCCAAGCTGAACCCTGTTCACTTAGTTCTAAATTTGAGAGCACAGAGTTCCTGGTACACATAAAAAGGCCAGTGTAAAATTGACATTGTTTCCTCTGTAATATTAAAGCAAAATGCATTGTTGATGCAGCTTCATGCAAAAATGTTGGGTAATGCTATAATGAGCTCAGCTGGATTCAAAGCTGATGTTTAAATGAGCCTTCTGCATGTCGGACGCACTTAAAATCTAGCTTAGTACAACAGGGAAAGGGAGCTGCAATGTTATGTACCTAAATCCAGCGTTTAAATCAACTTTAATGAGGAAATCAGCAAGAATTCAGAACGTAAGAAAGGAAGCAAAGTCAAGGAGGGTATTCGACACATCTGGCTCATTTAGTTAACTCTGGCTGTTGGACTACTGGACCCTCGTAGTACCACCCAATAATCCAACAAATACAAAATTCTGATGAATATCAGTCCTCAAAGATTGAAAGTGCACCCAGAGAACCATCATCAATTATAACATTCCAAAAGTGTTCCTATTAGTTAACGCAAGTCTAAAATGTGCAGTAGGAAAGATAGATTTGCAACTCTTTCTCCCATTTTTAGCATCCCATTTCACCGAATCAGCCATTCTGCCAATAGCAAAACAGGTAAATGGAGAAAGGAGACCATTTGAACCATTGAACTGATTGTTAAAATTTTAAAGCAGTGTTCTCCAGTCCTGAATCAAATGCCCTTGCCAGAATTTTCCGGGGATCTGCACTTCTGCTCCCTGCAGAGGCCTGTACTGGGTTCTCTTGCAAAATAAAGAGAAACATTTCACCCCACCCCTGCCGGGGTGGAATGATAACACAAAGATTATACATAGGACTGTCCAAGAAATCATCATATGTTCATCATACACTTAAACACAGGTGTATCAAATGATAACATCTTTGCAGGCACGTTGTAGCCGAAATGAAGACAGACACAAAGCTAAAAATAAATACAGATTTGAATCAAAAGCACACGCACAAGGGGGCTCTGGGACTCTGAACTTGTCAATCTGCCAGCACGTGTCACGAGGTCAGTGAAGGGTGCGTGAAAACAAACACGCAGACAAGCATGACAGTGAAGGAATTTCGAGAAATAGCATTAATGTCCCAGACAAATCTGACAAATAATGTCTGCGTCACTCAGCAAGACACAGAAGGAAAGGAATAGCAGCTTTGATATACTGTAAATGACAATGATGAAAAAAAAAAACAGTCATACGGTAAAGCAATAAAAAATGACGCCACCAAACCAGCAGACGCATTGAGCAGCCTGTAGCCTCAACCGGCATGGAGCAACCTGAAATCAGGCTTTTTAAACATTTCCTGCAATTAAAATCTGTATATCCGGAACCTGCACCTGCCCCTTCAAACACACACATACACACAGACAGCCTTACCTGTACTTCACTGGTCTTCTGTTTGATGCTTTCCTCCTTCTCCTTGATCTCCTGTTCCACAGTGGTTTTCTCCCTGGAAGACCAGCACAGGAGGCAGGAGTATTTAATAACATCCGAGACAGAGGGCACCATAGGCAGCCAGCCTCCTGCTCCCGATGGCTCGCTCTTTACAATCATTGCCCGTCTGCTGTGAAAAGGGGCTCTTGGCAGCAGGAACCCGAGTTAGGGGGGTTCAGGGTCTGGACTACACAGGAGAGAGTGCGCGTGTGCAGAGCACTGAGAGACAGAGAGAAGTCACAGACAGGAGGCGGGGGGGGGTTGGGAAAGACGAGAGGAAATCCTCCCTCCTTCTCTCTGCCCCTCGCTCCTCCCTTCCCGTCTCCTTCAGTCTGTTCCACCTCCTCCCAGCCACAGAAACGGCTCAGAGGCGCTGAGTGGAGCAGGCAGGGGTGACACAGCTGTTCCTCAGCATCTCCCTACTCCCCCACCTGCCTCCCAGACACTGTCGCTATGGAGTCAGGGGCTAATCGAGTCTGGAGAGCTAGAACGAAGCACAAGGAAGCCAGGACTGCAGTGTGAGGGAAACGGGAGTGCTTAACCCTTCACACGCCGCAGCAAACACATCTTTACTTGGCATTTCTGCGATATTCAGAAAACCCACTCTCAAGAAAAAAAATGATTCAAAATCCTATATCACAATCCTGGGATACAATTTGTAAAAAGTTATAGTATTATACTTGGCTTCTATATAAGAAAAGAAGGATGTACATCAGTAAGAAGTAGGTTTTCCAGATTTGATGTCAAACTAGCATAAAATTTAGAGCAGGCCTGCCTATAAACGTACATAAAAAAAACATTTTCCAATCGCAAAACACAGTAACCCCATGTACCTTAATATAAACTGAACCCTAACAAACCTAAAAGTGTGTATAAATGAAAATATCAGACAGGAATGCACACATGTATGTAAAGTTCTCCACTACAGATGAGACCTACTCTGCCTGTGAACCACCATTGTTTAAAGCAGCTAACAGTCTGCTTGGCATAAATGCAGGCTGATGGAAAAAAAGCATATTGTAAAATACAATTTATTGCTAGAAGTGTGATCAGTTGACATATGGCACATTATATATAAATATTTCTGCAATATT
Source organism: Lepisosteus platostomus (assembly GCF_059453375.1). Taxonomy (NCBI): domain Eukaryota; kingdom Metazoa; phylum Chordata; class Actinopteri; order Semionotiformes; family Lepisosteidae; genus Lepisosteus; species Lepisosteus platostomus. The sequence continues at coordinate 28,400,312 of NC_142621.1, forward strand.
GAAAGTAACCTCTGATGGGGGCTTTGGAAAAGACAATAGCAATCATCAAATACACATCTCTGCAATTTGCAGAGCAAAATGTTTAAAAGATGTGGAAGAACTGGAGAGCTCCATAGTTTTTAGCGTTTGTCTATGGTAGTTGTTCTGTGTGCATGTTGGGGATTTTTTAATATAGAAGGAGTCTACAGGGGTAGCTGAAGGACAAAATCCATACTTTTATATAATTGAGCTTCACAAACTGTTGTTGCGATACAGCTCTGTATACAATGATACACCAAATGTGACTGATCGCGTGAGTCAGGTCAAAGATCACAGACGTGCATGTCCAAATTGTTCAACAATAAGAGACTGTATTGCCCAGTAACACAAAGAAAGCTACCATGCTGCACAGTGAGCACACAGATCTCTTCAGATTTGCCGAACACCCATCCCAGAATTGATACGGCTTTCATTACTTTCAGGAAAGTTGCATGAAAAGTAATTAGCGCAGTTCTTAAAAGCTCTGAGGAGATCCGAGCCAGATACTACTGAACTGCAAGGCCAGTTTAAAACAAGAAAGGCAGCGGCAACTCCCTAGCCACATCTTAAAAGAATGAAGGACATTTATTTCCTAACATTACTCAATTAAACACTATCTGTGAAGCTTTCCAAACTGTGAATCCATAAATCCATTTTGGGAAACTGAAAAATAAGTTAATGACAGCAGTCTCAGGAGATGACATTAACACCACAATGAAACAGCATCTGACACTGAGAGACAGTGCAGTGTAATTGAGGCCTTCATTGATAGCTCTGTTATTTAACTTAACAGCTCGAGTCCTTCCTATAAGATAAGGCTATGAGATGCATCTCCCTGGCACTACACTCTTTGAAACAAAGTAGCAATAAGATCACTGGTATATTCAAAGATGTTTACATTGATGCCAATTTTATTGCAGTAACAGTTTATTGCTGCTTATGTGTACGCTGGCTACTCTCTGCCTTGGGCACACATAATCGATTTCTAAGAGCATTCAGAAGTTTACCTAATCAGAAATGTTTCCATAAATGTTCAGCCAGAAAATGGCAGATCTGCAAAGAAAGTGTTAAAATCCAGTCTCCTCCTAACAGTACAGTACCTTTGCTATCTGATATAATGGCGCGAGGCTAGAGAATATTTAAATACACTTGAATAATGCGCAAGTTGACAAGTTAAGAAGATGATAAATGTGAACTTAAGAACTTCTTAACATGGCACACAGGGCATGGGGGGGAAATTGCCATAACACTGCCATATATTTTAGCATATGTTTAACAGTTGGCTGTCAGGGTAAGGATAGTGACAGAGTTACATTATGGGGTAAACAGTTTATACTTGCCATTAAAATCACATTACACCAGGGACACACCATATTCTAACATGAAGGACAGGAAGACTGAAACGCAGAATGTCTTTATCTAAGAAAATAATTTATCTTGTCTGTATCTAAGACAAAATTATGGCAGATAATCAAATGGACATCAGTGATGTTCATTGATTGTTGAGAAGACTTTATCAAGCAAGAACAACTTTGTATGTGAGGGGTGTGAGAAAGGAAAGAGTGGAATCTACTTGCAAATATATCAAAATGTAAAAATCATTTCCATTTCTCACTGAAACCCACTTCTCTCCACTTAAGGCTGGAGCCAAAGAAAACAAACTTTGCTTCTCTTGAAAGAGCCAGAAAGCACAGAAATGTGACTGAACTAGCCTAGCACACAAACATCAGCTCTTTTCAGGTTTTGAAGATTTTGCACATTATAAATGGATTCACAATATAAGTGAGGTATTTCCCACATTTATTATACCGTAAGAGCAGCACAGTGGCAGAGTTAGTACTGCTTTCTCACAGCGCTGAGGTCTGGGTTCAATTCTGGGGTGCTATCTGTCCAAAGACAAACTGGTAGGTTAACTGGCCCTGGTGTGAGTGTGTGCACGTCTATGTTTGCACTGTGATGGACTGGTGTCCATCCCGCCTTGTGCCCATAGCTTGCTGGGATAGGTTCTGCTTTTCCCCAGTGACCCAGTTCTGGAAAAAGCAGTTAAGAAAAGGTTGGATAGATTAAGCTGTACATGCATCAGGACTGCAGCAGTATCTGGTACTCAAACAGTAATGAATGCCAGAAAATCCTTCATGAAATGAAGTTTAACTCTTCTTTCTTTGAACCCCTAAATAATCAGTTCTGCTCACACCACAAGCATACATCACATATCACATTAGGTTTACTGGTTCAGGCATCACAGTGCAAACCAATTTCAAATGTAAAAGTCAAATACTGTACATAATACAACTTCACAAAACTGCTTCCTACTTCTGTGAGACACTATAAAAGACTTGTTTTTACACCATGCTTTCATTAACCTTAAGCTGTGGAGGATTTATAGTTCAAGGACTTAACCGTAGTACCAAATAGTACATAAAGCAAGAGTTTTGCCATATAAAAGAGAAACATCTATCCATCCTTCCATTTTCTAACCACTTCTTCCAAATCAGGATCACGGTGAAGCCTGGCAAGAAACGGGCGCGAGGAGGGATACACCTTAGACAGGTCACCAGTCGATCACAGAGCAACGGTGAAACAGCCCAACAAAAATGCAATTGAACAGACAATATATGCAATGATACAAAGACTCATTTCATAACAGATGAAATTTAAAAGGTAAGCTGCAGGATCTTGAGGATGTCAATAACATCAATTTAATTTTTTCTTTTTACTTTATGTGTGCTTCCTTATTTAAATAAATCTGTACAAGGATCTGGAGGTACAGTATTAACTGAAAGAAGTGGAGAGAAGGTTGGGGAAAGTCTCTGAGATTCAGCTACATTTTTTATGCAGAAACCACAGACACTTACATTGTCTACTTTGTAGAAATTTGCCTCCTTCTGAGGAGGTCCTCACAACAAATATTTCTCAGGACGTACAGTACTCTCTTGGTGAGGGTCCTCTCTCAGATTTTGACCTGGCAAAGATGGTAACACCTCTGCTTGGACATACTGTACACACACCAGAGTAAAATACAAAATGAAAGAGTACTGCTCTTCTGCCACAGGTTGTACTCTCTCACTTTCACCTCGAATATGCCGCTGCTTAAACTATACCTACTTCCCTCATTGATCACCAATGCCAAGGTCAAAACAGGTTCTCTGGCAAACCTGTACATTTCATGTTTCTTCTTTAGAATGATTCTCTAGTCTTGCCAAATTATCAAGGAAATTGATGCCCTTGTGTCTAATCTCTCTTTAGCTTTGAGCCTTTCTTGGATGCCAACTTTGTACTGAAAACATTACACATGGTGAGAACTACAGTGCTGTGTCTTGTATAACCAAGTATTGTACTGTTCTATTTGCTGTGGCAGTCTCACAAGCTTCACAGTAGGAGAGTAAGGGGATGTGCAGCAGGTGTATTATCTCTAAAGTAACTCAAGAGCTTTATAGCAAACCAGCAAAGGAGAACTGCAGTGTAGATTCCACTAAAGGGGAACTGCAGCAATATTTTTATATTTCAGGGTTAAAAAGAATCAGCTGTGATGAGCGCATTTCAAACCACAATAAAGGTAAAACGTACACAGTAATGTGCAAAAGCTCCAATTTACTTTACAAAATAGATAGCATTTCCAGGGACAGTATGCGAAATGCTATGTTCTGCGATTCAGTCATTATAGTGACTAGTGAGCAGGAAAAGCCACATCAACTTACAATTCATGCAAACTCTCACTCTTGCCTGTGGCGAGACCAGGTTTGCAACAACATGGTAACTATCCAATACTTTCACAAATGTCATGATTTTGTGCTTATCTCGATATTTGTAAAAGTCTTCTATAACATCAAAGAATTTATTATTTTACCAAGATTTAATAACTGGTCTAAGAAACTGTGACAGCAGTCCCCCTTTTAAATCTGATTTCTAGGCAGGTCACTGCCCTAGATTTCAAGGCAATGTAATTTTACTACAACAGCCAAAAGCAGGAAACCAGATTCACACCTCTACTACTCTACTAGTTGTATGAAAAACAGATCATTAACTATCTATGATGCATCTTCCTAAAAAGTCCAGTTTGGCCTGAATTAAACTGCAGAAAGTGTGATCCTGTGAAAGCTAGCACCTGAATCAGGTCATCCCTTTAAGCAAGTGTTGATCAATGTGTGCATCAAAGCATCTCACCCAGAATACACCCTGAAGTGTAATGTTTACCAAACCTTCAGAGAGGACAAAACATCTGTTCCTATGAAGACCACATCAATTGTGACAGATCCGTCTGGCACATCTTTTGCACCGTTTAGATCTTGAGATCTTTAACATTTCAGAATCACAAAAATAATCAGTTTTAACACCCTTCCCCTCATTAGAAAGATATAATTTAACAACAGATGTTTTTCTTTCTAAAAATAAGGGACATCTATAGAAGACACAGAATACACCTTTAGCTGGCATTTGATATGTAGGTAAAACATGGCTGCTGTACTTCACACTTAAAAAAAACACCGTTCAGTGCTTGGATTTTCCAGTGTCTTAAGAGTTCTAAGAAAATATCTGTAGCTAAAATCATGTGTACAAATAGCACCTCCATCCATCTTCTCTTCCAGCGCCACTACTTTTCTGAGAATTCTAAAAGTGCTGAGACTTGACAAGGATGGAGCGACTCCTCTCTCGAGAAAACATTGAGATCACAGAACATTGCACCTCTTTTCATCTGCAAAAAAAACGACAGAAATGGCAGCTGCTTCAGAGGTTTCACAGGTAAGAGGGGAAAAAAAAGCAGAGGTGAGAAGGAAAGAGAATCAAGGTGAGAAATAAGATAGACAAAAATATTCAGACAACTTTCACACTCTGGTTGAAGGTCCTTCATGAAGACAACTCCAATCAAAATATATGATGCATGTCCCTGATTTAGAAAGCGTGGTTTGTGCAAATGTGCAAATTCACTTCCTTCACCTTGCAGCTGGGTCTAAGTGATCAGATAGAAGCAGGGGAGCACTTACCTTTCACTGGAGGGAGCCCGTTGCCGTGGAGATTTTAAGCAGTCCCTCACCACACGCATCATCTTTGCGGCACACAGTCCCCCATCCTAACTCGGCATTCCACCCTCTCTCCCTTTACTCTCTCTGTCTCTATTTCTGAGCTCCACAGTCAGGACACTCAACACCGAAAACCCACTTCCCCCTCAGCAGAACAAAAAAAAAAGGAGAAATAACTGAACTTCCCCTCCTCACACTTCAAGGATCCACTGTTCTGCTCAGAAGGCAGGTTTTGACTCAAAGTGGAGGAGCCCAGTAAGAAGAAGGTAATGCCAAAGAGAGTCTCCCTCAGAGAAGTGGAAAAAAAAAACCTTAACTGCCTGTAAATGAGCTCTCCCCTTCTACTACCCTCCCAACCTCCTCCCTCCCTCCTCTAGCCTTGAGGCAGCAGCATCTATCACGTGGAGAACGCCAACCTCTGGAGAGACGCTTTGCTCACTCTCTGCCTTTTTTTTTCTCTCCGATTGAGGAAGAAAAAAAAGCAGCTTCCAGTTCTGACCGGGCTGCTGGTCCCCGAGAGTCCGGAAGTCCGTTTGCCCCGGTTCCTCCTCTCTCTGCTCTGAGGAACTCCTTGACACGCGTTACTGCACAGCCCATTCCTCGCCGAGGCGAGAGTGCTGAAACACATCACGTCAGGTTTTTATACCCTGCTTGCAAGGCTTATTCCATGCAAGGCATTTGAAGTGCCGGGTCTTCCCTCTGGATTACCGACCACACATCCTCTACTAAGCTAGTTTGTGTGCTGGCTATATTTGATTGGACTTGCTAGCAATTAAAACCTGAGTTTTCCAATGTGTTACTTTTAGAACAAAATATTATGTATTTTTCTCTGTTTCACACACTCCATCTTGCTTTGATAAGAATTCTATATTTTGGCTTACCAGACTTTTTATTAGCTGTCAAATTTGCAATTACAGCAAATCGAATCACTTTTCAGGATACTTACTTCCTAAGAACTAGAAAGCAAGATATTTCTCACCTAGAGATTGTGAACTACAAAGAACAGAACAGAAAGCCCTTGGGGTGCGTGTTCAAAATACAGTAATAAAGCAAACCGGAGAACAAGACAGGCAATTAACAAAAATGAACTGGTAGACCACGCAGGTAATGAATACAGGGGTTTGAAACCCTTTTTCTTCATTAGTTATAAACCTCAAAACTATCACACAGAGTAAAAAAAAACATTAAGACTGGCTATGAGAAATGTGAAAAGGATCACATTACTAATATGTTCCTACGCGAGCTTCTGAGGACACACATATGTGTATCTCTAACAATGTGCTACACTGCACCTGTGTCCTGTAGTTGCTGACAACACACCTCCTCCATCACCACATACACTTACTACACTGAGAGCAAGAGTCTCTGGAGTGCCCCCCTCCAAATCTCATCACCATGGCGAGAAGGCTGAGTATAAATAGCAAGCATACAACGTCCGACACACAGAGGTCAGATGAAGGAGTTTTCGAAACTGTATACGACCGACAGAAACTAGCCCTTTCTTCCTCCAGAACAGGGGTGTGTCACTGCTCACTGGAACAAAAAGCAGCAGCCGATTTGTTTTTCTTTCACCAGGAAAGGCGATCTGCAGCTACAATAAATTGCCCCTAACTCTTATTAGCAGAGACAGCGGCATGCCCTTTGTTGATTTTGGTTGCTTGCAAACAAAGGTAGAATCATCTTAAATTTTATTCAAATATGATTTTTTGGGCATCTGGGAAGGGTACAAATACTAAAAAAACATTTTTGTCTGTCACAAAAAAGCAGCTCCACAAAGACACCAAAGTGTCTTTGAATAATAGATTTGGACATTTTAAACCATCTAGAGAATACATCCAATACACAACGTAAATGTGGGCAGCATAGACAGAAATTGAGAGACTTATACATCAGTGTTAGACGGTGTGCACGCCACACTGGAAACAGGATGGGATGGAATAAGTTATCATTCATTCATACTAGAGACAAACAAGTATAAAAACTGGAATGAAAAAGGAGTTCTAGTTTGGTAACGCAGATACACTTACAAAAAAACAAGATGTCCTCCTAATTAAAGGCATTTTTAAATAACAATTTAGGGAAACACGGAAATAGCTGTCTTGCTAAGATTTACCAGCAGGGTTTTAAGAAATCTATAATCTAAGGACAGCAGAAACAAGCACTGACATTTTCAACTGAGAATCATTAACCAGCAGGTGTCCTCAGTTTCTTAATTATTACAGAAAGGACTATAAATTCAGCTTCAGGGAGAATTCAGCTACCCAGAAGCAGACAACCACCTGTGGAAAACTGTTAATGTTTATCAGCTGTTACAGTAGGAAAAAAATTTCTATTTGCATTATAGCAAACGGAAGCTTTTACTAAATAAATTTAAAAACTTGGCAAAACCATAAGAGTGGCCTGTGATGTTTTTAAGAGCAATGTGGAGCAGTCATACCCCAATTCCCTTGCTCCCCCCAAAAAGGTCCTGGCTCACTCACCTCTGGAGGTCGATGATCTCATTGCTCAAAGAGTCCAGCTCTTTGATGGCAGAGAAGTCAGCTGCCAGGCTACTCAATGTGCCCTGCAGAAAGAGTGGAAAGGTAGCCTCAGTATGAGCATCACAGCAAAAGACACAATCAGACCATTTCAATCATCATAAGAGAACTTCACACATTTCCAAATCATTAAAGAGACCCACACTCTGTTTGTGATCCACTGGGCAGTAAGATATTGCATGGAAACACCTACAGACTTCATTTAAAAAAAGTCAGAAATGTGCTTATTCAAAGCGGCATATGAACTTGGTATCGGAGCGAGGCGTACTGTGAAGATTCTGGTAACATTTGGCAAGCAAATGTCAAGTAGACAGTATACCACAGCAGCAAGTGGTCCTCAAAAGCGATACATCATCTTGCATGATATGGAGCCGTGTTGTAGAAAAACTGTCTGCATACACTGCTTGTCCACTGCTTATTCAACAGACTCCAAATGACTTGAAGTCTGACTACTTGACAAAAAGTGAAATTCATAGTAATGCTTACTCAAAGCAATTCAGACCACTGAATAACACAGCACCGTTGCTTTTTGATGACACTTAATACTGTTCACACTGATGCCCAAAGACATGCGGAAAAATTATCCTTATTGGCAAGTTATCATCAAGTCTTTGATAGAGACTGTATAAAGGGGTGACATCCATCTATCCAGACTTCAGTGGTTTCAGCCATCAGTAGTCCATACTTTGCTGCTGTGGGTAATTATGCCTGACCTCACTGCGCTTGCCTGGACGACAGCTTTCTTTGCAGGTGAAAGTGCAATATTAGTCTGCCAGATCACTTGAATGCAACAATGCTACGTATGCTCCAGAATCTCCTGGAAGATGCACGTTTTGGGGCAAAACCTCCGATAGCCAGTCTGAAGCTCATCACCACCCTCAAGGAAGAGTGCAGGAGTATCCAGCAAAAAGCAGCCTCCATGGGTGAAGTCTGTACCTCATTCTGCATTCTTGTGCTTCAGCTTACAGAGAAGACACACACCATGCACCAGGTCGAAGTGCTGAAAGATTACTACTAAAAAAGCCCACTACTGTTATAAGGAGATGAAGTGCTAAAACTATGTGCATTCACTGAGTTCGAAACTGGCTGGGTCGTCTGCTAGCATAACCATGTACATGGTAAAATTTTGAACTGTGTACAATTTAATTAACAAAAAACACCTGAAGCAGTCTGGTACACACATTTTCCCCAATTGTTTTTAGATCCTTTAAATCCCCTTACAAAGTGATCATACAAACCAAAATTTAAATTTTAAGTGTAATGCATTTTTCTGGAAATGGTAAAGTGAGACACTAACTATACCCCCCATTATACAAACTATGTGGTATTTCTGTAGATTGAAAACCAGTTTCCTCACCTGACTTCTTGAGACAATCTGAAGACCAGAAATAAAAGATGACTCCACAAACCTTTTTTGATTTGGCTTCAGCTTTTAACAAAATTGGGATATTTCCAGAGAACAGAAAGCACTCTGATTGTATAAAGCTTACATAAGTGAAGGGTTCTGTTCCTGCAGTGCCCCATTCCTCTAGGTAGAGCTAGCTGGCCCTGGGATGGCAGAGTAGAGCTCTGCTGGTTTACCTGCTGCAAAAGTCTGTCCGATGGAGGAAGCATTTCAGGAGTCAAGGCCTGGGGAGGGTCTATCCCCTTGGCAAGTTTCTGGTTGATCAGGTACAACGCCAGAGCGAACTGCTCTTTGTTCAGCTTCCCCGCATCACTGGTGTCACACAGCTCCCTGGACAGAATATAAAAACACCGACTTGAGTTCCTCCTTTCTGCCACTCTTAATATTATATGCAAATTCAGTCGTGTAAAATGCCTTATGACACTAATTCCTTTTCACAGCAGAAACACTAAAAGTGTACGACTATTGCCTCCCCATAAGTCAAATTTATTTATTACTAAATTGCTTAAAGCTCATCTCAGAAAGAGATTACCATTCTTCCAACAGATCCTCCAACAGATCCTCTTCAGGAGTCTGTCATGGTTACTGCAGACACAGTCTCAGTCCTCGTGTTTCTAGACTATAGGATCAAACTGAAATTTTCCAGTGTTCTCCTTCCACTGTAGATACTCTGCTCAGATCCAAAACAGTGCTGGTGAAAAGGCAGGAATATGCAATACCCAGTGGCTCCATGAATACAGGCCTGTGGTCAGTTGGGCCCTTAAGTCCAGAGATCACCTGGCAATATATGGGCTTTCTCATTAACCAACCTCAACCGGGACTCCCGGAGCCCTGCCAGGGCTAAGAGGACTGAAGTATCCTGCCAGGGAGCACAAGGCCCAAGGCATGTAGTGTGTCTGCAGAGTTATCAAGAGTAGCAAATATCCTCTTTCCTCTAATGCTTTTGATGAGTTGCTTGCAAGCTGATAATGGCTCAGAGTTCCTGAGTACTTATATCAATAGCCCAAAACCCTCCCAATGCATAAGAATTTATGCATTAACTCCGTTTTAAAATTAAAGAACAACAAGGGGGTATCAAGAAGAAACATCCCTCAGATTAAAGATAAGAGATTAGAAACAGGTCTCACCAAATTTTTGCAAGGGTGGCAGAGGGCAGACCAGTCTTCAGAAAGATATCGCGCACCTCAGGGCCAGAAACCAGCCCATCCTTGTCCTTGTCGGTCTTCATAAATATGTCATCGTACTTGGCTTTATCTGCTGGTGACACAACCCACTGCCAAGGAACAGAAATGGAACAGCGTCTTAACTCAGTGGACCTCAGTGGAAATGGAGTGGAAACAAGACTATATAATTAACAAGAGTTGCTAAAATAATTTTTCAACAGATGATTAAGTAGTTACATGATGAACTGGAAAGAATTCAGGTTTGGATGATTTGGATGCATCTCAGCTGCCATGTTATTTCACCCGTGTATCAAGTAAATATTAACAACTAAGATTTTAGTTCAAGTCATTGGAACATTGTAAAATAAAACTTGAAACACTTGAGTTCACGCAATGGAACCCATTTTTCGTTTCTTCACAGGTAGTCCTGATCCTTTGCTGAAATGTTTTGCAGCCATTCTTTAAGTACTAATTGATGGGCAAGTGCTGCTCTCTCCAGTACGCAGCAGCAATGAGACAGGAAAGACAGGACAATGCCTAAGCACAAAGCTGGAGGGCACCTGTACAGTGGGGGCCTTAGGGGGCAGAGTCTTGGGCCCTGTCATGGAGTGGCGACTGTCTTTGACGGAGGGAGGCGAGGGCAGCAGGGGCACCACAGGAGGCACAGCTGGTTTCTTTCTTTTGGACGGCGGCACCAAGGGGGCAGGAAGGGACATTGGCACAGGTTCCTTCTCCAGCGCTCGATACACCAGGTACATGGCCTGTCAAGGCACAAACCAGTGCTAGAGTTAAGTGCCCCGGGGTAAGTTTTATACAACATCCATAGCCACATGTGGAAACAGTAATAACAAAGCAACCAAACGGTCTCGTTTGTAACCTCTCTCATAGTCAAAGCAGTCTCCAGATTCTCAAACCTGACTTAGTCCAACACTCTCCACAGTTATCCAGTGATATGATTTTTTAAAAACCTGTTCCACCTCTTATGTGTTATCAACAAGACAAAGGGAATACTTCACAATCTCGGGTAATCTGTATCAAATTTCATCAACGCAAAAAATTCAACTGATGAAATCAACGAGTGTCTTTTCTTGAGGACTGACGCTTTGATTCTTACTAATTGTTATTGAAAATAATTAGGGTTTCCTATTTAGACAATGCTGTAGCTCAAGTATCAGATATTAATTAATTACACACCTACAAACAAGTCTGCATTACCCAATGTGCTCAGTGAAGTAGTGATTAGGATCGGCACTTGTAACTGGAAGGATGCAGGTTCAAATCCCAGGTGGGGCACTGTTAAGCAAGATACTTCAGTAAAATATTTTAACTCTATGGACAGATAAAAATGTAAGCTGCTTTGGATGAAAACATCAGCAAAATGGTAATAGTATTCCTGTCTCCAGTCAAAACCCAGCTTCCTTCATAAGTACAGAACTATACTGGGGTTTAAAGACTTTATGCAAGCAAAAAAACCCTGACACACTATAAATTTCTCTTGAAGAATTACTGCAGTAATTACTACAGACTGCTATTAAATGCTACCAACAATTTTTCATAGAGCATGTCTATTGTCTGCACGTACCACAAAGAGCTTTTAAAATCAGATTGTCTTACCTCTGCTCAGACAAACACTATTCCTGTCTCCTGCTGTGACATCGGTGCCTGATTTTGTTTGCCTACATTTACTTAAGTCTCTGACAACAGAGATGACAATCAAGAATCAAACACTTAAATCAAAGTGACCACACTACTTCCAACATGGACAAGGACTGTTGCCATTTATAAATTAATAAAAAGAGCCATATTTTTTTAGGGCTCCTATTTGGTTGATGTGGGAACATATTAAGATAAGCCCTGTTCAATGTCATAAATCAAAGTGTCAATACTCTTCACAAAGAGTCCGTAAATATAAACAAAATTTAGCAAGTGCATTTATCCCAATAAACCCATTTATAGTGACAGGCATTTTACTAAAGCTGAGTGAAGAACCTTACTCTAAAATGTGCAATATCCCACAAAAATAAACTAGCTCTATTTCCAAGCTGTTCTATAGAACTAGCCCTTGACAAAAAAAGGAATATTAGTGTTAACCCTGTTAGCCTCACCAGGGTGTGATTACAGCGGCAACTGCAACATCACTTAATCACCATTATAAACCAACTGACTCAAATCCTTCACTCAGACGTGCTGTGCGGCAGCAAAGTCAAGTAAAAACTAAATGTGGCATTTAAACTTTGAAAGTTGTAAGCAAATATTAAGTTTCACAGCTTTTGGTCAGAAAGAGCAAAGCAGCACTGCAAATTAAAATAGCTGCATTTCCTCCACCTAGACCACAACCCCACATAAACACCTGTGTGAAGAATGGTTTAAAACCATCTAGCACTAAACCTTTGCTTGTTATGGGAGATTAATTCAATGTATTTTACCAGATACATTAATTAACACTGAACATCTTTTTCCTCTGCAATACTGAAAACAAACACATGGGGCGTCTGGTTTTTGGTGTTCAAGTTTCCATCGCACAATGCCTCTTTAAATTCTATGGGGAATTAGTTGAACCACAACACATGGTTAGCTTTTCTGATTTTCATCTTGATTGTACCACCGATCATTTCCTTATCTATATTTGAAACACAGATGACCAGTAATGTTGATCATTCATCCATGAACCTGAGTTGAGTCGCTTCCTCCATTTATTGAAGAACATTTTTTTCCATCTTATGGAACTAGTCATTTCTACTTCTTGCTGAACAAAAAAAATCTACTATTAAATACTGTATTATTTCAGCACGAAACAGCTATGTACATGACACTATTCAGCGATATTACTGATTTGTAGGAACTGTTTATAACCCAGCTGACTTAGATAGATAAGACTTTATTGATCCCGAAAAGAAATTGATGTGTTACAGCAGCCCAAGACAAGCAAAAAAAAACAGACATCAGGATAGATAAAAAATTAGAATATGTACAGTAATACAAAATAAATATAAAATAAAATAAATAAAAATACATAGGTGTGTGCAAAATATGATCATAGTCACTGTAAAAATAAAATATGTGCAAAATGTGCATAGGTATATAATTCTCTTAATTGTGATGCAGAAAGCTTTAAAAAAGCATCATTATGGTTTACGTAAGGGCATGTAGTTGGAAAAAAAAACCATAAAAGAAAATAAGGATTGCATTGGTACCTTATTAACAGTCTCTTAATTTAATAGCCAACTTTAATTTTAAAACCAGAAACTTTACATTTAAAAAACCTGATCTCAATGGAATCCAACTGGGAAAAGCATGTTCCTGCAGTATGTGCAGTAATGCTGGAGGACCAGTAGGTGGCACTTTAAGGTTCAGTCTGCAGTCCTGCAGTTTCCAAATCCCAAGCATGGAAATGAAGGGCACTGGACTGTAGGTGGCGCAGTTTTTCGTGTAAATGTTAACCTGATGTCATATCTCACGATTAAACAGTAAAAGGACTGTTTGAAGATTGTACTCTGTCCCTGGAGTGGAAGGGAATGAGATGTGGACCAGCAGTCACTGGACACACTGCTGGATCCACAGTACCAGACAGGAGAGCTGGCATTGCTTGGAAGACTGGCTCACGTCTCAGCAATGCCACCGCAGTGCCCGCGGGCCGGTGGCAAGTCAGAGTAGCCGCTGCTCACCAGAAAGCCAAAGGCTAATAATACCCGGCTCAATCCATGAAGAGCTCGACCACTTGGGAAAAGTCGGTCACAGTCAAGTTGTGAACTACAGACAATTATATTTTTTGTACACTCTTCAGCATGGCCAACTCCTACCTTATTAGTCAGGAATTTTAGAATTTTGTGGTGCCTTTCCTTTGGACGGATTAAGAGAAAACGTACATGTACAGTATACACAGCCACTGCTTCTCATCTGCGGCTCTGCATACTCGAGTTGTTAGGATGAGTCTAGCACGAGAGTCCCTCCTGAAGCTTCTAGAATATCCTCTGAGGCCCAAAGCTTCTCAGACTACCTCCGAGGCCCAGTCCAAAATTTGCTCCTTGATTTTCCTCCACGTTACACAACATAATATCACCTGCTTCATCACATCTTCTTGAAAATGCATGCTTTATGTTTACTTTCATGATATTGCTTTTATTTCCAAGTTTCCTGGAAAACTATGCAGTACTTTATTTTCTGTTATGCTCTTTTGTTATTTGGCAAATTTATGTTGATTTTTATGGTGTGGTAGACTAACTCTTGCTAGATGTTGTGGGAGAGCTTTGGCCCCTTTTGTACCTTTTCATTATCCACCAACACGTTATATGTACACTGCTTTGTGTAACTCCATAAGAAAAAAAGAGAAAGGCTCCTTTTCAAAGAAACTGTAATTTCCTTACCACTGCAAATTCATCCCGGTCTAACATCCCATCTCTGTCAATGTCGCTGAGCTCCCACACCTGAAACAGGACAGGAAAGGTGAATCAACATCTGTGACAAGTTTATCTCTGTGAAAGTGCACCATTCTTACATTTTCCACAGCAATGCTTTACCATATTCTGCTCTTCCAGACTCTCTTGGCGATTTCACTGTGCTTTGCTAAGTTTCACTGTCCTACACTGCTGTATTTATTAGGGCCAGTCTGAAACCAATACTTGCCAGTGCCAGAGCCTGACACAGTACTAGTGTCCAATGAATAGGAAATAGTCCTCACAAGTTACAAACATAAGACTTGATCTGGCAGGTGTGTGGAATTTAATCCAGGTATAGGAAGCAGAATTTATACAACCTAAAAACCTGATCTCGATGGACCTGTGATGTTAAGCCACGCTGGTAAAGTCACAACATCAAACCAATCAAAGAAAAGCATGTTCCTGCAGTATATACAGTAATGCTAGAGGACCAGTAGGTGGCTCTTTAGGTTTAATCTGCAGTCCTACAGTTTCCCAACCCAACCCCAAGCATGGAAATAAAGGGCACTGGAAGATAGTGTGATTTATCATGTCAATGTTAACCTGAGGTCACATCTCACAATAAAGTAGTAAAAGTACTGTGGTACATTTCTTGCAAAAGTAGGGTGTTAATCACAAAACCATAACTAAAAAAATCAAAACGGGATTCCTGCTTCCTGCTCACTGGGATTTACTAGCTAAGGAAAGTTTGAACAGAATGAAATCACTTTTTTTTAAAAAGTGAAATTTGACTGGTTGTCTTAGGGTTGTAATGAGAACCAGTGTACAGTGGCTATCAAATGTATTCATTCCTCCTGGACTTTCCATATTTTATTGTGATACAAGATGAAAATTTATTTAACAGGGATTTTTTTGCCATTGATTGACACACAACATTATATAATGTCAAAGTGAAAACAAAACTTGCCAGATCCTCCTCCTGATGAGACCAAAAATTGTGAAAAAGTTCAAGGGGGAAGAATACTTTTGCTAGCCACTATATGTGGAAAGATCTCTTATTCCAGGTCTGACTGGTTTAAAGCCACTCCATCTTCACGGGAGAGCACAGCCACCTCCAAATCCTACCCTTTATAAATCAGAAGCGTGTCTATCAATCCACAAACTTTAGTACTGCATAAAAACTTTCCTAATCATAAAATTTGGAATTTTTGCTCTAAATAACCATATGAATTATAGCAATCCAAGAGCAGACAAACATTTTAGAACCTCATAATATGGAAAATTTCTTGCCCTTGAAATGTATGTTTAGATGGTTTAAAATTTAGATTTCAGAAAACTCAACAAACTGCTTGAAATGCAGGGCAAGACTAGAGAATCAGTTTGTACACACAGTCTATTAGAGTTCTGTTCAGTACACATGCCATTCTAATGAACTGAAGGCAGCCTGAAACCTGTATTAGACGTTTAAGACAATGGTTGAAAATTTCCACACCCAGGCTCTTTTCCACCACGATAATCAAGATCTGAAATGAAACTTAGCCTAATCTTTCCACTGCAAGAGAAACCTTCGAAAAATCCTAGGATAAACTATTGACTGGTACCCTTCATTTAAAAATAATATGGACTAATTATGGCTATAGGTTAGATATTAGCAAGAAAGGACAAAACTTTAGTCCAAGTAGATGACAATTAGTTGAAAATAATTTAGAATAAATCCTGAAAAAACATATTACACTTTTTCCAAACAGAAGACTTAATGAAAACGGAATAGCTAAGAATATACAGAAAACTACACTCTGAAAAAATATTGAACTGTATAAATGCAATACTGAACCTAGTTTTTAAGAACATATCTCATATATGTTCAGCTTTTCTCAATAAATATTTGTTGTGGAATGTGCTATGCTTTCGGTGTAAGATGTTAGTAATCCAAGTACTTCTTAAGAGAGATTCTGAAGCACGGAGCAATATGTAGCCTGGCAAAAGAGCACCCTCCTCTGGAAAACCAAAGGCAACTGCACCGTCATTCAGAAGCAGGAAACAAATTAAGCTTCACAAACTTTCTTGACGAAAAACCATGATCAGCAAGCAAACAACCATAAAGGGCTAAAAACTTTGTTACTGTACCTCAAAAGGCATCATCAAGATTTGGTAAAATTGACTGAATTAAAAGTTGAGACACAAAAGGAGATTTCCTTTTCTTGAGCTTGACATAAATGAGTCCACTTCCGCCTAACATAAAACTATATTTAGCTAATCTCCGTAAGCAGTAACAGCATGAAGCTAAACCCATATTACGCATTAATACCTGGTGACCAGGGCTGCCTGGAATTCTGGAAATACACCAGAAAAAAAGGTGTTTTCCCCAAAACTGCTTAATAAAACAGTAATTTCTAGTTCACTTTGCAGCAGCTCTTTTAATACACTTTGATACACAAAAGATTCAGTAACTCCAAATACACTGGCCTGGTAAATGACTGAAACACAAATAAATATCTTGCTATCACTCTCTCACCCAATGTAGCTCAGCCTCCTACATCACACTTTGAAGGATTTCTCACAACTGCCCTTTAAAAGCAAGACTGCTTCCTATACCAATCAGACCTTTTGAAAAATCACTCAACCTCAAACTTCAGGCTACTTCTGAAAGGAACAGGAGCCAAATGCTACTTTTATACAAGTATTAGCTCAACTGAAAGGCTCTAAAGACTTATTAATTTATTATATTGTTTTTAATGTTACCAGATTAAAAAAACAGCTTTTAAAAGTGATAAGTGTCAAGAAGCAAGAAATTACATCAATTCCTAGAACATTTGAGAATGGAGGTTGTTTCTTTTAATAAATTCAAACTAGCACTCAAAAAGAAATGGCTTTCTCCCTTACCCTCCCCAAAACATCCACAGGCAATTTGGAATTCAGAAGAACTGGTTTGACTTTCTCCCCTGAAAGCATGCCATTCACTGGGGAAAGGCTGTCAAAGATGGCATCATACTTCAGCTTCTCCTCCGGCTAGAAAACAGAATGCAGAGATGTTATGCGCTGGCATGCAGTGCAGAATAACACGCACTTCAGTCTGTAAATCACTGACACCTGGAACAATCCAGGAACCGGTTTAATCATAAAAAACAGAAAAGGCAAACTGAAGTACATTTGAGGTACTTATTTTTCCCCTTTTATTTATGGCTTGTCCAAGATTTAAACATTCATCTTATTTCATTCAATAAACCTTTGGACTGTTACTGTGATACTCAAAAGACATCCTATACATTTTTCCCCTCAGAGACCATCAAATGTCAGAATAATACCAAAAGGATGTTCTGTTAATTAGCTGCACTGTGAGGCACAAAGTTTTAATTCAACCTGGGAATCTATCTAAACGATCTGAACGTTGGCTCTGCAAAACACATTCAAATTTTTTAATGACATGCTACATTACATAATACAACCTGTATAATTTCTTTTCACATTTGGACAAGTGTCAGGGTCAGTTAAATGAGTCAGCTCCAGGTTAATTAAATGAGCAGGACTATTAAGTCTAACTATGTAGCATTTTTATTACAGTACTTGGCGCTAACACCAAAGATTTAACACAGAATAAAAAAATTGAATAATACCTACACATACAGCAGCTTTCTGATACAGTAACACTCCCTAGGATGTATAGCACAATTTGTGATATGCGAAAAGATACCCAGGAGTGGTACAAGATGTACAGTATAATTTCAAACAATTAAACAAGTCTGATAGGTGGTCCTTAATGTTTTGTGAATACAGGCCCAACCCCTCCCACTGTCTATCACTTCCTTCCCCTGTGCCAAAAAGACAGCTGGCCTCCTGTCATTGAGGCACAGAAATGCAGGTTTCATCACAGCATGGTTAACACTTCAGCTGGAAAAAAAAACAGCCTCTCACCAGTGGGAAACACCGCAACATTTTCCCGGTTCCCTTTTCAGCCTTTCATTAACCACAGTACGATTTTAGAAACAAGTCAATTAAGCACTTAAAAAGTAACCAAAAGACTTGTATTATTTGAAAGACCCAGCACATAAACTGAGGCCGCTGAGTATGGGGACAACAGGGGAGAGTGTGTGGGTAGGGAGGGAGATCACATGCTCATTAAATCCAGGGCACTGCGGGCGCCCCAAGTTTGAGTTCATGTGTCGGAGCGGGGTTCATGTCACTAGCCGACTGTGACTGGAAGTCCCCAAGCAGCGGTGCAGAACTGACGGAACAGTGCCAGGGGGAGGGCTGTCCGTCTCCCGGGTGTCTCAGGGTGCTGGGAGGCATGCGGTGCTGCCTGGGAGAAAGGCACCTTTTCTCCAATCGGTTTCGCACGCCTGGTACAGGGCCGTGTTGTCTGTGATGGCCGAGTCAAGATGTGAAACACACAATCGGTTGTTCCAAATTAACTAACTTGTGCGTTTCCTTTCTTGAATATCTTCTTCCCTTTGTTCAGGGTTATCCAAAGTGCGTCTCCAGAAGGCTTGCCAAAACCTTATTGTTGTGTATCCCAAGTTAGGACAAGATGCATCAAGAAATTCAATTTTTACATTAAAGAATGTAAAGAAGTTTAAGAATGTAAATAATTAACATTCCTTAATTTCTAAGTTCCTTAAATTAAGCTAAATTTAATTTTATCCTTTTTCTGCAAGTATTTACATGCTTTTAAAAAAGCATCTCTGACTCTAAGAGGGAATTTGTCAACTATGGAAAGTTATGCAGACCCAGGACTTCATGGCTAGTAACCCTCTTTAGAATATCAAACCCAAGAACTGCAAGGACCCCTGCTGCTGAAACACTAATTTAGCACACAAGAGACTCCTGCTGCTTAAGTGTCCAACACGTTGGTCAGCATTCTCACCTTGACTGCCCACGGACTGTCAATAGGCACCACTCCATGAGGCAGCAGGGGACTGCTGGTGTCATGCTGCAAAGAACAATTGACAGAACTTAAAATTGGCAAGGACTGTTTAAAACACCCATAACAAAAGACCCAATTTAGTCCATGAGCTACATCTCCAGGTACTGCAGTCATAAAATACCAAGACCACAAAGCGCATTTGTGCTCCAAATGTATTCACAATACATCCACTTATGTTACTTTTATCAAGCACTGGTGCTAGACTCTATTAGCATTCTTATATACGTAGATATTATTTAGGGTATATTCTATTTGTAAATTAATCAAATAACAACTAGATTGTGGCTTCTTGAATTTGTTTAGTTTGAAAACATTTCAGGATGTTTAGAAAAATTGTTGTCGCAGTGCTGAAAAGGATTGTTACTTTTCCAAACCGCTTACTTGATGAGATGACTTAAAGCTCACAGCTAAAGTCTATATGCACATGTAGATAATCAGTGATCTGTCCCTGCCTGATGCACTTATAATGCTGCTCAGTAAAGAAGAGGCACGGTTTTGATTAACTATTGTGAGCAGAGAAAAGATTTTAAGCATGGACCATGGGGATTTTAAGCAAGCATCTCATTTCCTCCTACTCAATCTTTTTATTGCTGTTTGCTTCTAGCGAAAGTTGCACACAAAGTGTGAAAATCCTAATCTATCCAGGTTTGAGCAGCACAGTATTGGCCAAGCCTAGAATTAAGTGTAATAATCTCTCTTGAACAATCTCTTTCTTTGAAAATAAATCTGGGAACTAGTCAACTGAACTCTTTGGATTTTCCTGTAGTAGGATTCTTAACAAGGACACAATGGTTCTCTACCTCCTAAACCAGGCTAACAAAAAATTGGGTTGCCCTGAAGCCCTATACTGATACAACGTGCAGATTCGTGCCTCTCAATGTAGAGTTCCAGGACGAAAGCACAGCTGGACATCACTAGTCATGAATCCACTCACAAGGTCAGAGTGACCCACCCATTAAGGAATACATCAAGTGGTTTTGCAAGTATACCTGATGATGCCACTCTTAATCAATAACCACCATGTGCCTTTATAGCCGCCATACCACATTCAGTGCTGCAGAGTTCCTGCAAGATCAGGCAACTTGACCAAAAACTCTTCATGTGACTGCAAACACTTGCTGTCCACGCCCAGCTGCTAAGGTACATAACGTTTAACCGAAAGAAGCCGCTGGGCCTGTGTAAAAGAAAATGCTGCCCAAAATGCATTTGGAACTAGAGGAATTCTGGGATACTCCCAACTATGATCTTTCACATTTCCAAAATTACTGGTACAGGTACATTTTTTAACATATCATACCAAATATTATATATTGCATATTCAGCATAGCAGGTATAAACTACTGGCAAGTGGACTTTCCAGTCATCTTCCCAACCAAGTATTTAACATTGTGCTGTGGGAAATATATCTATGATGGCGAATAACGACCAGTTGCAGTCCAGCTTTGTTAGGACTTTCAAATCTCACAAGGAAACAATCACCTAACCAAGTATGTTAACTCCAAAGGGTGTATAATATTTAGTACTCACATTTTAACACTTAAGAATTATTATTCCAAGAGTTTGTATGATAATGTTAATTCATTACAGTAATCTCATATTTACTCGTCCTCTTCCAGTTTATGATTGCTGAAATTATTTTCTCTTCTAATTCCTGAGTTTTAGACTGGCGCTTGGTGCATCACAAAAATATATCTATCACATTTAATCATGTATTTGTTTAAAGGCCACATTTTAATGTATTGTTGTATTGTTTATTTTACATTCACATAACTTATTCTGCAAGACAAAAAAGTTCTCAACTCACAAACTTGGGTGAAGGTACAGCCACACTGAGGCTTTTGAGTGCCACTTCCAGGCCATTCTGAGCACAGGCCACCAGCCGCAGGGCGACAAAGAATTGCTGTGCAGAGGAAAAATGTCAGATTAAACCATGTGGGGACCCTGGAGAAATAGAGGAATTGACTTTATATTACTAGACATCTGTCTTTAGATAATCAGATAGTTATCACCTTTCAATACACACAATCAGATCTGCTGACTCAGTAATTGTTAGTTTGTTGTATGCAGATGAGCGGGACCATGGGCCAGCTGTAGATGAGTTTGCCGCCTCGTATGAAGAGAATTATCTTAAGTTGAATGTCTCCAAGACGAAAGGCATGGCAACTGATTTAAGGAAGAACACTCAGACCCCCACTCAAACCCACATCGGGGTGAATCATACAAATGTCATACAAATATAACTTGCTGTTCAGGATGGCAAGTTAATTTTGAGGCATACATTGATTTGATTTTCAAAAAAATGGCAAAGGTGTCAATTTTCCTTAAGGAAGCTTAAAAATTCTAAGGCTGTTAATTTGTTGTTGATAGTGTTTTATCAAGTCTTTTATTGAATCTACCTAAATGTTTACCCCGATTTGTAAATCTGAATCTGAGGAGTCAGAACAAATTGGGGAGTATGGTCAGACTGTCCCGAAAGTAATTGGTGCTGACCTTTCGGCCCTATGCCAATGTCTATCAGTTACGCATTTTGTATAAAACATATTCCTAGAGGACCCTTCACAACCTTTTGTTTAGTAAATTCCAATTACTCCCCTCAGAATGAAATTTAAGAGCGAACAGGTTGGGGTTTTCATTTATACCTATGGCTAAAAGCTTGCTAAACAACGTATTCTTTTGATGTATGTACAGTACATATGTATTGGTAGTTTTTGGGTTTTCTTTATATTGTCTGCTGTTGTAAAACAAATTGCCCCTTGGATAATTCTCTCTTATATCTTTAACATCTAAGGAACTCATTCATTCAATTATTTTTTGGGGGAAACAAACAGGAGTCCATTTTAGTGGCTGAAACCCATCTGACAGCAGAGTGTAACAGATTGATCAGCTTATCTTCTAAAAGTGAAAAAAATACCTGGAAAACACAAGTGAGAAGTGAATACACACCTGCTTGTTTAGAAAGCCTTTTCGTTCTGCATCTGCTAAATCCCATATCTAGAAGGGGAAAAAAGAACATTTTACAGTAAGCTCTACTTTAAGAATCAAAACCGAAATCACAAACCAAAAATAATAAACGGCAGAACTACTGAGCGGTTTTTCCATAATGGCACAAATCTCACTGAGGCATTCAACTGTAACATACTTCTTGGTAGTAATCAGCATGGGTATCAAACATTCCTGCAAGGATAACCATGAGGAAAAGTTTCCATAAAGGTTGCAATACCTGCAGTTTTAACTTAATTTCATGTAAGGACAGTCTGCTCAAATCCCATCCTCCAGAACATTATAACCAGTGCACACAGAAAAGCCAGTGGTCCTTTATTGCAGGAAAAGCCTAGAATTAACGTTAATTAAGTCTTCACAGACAACCAAGCAACCACTGTCTTATCTTCACACAAACTGAGACTCCACAAACTCTCCCATGACAAGGCTCAATACTAACTGAATATACAACACAAATGTTGCAAGAATAACAAAGGCAGGCACCCATATGACTTTTCTCATAGTGAAAGGTGGCAAATGCCTTTTCTGGAGAGCCACAGGTTGAACTGACGTCGAAGCTCTTTCTGTATTGTCAAATGTTAAACACCTGGAACGAATGGCCATTTAACCAGCTAGGCGTATGGATCCAGTCTAGAAATTTAAGGGAGCAGGTCCTACCTTCCCCAACACCAGGTCAGCCAGGCCGGACCTCTTCAGAAACAGGGCAGCATCTGTGGCTGCCACACGCCCACTGCCAGCTGGGTCTACCTGAGGAAAAAAAGAGGGGTGCCATGAGGAGAAGGAGCAGCTGTTGGACAGGATCACTCCAGTGTGAGGTGGATCAGAGCCAGTCATGGTAAAATAGGGGTCTTGTGATCTTCCACTGTAGAAAGTTTATTAAAAGGCACAGTCGATTTGCTTGCGGCTATGGCGTGGAGTAGTGGTTAGGGAGTCCAGAATGGGGCTTCAAATTCTACACTAAAAGCACATCTCTGGGCAAGGCTTCTTTGTAAACAGGCACTTTTCAGGTCATCACAGTAAATGTATTTGTTTCTCAACTTACTTTCCTGTTAAATAATAAAAACTGCAGATATTACTGCAGATATAAAAAGAAGCTATGAATTATGGAGCACTACTATCTTCCCTTCCTTCCTCCCTGAAGGGTTAATTCAGGGGTTACCAACTCAGGAGTCAGAAGATGATCTACAGCTCCATTTCTAGGTCTCAAGTTGTCAATGGCTGAGGAGAAGGTCTAGGGTCTAGTCAAACTATAATTAGATTAATTTAAAACTTATCACAGGAGAAGAGCAGTTTATACTGTAAGGAGACAGATCTGCTCAACCCTAGGTCACAACGTTGTAGCAGTGTTCATCAGAGGAAGCACATACTGTAACTTGAGAAGTGCAAAAGCACTCTGGAAGAATTTCATTCTCCATGGCTGACCCTGGTGGGGAAAACCGAAGGCCCTGCCTTCTGCTCTCCCAGCACCACCTGCTCAACAGCTGCCCTCTCAGCAGCTTGGCAACATCAGCCCACCAGCCCAGACTGGTCCACATGAAAGTGGGGGTGGCCAGACCAGATGACACGGACTCATTTGTCGCTCCTTCTCGTCCGTACATGCACATGCTTCTTGATGTATGACATCCGAGGGACAGCATGGAAACGTGGAGAATCTTTTACATGCTCAATGCAAAAGATCTTCCAAAGCTTTCAGCTACAGAGAAAGACTGATGGTAATTTAGTTAACTCTCAGAGTTATGATAAAGAAAAAAAAAGCGTCCAATTTGCTTTTTCTGCATCTATAAGGTCACTTGCTACATTTGCAATGAATAAATCAATTCAGTAAAATGGGAGCAAAAAGCTTGGGCACCATAGTGGCATAGTGGCCAAGCGCTAGTATTATTCTGTGCTGAAAAGAGAAGAAAATTAACACACCTGAAGAAGGCTCCACAGCCGAAACACAGTGTTTATTTTTTTTCCTGTTTTTAGCAAGGCATAAACCTTTACTTGTTCCTTTGCAGCCTATCCGTGCTGATGCATTGCTGGCTTGCAGAACTGGGGCCCTGGGCTCAATTCCTGGCATGCTCCTTGGGTTTGGTTTTCTTCCATAATCCAAAGACATCCTGGTAGTTTAACTGACTTTTGAGAAAACCGGCCCTGTTGTGTGTGCCTGGTTGTGTCTTTGTACTGTATCCCAGCAATGTACCAGAGCAGACGTAGGACACATCCGTAGAGTGCCTTACACCTGTTGCATGGGCAGGCAACATGGCTTCACTCAAGCCTGATTGAACAGGTCTGCCCCAGCCCAAACAGCTAGTCATTAACATGACTCATCACCATCATTTTTCTGCTCAGTTTCGAAAAATCAATAGGCTCCAGCACACCTGAGACAATGTATTACATAAAGCAGTTAAATGGATGAATGGAAGCAAAAAGTCACATGTATAAAATAACCACTTTGGAGTCCTGTCCGGATTATATTGATTGTACTCTTTAAATGCATAATCCATATGCTTCAAAACACTGGAACTGCAGAAACAAAGTCAATGAATTGGCACCTTCATGAGCTTGCACAACCAGGAAAATTTTTTAAAAATGAAGAAAAATTGTCATAATTGGGAAAGTATTTAAGGCAACTGTTGATATCCATTTTTCACACAGGTATTTCACACTTGTGGGCATGTAACTGGTTTAATTAAATTCAATTAGCATTCAACAAGAGGGGGGCATAATGCCTGGTGGAATAAACTCAGATGTTTGTTACTAGAGGTTATCACTAATTTCCTTCTCTCCCTTGATTTCAAGACATACAGGAAGATGAGAGGAGAGTTATTATTAATTCATAAGAAGGTTCCATGTGCACAGAAGCACTGCATGACTCAAACAAGTCAAGACTCCTCAGCAAAACCTCTGCTGCTCATCTGATATACGGTACGTGAGGATATAAAGGCACTAATCACAAAAGAAGCATGACACCAAAAATTGACCCTTACCTGCCGATAATACTTGTCATAGACAGGATTTCCACTTGAAAGCTGTTGAGACAGAAAAAAACACATTCATCATACAGAAAGGAGTTTGAATTTCAGGCTCAAAGGTTATGGAAAATATCTGAGGTCTGAGTTCGGACCCTGCTTTTCTCTGACTCACTCCCTTTCTCCCAGGTATGTTTCTTGACCTCTTGGAATAGTGATGTTTAGCATGAAAACCTGTTCTGAATGACTCCGTGCAGTTCACCCTCTGGCCTATTAGCCAATCTAAATAAAAGCTACTAATAAATGCCTAATGACCAGTATCACCGATGGAGTCCACTTCAGGTTCTCCTTTTGACTTGACAACCTGGAATTACCCGACTTGCTCTCTCGCAGCCAGCACTGCACACTGACACAGCTCCCTACCCTATTTATACTTTGTCTACTTCCAGGTATAATTCAAGATAACTGAATTAAATCTATACACAAATATCTAGCAACCTGAATGGTTCAATCATTTCTAGAAAAAAAAATCTCCAAGCAAGATAGACCACAACATCCACTGCTCTGACTGCACAAGAGATAGAGGACAACCATCCACATTGACAGTATACTGTATATACTAGTTCAGGTGGGTAGCTGCGTCAGCATGCGTAGGCTGCAAAGGAACAAGTAATAGGTTTATTCCATGCTGAAAAAAAGAAGAAAGAGAACACAACGTTTCGGCCGTGGAGCCTTCTTGCTCACACCTGAAGAAGGCTCCACGGCCGAAACGTTGTGTTCTCTTTCTTCTTTTTTTCAGCATGGAATAAACCTATTACTTGTTCCTTTACTGTATATACTGTACACCAACAGTGTTTGGGGCTTGTTACAGGGCAAAACAAAAACAAAAAGGGATAAATAAATCAAAATTACATTTTGCAGAAATAAAGATGGAGGAAAAAAATGTGGAGAAAGGAATAAAGGCAATCATTTAATAAAAGTCTGACTAAAGGTAAGTCCATAAGTCTTTATTCTGGATTTAAAAACTATCAAAGAGTGGCACTTTTTGATGGGCTAAGCGGTGGCTCTGTGGCTAAGGATCTGCGCCTGTGGCTGGAAGGTTGCCGGTTCAAATCCAACAGCTGGCAGAGGAATCATTGGTTAACTCCAGCTGCTCCAGAGGTGCTGTACAACGGCTGACCCTGCGCTCAGACCACAACCTTCTCTCCCTGTCTGTGTGCCTCATGGAGGGCAAGCTGGGGTATGCAAAAAGACAAATTCCTAATGCAAGAAACTGTATATGGCTAATAAAGTGATCTTATCTTACTTCCAAGGGAGTTCCGGAGTTGTGGAGAAAGGTGGCTGAAAGCACGCGCCCCGAGATGCTTGTACCCAGAAGAAAGTACTAGTAAGAGGTGTACCTCAGTAGAACGTAGGTGTGTAAGCGTTGTGGGGATCTGGTGTGTAGGGCTTTAAAAGTTAAAAAGAAAATTTTGAACTGAACACGCTAAGTAATGGGGAGCCAGTGTCAGAACTGGGCTGACGTGGTCACAGGGCCTTCTGTAGGCTGTTGATGTACCATGAGTTAGAGAGCCACCTTATCAAAAGCACAGGCACCTCTCAAACTTCCTACTGCAAGGAAGTCAAGGTAAATGCGCCAAAAAAACAACCGGAAATGTGTACCAAACCTTCTTTCCTAATGATTACAAAATTGCTTTTTATCCTTTAATCCTCACAGCCAGATGTAAAATTCAGAAATAAGTCCTGTTAACCAAGGATATTGTGAACTAACAAAACCTCCCCATGAGAAAAAGCTTCACAAGCTGAAGCACTGCAGCACTGCCCTGACATCATCGTGGTCTCAGTTCATTCATGACTTCCCACCGATAAAATTAGAGTCTCTGGGGGATGAGCTCCACAGATGCTCGACCAGAAACCTTTTAGACTGAAGAGTATTTAGCACTTGGCCATTACTTCCTGTTCAGTGCTTTGTGGTTTGCTGGTCACCCATTCACATCTGCAGCAGCTCATGACAGAGCTACAGAGTTAAAGGAGCTAAGCCTCCAATATCAACCTCTCTCTCTCAACGGGGTGGAAATACCAGCAGGGTCAAGTGTGCACTCACTGCACCTACTGTACATGCAGACTTCCTGCCGATATAAAACACACGGTTTCACTCAAGCCTGATTGAACAGGTCTGCCCCAGCCCCACCAGCTTAGTCATTAACATGTGCCGTCACCATCATTTTTCTGCTCAGTTTAAAAAAATCAGAATCATGCAATAGATGAGCCCAGCCAAGTTCAGGTACAATTCAACAAGGGCTTCTTCGCAGTGCTGGCTCCACTGATAGGTCCTTATCGTGACTTCTATGGACCAGGAAGTTCCAGGATTAGCAAATGCTTTCCTTATTATCACTTCTTGACCTTTCATCTGCCATCGGAACCTTACGCAACTGTCTTCTTTAATTATGCACAGCAGGAGAATTGAGCAGGAACTGGGAACTGAAAAATCAGATTTCCGGCCACATTTGCATAGCTGATAAGTGTGGGATGAGATGTATTTTTTTAATCCAGTAGCTGTGTCTATTCAAAGACAGAAAAGCATTTAACTGAGCATTTCTGTGATCCAGCATTTTTTGCCGAGTTTTTAACCTAGGATATTTAAAGCTATTACACCACTCACATAACTGTCTAAAGGAGATTAATCTCTCAACAGAGCAAGGTAATGCTCATTCACCTTTTGTACAAACCACCTTTAGAGCTTTTCCAATAAGCTAATACTCTTGATAAGTCTTAAAAAAGGGGAGCCCAGCTATGGTGCATTGTCTCCTCCTAAAATTAGCATTTAAAGAGGTCTCCCTGATCTTTTTTTTCTCCTCTTAATTTTTATTCCTTGTTGACAGAGCTGGTTTGCCTGGAAATATGAATCATATTCAGAACAATGTTTTGTTTTGGAAACAGATACAGAATCCACTTCTTACCGTACCTGCTGCCTGACCTGTCAACATTCAGATGTCCCGATTTTCAACATTCAACTACAACGCTCTCTCTCTCTCTTTCTCTACTGATCTTCTCAGAGTTACTCACTCAAACCTCTCCAGTTCTGGATTATAAACATGTTATATGCATGGTCCGACAGCTGTGAAATGAAAACCAGTTATTTGTTTCCTGTGATCTAATTAATCTTGGCTGCAGCAGAAAAGAGGCTCTCGGTTTCAAAGAGGCAACAAACCTGGCGAGCAGGTAGGGGTCAGATCACATCACAGGAGGAAGCTGCAGTGAATGGCTAAGCTCTCGCACAAGACGGAAATGAGCAATAAAAGAAGCAGTTGCAGCACTCTGACAATCCTATCGCTTCCGCTGAAGTGAATCCATCTGTAAAGGATGTGGCCAGCAATCTATTTCCTTTTCAGTTCCTGCTGAATAAACAAGAGGCCCTAGATCTCCAAAATGGAGCCCCACAGGACAAGGAGAGAGGCCGGATACCGTGTTGCATGCTCTTATCTCCCTGCCTGCTGGACTTCCTGGAAGAACGAGCAGCATCTCGAACTGAAATCTTGAGTTCTGATTGAGCTTAAAAAACAGCCTGAAATCTACAGAAGACCTCCACAAATTATGCATCCGATACAATCATGACCAAGTGAACAAGATGAGTTTCAAGTCTACATGAAAAACAAAATAACTGTCTTCTTTCAATTACTGGACAGAATTTAAAGATTAATCATTTATGAAAATTACCTTCAGATTTTTTTACAACACGGGAAGAAAATGAAAATAATTTGCTTTAGCAGAGAACCCTGATGTCAAAGACAACAAGCCTGACACATGACCAAGATAAACATATCACAGCATGTTTAATAAAAATGCAGTAATTGGCACAGAGCGTATACTGAAGACTCAGAAATTCAAACAGTACTTTTAGAGGTTTTATATCCAAGTTCTGATGTCCCACAACATTTTAGATTGATACGTTTATAAATTGGGAGTTACAAAAATAACAAACACCAGGAAATGGCCAAGCAAAATAATCATAACCCAGCATCCGAACCACTCATAGACTTATCAAGTATTCAAAATCTTATCAAAATCTTACAAAAGGCCAAAATAAGCAACCTTCTAAACCAAACAGAACACAACCAGCAGTTAAATCTCTACCTCTGCAAACCTGGATGCCTATCTCCCTATTCTAAATATGCACCCCCTAACCAGGAAAAGCCATTTTTAACTGAGGGATTCTTTACACAGGAAATCATATTTCCATTAAAACCACAGAATAGCAGGCTCTCTTAGCAAGGCTCAAATACGTAGCTCCTATCTGGTCTTTCCAGGTGATCTGGAACAAGGAGCTCCATTCCTCTCTCTTGCCTTTTCCTTCCTCAGTTCTCTCCCTGTTTTTCCCCCCTTCTCTCCTTTCTCTAGTTGTCCATGAACAAAGCTTAAAAGAGGAAGACTACTGATTGACATTTAATCATTGACCAACTGAATAGATTGCTGAATCTGGGACCACTACATCTCCACGAACATTCTCCTCTGATCTGAAGCTGTAAATGTTTACACTACCCAGGTGTTCCTCACTTTATCTAGACTCACTTCATAAAAACACTACACACATTCTGAACTTTTCACAACTCGAAATGGTATGGCGTTTGCCTAGACCATATCAGTCACAAACAACTTCATTCAAATTAATGTTCTCCGAGACATTAATAGAAACTAAATGAGTCACTCAGCCCTCAGAAATCAGACTGAATTAACTCAGTCCAGGAAAAGGACTATAGTGATCTAACAGCTTCCATGGAGCACTGTCATTTTCATCCTGTTATTAATTTAGCACACGACTTTAAGGAGACTTAAAGTGATTATGCTTCATATAATGGAGTGTTATGATCATGTTGAAGGGTACACAAATGAAATAGACAGCCATTTAGGCAGGCTACTTTTAGGCCTAGGAAGCAACTCGAACACAATTTGACTTTTGCTTACTCATGCTAACAACTGCAACAGAAGTCATGATCTAGGGTTTTACTAGAAGTGAAAAAACAATCCCGGAACAGATCCACCCTGCTGTGCAAGTGCAGTCTTATTCCATCACAGGAACGGGACCCCCCCCCAGATTGTTTTCCCAAGCTCTCTGAAAAAGCACATAGCATTTTTTTTTCTTGACATTTTGGACAACTTCTGCTGCTCCCTCCTCCCTCTTATTCCTTTGGTAACAATTGTGTGCCTGGAACTGCTTATTAGCAGAACACTGAGAGGCTTTGTGTGTTTAACAGTACAGCAGTAAACAGCCATTCTCTGCGCTGGATTGAAGCCGGCATCGCGGCTGCTGTCTCTTTTGGGGCGGGCGTGTGCGCTCTGTGTCCGCACAACAGTGAGCGAAGAACGGAAAAACCACAGCATCGCAGGGCCCCAACTTGTTAAAACTGCAAAGATCCGTCACATCAAATCTACAATATGATGGCTGCCAGCCATCAAGAGCAAATACTAATGACTGGCTTCTTGGGTTAACTATAACACTTTAGAAAAGAAAAAAATAAACAAATCACTGACCCGACCAAACCGAAGTCTGGAGATTTTAGAAATGGCAGAGCTGAACAATCCTGCTCACATATACTAGTCGCCTGGACATTTTCCTCAGAATGCCCAATTCATTTTTTGTGACATTCTGTTCAGTGCAGGAGTTGTTGTCCTTAAATGGGGCAGAGAACGAATTTGGTTCAGTTCTTGTTTCACAGCACCCTGTTCAATCACTTGAGCTCTACCGTTCCCTGTGCTGAGTTCATACGCCAGTGTCAGCAATGGCTTTGCAAACAGACGCCTCTCTTCCTGCCGACAATGAAATTAAAAGCCGCAAGAAGGGTGAGCAGGCTCAAAAAGGAGACAATCCGATGTCAGAGATCACAAAAGCAAGTAAACAGTACCCAGTTTTATCCGGTATCCAGTTTTGCTTTTATTTTGGTGATTAAAATACATGAATATGCTAAACGGCACTGCCACAATTTTAATAAATGGTACACATGCAATTAAATTTAAAGAGAAATAGGAACTACAGGGCAGCAGGGATGGTGTAGTGGTTAGCATTACTGCCTCGCAATACTGGGGCCCTTGGTTCAATTCCAAACCTGTAGTGCTACCTGCATGGAGTTTGTTCTCTCTGTGTTCAAGCGAGTTTACTCCTGCAGTCCAAAAACATACTGGTACAGCAGGTAAACTGGCTTCTGGGAAGACTGGCCCTAGTGTGAATGTATGTGCATGTCTGTGTGTGCCCTGCCATGGACTGGTGTCCTGTCCAGGGTACATCCTAGATGGATAAGAACAAGGATCCCCACAGGCATACTAACATTTGCCCAAGCTTTCTTTAAGGAAAAAAACTAAAAATCTATTTTCCTTCTTTGTTTAAATCCATAACTGGACTTGAAAAATAGAAATGTATATATATTTATTGAAATATCAACACTGTAACAATTTAACTGTTGTATAATGAACTCAAGATAGATTACATATTTAGAAATACCAATTCCACAAAGCAATATCCATATCAAATACAGATACAAATGGTTATGCGTGTGCTGTCCTTAGAAGTCAAGAGGTTAAAATATTATTTCATATTGAGCTGATTCCCACCACTGATGTCTGAACCAAAAAAAACAACTCATGCAAATCTTTTAACTATTCAGAATATAAAAAGGAACGTGCATCAAACCCATCTTCCCTTTATGCAGCAGTTATTACCATATTTAAAATGCTCATTCAAAAAAAAGCTTAATTTTGATGCTTTATCTGATATTACCATCCCTTCCACATGCATGTACTTGTTTGTCTCTGCACAGCTCAATGTTCGGACATTACGATGACGTTCAGAAAGATGTCTAAAAATAGATGAGCCAGGATCGGACAGTTATGCTTTCCAAGTCTATTCTTGTAATAGTATCCATTAATATTTTTCCTACATATCAATGGGGAGATCGAAAGGGGTGACATTAGTCCTAGAACACATTATACTTGATGTGACTAGCTACATGCAGGAAGAAAAAAAGAGGGCGGAGATTTAAAAAAAAGGAGCCCATCTCAGCCTTTAGTTTTGCACTGTACATTTCTTAAACAACCATCCAAACTCGACCATTAGTACTTAATCACAGAGGAACCAATGACTGCAGTATAGCAAGATGCACAGCAACAGCTTGAAGCAATCTGCTGTTTCAATGTCCTGATAAAATCCAAGCTACACAAATCCTCAATGCTTTCAAAGGGCTCAGGGTGATTCTGTAAAATTGAATGTCATGGGGCTCCTGAATGATAATAAATAATAATTATAAGTGCTTACACTTATATAGCGCTTTTCTGGACACTCCACCCAAAGCGCTTTACAGGTAATGGGGAGTCCCCTCCACCACCACCAATGTGCAGCATCCACCTGGATGTTGTTTAACGATGACATCGAGCTTCATGAGCCGGACTGCTAGCTCAAGTCCGGGCCATCCCACTAGTGGACTGTGGCCAGGAATTCCTCAAGCAGCCTGTGATGCGCATATAGAACAAAAATCAGATGCGCATATAGAACCTAAGTGGATAGATTTCTTTTTAACAACACCTGGATACCTGGACACCTGAAGAAGGCTCTGCAGCCGAAACGTTGCGTTTCTCTTCTCTTTCCAGTACGGAATAAACCTCCACTTGTCATTTTAATCAATGCATTTTAATAACTGCTAAATTTGATCTATAACTACGACAGTCTGTTATTTCTGCGGGGGTCTCTATTCAGTCATGTCTAGTACTTCTGCCAAAAACCTGCCCAGAGTGGAATAAGAGGAAATGGGGGGAGGGACACACATCAGTGTTACGCTGTCCTAAGTTTCTAATCATTCTGAAACAGGCAGCTACAGTCATTGTGCTGCACGATGCCCCCATTCCCCCAGAGATTTCCTACATATTATCCTACAGCACATTCTGAAACGCCAACATTTCAACAGCAACCAACACAGAATATCCAAAGCCCTGCCACAGAATCATCCACGAGTTCTATAAAAGCCGGCAGTGCAATCACAGACATTTATTTCTGACTGGCCATTAAGACACTCACTGCAAGAGGAGGCGTCCCAGCATCTAGATGCTCTTCAAACTAAGCAGCTTTTCAATACCTATCAGTGCCCATCAGAATATCTCTTCTAATACGAACCAGACTGAGTTTAATACACAGACGCTGATCCAATAATACAGGATTAAATAGCTGCACAGATCAAGGAAAATGTAATTGAAAATAATCCCCCTTATTACTAAGCAGAGAGTTTAATCCCTTTCACTCTATTATTGTAGTTAAAATGCCAACCATTAAATAACAGTCCATAATAACATTTAAACAGACTGAATGCTTTTGGAAAAATGGAGAAAAGAGCACCAAATGGACTAATATTAACTAAAAGACAATATAACAATCCTCTAACAAAGTTTAAATTAAATGAAAATGTAAATGGTATTTACTTTTCAATTTTATATCAGCACTTGGCTTCAACAACTGAAGACTTTAACAACTTACACACAACCACCTTTGAATTAACTCAAGACTTTTTATTCATTCGTCATATCCGATACTAAAAGAGGAACATGAAACAACGCTCAGCACAATTTGTCCCGTCTCATGAGCTGAACTCTCTAGGATGTGCGACTGGGGAGCTGTGTCAGCATGCCAGCTGCAAAAGGAACACAGCAGAAAGAAAGGAGAAAATGTTTTCGCTGTGGAGCCTTCTTCGGGTATGAGCAGCAAGGACCAGGAAAACGTCAACTTTCCTTCATTCTTTCACATACCTGAAAACCCGCAGCTTTCTTTTCTCCTTTTCAGTGTGAAATTAATCTCTACGTGTTGGTCTATAGTATGTGGCTTTCTAAAATTTCTCAGATACCTGCTGGGCTTAATAACCAAATGAGTTAGAAAAGCCAAATGCCCCCCCCCCCCCCCATTTGCAACAAATATTTTGTGTTTAAAAATAGTTTACTGAAAGTAACGGGACATTTTCACACAACATAACCAGCAGCACCTAAGGCAGAAACACTGAAAAAGAAAGTGAAGTACTGGAACTGTTAAACGCCTTCTCCATGACTAGCTCTCTTTTATTGCAGTTCTTATTATCCCTGAATAAGGATGTGAGCATGTCATCAAACAGTACGAGCACTTCTCCCATCTTGCGATTGCCTCATTGTGACCCTTGCAGTTCCCCTCCGATAACGATCTTTGAATACATGCGTAGTTAGGATTCCTAAAAACACAACTAGGCTTTAAACAAATCCTGTCATTAAACACTTCTCTATTGTGCTCTTATCTGAATTATTTCTTCCTGTTATTGTTACCATGATCTCTTTTCTATATTTCAGTTCCAGCCTCAGGTTCGTTTCCCATGCCAACGACAGGCAGTTTTAAAACAAAGCTTCAGTGCACCCCCTGATCCCAGATTACAGACCCAGTTGGGTGTTTCACTGGAAAGAAACAAGAACCTGCTTACAAGCAAACAGCAAGTTTGAAACTGGCGAGATGGCACTTTAATGTAATCTGACTGGGGCCCAAAGGTATTGCAGAAAAAAAACACCATCTATAAATGCCGACTCATTTTAATGTCAGGAAATGACCTGGGGAAGTTCACCAGCGTTGCGCATGCCTACGTGAGTAATGCTGGTCAGATGAATCTCTTCAGGTGACAGTTGCTAGGTGGTTCAAAACAGGGCT
This sequence comes from Lepisosteus platostomus, assembly GCF_059453375.1. Lineage (NCBI taxonomy): Eukaryota > Metazoa > Chordata > Actinopteri > Semionotiformes > Lepisosteidae > Lepisosteus > Lepisosteus platostomus. The sequence goes on from NC_142621.1 coordinate 28,435,398, forward strand.
GACCTGGAGTTTCAGCAGTAAGAGCCCTTTACATGCAAATCGTGTTTGTAAGGCAAGCAGTCTTGGATTAAATTAGACACCAACCGTACAGTATTTCACAGCAGATGGCAAGCACCAGTCAAAACGGAGATTGTGACGAATCCCTAGGATTCCCAAGACAGAAGATTTTGCTCTGGATTGTATTAAGCCTTAAAAATAACTAAAACCATTCATATACACAGGCTTACACATTATCATGCTGTTTATTCATATTTGCTGAAAGCGATCTCTTCATCTTAAGATCTTTGCATGTTTAGGGGAGTATTCCAGGCAAAGACGATTATAACAGAAAACACTGCCAGACCATACGGTAGATGAGAAGTGCTGATCTGGTCCACTCGATGCAACACTGCCATAACAAAAAAAAAATCAAATGAGAGAAAAGTATTACACCTCTTGTGCTTTGCCAGAGTTTGGCTTTTTTCCCCAGAAGAGACATCCTTACCAAACAAGAGATGGCTCTCTCCTTATGCCCTTACCATGTATTCACCCAAGTCATTATCTCCTGGTCACTTAATACTCACTGTATACTGTATACTTGCTCTGGCCACTTGGTCCTCTCCACAGGCTAGGCAGAATGAATGCAGGCTTCCTGCTATAATTATGTATTCGTTTAAAGGGATCTCAAACTATATTTTACCTCCACCAGACAATAAAAAACTGCTCTGCACATTCTCCTCAGAATAACATTTGCCATCCAATAACCCATGCCTTGGTGAACCCAAACTAAAATGTCTTGCTCCTGCAACTCCTGTTTTGTTGTGACACTATATTGGTCGACCCCCCCATCCTATCTGCAGTTGAATTGTTCCAATAATTACAGTACAGCAAGACCCATTTTTAATAGTGCATGATTCCGCTCTCATCTGAATTTGCAGGGAACTGCCAAAACCAATAGGGGAAATTAGCAGACAGATAACATTGGCAGACGATGACATGAAATATGTATGAAAAGCCAAATGGCCTGGTAAAAGCTTTTTCTGGGCAGTGCAATAAATGAGCTCAGATTCAAACATAAACTTTAATGGAAAGAGACTGCACACTACGTAATCCAAAGCAATCTAGGTAGATCCATTGCACAATCAGAAACAAACAGGAAACACAAGGTTGTGTGATATATCTTAACCTACCCACTTTACTCTGTGACAAACAAATGAAGCGATGCTCTAAACATAAATTACTACGAATAACTTCACAATAATGTCCGATAAGACCCGACCTGTCACTCACTTCACATTTTCAAATTATCATCAAAAAGAAATGCACCAGCATTAAAATCCCCTAAGTACGGCAACACCTTTCTGCGATAACTGAGTTAGGCCATGCTGAAAAGAGAAGAAAGTTAACGTGTCAGCCGTGGAGCCTTCTTTGAGTGTTAAGGCTCCACAGCCGAAACGTTGCGTTTCCTTTCTTCTCTTTTCAGCATGGAATAAAACTTTAACCTGTTCCTTTGCAGCCTACCCACGCTAACGCAGTTACCTACTTGAACTATAACGGAGTTAATTATACCTGTCTCTTTATTAAAGGCGATGTTAGTACAGAGCAGGAGATTTTCTTCTGTTTGTACTCCTATAATTAGCTGTCATCCACATTAGGTTACAGCGAAGTCAGGATCTTAACGTGACCTTGGTGCTTCCCTTCCTTCAGGCACTTTAACTCTGGCCTTGCTGTTGATGCCAGAAGCAAGAACACTTCCCTCAAACGATCAGCCAGTTTTAAGCGGTAGTTTGACGACTGTCCAGAGTGAAACAGTCAGGACACTCTATAGGGCTCATCAAGTGGGCACCTCCTTTCACCAGTCCCTTCACACCCTCTGGGAAGGCGAGTTATAAAGAGAACTATATAGCACCAGCCTCTCATCTTCACCCGTCTGGCCTCCAGGACTCTGACAACCGTCAGGTGAGCGTACCGACCTCCCGAATCTTACAATGAACCCCCAACCTCAAAACGCTACAATACTGGGGCTGGGCAAATGTAAATGATGAACTTGTAGGGAAGAAATTAATACAACTTCATTTTTAATGAATCAGCCAAAATGTTAATTTGTAAATGCCTTACAACTAGGCCAATACACAGGACGGCCTATGCTTGCATACGCACTTCACCAAGGGAAGTTTTAAGAATAATCTAAGATCACTCATCAGTCACTCCCAGATCTCCCAATACCTGTTGACCAGACTGCCATTGTAATGACAAGTTCTTCTTTGGCAACACTATACAGGAAGAGCCAATCGAAGTCTGTGTTTAGTCGGGGCCCTAAATAACTGAATCCAAGTAGCTCTAATAACTACAGCTGTCTTAAAGCTAGTTTTGCAGACGCAAAAATAACCTTTCCTTTCTGTGCTTCCTATAGAAAACAGCATGAGCTCAATGGAGCATTCCAGCTAAAAGGTGTGTTCTCGTAGACTGAAATACAACTTAAAAATGTTTCGGGACCATACCCATGCAAAATGTGTTGTTTCAACTTTAAAATATAAAACAGATTTTGCGCCCGTCTAGCTGCATAGATTTCATTTCGTTTTAAAACTTTAAATTGCAGCGCTGCGAGAGAACCCTACACTAACTTTGCAAAACGGTTACAAGCGTAACAAGTATTTAGAAAAAAACATGCTCATTCCTTACTGTAATTTAATCATTACTGACGTAAAAGGCGCTGTCAAAATCATGTATCAAGATGCTCCGACTGGAAGTGTAAAAGACGGATATACCGCAGTATCGTACTAACAGACAAACTGCCTATGACACCCAGGCCGGCAGGAGAATAAAAACACGGATGAAGGCGTTGGTTAACACTGGATTGTCAATCGAGCAGCTAAGTCTGATGAACAGTGTTTAAAATTCGCGAGATAACAGCAGAAGCAAAGAGGCAGCTCAAGATAAGAGGACAGAGAATATGAGCAACGAAATGGTTATGACAACAGACTTACACTACAGCAGATCACTACAGAAAGACAAGATATAGTGCTTAGGGTAACTCAACTAGGCACGTTACAACGAATGCCTGTACTTCCATAATTTATAAACGTGCTTTGCATATACTTTTTTCGAAAGACAGCTGCAATTAATAGTCAGTAAATGACTCACTATAAACGTCGAAAGTCTTATTTGCTTCGCAAACTGACGGGGAAAATCCAGTTATTATTTTCCAGCACGTAATACATGTGTGTTCAATTTCTTCCCAAACTCAAACTTTCGATGTACTGTACACTACTGCAGCTGGTAATCCATTTTATCTCGCCACCCGACAGATATATTGACACTACAAAACTAAGCAGCAAAACACGTTGGAAACAAAGCGATCAACATCGCGTCTTGGGAATAACGTGTTTAGTTGATGTAACAGAGTACTAGTTTAAAATATTTAAAAAACAAAAGCCCCACCCCCAAATTGACAAACTACGCCCTTACGCAGTCCCCAAAGAGATTAAAAACAGAAACTTTTTCCCCAATTCACAAACTTCTAAAAAATCACACAAACATGTGTGTAGCCTCCTTTTCACAGCCCTGCTCTAACTTCCTCATCGCCCCACACAGTCCAACGTCTAAAACATGCAGCGGAAGGAATGGTAATCGCGGTAATTCTGTTGAAAAGGCAGAGTTACCTGAGTCAGAGAGAGACTGGCAGCCATAATGTTTCTCTTCCCATTAGCCCATCCTGCGTTGCACTGGGCAATATAGGGGAGGCGAGGAAACCAGGAACAGGAGCCCCGATCGAACTGGATGCGGCTGTCTGCAAAACGTGGCACTGGCGTGACAAACCAGCTCGGCTCCGGAGGAGTTTTGCAAACTACTGTATTTTAACTTTGTTAAAGGCGGTGATTCGGGTTGGCAGCACACTGTCTTGTTTTGTGTCCGTATGCAGTTCGAGCAGCACTGTATTAGGCAACGAAGGACAAACGTTTAACCCATTTGTAAATATTAAATACAAAAATCAAAAATACAAGTTTAAAAATATGCCAAGTGATAATCTGTTGTACCCATTCATACTTGTCGAAGTATCCCGTTCTGTAAACTAATCAACCTAAGCTTGTTTTTTTTTTCATACATTCACATTTATCGGAACACATGTTTCTGTTATACAGGACTGGTTTAAAAATAGTTCAAATTACGAGTTCTCCCTTCTCACAATTTCATTAGAAAGGGGTCACGGTAAATTAAGAGTAGAAGAACACTTTGAAAACAAAAAAATCATGAGAGTCTTTATAAACATATCTTTAAAAGAAAAACGTGTTTGTTACATAAAGATAATATGAATTATCCAGCTAAGCTTCACACCCCACTTCAACAAATGACACTAAATATTAGCAAGTAAACAGCGTATCTAACAATTCCAATAGGGGGAGCTGTTACATAAATTATCCCTCTGGTTCAGAAGTTTTTCATTGCCTGATGGTTTTAACCAAAGTGAATTATATTTGTGCTAATTTATACACGTCTCGACTTTTAACAACAGTAAGCCTGAGTGAGTTACTTCGCTCAGTGACAGTAAGGTGAGGAAATTAGATTTTGCAGGGGACGTGACTGAATTTATTAGTGGATTGGATTTAGAGGCGAATTGCTGATTGCCCTAAACATTTTTTTCTTAATTATTCTATTTTGAAGTTGTGCTTCTCGGTATTTTTTGTCATTGCAATAGAGTATTATGTCATTTATGTACTGTTTTAATCTTTTAAATTTCAGACAGCGCATTGGCCGAGTGGTTTCTTTCACGGACACTAAAACACCGCTAAGAAAATAAAGTGCAAACGTTTCCCAGATAAATCCAAAACAATCTAACTTGTTAAGATGGCGTGGTCACTTTTTCCGTTTTCTTCCACAACCGTTATCCCTGTTGTACGTGGATCTGAGAATTTGCACAAATTGAACAGCGTAAGTTTATTGTAATAAACTGTTTTCCCTAATTCATCTACTTGTGCAAGTGACTGCTCTTTTGAAAGGATCCGGTGGCCGCAGAAACTAAACTATGCCTACCGTTCTCTTTCAGAACCACCTGACTAAAAAAGGCCATTCAAGTGTATTAACATAGAAAGTCTATGACTTCCCAAAAATATATGACTATTTTTAGGAACGAAGAACCACACTAGAATTCTTGTCATTCTGTACCGGTTGCACCCGTTCAATTGTTTTGAATTTATCTCGGAAAACATTTGCAGTTTATTCCCTGGCTGCCGAAATGAGGCTTTTCACTCATTTCATTTTCATTTTCTTTCACTTGCCTCTCGCCACGAGACTCGGTTGTAGCCCTGCCGCAGTACTTTTCGCCTTTCACTCGCTTAAGTGACTGGGATAAATAGGCTTGCCCGAGGGACAGACATAAACAGCTCTCGACATTTTCCTAAAGTACTTTAAAGCATTAGGATCACAAAATGCAAAAGCGTTAAGGCGAGAACACCAAAAAACATATCCACTGTGGACTGCGGTGCCTATGCAAATACATAAGCAGAAACTCTGGTTTACATATAAGTTCATGAGCCTGTCTCTAAATCTGTCATTTTGTTCCATTCATTCAATTGGTAATCATTCTACCTGATACTATAATGGCATTTGGAACCTGAATCAGTTTTAAAAGGCTCATCATCTGTTTGAGGGTGTCATTTGCTGTCCCTTAGGTATGGTTTCTTGAAGCCCTCTTCACCAGTGGTCCCCCAGCCTGGTCCTGAGAAACACTGCTGGTTTTCATTGTAGTACCAGTTGATGACATCATTAGCTTGTTTGTTTAACCTGATTGTTCAGCCAGTCTTAAGTGTAAAAAAATACAACTTCAGGGGTACTGAGGACATAAACCCTTAACTCTCACCTGGTTACAGAGGCCACAGGCCTAACCTCAGCATTGCCCCTAGTTAATTCAAACAGTGCTGAAAATTCATCCATTTTCCATCAACTTCCAGGGCACACCCTGGATGAGACACACAGGTTATAACACAGACACAAATATGCACACACTCACAGCAGGGCCAATTTTCACAGAAGCCAGTTCATCTACCAGCATGGCTTTGGACGGTGGGAGGTAACCAGTGTACCGGGAGGAAACCCTCCCAAACACAGTAAGAACATACGAACTCCACCCAGATCATATCACAGTTTCTGGAATTAAACCCAGGGCCCCAGCACTGCTAACCACCTTACCGCCTTACTGCCCCTCTCCTCCATTTGCTTGCTGGTATTTCTGACTGAACAGCCATGACTTGTAGATCAGTAGATGAAGAACACAGGGTCGAATGAGTTTTCTTCTCTCTGCACAGCTCTAGTTAGTTACATTTCAGGTGCCTACTCCGAACGAGTAGTTCTTAACTCCGATTGCGTTCGGTTCTGAAACTCAGAAATTGAAGCTGATGGTACCAAATACAAATTCCATTTGACCTCCCAAGAGCCGAAAAGCAGATGTACAAATATGGCCCAAACAGAAAATTTAAATAATTAAAATTGGCAAATTTAAATGCAGATAGCCTGTTATTCAGAACTTGGCGGGAGCAAAAACCAGGAGAGGCCCTGTTCCTCTAGGAACAGGTCTGGGATTCACTACTCTACACTATAGCAATCCCTTTCTAGCTCCAGATCCGTCTGGATCCACCTAGGTGGGGGATGCCCACCTCTGGTCCTCAAGGTCAATGATAAGATTCAACTGTAGAGTTTAATTAGGTCATTAAGGGCTCTGGTAACAGCTAAAATGGTCTCTTCAGGACTCGAGTCCTGCACACTTTGTCCATCTTTAAGGATTGAACTGCAGGGCATGGTTGGAATCTTCACTCAACACAGTACCAACTTCCACCACATTCAAAACTGGATTTGAGCGCTTTATGCTTTATTGTCCAATATGCATGGCAGCTCATGCCAGCAACTTTTTGGTATTCAACTTCTATTCCCAGCAGACCCATTCAGTATCACCAATTTACTGAACATTTAAGTCCAGGCTATCACCATTTAAGACTGCTAGAAAACAAAAGATCCATGAATTGTCTTGTTACACATACCTGACAATGTTGTGCATTTACTGTACTCCCATCATCCTTCATTTTCTCAAGTCTAATGGTTTAGTTCTTGATATTCTGAGGAGCAGGTCAAGTTTTAACCAGAACACCCTGATATTTCAAGGGAAAGAACAGAGACTCTTTTAAATTAGTTTATTACTGTACAGGAACTCACATAACCAGATCTTCGGCAGGACAATCTTCTTACTCCATCCCCCTCCCCCTCCCCCCCAAAACCCCATAAACAAATACAAAAAATATAAAAAAGGAACATAAACCAAAACCGGTCACCGGTCAGGTAAGTTTCAGATTGAATGTACAGCAGTGCAATTCACATTATTTCCAATTCGATGCTAATAAAGATTCTAAAACGGGACAAACTAACATTCACTCTGCATGATTTAAACCACTCTGGTTCGGCTTACCGGTCTTTTTGTAATATGGGCAGTTCCTAAGGGCAAGGCAGGGCACTTGGGCTGTTGAACAACACAGACCAGCGCTCTCAAACAATTCAGATTTTCTCTATGTTCCTACAATGAACTGTAGGAACTGGATGGATTTTAAAAGCACAGTACCTTCACCAGTAGTTACAGATGGGATATCCTAATATCCTTGTTAAAAACAAGGGAGATGGGAAATACAGAACAAATGTATTTCACAGGAATGTGGGGGAAATAGCGTTTTTTCACTTTTTTTTATAAGTAAATGAAGACTTTGCAACAGAAATTGTAAACCCCATTTCACAAACGAAACAGAAGAAATGAAATGGTGCTCTTAAAACAGGAGACAAATCTACAGCAGGTGACGATTAGAGCCACAGACCTGAAACAGCATGTCAGATGTCCTTTGAACAGAAATAAAAATAACTACCAGTGTTTGATAAATGTGCTAAATAATTCAAGGATGGTTATCACCTGGCTTTGGTAACAGGGAAAAAAAGCTGCCCCAAAATTCTAACATGTTATTTAACCCAGAAAAGCCTGAAATAGTCTGTTTTTATTAGCCTATAAAACTGCTGTTCTAAATATTTCTGCAGAATGTAAAACACTATAGTGTTGCATATGAACAACCACCATATTTTTTACAAGCGATCTATTTGTTTGGTAATTTCAACTCTTTCAAATGAGGCCAAGGATACTAGTTTAGAAACTGTGACCACATGGATTTATTTGACAGGGGCCTCAACATTGACAGAGGTGCAAAATGAGCCCATAAGGAATAGCAGCACAGGTTTACAAAGGACGGCGCACAACATCCACTGGAAATGCAGCAAGACTAATGAAGACAAGGGGGCTTTACAAAGAAAAACAAAATGATGAAATGTCTTCTCAAAGAGTCTTAACAAAAAAAAGGTGCAGCATTTTGAAATTCTACTGAAACAAACCAGATACTGAGATACAGTATGTGATCTATCTATAGAAAGTGGATCCATTACATTTGACTTGTCACATTAAAGCACACAATGGGTTTCTGAAAAGAATGGCCCTTACAGGACACCATAACTTAAAAAAAGTTTACATTAACAACTAGTCTCTCTAAAAACAAAAAAACAAAGATTTCCTTTCAACCCTCCCCACCCCACCCATCACCACAGGAAACCATTTCCCCCAAGGAAAGGGGAGTTCCCCTCCCCCGGGCTCTCTGGGCCAGGACAGCTTGGGTTTGGTCCAGGCTAACGTTAATGTTAGGTACACAAGATACCTGTAGCTACTGGCAAGGATTAAACCCCCAGCTGGACTGTCTTGTGTTTGTTAGTTGTGAAAGAGTTCAGAAAGGGAGGCTATGTAGTTATGAAAAAAGGCATTTCCTAAGGCTGTTCAGATTTCTCCCTTTGTGATGAGACCAGAGCCCCCCCACACACACCCTAGACCTGCCTGAATTGGAAAATGAAAGTCCTACAGGGTTATTCCCCAGAGTGGCTCCAGTTCGGCAGGGTATCTTTCTCACTGCCTGTTTTTTTTTTTACAGCTCATCCTTGAGGTTAGAGTCCGTTTCTTCCTCCTCTTCCTCATCGTCCTCCTCCTCCTCCTTCTCTTCGTCCTCCTCGTCTTCATCTTCCTCCTCCTTTGTTTCTTCCTTCAGCTTCTTCTCATCCTCCTCACGCTTCTTCCTCTCCTCCTCCTCCTGGCTCTCCTTCATCTTCTTCTCTGGGTCCTGTGCACAAAGGTAATGTGAGTTAGAGGTCCTTCATACTTTGGTAATCCTAGTCAGCATTGGCGCAACCTGACCTCATGAAAACATCTTTATCTTGACCACTTCTTCCAGTCAGCTGCCTAAGTGCTATGTGCAGGAACTTGCACCCAAACAGGTGTAGAAATGCTTTGTTCAGGACTGTGATAACATACCTTAGTTAAACCCCATGTTTCATTGCCCACCTCTTCTGCAAACTTTTCGTCGTTTGTGATCAGGAAGTTATCAAAAATTGTGCCCGATTTCACCTGCAAGAAAAGGGGGAGGTGGGATCAGTCACAGTTCAGCACAGAAAATACTGTGTACATTTTCCATCCAATATTTTTTTAATGATGGACATTCAACATGCTCTCACATAGCATCTGCATTTTATCGCCCCACAATCTACCATAAAGTCCTGACTCCAATATCTTATATAAGAGATTCTCTTCTAACATAAAGCATTTAACTCGTCACAAAAGATGGACAAAGAATAAACATAAAAAACATTAAGCCTTAAAAAACTGCCTTAAACCTACAGTAAGTGTGTAGACATTCACTAAAGGTTTTACATAAGCTTTTACATAAACTATGCAGAAGTCAATTTTGCCTACCTGCCACAGGTCAAGACCAATGACACCAGCGCTGTCATACTTGTAGATTTCAGCATCGGGAGTGTACTCTGGATTGTCGATTTCAGGGTGCACCCACTTGCCTTTGTAGTTGGGGTTATCAATCTTGCGGGGTTTCCATTCACCCTGAAAGATTAAAGGGTGGCCTGTCATCAACTGTGCTGATGGTTCAACTCTGGTTCCCCCAAAACATGACAGCACCCTCACAACCCTGCTCCTGACAGAACCACTGCTCTAGGAACTGAGGCTTTATGCAGAAGATTACAGAGGGCACACGTGGAAACTATATGGAAGTGCATTTAAAATGAACCGTGGGAGGAACTTTCCCCAGAGAGTGGTGGGAGTATGGAACAACCAGCCACATGCTTGAAGTGGATTCCCCAGCTTTTTTCCATGAAAAAAATCAATTGATTTAGTAACTGCCCAAACAAGGAACGTGGGACAAATAGCCTCCTCTTATTTATAACTTATGTTCTTATTTATTTAAGGGCATGTTTTCTGCTTCTGCTCCTGGCCAAGAGCAATTTGGATGAAGTCAATGCACAGGCAGGGCAAAGAGTTCATCTGAACTCTTGAGGAACTTGTATCTTGACACAACTTGAGGAAACCAGAGCTGGGCCCTGGCTACCCAGCAAGGAGATAATGGTACCTTGTACTCAGGGTTTGTGATCATGGGAGGCTCCCATTCGCCGTCCATCTCGTCATCCCAGTCCTCCGGCTTCTTGGCATCAGGGTCTGGAATGTGCTCAGGCTTGTCCCAGTCCTTTGAAAATAATAAAGACCGAAAAGGTTGTGTTTTCTTTCTTCTCTTTTCAGCAGGGAATAAACCCATTACTTGTACCATTACATAAAGTTGATTTCTATTACTTTTCGGGGAGCATGAAAAATAGGTAAGCAGGTGTGGGAACAGTAAGCTCACTTACGCTGTAAACTACAATCTTGTAGCCTCAGCTAGAATAATGCCTATTAAATACATTAACATTGATCATCATTGATCTGGTGCATACATGAACAAATCAAGAGCCCCTTCCACAGACCAAACTGACAGGACCAGGCTTGAGATTTTCCTCTGAACATTAAAATACATTCAATGGTATGATGGCATCGTGCTGAGAATTTCAAAACCACTGTGAGTGCAAAAGTGCCCGGCAAGGAGATCACACACATGGCAATGAAATGCGGAAAGGACTACCAAGACATTCAGAGCATGACCAGGTAAAACAAGACTGAACTCACTCCTATTTAGAAGTAGTTCTTCCAGAAAGACATTTACTTCCTCAAGGAGACAAAGTGTTATAGGGACCCATAATTTCAAACCCACCTGAGGACGGTTCTTCAATACGAGATCTACAGTACTATTTACATGGAATCAAAGTGTTGTGAGGACCCACATCACACACCCACCTCAGGCTTTGTGTCCTCGGGATCATCGATCTTCTCCCGCTCATCCCAGTCTTCTGGCTTTTTGGCCTCAGGGTCCTTGATCTTCTTGGGTGGCAGGAAGTCCCAGTCCTCTTCCAGACTCCCCGACTCCACCTTCTTGTTGTCCATCTTTACCTCATAGGTGTTGTCAGGGCGGACGATCAGGGTGTACAGGTGAGTGTACTCATCATCCTGACACAAGACAGACATCCACTTAAAACTGCAGCTTGAAACCTTCACAGTCCTAAAAAAGCTGCTGCACTTACTGGAGCAATAAACCAGACAGGATTTCTCCAAGACTACATCAGATCCAAATCATGTTTCTTGACAAATTAAATCAAACTGCTTTTGATGTCAAAACTGAACATTCTTGGGAAAGTTGCAGGAAACATTAACTTTCTACATTGTTGTTACAAGTTTTCATAAATATTTAGCATCAATTACAAAATCAGCTTCCCAACCCTTGGGCTGACTGAATCCAGTGGAAACAAGCCATAAGATCACCTCACAGCAAAAATGTTATTTAACATACCTTGCAACGGATGTCTTTGTTAATAAGGTGATTCTTTCCCTTGTAATTAAATATGACATGGACTTTTTTGGTCCCTGGACCACAGATATCAGGCCCTGTAAGATGCAGGAAACCAATATCAGGAACAAACAAAAGACCATTGTGTCGCCATCAATTCATACTGGGACACAATTCAATGCATTTAAAATGATTTTATAAAATCATTTTTTTTTTAAATATAGAAGGTACAATCCTTTCTGTGGTTCACTGCCCCCCCAAATCATTTAAGCCAGTACCGAAACACAAAATACAAAACACTTGCATCACTGCCACTGGGTTGTGAATCATGTTCTTACTGTCGCGCTCCTCATGAAGCACGAATTAACTGCAAATTTTTAAAGGGTCTTCTGACGGTATGCACTGTGTAGTTGAACACGAGCAATACACGGCAGGTGGAACTGTAAGTTAGTTTAAAAGCGATATCCGTTTTCAAAAGTCACCCAGAACCTTACTAAGGTCAAACAAGGTGCAGATTGGAATACCTTCTACTTATGTTAAGTGCTAATGTGATGTAAGAGACTCTACCCTGGTGTTTCACACTTTCAACACATCACCAAAATAGTATTATCCTGGAACCCTGTAGGACTTCCTCCCTGCGGTTCCCAACTCTGGTCCTACAGGACCACTGTGTCTGCTATTTTTAATTCCAGCTTTCATTCCAAATCCCTGGGGCTAATTGGCATGTTTCTACACTGCAGTCCTGAATTTCAACGCTCCTTATTATTATTATTATTATTATTATAGGTGTACAATTTCCCGCATCTTCAGAACACAAAGGCTGTCTCTTCCCAACTACCCTTATTTCTGACTAAACCCACTTGGAATATTTACAGAGGGCAGACGGGGACCAGAATGGCCTAGAGTGGCATGCATGTCCATGGAAAATTCTCTCATAAATTAGTGCGTTTTCCTTCTGCAGAAGTCCATTTGGTTCCATTTTATGCAAAACACCTGAAATGAAGGAATTCTGAAAATCTGGAATTGGTACCAATTACAAATCACATTTGAGCTTTTAAGTGGTGAAAGCAAACTTAAAAATAGATCCCAAACTTCTCTGCGATTTAGGGCATGGCCGAAGCAAAAGAACGGGTCAGAGCCACTGACTTAACTCGCCAATTGAAACCACAGGACTCTTTCCACTGTTTTCTGCAGATGCAATATATAAAAGTACTCCTGTCACAGTTCTCAATAAGAAATAATCAAACATTTCACTTGAATCGCTATACTGCTGTCATCACTGACTATGAAAGCACTCTTTTCACATTCAAATTCAAGGGCATTCATAAGGTAACCAAGTTATAGAAAGTGATCTATTTATACTTTTTTACTTTTGAAAACAAACAGAAAAACAGACTTTTCCCATGTGTGCTAATGGCACACAGACTGGGAGACCTACCAAACATGAGGTTGTAGGCGGAGTCCCCGTGCATGTCTTCCTGGTTGAGGTCGGCTGGGAAGAGTTTGATGTAGCCGCCGCCACAGTCGATGTTCTGCTCGTGCTTCACGCTGAACTGGACGACCAGGGTCTGGCCTTCGTTGCTGAAGGGCTCAAACCGGGAAGACAGGGAGTAGAACCTGGCGTCCTGGCTTGTCTGTAGGCCTGGGAGAAACAGAGAGGAAGAGCTCAAACCCCAGGAATGACTTCCCTGGCATTGAGGCCCCTCCAAACCCAAGAAACAATTCCAATTCCAATGAACACCTTAAAGATGCTTTGGGTACATCTTGTTTTTTTTATAAAAGTTTTCATTTACGATTTCAGAGATGTGAAAATATGAAGAAATTCCACAGCCCTGAGAATGCGGGAGGGGTTCGTCGTTTGACAGGTATACAAGAGCAATTCAAACGTCAGCAAACTTTCGCTTTCCTAAAAACGTCTTTTTTAATTCAGTGCCAAAGCCAGTGCTGGCAACCGACGTGCTCACACGACAAACAATTAAAGGGCAACACTTCAGCATGCACCAGATTACAGCAGTAGTTATCAAATGGCAAAGGTGTGTGAATACAATGAAAACAAAAAGCATGTCAGGCTGTGTGCGCCTCCCAAATCCTGATTCATAGAAGGAGCTGTTTCAGATTAGGGGACTGTTCTGGTAGTTGGCTTCAATTCAAGAGTTGCCCAGAACTGAGCCATTCAGCATAATGCAGACTCTCAGTGCTGCAACACTTTCAGTGAAATAATTTACTCAAGTTATTTTAAATTTTTCAGATTTGAAATGGCTAGATACCTTTAACACTGGAGACAAAGATTTAACTGAACTGCACTAGATCAATCAAGACTGAGACCCAGCTCAATCACGTAGAAAAAGGAATGAAGTAAACTACAATGACAAGTTAAGGGTGATGATCTCATTGACTTGAATTAATTCACAGAAGATCAGAGCAGGTGGAATGTGAAAGCTCTACTCCTGTATTTTCACATCCTGTTCTTTGTGATCATGTAATAAGATCACAGGTGTAAGCTACGTGATTTAGCCGAATGTGTAATATAACCCCCTGTCAGGTATGGCAAAATACTTCCTACTTCAGGCCTGTATGCAAGAGGCCTATAACGTTAGGCAATACTGCAATATGATCCTACCACCTTGGTGCATTATTACAATGCACTGCCAGCCACCAGCTTCTTGTCAGAACAAACTATATGGAAGCCAACTGCTTTTCAAAAACATTACGAAAAACATCATTAGTTAGCTCCCAATTAGTTGATCCCTTTTAATTAAGCCTTAATAGACGAACATGAATCAGCAGTTTCAAGATTGTCTTTTTGTCCCATTTACCTTTTAATACAAAGGAGATAATTGGAAATGTTTCGGCGAGTCAGCAGAAATAAGCCTGCCTTCTCCTAAAAGTAGCTCAGCTATTGCAGCATAGCAAGGCTTCTCACTATAAATTCCCACTTGTGTCACTACGGCACACAATGACTGCTCGGACATGTTTCCCATCAACAGCACCACAAACTCTTCAAGTTGCTAAGGCAGCACTTCCTCACCAGACTGTCACAGCTCGTGGGAATGTTCTTTCCAGTTTAAAATCTGATAAATCAATTCTGAAGACCTATAATTTACAGGAATGGGGAGAAAAAAGTATATACAGAACCCTGCTCTTGGAAACAAAAGCTTTGGTCTAGTTTCCAGAAATACACTGCTTTAGAATCCATGGGAGAAAAATAATCATGGCATATTTATGCAAGTTTTTTTTATCCCTTTGCTTTTTAATTCGCTTTAATGTACATCAAAATGCAGTAGTAAAGTAGTTAGATAGGTTGTGCTTGCTGTCTAAATCAACTTTTTAAATAAACCAAACTTTGAAAAAGCATGTAAAAAAAGAAATGCTGGCATTCATCTGCAGCGACAGCATTTTAAATCCAGTTTTTGCCACTGAATGCGTTTTTCCTCCCAAACACCTATAAACTATTTGTGACAATTCTCTTTACAGTATGAAGCTCCTCTTGAATAAAAAAAACTTTGTCACTGAAGATTAATTACAAATTGCCTTTTTTGAAACTGAGCAAAATCAGGCTCCAACAAACCCAGATCTTGAAGAAGGTTTCTGATTGATTTCATTCAGCACCTTCTTCAAATACAGCACCCTGATGCCTTGAATACCCATATTCATAAGGCACATACTCTAAATACTAAGCAGTTGCTTGTTTACAATAGTTTTATTTAAGAGATACACAAGCTTATTTGTTTAGACAGCAGCAAATACTTCACTCTCAAGCACATTTAACATTTAAATTCTAGATGACAGATTGAACGATGTGTTCGTTTAATGCAATGAGATTACTTCCGTAATACACTTAGGACTCCAATTCAAGGATTAATAAGAATTGGAGAGGCAGCAGAGATAATGTCTTACTTCATTGTGCCCCTGCTTTCTTTATGGGCACAATAAACTTAATCCCTGTGACATTTTTTAGGAGGTCCAGTGTATTTTTGGTGGAATAACATTATAGGACTGGTGCTTTTCCCTAGCTCAGTCAAATATTACTCATTGCAAATTTGCGAGAGATTATAGATTTTGGCTCTCGCACTACCTGTACAGGGTCAGAAAGCACAGAACACTAGTTGCTCAGGTGGAAGACACCAATACCAAATCTAGAAAGCTCTGTGGTTTCTACACATTTCAGCATAAGCAATACCAGCAGCCCCAGTAAGGTCTTCTGGAAGCTTCCCAGTAGCTAAACCCGAGCTCTCCTCACCTTTGTCTTTCTCCGCATCTCCGTAGAACTTCCCAGCTGTCAGAACAAACTTCCCGTAGTCTGACTTGTGCTTTGATTCCACCCATCGGCTCTTCCAGGCATCTGTCGAGGGAAATTCAACGTTACTGCTAACGTTGTAACAAGCGTCAGTGCAAGCAGTAATGTGGGTTCTCTATGAAGAACTGCTGAAGCCTGTCTTCATTGGTGGTTCACAAATGACCCGGCTTGTATCATAGATTGAAAGATAGTTGTGATAAGAAACCTAAAGGCACAGACGGTACATCTCAGGTAACACCACCATTATTCCTCAGTTCATTGAAAGACCTCATCACCTTGCGGGCCGTGCTGGAACAACTTCGTTTGTACAAGGATACTGTTTTGACTGGGGGAACTCCAACGGGGAAAGTAAAGTACATTTTAAAGTTAATTTTAAAAAAAGTACTAGTGATAAAAATAACAACCTAGATTGCAAATCGGTAACGCCGGCTTGCTGAGAACTACATTTTTAGAGCAGACTTTCAAGGTCTAACAAAGAGAACACTTTTAGCTCATGCTAGCATTCCATTGAATTAAAACGGGATAATTCAATGGAATTTAAAGATTCAGCGTTACTTTTAACACGTTAATTACCACTTACGTGATCCCCAAGTATCACTTGAATTCTCTCATATAGTTATTCCCACCTTTTAACAATTTTCATTATCTTCAGGCCTCAGAATAAAAACTGCTCCTCGGTATTGGCAGTTAATATCACAGAACCCAATTATGAAAAGTATATAAAAATAACAGCTGCACTTCTAATGACAGATCCTAACCGATGCCAAACACATGGCATGTATGCATTTTAATTAAATCCCCGCAATACAATTCAAATAACAATAACAAATATACAGATGCTTTTAGTTATCCCGACATTTTAGGCATTTAAATGTCATACCTTAAAATTAACCACCCCTCCCCCACTGATCAATCAACGCAGAGGCATTTAAACTGACACACGAAGAACTTCAACTTATCTTGCATGCAAATAATAAACAATCCAAAATAAAAAAGAAAGGCATACTTCTTTCTTAATCATTTTAACTTACCCCCATCCTCAAACTGCTCCCGAAAATATACAATGGGTTCAGCACAAGCCAGGGCAAAAAAAGCAGCCAATACTAACACCTTCATGATGATTAAATAGCTAGCGTTTTAATTCAATTTTCTATTAAGCATATACAGTTTTTATTTATATAAATAACCCTTAAAATGTATGTGCTCGGGCAGTTTACCGTCACGCCTGCCTTCAGATTCCTGCCCGGCAGCTCTGCACAGAAGCAAGGAATCTCCTCTCTGCTCACAACAGATGTCTGCTTCCCATTGGCTGAAGGCTCTGAGAGGCTGGCGCAACGGCTACAGCCAATCAGACATCTAGACGAATCTAAGGGCTGTACACTCTCGGCCAATGAGAGTCGACCACGCGTTTCACTGTCACTCCCCCCTGCAAAAAGCCTTCTTGACCAATTCTGGTCTAAGTGCTTATATTGTATTTCGTAAAATAAAGACTTCTAAATTTTAAATGAATGCAATGCAATATTAATACATTTCAAGTAGGATATGAATTCAATATGGAATAGACAGCTACGCAAATTTCGTAAATGCATCACAATCAAAGACATTACTTCTTATTTCTCCCAGTGTTTAACTCCTTCTTTGGTTTGGCTTTCAAATTATGTAATATCACGTTTTCCACAAGATGGGGAAAAACGGTACTGAAATTTTAAGTGCGTTCGAGTTTCTGGTTGAGGAATGCGTGAAAAACGAAAGAGAAAGTGTGACAAAACGAAGTATCGCTGCAGCCGGACACCCCGGTATAATTTAAAAACAAACTGAAGTTAACAGAGCGTACCGTGCAATCAGGTATTCCAATTTTCCGTGGTGACTTCATTTGTAGGAATTAAGGTTTGTATTTGTTTTTCTGCATTATTCGTCCTAAAAAGTGCCTGCTTGTTTCTCCTCACCCCCATACTGTAGGTCTTGCTTGAATGTACTATGGATGAGAGAGATTGGGCTTGCTGTGATGTTTTTCTTTTGGCCGGATCCTAAACGTTTGGGTTCACAACTACGGTACAGGTAACGACTGGTTATTGCTAATAGGCAATTGGAAAGCTAACATGCAATATCCCAGAGAAAACAGAGGGACTATACGTATAACCAGATGCTGTATTCAAAAGTGTTGTTCTATTCTCATTTCAATTACTGATGACTAAGAAGAGTATTTGATTCTCCTTTATCCAAGACTTGCAAACAGTGTTGTCCTGAGAAATCTGACAACTGTAAACTTGTTAAACAGATAAGACAGGCATATTAAAACGACATTTGCTTTTTTACAGGTACAAAATGGTGTCTGCAAAATTTTATTAGATGCATTTCTCAGTTCAGGTTTAATCAACAGTACCATCCAGCCCTGTAAATGACAAATTGCAGACAGGCACAAAGCAGTCAAGGGATATTGAAAAAAGTTGCCCCCCATTTTCATCTGAAAGCAGCTACTCTCTGATTCAAGTAGGTAGTTGTGTCAGCATGCGTAGGCTGCAAAGAAACACACCTGTTGTCTCTTTTCTTTCCCTCCCAGCATGGAATAAACATTTACCTCAGCTTATCCTTGTCCTGGATTCACAGCTATGTTAAAACTAGTTTCTTGGGTTGTGTTTACTTTAGAGGCATTAAAATAATGAACGTCAACCATATCCCTTCACTGCCTTCTTTTAAGACTAAAGAGGTTAAGGTCCTTTAAAATGCCTCTGTGTGACATTTCTTTGAGACATGGAAAGACTTTCACACTGGTTGTTTTTTGGTCCAGATCAGCGAAAACCTCTTTAACAACTGTAACCAAAAATGAGGATCATATCACAAATGAGGTTTTATAGTTTTTTAATGCAGATTACTTCAATATAAGCTTGTCGGTTTTGCTGTACAGTCACACATTTACATGGGCACATTCATCCTTTTCAGATTTTTTTCCCTAATGTTCAGCACTGATGCGTGGCATAGGGGGCACAATGGTTAGCATTGCTGCCTCGTAGCACTGAGGCCCTGGGTTCAATTCCTGGGGTGCTCTCTGCGTGGAGTTTGTACATTCTCCCCATGTAAGTTAATTGGCTTCTGGGAAAATTGGCCCACCCTGTGAGTGTTTGCAGTACGATGGACTGGCATCTCTCCTTGCACACATTGCCTGCTGGGATAGGCTCTGGCTTCCCCGCGACCCTGATTTGGATGAAATGGTTAGAAAATGGGTGTATGGATGTTCAGCCCTGTTTGAATTAACTAGGGGCAATGCAGAGCTTAGGCCCGTGGCGTCCTGAACAGAAGGAGAGTTTTAGGTTTGTGTTGTTATTGAAGACAGTGCTGTGGCATCTCCAAGCAAGGTGAGCAAGGTATCTTGCCCCATTTCTGATGCCCATCTATCTGGAAATGAGTACCAGCATTGCACTATTCGGGTGAGCATCCTTTTGCCTACTGAATGTTACAGCACCTAACAATAACTCTCTGATGAGCCACTAGATTTCACTGATGTGACCCAGTTGTGTTATAAATTGCCACCTTTCAAAGCTTTTGGAAAAGTATTCATTTTGGGTGAATCAGTGCTGTAATAGGATCAATGAAGTTAGTTAAAAAGACAGAAAGGCCATGAAGCCCTCCAAAAACCCCAACCAATGTCATTTAATGGGTTTCCTGCTCTAGTTCTCTTGGTTTCTGTGTTATTTTATCACTCTAATGTCCACAGTGTAGTGATGCTCAGAGCATCAGAACATAATAATTTAACATAAGGAGTCGGACATTAAATTGAAATTTCAACCCATCCTCCAACTACAATACTAAAAACACCTGCCTGAGTCTGAGTTTTCTATGGGCATAAGGTATAAGAATCCGGAAAAGGTATACGATTCGGAAACATTAAAGGTACCATTAAAATATTGGGTTCTGGAATTAATTATTAGTCTGGAATTAAAGTGTTTATAGGTTGCCTACAGTTTAAATATTTTATTGTGTAAAAGGAATGCTAAACCTTTACTGTAAGCGCAAAAAGTGTTGGCCATTGTCTGACCAGAAGGCATTACAGGGGGTGATCAGGTCAGCCAAGCCCATCCCTGGGGTACAGCTCCCCTCTATTGTGGACATTTTTACAGCTCGCTGTCTCAGGAAGGCTGGAAGTATCGCTAAGGACACCAGTCATTCTGGTATTTTCTCCCCCCTTCCCTCTGGTAAGCATTATAGGAGCATAAAGGCACAAACTTCCAAATTCAGAGACAGGATCTTCCCACAAGCTGTCAGATTACTGAACTTTACCCCTACCACTGGCTCACACTTATGTTTTTTTTTCTTTTTTAAGTTGTACGTTATTTAACTTGTTGCTGCTACTGCTGTTTTGTGTTTCTGTTTTTGAAGATTCCTTTAATGTCTTTTTGTATTGGAGCATACATTGCACTTGTGCATAGCACAATAAACTGAACTCAGCTGTATTGATATTGCTGTTTAATTACCGTATTGGGCACAACAATTTTATAACGCTACAGATGTCTGATGAAATACCAGTGTGGTTGGTTTGTTTAGTGGTTCCACTACGGCAATGGAAACCTGATATGGCATTTTGTAGTGGTGAATTTCAGTCTTAATGGTGAAAGCGATGCAATTTGTGACAAGACTACGGTCTGAATTCTAGGGTTGCTTTTCAGTCGTAAACGTCACAAAGGGGGGGGGGTTTCATCTGACGTAGCCAAACATTCGGAATCGTGCGATGTGACGTCACCGCGGGCTGCTGGTGTTTGTTGTGTCAAGATGGCGGCAGTGAGATGAATGGGGTTGTCTCGCTACTGTAGAAAGTTGATGGTGGTATTTTAACAGTTTTTTGTTCTCGTGTTTGTCTTCTTTTCTGTTTGTTTTAGTTAGTTACCATTTCTTTTTTTAAGAAGAATCATTAGAATGGCAATATGACACAGGCCAAGAAGAAAAAGCGGACGAACCGCAGTATTATGCTGGCGAAGAAGATCATCATTAAGGATGGAGGAACGGTGAGCGGATTTCTTTTAAACTTGTAAATGAGCATTTTATTGCTGTAATTTAGCGTATAACTTTATGGGGAGAGCTGATTTAATGTTTAACGGCCTGAACTGTGTGTTTTGTCGACCAGCTGCTTGGAGACTCTTGATCTGGGTCTTCCGCTGCGTGTATCCGAGGCGGTGTCACGCCTGAAATCCGCTTGCTGATCACACCTGAGCGGCAGGGCTGGCTCCTGTCGCTGCATCGTTTTAGCTGTTCCGGGGAGATGCGATGTGTTTTTGCGCCACGTTCTCCCCCCATTCCTTCTCCTTGTCGTTTATCAGATTCTTTATAAGAAAATGTGTCCATCTGCCATGTTGGACATGAGGATCGCTTATGCGGCCGTGCAGAATGCGACGGTCTTTTGATGGAGTACACTGGAAGACCCGATGTTAAATAAAATCTCAGGGCAGCAGTGGGAGTATTGAAGTGTTTTTTTTTTTTATTCGGAGTGAGTGTTCGCGTTCGCGTTCTGGACTTTCCGCCCCGGAGTGTTTTGATGACGAAATAAGCGAGACAGCGCTGGATGCGCCGCAGCGGTTTTGCAGACAGTAAGCACAGAGCCGGCCTTGTCATCGTGCTGCTCGTCTGTTCGTAGTTGGGGGATGAAAATAAAGGCGAAGCACAGACCTTGCCAGGTCGCGGGAGCTTATCAGCGTGATAAACGAGCGTGTGGCGATGACAGGAGGCAGGACAATGCCTGGACGCGTGTGTCTCTATTCTCTCTCAATAGTCCATCTGCGCTCTGGGGTGCTAAAGAAAAGCACTCACTTTTCCTAATTGTATTTTTTCCCCTTGTCACAGCCACAGGGAATAGGATCTCCCAGCGTGTACCATGCAGTGATCGTGATATTCCTGGAGTTCTTTGCCTGGGGTCTTCTGACTGCTCCCACCCTAGTGGTAAGGATGAGGTTTTCCTGATTTTGGGGTAGAAGGACATTGTAAAACGAATGCCGTGTGTTATATCCTGACAGTTTCCTCCAGCCATAATAATTATTGACTTACTCAACAGTGCTTCTGAGGAGAGTTTGTGAGTGACCGACCAAAATATCATCATTGGAAAAGTAGCTTTGATTGGTCTCTGGTTGAGGTGAAGGACAAAATATCATAGGTGCCTTCTTTCTGCTTTGTGCATGCTTCAAAACTGAATGGGGTATTTTCTGCTGAAATACCTTACCATTTCAGGTGGTTGTAAGAGTATGATTTTCCCAGTTTTTATGAAATCCACGTTTGCAGGCTGCCATCTTGAAAGGCTTTATGAAACCTTCCCCAGTGTATCCTCAATATTTTGATACAGTGCAATTTCATGTCCCAGTGATGGGTGGTTCTGGATTTCGTGAGAACAAAACCTGACAGCCACATCTGCAGAAATTCGCTTCTCTTTTTAAACGAAACACCTTTTGTTGGGCAATCACAGGAATCTGTACATTTCTTCTGTAGCTTGAATCCCACAAGGACCCCATTCTTATCTTGCGAGTAGTTGTCTTTTCCCTTCCAACAACCATACAGACTGTATCACTTAAAGGGCACGGTTGTCGTCTCTGCACAGTTTAGCCTTTTACTACGACTGTATGATTCAGCACACTGTGTGCCCCTCAACTCCCTGGGTGCTAAAAATAGCAGACAGATGCACAGGTTATATGACTAAGTGGGTAGCTGCAGTTGCAATGTTTTCTAAGCATGTTAGCTGTTTCAGTCATATCTCAGAAGATAGTGGGCCTTCTTGAGGTGTGTGGAAAAAGTTGTGTAACTTCTGAAGAGGACTATGCAGCTGAGATGTTATTTTTCTCTCCTTTTTTACTTTTCGGCATGGAATGTAGCTCTACTTTTTCCTTTTGTGGTATACACAGATTGAGCATAGGAACAGGAATGTGAGAGGAGGCTTTTCTGCTCATCCTGCTTGTTTTTGGGTATCACTATCTGACTATCTACAGATCTCCCACAGACTTGCAGGATCACAGTCTGGGCTTTTACAACTTATTTGCTTTGTTTGCAGGCACAAACAACTCTTTTTACAAAGTGACACCCTTTTATTTTCTTCCGTTACACTTCCTAGTAGTTTTTCACCTATGCCCAAAGGTCTTTATTTCATGGTTGCGCCTCAAATAATCCAGTGGATTCATTTAGATGGTGTTTAGTCATATAGGATTTTGAAGACTAATTCCAAGCCAATCCCTCATTTAGTGCAATATTGTCTGGAGGTATTGTAACTGTGCCATTTGTTGTATGTGCAGTTATAGTATCTGAAAGATATCAGTGCATTTCCAGTCTTTATGGTTTGTTACGCTGAAAAAAAAAAAGAAATAGGTAATAAATGTTCTTAAAGATTTCTTGGGTCAAATCAAGACTTGTAGATACGTAATAGAAGAAAATACAAGTCTTTAAGAAAAACTGATTGAATGTTAAGCCTGTTACAAATATCTCATTGTAAACTGTAGCTTAATTCTGTTGTACTGTATGCCTGTAATTTCTTTAACTGAAGGATTACTGGTCAAAAAGCTTAATGTGTTTTTCTGTTCAATTAGGCAAATGTGTTGAACAAAAATACTTAACCTTATGTAGTTATATCTTTGGTAATGGTTTATTTCTCAGAGAATGGTGGGTTTCAGGTTTTTTTTTTCTTCTTAAAGGTTTTGCACGAGACATTCCCAAAACATACGTTTTTGATGAATGGCTTGATTCAGGGAGTAAAGGTGAGAAACATTCTACAAAAATTCACATTTGTTCTCGGCTTTGCAAATGCAAAACATATTCATAAACATAAATCTGCCTATCTGTGTGTGACTTGTGTTGTGAAACAAGTTGTCGGTGTTGTTGATTATGCACGCTTAATTAAATCTTGCTTGATTAAGTCTTTAAATCCTCCCGACTTAACCGACATATCTTGTGAATCAAATCCTTAACTGTTACTTTTATGTTTATAAATGGATTATTTTTACTGCGATAAAGTGTGCAGGTAATTTCAAGCTTTTATAATGGAAAAACAGGTAGACATGAAAGATTAAGAATTTTATTTTCCTCAGATTTTGACTGCTTTCTCTTAGTATGTCTTGTAAATGGCTTGAATTTATTTGCATGACTCTGTAATGGCTTACCTGCATCCCGTTTTGCGTTGTTATTTAGCTGCGTAAAGTTCATCACAGTTCATAAGAAGAACGCCCTTTGCAATGTTACTGTTGTTTATCATGGCTTATATTTTATCTGAAGGGTCTACTCTCATTCCTGAGTGCTCCCCTAATTGGTGCCCTGTCAGATGTCTGGGGACGCAAGTCCTTCCTGCTGCTAACGGTCTTCTTTACCTGTGCTCCCATTCCTCTCATGAAGATCAGCCCGTGGTAGGTTGGTCTTTCTTCATCTGCTGTTGGGCGGCAAAGCAAAACTTCACTATTCAAAACCTCCCTGCAAGGCTCTTGGTAGTTCAGTTCAGTCGTTTCTCTGATTTTGTTAACACCTGTGAAACAACTTTCACATCACCAATAGCAACTATAAAATCGCGAATGAGAAGATACGGGTGTTAGGAAGAGAAAGCATCATATTCATATACTATCACCTGTGAAGTTTGCGTCTATTTACCATAGACTGATAGCTTATTGTCTTGGGGAGAAAATGACTGCACACAGTTATGTCATTGGGTTGGGTCTTGTCTTTACCTATGCTTCTGTGCAAAGTAAGCACAGAACATACTTGCACTTTTAAGTATGAGCACACAGGATGTGTTTTTTCACTCTTATGCTTGATTTGGAGATCCGTAACTCGACCTACTTATCAGGATACACGTAGGATGGGGTTGTTGACAGCGATTTGCGGCTGTGGACTGCATCAAGTTGTTAGGCATCCTCAATTCTGACACGTTTTCCAATGTTTGTCTTTCAGGTGGTACTTTGCAGTAATTTCTGTGTCTGGGGTATTTGCTGTAACTTTCTCTGTGGTATTTGCTTATGTGGCCGACATAACCCAGGAACATGAGAGGAGTATGGCGTATGGATTGGTACGTATTTGAAAAGAGGACAACCTAGTATTTACATTTGTTTTCCTCCAGCAGGTTAGTGTCTTTAAAAATGGATAAACCAATTCTGGCCTTCACAGGGGACATTGGTGTGGGCTTCTGAAGTGCACTATCTATGCAGAATGGAAACTTTCATGCTTGTAAAGCTCCACATTCCAACTGACTGTTGGCCACAGCGCCATGGGTGACCAGTTCTGTTCTACAGCTCACCATGTTTTCACCTGGCTGGCGTTAAAGCCTTGTGAAAGAGGCAGGATGATTTCAATGAACTTGACAGGACATGTTTCCTTTCCTCCATTTTACTAAGCCCAGTGAAAGCACTCCAGTCTCATTGCATAGTTCAACCAAAGCAAGTTTGTGTGCGACAGGAGACTAAAAAGGTCTGTTTTCTGTATTGTTTACTCAGCTATGTAAACACAAATACACTGACTCAGCTCAGAACTGAAAAAATAATTGTAGAATTGAGGGGTGGATGGATTAAGAATGAAGTTTGTTATTAAAATATCTATTTCAGATGAAATCCATAGTTACTATTTAACTTTCTTTGGTGTGGCTTATAGTTTTTCCAGTGTGGCTAAAAATGCTTAGTGTTGGCAAATTAAAATCCCTTTCCCATTGAATATAGTTGCAAAACAATGAGGTTAGCAGCTGAATTGGCTCCAGTAAATAATGACAATCTGATGCAGAGTACAAGCAAGAGGAGTGGTCTGAAGTTCTTTTCCTCTTCAGTTTCCCTGTATTAAGGCTTTTTTTCAAACCAGAGAAATGGGTTGCTCCAGCACCAAGAGAAGACAGGGCTCTGTCTAGGCACCAGCAAGAATGAGGTTTTTGTGTGAGGAAGAAACATCATTCCAGAAAAGCTTCATTCCAATAGTCAGGATTCAAAGAAGTTTGAATATCATCGCCATTTAGATGGAGTTGGAATAAAAAACAAAAATTATCATGCAGAATTCCCTCATGAATTCCGCAGTAGCCTGCTTCTGTTGTGTCACATTTGAATAACCAAGAGTTAATAACGAATGATTGGCAACCCAGCTCCCAGCAGTCACAGGCTCTCTGGGATAGAAGTACAGGTATTGGACTGTTCTTTCCCAGCATTCATCAGGCTAACACCCCGCTCTAAACCCAAAGGAGCCCTATGGTTTATTGTACAAGGGCTCAGACTTCCTCATCTATTTCAACCAAGCCTAACTTTTCAATGTAATTAATTTATTATTATTTCTATGCTTATCAGCCACCCTTATGTAGGATAACCTACAGTGAAAATATTTATTTGTAAATGCAATTAAACAGTTGTGCAGGTATTGCAAGTTCGAATGAATAAGGTGAGATGATTAGGATAGCTCAAACGGGACAAGCAGCACACAGGCCACTCAAAGGAAATATCGTAGTTGTGTTATTTATCTTTGTCTTCTCCACTGTTATTAACCATTGCAGGCTGGGTAAAAATGCCTATAGAACAACCTATGCAGATGATAATCAAACTAAATACTGATTATGGCATAAATAGAGCTGCATTACTACAAACAAACATCGCTATTGTGAATAGCAAACAAGTTGTTAGAGAATCTGACAAGAAATGTAACAGAAGTTGGACGTTTTAATACCTGTCCTGTCCAGATGTCACTTTTTTTTTACAGCTTTCCAAAAGGAAGGAAAGGTTTAGCATTTTGGCATCTGTGGTGCGCAGAAGTGATAAGGGTGCCTCTCAGTGTTGTCATTTAGCACTGCTGATGATGGATGAGGTTGCTCAAAAGAGCTTTTGTATCTGCTTAATTAGACTCTTAATGAAGTACTCCATTAACTTGGTCGTTGAGAAACAGCAGCAGGTGTGGTCTCTGAATTCAGAATTGATCTTGATAGTGACCAAGCTTCCATAAACATAGTGTAACACAGTACAAGGACCAGCAGAGACTGTTTTACTTTTAATTACTGTACAAACATTATCTGTTAATTGTAGAAATTGGTATCATGTGAACTAATTTGTAAAGGAGGTTTTTCAGTGTCATCACTAGCTGTGCAACCTGCCTTGGAGGTCTTTACCAGTCAGTAGTTTAAAGCAGAATGGCCAGCATGAGCTCTTCCTGTTTCACAAAGTGCTGAAGCACACCCTCCTTCAGAGCTCCTGACAAAACGAGTAAAAGCTATAGCACACCTCAGTGTCACACTCAACCCTTCTTGTAGACAAGCCAGCTCCAGTGTCAGTTTTCACACTAAGTCTAAGTACTTTTCAAAGGCACTCAGGACAAGGAGATCTATTCTATTTCTGGCATGGTTTGTGATTATTTTGGTTTGTGTGTGGTTGTATTAAAAGGAAGTATGCCTTTTTAAGTTTGTATCCATTCTGCTTTCTGTACAGTTCTTTTGTATTCATTTTGTCTAAAAGCACCTTTGACTCACTTTTGCGTACCTTGAAATGTGCTGTGTAAGAATGATATTAGGTGCCAGAAGGAGTCGAGTGTGACACTGTGTGTTTCATTAAAAATAGAAAAGGATGGCTTCGGCAAAAAAACCACAACATTAACTTGTGTCCAGTTTATTCTAGGTCATTGGTTATTTTGTTTTGTTCTGTAATTGAAGGTTTCGGCAACTTTTGCGGCCAGCCTGGTGACCAGCCCGGCGATTGGAGCCTACCTTGGGAGAGTGTATGGAGACAGTCTGGTGGTGGTACTGGCCACGGCCATTGCACTGCTGGACATCTGCTTTATCCTGGTGGCCGTGCCGGAGTCCCTGCCAGAGAAGATGAGGCCGGCGTCCTGGGGAGCCCCCATCTCCTGGGAGCAGGCTGACCCATTTGCAGTGAGTACTGAGTCTGCAGTGGCCACGGAGCTCTGACTGATTTAGATGCTGACTCAGGTCAGTCTGTATGGAAGATGTTGGAATACGTCTGAATGGCGCCCTAGTGGGTACGCTAGAAGGGATGGCATTTTTGTCACTGGCCACTTAATATGCATTTGTTTGAGTTAATGGCCATAATACTGGAGAATGATTGCACAGAACCATTTCTCCACTTGGTTTATACAGATTTTGCCAGTCTTGTCATTTAAAAGAAATTTAATGAGTTAATTGCACCTCCTCTGGTATTGAAGGCTTATCGGGGCTTAGGTGAAATTCTGAATTTACTTTGGGATCTCTCTGAAAAACGCATAGAGAAAGTTCAGAGTGTTCTGAAATATCCATTGCAGCATGCTAAAATCTTGATTAAGAATAATCAAAAATGATGTAGAACATTGGATTTGTACAGTGGGGCTGTCCAAACCAGAGTTTACATTTTTGGGTGTCGGTGCCAGTGTGTGTGGATGAGTCGTGCATCTGTGTCTCAAATTCAGTGAGTGCCTACTGTATCATAATGACATCTGCACCATGACAAAGTGGGCTCTTCATCTGCATGCTCCAAATGGCCCAGTGTGACCAACAGGCATTGTGCTGCCATTCTGACAGACACCTGCAGATCTGCTGACAGTGTCCGTATCTGGCTCTCTGTTTCCTGCGGCTCTGACGCTGCAGTTCTGTTCTGAATCTCTTGCTTGTAGATTTTCCCTTAAAGTGCTGAGCAGTCTTTTCAGTAGAAAGTCTGACTTGCTAGTCGTGTTCATCTGCACATCTGATGTATTCAGGTCTCCACTGACATTCCAAAACACGCCTACAAAGACGCATTATAAATGATAGTCAAAAATAAGAAAAGCTGAGATGTGAAATCACTTCTGAAGCACGTACTGCAGTGAGAGATAAGGAAAGCAGGACCCACAGCGTTTCCATTTTTGGGATGCTGAAGAACAGCAGTTCTCTAATGATGAGCTAGCAAGACAACTTTCGGTTGCATGTCTGGACACATTCTGGTATTGTGCATGTACCTGCTGCAACATCAGATGAGTTATCTGCTTGCAAAACTGTTTTCAAATCCTACAGCATATACCTGTTTGCTTTTTTTAGCAAGCTCTTTAAACAAAGAAAAGCTTGTGTGTGGGTTCTAAGACTAAGACTAAGACTTAAAGAAGAAGAGGAACTTTCTTCATACTGAAACTAGCCAGTGCTGTTTATTGTGATCCTAAGTTAGTATCCTGGCTCATGTTGGATCTAAATCTCATCCATTGTTTTTCCCTTTTGTCTAGACAACACACAACCAGATTATTTCAACCTTTTAATTTTGTAAAATGTTGGGATCACCGGCGTCCTACATTGCCTTCTTTCCTTGCTGAGATAGGCTCTGGCTCCCCTGTGATTTTGTATTGACTAAAAGTGGTTGGATGGATGGATTGGTAAAATATGTTAAGCAATTATTCCAGAGCCATATAAGTGATTGTACCAGGCACACCTCAAGCATTTCAGTCTAAAGCCCTAAGTGTTGTATCTGAAATGACTGTAGATATCTCTTCCTCTCTCTAGTCTCTGAAAAAGGTGGGCCAGGACTCTACAGTGCTGCTGATCTGTATAACAGTGTTCCTCTCCTACCTCCCTGAAGCTGGCCAGTACTCCAGCTTTTTCCTGTACCTCCGACAGGTAAGTCCAATTGTTGCCTTGCTCATCGACCCAGGCTGCTCATAACAGACCTAACAGTTAATGTAATCTCTAGTTACAGTAAAGTGACAGGTAAAAGCATAAATCTTTAAAAGGAAATATTTCAGATAACGTTGATATAGAACTATGAGTGTCTGGGTAACAAGAATTGCATTGTAACATCGCAGTAATAATCATTAAGGAACAAGTAACACGTTTCACAATTAAGTGTTTAGTGGAAGAATTAACGAGAACCGTTACAAAGCCCCGGATCATTTTATATGTAGTTAATGTTTTAGCATGTTTTATATAGTGATGCACAAGTGCAATGCAACACTTGATCTAATCAAACAAGATTGCAGAAAATGTGAATAAAAATACAGATGAAAGAATAAATCATAAATAAATATTGAATCTGTAATGTGACATACAGTAAAAATGAAACCATTGCAAACTTATCTAGTCTGATCTCCCTGGGCATTAACAGAATCTTGGCAGCGTTGACATATAGTACAAACCTGATCAGCCCACTTGTACTGTGTAACTGCAGCCAGCTGGCTAAGGTTAAGCAGTGGTCATTAGCCTCTGTAATGACCCCATGTCTTCCAGGACATGGCCTGTCTCTCACAGAGCTCAAAGAACTCGCAGAGCTAGTTGCCCAGTTACCCTGGACTAGCCTGTTGATTGTTAAAGCAGAACATCTCCTTCCATGGCCAACATCTGTCACAGACAGACTGCCAGTCAGTCATGCTGATAGCAGCCATGAGATCTTCATTACTCAGACAGTTGTATCTTTTGCTGTTTTGTGGCATTAATTAATATTGTCATTTTGGCAATAAGTAATGGATGGCTGTTGATACAGATGTATAGTGAGTAACATAAATGAGCAAACGCATTTTACAATTTTAACTCAAATTAAACGACAAACTCTGTGAACCTAGAAGTTTTTGTATAATTACATGACACGAGCCCAGGGCTTTTTAGGAAAAGGGCATCTCAAGCAACTTCACTATCCTCTCACAATTTAAAATGTATATAACCTTGTGTGTGCATAGAGAGCTATTGATATAAAAATTAAACTGTTGTTTTCCTTAAATTTAAGTATGCATACCTAAGTTATTTTTTCAGTGATTTTTATTTCTTGTTATTGTCTTGTTTCAGATGATGGGATTTTCACCAGAAAGTGTTGCTGCATTTATAGCTGTGCTGGGATTGCTCTCTATTATTGCACAAGTTAGTATTCTGTTGTTCATTGTTTTCATAACAATACTAGACTTTTAAAAAGCTTAACATTTTGAGTCTATGTACAGTTATAGGAGGCCAGGGTAAAGTGGCTTTAATTCACATATTTCTTCACATTTGTTGAAATTGCTGACCATCAGCTGGTGTATTTTAAATCCATGTGGTTTTATTTTTTTATTGTGTCTTTGCCACTTTAAGATCTATGTGAATTTGACGCACATAACTAGCTAACTTAGTACAAATGATTGGTATCAAAGGTAAATGGGGTCTGTTTCCAGTCTTGTGGCTGGTTACATTATGTGTGATTACAGTTCAGTTTTAATTGAAGTCTAATAAAAAGAAAACATGGTTTTGCAAAATACTGCATGTCAATTTAAAAATATACATATATGAAAAATACCTAAAAATAGTTTCAGAATGGAGGATGGCAATATCCATACATACAGATATGCAATTTAACTTGACCCAGAATAATCCCAGAATGCAGCTGTAGACTATAAACCAACTTTGGGCTTTTAAACAACTTTAAAACTCATTTTTAGGGGAAAGTCTCAGAATCAAGTAGAATCTTAAAGATTGAGTAGAAGCATTTCAGACACAAGTGAGTATTTTGCATAAAGTATGTTGGACATCAAAATCATTTGAGTCTGACATTTCAACAACTTCCTGGTGGGGATAAGTGCTGTTGAGTTTGGGGGTTTGTATGGGGAGCAGGGGTGGATGCAATAAGAGGTTCCCTTTAATGAAATTATGGCTTCAGTTTAGCATTCCTCACAGAGCAGTAACACTGAAACACAGGTGAAACATGAGGTTTCCTCTGCAAACATGTGGCTCAACAAGGTAAAAAAGTATTGATTTCTTGCCTCTTTATCTTCACAGACTGTAGTCTTGAGTTTACTGATGCGGTCCATTGGGAACAAGAACACTATTTTACTTGGCCTGGGCTTCCAGATTCTGCAACTTGCTTGGTACGGCTTTGGATCAGAACCCTGGTATGTGCCTTGTATTCTGTAGGAGTAGAAAACCCAGGAGCGTTTCCTAACACACTGTAGGTCACAGATCATCAAGCATAATTTGTGAACCTTTAATATAAGTCCTATTCTGAGTTATTTAAAATTATTAAGCAGGTACTGTCACTATTAAACCAAACATTTAATCTTATAAACCTGAAATACAGTCGCTGTTTTCTGCATATTTCTAGTTTGATACTAGTTTTCCTTCTTGGTTTCTCCCCAGGATGATGTGGGCTGCTGGTGCAGTTGCAGCTATGTCCAGTATTACCTTCCCAGCAGTCAGTGCTCTTGTGTCCAGGACAGCTGAAGCAGACCAGCAAGGTACCCAGGGCAAGAAAAAAGTCGCTTTGTACAGAAACTCAGCTGTTGGTTTCTGTCATCCATCTGAAAATGAAAGCGCTATGTATTTCTTGTACTTGTAATCTTGCAACTTCTCTGTGTCGTGAAGTCAGACAGATCTATTCTTTCACCCATTTAGTTTCACAGTTCTGTTTGAAAAGCTCATAAATATCCAATGGTCCATCCACTAAGAGAGAGCTCAGTAGTCTTAAGTGTAATGGCTAGATTAGAGGGCATCCACTGTGGTTCTTGATTGTCAAAAGATTGGCCTGTGAAACTAATTAAATTAGTTTAAGCTAGTTACTGTACTTAACAATTAAATTGTTAAGTACAGTAACTAGGAGTTTTAGGGATCTAAAACCCAGAAATCTTTTTGGCCTTGAGAGCTGGAGCAGAAGATCTTGTCTTGATCGTTGCACTAGCTAATCTAATGTTTGTGCTGTGCTTGTGCGTTCTTAGCTCTCCCTACTCATTAGAACTGGCGAGACAGTGAAGAGAAGCACAACATGTTTGCAGTCAGTCAGTGAGGTTAGGTGCAGTTTTAGTCAGGGGGCTGTTCCATGTCTTGTCCTGTGCTAAATGCCAGCATTGGGGGTTAAGACTTTTTAAAATAAACTAAAATGTACCCTACATGTTTGTCCTGTACGTATCTTCATGTGATCCTGCTAGATTTCTGCTTACCTAAGTCTTCTTGTGAATGGCTGACGGTCTCGTTCTCTTGTAGGAGTGGTTCAGGGGATGATCACTGGGATTCGAGGGCTGTGTAATGGCCTGGGACCGGCGCTGTACGGGTTCATTTTCTACATATTCCATGTGGAGCTTAATGAACTCCCAGTGAGTAACAGTGGCCTGGGAGCTGAGTCTGAATCATCACATCACTCTCAACACAATCATCAGGTAACGTACAGTGTCCAGCTTCATGGAATTGTCATTGAAACTCGTCATCTTTAGGTTTGGGTGTCAGTCTCTCAGAATTATGCTCTGGAATGTGAAATGTAGTCAAAATGGTATGAGATGGTGAAACAAATATGAAACCAGACATGTAGGATTTTGATGTTCAGTTTCTATGTAACCATAGAACTTGTCTCTATCTTATAAAAGGGAATATCATTCTTCGCAGGACATGTTACCTGTCATGCCAGTATCCCAGAGGAGTCTTTCATGACTTGCAGTACATTGTAAGAATGGTTAGGTTAACACACTTGGATGCAGATTTTGCTGTTGATCTTCAGATACTTTTAGTGAGGCACTAACATTTTTTTGCAGTTGATGTTGGCCAACTAATAGCTGGTATCAGGAATTATAAATGTGATGTCTGTGGAGTGTATGGGTATAGGTCACACTCTCATGGTCCCCCTGTGCAGGCTTGCCTAAACTGTGGTCAAGTGAGTACCTGCATTGGTATGTGTTAGCTGCAAGGAGACATGTATTGGTTAATCCCAGCCTGAAAAATAGGGGAAAAAATCCAGCGTTTCAGCTGCTGAAACGTCTTCAGGGGATATTTCATTTCACATAGCACGTTGAATGTCTCAAGATTAAGATATATAATACCCCTAAAAATCCTGGGTTTGGCGGGCTTCATTCTGCACTTTTTAATTACCGTCCCTTTGTGATTTTTTTCTGCCCACGCAGAGTTCAATAATCCCTGGTCCTCCGTTCCTGTTTGGGGCATGTGCTGTGCTGCTCGCCCTGCTGGTGGCGCTGTTCATCCCTGAGCACACTAACATGGCCCCGCGGAGCAGCACCTGGAAGAAGCATCTGTCAGCCCACAGCCACCCCCACAGCCCCCAGGCACCCGGGGAGGCCAAGGAGCCACTCTTACAAGACAGCAACGTATGACTGCTGTTGCTTCTCAGGCGGTTTCTAGATACATCATTCGGCCATTTTTTATGTATTTAAGGAGATGCCAGGTAATGGAAATTCAACACGAGTGTTAAGAGTACCATTTTGTAATATATTTAAAAATTGTCCAAAGGCACTATTGCAATAGCTCTATTTATTGAATTCAATATAGTTAGAGAGGATTTTTTATACATTTTTGTCATAAATTCTACATCGGCATGGCTTACCCAGGGACTTGTGCCTTGTAGAACTGGAATGTTACTGAACACAGTGTGTTTGTCAGTCATCCTGCTTTGAAGAGGTGTGATAATATGGGTTGAAGTGCAATCGGTTCACTAGAGAACACTCAGCCCATTAAGAGCTTTACCTCTTTTCCTCTTTTGACCCAAGACAGACTTTATTAAAAGTCAGAATGATGTACAGAAAAAGTGGTGTGGCCTCTTAAGCTTGTACATGACAAAGCCTTAATAGATGCTCTTGGGTGCAAAAGCAAGTGGGTCAAGAACAGTTCATTCTTTTGCGGCTTTGTTATCATTGAAAAGTGAAAAAGACTTGGAACTTCGCTTGTTCTACACATCTTCATTTTTCTGTTCATATCAAGCAGTTGCAGCATGCAGTGCTGTCTCAGTTTCTGACTACCTTCCCATTTTCACAGTTTCAGTTGCAAGTAAGCTTCTGCCCACCAAGAGGGTGGGGATTGCTGGGGGCTCATGTAGTTTGTGTCTCAAGAACCTTTATCTGAACATAGAGCTAGGCGTTGTGCAGCATCATGCAACTGTGAAGCTCAAGACAAAGTGCACAGGACCAAAAAATATGCTGTTCAAACTAGGGCGTAGTATTGACAAGATAATGACCTGGTGTGAATATGCCTTTTTTGAACTGTTATATTTATTAGAGGGCCTCAGAATATGAAATGAGTTTTGTGGCCTCAACTTGAAAGACGTGCATTTTTCTAAGTGGCCTTTTTCAGTAAGGATATTCGCAAGAACATGCTAATGTACCAAATAATAGAACATCAGATGTGAAATTCTCTGAAATGGTATATTTTTGTGTGCTCAATATATTTGAATGATTCCTTGAAAGATATTACTAGCGTGTAAAATATCGTAAGCTCAAATGTTTTTATTTTCCTTTCCGTTACGTACTGTGGTTATTACACTGCTTCACTGCCTTGTTTTTCTTTTAACCTTCAAGAAGATACTGTCATGGACACAGTTCTAAGTGTTGTAAATATAAAAGAGGTAAAGTTCAATAAAGTGGATTATTTTAATGTATGCAAGATGTATTATTTCATCTTAGTACTGTGTAACTCCCTTCCCTTCTTAACTTCAAAACATGCTCTGACTTTAGACATCTCAAAATATGATGCAGGATTCAACATTCGGATAATAACTGCTCCAGCAAGGTCTCCAGCTGTTGATTTAAGAATGCCTGGAAAATCTGTTGCATTGTGGTTCCTGATGACTAGAGTTGTGCACCTCAACCTTTTAAAAGTGTTCATATTTCTGTAATTGGGCCGAATATATAGTAGCTACAGGACTCTCACAACCTTAGTTGGGCTCATCACTACCAGAATGGATACTGTGATGGGCTCAGTGGAGTAGTGGCACCACCCCGCATAGCTTCAGGTCTGTGCAAGAACACTGCCTTGATGAACAGATGAAGAGTGATGTCTGTGAGCGAGGAAGGTTCTCTCAATCTGACCGGCACTCCTTTAGTCCACATCAACAACTGCAACCTGCTGCCTCTTTATGGAGAGTGTTAAAATCCTACTATAAAGAAAACAGTAATTACAGGTATACAAAATATAAGACATGGCAGACTAAAAGCAAGAGAAATTCAAAGAAGATTTTGATTAGATGGATTAAGCAGTTTGAAAGAGGCAATTTGGTGCTGCTTTTAATTACACTGGTACTGTGTATGATTAAAAAGGTTGTGGCTTTTCACAGCGTTGGATTGGTTTTCCTAGAGTCTCAAACTGCTGCTTTTCCCAGAACATAATCCAAATAGTACAAGAGTTCTTTCCTTCTACTGATATTCAGCAAATATAAAAGCACAGCAATAGCTGACTAAATTCTTAATCACAGGTTAGCTGAGTTCTACTGAATTCTATTTTTTTTGTGTCATATTTGTAAATTTGCTTTCAACTATAAATACCCAATAAGGAAGCTGTTTAAGCTGTTTAGAAGCTGTATTAATTAGGCTTAATGCATAACTATTCATAATAAATAGTACAGTACTATTAAATTCACGTAATGCTAAAACCATACTGCAATACTTAGAATATCTAAAAACTGCAGGATACAGAATTCTAAAGCTCAAACTACACAGTGGAGTAAAAAGTAACATTATGTTACTATACCTTAGATTTCACACAATATTAACTTTGCTTGTATTTAACTGCAATGTCCAGCAAAATCAGTCTTGATACAAAAAATGAGTGTAGATGTTGGACGTTTTCAGCGTGGAAAAAATATTTGAATATTAATACTATGATGTGTATATTGGACAATTCTATTTTAGTAGTTAAACCTTTCAGCTTTTTGGAATATTTCACTTTTACGTGTATCGCTTAAAGGAGTCCAATGTTTAAATGTTGGAACTCAATATTTTATGTAGCACTACTGCTCAATATATGTGTAGGTTTTCAAAAATGTCGATCAATATGGTGTATATAATATGTTTACATTTTTATTAAGTGTCAAAAATCCTTTTGGTAAATGTAACATCCCTACGAGGCTACAAAGAAATTAGATGTAATCACATATAGAAGCAGGATATGCACAGAGAAATAGAAAAGAACAACTTTGAAGTATCATCTGAAAGTTTATTTTACATACTGTGCAAAGAATTTGTAATCAGTTAACAGAAAAAAAACATTTAAAAACATATAACTGTCTTTCTGAGGCATTTATTGCCTTAAAACAAATGACATTTTTGTGGCTTGATATAAAAGATTAAATAAAAATACATTACATAACATTGTCATCATTCTCTGTAAAAAATAGTTTCATAACTTTTTTTTACTTTAAATAGGCTAATAAAATAAATAATTTGTACACATGTGTACAGTACCAATCAGATGAGATAATTATGCATTTACAAAGTATGATGCAAAAGTTAAGGAAAAACCCTTATTGTACTGTAAAATCTGGTAAGGTTAACCAGAAATAGCCTGCTTTTATCTATATTATGAATGAATTATGAGGCAAAACAATGGATTTTCATTCAGTAATATTCCTTCCACAACATGCTAAATGGAGCCATGCACCCTGTCTGAGTCCTGCATGGTTGACTTTTCTTGTATTGTGTATTGAGATGC
Organism: Lepisosteus platostomus; assembly: GCF_059453375.1. NCBI lineage: Eukaryota > Metazoa > Chordata > Actinopteri > Semionotiformes > Lepisosteidae > Lepisosteus > Lepisosteus platostomus. The sequence goes on from NC_142621.1 coordinate 28,472,740, forward strand.
AATAAAATGGTTAATTGTAGCCATGGTGCAAGAAGATGTTTAGTGCTCCCACTGCTGGCAGAGAGAAGCAGAGATGGAGAGAAACTTGCTGCTACACTGGTAGAGAAACATACAGTACTTCCCCAAAATCAGAACAGCTATCAATCCTACTGGGGAATAAACCTCCAAATAGTTTAGTTTAGTAGATTTATTGTACTAGATTTGTCGATGTTTAGTTAAATATTAATGCTTTGGCAATAGTGTAATCCATAGGTTATTTCAATAAGAGTCTGAATTTTAATACATTTAAGGAACATGTGAGTACCAAAGATCTCTCCAAACCAATAGTTCCCTATTTCTCCTCAAACAGACACAATCTTTCAGTTTTCTTTTTTAGAACTTCTATTGCATAAAGATACCCAAAACCAAAATTATGAATTTGCAGATTTTGGCTTTCCACACATCTCCTCTTGTTACACCTGAGTTTGGACACTGTTTTTCACCTGCTTTGTGCTCATTTTCCCTCAGCTGTCTACCCCTTTGTGCCTACTCTGTCTTTTTTTCTCCTGCACCTCATTTATCTGCTACTTTCCCTCTCTCCCTCACATCTTAAGAAGACTCCACAGCTGAAACGTTGTGTTTCTTTTCTTTACCTTTCTTGATGGAATGAACATTTCCCTGTTACTTTGAATTAGAATGTCAGCACCTCTAAAATACAAGCCTGACCAACAGTTGTATGAGAGAATGCTGAAGATGGTTGCCATTTAACTAGCAGAGGCAAGGTCAGCAAAATTACATAGGTAAACTATGGCAAGAAGAAGAGGAGCCAGAGGAGAGAAATTAAACACACCACAAATGATAAAGCCTGAAACTAAATTATACTGAAACTAAATACAAAATAAAGCATTCCTGCAAACCTGCAGGTTAGTGGCATTCATAAACTGTCATAACATACAAAACAAATGAAAAGGAGCATATCTTTTTGGGCAGTCTTAATTTTTCTGAGCCAAGATCCTTGGCTATAGTGGTGTATTGTTTTAAAGGATTTAGAATTGCAACAGGCATGGTTAACAGGTTCCACGCACAACAACATTATTCACATCAGGAAGGATAATGCTCCTGTATCCTGCATAAACTCATATTGTCTGAAGAAAAATAAAACAAAGGTATGACAATGAATCAAAGGCCTTTCAACGCCTTGTGAGTAAAACACAATGTTACATGAACATGCCAAGTTTAATAAACGCTGAAAGAAGGTGGAGAGAATTACCTATCTGCACACAGTAAACCTGAAAAACACTGTAAACGAATCTGTCGTTGGAAGAAAATATTAGAGACAGAATTTAGTAGGCATACAAGATTCCTGGTTTATGTTAAAAAATAAAGGTCTTTCTCGATGTATCGCAGATAGAAACTTCCAAAAGGCAAGCAAAATGAAAAGCTTGCAAAGTCATCAGTCCGTCATTTGTGGAAGAACAATTAACACAGAAGTGTGCAAATAGATTCCATTGTCACAGAAAACGTAACGAAATCGAGCAGCAATACATGCAAAACATAAATAAAAACACAGATTTGATGTAAAGTGCAGGTGTGAGCAGAACATAAACGTCCTAAAACACCTCGGAATTATGTTTCCCAACGACGATGTAGACCACAGGATGTTCCATAGTGTGCAGCTCTGCGAGAAAACGTGGAAGCCGTTGTCCAGGCTGAAGAAAGGAGAAAAGAAAAGGAAGAATGAAACACTATTTCTAGGGACTTTTAACACTAGTGCTTAGAACTGAATGCTGGAGCTGGACATTTCAACTAATACCACACACACGTATTCCAGAAATAGAGATGGACGGTACAGAGACCGCAGGAAATCATCAGCTGTACAGATAAAACGTCTGAAGAGGCGCAGTTTGAGGTCAGCACACAGGAAAGAACGTTTACATTATGCCGAAAGACTAATAATTCATTTTTTGGGGGCATTGTGTAAACAATGCAACTACGGACAAAAAAAGTCAGCTCGTCCAAAATGCAGAATTACTCCGATAGCTACTCACAATTACAAAAAGGATAGCATCACTATAAATGTAGATAAAGGAGCAAAAGTATAGGTATCCACAAGGAACACACAACAACAACAACAACAACACAGAAAAATAAATACCTGTTGCCTTGGTACAATGAATCCTTGCAGTTGGTACCTGCAGATCTCACTCCTGTCTGTTATGGCTACTGCCACCTGCTGGTAGAAGTGGAAATAAAACCCGAGTTGCGCCAGCAACGGTAAAGGTCACATTAAGGGATGTCAATTTTAAATGTTAGTTAAAACTACGTCTAGTGATTTTGTGCACCACTGAGTGTAGATTACAACAAATTTAGGACCACTCAGTCTCAAACATAATGCTTTCACTTAATCTGAGCCCTAGTTTACAACTTAAGATGTTTATGCTTCTATCTGTGAAATTAAGCACTAATTAGCACTGACTGTAACGGACTAACTGCTTATATCTAATATATAAGCGAAATAATACATAGAAAAAGCTTCAGGGTGGATTACCAATCATTGCCTGTAAATTACCACAACAAACAGGACTGTTGGAAGAACATGTATCATTATTTGGTGTATATAATGCATAATATTGTAACGCAACGGGGGCTCAGGCGGGCGCCCTTGCCGCATTAGGTCGGCCCCGCACCGTCCGAGCCTCGAACCCGGGACTTCCGCGTCTCTCTGCAGCGACCCAGCCCCGTGAGCTAAAGAGAGATCTCTCTAAAGCCCAGTAGCTGTAGTCCTGCTATCACAGGGAAGGGCGGTGACGTCACCTGCTCTGGTACGCCGGCTCTTACACAGTGCCTGTCGGCCGTAAGCGTTACACTCTCCCCCGCTTAAATCGCCGTCCCCAGCGAAGGGCTATCCCATCCCACTTCTGACACCAATGTAACGCAACGGGGGCTCAGGCGGGCGCCCTTGCCGCATTAGGTCGGCCCCATCCCGACTGGAGGCTCGAACCTGGGACTCCCGCGTCTCTCTGCAGCGAGCTAGCCCCGTGAGCTAAAGAGAGATCTCTCTACAGCCCAGTAGCTGTAGTCCTGCTATCACAGGGAAGGGCGGTGACATCATCTGCTCTGGTACGCCGGCTCTTACACAGTGCCTGTCGGCCGTAAGCGTTACAATATAATGCACCAAATTAGATCAATGCATTCTTGGGCAGCATAGAAATTGAAATTCACAGAAATTATGTATTCCAAAGGTAATGCAGACAGAGTCAAAGCCTGAACTGCCATACCCGTGCAAAGTTTTGCATGGCACAGTTCAGATGACAGTAGGACTTAGATACAGTACTTAGTTCTTCAATTATTTTTGGCATTATGTCTAAATGCTTTACATCAATGTCCATTCACCACTTCAGGCTGGGATGCAAATAAATGCATTTCTTAACAATATTCTGAAATGAGTGGCAAGGTCTTCTAAAGTCAGTATAGGGTTTCATTAATGAATATGAATAAGAGGTGTTTCAATACACCTTTTTTAAATTTACAAATTAAAATAACATTATGCATTCATTATGTTGAGTATATTTATACTGACATCATTATCTCAAATTCAGTTCACTGAACATAGCACAAAGGCATAACTGAAAAACTGTTAAAAGACAAAAATGGACGACATGATGTGGTGGTAAGGACACTGTGATCTTTTAAAGTTGAGCCTGGAACTGTATCTTTCTAGGGGAAAATTCCCCTCTACTTTTCTGGGGCAAAAATCAAAACAAATCCATTGCTATAGCAGTCAGCGATCTGAAATTAGATCTTTGTTTTCAGACCCTATTTCCATATCCCTCATGTGGCATTCCAAAAATACCCATTTACAACTTTACACCTCAATAACACCAAAGAAACACAACACAAGCACAATGGCAGTGAAATTCATTCAGTCTATTGTGTCTGTGGCCCACTGTTCACAAAAGCACCCACTCTGGCGGCTGGAATGGAAAACGAGAAGCAAAGCGTCATTCTTTATTTTCTGAGCCTCTGCTCCTTTGCTGTAACTGTATAATTGTCAGCTGTTACTGTATCGCCAGTCTCAGGTGAGAAGCTGTTATAATAATGGTGAATTATTTACCGGATAAATGATTTCAAAGCAAAGCTCTAAATGAAAGCAAGCCCAAGCATGCATGACAACAAGGCAGTTGCTCAACACAACTGAAAGAAGGAGACTCAAAGCACTTCCTCAAAACCTTCAGAATCGCACACAAAGGGGGTTTCTGTAGCATGTTTCCACCATGCGTGTACCTGGAGACATCACACACAACTACAGTAGTCATCAGCTTATTCTGTTATACAGCCAGATATCCTCAGATCCAACTAGACAATACTGGGATCGATCCACCACTGCTGGTGGTGTGATGCACTGTGTGATGCACTCTTCTGGTTCAGAAATTCCAAACCCTTTTCTTCACAGATTTGCAAGGTACAACGCTGCAGAAGAAGCCATATTTTGGATGAGACTTTAAACCAAGGACCGACCCACATTTTGGGCACCACAGATTCATATATTTCCATTTACAAATGTGGGGGCTAGCCCTCAAGCAAAGGGAGAATCCAGAAAAGGTTTTAACTTCACGGCTTACTGATGTTCCCTCATCTTCCTCTGGATTAAAATCTGAACTACCCTGCTTCTACTCTACAAGTCAGCACTTCAGAGACATCGTTATTGGGACTTCTTGATAAATAACTTAGAGTATGCATCCTCAGACAGAGAAAGAGACTGCATCCAATTTTTTTTACTCTGTGCCAGCACGACGGTACAGAAAATAATAGGTTGTGTCCTAGGCTTAACACAGCTAACTTTTAAACAAATAAAATTTTCCCCTAGCAACTGTCATCTATATGCCAGAGAAAGATAGACACCCAGTCACCGTCATTCACATTATCATCGTTCCCTTCCACCTCCAGCAATGTTATTCTCTAATTTATAAAGTATAATAAACAATGTTACATAAACATAAGTTATTTCACAATGGTATTTGTTTCCATTCATGTTTTTATATATATACTGTATAGTGGATTAAACAATATGTGACACAACATGTGGACACTAATTTTCATAGCTCTGTCAACGTCAACACAACTCCATCAATACACATTTTATGCCTAATAGTGTATTCCTGTCAGGAATATTCCTGACTTCTGTGTGAGCCTAGTGCTGAGAGAAGCAGCCATTAAACAAGGTTAATTAGTTCTCACTAAAACTTTGATTTTAAGAAATATTGTTCAGACATAATGCGGAGGGTTAGCATTAAATGAGAGAGGCTGTAATAGAATAATGGCTTCACTATAGTTTTGGAGTAGTTTTAATATGCGGAATGGTGCTTTCCTACACAGAACTAGGGGAATACCATGCTACAGTATACTTTTCTAAGGAATGTACTCTGTAGTAATACCATGGACCAATATAATAAAACACTGTGAAACCTTGTCAGAACCACAGGAAACAGAAGCAAAACGAATTAAAACCAAAGTGCGAGTGCAAAAACCACAATAAATCCGCCAAGGTGAACTTCGTTGAGATTTAACAGGTGAATTACTGAACCTGCACAATGCATTTACACCTTTTCCTCTGTTTGGGCCTCTACAGATAACGTTAATCTGTTAACAGGTCAAGAAGAAAAACGGCCAGGTTCTGATCTGCTGGGGAGGAAATGTGTACTGTCCCTGCGACCTGACAGCACAACACTCTGTCAGCAAGCCCCCAGCCTTATAGCTCTGGTCAGGACAAAGACCTGTAGATGCTAATTGTGTTCGACAGGCACAATCATACAACAGGCAGGAGATTAGGAGAGTGTTAATTGCGTTCAGTGGCAAAGGGAGTCAGGAGGCAGCCTGGTGTCAGGGGAGTGGGCTGTGTTTGCAGGTGGTCAGGGGTTCCCAGAGGGTGGGAGGGAGCTTCACCACAAAGGATCTCTCTCTGACAGGAGGGCTGATGAGGCATGAAATCCCATCAGCCCACGCAGGGGGCAGTTTGGTATGTAAAGAGCACACTTGTGACTGTTGTTTTGGGTGGTTGTGTTTTGTTTTAATCACAGACCACCAAGGGATCCTCCAAAGCCCAGTGATTCCAAGCTGTCATTTGAGGGTGAAACCACCCGTTGCAAAATCATTTTTAACTTGAGACCTTTCTGTTTAATGCATTCTTTTGTGGGTTTTTGTTACATTTACAGGTATTTTGGTCTCATTAACAATAAGACTAGGTGTTAAAGACTTATCAGCATCACTGTGGTTTGCAGCTATTGTGCCCCTCCTTCCTATAGCAAGGATGAACAACTGCATCCTGTTTGATTTACTTAGCTGACCATTGATTATCTCTTTAACTCACTGCTTAAAGAATTAAGGATCTGCATCAACAAGGACTAGGGAATGGAAAGGAACAAAAATGCCCAGGCTGCACACACACTTGTGATAGAGAAAGAGGATAGATCCCTATATTCAGGACTATGTAAAACCTACTGTTATTTAAGAACCTTACTATTGTGACAGATCTCTTCTTATACTGTAGCAACCCTTTGATTAAAAAAATACAATGTAATACATGTATTGAATCTTGGGCTAAAACATTTTCTTCTATTCTCTCTTTTAAATGCAGAATGCTTTACTCCAGGCTAATAAGATTTTGAATTGGGCACCTAGGAAATGTTAATGGTTTTCATCGGGTTCTGGACAATGTAAGGAAGGTCACGAATATGAGGAAATCATTTGGCCCATCCAGAGCATTTATTTGCTTAGCAGCCTCATTAATCTGGCAGGGCAGCCTTTTCCAGAGAAAGAGTATTCCCAGCACTCCAGTAACACGTCTCATGTTTTCCTAAATATCTAGTTTTCAATCAGGCTAAAAACTACAGAGGTAAAACATTTGTATTTGAAACTATTAATCCAAATAAGAGGGACCCTTTTTTGTTTTTCAAAATGCTTGTTTTCATTTTCTCCTTATAACACTTAAGTTTCTGTGCCAGGGGAGCACAATTCCAGCCTTGAAGGTTTGAAATGTCTAAAGGTTTTCATTTCCTAACTAGCAAATTGCCATAATTATTTGCCTAAACAAACCAGATTAACCCCTGTGCCCAGGTGTTTCGGTGGTGATTTAAAGAGACCTACTGAAAAAGAACAGGTGGACTGTGGATCTCCAGCTAGTAGTTGTGCACCCTAGCACTACACCTTTACTCACAATATGCCTGGTTGAGCTTCAGTGTAGAGTTATAACATGAAGAGGCACAACTGACTTGATCTTATCAACTTATCAAGAAGGCTGGCTCTGTGTTGGGGATGAGCCTTGACCCCATGGAGGTGGTGGCTGAGAGGAGAATGCTGACCAAGCTCACAGCCATCATGAACGACGCCTCTCATCCGCTTCATGGGACTGTTGTTAAAAGCGGAGTACTTTTAGCAACAGACTGCTCCAGCTACGGTGTTCAAGGGAACGTTTCCGCAGGTCGGTGTCTGTCAGGGTGTATAACGCTGCCCTAGGCTAGGACTGTTAGCCCTTCATTTGCTCGTCTATGGACAGCATGTTTGCTCCATTGTACTTTTTGGACAATCAGTCTGTATAAACCTATGCACATTTTCCACATATTTTATTGTTTTTACAGTGACTATGATCATCACATTTTGCACACACCTATGTATTTATTTTTTATTTATTGATTTTGTTTTGTTTTATAACTATTCTGATGTCTGTTTTTGCTTGTCTTGGCTGGACTGCTGTAACACATCAATTTCCCTTTGGGTTCAATAAAGTCATATCTAGCTATCTTCACCACTTGTCATCTCCAGGAAAAATGCTGGAAACGACAAACCTCTGTATATGTCTTCATGTCACAGAAACCTTTTACTTCAACACTAAAGCACTGTGAATGAGGCTCCTGAATTACCAAACTTTATCATGACTTTAACATTTAAAATAATTACAGTGAATAAAGCTAAAAAAACTTCAGTTACTCATACCTGAAGAATGAGTAACTTTTTCTAAATTAGCATGTAACAAACACTGACGTCTAATAGGATTTAAAAGGTGGGTATGTCATTGTATAAACACTAAAACCACAAAACATGACAAATATAATGTAATGGTGCCTAGTACTTCATTAATGTATTGTATGTGTGACCTGCTTGAAGCACATCAATCAAATCTAGCCCACTACAGTAATGAATCTGACACCACTGGGTTGTTGTCTTTGTAATATTCATTTGTCATGTTCATGGCTTTTGTTGTAGATAACGACTGTAAATATTTTTTTGGAATGTACACTTTCATGTTAAAGTTATTGCAAAAATTCTGTATTAAGTAAACTGACAATTTATGGATTTACAAATTATGCTGTTTAATATTTGTAACCAATTGGGTTGATCAACAGGGTGTCTACTGTTAAGCCTCGGGATACAGGAGTGTTGGTGCTGTTGAAAGCAAAACGAGCTGAAGACAATGCTTTGCTCCAGCTCCTGGTGGTGTGTTGTGGGATTTTGTCCCATTCCTCACATAATACCTGGAAAAGCATGTGCCCGTTCATTGATCTCTGTTGCCCTGGATGCTAAAGTCATCCCACAGATGTTCCATGGGGCTCCATGGGTCTGGGGAGAAAGGCATCCACAGAATAACAGTCCAATTCCCAGCACTTGAGAAAACAGACGCTCCCTGAGCAGCACGAGGACATGACATTCCAGCAGGACAACAGATCGCATCAGATTGAGGTCACTGGAAGGGAAGCAAGTGTGATGCCAGGACTTCATCAATGCTGTATCATGTCCATGTAGTCAAGCTGGCATCAGTTCCTACAAGTGGAGTTCTGTAGTGACTAGACACTCCTCTCCAGACCAGCACAGTTGATAGTGATGAGCAACTCTTGGCAAGATGTGTGACTCATAGTCTGCATGATGGTAGCCTATCACTGTATGGACTTCATTTCACTGTAAGATCTTGCCAGGTTAGATACCTTTTGTTTACTTACAGTTTAAAACGCACTTACTTAATCCATCTCCCAATATACTGCTGACACAAAGGTGCCTCTGTACTTCGGCATTATGCCCAGCTTGTCAATAAATTTGATAAGCTAGACACAGTGATTCTTTTATATATGTTTTTTTCAGATAGAGGCAACTTAATGCTTATGCAGCAGTCACCATGATTCAAATGTGTTCACGGTTACTCATGATCACTGAAGTCGATAATACAAAAGATTTATTCAATATCCAAATTCTATACACTTTTTCTAAAACATGCAATTTATCATATTTTTCTTTTGATGTGCAGTATACAGTATATCACTAAGTGCAATCTGAACTTCATTGCACAATGTGACTAATATGTATATTTTGTGTCTACATTGGTTCTCATAGAATAGAACTTTTTGCTTTTTTAAAACTGAGCTGCAGAACTTTTTTTTGTTTTTATTGTTCCTTTTTGTAAAACAAAATTAAATAGTGCTCAAAAGGCAATACAATCCTAATGGACTACATGACAAAAGGTGATTTATATAACTACAGATGCAGCCATTCAAAACGAGCAGAGTACGCTGCGGTACAACGTGGTGGGCATATCGCATCAAATACCGTCATAACATCATTTCGCGTCATACTGCCCTTTACCGTATGCAAATTATATTATGTTAATAGTATCCAGAATCACCTTGTAAAACCGGCAGGTGGAGCTAATAAAACTTTCATGTACAGCATTTGAGTTGTCACCAGAAAACACCTGGTTTTGAATCCTGCTCACTGCTGAAGGACAATCTTTACTCAGTTAAGAATTTAAGTTGTATACTCCTTAGACTTTCAAATTTAAACTGTGTATTACAGCATGTTAATCATTAGACATTAAAAAGTTAGTATATTTTATGAAAGCAAGATTGGTCAGTTGGACAAGAGTACGCAGCCTACCACCTTTATAATAAATATTTTAATTATGCAGAAATATTTTATTAATCAAAGTCTTTACCAAGATATTACTAATAGTATTAATAATGAATGACTTCGGACAAGCTTTAAACTCAAAGTATTACCCTGGTCCACATTCTTTGTAATCGTCTTTGTAAACGAAAATACTTTATTTTTTCATTGACAAAAAGTAACACCACAGCATTTCGTTGATCCGATCACGCATTCGTTTTCAATCACACAAAGTCTTGAGAATCACCGATTCACCATGCCTTTCACGTGCTCATAAAAGATACATTAGGAACATAAACAGATCACTGTATGTAAACTATACTGTATATGGCTGGTCTTGGTAGTTAAAAGAACAAATACACACCAGTATTCCATTTCTCCCTAAACATTTTAAGCATCAAAGTCTTACATGTGGTTATTTCAGAAGCGGTTTTATGTGCTCCTTCTGACCATATTATTGTAGTTTTATATACTTTGTGAAAATTGATCGTTTTAACCTTTTCTGCGAATAAGCTCGTTATCTGAGTAAACAAAAGCATACTTTTAGAATTTGATTAATAGGGAATAGAATATGGAATCGCATATCTAAATAAATTAATAACGATATAATTATATTAATGTACTGTTGCACAAAAAGTAGTATAAGACTTTCCATTGATATCTGTATTGCTGTTTCACTGCATGACCTGTCACTTTCTGTGGTGTGATGGCTTAAGTGACTGACTTACAGTATAAGGCTGAGGTTGGAGGTATGATCCCAGCTGTCACCATGAGTTTTCTTTTAACAAATAAACATTTCTTTGGAAAACTAAAATAGCAAATATTATTGTCATTATATTGAAATTTTTTATATTTCTAAATATCACAACATGTTCATACTGTATGTACACAGTGGTACTGCAGGGTGTAGGCGCAAACCCACGTAATTTTAAAGACCTCTACTTGTGAAACTTTTCACAGCCTGTACATAAAGCTATATACACAATACTGCTGACAGCAGGAAAATTCCTATTCTTTACTCAGCAGCTTATTAAAAACAGCACCCACGTTGTTCAAGACGATTTTTTTTTACACAGAAGACTGACAGAGGTTCACGTTGTGAATCTATTTTTCTAAGAAAACATGTGTCAGTCTGTCCGTGGGGGGAAGGTGGACTGTCTTTCATTGGAAGACTTGCCCTATTCTACCTTGAAAATGAATAAGTTGAGAAAAGACTTGTGAAACCAGTTTGTTAACAAACAATGTAGACACAGAGACTCAGACTGTGGATTGAAATTTGGCACAGCCAGCACAGAGAGACAGACAGAGACAGAGACAATATAGTGCCCATAATATTTGATATTTTAGTTTTTCAGGGAAATGTTTATTTGTTAAAAGAAAATTCATGGCAACAGCTGGATTTGAACACTCACCCTCAGGCTTATAAGTCAGTCACTTCAGCCATCACGCAACAGAAACAGACACGTATCACGTACTGAAACAGCCATACACATATCAATAGAAAGTCTTATACTACTGTTTGTGCAACAGTACATGAATATAGTTATATTATTATTAATTTCTTTAGCTAGCTATCCGATTTCACATTATATTCCCTATTAATCAAATTCTAAAAGTATGCTTTTGTTTACTCCGAAACGAGCGTATTCTCAGAAAAGGTTAAAACAATCCATTTTCACAAAGTACATAAATACACAGGAATAAGGTCAGAAGGAGGACGTAAAAACATTTCCGAAATAACCACATGTAAGACTTTGATGCTTAAAATGTTTAGGGAGAAATGGAATACTGGTGTGTATTTTTTCTTTAAACTACCAATACCAGCAATATACAGTTTACATAATATGTTTATGTTACTAGATTAATATCGTTTATGACATTCAGATGCGTTATGCTCCTATTCTTTTTATGCTCCGCTACTAAAATTTCCCTTTAGTTGTAAAATTCCATATAAATATTCAATACTAAGCGGATTGAAACGTGCACAGTAAAGGGATTAAATGATTTAATCTTTTCACTACCGACCAATGCACCACGAGTGCCCCTGTTGGTCATTTTGGCCAGCCAATCACGGACTGCGGTACGGCGCGGGGGCTTGTGCATAGTTGCGTGCGGTATGGGGTTTGTACCGCGAACTTTGAATGGCTGCATCTGTATTAGTTTTTCATTTTGAAATGTAAAATTGTTACTTTGAAATTAAGACACCAGCCAAATGAAGTCAAATCACATCATGGGTCTCAGAGAATCTAAGCAATAGTTTTAAGTCTTTCTGTCATTACTATTGTTAATGTGTTTTGCTGTAGTTAAACATTGTTTTCATGTCTTGTGACTTACTGCCACCTGCTGGCAAAACCTGCGCTGGAAAGGTTGGATCTTCCCCACTCAGCCAGGTTCACTCCTGTTGTGTGATACAGCTCAGGCATTTTTAGAGATCTCTTTAAATCAACTAAAATAAACTAAATTGAACTAAAAATGAATGAAATATTGAAATTGAATTGAACTAGAAATAATTAGTTCAATTAAGCATGTTTCATTTGGCTATTATGATATATTATTGTATTGTTCAGAAAAAGTCTATGAAAGTAGCTGTCCTGTAATTTGCTAATGTTACTGTTAAAATGGAAATTAATGCCGTTTCAGGGAGCCTTGCTCTTAGGTACAAAAATGAACATTTAATTTCACTGAAAAACAAAAATTCACGGAGGAGACATTCCACATGAAGTGATCATCTTTTTCTTTTCTCATTCACTGGAGGGAAAAAGGCACTATATACATAAACCGTTATATAAACATGATTTTATTTTCTAAAGAAAGATTTTTGTGCATACAGTAATGTACTGGAAGTAGTTCAGGTGGGTAACTGCGTCAGCATGCGTAGGCTGCAAAGGAACAAGTAATAGGTTTATTCCATGCTGAAAAGAGAAGAAAGAAAACAACATTTTGGCCGTGGAGCCTTCTTCAGGTGCTACCTGCTCACACCTGAAGTCACACCTAAAAAGGCTTCAGGGTCGAAATGTTGTTTTCTTTCTTCTCTTTTCAGCATGGAATAAACCTATTACTTGTCCCAGTAATGCACTTGTTCATTACGGAAACCAATTTGATTTCTGTCTCTTACTTAATCACAGATGGGAAATTTGCTTTGCAGGCTGGTAAAGACATAACACATAATACATTTATAGACACAACACATTACCCAAGACATTTAAACACTATATATTTAACTGATGTACGGTGAGAAAGTAAACCAATATACAGTGTAGTTCATAAGTATTTGGACAGTGACACACTTTTTGCTGTTTTGGCTCTATTCCAGCACATTGGATTTGAAATGAAACAATAACTATGAGGTTATAACCCTTTCTTTGAGGACGTCAGGATATCGGCGTCCACATCATAGTTGGGATGTTTGTTCCAGGCCCCAAACCCTTTGAATAAAAATATGCATTTCCCTGTTTGGTAGATTATTTAAATCTCTTATATTTTTTAAAAAATCCAAATAGTTTCCCCTAGTTCGTGTTTCACTACTCAATCTTATGAAGTGCACTAGGTCAGTAGCTTTGAGGATTTTGAATGCTTACAGTAAATCAGGTCTTGCTATAACTATGAATAGAATTATGAAGGCTAAGATTGTTTTATTTTTTTAATGGTGTAGTACACCAATAAGATATTTACAGACAACATTAAAACTAACATACCATTTTGTGATTTAGTTGAAAAGTGTCTGGTCATGGATGTGGTAGTGTGCTCACCTATTTGAATAACAAAACTTTATACAAAAACATGAATGCAATTATTTTTATTTCAGAAACAGTAGTTCCCATCATTAAAACTCCTTGTTTGATTTTTCATTGCAAGGAGTTTCCCCTCCATGTGAAACATGTTTGATGGTGGCAGATGGATTATTACAGGAAGGCTCTGGATAAAGCAGTCGACATCTTCGACAGCAAAGATGTTTTTTTTTGGCATCTTCCTGGAGTTTGGAATTACAGGGATCCCTGAAAACACAGAGTGGTTTGACATGTCACTGTTCGAGTTTCTTTATTCCATGGCAGCAGGTAAGATAGACTTTGGATACAGTTCTACCCAGAGGCATCTTAATGTCAGGTTTATTCAATAAGAAGCTATTTGATTAAAGGTGTGTGGTAATTTGGCTATTAGACAACTGTTTTTCAGTCATTTCAATCACATTCATAACTATTATTCCTGTCATCTTCTATTGGACTATTCACCCCTGATCTGTACTATTACCTGTCCCTTAACCAGTTCAATACACGAATTTCGCTAAATGCCTATTGCCTTTAATTTAAGAAGAACATTATCAAAAGCATCTTTAAAATCTAATCATATCATTTTGTATGTTCTGTGTGTTTACTGCTGTGACTTGTTTGAAGAATTTTAACAAGTTGGTAAAGGAAGAATGACCTTTTCTAAAACCATATTGACTACTGCTAGGGTCTTATTTTCATATGAGCGATCCTGTTGTTTAGTTCTAAAGTGGTTTTCATAACTTTACTTGTAAAAGAAGATGTATTAGCTTATATCTTGTCATATAAGTCACATTTAGTCATATTTACTAAACCGAGAGATACTGTAGAAGGGAATGAGGGAGGGCACTGAAAATGGAGAAAATAGAGTACTGTTGAAGAGGACTGCCAAAGATTGATGCACTGGACAATGGACTATTTAGAAGAAGAGAGATCAGGGAAGAGTAGAGGTGCACAGTTAACCACTTGATCAGAGTGGAGTTTAGAGTTCTGCCTCACCATTCCTATGGAGGTAGCAGTGTCAATAAAAAGTGACGTTTGCAGAAGTTTAAGGCCAATTTGTATAAAAATCAGTTTGTTTTTTAAAGGATTCTAAATTTAGGATGAATTCCCCGATTCTACATAAATTCCATCCAATGTCTAATTCTGAACCACACTTGTCACTAATGTGCTACACAAAATAAAATCCAAGTCACAAACTAAATACTCACCATCTGGAGTGTTCTGAGGCTTGTTCCTACTGAATCTGTCCAAACTAAAAACTTCTTTTTTGAAGAACTATGAGCACACAAAGATAACAATTTAGGAATATTTCTTCCACAGGTATTATACTTGAACTGTTACGTACTGTATTGATCTTGATAAATTTGTAGTCATTATTCATACAGAACATTCAGCATTGGCCACCATAGCAGTTCCTATTCTTGTTGATTGCAATTAATAGGAATGTCTTCTAGAATGTTATTTGATGTACAAATGAGCATTCTATTCAAATAATTTCTGTAGTGCTAATATTAAAAATACAATAATGCCCAAATTAATTAATAATTAAAGTTTGGGTATCTAATCCATACCTTGTGTTTTTGAGGCTCGTTGTACTCATCAGGCACTTTAAATGGTCCAAAGCTTTCACAGCTCCCGCGTCCACTGAATGTTCCTTGGGCTCTTAAGTTTTCCAAAGATGGATTTGTTTTATTCTGAATTCTGACGTCTTTTGACCTATTACCCATGATCTTATGCTTTATCATGGAGCCAAACTTTTTCAAAGGATGTTTCTTGACTTTCTGGCTCACATTCACATCTTCATCCGGCGTATTAACTGCAAAGGGGATGTTGCTGTGCGAGAGAAGCCCTTCGCTCTCAGATGTTTTGGTCAGTTGCATTGGGGTCATGTAATGTTTTGCTATGTCAGTGCGCAGACCACTCTTGCTTTGGGCTGGACTGAGATTTTTGTCCTTATTAAGGCTGGGATTGTACACATACCAAGATGAGTGTCCGGGCAACTCCTGTCACAAAAAAACAAAAAGTTACAGTTCAGTGATTGTTGTTTCATTTTTAAAAGTAAATCAAAACAAGTAACACTTCTCTTACGGAAAAGAAGATAAGGATTATGGGGTGTGTATATGTTTTTAGCACTGACGTTAACACTAGAATAAAGGCAGACAATGAAATATAAAATAAGAAATCAATGTGAATGTTTACAATTGCATGTATAGAAAATAATGCATCTCAATTTTTTTTATGATGCAGATATCAGTTTGGAAATGTAGACAATACTGTGAGCAAGTCTCTCTATAGTAGCATTAACTCACCTGATTGCTCTTGTACTAATTGAGTGATAAAGCTGACATCCACAGACAGGTGAGTTTAGTACGTATGCTATGAACTGACAATAGGGATGTTTCTGAGATGTTATACAGTATTAGGGAAAACAAATCTGGATTTGTAGTTTTATTGTAAAGAAAAATGCACAACACAACTATCATCATATTTACAAAATAAGAGTTCCATTTTCCAGTACTTTCTACACAAATGTCTGTTAATTAGTTACAGAACAGGTCCATCCTACTTTGATAAGAGACATTTTTACAGGTTTGGAACTGTTGGTCTTACCTCATCAACCACATCATGCGAAGAGGACTCCAGAAGTTGTGTTTTCATACAGTCTGGCCTCGAGGAGCTCTTCTTAGTCTTCTTAACTGTCTTCCCTGAAGCCTTACGCTGCTGTACTCCTTTTAGACCCTGGACTCTTTGAACCAGATAATCTCCAGGCTTCTCTGGGGTCTCAGAAGCTAAGCAATCTTTTTTCTTATTAGAACAAGGTGTCACACCAACAGCTTCTCCTAGGGAACGTGATGAGCAGGGCTTATCCATAGTGTCTTCTGGCTGGAAACTGTTTTCAAAAACACTTTGGACTGTTGGAGAAAAGCCCTTTGGAGACTTTTTCATAGAAGACTGTAGTTTTTTACTTCTGACTGTAGTTACGTTTGTGTCCACAATTTTGTCCTGTGTGGACTTACTGGTTTTCTGAGAAATGAGAGATTGTGAAGATGGAATTGAACACCCGCTTCGTAAACCATAATTTGCAATAGTTTCTTTAGCCACACAACAGGCCATTTCCTTGATCATTTCTGGATTCTGTGAGGCAATTCCTACTTGTAATACTTTCTTGCTGCCAATGGATTCCATCAGTTTGCTGTAAACAGAGCTAACGGTTTTCTTGATGGCTTGCTGTAATTGAAGATGTTCTTCAGCCTTTGGTTCACTGATGGTTAGAGTGGAAACCTTTGACAATTCCTTCAGCGCATCTTTGGTGAGTTTCAGTGCCAGGTCCCTGACCTGAGACTCGGACAGCTCTTCCAGTTCCCCAGAATAATTTTCTGGGTTGGGGAATCCAGGGCGAATTTTCAAAAGCAGTTTTGCCATGATATTTTTCACTGCATCTGTTTGACACATAACAGGTGAAGGTTCTAACTGGTCCATTTTGGTGCACATGAGCTGCTCAGTGCTCCGGGTTTCCATATCAATGGCAGCTTGAGGAGTACTGGACTCAGGGCAGGAACAGTTTAGCTGAATTTTCTTTAGCAGACTATCTGTGACTCCATGTACTATTTCAGAAGAAACAAGGGAAACTTTAGAAGACTGAGCACTGGGTGTTGCCTCTTTGTTGTGCTCACTAGCGATTCTAATATCACTCATCATCTCATCAACCTTCACATCATGCGAAGAGGACTCCAGAGGTTGTGTTTTCATACAGTCTGGCCTCGAGGAGCTCTTCTTAGTCTTCTTAACTGTCTTCCCTGAAGCCTTACGCTGCTGTACTCCTTCTAGACCCTGGACTCTTTGAACCAGATAATCTCCAGGCTTCTCTGGGGTCTCAGAAGCTAAGCAATCTTTTTTCTTATTAGAACAAGGTGTCACACCAACAGCTTCTCCTAGGGAACATGATTAGCAGAGCTTATCCATAGTGTCTTCTGGCTGGAAACTGTTTTCAAACCCACTTGGAACTGTTGGAGAAAAGCCTTTTGGAGACTTTGTCATAGGAGACTGCAGTTTTTTACTTCTGACTGTTCGACCAATAACAGGTGAAGGTTCTAACTGGTCCATTTTGGTGCACATGAGCTGCTCAGTGCTCCGGGTTTCCATATCAATGGCAGCTTGAGGAGTACTGGACTCAGGGCTGGAACAGTTTAGCTGAATTTTCTTTAGCAGACTATCTGTGACTCCATGTACTATTTCAGAAGAAACAAGGGAAACTTTAGAAGACTGAGCACTGGGTGTTGCCTCTTTGTTGTGCTCACTAGCGATTCTAATATCACTCATCAGCTCATCAACCTTCACATCATGCGAAGAGGACTCCAGAGGTTGTGTTTTCATACAGTCTGGCCTCGAGGAGCTCTTCTTAGTCTTCTTAACTGTCTTTCCTGAAGCCTTACACTGCTGTACTCCTTCTAGACCCTGGACTCTTTGAACCATATAATCTCCAGGCTTCTCTGGGGTCTCAGAAGCTAAGCAATCTTTTTTCTTTTTAGAACAAGGTGTCATACCAACAGCTTCTCCTAGGAAACGTGATGAGCAGGGCTTATCCATAGTGTCTTCTGGCTGGAAACTGTTTTCAAACCCACTTGGAACTGTTGGAGAAAAGCCTTTTGGAGACTTTGTCATAGGAGACTGCAGTTTTTTACTTCTGACTGTTCGACCAATAACAGGTGAAGGTTCTAACTGGTCCATTTTGGTGCACATGAGCTGCTCAGTGCTCCGGGTTTCCATATCAATGGCAGCTTGAGTAGTACTGGACTCAGGGCTGGAACAGTTTAGCTGAATTTTCTTTAGCAGACTATCTGTGACTCCATGTACTATTTCAGAAGAAACAAGGGAAACTTCAGAAGACTGAGCACTGGGTGTTGCCTCTTTGTTGTGCTCTCTAGCAATTCTAATATCACTCATCAGCTCATCAACCTTCACATCATGCAAAGAGGACTCCAGAGGTTGTGTTTTCATACAGTCTGGACTCGAGGAGCTCTTCTTAGTCTTCTTAACTGTCTTCCCTGAAGCCTTACACCGTTGTACTCCTTCTAGACCCTGGACTCTTTGAACCAGATAATCTCCAGGCTTCACTGGGGTCTCAGAAGCTAAGCAATCTTTTTTCTTATTAGAACAAGGTGTCACACCAACAGCTTCTCCTAGGGAACGTGATGAGCAGGGCTTATCCATAGTGTCTTCTGGCTGGAAACTGTTTTCAAACCCACTTGGAACTGTTGGAGAAAAGCCTTTTGGAGACTTTGTCATAGAAGACTGCAGTTTTTTACTTCTGACTGTTCGACCAATAAAAGGTGAAGGTTCTAACTGGTCCATTTTGGTGCACATGAGCTGCTCAGTGCTCCGGGTTTCCATATCAATGGCAGCTTGAGGAGTACTGGACTCAGGGCTGGAACAGTTTAGCTGAATTTTCTTTAGCAGACTATCTGTGACTCCATGTACTATTTCAGAAGAAACAAGGGAAACTTCAGAAGACTGAGCACTGGGTGTTGCCTCTTTGTTGTGCTCACTAGCGATTCCAATATCACTCATCAGCTCATCAACCTTCACATCATGCGAAGAGGACTCCAGAGGTTGTGTTTTCATACAGTCTGGGATTGAGGAGCTGTTCTTAGTCTTCTGAACTGTCTTCCCTGAAGCCTTACACTGCTGTACTCCTTCTAGACCCTGGACTCTTTGAACCAGATAATCTCCAGGCTTCTCTGGGGTCTCAGAAGCTAAGCAATCTTTTTTCTTATTAGAACAAGGTGTCACACCAACAGCTTCTCCTAGGGAACATGATGAGCAGGGCTTATCCATAGTGTCTTCTGGCTGGAAACTGTTTTCAAACCCACTTGGAACTGTTGGAGAAAAGCCTTTTGGAGACTTTGTCATAGGAGACTGCAGTTTTTTACTTCTGACTGTTCGACCAATAACAGGTGAAGGTTCTAACTGGTCCATTTTGGTGCACATGAGCTGCCCAGTGCGCCGGGTTTCCATATCAATGGCAGCTTGAGGAGTACTGGACTCAGGGCTGGAACAGTTTAGCTGAATTTTCTTTAGCAGACTATCTGTGACTCCATGTACTATTTCAGAAGAAACAAGGGAAACTTCAGAAGACTGAGCACTGGGTGTTGCCTCTTTGTTGTGCTCTCTAGCAATTCTAATATCACTCATCAGCTCATCAACCTTCACATCATGAAAAGAGGACTCCAGAGGTTGTGTTTTCATACAGTCTGGGCTCGAGGAGCTCTTCTTAGTCTTCTTAACTGTCTTCCCTGAAGCCTTACACCGCTGTACTCCTTCTAGACCCTGGACTCTTTGAACCAGATAATCTCCAGGCTTCTCTGGGGTCTCAGAAGCTAAGCAATCTTTTTTCTTATTAGAACAAGGTGTCATACCAACAGCTTCTCCTAGGGAACGTGATGAGCAGGGCTTATCCATAGTGTCTTCTGGCTGGAAACTGTTTTCAAACCCACTTGGAACTGTTGGAGAAAAGCCTTTTGGAGACTTTGTCATAGGAGACTGCAGTTTTTTACTTCTGACTGTTCGACCAATAACAGGTGAAGGTTCTAACTGGTCCATTTTGGTGCACATGAGCTGCTCAGTGCTCCGGGTTTCCATATCAATGGCAGCTTGAGGAGTACTGGACTCAGGGCTGGAACAGTTTAGCTGAATTTTCTTTAGCAGATTATCTGTGACTCCATGTACTATTTCAGAAGAAACAAGAGAAACTTTAGAAGACTGAGCACTGGGTGTTGCCTCTTTGTTGTGCTCACCAGTTATTTTAATATCACCCATCACCTCATCAACGATCTCACTTGCTTCTCTGCTAATACTGGTCTCTGGTGAAAGGGATGAACATCGGGAAGCTGAATGTGTCAGCTTGGAAATGTTGGTCACCATAGAACTGATTATGGTTTTGACCACTGTCTCATTTCTGGTGGCTACAGCTTTCTGTAGAACCTGTTGGGATCCAGTTTGACATAGCAATTCATTGTGAACAGAGCTGGCAACCTGCTGAATCTTGTGTGGTTCATGAAACACATCATTATCCTGTTTCACAACTGTTATCTCCTGGTTTTCGGACAAGTCCTGCAACACACTGTCAAAGAGGTCCACAGCTATCTGACTCAGCAAAGACACAGACATCTTCCCTGGGATTTCTGTAGAAGTTTCCTCTTTTATCAAAGTAGGGTATATCTGCAATAGTAGCTGTGTTATGATGTTTTCCACAGTCTCAGTACACACTAAAGTCATATTAAGTGATTCTGTTGATTTAGCCATAGAAATTTCCTGGAGCCCAACTGAGGAAACCGGTTCAATATTCAACATTTCTACAGGGACACTGAGTGGTTTGATTTCAGAACTGTTTTCAAGGTGGGAGTCTCTTTTCAGTTCCTCAGAAGAACTCTTCTCAATTTCTGATGTCACCCTGGCTGCTGGTATATTACCTATGTTAACAAAGAGCTTTTCATTTAATGATAGTAAAGCAAAATATCAGAAAGCATGAAACAAAAACTAAATTATATTGAGAAGTAACGAATGACAGGCATCACAAAATATTTGAGTATAAAGCTTCATGTTCCTGTAAAACTATTACATCTTGGAGCTCAGGTAACTACAAACAAAGAAGCAGCCATATTCACAGATACGTTATATATGGCTACTGAATATATGGCTATATTCACTCATTCTCTCATTCATAGTCATGGCCTACACTATATTGGTCTAAATACATCAAAAACTTTTAAAAGATACAACAGATAGAAAATCAAGGTACTGTATATTTATATACAGTCACTACATTTTTTAACTTGTACTTCATATCAACTAAAATGTTAATACACTTTTAAATGATTTGATTTGATTTCCTTCTTACCTTGATTTTCACTCTCTTCAGGCTCCATTGATAAATCACATGCAGCAGACAAAACATCCATGACAGACTTTACAAGCAAGCTGGAAAGCTGATTAATTGCATCATGGTACATCTGTGAACTGGGCACTGATGGTTCAGTACTTTTCTGTGGTCTGTGATCCTTGGCAGTCAGAGACACTTTCTCTGAAATCCTTTGGGAAGACTTCAATTCCGTATTTGTATCACACTCTTGAAAAAGTGAAACATCCTTCTCATTTGTGTCAAACGTTGGAGAATCGGGAAAACTGAGGCACTGCTTCAACAGCCTTTTCACTGATTTCTCAGTAAATGAATACAACAACTGCATAGAAAGCTCCGAGGACTTTGGATGGGATAAATCCTGAACTACTAGGGGGCTCTTTAAAATTGGATCTGAATTAGATTTGTGAGCTGTGCCCAATTGTACTGCAATTCCCGATTTCAAAATTAAATGGAAAACATTTTTGACAAGTTCTTCTGAAAATACACGCAGAGATCCACTCGAGACAAGTTGTTCCACTTTCCTTTCAATAGGACTCATTGTAGGACTCTCTGTGGAGGTCCTGACTTGGTCCTTTGGCTCTTCTGAAACCCTTGTCTGCAGTGGGGGGTGCTTTGCTGTGGCTCCTGGTACTTGAGATGCCCAGGACGCCTCTTCAGCTGAAAGCTTTTCAATGTTCAAATTAACATTATTGGGGTGGGTTTGAAATGCTATATTCTCAGTGACGAGACCAGCAGCACACTCCGATTTCTTTTGGCTTGCTCTAGACTTGCTTTTTGTATCTGAGGCCACCGTTACATCAAGTTCGCCCATAATAATGTCAACAATACCCATGGCAACAATTTCAATGTCAGACACTGCAGACTCTGCACGGGCTCTGTGTTCTGCTGAGAAGTCAAGCTTTGGTGAAATGAGAGGGCTTGGCTGGTCTCCTTCCTCAACATTGTCAAGTGTTGTTTTCTCTGAGCCTCTCTTTTGTTCTGCAGCATTTAAGCTGTTTTGAGCTGTAAATGAATCTTCTATCACATTGCTTCTGCAAGGAAGTTCCATGAACTCTTGATCACCTAGTCCCATGTCATTTGCAGTAGAGGGTTTCTTCCAAACACGGGACCGGGGAACTCGATTGCTTTTACATGTCAATTCATTTTCTTGTTCTGCTGTAGGGGTAGGTTGATCCTGAAGCTTTGATGAAGCATCAGTCAAGGCTCTATAGGGAGTGTCCCGACTCATGACTTCTGTGTCATCTGTATAAGAATCAATCACCATCCCAGGCACATTTATGGGTGGGAAACGTTGAACAGAACATTCTCTACGGTTACTTTTAGTGTATTCTTTATGGACAATGTCTTCTGCACTAGACATCCTGTCTTTCCCATATTGTTCACCAGAGAGGTGCATTGTTTCATAATCTGGCTTTAAGACCACATCTGAAACCTTAAGATTTTCAAATGTAGATAAAACAGAATCCACCAGTTCACTTGCTTGAAGGGTTTCTTCTGAGGGTTTTGCTCTTGCTCCTGAGCAACATCCTTTGTCATCACCCCTATTTATTTCACTCCTGATTGTTTGCAATATCTGACTGCCAACATCCTTGGCACAGATGATTAAATTTGCCTGATTTTCCTGAGTAGTCCTGCTTTGCCTTGAGAAATCAACGTTCATTAACACACCTAAAGGTTCTGAATCTTCACTAAGATGCTTACGGGGTGCCGAGTTTGGTACTGACATGCTTTTCTTAGTCAAGTGTGGTTCACTAAAGCTCAGGTGTGAAACCTGGACTGAAGGAGGAAACATCTCAAGTGAATCTACTGATCTCCGCTCTTTAGCAGATAAAACTTTCCTTGCTTTGAACAAAGACAGGCTCTTCTGATTCCAAAAGTGTTTCAGTTTGTTCTTCACAGTTTTGAAGAGTTCCTCAGTCATTGTCCTAAGGTGCTCAGCTGTTCTAGTATCAGTTTTAATTTCTGATGTTCCTGGTAACAGGGCTGTATCACAACTTTCTAATTTATCTTTGTAGTCTGTTGAGAAAGAAATCGTCTCAAAGCATGTAGCGTAATGTAGTTTTTCTAAAACATCAACAACAATATCTGAAGCCAGTTCAGTGGTTTGCACATGAGAAGAAGAGTCTGAGGACATTGCTTCTTGAGCATGTTTTGTTGCATTCGGTGTTTTACATACATCATCAGCTGTACTGTTTGGTTGCTCTGGGAGATGGGCAAGTCCAGAAGAAATAATTTTTGCAGCTGCTTTTTCAATAATTTCACTTATTATCCTTGTTGCTGTACTATGGAATACAGAGCTGGAGGTCCTCGGCATCTTTTCTGATCCTTCACTTTCTCCATCTGATATGATGCTCTCTCCAGAAGAGGAAACACTCAAATTGTCCTCAACCAAGTTCATGTCCATTTGCCCAATTTGCTGTTTTGAAGAAATGTTCTCAGGTGACACCACCTTTGGAGGATATCTACAAATCTCCATTGTAATTTGATTAGGGACTTGTCCTGTTGCCTTATCAATATCAGATAATATGATTTCTTCAACAGGAGATATCTGGGATTTTGATTGATCTTGAATACTCTCCTCTCTTATAAATGTAGAAGCATCTCTCTCCCAGTCTTTAGGATATGGTGAAGGGCTTTTAATGGTGTCTAAAATATATTGCTCTTCAAGGTACTCCAAAACTGAAGTAACAACCTCTCTAGCCAGAAGGCTTTCATCTGAAGCCTTCTTTGCCACTGTTGTGCAATAAATCTCCTGGTCTAACTCTTTTTTCATTGCTTCACAAATGGCTCCAGCAGTTTCTACTGTATAGGTGCACAAATCTGAAATATCTGACACAGAATCAGAAAACACTGAAGTTTTTGGTGAAGAGCTGACACTTGAGCTCTTTGCATTGCTTTGAGCAGGAGAACTGGAATTAGATACATCTTCTTTAGTCTGGGTGAGTAAAGATTTGAGCTTTCCAAATATAGTCCTTACGATGCCTTTTGCAACTGAACTAAAGTCAAAAGTATGATCAATGGATCCTCTTTCTGTGCTGCCTCTAGAAGTTTGAGGAGCAGCAGCAACATTTTTATTGGATTCTTGCAGATATTTATTTGTTTCAATACAATTCAGTGCAAACAAAACATTTTCAAAAACAGAATTTACAATGTCCTTGGCAATAACAGTGACCCTATTGTTGTGAATCTGAGATTTTGGACTTATTTTTTCCAAAATGGAGATTTCTGCAGCTTCTGGGAGCAATAATGACTCTTTTGAGTTACTCTCATGTAAATTGTTACCCACAGGGGTGAAATCCCACTTTGTTTTTTCAATGATCTGAGATACTATCTGTTCAGCAATTTCAATGATTTTGGCTTTAGAGATCCCAAAAGCAATATCACTGTTTGCTCTTTTCATTCCCACACTTGATTCCGAGGAGTGAGACTTTAATTTGAAAGATGGGGGGCTACTGCCATTTGTTCTTTTCTTAGTCACTTTTGCCTCATCTCTCTCATTCTGCAGGGCATCAGGACTCTGAAGAAGGTAGTTCTTCTCCACAGATAAGCTGGAGGAGGGTGAAATCGTTTCTAAATTTTTCAGAATTGCTGACACAAAGTCACTCATTGATTGGTTATCGCCTGAATATGTTTCTTTCACGTCACTCATCTTATTTTCAGTATTTGCTTTGCAGAATTCACTCTTGACTTCTTGTAAGACAGTACTGATTATTTCTGTTGCCGTGACAGCTAACTCCGCCTCATCATATTGTTCTGAGTGGAGTCTCTGGGATTGTCCTATGGCATGTAGGTCACCACCATGGCCACCCAGGAGTCTACAGGTTGACCCTGACTCAACAGCGCTTGTGAAAAAAGGCTGGAGTCTTCCAGAGACAACTTGTATAATCTCACTGGCAATCTCTGAGGCTACAGATTCTGTCTGTGCTTCTAGATTAACACGCACAGTCTTTGTGGTGGGAATTCTTTGCTTATTTTCTGACAAGGCAGATATGACAAGTCCAAGAACACCTTCCACAAGTTCAGTGGCAAGGTTATTCGATCTGCAGCGGGTAATCAAGACACCTAACGCACAACACTGGGGTTCCATCAGCTGAGCAGGAAGCTGTGCTTCAATGAGGGCTCTGCTAAGGACATCCTGTACTATACGTTCTGCTTTTGTAATTATACTTGACTTAGTGATTCCAAAAAGGTCATTCAAAGGTTCTGAGAGGGGCTTTCCAGCATCTTCTCCTCCATCAGCAACCACAATCTCCTTCGAGGGTGTTCTGGATTTTAAGCAGGGTGTATTTTTCCCTGTTTCTTCTCCTGAACTACCCGAGGACGAGAGGGGTGAAGGGAAGGGAGTGGAGATCCTGCATCTCGTTGACATGAAGCTACTGCTCCTACTCTGGGACTGCCATGTGGACCCTGACTCAGTACCAAGCAGAGAATGAGAACTCAGGGTGGCCTGTTCTGTCTCCTCACTACTGCTGAAGTAAACCGGGGACTCAAAGGAGCAGTGAGACACGCTCCTGCTCCTCTCTTCACTGTAAAGCGAGATGGCTGGAAGCAGCACTCTGATGATAGACGCTGCCACCCACACCACTATATTCTCCGCCATGTCGTTAAGCTCTTCCGTTGTTATCTGTTTTAAAGCAATAGTACAAAAGTAACCACAGAGCACGGAAAATGTTCAATATACAGTACACCTATCAATATAAGACCTACTTTTACTTACTTGTCAGGGTTCATTGTTTCTCATGTTAACATTTAGAAATTTGCAACCAAATTTTGAATGCCAGCACAGACGCAACTAATACAAATATACTGTTGTCTATACAGTACAGTAAAAATCTATTATAGATATACTGTTGTATGTATAGAAAAATATATACAGTACAGTATTTCTAATATATAAATGAAGCAAGAACAACAGAATACCAGTCTAACCAAAGAAATAGAATGGTCAGTATTGCATATTTTAAGTGGATCCCTTAATTTATATATAATTAAATGTGCAGACCCCTGTTTCATTCCAGAGGAGGCAGTGTCAAAGGGTTCTTTTGGCATCGAGTCTATGGTAGAAAGTGAAGTCACCCCCTTGGAACCTGGACAGCTTAATATTCTCTGGCAAAGAGGCGCAGACCTTTGGCATTGAGGAATATCTCTGCTCTGAGGAGTGGCTATGTGGCTCTGACGCCAGGGCAGCCACAATCAAAACCTAGTGGGAGCTGAGCTGAACATGTCAGGGAAGGAACCACTAAGCAACAGCTAGGTGGACTAAATTTCAGGATTTACTGTACTGAAGGAACAAATTAACATATTTCTTTACATTTGTTCTTTAGTTATGACACTGTGCATTTTAACCTCAAGGAGCTATCTGGAAAAATAAAATGCATCCATTACATTCAGATAAGCAGTGTACCTTACCTGTCCATATAAACTCTTCTCAATCACCTTCCTTTCACTAAAAAACATTATGATAAAAATTAATTAGTGTGACATTGCTACTACATGGACAAAATACGAACTATATTTTGCAATATTAAAAAATGGTGACTAATTAACAATATATAGGCATCTTTTCTAGTGGCAGAACAATTAATCTATTTTAAAGCATATTCCTGTGTAAAAAAGATGGCATCCTAACCACGATTGTGTTCGTACTTTTTCAATTTACCTACTGGATGTCTAAAACTAGCTTAGGTTTTTAACTTTAATATGAGAGGCTTATAAAATAAAAATCACCACAACAAAATAGCACATTGGAATTGATAAATCTTAAACTTCAAACGGCAACTGTTCCATAACACTTTAGCGAGTATGGTACAATCGTGTTCCTATGTGAAGCAAGATCACTGGTAATTTACATCATTGTGTTTTCAACAACAACTACTTGGTCAGGCGCAATGTATCTAACCAGTTTCATACTGGGTACCTCATAATTGACACATGACAAATACAGTTAAATTCAGAAAATAAATAGTAATTCTGCATTGAAATGTGCAGAAATATGTCATGTTTATGTTTGTACCCTGTTAACTTCATAGAGATTAGACCTTAGAGAATTTAAAGATTCTGTGAAACAGGCAGTTTGACCAGAGGTGCCCAAACGTTTGCATACAACTGTATATTGCTGCTGCATCATTCAGGACAAAGCCCAAAATGCGTTTCCAACACATTTGATGACTTAGTGTTACTTAGTTGTTACTGCCCTCTGGTGGTTGTTGATTGAAACATAACATCCATTCAAACACGACCAGACATTTCTCCCACTGTCAATACCTCAGCAAAACTTCACATTTTATACCGGTGCCACAACAAATTGTTATTATGATAGAAATTTGTTTTAATATGACTAATATATTATTGTTGTAATGCAGTATGATCAGAGTTATACATAAGTACAATACAACAGTTTATTTTTGCGAAGGTTCAGTGTTCAATGTCAATGTTCTAGTCATTACAACAAAGCCAGTCTATGGTAAACTAAATCTAGGATTTGGAAAAATGCACATGAGCTAACACAAAAATATGCACATGTTCTGTACTGTTAACAGACTGATTCATGCATTCGCAAAGAGAGAAAAAGCAATTTCACGAACTCAGCTGGGGAAGTGAGCTCAAAATAGAAAACAGTTGCTCTTTAAACATTTACGTATCACCATACTTAAAATGCTTAAAATAAAAACTTTATGTAAGCACTGATGCTTAACATACCACATCTGCAGCATGTAGGACTTACCCATCAGACAGCTGACTGATCAGAGGGACTTCATGAAACCATTTGGAATCAGTAGTCACCTCTTCAGTGGAGTCAGGTGAAATATGAACTGACCCAAGAGAAAATAATTATTGTCGCATTAGAATTCTCATGGCATGCATAAAAAAGTGATCAATCCAATTAACATCCAAAAAAGGCAGAAAACATGTATTTATTCATAGATACAATTAGGATGCTGATTAGGATTTATTTATCTGTTTACCCATATAATTTAAATCATTTTCACACCTTAGCTCACAACAATTTTACTGCACCAGACTGTGGCACAATGGCTGCCCAGAGATCCCCAGACTTAATTGGAACCTTCTTCAGCCTTAACAGTAGATGTTACCAAGCTTTCAAAACCCAACACTTGTGCATTAATCATTGACATGTTTTTATCTGAATAAGCTATACAAATAAAACTGAATTGAACTAAACTGATTTTTTGGATTATATGTTCCATTGTCTTTCACAATATCTTTCAGTATCTCAGCACCCACTGAATTTCTCTGCAGCTGCATTGGAAAATTGTCAAAACATAACTTTTTTCAAAACCTTTATTTTTTCTAGAAACAAATTAAAATACTGACCTTTGGTGATTTTAGAACTTTTCTCATTAGCAATGGTAACATCTCTATTCTCCGTGCTAATGATCTCAGTAGAAGCTGTGCCACAAAGAAAACATCATTTTAGTTGAATAGTTATTTCAGATAGTTTAGATCAATAGATACTGTAAATGTTTTTATAACAAAATGTGGATTACAGAAATGTTGAATATAATGTATGTACATGTTGTGGCTGGAAATTAAACAATCTGAAGATAATGAAGGATTCCTTCTTAATGTATTATTTTATGATACCTGCAACTTATTGCGTGTTTCCCTTTAAAAAGTTTTGATCTCAGTACATACATATTATTCTTTTCATACAGCCATATGATTGAAAAGCTTTGGAATTTTGTAATTGTAGGTGTTTATTAAACAAATTCTACAGTTCTGTAATCAGAAGTAAACCTGAAGATGTTGTTAACCTGCATCATTCCTTCTAGCCAACAAACTAAAACACATTAAATTGTGTACTAAGTCATAGTTGTACCACTGCAAATTATTGGATCTAGAAGCTTACCCTGTTTTCCAGACTGAAGAATTTCATTCAAATATTGCCTTTTTATTCTGTCTTGCATTTCTCTCTCAAAATCCTTCCTTTCCTGTAAACTCTCATTTAGCTTTTGCTGCTGGAGAGCAACCTTCCTCTTATAGAATTCAAATGCCTGAGAATGACAGAAAACCTTTCACAAGTGGCTATTCTTTAATGAAAAGGGAAAGCCTCTCAACAAAAGATGAAAAGGTCCATCTCATTGTTGAACATCTTGTTGCTAGTAGAAAACTTCCCGTCCATAAGATCACAAACTACAGGAGACTCCAATCTCATCTCAATCTACAGCACCCTGAAGCTGGGAAGCTGGGTCTGGTCAGAGCTCAGAAGAAAAAAGGCTGGGTCCGACATTACTTGGATGAAAGACTCTGTGTGTAGTTCAGAACCTTGCAGGCTGGGTATAAGAGATTGAAGCAGCAATGTCTCTCCTCTAATGCTTAGGTAATGAAGAGGAGAGATCATCAACCACCCTCTTGGATCCTCTTGGGGAGATACCCCTGAGGGATACTTTAGAACAGCCAATTATGCAAAGCAGCATGTCTCTGGGATGTTACTTGGAATTAAAACCCACAACACGCAGAATAAATGCCACACAGGGAGGTGCCCAAGGCTGGAGATAAACCATGGGCTTTGGAGATGCAGTGCTATAACCATGAATTGGAGGCACCAAACACTACCAGAATATGGTGTTTTGGCACCTCTGTAGCATATCTTGGCATAACCACCCTAGAGTAGATGCACAATATAAGAGGTGCCAACATACCATGCTCATTGTGGTCACCGAGGATACAAAAGGTATTAGTTTAGGTTATTAATTTAAACCTATAGGTGCTCATCTTGGAAATACAACAAAATATAGCTGCAAGGTCAGTGTCAGGTCCGGAATTTGCATGAAGAAAAGTTCACCTTAAGAGGATGAATCCAAACATCCATTACTCCAGTACCTTTTTGTGCCTTCTAGCTCTGGTCTGATTCTTCAGCTGGGCCTGTCGCACCTCCCTCCGGGCATCTTCCTCTATCCTCATCTGTAAAGCCCTCTCTCTGATTTTCCACATCTGTAGAGCCGTCAGTGAAAAGGCAAAGCCGATGAGAAACAGCAGAAAGCTAGATTGTGTTGAGCACAGAACAGCTACGCTACTAGACATTTATATTTATATATGTCACCTGCTTATAGGTGGTACATTATATATTGAGGAATCTGTTAGATCATGTGGAGCTGAATCTCTCCCCTTTTTACAATCTAGCAAATGAGGCCTTTGGGCATTTTTCAGCATATTAGGAGCATTCAGCAGCTGAATGTGGTCTGGGAAGCCCAAAGACAAAATAACTGGGAAAATAACATACCATACAGCAATGTACAGTGAGAATGTGAAAAAAAAACAAGAAACATGATCAAGCTGATGTAGAAAACCGATGAGGCTAAATACTGTATATTGATAATGCTGGTGATTTGAAAGCTGATAAATCAATGAAAGGGGTGAATAAGCTATGTGTTTCAAAAGTGAGTTAAGCTACAGTGTGAAATGTAAGATTCATAAAAGCGTATGAAAAGTGTCTGAAGTCTAAGTGTGACGATACAGTAACATGATTCACTAAGGGTATCCACTCTGCAGAAATCTGTTCGGCTGGAAGAGGCGTATACTGTACACTATAAGGTGAGATAAGTTTTTTAATGAGCATTTTGCAACATAAATGCTTAATTACTTGTCAGAAACACAACATCTTTTAAAACAGTTATGCTAGAGATCCTGTTATCTTTTGCTTGCTCCCCAATCAAGCTGTATTTACAGAGGTGTCACAAGGTCACTTGCCAGAGTGGATATAAATGTCTCTAATCAGTTTAAGATGCAGAAGGAAACCAGCTATTAAAGATCTCCCATCCAGGTGATGACCAGGAGCAGCCCTGGGTCAAAATAAATCAAACTGTATTCTCATACCTCAGCCTGACCTTTCATACTCTGTATTTCACCACTGCATATCTCCTCTGTTTTTGGAGCTCCTGCCTGGTGCCTTCATAAACAACAACAGCAAAGAAAGCTTAATCCACAAGGCAAGGTCAAAATGTCAGACAGCAGCAGAGGAATTTGTGAATGTGGTATTTCCGTAGAGCAAATGTTCATCTTTTGGAAAACTTTGACTCAGTCAAGACTTCCACTTGCTTGCACAATTAATTAACTTAAGGCAAACCTTTACTTACAGTTGTATTCTTGACATCTAATGTTTCAACATAACAGTAAAATATTTACACATATTTACAGCGAAACAAAAAAAATGTGATACAAATATAACAAATCAGGAATCCAAAAGGCAGGAACTTGCTGTTAAAGAGTGAGGAGCTTCCGTATGTTATTACCTGTCTCTGTTAGCCATAAACTGGTCTGAAATATTCTTGGATCCTTCCTCCAGGAGCCATTCCCTCACATCGGTGAAGCTGATATCCCTGGGAATCTCGTTCTGCTCCTGGAGCTCCAAGAACTTCTTCACTATTGTTTTCTGAAAGCCAGCACAGCCTTTTACTAGAGTGCCACACTCCCTTCATTGCAAAGTTCTCCTAAGCACTATTATAGCCGAGTGTGCACTTCAAAACCAACACTGACTTTTTCCATTAGATTTTTAATTTGAACTCACACCGATAGAATGTGTTTGTATATGTATAAGAGTGAAGGCTGAGCTACTGTAGTTTGTTGATCTAAACATTTCAATTTAAGATGTACATCTTGGATACCGTGGTTAACCTTGTTATCTCGCAACACTGGTGCCAGGGGCTCTATTCTGGGCCTGAGGTGATTTATCTGTGTGGAGTTTGTATGGTCTCCCCATATTCACATGGGTTTTTCACGGTTTGCTCTGGTTTGCTCCCACAGTCCAAAGCCATACTATACTTGTAGAAAAAAAGGTTTCTAGGAAAATTGGTTCTAGTGTGAATTTGTGTCTGTGTGAGCCTTGCAATGGACTAAATTCTGGTCAAGGGTGTATATCGCCTTAAGCCCGTTGCTTTCTGGGATAGGCCCCGGCTCCCTGCAGCCCTTAGATGAGGCGGTTAGATTAGATGACGTGGATGGAAAGGGATGGATGGAAGTTCAAGTCGTTTTTCAGCCTTGTCTGGTAAAGAAGACTTATAAATTCTGTTTTGGACTACACACAAAAGCTGCCTGTATTAACATGTTTGGAAAAATACATTTGTTTGCACTGAAAATGGATTAAAGTCTACAGAGCAGTACAGATAAGCAGTGAATGCTCCGATTGCGGTGGTACAATTAGTGGTTTACCACAAAGAAAAACATCCAGATATATTGCCCAGCCTCAATGAATAAAAAAACTATCTTTTTTTAACTCTGTTATCGTGAACTACAAACTACAAGTCTGCTTGTTGAACGCTGACTTCTTTCAAGAAACAGCTGGATGAGACTCACAGACCAATTAGCAAGTAATTACCAAACAGGCTAAAGAGCTTCCTCTCATTCGTAACTTTTCTTATGATATGAAACCCATATCCTGCATGCAGAAAGGACTATATGGGCTATAAACAACACAAAGTAGCATGAAAAGATGTACAGTATGGCTGAACTAACAAGAAGAAGCTAAAATAGGCTAGAGCAGTGACAAACATAAGCAACAACATCATAAGCGTCAAAACACTAAAACAGAAATGAGCTTCATAGCAATTAGAGAAGAAACTGAAAGAAAACATTGAAATTGATCCTTAGAATACAAACACAGTCAAGGTAGAGACTTCCTTGAAGATGACATGATGACAGCAGTATATTCAAAGGTGCATAATGGAGAGATCTTATGGAAGCCTTCATCCAGAAACGTTACTGATTGAGGGCTGGATAAAGGCAGAAGTCTTTGATGAAGAGTCAGAATCAGATGGACGGTTGTTTAAAAACATCACACTTACCTGTTTAGTCACATAATTTTTGTCATACTGCAACTTCACATTGCTAAGGTAGTTATGATATTGATTGTATTCTTTCAAAGAGCAGAGGACCTGAAAACAGACAAAACATGTTTCAAGTACTGTCTAGGAGGTTAAAGACAATGTTTTTATTTTTATTTTACAAATCTAGAGCACAGTCAAGTACTCTGTGTTTGAATATTTATTGAGCATAAGGACTTTAGCACAAACCATAGGCCTGCTTTGATTACATCTAACATTACATGCTTTGATTACAACCAAAGGCCTGCCCACCGAATACATCTATGCTGTAGTGCAGACATGAGTTAAATCACGCTACTGGAAACTATTACAGCTAAATGAGCTAGAACCTGGTCTATTTTTTTTTTTACAACACTTCACTCCTTCACCATACCAAAAAAGCCTCATTCTTTGCACAAACTCTAAACAGCCTTACTTTCTTCTGCTCATTGATTAAGCCTCTGTTCTGCAGAGACTCCTGCATGCCCTTGCGATGGTAATAGGTGCGCAGGTGGGGGTCATGGAGGCTGTTGTACTTCGAATCCAAAAGAAAACCGCGGGGATCAGTCAGAGTGAAGTCAGGAGATGGCTGGTGCAGCTGAAATAGAAGGTAAGTATTTAATTAAAACATGATATGTATAGGTAAACACAGATATGTATCCCCCTATGTTTCTGAACACAAAAATGAGAATGTTTTTTTTCTCCCCCCTCCGAAGGCTGTCGCCAGTTTCTTGGAAGACTACTCCAGAATCGCTGTTATCATTTTTTTCTACGTTCTTGAAAATCAAATTCCAATTTCTCAGTCATTGTAGCCAACTAAAAATGACTACATTGCAAAAAGACAGTAAGCACAATAAGCTTTAAGGCATACAGTACAGCTGAATTTCAATAATGTGATCAATATACTGCGTCTAGAAAAATATATAACCTTACTCCTGATGTTATATGCACAAAGATGTCAAGGGAAGACAGTTTGCTTACAGTTTAATCATTACAGCAACCACATTATACTAACACACACAGAAATGTGTTAATGTGTCCCAGGTATCATTTCATATTATACAATTTTACATGTTGGTTTACCCCTAAAAAGAAAAAAAAACATGAATAAACATGTCATTTTTTACAATTTAAATGTTTAGAATTAAATAAGAATAAATGTATTAATGCTTTTCATTTTAGGTTACACTTACTTTCTCCGAAAGAGCAGTCCTGCAAAATTGAGGTTTAGACCCTGGGATTAACGGCAGTTTAGTGCCGACGGGTCTCTCCAACAGCTGCTGCTCTCCCTGCAGTGCATACAGCATGGTGTAGCAGCCCTGAAACACAGAACATAGCTATCGTACCTCACAGAACCACAGCCAAAACGCCAGAAAAAACAAGCAGAGCTGATGGCAGAAATGATTTCATCTGTCACAGAGTGAAATAAAATGGGTGTGGGGGCAACAGCAGGTATCAAGGACAATGTTGACTTTGCATAGACGTTTGTATAGAATGACCAGTGACTTCAATGAGGGTGGTAATATGTGTCTTTCTTTGTTCTGGGGTTTCCTACTGATCAAAGATGCTATTGCAAACATTGTTAATGACCACACAGTTCAGAGAAGACACATGGGATGTCAAAACTGGCCTAGCCGAGCCTCAGACTGAGGAGGTGGATCTAGAAAATCTAGAATGTTCTAGAGCAATCTTACACCTGGCCATCTGTATATAGCCATTTGATCAATGAGCCCCAAGAAGTTAGCTCTGCTTACACCCAAAACTATCAACCCCCCCCCCCCCCCCCCAAGAAAGGTAGGGGGGCTTTAATAACCCCAGTGACAGAGCCAGAGCACACAGAAACAGAAGAAACAGGAATAACCAATTTGTACCATAGCACCCAGGAGAGGGTTTGGACACCAGGGACTCTCTACAGTGAGCAAGGGAGGAAGGCTTTAGCATTGTCTTCCTCCCCTCTCTACTCAAAAAATTGACTCAGAGACAAATGGGGGGACATATTAAAAACCAGACTCAGCCAGGACTGAGGAGGATCCCTAAGACTACACAGAGTTTCTTTGCTATGACAGAAGCAGGCACACCAGGTCTCCAACTGGGGCTGGGTTTGGGAGAATATTTGCAGCTGGACTTTTCCTTTGGAACTCTGGTTTTGGTAACTGGGGTCAAATGGGGCTCTTGAGCTGGTCTGCAATGTGTTCTGTGAGTAAGTAAGTACCTCTAGTGGATAACTTGTAATATGTGTTCTGTGGATTAGGCTATAATAGATACTGGAATTGCAAAGTACTGTAATAAAAATGGAAATGATGTAGGATGACTGTGTTCTCTGGTCTGTGGATGCACTAGTGGTTCTGGAAGATAAAAAGAACTTGTTGCTGGGGGAAAAGGTCTTTAGAATTGCTAGGTGGCATAATCAGCTACAAAACTAACTTTTAAAAGCAGTCCCTGCATTTAAGGGTCACGGTTCCTGACATATCTTTTTATAGATAGGTAAGAAGAGTTACCCTAGGGTGTTTAGAGGGCTAAATCAGTTCATAACATTCTTTTTTTTTCTTCTGCACAAACGAGTTGATTCTCTAAGTCTGTTTAGAGTTTTAGATTGGGAAGGCATATTCTCACCCAAGACATTTTAAGACAACAAAAGAAAAGTACAGTACGTATATTCCCATAAAATACAGAAAGGGTTAACAATAAATTATTAACCCACGATTTCAGAAATAGATCACATAGCTGGAATTTTAAAATCACGTTCCATTTATTTTACCTTCTAGAGCTTTTAAAACAGTATTAGAAATATTACTACGAGGTGTACGTTTTTACTGTTTTACTAAACCTTACATTTTAAAGCTAAACACTAATGCTGATTTTTTTTAACGATTCACTACCTAAAAGTTCAAATATTTAAACGTATGGATAGTACACTCACAGCTCCAGATCCCGGTTTCTTTCTCTCCATTTTTAACCCTGATCTCGTTCCATTAATCCATTAATCAATTAATCTATTTTGAGAAAACAATTCCGTCGTGTTCGTGAGCGTTTAGACTTAATTTTGTATAATACGGACTTGAGCATAAACCACTGTATAACCAAAATGTTGTCTATTATAACGTCAGATCTGCAAAGCAGTTGCCTTATCTGACGTATCCAGCGTGTACAAGTTAAGTAAAGACGTCATTAAAACCTGCAGCAGGGAAGCTACAGTATTCGTCCCTGTACGGACTTGTTTTTTTATATATATATTTATAATTAGGTTTTAATTAGAAAATCCAGACAAAAAGGCGATGTCCGATTTAATGTTTAATTTGAATGTCGCCATTCTAACTCAAAGCCTTCACGGTATCAAACTTGTGTGGTCACACGTCCCAAACAGTCTGGCTCTGCCAGTGGAGCCTAGAGACCCCAAAAATATAATACACGGTTTGCCTTTTAATAATTTACACCTATAATAATAATAATAATAATAATAATAATAATAATAATAATAAACACTTGTTTGAAAAGCGCGGACTGATTTGTAATTTGTACAGAGCAACATAACAAGACAGTGGCCACAGTACATACGGAAATCTCCAACTGTACTATATTTAAAAACTATATCTTTTTCCTGTATATCAAGGCCTAGTTTCCAGTGACTACCGCGATGCGCCCTTCCATTTCCTAACTGTGTTATAGAAAGGAAGTGGCGCTGCTGAAGAAAATATCCTAAAAATAACTAGTTTTTGTAGTGTCCGTAATGTGACGAGGGGTCCGGTTCACCTTCAGAATTAATTTCTTATATAAGTATATTGTATATACAGTAGGTTTTATAGTCTTATAAAACCCTTTTTTTCAAAGCGTTTTATAATGCACTCTGCTGTCTCCTAGTTCCTTTCAGTTGGGCTTCACCGGTGAAATAAGGATGAAAACATCCTCTCTCTGCCCAGTCTTGCTTTTTGGCGGTTGATGTGTCTGTATGTGTCTTTTCTAGATATGTCTAAAACGACACCAAATATGCAGGAAGAAGCTGTTAAATTGGTAAGCTGGTATCTGTAGCTGGTTAGCTGCAGAAAGGGATTGAAAACGTACAGACATAATTTTGGGTGCAACGGTAGGATGACGTCACAACGGAACGGCCATTTCACGAGGTTCCTAATTCCTCAGCCTCGAGATGTGTTCTGGTTGTTTTCGGTTTGGCTGAAGGTATTTGTGCGGTAGCAATGCCGTGCTTTAAATTTCATACTTGGTTATTTAAGATCCCCGTTTATATGAATAGGAGTGTTAACACCTCTATATTCTGGCTAGATTTCACTCTGGAATTCTTAATCTTTTCATCTGTACATCTGTAGTTTCTTCATTTCTGTTGCAGTGTGAAAGCAAAGAAAATTACAGTCATCAACAATTATACTGCTTATCTGTTTAGTTGCAAGAGGATTATCCTTTCTTTTGGACATAATCTGCATTCGGATTTGTGACCAAGATTACATCATACAAATGCCAAAGATTGGAACGTCTGAAAAAGACTCAGTGGATGACAGAGGGATCAAATTAGCTAAATAAATGTGTGTTCACTGTATGGTCTGCAGAGCCACACGATCAGGCTGGGTGCAATAAGATGTGGATACAGTCCTTCAAATTCACATCCCTAGTAAAAAAAGAGCATACAATCCATTTTATCACTCTGCAACTCACAACTGGCAACCCACTGAAGCTAAGCAGGGACACTATACTGTAAACAGGCGCCGTCCTTCGGATGAGACATAAAACCGAGGTCCTGACTCTCTCTGGTCATTAAACATCCCAGGGCGTTTCTCGAAAAGAGTAGGGGTGTAACCCTGGCGTCCTGGCCAAAGTTCCCATTGGCCCTTACCAATCATGGCCTCCTAATAAATCCCCATCTATGAAATGGCTTCATTACTCTGCTCTTCTCCCCACTGATAGCTGATGTGTGGTGAGCGTTCTGGCGCACTATTGCTGCTGTCGCATCATCCAGGTGTATACTGCACATTGGTGGTGGTGGAGGGGAGTCCCTATTACCTGTAAAGTGCTTTGAGTGGAGTGTCCAGAAAAGCACTATATAAGTGTAAGCAATTATTAATTATTATTATAACTAGCTGACTAGTGACTAGTGACCTTATTTTAGCCTGGAAGAGATACATTATGATCATTTAATACTGGCAAATATTCTTGTAGCACAAGGGAAGCGGAACAAACATTATATTTCCACTAGGGGGAACAGTAGGTTTTTGGACTAAACTGTCCTGCTTTGGCAACACTGTATATTTATGGTATATAAATTAGTTATTTCTGGATAATCACTTCAGGAGCTCACTTTATCCCCTGAACAGTAGTCACTGTAAATATAATTTGTCTTTTATTTCCCAAAACAATTCAATATTTCCCACTGTACTGCATACAGTATTTAGCCTCTAGAATTTAATTTGCTCAATGTTAGTCTTGAAGCATGTAGTTAGTACTGTATAGGTACTATCATTTAACAGCATTCATGAGATACATTCAAACAGAATATTAATTCCATATATTCAATTGAATCTTTCAAAGAGAACAACCATTTCCCTGCGAAATTAGGCTTTTCTCTATCACTTCTCAGGTGGCTCTGACAATCAGCTGCCGTTAAATTGTGGCTGTGGGCATCTGTTTCAATGGAGTTTCTACTCCCTCTTTAAGTGTGATATTAGAAATACATATTTTTTGCTCAAAAACGTCTTTTTACAAATTAAAGATACAGCTATAAACTAATATGATGTTTCGGCTGTGAAGCCTTCTTAAGGTCTGTGAGACACACCTGAAGAAGGCTTCACAGCCGAAACTTTGTGTTTTCTCTCTTCTCTTTTCAGCATGGGATAAACCTATTGTTCCTTTACAGACTACGCATGCTGACACAGCTACCCATCTGCACTACTATAAACGAATATAGCATACAATGGCATCTAATTATAACAACTTATACTTAAAAAACCTTTGTTTTTAATCCACAGCATAATATTACATTATGAAAAGAGTTTCGTGCAGGAAAAAAAAGCACCTTTACATTTACCTTTATTTATATAAAAACTAGACTATTGTCTAAAATAGTCTAGAATGGTAAATTGTGTCATGTGAAGTTCATTTTTCAGTTTCCACTGTCTACATTCCTGGGCACGGCTTACAGTATATGTGCGTTAATATTTACCTATCGGATTAGCAAAGGTTAAAATGACACAATTGAAACAGGGTGAGGAAATGTGCACACACTCCTCTGACATACTCATGAGAGAGTCTTTTCCCACTTGACATGCTTTGAGCTTATAAAGAGAGATTACCCACTGGAGAAGAACACGACTGTGAGTGACATCACTGTGAGGTCACAGGCATTGAGCAGGTCAGAAAATCAAGACATCAAGGGGAAACTCAATCCTACCCAACATTAGAGACATTCCTATTTTTTCAAGTGCCAGCTTGATAATGGTTTAAGTTCCTCAGATATTTTTTAACTTCAGCTAGGCGTATGGCCTTTGACTTAAAAATCAGTAAATCATTAAGGAATGCTGGAAGGTTTAATAGAATTAAGATATTCTTACCAGATCGAAACACCAGCACGGCACTGTAACCTTATTCTTTATAAAAATGTGACCATAAACTCTCTCCTTTAAACTGTACAGGCCTATTACAAAGCCAGTCAAAGTGGACAGCTCCACAGAGTAAACAGTCATAAAATCCAATGCTTCAAGTTGATCAATAATGTAGTAACTGTACTGTATATGAAGATGTGGTGATTGTTTTTATTTAACCTTAACCACCTGTTCTGAAAAGCATAGGTTGTCTTGTGTTTTGCAATACGTAGTCTGTGGTGTTATTGATTTAGCTAGTAAAAATATATATTTAATATTCATCCATTGCGTGGTTTCTGTGTAAAGTGTTGTCAGCATTACACCATTAATTTATTACAAAACTGCTGTGAAAACAAACTGAATGATTATGTTTAAAAGACACTGGAGATCACTTGCATTTGCCATATTTTGAGAAAAGTGTAGCGTTGAAAGCTAATACACACGTGTAGTTGGATATACCTATCCATGGGTGTATACTGTTAACTCCAAGGAGTCGGATTTGAGTCATAAAATCAAAATACAGCATAACCATTACATTATTAAACTGCGCGATGTCAGTACTCCTGATAAACAAACCCTTTAGCCGCATCCACAGAAACAGAAGTCGCAGATATGTGCCGAACAGGAATACTAGTATCAATATAATGTGCTTGATACGAACTGCCTAATGGGGCCACAGGAATAATTGAAGGCAGGTCAGATCCAGCACTTTTATTACAAACAAGCCTTTAAAGAAACACAAACAGAATGTATTTTTATGATTTGAAATAATTGTAAATCGCCTCAGCAAAAATAATTTGACTTTTTTCACCCCCTCCACTTTAGGCTTTGACTGTATAAGTTCAAAGTTGTTTCCTGACTTTTGGATCTTAAGCAACAGTGAGGGTCATATATTCAGTACTTCATTAAAAAATGTTTTTTTAGATGCATGACTTCCTCATGATAAATATCCTTTCTAAATACATTTCACTTTTGCTATTAAGGTCAGTACTGAATAGTTTAGGAACAAGTAAAGCTTTATTCCATGCTGAAAAGAGAAGAAAAGAAACAAGAACTGACACCTGAAGAAGACTCTACAGCTGAAACATTGAGTTTCTTTTCTTCTCTTTTCAGCATGGAATAAAGCTTTACTTGTTCCTTTGCAGCCTATGCGTGTTGACGCACTACCTACTTGAGCTACTGCAGAGTTTTCTTACATATTACTTACCACCATTTGCTTTGACTTGGAAAAACTATGCAGTATCTTTTGAAAAACAGCCCTTTGTCTATTTCTGCCAGCCACGTGTTACTGGCAGTCCTCAAATGTGTCAACTACTGTGAGGAAGGCCTTCCACACTCCAGGCCTGCTTGTGCACACAGCCCCACCTCCTCTTCTCCTTTGACTGATCTCTCGGTTCGTGTCCGCGATGCAGGTCCAGTGCTGACCCCCGCCCTTCGTCACACACCACTTGGAGTGGTCCACCATGATGCCGAAAGGCCTGGCCTCTGGCAGCTGCATCATCGTCACGTTGTACACCTTGTGCGCCACAGAGCAATTTGACGGCAGAGGCCGATGAAGCTTCCCCCAGCTTTTGGCAAAGAAGTCGTCTCCTAAATAGTTAACCAGCAAACCTGAATAGAGATCTGAAACGGAACAGAGTCACAGGTTCCATGTTAGAATCTGTCCCAGGCACACTTTCTACCCAACCAAAAACAGGAAGTGCACTAGCTACCAAAACGTCAAACTGAAACTGAGAACAAGCGAATGTGTATTTCTCCCCCCTCTCAGGGGTGGATGCAATAAGAGGTTCCCTTTAATGAAATCATGGCTTCAGTTTAGCATTCCTCACAGAGCAGTAACACTGAAACACAGGTAAAACATGAGATTTTCTCTGCAAACATGTGGCTCAACAAGGTAAAAAAGTATTGATTTCTTGCCTCTTTATCTTCACAGACTGTAGTCTTGAGTTTACTGATGCGGTCCATTGGGAAAAAGAACACTATTTTACTTGGCCTGGGCTTCCAGATTCTGCAACTTGCTTGGTACGGCTTTGGATCAGAACCCTGGAATGTGCCTTGTATTCTGTAGGAGTAGAAAACCCAGGAGCTTTTCCTAACAGACACTGTAGGTCACAGATCATCAAGCATAATTTGTGAACCTTTAATATCAGTCCTATTCTGAGTTATTTAAAATTATTAAGCAGGTACTGTCACTATTAAACCAAACATTTAATCTTATAAACCTGAAATACAGTTGCTGTTTTATGCATATTTCTAGTTTGATACTAGTTTTCCTTCTTGGTTTCTCCCCAGGATGATGTACAGTAGGCTGCTGGTGCAGTTGCAGCTATGTCCAGTATTACCTTCCCAGCAGTCAATGCTCTTGTATCCAGGACAGCTGAAGCAGACCAGCAAGGTACCCAGGGCAAGAAAAAAGTCGCTTTGTACAGAAACTCAGCTGTTGGTTTCTGTCATCCATCTGAAAATGAAAGCAATAT
The DNA here is from genome assembly GCF_059453375.1 of Lepisosteus platostomus. Taxonomy (NCBI): domain Eukaryota; kingdom Metazoa; phylum Chordata; class Actinopteri; order Semionotiformes; family Lepisosteidae; genus Lepisosteus; species Lepisosteus platostomus. Next base: position 28,515,208 of record NC_142621.1, read on the forward strand.
GTATTTCTTGTACTTGTAATCTTGCAACTTCTCTGTTACGCCACAAAGCTGTGTCGTGAAGTCAGACAGATCTATTCTTTCACCCATTTGGTTTGACAGTTCTGTTTGAAAAGCTCATAAATATCCAATGCTCCATCCACTAAGAGAGAGCTCAGTAGTCTTAAGTGTAATGGCTAGATTAGAGGGCATCCAGTGTGGTTCTTGATTGTCAAAAGATTGGCCTGTGAAACTAATTAAATTAGTTTAAGCTAGTAATTAGTTGTTAAGTACAGTAACTAGGAGTTTTAGGGATCTAAAACCCAGAAATCTTTTTGGCCTTGAGAGCTGGAGCAGAAGATCTTGTCTTGATCGTTGCACTAGCTAATCTAATGTTTGTGCTGTGCTTGTGCGTTCTTAGCTCTCCCTACTCATTAGAACTGGCGAGACAGTGAAGAGAAGCACAACATGTTTGCAGTCAGTCAGTGAGGTTAGGTGCAGTTTTAGTCAGGGGGCTATTCCATGTCTTGTCCTGTGCTAAATGCCAGCATTGGGGGTTAAGACTTTTTAAAATAAACTAAAATGTACCCTACATGTTTGTCCTGTACGTATCTTCATGTGATCCTGCTAGATTTCTGCTTACCTAAGTCTTCTTGTGAATGGCGTGTGGAAGGCTGACGGTCTCGTTCTCTTATACTGTAGGTGTGGTTCAGGGGATGATCACTGGGATTCCAGGGCTGTGTAATGGCCTGGGACTGGTGCCGTACGGGTTCATTTTCTACATATTCCATGTGGAGCTTAATGAACTCCCAGTGAGTAACAGTGGCCTGGGAGCTGAGTCTGAATCATCACATCACTCTCAACACAATCATCAGGTAACGTACAGTGTGCAGCTTCATGGAATTGTCATTGAAATTCGTCATCTTTAGGTTTGGGTGTCAGTCTCTCAGAATTATGCTCTGGAATGTGAAATGTAGTCAAAATGGTATGAGATGGTGAAACAATTATGAAACCAGACAGGAAGGATTTTGATGTTCAGTTTCTATGTAACCATAGAACTTGTCTCTATCTTATAAAAGGGAATATCATTCTTCGCAGGACATGTTACCTGTCATGCCAGTATCCCAGAGGAGTCTTTCATGACTTGCAGCACATTGTAAGAATGGTTAGGTTAACACACTTGGATGCAGATTTTGCTGTTGATCTTCAGATACTGTTCTTTTAGTGAGGCACTAACATTTTTTTGCAGTTGATGTTGGCCAACTAATAGCTGGTATCAAGAGTTATAAATGTGATGTCTGTGGAGTGTATGGGTATAGGTCACACTCTCATGGTCCCCCTGTGCAGTCTTGCCTAAACTGTGGTCAAGTGAGTAGCTGCATTGGTATGTGTTAGCTGCAAGGAGACATGTATTGGTTAATCCCAGCCTGAAAAATAGGGGAAAAAATCCAACATTTCAGCTGCTGAGACGTCTTCAGGGGATATTTCATTTCACACGGTTTCTAGATACATCATTCGGCCATTTTTTATGTATTTAAGGAGATGCCAGGTAATGGAAATTCAACACGAGTGTTAAGAGTACCATTTTGTAATATATTTAAAAATTGTCCAAAGGCACTTTTGCAATAGCTCTATTTATTGAATTCGATATAGTTGGAGAGGATTTTTTATACATTTTTGTCATAAATTCTACATCGGCATGGCTTACCCAGGGACTCGTGCCTTGTAGAACTGGAATGTTACTGAACACAGTGTGTTTGTCAGTCATCCTGCTTTGAAGAGGTGTGATAAAATGGGTTGAAGTGCAATCGGTTCACTATAGAACACTCAGCCCATTAAGAGCTTTACCTCTTTTCCTCTTTTGACCCAAGAAAGACTTTATTAAAAGTCAGAATGATGTACAGAAAAAGTGGTGTGGCCTCTTAAGCTTGTACATGACAAAGCCTTAATAGATGCTCTTGGGTGCAAAAGCAACATGCAGTGGGTCAAGACCAGTTCATTCTTTTGCGGCTTTGTTATCATTGAAAAGTGAAAAGGACTTGGAACTTTGCTTGTTCTATTTTATTCTTGTTTTATTTTCCTTTCCGTTACGTACTGTGGTTATTACACTGCTTCACTGCCTTGTTTTTCTTTTAACCTTCAAGAAGATACTGTCATGGACACAGTTCTAAGTGTTGTAAATATAAAAGAGGTAAAGTTCAATAAAGTGGATTATTTTAATGTATGCAAGATGTATTATTTCATCTTAGTGCTGTGTAACTCCCTTCCCTTCTTAACTTCAAAACATGCTCTGACTTTTGACATCTCAAAATATGATGCAGGATTCAACGTTCGGATAATAACTGCTCCAGCAAGGTCTCCAGCTGTTGACTTAAGAATGCCTGGAAAATCTGTTGCATTGTGGTTCCTGATGACTAGAGTTGTGCACCTCAACCTTTTAAAAGTGTTCAAATTTCTGTAATTAGGCTGAATATATAGTAGCTACAGGACTCTCACAAGCTTAGTTGGGCTCATCACTACCAGAATGGATACTGTGATGGGCTCAGTGGAGTAGTGGCACCACCCCGCATAGCTTCAGGTCTGTGCAAGAACACTGCCTTGGAACAGATGAAGAGTGATGTCTGTGAGCGAGGAAAGTTCTCTCAATCTGACCGGCACTCCTTTAGTCCACATCAACAACTGCAACCTGCTGCCTCTTTATGGAGAGTGTTAAAATCCTACTATAAAGAAAACAGTAATTACAGGTATACAAATAAAGACATGGCAGACTAAGAGCAAGAGAAATTCAAAACAGATTTTAATTAGATGGATTAAGCAGTTCAAAGAGGCAATTTGGTGCTGCTTTTAATTACAGTGGTACTGTGGATGATTAAAAAGGTTGTGGCTTTTCACAGCGTTGGATTGGTTTTCCTAGAGTCTCAAACTGCTGCTTTTCCCAGAACATAATCCAAATAGTACAAGAGTTCTTTCCTTCTACTGATATTCAGCAAATATAAAAGCACAGCAATAGCTGACTAAATAGAGTGGTTGTCTTCCCTTGTCCTGGAAGAACCCAAGTTCTTAATCACAGGTTAGCTGAGTTCTGCTGAATTCTATTTTTTTTGTGTCATATTTGTAAATTTGCTTTCAACTATTAATACCCAATAAGGAAGCTGTTTAGCTGTTTAGAAGCTGTATTAATTAAGCTTAGTGCATAACTATTCAAAACAAATAGTACAGTACTATTTAATTCACGTGAAGCTAAAACCATACTGCAATACTAAGTAGAATAAAAACTGCAGGATACAGAATTCTAAAGCTCAAATTACACAGTGGAGTGAACCTTAGATTTCACATAATATTAACTTTGCTTGTATTTAACTGCAATGTCCAGCAAAATCAGTCTTGATACAAAAAATGAGTGTAGATGCTGGAAGTTTTCAGCGTGGAAAAAATATTTGAATATTAATACTATGATGCGTATATTGGACAATTCTGTTTTCGTAGTTAAACCTTTCAGCTTTTTGGAATATTTCATTTTTACGTGTATCGCTTAAAGGAGTCCAATGTTTAAATGTTGGAACTCAATATTTTATGTAGCACTACTGTTCAGTATAGGTGTAGGTTTTCAAAAATGTAGATCAATATGGTGTATATAATATGTTTACATTTTTATTAAGTGTCAAAAATCCTTTTGGTAAATGCAGCATTGCTCAGAGGCTACAAAGAAATTAGATATAATCACATAGAAGCAGGATATGCACAGAGAAATAGAAAAGAACAACTTTGAAGTATCATCTGAAAGTTTATTTTACATACTGTGCAAATAATTTGTAATCAGGGAACAGAAGAAGACCCATTTAAAAACATATTACTGTCTTTCTAAGGCATTTATTGCCTTAAAACAAATGACATTTTTGTGGCTTGATATAAAAGATTAAATAAAAATACATTACATAACATTGTCATCATTCTCTGTAAAAATACTTCCATAACTTATTTTTACTTTAATTAGGCTAATAAAATAAATAATTTGTATACATGTGTACAGTACCGATCAGATGAGATAATTATGCATTTACAAAGTATGATGCAAAAGTTAAGGAAAAACCCTTATTGTACTGTAAAATCTGGTAAGGTTAACCAGAAATAGCCTGCTTTTATCTATATTATGAATGAATTATGAGGCAAAACAATGGATTTTCATTCAGTAATATTCCTTCCACAACATGCTAAATGAAGCCATGCACCCTGTCTGAGTCCTGCATGGTTGACTTTTCTTGTATTGTGTATTGAGATGCAATAAAATGGTTAATTGTAGCAATAGTGCAAGAAGATGTTTAGTGCTCCCACTGCTGGCAGAGAGAAGCAGAGATGGAGAGAAACTTGCTGCTACACTGGTAGAGAAACATATAGTACTTCCCCAAAATCAGAACAGCTATCAAACCTACTGGGGAATAAACCTCCAAATAGTTTAGTTTAGTAGATTTATTGTACTAGATTTGTAGATGTTTAGTTAAATATTAATGCTTTGGCAATAGTGTAATTCATAGGTTATTTCAATAAGAGTCTGAATTTTAATACATTTAAGGAAAATTGTGAGTACCAAAGATCTCTCCAAACCAATAGTTCCCCATTTCTCCTCAAACAGACACAATCTTTCAGTTTTATGTTTTAGAACTTCTATTGCAGAAAGATACCCAAAACCAAAATTATTAATTTGCAGATTTTGGCTTTCCACACATCTCCTCTTGTTACACCTGAGTTTGGACACTGTTTTTCCCCTGCTGTCTACCCCTTTGTGCCTACTCTGTCTTTTTTTCTCCTGCACCTCATTTATCTGCTACTTTCCCTCTCTCCCTCACATCTTAAGAAGGCTCCACAGCTGAAACGTTGTGTTTCTTTTCTTTACCTTTGTTGATGGATTTCCCTGTTACTTTGAATTTGAATGTCAGCACTCTAAAATACAAGCCTGACCAACAGTTGTATGAGAGAATGCTGAAGATGGTTGCCATTTAACTAGCAGAGGTCAGCAAAATTACATAGGTAAAATATGGCAAGAAGAAGAGGAGCCAGAGGAGAAAAATTAAACACACCACAAACACTGATATAGCCTGAAACTAAATAATACTGAAACTAAATACAAAATAAAGGATTCCTGCAAAACTGCAGGTTAGTGCCATTAATAAACTGTCATAACATACAAAACAAATGAAAAGGAGCATATCTTTTTGGGCAGTCTTAATTTTCCTGAGCCAAGATCCTTGGCTATAGTGGTGTATCGTTTTAAAGGATTTAGAATTGCAACAGGCATGGTTAACAGGTTCCACGCACGACAACATTATTCACATCAGGGAGGATAATGCTCTTGTATCCTGCATAAACTCATATTGTCTGAAGAAAATTAAAACAAAGGTATGACAATGAATTAAAGGCCTTTCAACGCCTTGTGAGTAAAACACAATGTTACATGAACATGCCAAGTTTAATAAACGCTGAAAGAAGATGGAGAGCATTACCTATCTGCACACAATAAACCTGAAAACCACTGTAAACGAATCTGTCGTTGGAAGAAATTACGAGAGACAGAATTGAGTAGGCATACAAGATTCCTGTTTATGTTAAAAAATAAAGGTCTTTCTCGATGTATCACAGATAGAAACTTCCAAAAGGCAGGCAAAATGAAAAGCTTGCAAAAAGTCATCAGTCCGTCATTTACGGAAGAACAATTAACACAGAAGTGTGCAAATGGATTCCATTGTCACAGAAAACGTAACGAAATCGAGCAGCAATACATGCAAAACATAAATAAAAACACAGATTTGATGTAAAGTGCAGGTGTGAGCAGAGCATAAACGTCCTAAAACACCTCGGAATTGTGTTTCCCAACGACGATGTAGACCACAGGATGTTCCATAGTGTGCAGCTCTGCGAGAAAACGTGGAAGCCGTTGTCCAGGCTGAAGAAAGGAGAAAAGAAAAGGAAGAATGAAACACTATTTCTAGGGACTTTTAACACTAGTGCTTAGAGCTAAATTCTGGAGCTGGACATTTCAACTAATACCACACACACGTATTCCAAAAATAGAGATGGACGGTACAGAGACCGCAGGAAATCATCCGCTGTACAGATAAAACGTCTGAAGAGGCGCAGTTTGAGGTCAGCACACAGGAAAGATCGTTTACATTATGCCCAAAGACTAATAATTCCTTTTTTGGGACTCCTAAACATGTAAACAATGCAACTACGGACAAAAAAGTCAGCTCGTCAAAAATGCAGAATTACTCCGATAGCTACTCACAATTACAAAAAGGACAGCATCACTATAAATGTAGATAAAGGAGCAAAAGTATAGGTATCCACAAGGAACACACAACAACAACAAACACAGAAAAAATAAATACCTGTTGCCTTGGCACAATGAATCCTTGCAGTTGGTACCTGCAGATCTCACTCCTGTCTGTTATGGCTACTGCCACCTGCTGGTAGAAGTGGAATTAAAACCCGAATTGCGCCAGCAACGGTAAAGGTCACATTAAGGGATGTCCGTTTTTTTCTGTTTCACCCTCCACTAAAACTACAGAATTTCACTTCATTCCATGATTTGTTGGTGTAAGAAAGTGCCTGAGCCCAGTGGATTTGTACTCGCAAGACATCTTGTGGTCCATGTTAAAGGCTGCTATAACTAGAGCTAGGTCTTTACTCTGTGGTGTTGAGCCCAATCAACAAGCAAGAAAAGGAAAGTGCATCATACCACCCAGACTACTGAACCCAGCTGTGATGACACTGTCAAGTCAATCACGAATTGCAGCCCTAGGCAGCATGTCACCTTAATGTTTTGGCATTTTAGTGCAATAATAATAATCATCATAATCCCTTACTGTGATATAGTATAGCAGTTTTCCAATCAAAGCACTTTTCAGGTAATGGTAACTACCCTCCTCCACCACCAATGTGTAGCCCCCAACTGAATGATGCAAAGTGCGCCACTACACTCACTACACATCAGCTAGCAGCGAGGAGGAAAAGAGTCAGAAGCCAATTGATAGATGGAGATTATAAGGAGGCCATGACTTGTAAAGGCCAGGGGGGGAATTTGGCCAGGACACCGCTACAACAATAATAATAATAATAATAATAATAATAATAATAATAATAATAATAATAAATCCTTAAACTTATATAGCACTTTTCTGGACTCTCCACTCAAAGCACTTTACAGGTATTGGAGTCTCGCCTTTTATTATCCTTTTTATACAGTGTCACCTTAGTTTTAAAATAGTGTTACAAATGAAAGAGAGAATTTAGGAAAATACCAGAAATAGACAGAGTGTGTCTATTTAAATAATCAATAATTACAATAATCACAACCCCCAAACTGTAAAAAATATGCCAAGAATATATCTGACCACCCCACCTAGCTGTAACAATGGGAAATATGTGACCATAATTCGGATGAGAACTATACATTTTCGGCACTAGGTTATTTGAAATCGTCACAAAATGTCAAAACGCACTTTTCCCAAAAAAAATCAACAAATGAAAATGGAAAGAATTGTATTTCTGATCAGGTTGACTTTGCAAAAAAAACTATTCTTTTGGATGCATAAATATTATGTTAGTGGTGTTATCTTATCCATATCTGTGTAATTCAGCTGCATCTCTGCTACAATATTACTGTAAGCAGCAACAATCAAGTCAAACTTATTCAAATGGAGGAATGGGGGAATGGTATTCCTGTTCTCAACTGAATGTCTCATTTCCTGGCTCACCTGATACGGCTGGATGAGATCAATGGATCAATTAGATTCTAACCAAACAGGCAAAGGGTGATGAATTCCTTTTGTTTTAAACCTTCCTCTCTCCATTTGAAAGACAGCAACCTAATTTTCCTTACAGGCTCAAGAGCAATCAAGGTTGTGTCAGAGGCAACTGCTGAAGACTGTATAACTTGCTCTATCTCAGCAAGTGCCAAGATTGTAGACCCAGGACCTCTGTCATTTACAGTACAGGCCAGAGCAGGGTACAGTTTCTCTCTGCAGAAATGTAGGCACCCCCTACAGCACAATGTCCCTGGTTTCCATATTTTACATAATTGGTGTGGCGGTTCTAGTCCAGAGGAAAGTGTTCCACCTACTGGTCCACCAACACTGCTTGTGTGGCAGCAAACTGGATTTCCTTGTACTGTAGGTCTCCAATTCCAGTGTGGATCAGGCCCAGCCTTGCTTTGTGATATAATGACATTAGGTAACAAAATGTAGTAGCACTGCTGATAAAATAATAACTTCCGTGAGTTCTGGAGGTTCAGTTCTGACTATAATAAGTTTTAAAAAAAACATATTAATGAGTAATAAACAGTGGAAAGAGCGGAGAAGGCTTCACAGTGTAAACGTTATTTTTGCCTGTGTGGAATTAACCACCTCATACTTTTCAACCTGTACGCCGACGTCGCTCACCTCTCGATCAATCCTTAACACTTTACAAACAGTTGTTTCTTGGCACGACGTGAGCTATTATTAAAGAGGAAAAGTACTCTTCTGACATTATTACACTTAATGTTTGTATGCAGTTCTATATTTGGTATTTCCGGTGGGAAAAGGCGGTATGTAGCCGGATTTATGTAAAGTGTTTCTCTTCCAGGTGTTGGCTCTTAGTGTTTTATAGCAGTCATAACAACTCGCACACAGGCGGACCTTCCTCGTGTTTCACGTGCGTGTCTGACGAAAAGAAGGTGTGGACGTGCTCCTTGAGGTGCCGGACCGAGCAAACGGTGGAGTAAGGGCTGCACTGACTGCGACTTGAGTAACTTTTCTGTGCTGATCAACGCGCACATCCCTGTCTGGCGCGTTCCTCTGCTGTGACGTTACTGCTGGGTGCAGTGATGAGGACGGACTTCGGACCTCATTTGGCGCAGAAACAAGGAAGCGAGATAGCGAACTGTTATATCGCAAGCAACGCAAGATTTTTTTTCCGAACCATATTTTCGAGTAAATAAGGACTTTAATATGACCGGGGTCTGCACCACTGCAATCAAGTGCCGATATAGAAAAAAAGGTTTGTCCTAAATGAATGAGTCTTTTGCCTGGATACTGCCATCTCTCGTCGGGAAACGTTAGTGCCGGAGAGAGACGGATGGGAGGTATACTGTATGTAGGTTAATTTTTGCTGGAAAGGCGCGATTGGGTGCTGACATTTAACAATCGTTTGTTTCTTTGGTACAACTTAAGCAATTGTTTGAAAACATCAAGATGGATCATTTATTTAGTTGTTTTAATTTCGAAAATATAGTTCTATTGGGTCGTTGTTTAATTCATTCTAAAAACAAAAATGGCGACCGGACAGTTCCCTGACGGGTCTCTCAGATATGGAAACTGTTTTATTTCATTATTTGTACGGAAACATCCTGGATTAAAGCAAAACAGGCGCATTCAATTAAGATTTGTTTTAAATAACAGATTTTATTTATCGATATGAAAAAAGTCAGTGTATTTAAGGTTTTGATCTGTAACCTGATATTTTAGTTTACAGCAAATAGCTAAGAGAGTTTACCAGAAACAAAAGGTCAAAATTCGACTCCGCCGGGACTCGAACCCGGAACCTTTGAATCACTTCACGCCTCTAGAAGTCCAATGCGCTATCCATTGCGCCACGGAGCCACCTGTTGGACGCACGCGAGCGGTAGGTGTAAGAAGGCATGATCAGTTTCGTACGTGCCGCTCAATTGATTATGGAATATAAAAATAGGCACCACGCAGATACGACCTGCAGTTATGATGTAAATTAGATTCAGTTCTTATTTGCCAAACATTCTGCTGATTTGTGATACTCTGTGATTCTAAACTGAAAACCGAAAACCTTTTTAAAAATATGGCAGAAAGAGTTAACAACTGTAATAACATGAATATAAGGAGTGCAGTGTAGGTCTAGTATTGTGACAGGTCTGATACATTTTGTCTTGAGTCGACAAGAGAATGGATGACCCCGATTTCAGAACATCTGTATGGACCGTTTTTACCACATGGCGTCACTATTGTGCAGGACTTGAATGTCACTAAGCTTTCTGACCCGATCTGGGGAAACAATAAGCGTTCATTTTTCCGGGTACTGTAAGATATATCAACCTGAGTGAGTTTGGATGGAGTGTCCTCTTTACCTAAATAGCTTCTGAACTGGAATATATATTTTAGCCACGTATCATAATTTTGAAAATTTGAATGTGTTCAGAATACTTGGAAATTCTCTTGAGTGTAGCCCCAAACTGTATTTTTCATCTTTGGGATAAATAAAAATGTTAAATCTTCCGAGAAAATGTCTGTTTGTATTTTAAGCTTGTTTAAATGTGGCTATTCTCAAGGGGTTAAAAGCACAAGAAATGCAAATTAAAGGGATTGCAGTGTTAAATGCTTACATTTAACACATACAGTAATTCAGAGGTCTGTTGGGTTTTCCATTTCCGAAGCCATTAAGTAATTCAGCTGAAAACAGACATGAAGACATTAAAAAGGGGTTTCAGAAAACAGATATGCATATTCTCATGGCCCATGACATTGGAACCCAGAACGCTGGACCAAGATGGCCTACACAATAAATCTCTGCTGCATTACTCAGGTATCCATGGTGACAGACCCAGGAAAGCAGGGTACACTGGGCTGCACAGAGCAAGATCTCTTACAATCAATAGCCAGGGAAGGGGGGTGTTGGGCAACTATTAGCCCTGGGACCCCAAGAGATTTATTTTCTCCCAAAAGCAGTGTTTGTTTTCCTCAAGGTCATCTGCTATTATATCGTTAACTGTAAATACTCATCTGTGTCAAACTTTAGTGCAGGGTGCCATGGCAAATATATTGACTGAGGTTAAGATCTGTTTCTGAGCCTCGCAGACTCTCTTCAGTAACAGAGTGATACACACACATACAGTATATATAAGAAACAAGTATAAAGGTTTATTCCATGCTGAAAGGAGAAGAAAAGAAACACAACGTTTCGGCTGTGGAGCCTTTTGCGGATGTCAGCCTCCACAGCCGAAACGCTGTGTTTCTTTGGATCTCTTTCAGCATGGATTAAACTTTTATTTGTTCTTTTGTAGCTTACGCATGCTGACACAGCTACCTACTTGAACCACATATATATAATAGTATCCGGGAAGTGCGTATTCTAGTAATCTCCCATTTCATACTTGATGAAGAATTTAGAGTACATTCATAGATTCTTCACTACATTTAGAGAACATTGATACACAATAACCTGAAAACAAAGCAACAGTTTTGTCATTTCAAAAGTGCAAACTTGCAGGTGGTTGTAATTCCATTAAATGCTCGTTCAGGTCTGCCATATCCAAGTGATAGAGGTATACCTAGACCTAAAAGTAATTTAAGCACTCAGAAATGCCCATTGCAAATTAACATCTGTTTGCATGCTCAAAAAGGTATAATTGATTTTCATATGTTTCAAAAAATTATCTTTGGTAAGTTTTAGTACAGGACCTCAGGATGTCTTGTACAGGCTCATGCACCACTGAAGATCATGTACCACTCTGAATGATATTCGGGTTCAGATTGCCATATACTGTACAGTGAAATTTGGACGTAAGTTTTTCTAAATCATTCTCTGTGCATTTAACTGAAAAGAATAGTAGAGCCAATGTTACTACAAAATCACATTTTTAATGAAGTTTAGTAGTTTAATAAGACAAGTGACAGTTAATCAAAAAGGAAGAGGAAGAGTGCATTAGCAGGTGTGTTTTTCTATAGGAAATTTATTGGCATTTTCTGATCTCAGCCTGCAAAGTCGTCAATTTTGCTTTGTTGCAGTTTTCCAGTTGTGTGTCTTTCTGTCTGCCACAGCCTGCTTTGATATTGCAGTGTTTTGAGTTGGAATGCTTGAAGGCATGCACAAAAGAAACAGCTTTAGGAGATACTAAAGTACTATGAATCACCAGCCTTGTGTAATGGTTTTCAGAAAACCATTCTAAGCAGAAGTAATTGCAAAGCTAGATGATGCCCCTGACTTGCTGTGTTTCACGGATTTAATCTGAGGATATGAGTCAGTAACCTAGGTGTGTGTTAATGTTTTAGATGAGAGGGGAGTGTAATGTCATTCTTAAACAGTACCTCTGCACTGATTTGCACTTTGTTTTTGGTTCAACAGTAGCAAGAACATGACTAATTCCAAGAAACCCAGCCAAAATTTACTGGAACATTTTTTTTCTTTGAAATAAATTCCCCACAAGATGTAATGTATTTGTGGTATAAAAGGTGTTCCCACTTGAATTGTAGGTATGTTCTCAAACTCTAAACTGTTTTAAAAACTCAACTTGCTCTTTTGCTTCTTAATTTTTTCCCCATTTAAACAGGATTGATTTATAAGTTGTGTCTAAATAAATGCTGGAATGAAGTTTGCACTGAGTAAACAGAGGTCAGTTTCTCTGCCTCTCAACTTTGAAGTCCCTTAAAGTAAAACAAAACGATGTGACTGATTTCATTTTTGGACCGTCCGTAACTTTTATTGTTGGTTGTTTTATGCTTTGTCACGTTCTTCTGCTTTGTGCTCCCAGATATCTTGCCAGGATTCTCACAAAGCTGTACAACTGAAGCAATGTAGTCAGGCGTCTGTGTAATTTGTTTTCTTTCTCAAATTAAGGAAATAAAGGCAATCGTCTGTACCGCCAATGTGATTGTTCTCTGATTAGCAGCTAGATGAAGAAAATGTGAATTACCAGCCAGAGTGCCACAGGCTAAAACAGCATTTAGATAAAATCGACTCTATAAATCTCTGTATCTCAGCTCAGGAATGACCTATAATAATCTAAAGTAGGTTCTGAACATTGTGATCACAATTGCAATGTCTGAGTCTTATTGAATCTTGGTATGTTCAAGATCTAGACATTAGTATAGAGATGTCTCATCTCCTTATTGTTTTGGAATCACTGCTGTGCTGCCTTACGCCCTTTCCTGACACACAAACTCAATTGATGGGTGGAGGATACATAAGCAGGAAAGAAGGCTCATTTAGGATGATGTGCCAGGACAGGGTTTCAATGTACCAGCTCTGCATTTCATTTCTGGACAGCTGGCGTTCAGCAAAGTAACTGGAACTTCCACTTGATACATCAGGAGTGTCCGATGGGCCCTTATCAGTACAAATGATTATATGTTCCGACAACAGATACTTCTGTGGAGACGCCACTTCTGTAAAGACTGGGTCCTCATCTCTCCTCAGGCAAAGAGCATCATTGCATCACAAATCGGCTCTAGCCTGGCAAATCTTCCGACACAATGTAAACACAACAAGAGCAAGTGTAAGATGTCCTTAACAAAACCCTGCAAGAAGACGGTTTTTGTTTCAAACCAAGTTATCCATGTACAGTTGGATGCGAAAGTTTGGGCACAGGTCAAATCCCACGTTTCACAGAATCTCTTAAGTGAAAAGAAATTAACACAGTCTCTGGAGGGTACAAATGTTCACATGACATATTTATGTTTAACAGATTGAAAAAAATCAATAAAACAGAGGACCTCCTGATGTTCATGCACATGCTGAGGAAAAGAAAGATGAAACTATGCCATGGTATAATAGTGCATGAACAAGTTTCTCCGCACATTCTTCTGCTTGAAGGTTAGACAGAGCTGAAGTATATAAAAGGACAATGGATTGCAGCAATACCAACTTTTGAACAGAAAGCCTTAATATTTTCTTGCAGCTTTCCAAAGACATAAATCAAAACAGATGCATTCAAATGAAGGCCTCACAGACCCAGAGTGGCGACCATTGTTTCTGTTTGCAACTAGGCATTCATCTTTGTTTTTCTTTCACAGATAAAGCTGAACTGAACTCACAAAGATGGACTGCCTGTTGCGGTTATCTGAACTGAACATTCCTCTTTTCTTTTCAATTTTTTTTTTCTCCTGAACCAATTTTTCACCACAACTAAAAAGGGTCTGAACATCAGTCATTGATAACTGAATGGCACTTCTGTTGACAGCTCATTCTATTGGGGTGTGTACAGTAGTTTCTGCTCACTGTAAAAGATGGCACAATGGGACAACGGAATAGCAAACGATCTCTCCCTGGAGCAATCTGGCTCTTCTCAGGTTTAATATTTGGGTTCATATTTTGTTCGGTGTGAATATGCCTGTAGCCCTTTGCTTTTGAGATTGAGGTGGTAATTAAGAACCTGGCACTTGGATATATAAGTATTAGAATTCTATAGCATTATTATATGAAGAGCAAAAGAGTTTTCAAAATTGTATTGACTGCATTGTTTTCACGCCTGGGGCTTGTAAAGGGCCCATAAGGTTTGTGGGAGAATGGACCATGCAGCCAACTAAAGCCCTGACTTCCAGAGATCCTTCAAGAAGCGGCTGGATGAAATCCTCAGGTTAGTAAGATTTCACAGTAACCAGCCAAGGAAGACGGGGGGGAAATGGCCACTTCTCATCTGTCGCTGCTTTCTAATGAAAGGACAGTGGCATTTCCCAGAGGAAAACACCACCAGAGAATGAACGAATTGTTATATTGCGTTCTTCCAGTAAATATTCACTGTGAAAATAAGCTTTAAAAGTATAGCTGGGTAATTTTAACTGAATGATTGACCGACTCAACAATGGCTTTGTGGTGGCGTGGTGGTATTGGTTAGCATTTCTGTGTCACAAGACCTGGTGCCCTGGGTTCAATTCCTGCGGTGCTGTCTGTGTGGAGTTTGTATGTTCTTCCCATGTTTGCATGGGTTTCCTCTGGGTGCTCTGGTTTCCACCCACAGTCCAAAAATGAATGAATTGATTAACCTTTAATGTATTTGTGCCTGTGTATGCCTTACAAAGGACTGGTGTCCCGTCCAGGGTGTAACCTGCCTTGCACCCATTGCTCGCCAAGACAGTTTTCCCTGCAACCCTGTATTGGATGAAGGGATTCAGGATTCACTTGGATGGATGTGAATAGGTTGAGTGCTTCACACAGTGACTCATAATAAACCACTCTGCTTTCTCCAGTTCAGCACCATCTGATCTGCGGGGGGGGGGCAGTAGAATCACAGGTCACAGTCTAAGCTCTCTTGTAAATGTCAGTACCCGCTTGTTAAATCAGAGGAGCAGTCCCTGATAACTCAGCATTCGACCAGCACAATCATTCAATGAGGTTAAGAACCCAAGTAGAAAATATCTCCCTCCTAAGGTCGCCTGCTGCCTCTTTATTCATCTGCCATCTGTGCAGTGTGGGTCTTTCCTCGTCTCCTCTGCAGACATCATTCATCACCCTGCCTCACCTGCCCCCAGCTCTCTTCCCCGCCTGTGAGCAGCTCTGAAGGACAGTCCTTGGCCAGATGAAAACCGAGACCAGCCTGAAAGCAGTAGGAAGGGGACAATACTGTGAAAGAAGATAAATTATGACGATGATAAATTCATGTCACAAAAGGGTCGTTTATTTCTTTGGCTGGGCGAACAAAGGCAAACTCTTATTGTGACAGGCCTTAATGTGCTCCTTCCCCAGTGATCAGGCAAGAAGTGGTTGAAAGAGGAGGGAATGTGAACCAGCCCTGCTTAATCACTTTTGTCAAGGGATACTGATATATATAATATATAATAAATAGCGGCTCCTTTTTTTTTCCACTTTGTCGTTTTTTCCTTATTTTGTCTCGGAGAAATCTGCTTGCTTTAGTGTAACAATACTATATTGCTCTTGTTTAATAGGGAAAATGAGTCTGACTGAAAGCTGTAAAAGGACAATTTTGCTGGTCTCCACTGCTCTTGATGCAGTTGATGTTAAAAGCAGGTGTCTTCAGCCTTGCGTCCGGAGAACCTCATTCCTTCAGATGTTATAGGCCACCATTAATGTATCAATTTCTAGAGATCTGGAACAGGTTGTGATCTATTAAAATATTTTAATTGGTTGCAGGTAGTAAAGATGTGACACATTACACAATACATTTAACGCAACATGAACCCATTAACAACTAAGAGCCATACTTGTTAGATGAGAAAGAAAATATATATATATAAAGTAAAATATACAGTCAATTGAGCAGGCTAATTGCTGTGGGAATAAAACATCATTTAGTTCTATTGCTCCAGAATCTAGGCAGTCTAAATTGATGCCCACAAGGAAGGAGGTCACATTGTGCAAGGGGTGGTCTCGACAGTCAGTGATCACATTGGCCTTCTGCACTATTTGCTTAACATAGATGTCTGAAAGCTGTAGTTGTTGTGCAGCTATAATTTTGCTGGCTAGCTTCAGAATCCTGCTCAGTCTGGTTTTATTGCATGTATTAAGGTTACGAAACTAGGCTACCACAGAGAATGTAAGGACGGTTTCAGTGGAAGTTTTAAATAAAGTCACCCTTGAACTACACACTTTAAAAAAAGCAGAGTTTTCTTAGGAAGAACAATTGTTGGCTCTTCCTACATATTGCATCTGTGTTTTCCTCCAAGGTTAGTTTGTATTCAACAACGGTGCCAAGCCATTTGTAGGTGAAATATGTGAATTGTTATATTAAGTAATTCCCGTCAAGGACCAGGATTCCCTTAAATGAACAAATCTGGTTAATTGGTGACTATCTTGACATTACATGTTTCTCCTCTTGAAAAACAGGAGATTTTAGGGTGACCTATGAGAGTGGCACTGGGGTTCTCCAGAACCAGGTTTGGAGACACTAATGTGACACTAATGAGACACTATTGTGTAGACCAAAGAATATTGGGCCTTCTTATCACAACAAGAAAGTGTGAAGCCAACTATTTTATCTGCCTTTGATGTCTGAGTACGTTTTTCACTTCACTTCCAGAAATGTGTCCTGTAAGGGCTGCAAAAAAAGCATCAGAAAATAATCAGCATATCCAATTTCTACTGGCTGTGGTATGTCAACATCTTAAAAAATGCAGATGCTGAAAAAGACTCAAAGAAAATCTTGAGTTTCATTACCATAATAATAACAAACATTGGTTTGTTTTAAAAATGTTTAAAAGATATACTGTAGATAAGCATAGTATAATAATATTTATTAAGCTATGTGTGAATAACTGTTTCAGATGAATAATACTTTTGTGTTATAAGACTTCTGTCTACACCTGTTTTAGTTTACATATCAAAGTGGTTCATGGGATTTTTTTGTTTTGGCAGACTGGTTTGTAGTTCATATTTCTTGGGTGTCAGACTTGATGCCCATGTGTTTTGCTTTTTTATGCTTAGTCAATGAAGAGGGGATGCAGTTTTCACATTGTGAGAGTTGTAGGAATGAAGCACTCTAACTTATTGAAATACTATACAAGATGGTGATGTACTGTGAATATTGGTATGAGATAATATGGATGAATTTCAGTCATTGCAAAAATCCAGTCAATGCTGAACGTTGCAAAATATCCACCATTATATCCATATCCCGTTTTCATCCAATAGAATGCCACTGAGGAACCAGATCCTATTTTGGCCAGCAATGGGCACACACTGTAGTCGAGTACACCCCCTGGATGGGACTCCAGTCCATTGTAGGACACACACAGACACACCCACCAGCACCAATTTTCCCAGAATCCAATTAGCCCATTAGTATGTGTTAATCACCTGGAAGAAACTCATGCAACCACAGTGAGCCCATACAAACTGTACTCAAATAGCACCTCAGGACTCCAGCACTGAAAGGCAGCAATGCTAACCACTGTGCTACCATGATGCCTCATTACAAAATCTGCGACAGAAAAAAAAAAACAGCACCGGCATTACATTAAACCTACTGAGTTATGTCTCACATGGTTCCTTTTGAAATGAATTACAGATGTCATTGCTCGTCATTAGGGCAGAAAAACGTGTCTGTACAGGAGTGGACATCCTTGAAGGACAACTCCTTCTTAACTTATTAAAGCTAATGGTTTTATCCCATGTGACTTCCGTTTGTGTTTAGGGGCTCCAGCCACTGTTCCACACAGCAGTCCAGCAGAAGTGAGAATGTGTGGCACAGTGTGTTTAATGTCAGCAGTTCTAGACTGATGGAATCCAGACCCTGATGACTTGTAATTACAAGTGGAAATATTTCAGCAGGAACACTCAAGAAAAAAACAAAAATCTATTAAATATTAAACCTGGACAACCTGAACAAGAGAGAGTATGACAAATCTTAATAGTGTATATAGGTGTATGATTACAAGTCATAGCATATCAATATATGCTGTATTATGAAGTGTGATTGAGCATTGAACAGCAATATTACTAATTTACGTTTTTTGCAGCAATTCATTTTCATGTTTCCCATGGTTAATTTTTACCTGTATAAAAATGCATTATTTTTTCAGTAATAAATCAACAATATGGAGAAGTCCCAAGTCATATGTGATATGTAAGGTTTAATAAAATGTAAAAGTTTTGTTTCAAGTGAGGCATCTTTAATGCTTTGACATTATTAACAGTGCTGCCTCTCAGCTTTTGGGTTTGGTCTTGACCTTGGGCATTTGTCTATGTAGAGTTTTGGCAGGTGCGCTGGTTTTTTGCTGTCAGTCAAAAACTTGGCTTGATTTTTCCTTTCTTTGTGATCCTTGGGTGGACGGAGGTGCTGTCCAGTGGGACAACAGTCACATGCTCACCCACCAGAGGTGTCATGTTTTTATGGGTTGGTGACCCTCACCATGATGAACAGCTTATTCATGGATTAATGTTTGTACAGCCACAGCTCAAACTGGCTAACACACACAAATTAATAATTTTAAATGTGAGAAAAATAATTAATATTCCTGTTTCTTATTTTGCGTCATTATTGTTTGAATGCTCTGTCACAGTTCCCATTGCCACTGATTTATAATTAATCGGAAAATACTAATACTAATGTTCTGAAATTTCGCTCTCAGACAAAGGCTGAGCTAAATGGCAAATTCATGAAAATGATTATTTTGGCCTGTTATGTCAGTGCTTAGTCAATAATTTTCAAAGAGGATTAAATCAAATCAAAATCAAATCAAATCAAAGTTTATTTATCAAATGCACAACAATATAGCGTGCAGCAGTAGTTGCTGGCAATGAAATGTCTTTTCTGCGAGCTCACAAAAATCACAAGAATCACAGAAATCGCAAGAATCACAAAAACACAAAAATCACAAAATTGAGGTTATGAAAATAAGGTTACATAATAATAGATGTCATAGAAATGGAATAAAACTCAATATGAGTAGAGCTGCTATGTGTCCATGGTGTATGCAATATATACAAGTAGTGCGGTTATGCTGAATACAGTGAAAACTGTGTGTCCATGTAGCCATTACAGGTGATTTGCTAAAGGAGCTACTGTACAGGTTGGCTATTTAGCAGTCTTATTGCCTGGAGGTAGAAGCTATTCCTTAGTCTGTTGGACTTGGACCGAATGCTTTGGTACCGTTTACCAGGCGGTAGGAGTGAAAACAGTTTGTGACTGGGATGACTGGGGTCCTTGAGAATGGACCTGGCCTTCTTCAGACATCTAGCTGAGTAGATAGATTAGAGTACTCACCTGATCACAACAGCATGGCATAGTTAAGAGCAGAACTATCTCTGTTAGGGTGGAGTGGTGGTTAAGGTTCTGTGCCAGTAGCTGGAAGGTTGCTGGTTCAAATCCTGCAGCTAGCAGAGGAATCCTACTCTGGTGGGCCCCTGAGCAAACCCTTAACCCCAACTGCCCTGGGGGTGCTGTACAATTGCTGACACTGTGCTCTGACCCCAAGCTTCTCTCCCTGTCTGTGTCTCATGGAGAGCAAGCAGGGGTATGCAAAAAGATGAATTCCTAATGCAAGAAATTTTAGAGGGGTAATAATAATGAATAAATGTTATTTTCACAGAGCTGAAGAATGACCTGAGCTAGGAATTGGATTTTATCAACTGCACTTTTTGATTTCAGACAAAACTTTGGTAGCTAGCAGGATTTGTCATCCACTCATCTTCTAAGTGTCTTTAACATCTAGGTTAAATTTTTAAGCATTTAATTTTAAACATTTTTAAAGGCTAAGGAAAAAATCTAACCTTTGGTTGTAACACACTCTTGACAGCTGTGGAAACATGTATTTACAAGTTGTCAGGGAGTCTGCATGTATGTGGTATTTACAGCCAATAAATGTGTCTTTGCCAACAGCAATCAACATTTTTGTCTATTTTTTTTTCTACTCCCATATCACATACCTCAAAAACAAGCAACACAGCCATTCATTAGTGGTTTTCAACATGTGGCTCCAAGTGATCGAGTAAATTTATACTCATTAGATTCCAACCAAGATAATATGTAGATAAGAAAGAGGCCTCTGAATTTAGCCTACAGAAAGTCTGAAGCAAATCAATTTTTTCAAATTGTAGCATTCCTTTGACTGGTTGCCTGCAGTTACAAGACCATGCAGCCAAAGGAGCAACAAGAACTCCTTTGTTACTAATAAATACCAAATAATGTAATAGAGATATAGTATAAATTATATTCAGTAATTCAGAGCCTTTTGGGCTACTAACATGTTGCCTTGTACTAAGTCGCAAAAAGCTCCTCTGCTTGATTCCGAAGGGCTGGAAAGGTAAAGAGAATGTTGCAGAAAATAGCAAGAGACTAACACACTGAGAAACGAACAAGTGCAAAACAGCATTTTGTAACCTCTGGGAATTACTGTAGTAGAATATTTGGATATTACAAACAGATATGAATCAAACATGTGTCATGAGTATTAATGATCTGAAGCCAGGTTAAATAAATGGATTTGGTGAAGAAATTAAATCTTCTCCCATTCTCCATGTACAGTAGCTAGCAAGCTGTTCCACCTTGCTGGAACAAAAGTCGCTCTCTTCAACACTGGAAATCCCCAGCCTGTGAATTAAAAAAGTCAGATTAGTCCTTTATGAATAAGGTGCTGGGTAATGATCGTGAGATAAAATAATATTTCAAGGAAAACTATGATTTCTGTGCCAAGAATTGGAGTATCGCATATTATCCTGGTTTCTCCATATTCTGACAAAACTTAAATGCTTTTCAGACCTGTTTGAATCTGAGTTGCAAAGGCTTTAGGTGAGGCTTTTTAAAACTCCAAGTGAGTCCTAAAAATATCTGATTTACCGGATGTAATTTTGCGATTTTTGCAATTTTAGGAAATTGATATTTAATTTGTAGACAATACCTACTGTACTTTCAAAACTGCTTGGGCTGTCCAAGAGATTCTGCAGAACAGCTCACTGGACAAACAAACCTACATCTCATCATCTAGACTCCTGCCCCCTGAATAACAAGCCTAGGATTCTCTGACCTTTCCAAGAATGAGAGAGCTTGAACCCACGGGCAGTGATGTAATCTAGCTTTTATACAGTAGGCTGTTGTGCTGTAGCTACAGGAAGAGATGTTAATTTTTGTATATTTCTACACCATCCCAAATCAAATTTCGGATGTCAGAAAAGGTGTTACATTCGATGCTTGAATTTGGATTTTTTTTGGGGGAAAATCTATCTTCTAATTTCCATCCACCCCATGTGAAACTGTTGACTGCTGTGCTCTCCAGCAAACAAAGAGAAGAATTTCAGAGAAGAATTTGAGTAATGTGTGATTTGGCACAGTGTAAGTTCCAGAGTGCCTGACGGGAGAGTTAGTGCTAATTGGAGCATTTGTGTGTCACTGATGTCACTGCAGATACATTGGTAGATACATGGCAAAACACAGGAGAAAGCTCAGATGCAAGTTGTGTAGTGCCCCTCATGGACTCCTAGTCAGAGCTGACACTTGGCATGACCCAAGCTTTTAGTTCTTAAAAAGCAGCACTTCCCAAGTCTACACTTAAAGAAGAGGGTCTGATAGTGGTCCTTTTAGACTGTGCATCTGTAACCTTAAGATCCTTATGCACCCCAGAACCCTGTGGGCGCTCTTGATCACCCACTCCTGTAAACAAAAATATGTTAGAGACAATAGCGGTCTTGTTGTACATTTCAGAAGCCCTATTGTGCTTCTTTAAATAGACACTCCTGCACACATTAACACAATCGTCATGCCTGCTCTCCGTCATTATGTCTAGAACCAGGTTTGTCGTCAGCTGCTGTTACAAATTACCGAATGGACTAGTAAACATTTATAATCGCAATCACACACTACTGGAAAGCAAAGCAGGCAGCTGTCTTTCAAAGGACTGACTCATCCCTGCAAGTAGCTGTCTCACACTGACTTCCAAGATCAAACGGGAAATCAGAAACTCTCTGCCAAAGAAAAAAGCTGATCTTGTAAAAAAAGAACAGTATGCATCCAATTTGCCAGTATCTTATCTATTAAGAATCTCCAAAGCCACTACATTCTCAAGTTTTCAAGTTTCAAGTTTCAAGTTTATTGTCATTACACTCATATACATGGTATATGGTATAACGAAATGCTATTTAGGTAGCTCTCGGACATAAGTAGTACAAAGAGAAAAAACAACAACAACAACAACAACAACAATACAATTGTGTAGCAAAATAAAGACAGAGACAACAGGCAGTGTGCAAAAAACAACAACAGACGATGTGCAAAAAACCAACAACAGGCAATGTGCAAAAAAACAACAACAGGCAATGTGCAAAAAACAACAGGCAATGTGCAAAACAACAAAAAGGTAACAGGTTATGTGCAAAAATATGCATCAACAGAATAAAATAAAGGGATAGAAATTATGGGGAGTGAGCTTTTGACATGTATGGTAGAGGTAGATTTTCAATGTGTGTTTGGGTTTTTGGTAAGAAAGAAAGGAAGGAAGAAGGCACTGTGAGGTTCAGATCATAGGTGAGAGGTGAGGTGAGAGTGAGAGTGAGAGAGGCTGGGAATTTAACAGTTTGATAGTGCGGGGGTAAAAACTGTCTCTGAGTCTGGTAGTCCGGGCCCGAATGCTCCGGTACCGTTTTCCAGATGGTAGCAGATCATAAAGTCTGTAGCTGGGGTGTGTGGGGTCTTTGATTATGCTTAGAGCTTTCCTCAAGCACCGTCTGTCATAAATGTCCTGGATAGATGGGAGGGTAACCCCAGTGATGGACTGGGCAGTTTTCACCACCTGCTGTAGGGCTTTGCGGTCAGCAGCACTGCAGTTGCCATACCACACTGTGATGCAGCCTGTCAGTGTGCTTTCTGTAGTGCATCTGTAAAAGTTAGTGAGGTTCTGGGGACATATCTTAGCCTTCTTGAACCGTCTTAGGAAGTACAGGTGCTGTTGCGCTTTCTTGATCAGACAGGTGGTGTTGAGAGACCATGTGAGGTCCTTGGTGATATGGACACCAAGGAATTTGAAGTTACTGACCCTTTCCACTTCAGTCCAGTTGATGTGGATAGGGGCATGTCCGGTTTGCAGTTTCCTGAAATCAACAATCAGCTCCTTGGTTTTGCTGACGTTGAGGGTGAGGCTGTTGTCATCACACCATGTTGTAAGGAGATTGACCTCCTCCCTGTAGGCCTCCCTGTAGGCTTATTAATTGAATAAGAAGAAAGAATAAGAATTCTTTCTTCTTATTCAATTTTGAAGCAGCTTAATTCCTATCTGAAAGTGTGTGGGCCAAGCCAGGGAGTTACTGTAGGGGTGTAGGTGGGGTGCCAGGAGAAGTAAGAGATGTGTGACGTATATCCATTGGCAAACCTAAGAGTGCAAGATTAGGATCTAACCTTCCTCCCGATTTTCTGTTACAAACTCCATTAAAAAAAAACTAAAGAAAGGAAAAAACTTCAAATTAATGTGCCCTTCCACTCACCTTTTATCCTTGTAAATACACTTTGTTGGTACAGGCATATAGCACTGCCGTAGTATACTGTAAACTAACAAAGCACGGCACTTGTGCCAGAGTTATTTCTCTACACATGACTCTAGGCAGTAGGCAGAAAACAACTGCACCCAGTGAAGAGAAAATGAAAAGTAATTTTTTTAGAATAAACTGGTTTATTCCCAATCTATGGGTTGGTTCACCTCCTCCTCTCCAGCTCCCTGCTGGTCCCCATGGCAAGTCACTAAGGCAGAGAGATGAAAGGCCAAACACAGTAAGCTAAGCATCATAAAACATGCATTTCATTAAACTTCAGTTTATTGCTTGATATGTATTAAGAAGATGCTTTCCCTGCTCTCTTTAAAGCTATCCAAATGCAAAATGAGATACCTTTAGTAAGCTGTATGGTAGTCAGACAGCACAAAATAAATCAGCTTACTGTTTTGTCTCAAATGTTCCAAGTATAACCTCACCATTAACCTATTAAATGATTGATGTTTAATTCCCTTTAAGCATTTTTGTGTTATCTTTCAGTACTTGTTGGCTTCCATTATTCCTGCACAAAAAAATAAAACTAAAAAAATAAAAGAGATGTCACTGATCTCTCTAATGGGGAAAAGAGGTGTGTGTGAGAGCTCTTTCCTTCAGGCGTTGAAAAAATAGAAATTGGAAACGAACAGGGTTCCAGGTATGGTAAGAGAATAACTCCACACTGGGGATGTGTTTGGAGGTGAACAGGTATTTAGCAATGTCCTGGCTTTCTGGTTATTGTCTGCACTAAAAAGGAGTAAAAGTGAAAATTAAAACAAATAAATCATCTCATTAATATATTGATAAATATTTTTTTCAAAGTGCAGTCTTTTCCCTCCTCACTTGATTAAATATAATACACCATATGTGCTCAATGTACAATTTATCAATGTTATGTGTGGACTGCCTCTTTTCACATATTATCATATATAACTTACAGCATTTAAAAGTAGCTTTCTATGCTTTAAAAAAACATTTCCCTCAGAAGACAATAAGACAGATGATTTGCAAAAAAGTCTCTTAAGTGGCTCTTACATTAACTTCTAGAGAAAGCCTGACCACAGTGCTTGAAGAATCATGCGAAATGGAGTCTGTCAAGAAACAAAAGGAAAGAATAATCCAAGATCATCTCTTACCCACAGCTCTTAACAGCAGCTAAAAAATAAGACCTGGTTATCTTTGACTATTTTCCTTGGAAAGAGTTCAATTATCTAAGAGTCTGTAGTGTTGCAAAATCGCATCTTCTGGTATGAAGGAGGACTTTGGGTCAGAAGAGGTGAAGGTAGAATTTAGTTCAGATTCCAAGATTACGTT
This sequence comes from Lepisosteus platostomus, assembly GCF_059453375.1. NCBI lineage: Eukaryota > Metazoa > Chordata > Actinopteri > Semionotiformes > Lepisosteidae > Lepisosteus > Lepisosteus platostomus. The sequence continues at coordinate 28,540,180 of NC_142621.1, forward strand.
TTCCACTGTTTCATGATTGAAACATAGTGAGCTATTGGGGAGTGTGCTATAAAACAACATTTTAAAAAAAATTGAACCACCCATTGTTTTCTTTACATAATGTGTAATCTAAATGTCAATCAACTTACCTTCCTGCCACCCCGCTTGAACCAACAGTAATGACTATGCACACTTTTCCTAGGACCACGTTCTTCCTGGTGCAGGGAATGAACACTACAGTTCCTATAGGAGTGGAAACACACGGAAAATACTCCTAGAAGCGATCAACTTCAATGGAGAGCAGATGTAACCCAACTATTGGCCATGTAACCCAACTATAGTCCAAACTAGAGGCCATCATGGACAACTTCTCCCATCCCCTCTATGACAGGCTTGCAGGAATGAAGAGCACGTTCAGCAATAGACTGATTCATCCACGGTGCGACAGGGAGCGCTACAGGAGGTCATTCTTGCCGTCTGCCATAAGACTGTACAACGCATCCACCTTGCGTCTTGGCAGAGGCAACAGCGACAGTGACCTGTTTCTGGACTAAACGCATATACACATCTACTGCTATACATCTGTTCTCTTTCTTTTTCTTTTTCTTTTTCCCGTTTACAACCACTTTTGTGCAATATATGCCAGGGACCTGTGCAATACATTTATATTTATATTTATATCTATGGTTACATCTATATTTATATTCATACGTGTGATACGATCTATTGGACCTTGATTAATTCCAGCACATTCATGCTCATTGGTCAATGTAGAAAGCAGTCAGATATACTCAGAAAAAAACGTTTAAGAAAATGAAAAATCATTCAGCCAAAGGGTTAACAGAAGAGACAATCTAATTTTCAAACTCCGTGGTGGGGCAGCCAGCAGCCCTGAAATCCCCTCTAAATGACCTGATTCCAATTAATTTCCTCAGAACTGGGCTTTAGAGGCTGTAGATACAGCATTTTTTTCCAACACTAATTTTCTTTTCCTTGTTATCCTTGCAGCGTTAATGAAAGGAAGAGTCTTACAGCGGCTTAGTTCAAGGGGAGGGCGAGGTCTGGAGTTTGCTTGGAGATAAAGCCCATGACCTTGGTTATAAAAATTGACTGCCTCGTTTAACACATCCCAGCTGCTGCAGCGGCAGGTTGGCAGCAGTATGAGAGGAATGTGCGGAGTCCGGGAGCAAGTTGCAGCACTCCCCGAGAGGAGGGGGGTTGAAGAAGCAGAGTGTGTGGAGTGTTTTTCTCCTGACAGAGCAGAGCGAGGAGGAGGCAGAGCTGCCCCCCCCCTCCCCTTCTTGATTGGTGAAGAGCACGTCTCAAGGTGTGTCTTCTGCCCACTGGGATCCTACAGCTACTGCGGCTGCTGGGAGGCTTTCCCTTGACAGCCAGTCAGTCTCCACGACACAAATTCAGAGGGTCCGATGGTCTAACGTGGGGAATTTACTGAACACTGTGCACTTATGAAGTTCTTTGTATTGTTTCTTGTTTCATACAGACTTTGCTGGAAAGGGAAAGAAAGAGGCAAACACGAAACTTCTTTCGCAACAAACAGGGTAAGTTTTCTTCATCCTATCATACTGTCTCTTTTTCAAATTTGCGAGTTTGCATGACCATTTCTAACCCAGAACCAACCTGCTGCCTAAATTGTGCTGTATACCTTAGTTTATAGGAGCAGCAGTAAAAAAGCTAATTCCAGCAGATTTCTAGTCAATATAAGATTATTCATGAAGGTTTCAGTGCTTTCCTATAGATAAACAATTTAACACACAAAGCAAAACTGTTTATGATAAACTTACAGTGTGGTTGATTACATTCCTGCTGCACTTGTCTTAAACAAGCTGTAAAGAATTGGGGTGTATTTATTTCACACAGCCTCTTTGCGAGCTTCATCTTAAGGCAACACCAGGATGCAGAGGGGAGGTTCAAGTATAATCTGCAAGCCATGGACCATAATTAGTAAATGTGACATGCAGTTCCAATCACGATATGAAAAAGAACTGCTCTATGAGGTCTTTAAACATACTCAATGAAAATACAGTAGAATATTTTCCTATGAACTACAGCAGAGGCATCTTCTCTTGGAGAAAGCTGAGGCTTACCCTTCTCTTTCACCTGCTCCTACAGTACCTGCAATTGCTACTTATGAGCCCCAGTGGCATCCACGATCTGAGAAGCCGAGCAGTGGTATCACTTGCAGTGATTGGCAATGTTGGCAGTGCCCACATCTGTGATCTCGAAACAGGACCAACGCCTCAATTATGTTGTGCTATGCACCCTCCGTGTGGTGCATAAGAGTTTGCAGGAGCCACTACTTTTCCAGGGATTCCCGTGCTTTTGGATTACAAATAGCAGGGTTGCAAGTTTCTTTCTGCAACCATAAACACAAGAATTCCTGCGTGTGCGGTGAAGTAATTAACGTTTTGGGCACAGTTTTTTGGTATGAGGCAGGGACCTGAGCACTTACTCTATTAACGAGTCACAGGGCTGCACTTCACCATGTGCCTTTAATGTGGTTTTTTTCATCACTCACACATGGAGAGGGCTGCAAGCCTGGTGGCATGCTTCAAAGCAAGACAGGATGTATTTCACAAAAGCCAAGGAGACTTCATTTTCATTCTCTGTGGTCTTTGATCCTTAGTATAGATGTACTCTTTTCTAGAGAAAACCTGAAAATGAAGATATTTTGCACTATGTGACATTTTAAGCTTTGTGGGATTCTTATCAGAGTAGCTAATCAAACTACTGTGTGGTTTTCTAGTTGTTCAGAGTGTCATGGCGCAACTGAACAAGATAAGGAATTTTAAAAGATGACAATTGATTTCAAAAAGTCATGCTTGATTATTACTTGTTTGACAAAGAAAGCATCCTCATTAGAATCCTGCACTCAAATCTTATGGAAATCTGAATTCAGTTGTTTGGTCAAACCCTTATTAAGGAGGATAAGTGGTATCTAGATTTCTGTTGGGGTAACTCCCCTGGCTGAGGTTAACAACAACCTATCAGTTGGAACCTCTTCCCTCTTTAATGAGGAATGAGACAGGGAACTGCTTCAGGGGTAAAGATGGGATGTAGGAAGGGTTGAGAAAAATGAGTGAGTAGAGAAAAAGCATGATGCTTATAAACAGGTAGAAGTGGGTGAGATTAGGGTTTGACCTTCTCCTGAGTGAAGTGTTCATCTGCAATTGCATCAAAGGGACTGGAAATCCAAAAGGCAAACATGCTATCAGAGATGTTCGACAATGGGATGAAAATTTGTCAAATTTTGAATTAGAAAAAAAAGGCACAGTGCTTTGACAGCTGTTCAATGCATGCAGCTGTTGCTGCTTTGTTATGTGAATTCAGGATGTTGTAATGAATACAAGAAGAAAACAGTAAAAAAGTAATTTAATAAGCGATACAAGTTTTATTGACACAATACCCTCAAAGACATTCAAAATTGTCTTAACAAACATTGATTTTACATTTCAATTCTAGAATAACTTTTCAGAATTATAAAGTATAAACTATCACTATCCAGGATAACAATAACTAGTCAAAAACTCATTAGAATCCTGCACTCAAATCTTTTGGAATGTTGTAGAAGATTGAATGAAGTAGAAGATTGTTTTAAGAAACATATTAGCCTAAATGCATGAAGTGGTTGAAACTGTCTTGAAAACATTAACGCTAGAATTCCATTAAACATCCTATTTTCCATTAACCAATCAATAGGACACTTTAAGTATAAATTACAGCCATAGGTAACTCTGGAAGAAACCATTTTAATGCATCTTGCCCTGATTTAGATGGGACATTTGGCTTCTCTGTTTCTTTAGGATGTACAAACAGAAACACATTTTTCAACTCATGAGTTTTAATAACACAGTGAGCCTCTACTTATTCTGCTTAAGCTATATTCAACAGGCTCAGTGCCAAGCGGAATTCGAGTTAATTCAGTAATAGTGATTTTGAGAGGAAATTTGCAATATATCTTTCTTTGATTCCCTTCCTTGGAGAAAATCATGAAATTTCTGTAATTACAGAATGAAAACTTCTTCTCTAGTTTCCAAAGCTACTCAGTTTCATTATTTAGTGCCATTTCTGGCTCACATATGGCATAATGTCTGAATCACAAATGTCATAATGTAATAGACTTTTTTTAATCTGCATGCTTACTATTAAAAGGTGTTTTCTGTTTAACAGTGCTTAAATCACTAGAATATTAAAAACCTTCTATAACTTATATACATAGCAGCAATGTAAGGCCTGGTGAAAACCAGGCAATAAAAACACAAAAAGGAAAATTATGCCCCTCTCACCAAGTGAACAACTCCTTCATGCCATCGTTGAGAGATACAGCACTTGTATACAACAGACTAACTGAAGGGGGAAATCAAGTGTGGAGTATCTAGTCACTACAGAGCTCTATATTGTATTGATTGATGGCAACTAGAATCACTACATTGATCAAGTCCTGAGATGTTGTTTTGTGCCTTTTCTGTTGGCCCATCCTGATGTAACACCATTCCAGCATTACATACTATATATGTATTGTCTTTCTTGCAAGAGGAAAATGTAATAGTTGTGAAGTTGATATCCTACCCACTAGACCTTGTTCTCAAAACGGGACATCTGTGAGATTAGCAGGTTAGGGATGATATGTGGCAGCAAGGGCTCAGAGAAAAGCGATCAAGCTTGTTGATTTGTTATTTAACACCCATCATAATGAAATCATAATCATTCTGAAAAAGTCTCTGAGCAGGACGGATGCTATCAACTAGCGAGATTCATAGGAGATACAGTATATACAAGTAGTGGACAAAAAGAAACAACTGGGTAAACGAGGACACTAAGAGTCTGTAAAGCAAGGGCTTTCACATAGGTGTGGCTTCTGCACGAAGCAAATAACATACAAGTATTCTTATGGTCTTGTATAATAAATAATGCTGGACAGGCCTATGATTATGACTAGCATGCCAGCAAGAAGAGACCACAATGACATTAAAAGAGGTGTGATCGCTGAAGCACATTTGGCAAACGTTTTAGTGACCACGACAGCCTAACTTGTTGTTTCACAAAAAACAATATCTATTTTGTTGTCATCAAAGAGCTCTAAGGTAAAGACCTCATAAGCAAAGGGAAACAATGAGTAGAAACAACCACTGCAGGATTGTAATATCCACTCATCACACCTGGCAGTGCACGTTTGTGAGTCCAATGGTACAAAGAGCACAGGCAATGAGATACCAAACAGTGTCAAAACCTGATGTTGTAAGGTGACTCAGTCTTCACCATGGTTTTAACAAAGTACAAGAGTGGGTATGGCAAGAGTCTAAAGATATATACAGCCCTGAGTGCTTGGTTCGAACAGTGAATGGCTTTGGTGGTTCCGTAATGTTGTGGGTTCATTTGCCAGGCATGATTTGAGTGGTCTCATTGCCTTTAAAAGCGAGGTCAATGCTAGTCTGTACTTGAGCGATCATCTTCACCCCATGTTGCAGCATTTCATTCCTGGCTAGAGGTGTGTTTTCCAGCATGACTGCCCCTATCTACAGAGCACACGTTGTAACCCAGTGGTGTGATGAGCATGTTTTCTCTATACCAAGGCCTTGTGAATCACCTGATCTGATCTCAATCAAACGTATATGTGATATTCTGAGTGTTTTTCACCTCCAACAACCAGGTGGTTGATTGACGTCTCCTGGAAAAATGGTGCCTTATCCCTCCTGCAGAATTCTGGATGCTGGTAGACTCTATGCCACAACACACAATGGCTGCATAGGTTGGGCCAATGCACTGTTAAGTGACTTTACATTGGTGTTTCCATTTTTTGTCTGCTATCTGCATATATTTTTAACAAATGAATACATTTGTAATGAGGAAATCCAGCAATTAAAAAACCACCAAACCTTTGTTCTGACAGCATGAACAATACAACTTTCACCGCAAAGTTTCTAGCAAAATAGTGAGCACATAAAAAGTGTGAGAGTGTGAGTGACATTCCATTTCAGTGGAAAATGAAATCAATTCATTTTTGTCACATTCATTTTATTTTCACTGTACAATGACAAAAAAATATACTCAATAAACGTATGAGAAAGTCATTCATTTGTTTTCAAGTACCGTACCAGGTCTTCATACCCAGTCAGTAAGCAATGACAATACCAGGAAACCTTTTGAAGAGCTTGTTCGTAAAAGTTATAATATTTGGAAAGGAGAAAAGATTGAGCAGGAGATGGAAAAAAGTCTCCTTCATCTTTTGAAATAGAAAACAAAACAGGTACCACCTATGGTGATTCGAGTTGTGTCTTGCTTGTCTTTTAGGAAAATATCCTGGTGATATAGTTTACAGGTCTTTCATTCAAAGTGAGTTCTGCAACGCTACTCATCGGCACAAAACAAAGAACCTACAGCTTAGCTTCTGTGCCCTTTCTGTCTTGATAACCAATGGAATTCGTTTGCAGCAGAACATTTTTCTGATTTTAATTTTATAAGATACAGGGATAATGATTCAGCAAATGTCAACCCTTGAAACCATTTTTTCAGACTGAGTAAGAGCATGATGTTTTGATATAATCATCAACTCCTATTGTTTTAGCCCTTCTTTTAAATATTTCAATTATGTTTCTGCATTTAGAAAGCAATGAAAGTTCCCACTGTAGCAATATAGGCAGAACCTATATTGGATGTTTTGTTACCCAACTTACTGCTGTTGAGAGCAGACAGTGTTGTTTGTGTGTTTCAGTTTACCTGTTATACCTTAGTTGTACCTAAGACTCAGTTCTAGTTAAGAAAGTTAATTTTACAAAGTAAGTTAGTTATTATTGTAGGAACTACCAAGCTTGAAACACCCTATGCATTATACATAGCAAAGCAGAAGGTTGTATTACAATACATTGTACTGTATTCTTTGGAGGGACTTGTTTCAGTTGAGTTAATGTGGAAGAGTAGTGGTGTGTGTGGAATGCTTTCCAGTAGTTTATGTGTAGAACAGAGGTAATGGAATTATTCTGGTCAGTGAAAGTGATTGAAATCCAGTGATTCCCCAGTCCAGTTGCACACTTCCTGCAAAAAGAGAAATGTGCTTTTGACTGGGGCTCCTTATATATTGACCAGTGAGCATACATTTCATTAATGATAACAGTTTGTCATGTTCAATATCTTTTAAAATGATCATCAGAGTTCAGCAAAGCTGTTCAATCTTTCTCCCCTCTTTGAGACAATCTGTTTCAAGCATATAGGTTTTCTTGACCTCTGTGAAAACAATTAAATCCATAATAGAGCACAGGTGTAACTGTCCTTGCCAAGACTGCAAGGAATTTGGGAATACATCTTCATCTTCAACTCAAATCGAGAGTCTGTTTGAGGGAGGCGGGGGGCATCTGAAAACCAGTATTTAAAAGTCTACAGCCAGATTCATGTTTATCAGATCCATTTTCTATCGAATTTTTTTTCTGAGATTCATCTTAGACCTGACGCAGGGGAAAAATAATAATTGTCCATTAGTCTATCTGTTTTTCTAAACCCCAGGCTGTGCCAGCCTTGAGTGAGAGACATGAGTGACAAATAGGCTTTAGTCTATATATACATATCTGTGCTGTCAAGGCGTGACACAGCTACCCATAACTCAATCTTCTTTGGATTCTCCAACGTGGAAATAACACTGGTTCTCAAGGTCAACCTCTAATTTGAAGGCATTTGCTGTATTTAACATTGAATAGATTTGGTGCATGCTTTTATTTAACAGAAAGTAAAAAAAAGGAACTGCTGTTCTGGATCTTATGGCAGAGATATATTATTGGATCAAGATTATTTTAAAATTTTACAGTGGGTTTTCAGTGATGAAGCACTAGAATGAGTAATTGCCTGAAAGGAGAACTACAAGCACAATGTTTTTTGTATGGTTTTCTATATAATCAATTATGTGCTCGTAAATGGACAGGTACTTTAAAATTCCGTCATAATACCTGTCCAAGATATCATTACAGTATTAGCTCTTTGACCACACTACACAGTATTTTATTTATATAGGTGTTTCCTGGAGAGTTGTTTATTTTTTTTACATTAGAAGATGGTTGCCAAAGGCTTTCTCTAAAAGATGAAGAGCTGTTCTAATCTTAAGGAAAACTGTGGTCAGCAAAATTTGCATGTGTCCTTCAGAGGCTGCAGAACCTTCTGTCAATTGGAAAAGTGATGTGGTTCTCCTTCACTACTCAAAACTCACAGGTACCTGCCAAGTCACAGTAAGTGCTGTGATGCACAAGCTCAGGCCACTCTCACTCTGACAAATTGGTACACCACAGATTGTTCTGTGAATTCTGATTCAGACCAGCAGAATGTGGACTGTAGGATTCAGCCAGCTCTCATTGTGACTGGTTGAGCCATCTGAGAAGAAAGTGTATAAAAAATACAGCTCTTCAGAGCTTTTTGTTTCAATATTCTTCACGTACATATACTGTACCTATGTAATGGCCTTACATAGAAGGTCGAGGCCTATGAAATGTCATTTTGCCTTTGCGGTTTCTGGAGAAATTCCTTTATTGCTCTTGCTTTGGAGCAAGAGGCACTGGCACAGGGAAGGACTGTTTACTTTAAACTGCCCATTAAAATTCCACGATTATCAATAGAACATTCCGAAAAAAAAGATGAGTCAAGTAGCAGAGCAAGTGTTCTTGAGTCCTGTAGAACGATGTTAGATTACAAAAGTACGTACAAATGGAATGATTCATCTTGACTCAGCATGGTATTCAAAGGCGCAATCCCACCTCCTCAACGACTGACTCACACCAAACCAACTGCCTAAGACGACCACCTGAGCTCTCGAAATTCTCAGCACAGGTTTGGTTTGATTATTTGCACGTGTTAGTGTATTTATCAGTATTTCATGAGCGTGTGAAACGTTGTGCTAATCACACTATTTCAACCTAACAAAGAGGCTTACACCTGCACAACATCAAGAAAATTAATGTTGGCAATGAAAGAAATGTTGAATCAATATAACAGTACACGTCAGAAGTAATAAGTGCATGTACCAGGCAGAAATTATTTAATCACATGGAAAATATCTTCAGATACAAAAGGTAAACAGTTTTAGGTTGTTCTGTAAATTATTTGAGCCATTAGCAATGGTAAATTGAAATGGGATACTCCTGGAAATGGAATCACCTCTTGAAATGTTAAATATTGTATGATAAAAGTACTACATCTTAAAATGTATTTACAAAAAAGTACAATAAATATGCACATAAGAAGGGGTTTTCTTAAAGTTTTTTAAATGAACTTTAACCAGTGGAGCATTGATCTAATATGCAGAGGAAATCAACCGATCAAAGAATAAAGATCGCAATGATGAGTGCAACAGTGAATGACAGTGCTAAAACTCCTTGCAGAGTGGTTTAAGATGAGATAAGATTCCCAGGAAGAGTTTTAGAGGCCATTCAATAAACAGGACCCATAGAATCTAAGATTATCGTAACAAGTTGTATACCTGGAGGGATAAGTACCACAAGACTTGCGGTAAAGTAATCCAAGTTTAGAATTTACTTTTGCTTTTAAATTATTAATGGGGTTTGAAAGCTGATGCATATTTATATTTGCAAACCATTAACACAAACTTTGACTAAACACTCTGTGCAGCTGAAGTTGAATGACAGTAGTTATTTCTACATCTTTATTTTCAGTTTATCAAAAGCCATAGAACATAGCTTCTTGAATTTTGTATAAACAAAAATGCAAATTAAGTATTTCTGATGATAAGTTATTTCAAGAGTAGGGCCCTGAATAGTCACTGTAGGACTCCTTTAGTAAATGGAATAAGTTGTGAAATATATAACTTAGGATTTGACACTCAGTATGTGGCTTTGTAAACAATTTTAATACACAAAGATTCACACTTTAAATTGCTAAGATGTGTTATTTTTGTAAAAGGATGTTAGAATGTTAATGGAATATGCAACAAAAAACAAACTACAGTACATCTCAGATAGAAAATAACAACTCACAATGAGCCTATCTGCTTGTTAACATTTTTCTAAAATTTCTTGGAAGACAAGGTATTTAAATATATATTTATATATACCAGTTATGATCTAAATTTTCACTCCCTTTGAAAGGGAGGGAGAAGGTTTTCAGCTGTTTTAAAAGATTAAATACCTAGGTCAAAGGAGAAGATACTACATGAGCTGTGTACATCTGTGTACCATCAAGTGATTAATGCACTTTAAAACTTTCAGAAATCATTATGCTGCTTCAGTCAGTTCCTGCAGCTGTTCAGAGAAGTACCAGTAAGATGCCCATAGCCCTTGTCCTTAAAAATCTAAAAAGGATCTTAATGAAGTTGACTGGCCCAATTAGGCAAAATGTTGCCTTTGGCTGAAAATCTTTGGCTGAAGGGAAATTGTTTCATTGTAGAAGGAGAACATCAGTTCTTCCTTTTTGAATTGACATGGTTTATCTGACTCCAACATACAGAGGGCAGGGTCAGATTTACTCCAGTGACCTACAGTGGCTAACCTTATAATCTGATGAAAAAATAATTCGCACTTCTTCCCGTATCTTTGTCATTTTGTACCAGAAATGAAAAAAACAATCCAAAACAAATTTGCAACATTCATTGTCCCTTGGTTCGGTAAAGGAGCAGCTGCTTGCCTCCAGCCCAAACTTTGTTTTTTGCGCTGTCTGCCTGGAGATATATTCACAGTATTTGGACTGAGACCTTTCTGTGGCCTGTGACTTTTAATGGTCACCTTAGGGTACAAGAATGAGAACTGCCTGGTGGTATTGCAAGTACTCTCCTCTGAAAGTAACTAATAGTGGTGTTAATGTCTTCCTTCCATGGGAAATTCAGCTACCACTGATCTCGAGGCAACCAGGGAAGATTCTTTGGTTGCTAGATCTGCTGCACTCGAGCATTAACACAATACAAGATCTCTAAACCTTTTGCTTGTGGGTTCCCAGGTTCACTGATCTAACGTTAAGTTTCGCTGCCCCTGGGTAAACTAAGATCTCCTGGTCTTTCTCCTTGGTGTTCCACTGCCATAGCTTCCTTACCCTCCTCTGTAGTTAGGTGTTCTACTGGTCCCATACAGATACCACTCAGCCACCTGCTGAGTAACCGGGCCTTAGCTTCTTAGAAACCATTCCTGAAATGTTCTCTTTCATCTGGCTCGTGCTCTCCAAGGGCTTACGCACTTCAGCATCCCTACCCCTTCGCTTGCAGACACAGAGTGTCAGGGTGCTGACAGCCGCCTCTAGCTAACAATAGAATTATGACTGAGTTGACCGAAGAGCTACCTGTCTCAAACTCCTTCTGGAATTTGAAACCCTGAGATCTTTAACCACCCCTTGCAGGGTACGGAAAGAAGCCTCAGTCTCAAACTTAATCATGGTAGCTTTGTTATTTACAATCTAACCCTTTCAGTTTCTAGAGACAACTCGGCACCTAACCAAAAATGCTAAGATTGATTCCCCTAGATATCTGTCTCTCCCTTTCCTTGGGCTGCCAACCTTGATGTTTACCCAACCAGACTTCTGGAGAGAGCTAACTATTGCTCCCCCTCCTCTTCAGAGACAACCAGCTTCTCTAATCCATCCTCCTTCATCCTGGATTCACCAATCCAGTAAAAAACAATAATCACAGTCATGGACCTGTCAAGTTCTTGTCATGAGCAACCCAGAAAATCAGTTACAAAGAGGCCCAGGGTAACACCTAAGGATCTGCAGGCCTGTCTCATTCCAGATAATGTAACTGTTCATGCTACAGACATCAGGAAAAGGCTCAATGGTTTTCTCTGAAGGACTGCCAGGAAGAAAACATTGCTCTCTAAAAACAACAAAACACTGCCTTCCAACAGAAGTACCTCATTCCAAACCGGATGCAGAAATACGTGATGGTAGAAGTATTATGATTTGGGGTTGACTTGCTGCCACGGGACCGGAAAAGCCACACGGCTTGTCAGCATTGATGGAATTACAAATTTGGGGTTGTTTCTGCAATTTCTGGAGGAGAGTGTCAGGCCATCCGTTCATCGGCTGAAAGAAATCTACAACAGAATGACTGAAGAAGAAATTTTCAAGTTGGCCAAGTCAAAGTCCTGACCTAAAGCTTGTCAAAATGTTAGGGGAGGACCTGAAGTGAGTTTTTTGTGCAAAGAAACACTCAAGTGTCACAGGCTTAAAGCAGTTCTTTACAGAAAAATGGGCCAAAATTCCTAAAAGCTACTGCAAGAGATTGGTGTTTATGGAGGCGTCATCAGTTACTGAATCTAAGGCATCACATACTTATTCACATGTGGATAATTCTTTGAGGTCATTTTTCTAATGAAATTGTCCAAATATGTCTTATGTCTATATATTACATTTAATTCAGTTATATTTGCCTTTTATTTAGACCTTTATGTAGATCTAATTACATTTTAGGTCTAAAATACTCAAAAATACAAATCTATAACTAGCATTAGATTTAGTCACATGTAAGTGAAAATGCAGATAAGTAGCAAACATTAGGGAGACAAATGAAGAAATACTGTGTTAATAACTTTTATTTAAATTATGCTGTTTATTGGTACTAAACTTCATCAGCAAAGTGTACTTTGGCTTTCTAAACAAGGGAGATTACCCATCTCCATTTGTTTCTGTTTCCTTGTAAAAAAAAGAGGCAGGAAAAAGTCAGAGGGATTAGTGTCTAGTGGGATTCTTTCTCTGGTTTTCGTCAACGCTCTTGTTCATTATAGCTAATCTAAGAGAACAGGCTGCAGTTATGAAAGGCTGTCAGTCAGAGTGAAGGAAAACACAAATCAGTAGGTTATTTATTCTGGGCAAACCTTCAAAGCAGCTGTCACTACTGCAACAGCAGTTAATTACAGAAGTACAGACACCTTGGAGTTAGAATGCACAGAGTCCTGGCTTGACTGGAAAGAAGGATGAGCAGGATGCTGGGAGATCTGGGGCCTGATCAGAAAGGACTCACAGTGTTGCTGGGAATGGGTCCTTCCCATCTTTTTACATCCCCAGTCTTTCCATTAGAAGCTATAAATAAATAAAGGATGTGAAATTACAAAGTACATGGGTGGCATTTAGAGATTCCTGATATGCAATACAAATTGAATAAATGTGAAACTCATGATGCAATGTGATAATTATTCCTTTCTAATTACCTAAAATATAATTCCATTTGTCACAGACTGGATAGGGAGATCTGTTAATTATTCACACTGAATGATAAAACCATGCACAGTTTTCTTTTCTGCTCATATGCTGGTGTGTGAACTGGTGGCTGAAAAGCCTTTAGCTGCCAAAAGTTTTGTTTAACAGCTGTTTTTCTGTTTCGTGTCTCTTGACATGATTCCTGTTCTTGTATTCGCCTATTTTGATTGTGTGGTCATGGTGTTGTTTTTGTCTGATAAACTGAATGTGCTGTCAGCCACAGTTTAAATTTCAAATAGGACTGATATATGCACATAATCATATTCCTGGGTGTTTGCGTCTTTCTCCGTTTATAGTCATTTATTGGTACTTCAAAATCTTTCCTTACTGTGACTGATTCTTTTCCATGCTGTGGTTTATAAAGTGCCCTTCTGCAGCAGTGGGAGCAGTCTTGACCCTTGACAAACACAGCAATGCTGTGAGAAAACACCAGGCACAAAATAGAGTAAGCACCAACACATCCCAATCTGTTAGCTTTCACCTCCTGTAGAAGGTTAAGATTTATTCCACTGGTGCAGATGTTTTGGAATTGCAACACGTTGCGGCCATTATTTTTTTCAAACCCTTACTTTTGTGTGTACATAATCAATGCATGAAAACATGCAGTCAGAGACCATAGCATTGACACACTCTGTTTGAGACAATAGTATTCACTAATTATTCAACTACATCTATCTGTCGTATTTTACCAAGAAATTAAATTAATCCCATCCTGGTGAGTGGCATGGATTTTACAAATATCTAAACTATCTTTTTTATTATATATTATTGAAATGTGTTAACCACTTATTCCTCTTAGAAAGCATAATCAAATTTGATGATTAATTATCTAACTTGAAATAAAGGTTACTGTACCTATGTTGGTAATTCCTTAGAATTCCTTATTAAACTAAGTGGGAGTAGCATGGAATCTATGAGTAACCATGTCTTTATCTGCAGCACATGTCCTAATGCTTGTTAGGTGAATAGCTGCCAATGTTGTTTTGGCTAAGAATTGTTAAGAGTCATTCAGATAAATTCCTTTGACTTATATTTGAATCGTAAAGAAGTATGAGCAGGTTCTAGTCACAATAAATGCAATGGAAAGGATATTCTGTGACCATTTCAATCAGAAAAGGTAGAGACTGTTTTATCAAATGTTGTTTATAGTGGAGCAGCATGGGGAACTACTGTCTTTTATGTCTCGAACAGTAAAACACATACACTGGAGCTGCAAAACAGATATTTTATCATGCCAGTACTGCTGACAGGTGGTCCTTGTGTAATGGATTTTCACCTAGGAGCTGCATGATCTGCTTGCGTTTTTGAAGGTGAACTGTGTACCATATGTTTAGCACTTTGCTTTTTAGCTTCATATTGCAGCAGAGGAAAACTGGTATCATCTGGACAAGTAAAAATGGTGTTCCTCATTCGAAATAGGTTAATGTGAAACTCAAGAACATGGTATTTCTCTCCATGCACTCTATCTAGCAGTGTTAATGATTTGATCATTAAAGGACTAACACCAAGACTAAGAATTCCTTATGCTTATATGGCGCTTTCCTGTACACTCCACTAGATGATACAATGGCAGCCATAGTGCACCAGTATGCTCACCACACACCAGCTATCAGTGGGGAGGAGAACAGAGTCATGATGCCAATTCATAGATAGGGATTATTGGGAGGCCATGATTGTTAAAGGAAATTTGGCCAGGATGCCAGGGTAACACCCCTACACTTTTCGAGAAATGCCCTGGGATTTTTAATGACCACAGAGAGTCAGGACCTTGGTTTAACGTCAGAAGGACGGCGCCTTTTTACAGTATAGTGTTTCCCACACTGTACTGGGGCATTAGGACCCACACAAGACCGCAGGGTGAGCACTCTTTACTAACTTAATAGCACCTTTTCCAGCAGCAACCTTAGTTTTTCCCAGGAGGTCTCCCATCCAGGTACTGGCCAGGCTCACACCTGCTGAGCTTCAGTGCGCTGACAGTTGTGAGTTGCAGGGTTATCCAGCTTCATTATTAAAGGGTTGTACACAGCTTCACTGTAAGGACAACTGCATTCACATGTGAATGAGTTTGAGCCTCCACAACATTCTGTACACAGGCTGCATTCTGCCTGAACCGATTCGATGCTACTAGTGCATTAATCTGCCATGACGGACAAGAACCAAAAAGTACGAGTGAGAGTACTATCATCTAAAGTCCAGTGTTTCCCAAGGTTGTTCAGATTTACCAGGATGCTACTGGTCTGAGAAAACTATTTCTAGGCTGACTGTAAATACACGCAGAACATAAAAAAACCAGCTCAGGCCAGAGTCATCAGTCATCAGGATGATCACATCTCTGTGTGATATGTGCACTCCCCTTCTCCCAGGGCCTGGGCTCCTGCACTGCCGTGCACTGCTGGGGATTCACAGTAGCACAACTGCAGCACCCGGCATGTCGGTGGACATGTGACACTTGCTTGCCCATTTCTAGAAAAGGAGTAATCACGGAGTACTGCAGTAAACACATGGCTTGTTCCCAGCTCGTTTTAACCTGTGAGTCAGCCTGCCTGCTTTAGGACGTCAGTGCTGTAGCCTCAAATTAAGCCACACGATAAGCCGTTCTCCGAACAATCACTGCCTGGTTGCTTTAATCAATTCATTTAGTCTTCTTGCTACCAATATGAACTGTATTAATAAACAGTTCATTAAATGCTGACAAATAAACAATACTGTAATTATTCTGAAATATTTTCAGCTTTTTCAATATCCATAGTAAAACATGATTGAATGTTGTTCATTATATGTTCTTGCGTTTCAACCAACTAGTACATCAGATTAATTATTCCAATTTGCTATTTAGTGAAATTAATTTTATCCAGCATTACAATGCCCATCTGTGAAAACATACATTTCCTTAATAGCTTAATTGATAGATGTTTATCTAATGATGATGATGATTATTATTAAACATTTCATTTTTCTAGCACTGATCTACTATATTAACAGTGAAGTTCAGTAAATAAACTGCAAGGAGAGTATTGGATTGATTCATTAACACACATTAACTTTTTCTAGGAACATGACAAAGAAGGTTATGATTTCATGTCAAAAACATTTTAAAATTTTTTATATGCAGGAACAAAATCAACAGTATATAAGTAGAAAGAACATGTTGCATTTCTGCAGAAAAATCCCATTATCCCTCAGTGCCTGTTTGGCCATCTTGATTGAAAGACAATCTTGTCCACTTTAATTTGCTTAACAAATATTGCAAATAACACTACACTTATTGATCAATGTTATTGTGTTATTCTTCTCTTATGATCTTATATGGAGCTTGCTGGAGACTGATCTACCCAGACATGAAGCAGTGAAGGTACCATGTGAATTAACTTATTACAGACAGGGGGAGCCAAAAAGTACATCAGCAGGTCCTATACGCTATCTAGCATAAAACTTTTGAAACCTCAGTTTAGCTGAAATCTTTATTGCTACTGGTACTTGATGGTGAGAGTGAGGAAGCAAGCTCTGTGGTTTTCTAGTGATGTTTAAAGGCAAAGGAAGGCAATTTATTGACAATATGCAAACACAATAAAATAAAAATGTTCTGTCCAGTGACGTGGATACTTAACATTGCTGCCTATCTTAGTTTGCATGTTAATTGGATTTAAACTGTCAGTCATTAAAGCAGTAGACACAAAAACTGGTCCCAAATTCTCTAGTGTGGGTAGTGAAAATGACGTCAAAGTCTGGGCCCAGTATCGAAAAAACATGTTACTGTGCTTAAATAGGGGTGTTTTGATGAGAACGAACATGGAGATGGGGCACAAGACTGGTTATTGGTATGTATTATACAGTAGGCAGTTGAATAGAATGAACTGTTACACGGGCTGCTTTTTTTTAGGGAAGAATGAGACACTTTATCCCTTGTTTACGGGAGCTATGCAAAACCATTCACAGTGCTTTCAATAACTTCTCAAGAGGAGAAATGTTCCCTTATTTCATGGTAGGATGAAGGTGACTCGTGCTCTGGATAACAATCGTGGAGTGTCAGTGTTAGGGAATGAATGCTGCACCTGCTGTCTCTCTGCAGCACGTCTAGGCTCTGTCATCTGTCATTGGGGAGCTTTGATGTTGGCTAGCGAGGTATTCTATTATGACCTGCAAAGTGGCATTCAGAGTGATACAGGTAGGATGTTACAGACAGACTAAATAGGAGTCTGTGTTTTTATTATTCATTGTTCTCTTGGCAGAACCCAATTGTTTTTCTTCTGCTACCCCCTACTTCTTTTCACAGTTGCTGTTTATTAAGAATTACTCTTACGCCAGCAGGAGAGGTGAGGAGGACCTTGTCAGACCTTCATTTAAATGTCCTGTCTGTGGCTTATTCACACTGCAAGGTCACTGCTGCCCACAAGTGCATGGAGGAGTGCTTTTGCCTTGAGGTTCACACATTCATGTCCTTATGCCCCAGCAAGCCAAAGGTACCCAGCCTTACCAAAGCCTACACAACAGTCGTGATGCCTGCTGCTTGCAGCTGGCAAACGACAGACCAGATAAGACAGGAAGGCCCAATCTGCCTTCAGAAACAATACCTTTATTGGTTGAACTATTCAGGAGCTGTATCTGGATCCATTCATTTTTTATCACAAATAAAAAGCATGGTTTTCAAGTCCACTGAGGACAACTGTAAACTTTGAATGAAAAAGGGCGTTTTTACATGGGGCAGATAAACATTTGTGGTGTTTCAGAAGCCCATAATTGAAAAGATGGATTCACATATTTGACATGTGGCATAAGCTGAAGGATATGTAGAGAGAGTAACAGTGAGCATAACAGGCTCCTGTGATTATAAATGCATGGCACTGAATACCTATGCAATCTACATATTTAATTTTTTTAATTAGATTTTCCTGATGTTTATGTGAGGTATTATGCACTTAATTACACAGTAAGTTTTAAAAAATGTGCATCAGTTTGTAATTGCACAAAATTGGTCACAAAGGAAGAGTCTGAATACTTTTGCAAAGCACTTACTAAGGTTACCATTTGTCAGCTGCAACCTTAAATCTAATGCCTGTTTCAGACTGAACAATAAGAATTGTTGTCGCTCATAAGATAGGTGGGGATACACCCAGAAAAGTGGTGTTTAATGAGGCAGTTTAAGGCAGTTTCCTGAATGCTTTTAATCTCTTTGTGCATCTGTCTTGTAATTTGATTGTTTACCTAGCGACCTTCACTCTGGTCACCTCAAAAATATTCTCTTATGAATGGATAATACTTTTGTTTCTCAGACGTTCAGCTCTATCTACAGCACTTATTTGTTAAAAATTGAAGTGCAACAATCAATCTGTCTGTTGATAGTATTTAAACTCTTACACATCTAGTTTCCATATATTCCTAGTTATTTAAATGGTCAAACCACTGAACAGTTCAAACTGCTGCCCAGACATTGCTTTTCAACAGCAAGCCTTTAATGTGTATGATTATGATTGTGATTATTTGATTATTTTTGTGGTTATGAGTCAGCCTAGTTTAAGCTTATGATTTAAAGCTGAAGCTCAAAAGCTCAAAATCATGCACACATTTGGAAATTCCATCACATTCTGTTTTCGTGACACACACATAACCAAAACATTAAGGTTTTTGTTTCTTAACCTTAAGGAAAACAAGCTCAACAGAAGTATAGGAGAAAAAACTGTGCAGTCATATTTGTAAAAGAAAACAGGAAAACACAGCCGTTAACTCAAACTACGTGGTGCACTGAATGATAGTGCCGTGTGTTTTGTTAATGCTTTCCTTCTACATTGAATGACCAAACTCTGAAGAAGCTGATCTTAGTTTTTTCAGCCTGTTAGTTTTTATGGGCTTCAGATGAGAGCCTTGTAGCTCAAATCTTTTGCAACCTGAACTTGGCATTTGACAATTTAATTTAATTGCCACAGTTAACGTAATAATCCCCTAGAGGAGTTTTCCACAGACATCAGAAGATACTGCAGTAAGATGGTAGCCAATGATCCTGTTATGACATTAAAGGTATAAATCCTATCATCACTCGGCAGAGAACAGTCACTCACGCTGCCATTGCACCACAAGAGAAAGACATTATTACATATTGCAGCATTTTACCTAGGACTGGCATTTTGTATGATAGTTAAATTTTACTAGCTGAGAGAATAACAAATGATACAGAAGGAAGAAATACGTGTTTCACAGGGTTAAAATCTCTTGTATCCACACTGCAAAGCAAACCAGACATTTTATCTTTTGAATGTGCTTTCTTATGTGTTTTTTTAGATTGCACTTAGGAGAAGTAGTTTCCAGATTTTAATGGAAAAGTGTTCTCAAGGGGGAAATACTGATAGTCCTGTTATTGCTTTGTATACGGGCACTGAAGGTACGGATATTTCACTAGTACAAGGAACATGGCTCTTGCATGGTTTTGTTCACCTTCTGTACATGGCCTTTTCTAATATCTCAAGAGCTCATCATTGTACTGTAAAATGTCATTTATTTTTGGGACTGAGAGAAATGAAATGCATTTTTGGAAATCATGCAACCCCAAATTTGAATTTTTACCTTGATATTTCTTCAAATGTTAATATGAGTCTTTCCATTTCCTCTTCTCTTCCATGTTTATTCAACCCCTTTGCTATAGCAATTCTAAATAAGAATAGTTTGAAAGGTCACAAAATTATTGTAATAGATTCTAGCTATTTAACAAAGTGATTTACCTTAACTTCAGCTATCAAGCCATGTGCTTGAGACTGATAGCCTGACTTTCTCTTTGAGAAACACATGGAGGATATTTTCAGATCAAGTGTAACCTAGCATCCATTCTCTTGCTTCAAATTCTTAATATGTATAAAATACTAAGTATAACTAAAAATAAATGGGAGATAAAACTGAGATAAAAAATACAAGGACAACAGCATAGTCTGATAAAACGAAATGATGGCACAGCATGAAGGTTATGTAAACGATTATACAGACCAGAGTCAATTTTTATAATCTTAAGTCAAATTTAAAAGCAAGACAGAAATTTTCTCTCAAAATTAAAAGATGTAGGAAAACTACAAGGCTACAATATTTTATTTTGTTTGTCCCTCTATAAAGGCAGTGTACTTCTCCTGTCTCCACTGCAAATTTAACACACATATGAAGAAGATACGTACCGACTGTTTAGCACACTGGAGATAACCTACTGTAGTTACTTCTTACAATTGGATGGACAGGGAGATGTGTTGTAATTTAGATTAGGAGCCTGTACTGAATCTGACCAATACATGAATGGTAAATTGCATTAGCTTTCCTCAGTACAGCAGAGAGTTTAAAGAGGAGCAACCAGGTTAGTTCCTGGCCTCAGAGGAATGTAGTACACAGGAGAACTAATGGAATATCAAGTGGAGAAAAATGAAAGGAGGTTTTGATTTACGTTTTGGGAAATACTCAAAGGTGTTAATAAATTCAAGCCGAGGAAATACTTCAAGCTACAGTAGGTACAGAAATGTGAAAAGGGTTAAAAATTACATTTAAGACTGAAAATAGGTGACATTCAGGAACCCTGCAAGAAGTAGCTGGATAGGATTTTGAGAGTAACTGGATAGTAACAATCAAAGAAGCGAGGCAGAATGAATATCCAACCACCTCTCCATTTCACCCCTTTAAATTGTTAAGGTCTTATTGACTGTAGACTCAGGATATTTAAGTTGGGTGACTGGCACTATGGACCCAAGGACAATTATTCATTTGTGTCTATAAAATTATACATTTCTTCCCCATTTAGAGGATTATAAATCAACATACCTAAAATATTTATTTTATATGATATTCCTTACAAAGGATACATTCCTCAAAGTACACAGTGTATTCAGCTAGGCTCATAAATACTGGTGGTAGTGTTGCAAGTAGTCTAAATCATCCAGCCATATTCCAAGCCACTTCATCAAATTCAGGATTGAAGGGCAGCCAGAGCACATTTCAGCGAGTAATGGGTACAAGATGGGCTGTACATGCTGAAGAGTCCCAGTCCATCATAGGGCACACGCAGACACAAACACAGACATGCACACCTCACACCAGGGCCAATTAACCAACCAGTATGTCACTGACTTGTGGGAGGAAACCAGAGTACCTGGGGAAAAACCATGCGAAAACAGAGAACATACAAACTCCATGCAGATACCACCCTGGGTTAAGAATTGAACCTGGAGTTCCAGCTCTGTGAGGCAGCTAAACACTGTGCCACCATGCCACCTTGTAGTCTAATTATAGACTAATAATCAATTGTCCAATTGTAATCAAATAAATCAAAAATATTTAGAACACACTGGGGCCTCTTCTCCTGCTTTTTGCCTTCACATACACTGACCTGCGTTTTTTGCACTTTCCTTTATTCTTCTTGTTTGTGACTGTATGATTAGGAGTTGCATGGCTCTAGGAAACAACATATTAGAGATCAAATAGAACTGACATAAAGTTACAGGAGCTCTACATGGGTTGTTGTGTGTAGACTTCCCTCTGTGTGTGGCATGATGTGGCTGTAGGTCTATTGTAGGAAGACCAAAGACTCCCAGCTCTCAAGTATGAAAGGTATTAGGTTCAAGGGAGGTCTCTTACTGCATATATAAAACCTAATTTTAAATGGCATAGCTCATTATGCTTGAGTTTGGGCTGGCAGGAACACTGGATGTCACAAGAAGGCGGTTTTCACACACTTCATTAAGAGAGCAAACAGGCAACACCAGCACGGCAGCGCAGATCTCTGAAGGCCAGCACTTCATAAAACAGGAAGATTACTAAACAGAAACAGCTGGGGTTGGGGCTGGAGGTTAAAAACGCCTTATTTTTTGCTTCCGCACTGTGTGGGCATGGCATGGTTTTCCAGCTTGGGAAAGCAATTTAGGAATTTTGTTGTAGCTGATATGTATTTCTGTGGCATCACAGCAGGTCCATTTCTGAAAATTTAAATGGTTTACTGCCAGAAAGGGACAAAGCTTTTTTTTGCCTTCCCTTGCATTCTTTGTGGCTGCTGTTACCAAGGCTTGGATGTTTAGAAGTTAGAACCACATCTTACAAGCAGGAAGCAGCGTGTTGCAGTGACCCAAACAGGATACCATTAAGGAGGGTAGGATTTAGTTTCCTTTGTGTGGGCGAGTTTTATCTCTGCTACAAAGAGGTTTATCTGTCAATGAAGTACAGCGGCCAAAAGCCGGTAGTATGGGTAATACAAATCCACACTTTAATGAGGGGCTGTACTTCAGTAAGTAACAGCACTCTGGCAGGTACAATACATGCTCATGTAAGTACAGATGAGGACTTGTTATCCTCAAGTCAAACAGAATCAGCCAGGTCCTGGTATCTGTCTGCAATGATGAAAGCACAGCCTGGTCCTGAAATTAAAATTCAGATTTTGCTAGGGGCTGGGGTTGCCAGCACTGATCTAGGAAGGTCGGAATCCACAAGGTTTAATCTTTTATATTACAGGACGCTCTTAAATCAGCAGTTTCCAAAGTTTTGGAATAAATATATGTTTTTGGTTAAGACAAGAAAACAAGTTCTCTGTGACGTTAAGAGATGCCCGCTTGGTCCTCTTGGTCCAGAAGATTATAAAGTGTTCAGGCTGATTTTTGTTCAATTGATTCACTGGCCTATATCAAAACTGGATGATTTGAAACTTACTGATTTCTAAAACATACTGGATGTTGTCTTTTCAGGCCACTAGCTTAGAGGCGCTAGGGATACAACAGGGTTTATTTCTCCAACAGCCCTGTTTCTGACACATTTTCAGAAGACTTCTCGTTCCTGATAAGTTTTAACCAGGGAACTCTGAGGGTATCCCGGGAATCACAAAATCACAGGACAGGAACCCAGCCCATCACTCGGCTCCCACAAACACATAATGATCAAGATTAATGTTCAAACACTAGTTAACTTTGGCAGCAGGTTTTCTGAGAGAACCCGAGCACTGGGAAATACCCATGCAAACAGGTGGACAACATGTGAAGTCCACAGAGAAGGTGTTCCAGTCCAGAATGAAACCTGGGGCCCAAGAGTTGTGAGGCAGCAGTGCAACCCACCAACCCAATGTTACGCACCAGAACATTTCTATAAATGATTGATTATGATTTCTAGCTACTTATTATAACTTAAAATATTTAATGAATAATAACTGAAAACAATTAAAAATGATTAATTAGATCTATCACAATCAAATTAAATTAGCCTAAGTAAGTAAAAGTTCAGTTTAAGAAACGAATGGGCACAGTGTACTCAGGATCTGTGATAGGCAAAACTATTACAGATCAAAATCAAACATGAAAGACAGCACAAGTCATCCTGTTGCAGTGTTTAGAAGATGTTTCCTTCATAATCCAAGAAGTATTTATGTATTTATGATCTGAACATTCTTAGATGTTTTAGAAGTGATCTCAGTCTGACTGATGAGTAATCTTTGCGATTAAGTTGTTAAAAACTCTCAGTCAAGCCTATGAGCAATTTCCCTCTTGATGATTTTTTCCCTCAATGTGAGACTTTGTGACTAACGTAGTCATTGGTGTGAAGGGTATTTAAAGAAGAATTTATATTATTGATATTTACTGAGGTAAATTACTTAAACTACTGTGATACTGTGAAAGCAATTTTAAACATTACTAACAATTGATATATTTAGTATTTAGGTTGCTAACCAAGTAATATCACCATAGATAAAATGACAATTAGGTCAACTGTTGACAAAGTTAATTATTATACATACAGTATGTAGTACTGTATATATAGGAACAAGTAAATTTTTATTTCATGCTGAAAAGATAAGAAAATTAACACAACATTTCGGCTGTGAAGAAGGCCCAACAGTTGAAATGTTGTTTCTTTTCTTCTCTATTCAGCATGAAATAAACCTTTACTTGTTCCTTTGCAGCCTACACATGCTGATGCACCTACCTGCTTGATCTCCTATCGTATATATAGTCTGTTTTACTGGTTTTACTGATTAGGTGCTTTATGTCCAGACAGAACCTTAATGTCTTCAGTTTCCTCTTTTACCACAGCACTGTAATTGATTTGTCCACTACTAGTATCTGAACCCACAAACTACATGAGAAACCTATTCATTCAGCTGTTGATCAGAAAAGGAGGACACATGACAATATGGCTCCGTTGTTAGCAGGAAGTTAAAAAATATTCTTTAACTTACATGGAACTGTCAAAGCATATGAGGGTCCAGATTATATTTAACCAAAAAGATCAGCAAATCTCATTCTTCTGCTATTTAAAATATAAGCATGAACCTGTATTGGCTTGTGCAATGATCTTGTAAGGCATGATTCGCAAGTGTTTGTCTCCGTATCAGAACAAACATCCAGCTATCAACAGAAAACAAATTGGCTGTGTTATTTCTTTAAGAAATAAGCCATCATTTTGGGGGGCCTAAAAGAAAAAAGAATAGTAATACCTGTTACAGCAAATATAAAAATATAAAGAAATAAAAAATGTTTTTCCTGAACAGCATACTTAATAAACCAAACAAACTATAGCAATCAACACTGTACATAACCAGGAGACAAGGAGAGGAGTTTAAACTACCCTTAATCAGGAGATTTGGCCTTGAATGTAATCTGTTTATTGCTCTTTGAGTCAGACATGTTCTACATTTGCTTAATAAACAGATGGCATTATGTTGTGACTAGTGTAATGTTGCAGGCAATATGAAAAGCTTTCAAAAGTAGACTTTAAATGCAATCTGTGTTCTGTTTCAACAATGTATGAAGTGTGTGTACAAGTGTTTAAAATGGAGTAAAGGAAAGGATTTTTTTATCTTAAATCTTAAAAATACTAGCTTGAAGTTTGGCATCACAGTGTTATTTCTAGTTGGTAAAAATGAGAAGAATGTCCACTGGTAAACCTGTCTTTATACAGAGAGAAAAAGAATAAGAATAAGTTACAAATGAGAGGAGTTGATGCCATCCTCCTGTTTGCTAATGCTCTTAATGTTGTATCACCGGAATGATTGATTATTTTACTAACTACTGTCAAAAAGAGCAGTGGTCCTAGCACAGACCCATGTAGCACTGTATATCACACCAAAGCCATTGCTGAGTGCTGCACTGCAGAAAGTAACATAAATCATTTAAGGTTTATTGCTGAGTTTAAAGAAAATCTTAAAGCATTAAAATATATGTTATTACTTGATAAGAAATTGTTTTTTGAAGATGAAGGGAATTTAAGAGTTTATTACACAGTTTTATAAGTTCTGCTCTTAGACTTGAGTTCAGTATTCTCCAAGGCTACATCAACACACCTGTAAATGATCTTAATTGAATTCAACTAGGAGAGAGCAGGACACGGGCCCTGCAGATCTTTACTGGACTGAATCCTGTGAAGGCAAATCAGTTGCCTTCAGAAGCACAGAGATTTCCTTTGACACAAAGCCTAAGAAAACCAGCTTTTGATGGATCTGAAGAAATCACAAAACTCTTGAATTATAGAATTCATTCTAAGATGCATTCAGTTTTTTGCTCATTTTTAAGTAAACAAATAAGCAATGTAAAATATGTAAATGTAAAATAGAGCAAAATATTTTAAATGTTTTGAGGGGCACTTTGTCTTTGTACAGTGTCCTCCCCCAGGCTGTAAAACATTGTGCAAATATTCTTGATTTTTTCAAATCTGTGCAAAAATCATTTACTGTAGGTGCTGATTTGTGGGCATTGTGTGATAGAGTCATTTTAAAGCCACAGCTGGAGACTCCTAAGATACAAATTCTTTGAGATGTTGGATTACTACTTTCTTAATGCTAGTGAGATTCTTAAATTACAGTGTTAAGCTAGAATGTGAGGGAGTATATGAAGAACAAGATACAGCACAAGAAAAGAACCAATTTTGTGTTTTCTTCCTTCCTTTTCTTCACAAAAAGTCTGTGGCTAAACATTTCCTCTGTGTTTTCATTTGTTTGGCATTTAGGCTTACCTTATTTCATTTATTAGAACTGTGTCTTTACTTGTTGAATCTTTAGTTACAGAAATGAGAAAGTCTCTCAGACTCATGTTTTGTTAAGAGAACATCATGTACCACCAACCTTATGGTTATACCTTATGAGATACCATATACCTTATGAGATATTGTAAATTCAAATGTGTGTGGTATCATTTCTGACACATTTATTTTTAGGTGGTACTGTTTCCTTCTGCATGCCCCTTAGTAAACATTAAGCAAATGTTACCCTGCCTTGCTTTCACACTGATGTCAATCACATCTTGTGTCAGCAATCGGCCGGGTGTTCTGCCTTCTACTTTCAAGTGGACGTCACCTGAAAAAAAGAAAAGCAAGGGGATGTGAAAAGAGGTGTCTCTTACATGAGTTTTTGTAGCCCTGTAGGAATGAAATTTGTATTTTGCTCTCCTGAGTGCAGTACTCTGGGAGCACTTTTCCAAACCACAAACACAGCTGGCCCTGCTGAGGGGAGATATCTGGGAGGGTTGGGAGGGTTGGGAGGGGGGTTTATTGCCACCATGTTACCAGATTATTTTACAGCCCTGTGGAGTATTACACCTCTGGTGTCCCTTTTATGGGTCATTGTTTGGAAAGGCATTACGGGTTAACAGCTAGGGGGAACAGAAGCTTTCTGTAGGCACTTTGGCAGGTGTTAGCCTTAGTAAAACCTGAGAGACAGCTTAATGAGGCCCGGCTCGGGAATGAAAGCATGAAGTGTGGAAGAGTAACAGCACACAAACTTCTCACCCACATAGCCCAGCCTTATTGGATCACGTTAGTGAGCTGCACCTCTGGCCCTGCAAACTGAACAGTGCCCGAACTAAATTTGGAAGGGCTTGCTGTCTTTTTCAAAAGCCTCAGGGCGGTAGAAATGCTACAGTGAAATCATCACTGCACCAATTCTCTGTGAAGATGATGTGTGGTATCCAAAAATAAACTCTAATGTCATGCTTACCCTTTAAACCAGCAGTTTTCTGTAGTGCTGGCAATGGTGACATGCTTTAGGGTGTTGGAAAAATCTAGACAGCAGTGTCTCTCAAGTTTCATTGCAAGAAGGCATACTTGGAAGAACATAGAAAATGAATTAATTGAAGTCACTGTCTCACAGTGCAAGAGGTAACAGGCTGTAAGTTTGCAATAGAAGCTACAGATGAGAAAAATGAACAAAAACAGACATTTTATCCTATCGCACAGATTTAATTAAATGATTTATTGATACAAACTATACAGTAGGTATTAGTTTCTTATCAGCTTTTTCCTACATTCAGCCTTTTTAATTTGACCCGGAATCTGAGTTCCGAGCCTAAACTCTTATCAGTGCTCTTCCTAGTGAGCGGGAACAGGAGGGAATTGAGTGGAAGCAGGTGGATTGCTGTGAAGGGCCCTTTCCAGGGAATGCATAGCCTATGAGGATGTGAGAGCCAAGTTCTGTCTGTCAATATTCCTTTTGTTTTCTTTATTGCTCTTATAATACAACACACCAAAACAAACCCTCCAGGTCTTCTGATTAATTGGTCAGGAGTTCCGAAAGCATCAATTAAAATAATTTAAAAGAAAAAAAATATTTTTGTAAGTTTTCCTTTGTTGGTCTTCCAGTACAAATTAGAACAGTAGGTGTCTATTTTAAATCGGTGAAGATTAAAAGACAAACGTCAACATGTCAAGACATATGTATGTGACAGCTTCAGAATTTATTGTAACTATGAAACAGAGTGTTCTGTGACGGCTTCATGATTTGTATGTCACGCTGTAAAACTGTATCCATGCTATAAATTATTCTTTAGCAGGGCTGGAACACGTTTACACTTTATAATCTACAATTATAGGCTGGCACAGGATGTTAAATTTCCTTGACAATTCTCTGAACCTGAAAGTACATTCTGTCTGACTCAAGTACTGTTAATGTTGATATTGGTGGTAACTTACCATGTCCTCTGAGTCCTGCTGTACTCTCAGAAATAATGTACAGCATTTCTAATAACAATTTAATGTACTCACCTGCATCTGAAAGCAAAACAGCATAAAAATACCACCACGCTTTGCAAAGATAAATCTCATTATTCATTCTTTTAGCCACTGTAACTCTCAATGTGTTGGCTTCTTCTGGAGAAGTGTTAAGGCTCTTACTGAAAACACTATGAGCTCGCTGGCCACCAGACAAGTTAAAGGAGTCAGTTTGGTTCAGAAAGCTAGGGATACACTTTGCCACCTGTCTGGGTTTTGACCCCTGGGTATTTTGGGCAGATTTGCCAAAATACAGTAGAACCAATTTTGTGAGAGACACAAAACAAAGTGGAAATAATAACTTTCCCACAAGGACTGAAAACTTTCTGGGTGGGTAGGTGAAACACCCCTCAAAAATCTTAATCTTAATCCAATGCTAATTGTAGTACCAGACTCAGCTAATGCTATAACACAAGGCTTCACCTGGCTAAACCAATTCGTAGCTTCATTTTATTTCTGTTTAATTTATCAGTAGTTGTCAGTATGTTTGATACAAAATAACATTACTGTATGACACTTTTAAGGTATTTTGGCATCGCAGTGGTTTCAGTCGTTCAGTTGAAATGTGTTCTAAATGAGCCAAGAAATATGAAATGGATGAAGTACTTAATAGTTTGGCTGAAACACGCCTGGCTGAAGAATTGACAGTTGTTGGTTGGAGATCAGCGCTGTCACATCCTGCCTCACTTATGAGGGTATGAGCCAGGGAGAAAATGTTGTACTGGTGATTCTGGGTCAGAGGGAGGGGTGCTAAAAAATATTTTCTACCAAAGAAAAAAAAACTAAAATGAGCTTAAGTGATAACCTTACTGATGTTACATTTTTTAGATGTTCACCAATAAAACTTGCAGCCTGAGTGGATAACCAGCGGTGCCATCTTGTTTCTGCAGGTGACGCTGAAGGAGTGAAAGAACGGTACAGGGAGAAAGCAGTGACCCACGTCATGAAACACCTGCCAATCTCCAGATGGCTGAAGCAGCTGGGCCTGGCTGAATACTGCAAGTTGTTTGAAGACGAGTACGATGGCGTGGAGGTATGACTCACACCAGGCTGAGTTACAGACACAGAAAGGTCTGGGCCTGAGCACACATAAAACCAGGAAGAAAATTTTAAAAACTCTGTTTTTTTATTCTAAAGCTAAAAGAATCCTTCTTCATTCATGCCCAAAGTATTTTTTAGGATCTCTGCTGATGACTGAAATAAAAATTTGATCTTTGTCAGAAACATGATATTCTCAAATAATGGGAAGAAGCAGATAATGTTGTCTAGAAAAAAAAACAGAAAAAACTTGATCAGATCCTAAAATTAAATTAAAAAGTTTGAGGATAGAAGAACAGCTGGCAACAGCCCCCGTTTCAAACTGGATATCAAGGGAAAATGATCATTAGGATTTAAGCATGTTACTCTGAATACTGTCAAATTGCCTGGAACAGCAATTCCAGAGAATTCAAAAGCTATTCGATCTGACCCCACGGTTACATTTACAATTATTAATGTTTAGATGGTCTGGAGCATTACTTTTATGGTGGCGTAATTTTAAATTTTATGAGGCACAATTCGTTTTAAATTCCCAGGAACCTTGGCTCCTCTCTGCACAACATCTCCCCTCCCTTCCACCTTCTCCAACTGTCTGTATCAGAATTAATGGCCAAATTAACTGAGGTTCTCAAGACAAGGGGCTAATGAAACATTTACCCTGCCCTTGTCCCAAGGGCCTCAAAGACCAACACATTTTCTGTAAGTTTGTTGCACTTTCCAAAAAGCCATCCCAAAGTTTCTCTGAGTGATAATATGGGTGTAAGTTGAGCTGGTAAGTTATTCTCATCATTGCAATGAAATTATTTAGCTGATGCCTTTATCTGACTTCTGTTGAAAATAATAAATTAACAGTTAAAAAACAACAGTGCCTGAATAGATTATCCAGAGGGGGAATAAACCAAAGGAAAAGAGTCACAGCAGTAACTCAGCATAATAAAGTACGTGAAACAATTTCCTGTGCAGAAACACAGAGATGAATCACAGGTTGTTAAACTGGAGTTTTCCATAAGTGAAAAAGCACCACAATTCAAAGTACAGAAACAACAGAGGGATGAATCATAAAGCAGGTGTTCCTAGACCTCAAACCCTGTCCTAGAGGGCCACAGTCCTGCAGGTTTCCATTCAGCTCTTCACAGTCTGAAATGCAGCAGGTTTAATGTTAAACTCTTAGAAGCTTCACTTCCAAAACAGAACATCGGTTAGCAAGCACCTTGCTGGTTATGAGAATTTTAGCTCTCACTGGGGGAAACCCAAATCCCCCCTCAAAACCTTTTGATAATTTTGGTGATATGAATTACATTTTTGACTCTTCAATATCACCATGTTGTAGTATTTTGATTTAGTGCTGCCTATCAACATATCCAAGCAGATGAAGAAGAGGGTGACAAAACTGTCACATTATGAGATTTTGCTAATAACCCACAGCAGTTGTGGGGAGGTAAACAGCATTGCGAGCTGAAACAGGCACAAAACAATCATCTTTCCATTCTTTCACACATTAATGCAATCCTAAAAAATTACAAATAGCAGGCGTTGATGGGATGCTAGGGTAAATGTGCCTTTGCAGGATGACTATTTCATGAAAATCATAGGTTTCTCTTTTATGGAGAACCACAGGTCTACTCAAAGTATGCTAAATAAATGTTGCAGCAGCTTTAAACCATTTAAAATTAGCACTGCTTCATTAATTCAACATAATATGATAATATGAGCTGTTTGGGATTCTTCTGCCAGTGTTTGTGATAAAGTTACTCTGGAATTCAATGAGATCTATATAACATATACTGTATAATTACTTATGCCTAAGCTTCATGAATTTGCTGTCATATGCCACATTGTTCTTGCTGCCAAGCTTGAATGACATATAAATACAAATATTTTGAATTATAAATACAAATTATATTTGAATTTATATATAAAGCAACATTTCTTGTTAACACCACTGCTGCTCTGGTCCTGACGAGCTCCAGGTCTTACAACACCGCTTCCAAATTCTGGTCCTGGTGGTCCTAGGGTTGGCTGTTTCTTATTCCACCACTTGTCAAAATAAACCCTTAATTGAACTCATAATGTGATTATAATTAATATATGTTTAATTAGGAAATTATTAGTTAAGTCTAGGGTTCAATTAAACAATCTCAGCTGGAGCAGAACACCAGAAACCTCTGGGGTTGCAAAGACCTGTAGGAAGCACTCTTTTACAGAGCATCACCAATTTCTCACTAGCAATCATTTTTGAACATGTTCAGCTTTCCAGAGTATATGATGATGACTGTCTTCTGAACAAAGTGACACTATTCTAAGATGTAGGGTCCTGCATCTGATTATGGAGAATCAGCTCTAGGCTTTGACACTGCTTTCACTTGCTTTTCACTCTCGTTCATAGCGTATGTTATTGTAGCATGATAAATATTTTGTCTGTGGTCAACCACACAAAGCAAGAACCTTTGCTTCAGCCTGCTGTTTCTCTAATAGCTCTGAAAGAACCCTGGGGTGGCAGTACCCTTGTTGACTTTAGTCTAATCACATACCAGTCTCAGACAAGACTACCCACCATGATTACCTCATGCATATCAGAGACCAAGTTCGCATGTGCCTGCTTGGTGAGGCTATTCCATTTCCAAGATGTGTACCTTGCCTGTTTTTACACGAAAGCCTTTGAAGCATGAATATGAAGGGCTGCAGCAAGATGTGGAATACAAAAAAAAGAACAATTTAGCATTTGTGAGTATGTTGCTGTAATGGGAGTCGGTCCAGGCTCCCGTGAAGAGTAGTTCAGGACCCTATGCAGACGGTATAATCCGGAAGTAAATGGAGAAGGACATCAGGGGAAGGTACAGTGGGATTAGGACGGGTTGACAGACAGGGGGCATGACAGCGGTGATCTGGTGCTCGGGGGGCGTGGCAAAGGCAAACAATCCAGACATTGCAAAATGGGAAACCGGGGCGCAGTCCAGAGTCCAGGAACCGCGGGATCCATCCGAGACAGACAAAGTTAAAATCCGGAACAGGATCCAGAACAGGAACAAGGAGTTAAAACAGAATAATGAGGCCAAGCGCTCTGAGCCCCGGAATCAGACAGTCAGGACACCAGGAATAAGGCCTGCCCTCGGGCTACCTGCGAGCCCGGAGAATAGGCAAGCCTTGTGGCATCCTTCTTCCAATGCTGAGCCAGGAATGGCGAGAGCGCCAGGCTTAAATAATGAGACAAAACAGGGGGCAGGTGCACATAATCAACTAAAATCTGAAAGGATCGGAGCGCCCTTTAGAGGAGGGATGACGATCGTGACAGTTGCAATATTAAAAAAGGAATTGTTCTTCTTAAGACAAAACTATATTCTGTACCTGCATTAGTAAAATCTGTCCGAAACAATCAAGGAGAAGGTGTAAGAGATTCCTGGCTAATTTGTAGGTTCTTGGTGCATTTTAATCTCTGAGGAATGTGCTGCTGTAACATGAACTGCATTACCAGATCAGTGAGGGAAATATGAAAACGCCACCTGTCTCCCTCCTGACTCCTGCTTTCTCCTCTTGCAATCACTTTGCACCAGGTGCACTTATTGGAAGATCCCAATAACAGAACCTTACTTGTTACCCTAAGTGATAAGCAGTGACTCTCAATGGGTGTCCACAACCTTGACTGGTTAACTTTTAAACATATTCCTCATCTTTGAAAATCACTGCATCACCCTATCTGTGTCCATTTCTGTAATGTTTATCAAAAAAAGGACAGTTTTGCTGCAGTGGGGCTGGGTTAAAACCTCTTGTCTTGTTGTTTTCTATAATGCAAATGACTCAATTCTAAACTTTATTAAAGACACTCCCAGCCTACTTTGCATGCTAATCAACTCAGCAGTAGTACGAAGCACATGAACTTGCTTGCCAGTTACTGCACATCACATTAATGGAATTATAAAATTAGGTATAATAGAAATAGAAATTTGTGTGGAGGGTTAGATCCTAATCTCGCACCCTTCCACTCACCTATGTATTGTGTAAAAGTCTCTGACCCAGGACTTCATTTTCCTGTATCTCTCACTTCCCCCCACCTCTGTCTCTGCCTACACCCTGCCCTTGCAGAAAACTCCCTAGCTCAATCCATCAATAGTGAGGGGGAGGAGGGAGTTGGGCAGCCTGTCCATCTTTGAATAGGCTGACATTCCCTTAGTACGGCAAGTCACGCCAAATACTTTATAAATATTTGTCTCTCTCTCGCATGTTCATTAGGATCTAACCAAACCACTGGTCTATAATTTGTTCTAGTTCCTCTTTTATGTCTACCATAACATGCCTCTATGTTGATGGATAAAACAAAATACTCTGTGCTGTTAAGCAAAGTGTGGATTCTTTTTAAATGTCTAGAAGTCTGTAATGCATGGTACCAGGGCAGTGTTGTAGCACTATTCTCATCTTAATAGTTACTATTGGTTTCTGAGAATATTTAATTAAAGTCTAGCTACACATCCATTAATTAATGAAAATGTTTGTGAGCCAAGAGGCGGACAATAGTCTCCCTTTGACAAGGTGGGATTGTGCCATGAATCAGTGTTAATGGTTATCTTTATGCCCCACAGCTGCTTCTCATAATGAAACCTAAGCCTGTCATCTTGCCATAGAAAATGGATAAAAATGAAGAGCCTATGAGCATGAGTACTCCATCACAGTCTGCTTCTGGCACCAGACACAAAAGTAGGTCACAACTCACAAAGGGTTTATTGTGCGGTAAGGTGCACATTAGAGAAATGTTGAGTGTTAGAGCTGTGAAAAGTGGTTTCTGGGTGGCTTAGCCAGTAAGGCACTTGCTTGAATTATAGGCATTGCTAGTTTGAACCTGGGTCATGTCACTGAAGCTCAGCAGGTGTGAGCCTGGTCAGTACCTGAATGGGAGACCTCCTGGGAAAAACTAAGGTTGCTGCTGGAAGAGGTGTTAGTGGGACCAGCAGGTGGTCCACCCACCCTGCGGTCCATGTGGGTCCTACAGTAATACCCCAGTATAGTGACGGGGACACTATACTGTAAACAGGTGCTGTTCTTTGGATCTGACATAAAACTCTGTGGTCATTAAAAATCCCAGGGTGTTTCTCGAAAAGAGTAGGGGTGTAACCCCCAGCGTCCTGGCCAAATTTCCCATTGGCCCTTACCAATCATGACCTCTTAATAATCCTCATCTATGAATTGGCTTCATTACTATGTTCTCCTCCCCACTGATAGCTGATGTGTGGTGAGCGTTCTGGCGCACTATGGCACATTGGTGGTGGTGGAGGGGAGTCCCTATTACCTGTAAAGTGCTTTGAGTGGAGTGTCCAGAAAAGCACTATATAAGTGTAAGCAATTATTAATTATTATTATTACTAACTGACTAGTGACCAGAACTGCTCAGGACACAATTGTCAGGGCTCTGCCAGGGTAGGGCTGGTGTTAGCTGTCCAGGGTCTTCTCAGTTCTTGACACAATAGAGATACCTGTGACATGCTGGGCACCAGTGGGTGTGCAGTGATGTCGCTGAGTGATATGCCATTTCTCCAATTGGCACCAACTCTCCTGTCAGGTGCTGTGATCCATGCAGCATGACAGGTGATAAATGGCTCTGGTGGGCATGTCAGAGTCACAAATCTATTTTGTTCATCATGTGGGGATACAGGGGTCATTGCTGGAGCACTGAGTTGTGAAATTCTTGTCTTGGTGATTCCAAATTGGGAATTAGGGCGCAGAGCACTGGTTACAGGAGCACTGACTGCCAGAAGATGGATTACAGTAACATTGATCAAATCTGATCACGGCTATATTGTTTAAGTAATATAGGCCCAAATTGGTTTACATTTTGAATTCAAATTCCAACTGCACATTACAGATCCAGTATTTGATGTTTTCATTTAATTCAAATAGAAGCAAGAGGACTGGGAAGCTGGTAAAAGTTGTCTTCATGAATCTGGAATGCAAATTTTAATGATTGGTGGATAGGTCAGAATTTTATTTTGTAAGCGCCCATGATCTGCTTTGGGCTTTGTAGTGTGTGATTACAAATCAATAAAGTAGTAAAGCTTTATTCTTACAAGTTTCTTCTTTGGTGGAATCATACACTGTAATTCCAGTCTGGGCAGTTCTTTTGATCATGAACATTTTTTAGTGCAAAAATGTGTGACCAGAACTCCAGCCTGTTACTTTCCCTGTGACAGGTTATTTTGTGTCAGTGTTCCTACACCCATCTCAATCAGCCTGCCCCGAGGGACTCTGCACTTAGAAGATAAAAGGGCAGCTATTCTGGGGCAAATAAGTGCTATTCCATATGATTTTATAAGAAAATAACAAAAATACAGATACGTTTTATTAACACCTTGTAAGGGTGGGAGTTGTCAATAACAGAACTCTTTCTTATCTCTCTCCTTGCCTTGCTTAAGACCTCAGGAGATGGAGGAATTGTGCTTGTTTACACCTGGCTGCCTGTCTGCAGCTACTGATCAGTATCAACAACATAATCGAGGGTTTATAATGGCATTATATTAGCTCCTGCAGGGTCACACCCTCAACCTCAAGGGTAGTTTAGGGACATCTCTGAAGGAGTTGTTTTTGGCTCCTACATGTGTTCCTGGAAGCAGAGACAACAGAGCCTGGAATGTGTTGCTCTGATAACATTTTCTTAATCCGGGCGTGCTAGGTTCCAGCCACAGAGGACTGTGATGTCTGCAGATTTTTATTCCACCTGAGCTCTTAACTACCTAATTTCACTGATTATTGGTTTATCTGGGTCAATTACCACTAACCTTTCCTGGTCTGTATGGTTTCTTAGGATTATAAATTAAAGAGACCTAAAATACCTGCTGGACTGTGTCCCTCTAGGGCCAGGAGTGTGCTCCCCTGTTCTAGACTGTCATTTGAAACTCCAGGAATCTGGGTAAGAATATCCCTTTCAAGCCTGTTTTACTGACGTAATCAGCAGGGATTGTATATACTATATTCTGTGAAGACTGCTTTGGAAGTGCACAACATAAACTGATAAACATAAACATACAGTGCACTGTACATGGATTTTCAAGTTAACCAGAAGCCACAGCTAGAGATTTTTTAAAAATCTTTATCAAAGAACTCCAGAGAGAAATGCAGTAATGGTGATAAGGCAGTAGTCACAGATATGAAGAGGACCATGATAAATGTAAATGGCAGAAAATTTAGAGATATAAGTAGTGTAGTGGCACCTCTATTCTGAATCCTACTGTAGGTGGGATCTTGATTTGTATCCTCAAGTTATTGATTTGTCCACATAAAACGTGGCTTAAAGCCTTTGGTTGTTTACTGATTTTTAACATCTATCAGATAGGCTACACCAGTGATCCCAAATTCAGTCTTTTCTGTTTTCCTAACACATATCTAGATGCCTTTGTATGTCATAGATCAAGTTTCATCAAGAACACAAAAGAATAACCAAAGGAAGGCTATTTGACACATAATAATTACAATTGAGTTTTAATCTGCCACATTCATGTAAAACATTTTGTGAAGATTCACGGTTGACAAAATGAGCAGTTCAGACAGTTACTGCTGCCTTTAGTCTGCTTTTGTCTCTGTGTATCCTTGAAGGCCTTTTCTGGGAGCTCCTGCTGGCTGGGGCCACTGTGGTAGCTGTGAATTCTTCTACTTCAACTCTGAGGGTCACACATTGCCAGTGCCTAGGTGGTGGCAGGCAGTGTTGGAACCAGAAAGGAGCAACAAAGGACCCCCACCAGCATGACTTACCTGGAGCACAGCTGCCTGAAGCCTCCCTTTCTTATACCCTGGCTGTCAAAACAGGGGGTGACAAAGGGGATGAATGTCCACAGATTAGAAAGATCCTGCCTGTGATCTCTGTAGAGAAAGGAGAGATAAGAGAGACAAAGCTGTAATGCACCATGGTGGTATTTCTGCTCTTAGAAAAACACTCTCTTCCACTTTGTTGTTTCATTAAAAAAAGCTTCACTGATTTTTCTGCCAAATATTTTTAGAT
The DNA here is from genome assembly GCF_059453375.1 of Lepisosteus platostomus. NCBI lineage: Eukaryota > Metazoa > Chordata > Actinopteri > Semionotiformes > Lepisosteidae > Lepisosteus > Lepisosteus platostomus. The sequence goes on from NC_142621.1 coordinate 28,577,336, forward strand.
CTTCACTTAAGAGCATCAAAGGGGACTTTTTAGTGTTTTCTACCAGTGTTAACCTCTTCTACTTTGTATCATTTATTTTGAATTGTCAAGTCTCTGGGTGGAAGGTAGGAGGTGTTGTAAAGGGTATGCACAGTGTTGCTCTTTTTTTACTTCTTCAAAGCCGAACATCTGAGCTGCTTGCTATTTACCAATGAATTACCCCATTTTCAGAACATAAAACAAAAACAAAAGATCAAAAGGTTTATATGCAATGGCACTGGAACAATGGATTAAAAATATTTTGTCTTTGACCAAGTTTAAGTTTGTTTTGAGTAAATTTGTGCAGTACCCCAGTTCCCATGGCTAAGCAAGTAGACTACCCATGGTGAACGACTATTAAAGTTATACAATGCAAAGTAAGTATAAAGTATAAAATGCAAATATTGTTTTTTTATATACTTTATGAATATACAGTATGTACAATCACAGACATAAGCGTTCGCTATGATTTTGGGTTAATTCAGACAGTAATACAATAGTATTCAATGCAGTACAAAACTATAAGATAAGATCACTTTATTGGCCACAGACAATTTCTTGCATTAGGAATTTGTCTTTTCACAGACCCCAGCTTGGTCTCCATGAGACACACAGACAGGGAGAGAAACTTGGGGTCAGAGTGCAGGGACAGCCATTCATACAGCACCCCTGGAGCAGTTGGGGTTAAGGGCCTTGCTCAGGGGCCCACCGGAGTAGGATCCCTCTGCCAGTTGTGGGATTTGAGCTGGCAACCTTCCAGCCACAGGCACAGATCCTTAGCCACAGAGCCACCGCTCCACCCCTATTTATCTGATGTTTAGTGCTGATTCCAAATAGAAACACCTTCTGTGTGGTGATGCATGTTATCTCTGTGTCTGCTTGAATGTTCTTTGTTTGCTCAGGCTTCCTCCCACACACCAAAACTTCTGGCTAGGTTAACTGGTGCCCCTAAAGAATCGCGGGATGCTTGTGCTGTTTATGTGTATATCACATACTGGCTATCCATCCAGGGTGTGTGTAATCACCAGCTAAAATATTAGGATCCACCATCACAAATTCTTCTAGTAGGATGGCTTTCAGCTGAGGTGGTCATGGGGATTATGGTGTGTGGGACTGAATTGCATATTCAACCAGTTTCACATCTTCTTCGTAGTCCCGTGATCTGGCATTGTTTTTGCCAGGAAAACTTCTGTTTCATAAACTCAGTGCTATTTGGCTTGGATTCCTAATATTATGAACAATGTCCATGTGCATAGCTCAGGAAGATCTGAGCAATGGGGTCCATTTCCATTGTGGTATTATTTCCATTAGTGCACATTATACTCAGACAGTCATAACATAATAGATTGTTTTGTTACATAATGCTTTGTCTTTTGTAGGTGAAGTATATATGAACACTGACAGCAACAAAGTACATTGTACTGTCATCATAATTTTCCTATGGTTCAGACAATTCTAACATAAAAAGAACATATTGTTGTATTTCTTGAGCCAAGTTTTAAAACGTTTCAGCCAGCCCCTATCTGGATCAGGGAGACTTTGAGTGTTTGCTACTGTGTTTTGGGAGATGAAAGTGCTGTGCAATGTCAGTGAGGATTTGGAACAACATGAGGCCTCCAATCTCACCCTCAGCCTGTGCTCTTCTCCAGGACCTTCTCCACCTGACGGAATTGGATATACGACAGATGGGAGTTCGCAGCCAGAAACATAGAGAACACATCCTTTCCAGTATCCAGGTGCTGAAAGAGATGGAGAGGAGAAGAGGTAAGCCAGGTCTCTCAGTGCAAACTCACCAACAGAACCATAACTAGTTCCTCTCCTTTGTAAGAGCTTACTAGCATACAACCTGGTACAAGCAGAGGAAAGTGTAGTAAAGCATAACCATGCAGCCACTAAGTGAAAACTTAGTATAAGCATGTTAAAGGACATGGTTTAACTGCAACAGTATCACTACCATTTACATTAACTTTCATTTGAGCTACCGGACTTCACTTGTCAACCTTAAGTTGTTTAGTCTTGAGCTGATAATCAAAGTAACTTGACAACTGTCTTGTGTAAAAGCTGTACATCAGTATAATTTAGTAGCACTACACACCGATAGGCACTTTCTATCCGACTTTAGAAGCATTGCTTGCAAAAACAAGTTTCAGCCAGTTTGTTAACTTTCGTACATTGAATCTCTGTTTTGGGGTAGTTGCTTTTGGATTTTTTAGAGTTAATGAAGTGAGTTACGCAGATCTGCATATCCCTTGTTGCTGCTCGTGTGTTTGTGTCACCTTTGAGTCACACTGCCCTGGTGTTGCAACCATGATACTAATGTCTACAAACTGTGTTACAGTTCTAAACCAGTGTGGTTTTATTCAATTTGTACAAAGAAGACTTTGAAACACTAATACTTATACCTACAAAGAGAAGAACCATTGCTTTGAAGTCCTACCAACTTGAGTACCTGAAGAGGGTTTGCACACTTTCACCTCACTCATATCGCTGCTCAAAAATATTGTTGGGTGAAACTTGGCATTAATTAAAAGCATGCCTGGCTATGGATCTTGTCAGGATCTCTGGCAAGCAGCAGCAATGGCAATACTGAAACAGTGTTTTACACTGTTATTTTTATTTGACCAATTCCCTCTAATGTATTTTGTGGGAAAAGAGACTTAGAACCAAATGTTTTTTTTTGTCTTGTTTTCAACAGCAGCACACAAAAATACCTTTTTTAAAAAAGTAACATCTTTAAGTTATAAAAAAGAAGAAAACAAAATTATCCCAAATAAGGAAAAACATTGTGTAAAGGTTTGTATGAGAGAACAGGTTTTTGCTGGAGCCTCAGTGTAATTGTTTAGTGTGGAAATCATGTTGCAACAAGAGCTGTTACTCACTTTGCTCCAAAAAACACAACACTGACCAAACATCACTTCAGTCAAGAGCACTGGGAAACTCACTCCATTTCCAGGCTTTATCTAATCCATCTGACAGGCAGACCCAGTGTTTTTACAGCCCGGGTTAAATTAGTGTTTGTCTTGTCTCCAGCCCCTTTACAAAGTGTTTATGTTGTAGTATCCAAGTTTTGAGAGAGTGATGTCTCTAACAGAATAGGTCCATGAATCAATGCAAAGAAAAAGGGCCTTCACTTCTAAAAAAAATATGTGTCTCAACAAGTCTAGGTCTCTGACCTGATTGTTCCAGTAATCATTCCGTATTGTAGCATCACAGGTTAGGCCTATACATATCTGTATTGTTTGTATTATCTATGACTGCTCAGTAACAACCCAGTTGAGCATATGGGTCACATACCCACTTTCATTCTCACTTTAGTTAGCTTATGTTAAAATAATCAGTGATACCTTCATTCAGATTCACAACATTCATCCTGCTCAGTAAACACAGAAGCTGTGTTGTTGCCCAGAGCTGAGAGTTGCACAATAAAACAGCATCTCAGTGCTTCACCATCTGGAAAACCACATTCGTTAAAGCTGTGGTGTGAAACAAGTTTTTACAAGAGTTCAATTATTACAATGATGAATCAAATGGAATCTTGGCATTTAAAAAAAATACTTTTCAAGAAGATGCTCCTTTGTTTTCAATAACTTCAAAAATAACATTTTTAATCGGTATGTTACAAACACATTAAAACACGCTTAAACACATTTTGCACATTTATTCGAGCCTAAACTTAAGGAAATATGAAATGTTTGTAATGAAAAATGTTATATGAGATCTGTGAAATCTGTTCCTGTTGTATTTCTGAGAGGTATGAAGTATTTGCTGATTTGTTGTCAGTTTGTTTACTGTTTTGTGAACAGTGGTCATTTTATTACAGTTAACAAGATCATTAAAATACTTTTTTTGTCATAAGTCACTGCGAAACCTATAAATATCTCTTCAATTACTGTAGATAGCAATGCGTTCTGTAATATGGTCTTGCCTCCTTTGTAGTACTTTACAATCCAACAAGACATAGAAAAGCTGTACTTCTCTTTCTGAAATCCAGTGGAAGTCATTAGAAGGTGTAAATAAAATGACCGGTATATTTTTAAATCAAACAGCATGCTGTAATTACCTTTATTTGATTTGAGGCAGCAGTGGAATATGTATAATTAAGATCTGAAAGAACACAAGTGTCTCTAGGAATTGTAAACCTGCTTCTTTATTTTCTGAGCTTTTTCTTTGACTCTTTTTTGTGTTTTGTTTATAACTGGCTAGAAACAGATTATATTTCAACTGCAATGAACACCTAATCATTTCCCTGCTTTTTATCCTCACATTCCCCCTATGAACTGCAACCTCTTTGTTAGGTGAAACCTCTAAAGTCACCCTACCCATAAATAATGAGAACTATATTTTTCTTGAAAGAGAATGGGAGGAGGATTTAAAGTTGGACATTCAGGCATATTTAGATTCTGCACTATTTCATGTCCTCAGAAAAATCCTTGCATTACACCATTTATGAAGAAAACAACAAATAAATCCACAATAATTTATCTCTTGTCTGAAAGTGGAAGTTGTGTCTAGGTTTATTTTCTTGGTATTTTCTTGCATAAAATGGTGAGATGAGAACATCTGTGTCATGTGTCTATTTGATATTGGCTTCATTTTTCATATTTGAATTATTTGGTTGCTTGACTGACTCCTTTCTCTAAGGCATTTTCCCCTTGAAGTCAATACATGACCTTTACACATCCAGCAGACGTCCTGAGTGAAACCTTGGTCTTTCTTACCATTTCAGTTAGACACACAAAGGGGTCTGATAACCAAACCAAATCATCCACTAATGTAAGCCCTGTGGAGTGATAATGGGCTTCTGTACTGTTGGCATGCTAATGTTTGAGGGTTACTTCCCCAAGGAGCAATGTGAGAGGTGTGAAGTGTCTGTATTGTTTGAAATTGAAAAGATAGACAGGAAAGCTGGGTTCCAAAAAAATAAATGAGAAATATCTGGTCACTATTACCAGCTTTTGTACTGGATAAATAGAATTTTTAAATAGAATAGAATAAATAAATAGAAACAGACAGTAGAATAAAGGTCTCTCAGCAAGAGTTGATTCAGCCAAATACAACTATCTTAGCGCTTAGCAAGTCTGAGCACTGCTGTTACAAGGAAAGCGTTGGTGATGAACAGCACATACTGTTAAGAAATTATCTAAATTATCTGAAAGGGTATAATAATGGTGGATGCTGCACACTGGTGTTGGTGGAGGGGAGTCCCCATTACCTGTAAAGCGCTTTGAGTGGAGTATCCAGAAAAGCGCTATATAAGTGTAAGCAATTATTATTATTATTATTATTATTATTATTATTATTATTATTATTATTATTATTATTATTAATAATAATAATAATAATAATAATAATAATAATAATAATAATAATAATAATAATAAACTATCATTTCACAAAACCTGTGAAGTTTATCTGTTCTAGCCCATACAACACTGAGAGTGATCCACTGGTCTTCATGTACATATACCAACAGTTATTACTTAGTAATTCTTAACAAAACCTTCTTGTACTGATGTGCAACTCATGGGAACAAACGATTACCAGGGCTCTGTAATGTCTATTTATTCGTTCATATGAAGTAATCACTCTGATGGAGTGTTGAAATGTGTAGAAACAATGGTGAACTGGTTAAATGGATGAGCAGAAGTGTAGAAGTGGGAGTTCTCCCCTAATTAATGGTCTTATCCCTTTGAACCCCCACAATGTTACTGTTTTAACATACACACCTTTTTAAAATTATTATTTGTATGATACGTTTAACACAAATTCCTGACTTTTGGCAGTGCTGTTTTTTTATTCTGACAGGTTTTTAAAAAAAATTAGAGATGTGTATTTGTTGTGTGGCCCTCACTAACAGAAGCCTCTTTTCTGTTTGAGTCCTGGGAATCCTCACTTATTAGTTAAACCCATTTCTCAAATTACCACATGGACTGGCTAACTAATGGCTAATGGCTTCCCTGATGCTGCTATACAACAGATTTGCTGCCTTTTCAGCCAAAACCAATGAACATTTCCCTCATCGGCAAAAAAAGTCTGCTGTACATATGGGGTACTCTTGTATTACAGCTTTCATAGAGATGAGAGCCACATGAATCTTCTGCGTGGGTAATCGAAGCTAATTTTAGCAAGAGCTTTTGTTTTGTTCTGTGTAATTCTGCTTTTTTTTAATCTTCGCTGAAGTTCCCCTAATGACTATTCAGAGTAATGTGATAGGGAAGATGACTGAGGTTCAGTAATTCAAAAGCATGCTGACGAGGAGTTATTTATGGGCCTTATGGAAAACATTAGTAACCATGGTGAGAAGATTCCACCTCATATTGGGCTGGGACAGTGACCCAGGATACTGTAGCTGGCAGCACAACAACTAAGAGGCTGCTCAGTTTTTTAGCCTGAGTTTAGTCTAATAAAAACTAAAAAAGTTTCAAACACTTGTTCGAGGTGTACAATATTTCATAAAGACAAACATAATTCACAAGGAGTGTAGTTAGTCTGTGACACAATAGCTAGTAAGTAATTGTGACTTCAGCATCAGGCTTGTTCTCAAAAGCACATCTGGCACAGGGGATTTTACAGGCACTGCCTGTTCTAGACACGGCTGCTGAGTGGGAGCTGCAGGGATTTGGTGAGCTTTAGTTTGCCATGGTTTTCTCTGCTTTCAGCACAACACTCCTGAGTCCTACTTGGTGCCTGAGACCTTGCAGTGACATTGGATGCTCTGCTCTTACAACTACTGCTGACAATCCAGTAAGGTACCTCAGAGCTTGCAGTCTGACTGATGCGACAGGGCTCTGACAGGTGGGCCTGTCACAGGAGTGTGGTCACAGTGAGGCAGATCAATTGGTGCTACTGGCCTGTGAAGCTACAGGATATACAGTATAATGGTTTGAGTGAAGCATGCGTTGGGTGCAAGGGAACAAGCAAAGCAAGCACCACAACCAATTCCACACTGGAAATATAATATTTTCGATTGTTGAGCAGTCTTCAGGTGTGAGCTCAACCCGAAGAAGGCTTAAAAGGCTTTTCTTTTTACTTTTCAGTGCTTTCCTTGTTCCAGGATACCAAATTACTAGTCATTCCAAGTTTGTTTAAAAAAGTTTGCAACATCTTTTTTGTAGTTTGCATTGCTACATTAAAAAAGCTGAGCCAACATGCAACTTCTTACCACTGAAGGAATTTTACATCCTTTTGCAATTAACAATCAAGAGCAAATATAGCCATATCTTTGCCCAGACTGCGTAATCCTAAATGAGATACAGATGAACGGACTCACGAATGCATAATTGCATATTAAGGAGTCAGTTGTGGTTGAAACCATTTTAAACAGTGCACACTAGATCAAACCATGACTGTCTATGACAGGGACATTGAATTGCAACAGCCAAAGCAGATACATTCATTGAAGGTGCCAGGAGAATCTGAGAACGCCAAACAAGATCGTCTCAGACATTTCCCTGTCAACCACACCCCCAAGGTGTCCCAACCAGTAATCCAAATAAAAAATACTCTTCCTAGCAATAATAATAATTAATAATAATAATTGCTTACACTCATATAGAGCTTTTCTGGACACTCCACTCAAAGTGCTTTACAGGTAATGGGGACTCCCCTCCACCAGCACCAATGTGCAGCATCCACCTGGATGATGCGACTGCAGCTATAGTGCACCAGAACGCTTATTTAATTTAATTTAATAGTAATTTAAATAGATATCTGCTTACAAATCTATGATCATTCAGCTTAACCAAAATTTCCCCCCAAGTCAAACAAAATAAACTAAAAAATGCGTATTTGTTTGAGCTCCGTTAAAGAAAAACTGCTGTGCTTGCAAAACAAGCAGAGGAAGGGTGAAGGCCTTCTGTGAAGCTATCTGCATTGATACGCAAAATTCGTAGCACCATTTTTTCAAGATGGATTGGAGATTGTGAAATTACTGGAAGCTTGGCACTTGATTAGAACATTCCAGCAACAGATTATGCAGTACAAGATAAACCACTAACTAAAAGCACAGTTTAAGCTGGCTTTTCAAACAATGTCAACCAATGTACAACAAATACTTTGAGGTAGAGACTCAAGTGATTTTAAATTGCTTTTAAGCAGCTGTTAATAAGAATGGTATAAATGCAGATGTATCTATTTAAAATGAATGGCCATGGTAATGGCCTCTTGACTTGTTTACATTTTTCTGCCTTGACTTATTTTAATTTAAACTAGCTTGACTAAGGATATACATAGTTCAGAGAGGTGTTAAAGACATCTTTTACAGCTGGCATGAATTTCAGGAATTTCAAAGAACTGTTCCCAAAGAATAGACCATCAACAGTTTCCTGGTGAGGCTTTGTAAACAGGACTGAATAAGTGTACTGACAGCAGTAGGTAGAATATGAAATAGTTCTTATATCTGCACAAACAATGGCCGTTGATGATAGAGTTAATGGTTCATGGCAGATCAAATTGTTTATTGAACTTTAACATTCTCGTCGTCTGTGTTGTCCCAATAGATCTGGAACAGTGTATTTCCCAAACAAAGTTGAATGTGTGCAGTTTCCAATCCATATTTCAGCAACAATTGAACCTGTCAACCTTGGCTCATTCATTGTACCAGTTTCGTGAATGAGGATATAATACCTTTTACTTACAATACAGAGACATGTGAGAAGTATGTTTTTTTTTTATTTCCATATTTCAAGACTTATAGTTGTAATGTATTGGCCAGTGATATACAATTTAATTATGGAGAACTATAGTTATTGTTCTGAAAATTGTTCTTTCCGAATGTTCTCAAACACACCAAAATAAAAAAACATACAGAGTGCTGACTTGTTGAAGTTTAAATTTAGTGTTTTGAAACACCATTGTACTGTAAATACTCATGACAGTATATCACTTAGATGTGTCAAAAAATTAAAATAACTAAGAAGGGGATAAAAGTGATATTGTCTACATACTGTATAAGTGTGCTGCTGAATTAAATTTACTCTCATGTTTATTTTATTTCTGCTCAGTCTCACTGTCTTTCTAAACACTTTCTAGTGTACAAAATAATGTGGGTGTTTTTGCCTCATCATTTCTGACACTCCACTGTCAAACACGATTTGGACTCCCTGTTATTTACCAAATTTGTACTGGCATCCCATGGGCTTAAAAAATAGACTTCTGCATTTGTTTCTTCTCCATGACTTTTACTGGCAGTACAGAGACTCTTGAAAATCACATGTTGGCCAATAGCTTACTGTACATCTAAAGCATAGCAAACTACTCTCCCAGGAGGGCAGAGTCTGATGTGTTGTTCTCTGTGTTCATTTGTTGGGCAGGAAAGCAAATGGGAATTAATGAATACATAGACACCAATATGGATGTTAATGTAAATCCGGACCTGGGTGTGATGTTTGATCTACACTTTAAGTTTTGGATTACAAGGATTTCCTAAAAGAGGGGCAATTGTATTATGCATTGATCCTTAAGGGCCCCAGGATTTTCAGTGAAAAGAATTGTACTTATAAAAGCTTGCAGGAGTGGCACATTGGTAGGAGACAGGTGCTTTCTGTAATCCCGTAGTTTGCATTAGGGGGATGAGGGTGGAGGTTTCTAAGAGGTGAATTAATGACAATACAATCATCACAGGACTTATAATAACTAGCTCCAGTGTGGCAGTTGGACAGACAAAATAAACTACAAATTGTGTTTTTGCCTGGGGATACTGGAGGTGAGTCAGATAAGAATGAAAGCTTGCTGAGGAGCACAAAATGACAACTTGAGTTGATAGGAAAGGTCACGGGACAAGGAAGGGTGATAGCCCTGCACAGATTCAATAGGGAAGCAACTTAAACCAGGGGATTTAGTGAAATTGTATCACTTTTATAGCCTCTGGGTTATTTCCGCACTGGTTAACACACTGGGATTGCTCAGGCTTCTTTCAGTTCATTTGACTGAAGCAATCGGAAATTTGAAAAGAAAGCAAACGTAACCTGATAATGAAAGGAACACTTGCTGGATTTCACTTCCTAAGGGTAGCATTTTTCTAAAGAGTTTTAAAAAATGATGATTGTTTTAAATGTTCTCAGCTATTACATCAATAAATAAAACTTCAATGCAGTTTAATCAGAGGAATAGCTTCAGATGGAGGATCATTTGAATAACATGAATTACCCATGTTTTAAATTAAGCTGTGTCTGCTTCCAAATAACAGAAACACTCAGAGAACTATTTTTCATCTATCATTTACACTTTTCTTTTTAAGTTCAATAGTGGACTGGAGAGAAACTCTGTCAGGAAGTCTTTTAACACCTTTGTTGTATTAAAAAATGTGTTGTTATCAACCTCCAAATAAAGTTCATCTAAAATTCCAAGACTTTCTTCTACTGTAACCTACTATATACAGTATGACTAGATTTGTATCTTTAAGCAATAAGACGTTTCTGTTTTTTTTAATACTGGAGAATTAATTTTACTCTTGAGCAAAACATTATCTAAATTGACCCTGTAAGTGTGAGCATTGTGTTCAGATGGAGAGGCAACAGAACATTATTTCTTACAAAACTGGAAACTTGAAGTAACAAACTACGGAATTCCTGTGTCCTGGCCAAATTTCCAATTGGCCCTTACCAATCATGGCCTCCTAATAATCCCCTTCTATGAATTGGCTACATTACTCTGCTCTCCTCCCCACTGATAGCTGATGTGTGGTGAGCGTTCTGGCGCACTATGGCTGCCGTCGCATCATCCAGGTGGATGCTGCACATTGGTGGTGGTGGAGGGGAGTCCCCATTACCTGTAAAGCGCTTTGAGTGAAGTGTCCAGAAAAAGCGCTATATAAGTGTAAGCAATTATTATTATTATTATTAATTGAAGCAAATATAACTGTATAACTCCGTTCTGAGGGACTGGATACTGGAAGGTAACTCGACAAACTTTCTAGGGGTTTTTATCCCCACAAGTATTTATTTAAAAAAATAGAAACTGATTAAATCAGCCAATGTGGAGACAGATGAGTGCCCCCAGATCTCATCACCTAGTCAAATCCTGTTTTCTCCAAGTTAACATAATCAGCCAAGACTGCCAGGCTCTTCAGCCCTGTAGTATAGTACGTCCTCACTAATGGGAATACAGAGTCTCAATTCTTCTACTTTGCTCAGAGTGCACATGGCTCCCTTAACATCAACACTTCTTCATACTCAACCCCAGTCCCTAACTAACTAGTTCTGTCCTGAGCCTAACTGGAAGATCCATTCAAAGCCTAATCATTAACTCCCATACATGTGGCTACAGGCTACAGCAACTAGAGGAACTTTCAAATCTTTGAATTAATGGGAGCAAGGAGGTGAAACTCTCAGCGTGCTTCCCTGTAGGTCCAGTGTTACACTAGTCCAGAACTAGTCACTTTAAACCCAGCACATAATGCCATAAATCAATTCCACAGGGTCATTGTTATAATGTGTTGGTTATTCAAGCCCTCTATTACAAGAACAATGATGGCTACCGTACTTTATATGATGTCTTTTTTTTATCAATTTAGCAAAACATTTCCATTGTTTTTTTTTGTTTATTTCTTTACCCCCCCCCCCTCCCCCTGGGTTAAATAAGAAACTTTTAAAAATACCCAGACATAATACACTGGCAATGTATAAATATTAGCACTAGATGCTTCTCAGTTGAAAATAGCCTAATCAATTTTGTTTTAAGTGCATGTATTTTTGCATGTATTGTGTGTTTCTTAATTTTCACAGAAAGAGAGAGTTGGAAGATTAGAATAAAACAAAGGGTCAGTAGCCTAAACAGCAGCCATGTTAAGAATGATAAAGAGTCTGGAATGGTTTTCAGGGCCTCAGTAGGAGACTACTGTTATGTCCGTAGTTTAAAGAAAACTCGGAACAGAGTATTTTTGCTGTGCTTACAGCTGGAGCTGTGTTTTCCTCATCACACATCTCAGATCAACCATCTGCCTGAATTTAAAGCATAACTGCAATGTTACCAAAGACAAAATAAGAAAAATACACCTGTCATTCCACAGATGGGACACTGTTGTGTGTGAAATTTTTTATGCAGTATTGTAATGTGAATGAAAAGCGCTGTGACATGACAATTTGAGGAACGATAGAAGAAATCACTAAAGTTACAGCCGGGATAAAAATACTAAGGATATGTCTAAAAATACTGGGATATGGATACTAAACTGTAGTAAGGGCTGATGTTTTCAAACACATGGTAACATCTGGAGTTTACAGAACATGTGGTCACAACCTTTGGGCATCAGTGTCAGCGTTACAGTTTTCCATGTTCAATCAGTTCCAATAACAATCCAAACTAGATTTAAATGAAAACAAGAGATCTTTATACCATACCCACCTTATTTGTTCCTATGTTTCTCAACTTTAAACTTTCAGAACTACTAGAAAAGTGAGCTTTGAAGATAAATCCCTTGTTTTGCCACTTAGAAATGTCTGAGAGCTGTTAAAGAGACATTTGAAACTATCCCTTTCACTGTTAAAAGGGGAGCAAGCTCTTTTGGAATGGGGGCAGGGGCTGTTACGGAGTGACTCCAGGTTTACCCATGCAAAGAGGGTGTGGCTGGGAAGTTGTAAATCATCTGAGCAGAGTTTGTGTTGCGGAGCTGAAGCATGAGAGCAGCGCTGTAGGCTGGGAAGCACCAGTACAGTGCAGACTGCAGGAAGGACAGCTCTGGGGAATACAAAACGAAACACGAAGCTCTCTGGAAAGGACACCCTTTGAATGAAAAGCAGCACATTTGCTGGTTAACGTTTTCTTCTTCAGTACGCGTTGGCTTCTGGCTCAGATTCTTTAAGGAGTAAACCTCTTTAAGGAAGAAAAGAAACAAGTTGTTGTTGGAGACTTCATTGGGATTGGGATACAGGTACGTTTAAGATGCACAAAGTGGTACTGTTTTCAGAAGCTTATGGAGATAAACTGAAAGTCCAAATCATCTTTGATTCATATTTTAAATGCAGAAATAGGGAAAAGGCAAAACAAAACCTTGACTGGAAGGAGAGTTATTTCTCGTTTTCTTTTTGTTTTCACTTTCTCTTCTAGCAGAATATAACCTTGTCAGAATTAAAGGTGTGCAACTGTTGTGATAAAGCATGTTGGTTGTTTGGGAAATATACATTCAGAAAATATTTGCAATAGCCAACAGCTGATGGGACACACACCAAGTGGGACCAAGAAAGACACTTGTTCATGTTTACAAGGTCATGGTAGCCATACTGTTGAGAGTATTTTAAAATATATCTGAATACAACAAAGTGAGTGAGCTCTGCATTTGTCTTAAAAAACTTTTGGATAGTGTAGTGGAAGTAAATGTATTTAAATATGAATTATAGGATTTTGTTCTGGACATAAATAAAAGTAACATTTCTCAACAAAGCCCGTCATTAGGCCAAAAACCTACTGATATGCTGGTTTATTCACATTGTTTTCAGAGCCATGTGCACCATGTGCACCAGGGAAACATTTACTTCAACTGTAATGCTAAATAAACTCTAGCTGATTCTCTAAAACTAACTAGAGGTGTGGAAATAGAGAAAATATTTTTGTTCATATAAATTGTTGGTTGGCAGATTTAAACAGTTGCACTTGGAATTAAGATTCAACATTTGTGAACAAAAAGATTTAAAAATGAATTCTAGGCTGCGGCAACAAAATCAATTTATGTTCGCCTGGAAGCACGAGACAAACTGAATGATAGATGCTGCTGTGCTATTTAATAACATTCTGATTAATATGTCACACAGAGCCATACTATTCTGGCTGGCTGAAAGGTGCTCTGCTGGGAACAGGCACAGTTTGTGGATGTAAAGCTATTGCAAGACGTTATCCTCTCCATTAACAAAGGAAGGGCCCCGAAAATTAGGTCTGTCATGTGACAGTTGGGGTCATTGTTCTTTCAGAGTGAAAGGGTGGTCCGAGAGCAGATCCTTCACTCTCTGTGTGTGGGACTCTGGGGCGGCTCAATCAGGCTAAGTTACAAACTCCAGTGGGAAAGGCTATCTGAGTTTCATTTCCTCCGTTTCTAGTTTTTTTTTCTTTTGTGCCCTTTTTACAGTCTTTGTTTGTCATTGGGTTTCCCATTCAGAAGCATAATTAGGGGCAAACATATTTTAAGTCAAGTGAACAGGCACCTTTCAAGTGCCCATTTAAGTACGAGCTGAAAGATTCAGGATATTGCAGGCAGTCGCCCGCCTTGTCTGATTGAGCTGTCTCGTATGCTGGCTAAACAGGAGAGGGAAACTCACAGGTTGGGAAACCTTTTCTTTTAACTGAAACCATTGTGACGTGAAATATAGTGTGTGTCCAGAGGAACTGTTCTAGTTCACCTGGCTTCATTTACTTTACTCAATTCTGGTGCTCCTTTAATTAGGGACATGAATTACAATAAATAATGATGCATATCTAAAGAGTAGCCCTTTTAACTGGGTTCAAGCTGTATGGCTGCAACAGATGTTTTTCTCCAGCTAGCAGTCAGACTGTTCTGCACAACATATTTGCTGCACTGTGAATAATCATGCTAAAGTTGTTGAGAAAAAATGTGAATTTTGTTCTTGTCAGTTTATTCAGACAGATACTGTGGTCAACTAGTTGAATGATGTAAAGCACAATTTAGAGTGTGGTTTTTCTCCTGACATGTCTTAGCTTTTGTTCATGCAGGTCTGAATTAATTAAAAGAAACTGCATTATTCATAAGGTTTCCTTGTAGGAGTGTGGGGGATGAGTTGAAACAAGAATGTTGTGCTGTCCTTCTCTTGGAAAGTGTCAAAAAGGGTTGTTCTCCCATGAATGTAAAGAAATAGACTTCTACTGCTTTCATTTAGCTAGATAACCTTGAAATTGTTCTTTATTAAGAGGCCCTTGATACTCCTCTTTTTAATTGCTGTGGTTTTTATTAGTGTCTTTAGTAATTGCATGCTGTTCGTATACTAGATTAGTGTTTTCTCTCAAAAAACTGTGTAAATTTTCATCTTGGGAGTAAACAAATTGTCTGTCTTACTACTAAATATGGATGTGTGCCTCTTCCTAATTCTCATTCCCGTGTCTAAGGATGTAGAGACCAGGCCGAAGGTACAGAGATTAAAGCTGTCTACCTTGTCTAATATGGGGTGTAGAGTGAGGTACACTGTCAGATTTAAACACCTCACTACTACAACTTTGAAGGGGTTGTCGTGCTTATCTCTTTGGGAACAGAACTAGCAAACAAAGAAAAACAAAATTTGTTAAAAAAACTGAGGTGCATGTTGACTTTTCCTTAACAACGGTCATGTTTTTCAGATAAAAGGTTGAAAATGTGTTATTTTTCCATCAATAATGACATTGTATTACTGACAAGAGTGTGGAGTATTGGACAGGGGCTCAAGACTCCTACTTAGTAGTGTCATGTGAGAGTCACAGGTTCATATCACAGGTGGAGGACATTGCTTGTGCTTGTGTTTTACCCAAAAAAGCTATAGCAGCTGTTTTAACTGGTACTAGATTTTTCAAATTGTATAGGCAATTTTAATCACCATGAGGTTCTTTGTATAAAATAAAGGAGATATCATACAGGATCTTTGAAAAATAAACATTAGAAAGTTTCACGATACTGCTAATGTGTTTGATTCACAGCTAGAATGGATTTTGTGTTTGTGTTGCTGAGAGCATTAGGGAAATTTTTTCCCGCGTGTTTTGGACTAGGGCAGTGAAGGCTAATGTTAGAAGCAAACAAAGCGGTTGGTTCGCTGAAGAGTTAAACAGAGGCCTTCGCTGGCGGCTCTGAAAAGGATGATGTCACTCAGTGGAGTGCATCTGGTGTTGAGTGTGGATTGGAATGACAGTGAGGCAGCACAGACTGCCCCAGCTGGAGGCCAATCTGTCTTGATGAACGGGAGGCTCCGTGAGCCAAAGAGATTAACCCTTACCATGCCACCACACGCTACTTTGTGCCACAGGAGGCTAATTATTCAATAGCATTCCTTAACTGTTAACAGATGTCCTTTGCCACAGTTGGGCTAAATTGCTTTTCTTAAACAGCAGTTTTCACCAGGCACTCTGCGGGTTACTCATGCATAGTTAGATAAAAAATAAAATAAATCCAAACTTTTCCAGCAGACTGTTTTGTGATGGCTTAAGTTCTTCTTCCTCAACAGGTCAAATAACTACAGTAACCCAGCAAAGCAAACACAAGTAAAGTCACATTACCACCTCCCACCTTCCCCTGTGTCATAAGAGAGAAGTCGCAAAATTTAGATTTTCCTGTTTCCTTTAATTTTCTGCAAATTGTGCAGCAATGGTTTTTTTTTGAGTGTGTAACAAACCATCAAACCAGAATACAGAATGACTATACTTAAATCATAGTTATACATTTTGGAATGTTTTCCACATCATATTTCAGACCTGTGCAAATAAACAAGAAATCAAAACAAAAAAAGGTACAATTAGGCACTCTTTTTGACAGAATTCCAGCAGAATTCTAGTTGAGCCACACAGTGGCTGCCATAACTTTCAAGAGTCAGGGATGCGGTTCCCAAGATCCTGAGCAATGGCTGGCTCTATAGCAACACTGCACATCCAGTATCATATGAGATCTTTTGCAAATTGAAAATAATCCAGTTTCATTCGGTTATGTACTGTTTAATAAAATCAAAACAAATTGAGAAAAATAACAAGGGAAAACAGGCTCCTGGGAGTTTATCATAGAAGATAACAGTCCCAAACATGCATGACTTTGATATTTGTTGTTGAGTAACCAGAAAAAGATCAGTAAATTAGCTCATTCAAGTGTGTTTCACTTGCCATGGAGGAGTTTTTTAAAAAAGACACTGAAGACTAGACCCTACATTGTACTGAAATGTGTAGTAGTTATTTCTGTAGTCTGGGTATAACAGGTCCAGAGTTAAACATTTCCCCTTTAGGTTTCAAAGAAAGCAATTGATTGATCTCTGAGATCAATTTCTTTTCCATTTACTGGGCTGAATATCATTGCTCCAGATAACACCCTAATTAATTGCAACCAGCGCTTGTTCCTACTGAATATCTTGAACAAACCCTCCACAATTCACAATAACAATTGTTTGCATTCTGAAACACAAACAGTAAAACAGATCTGATTCAGTCTGCACAGGAAAATGTGATGAGCTCATTTTGCTATTGGTAGACACCACTGCATTAGGTGGGGATTATACTGTAGATGGCTCAAATAGCTATTGATTACAGCTATAAAGGCAAACAGAGAGCCAAGGGATAAACAGCAAAAAATAAAGAACTCTAAACACAAAGCAAAGAAGAAAGACAGCTCTAAAGGGCCAGGCTTTGATTGCAAGGATATCCAGCAAGAGACATCTGCCCCAGCTGCTGTTTGATGAGTGAGGTTTCTTCCCTTTTGTGGTCACTGTTACTAGGCAGGTTGATACAGCCACCAACACAGCCAGGAACCAGGAATCCCCTAGCTGAGGAGTGTGTGCCAAGGCCTTCTCCACAACAAAGTCATGGCATTGATTACCCTCTGCCAAGCCACCAATAGCACGTCTGCTTCAGCATTTTCTAAAAATAAGTTTCACTTCAATATGTTGACTCCTGAATACACCGGAACAAAAAACAAGCTAAGGGCAGAAACAGTAGACACCTAACAATTGTGTGTAAATGCCTTAGAAAATGAACTACTTCTAAAATGATTGTGAAATTCTAGTGCATTGAAACAGGAAATGTAGTCATTATGTTCTGTAATTTGAGATTACAGATGGGGTGAGTATCTCAATGTGTCATAGCAAAATCCAACACTTGTGTCCAATGTGGCTTAAATGAGTAATTCTATATATGTAATATACTGTAGATAAACACATCTGGCAGAACCAATCTATGTTTACAGGTTATTCAGGGTGAATAGTAAATTGCTTTTTACAGGAGCTCATATTGGACCTCAGCTCTTATCTTGGTGATACATAAAAAAAGCTGTTCTTTATCTTTTTGGAGAAGGTGTGAGGGTGGGAACAACAAAACATCAAAAACAGCCAAGTCTGATCACACATGTTAATTGGGGACATCCGGGATGTTAGTGATCTCAGAAATAATGTAAAAGCTGTACATGCACACAACTCTTCATAGTCTTTAGTTCCTTTGTATTTGTCTTAGAAAACTTAGAAATCTGTAATCAAGCATTCCTTTTTGTTCTATTGAATATTGTGAACAACACAAACTTTTCTAAGCGAACTAATTTAGGCTAAACATTCTGTGGATTTTAGTCTAGAATGTCAGCTCATCCCCTTGGATGCAAATTTCTGGACGTTAGTCTATTAGACTCAGTTTTCCCTCTGTTCTTAAAAAAATGGTTATTCTAGGACATTTTGGAGTATGAAAGCTGTGATCACACAGTGTGTTCAGCACAATGAGTTTTTAAAATACAGTAAAGCGATGGCAACAGCCACTACCTTGTCCTTATAGGGGAAGAGCTGGGACTGTTTTTAGTCATGAATAGATTTACAGGCTTGTTAAATGGGGTCAGTGCACTGTAACTCTATGCTTCTGTCTGGGTCATCAGGCTTGCTTGACTACTTTCCTCAGATTCTTTCTTCTGTTCTTCTCAACAGACAGCTTAGATAAGGATTACAGGTCATTCAGGGACAACTCATTGTCTAACTTCAATTTATTTCTCAGCTGATTTTAGATTGATTTAAGACCACCAATGACAATTTCGCATCAATGGCTCCCATAGTCTAGCCTTTCTTCATATTGTTACTTGAAGCAAAGTTCTTCAAGTGGAAATGGAATATTTCTTTCATTTTAAAACTCGATCTAAAAAGGTAGACAAGAGCTATGAAGGAAACTCTACCCTCCTAGAGCTCGATCATGTTTGTTCATGGGTGCAGAACAGACACAGCACAACTCTCGAGACGCTGCCAAACCCCACTATACCACAAGGCCAGGTTCCTACCACAGGAAAATCTGACACTGACCAGGTTTCAAACCGGATGACATCACTTTCTGTACACTGAGCCCAGTTCCACAAGGAAAACTTTTATCATATTTAATCTGTTTTTAATCTGTTTTTCATGAGAGATGAAAGCTTTTTTTCTGTACTCCGTTATCTGCAGGTATATAAAGATTAAAGTATATTGCGTCGTACAGTATCATAGTCTAAGAATATCTAGCTTAAAATGGGTGTGCGAAGCACTAAATCAATGTTTAGAAAATATAAAGAAGCAGCTTCATAGGTAGAGTTTTTCTTCTTTGACCAGTTTTCCAAAAGGATGTTTACAGTTCTACAAAGAAGTTTGGAAATGGACAAAAATCATTTACAGCGTGAGTTCAGTTCCCCCACGAACTGTATTGGAAAATGCGCCTTTGGCTTCCCTATGAGCAGAAGTGCATTTTACTAGGCTGTATATCATTGTCCCAAATCCTCTGCCAACTAATTACCCATATTTAAAAATAACAAAACAGCTCAGAAATGTTACCACGTCTGTGCACGTCATCAATAAAACAAATAAGAAGATATTAAATTACAATTTAATTTTGCCTCTTTTTTGGGTATGCCAACTAATTGTTCTTCAGCCCAGTGCTGGAATGCAAATGTAAATACTTTATGAGACCTGAGAAGACCCAGGTGGCTAGATGGGGTGGGGTAGTGTTGCAGCCTACAGCCATATACTGTACCATCTCCGATTTGTCAGCGTTCAGTGGGGTTGGGCATGAAGGCAGAACTGACTGGAGGTCCTCCAAGCTCTTCATACAGAATGTGCATAAATAGCAATTATATCTCTGTGGCACCTGAAGACACAAGCTATCTGTCTGGAAGAAACTTGGCAACCCACAAAAACTGCTTTTAACATGAGCTGCTATCCCTTGAGTGTTTTGAGGATAAAAGGAAAATAGTTTCTGAGAAAAGCCACACAAAAAAAAAACAGCTAAGCAAATATGACAGGTAGAATGCATTTTTGAATTTCCTTCTGGACATAAGCATATAAAAAAGAATACCCTTGCCTACTGTGATTTCACATTTCAGTTTGAGGTATCATTAACTAAAATGACAAAATCAGTTACAATTTGCTAAAAATAAACAAATTGACTAACATAAAACTAATTTGGTCATTTATTAGCCATATCACCCCTCATGCAACCCCCTGAAGCTAAGCAGGTGTGAGCCTGGTCAGTACCCTGATAGGAGACCTCCTGGAAAAAACTTAGGTTGCAGCTGGAAGTGGTGTTAGCGGGGCCAGCAGGGGGCACTCACACTGTGGTCTGTGTAGTTCCTAATGCCCCAGTATAGTGATGGGGACACTATACTGTAAACAGGCACCGTCCTTCAGATGAGACATTAAACTGAGGTCCTGACTCTCTGTGGTCATTAAAAATCGCAGGGTGTTTCTCGAAAGAGTAGGGGTGTTACCCTGGCATCCTGGTCGAATTTCCCGTTAGCCTTTACCAATCATGGCCTCCTAATAATCCCCATCTATTAATTGGCTTCATCACTCTGTTCTCCTCCATATTGATAGCTGGTGTGGTGAGCATACTGGTCTACTATGGCTGTTATCACATCATCCAGGTGGGGCTGCACACTGGTGGTGATGGAGGGGAGTCCCCATTACCTGTAAAGCACTTTTAGTGGAGTGTCCAGAAAAGTGCTATATAAGTGTAAGGAATTATTATATTATTATATAAAAAGAAGTTTTCCCTTTTCATTAATAATGTCTGTAAATAATTTCTTGGAACTGGTTGTGAGCTATTTTTCTAATAAACACTTGCCAGGTTATTGACAGCTTCTTTGTTAGTTGTTTCTTGTTAATGCCAGATATTTTTATCTGATAACACAGCAGGTTCGTCGGCGATTGGTCTTCAGTAGTTGAGCTGAAGAAACAAATGAGGACTTAATGTACTGCTTCTATTTTTATCACGCCAAATAGCAATAACCTGTCCAACTCTTGTGGGAAACATTACGTGTATTCGTGCTGAGTGCTTGAGTGCATTTTCCTTGGATTTTGCCGACAAATTGCTGTTTTCTTCTTTTTCTTCAGAGCTGAAGATGATGGCTGAGGGGAAGTTTGTCAGCCTCCCAAGGAACATGCACATGAGCCGGCAGTGTTCACTCGCTACCTCCATGGACCTCCTGAGCAGCAGGCCGGCTGTGGCAGAGCCCCGGCCTAGTGCCTATCAAGTGGCATCCATCCATGGCACCCTGCCCAGGAAGAAGAAGGGGGCTGCCCCCATCCGCTCCTGTGACATGTACAGCCACATGGGCACCCTGCCTCACACTGCCAGGGTCCGGCTTCCCTCTTCTCCGCTCCTCCACAATGTCATCGAGGAGCACCCCGTCCCCACACAGAGTAACTGCAAGGCCACATTCAGGTAAGGAGGCGACAGTCAGCCTGTAAGGTCCGCACTGAAATTTGGGGACTGGTGTTCCCTTAGGGGAACATCACTAGTCAGTCAAGCAGACTTTGAGAATAATAAGCTTTACACTGATATAGCGTTTTTTTGGACACGCCACTCAAAGCCCTTTACAGGTAATGGGGTCTCCCCTCCCCACCACCACCAGTGTGTAGCACCTCCCTGGGTGATGCGACAGCAGCCAAACTACACCAGTATGCTCACCACACATTAGCTATCGGGGAGAGGAGAATGAAAATAGAGTAGTGAAGCCAGTTCAGTGATGGGGATGATTAGGAGGCCATGACCTAAGTTTCTGTTGCACCTCACAACACATTGTAGATAAGAAAAAAAATCAAAAGCAATAGAAAATATATAAAAAGTGTATGAAGACATGCAAAGGAAATAAGTTAAATTCAAACATCCTATATATAAAGAGATTTGAGTTGAAAAGTGCTACTGTATATACCGTAAATGCAAGGAATTGTTACTATTTAAAATACAATAACTCTAGAAATAACTGTACTTAAATGGCTGCAAGTTAAGAACTTTGCAAACCCAGGATCCAATCCCAGTCCATTACCTTCATGAATATTATGATGAACACCAACCCGGAATATTAAAACAATTTCTAAAAACATTTTTCTAAGACGTATCAGCATCAGAAATGTGCATCTTTTTAATGCTGAACTACAAATATATGCTTGTGAAAGAGTCAAAACTAGTGTGAAGGAAAGAACTCAGCTACTCTAAAAGCAAACCAAGAAAACCAGACCGCTTATAGATTAAACATATCTGATTTAGTCACTTCTTCTCACTGAGTTAAACTTTTTTTCCCATGTAAGCACAGGTCGTATTTTAATTAAGTGCTTTCAGTTTTATTTCTCAGGATGTTTTAAATCTAATCACCAATTACCTGTATTTTTCTATTTTATAATCTTCCCCAATGTGGAACCCCAGTCTTGCTCACACTAGAATCCTAGAATCACTAGAATCCCTGGACATACACTGAGGAAAGTAGGTGAGCTTCTGCTAACCCCAACCCTAGCCCCAGCCCTTCAACACATTATGTCCACCTTGCAGGGGAGTTACAACCTGTTGAAACAGTGTGTGTCTTCTGGAGGCTCAAAGATCCCTAGGTACTCCCAGGAGTCTCCACAGATAACTTGATGGGGCTTGGTACACATGTGCATCACAGTCTACTGACAGTCTCAGGCTAATAAACCAGAATTGAACCCGAAAGGTGTGGACAACAGATGAGACTCTGCAACTTTGTACTTTACCATGCACTCACATTTACTCCACTATTATATTCATTACAAGCATTCTAACAGCAAGATCAGACATAGACAAGGGGCATGAAGGGGAAGAAAAGATGAGATAACTTCGTGATCAGCCAAATTTTGCCACGAAAAAGTATAAAGAAAACTTCTTCAAGTCTGGACGAACGAGAAAAAAAAAATTGTTGTCTATGAATATACATAAAACATGTCTATCACATTGCTCTGATCTCAGTCCTTTTCCTCCGTCATTAGGGTCATGTGCCTTAAGCAATTCCCTGAAATAGCATCACAACTTTGAGTGCCTGGCGTGGTTATCAGGTCAACTTAAGATATAATCAGTACACAAGTTAGAACTGGCCTGCAGTTGCCTCTGGGTTCATTTTTAGCCATCTCCATTTGAGTCAGAGATTCCCCACAGCTAACAGATGCTATCTGAGCAGGGATACAGATCTCCTTGTTTGCACAGTGCACAGCCAGGCCAGACTTTCTGCTATTCCTCTTGCAACAAGGTGCTGCATGTTTACAAGCAGCGTCTTACTCATCTGGCAGGAACATTTTTCTGTGAGTTTCCATTCAGGTGTTCAAAGGCCAAAATACACATGCGTTACTAAAATTGATTTCACACATTCAGTGATGCTAAAACAAAGACTTGCAACAATGAAGTATGATGTTTTCCTTTAGACCAGGCACAGCTTTAAAGCCAAAGCAGTCTTTACCTGAAAGGCCGTGATGTGATTAATTAAAATTGTTTTTTTACATTTTAATGCATGCTCTATAAAAAGGATTTTAAGTAATCCATACCTCTTAAACACCCTAAAAAAATTTGATACTAATCACTAAAAAAGAGAAGTATCAATAAGAATGATACTAATGAGTGATCTGTATGAATGGCTGAAGTTTCGAACTAGAATATATTTGTCTTACACAAGAGACACAGTTGACTGTATCAGTGTAAATATATTTAGATATGTGATAAGTTCAAATTTATACAATACGCTACTAAAATATAAATATCAATATCTATTTAGATTGGTTTATAGACACAAAAATAGATAAGCAGATATAGATATTTTCTGTTTCACCAGCACCGTCAAAGGGTTGAACCGTGCGAGTACATAATTTTCAGAACCTGAAGTCTTTATTTAAACCTCTGCCTTTGTTCACAAAAGGGCTTCCCGTGGTGGGAAATGCTGCTGGTAGCAATACCACCATCTGAAAACAGTGACAATAATGATCAAACACACCAGCAAGCATGAAAAAAACAGAACCTCAGACCTCAGAAAGACAGTGTGAAACACAGGCAGACAGATGGTAAAGACCGAGCTAGTCCACACTAAAGGCTAGTCCACACTGAGGTCCATGAGCCTGAGGTCCTGGTTTTGCTCAGTACTGGCCAGCTACTAACAGCAGTCAAGCATTCTGCCTGAAACCTTGGCTTTTTTCAAGAAGTGGCTGGATGACATAATTGGATTAATTGACTCCTTGGAATTACATGAGCAAAAAGAGTCAAATGGCCTCCTATAAATAGACAATTTTAAGCAAAAAATGCTTTCAGTTTCTTTTTTCATTTACACGTGACCAGATAATATAGCTAGTGGAAGCTAATAATGTCTTTGGTGTCTCCAGGTTTACTATTACTTTGGTTCTTTGACATTTGAATTGCCTGAGACAAGCCTTCAAACATGTTCACGTTGAATGCTTAATCTTAGATAGCATGTTATGAAACAAGAGAAAGAGAGAATGAGAAAAAACAGGTTGTTCTTCAGTGGCAGCAGTGACCCAGACCTCAGCTGGTTTCCATAACAACACCATGCAACGCTGCATGACATTAGAGAACATTCTGTGGTTTCAGGACTCTCGATTTTGTATCAAATACTTTTCTATTCTGAAGAAGATGGACAGCGCTCTCTCTTTGTGGCCCCAATAAATGCCCAGCAGGCTTTAAATGAATGAAATTGAGGTGCGAAACAGAGAAAGAGGGAGAGTGTCACACTGCAGACTTGTCTTCAGGTGCTTCAGCAAGCTTCTTTGTAAGTTCCATGTGATGTCACTTAAGAAAAGAAAACTTCTGTAATGGCTAGTCGTGTGTTTTAGAAATGTGGAGCTTTCTATTTGAGTAATGCGTGGTTCTGATGTCTGTCACGTGGAAGTGGATAACTGAGATTATTTGTTGAGCTTAATCCTACCTCTCACAGGCAGGGACTCCTCACATCATTGTGCGGTAGAGCAGATGTGACGAATCCTCAGTCTTATTATGCTAAAAGCATCAAGATGCTCTTTTGCTGCTATAGAGATCCCTCAGGTATTTCATGCAGAATGACATTTTGTTTTTCTGGACAATTTACATTAGTCCTGTGCACTTCCAATAGATAAAAACAAGGTATTTTATTCTTGAGTATGACCTGTATAATAAAAAGTAAAAAGTTGGTCATGGAGGAAAATTGCCTCTAGGTTTTTTTTTTATCTTCAGCCAGGTATAAACTTTGTAACAAACACAAAGTAATTATTTTTTTAAACTGAAATCAGTTGTGACAAGTTATATGCAAAGAGTTTATTTAAGAGTTTATTTAAATGGGAGGACACAGCTGCTCAATACTTCTCCAAGCATTAACTGTACAAATCAAAGCAGGCTTAGTTTGAAAGTAAAGTATTTTTTAGTGTACATTCTACATATAAACATCACCAATCTCGGTAAGATTCTAAAACAAAGAAGTCACTGGATGTAAAACCTCTAAGCAGCATCAAGGCACCTCTCAAAATAAAAAAAAATTCTGGATGGATCCTGGCTCAGTTTCAGAAAACAGCTGTCTCCAGAACCACACTGCCTTACTCTCTGGTCTTTGCCAGAGCTGGAAATGACAAGTTATGGAGCTTAAAAAGATTCTGTGTAGAAGACAGAAAAGTTGGAAGCATTTGGCTGCAGCTCAAAGGATTCCTAAAAGGACATTAACACTCAATTTGTATATGTTATCTGTATTTCCCTTTTTGTTTCACAAAGAAGTTACATGTGGTGAATGTTTCTTACAAGAAAGGTATACCAAAGAGTAAAGCTGCACAATTAAACATGCTGGTGCACACATCACTTGAACAATCAGCAGTAACATCATTCACATTCATCAAGTTTTATTTTCCCATCAATCTCTCATTTAAGTGGGAGGAGGCCATCATGCCCACCTTATCTTAATATCTAGCTTGATGTGGAAGGAGAACATTGTTTCTGTAACAAGAAAATATTATGTATGTTGCATGTCACTAAAAACCTGAGTTTATTCCAAGCTTATTTAGCTTCAAGGTCAGCTAAATAACATGAACTGACTTCTGAATAACAAAATAAAGTCATTCAAGTTTTCTTATGGATTTCACAGCTGTAGAATAATTTACTTTTCACTTAAATCGCACACAGAAACCTCTTACTTGGTTTAACTCGTTGGAAGAGACGTTGTTTGACTTTCAGATTAATAGAAACTCCAGGTGGACATAGATGAATCAAATACTTTGTGTCGTTGAAGTTCACAGAGGATAGAAACAAATAGAAATCACATCTTAATTTGAGCAAATTAATGCTTTTTTAAGCAAAAATAAACTTTGCCAAAGGAAGTTTTAATCACCTGTGGTTTACACTGTAAACCACAAAGTTTAAACTTTACAGTTTAAAAACAAAAGGCAATTGTCCAGGTTGAAGTACAATTATGAAACTTTAGAGAACCTTCTCTTCAATAGATTTGCTTTATTAATTGTACTAGGCATAATTCACTTTGGAAAACCCAACCTTCCATTTTATATCTATATTCCAATTCAGGGACACTGTGAAGATGGAGCCTATCCCAGCAAGCAATGGCTACAAGGCAGGGTACACCTTGGATTGGATGCCACTCCATCGCAGGCCAGACACACAGACATGTACACAATTATACCTAGGGCTGATTTTCCCAGAAGTCAATTAACCTATCAGTATGCTTTTGGACTGGGTACTATGGGAGGAAACCACAGCACCCAGACGAATTCCATGCGAACACGGGGAGAACATACAAACTCCATGCAGGTAGAATCCACAGCCTCAGAACTGCAAGGAAGCCATGCCAACCACTGCTCCACTGTGCTGCCCACTATGGGAAACATAATGTTTAATTTCCTCTGCTCCTTACAGAAGTCAGTGGACCCTTTATATGTGTATTCTTTATGTGTGATTGATAGCAAATTATGTTGTTGGCTAGCTGAATACTTTGTAATAGGACACGAGTGTCAATATGGTAGGTTTGTCTCTTCTGACTCCCAAGTATTAGGAAATGTGAAAGGTTGAAGCAGATGAAGTAAATAGAGTTTGCACAAACATTTTAAAGTCTACAGTCTGAGGCTTTCTGACTGTATTCAGGTGCAGGTTCAGGAAACAAGCAAACAAGCAAACAAGCAAAACGTAATCCAAATCGTAGCCAGGAACAGGGGGAGGTCAAACTCCAGGAAGGCTTGGAGGTACTTACAGGCAAACACGGAAGCAAAGTAGAAACAGCAAGCCAGGGTCAAAATCCAGAAGAATCACAAAACACAGTCATGGGCAATCCAGGAGCATGTAGATCAAGCACAGCCGAAGCACAAATGGTAAGTGGCTGGGGAAAGCTAAGACCAGTAGCTAATGGCTAAGACTAAAGCACCAGAAGAAGAAAAGCCAGGCTTTAAATATTGGCTGGGATTGGAGTCTGACAAGTGTCACTGATTTTTACGCATGATATGTGACCATGTAAGTTATGGTTACAAATTAAATGACAGGATTGGTGTTGTTAGCAGTGAGTCTGCTGTGACTGTTGGTCCGACGAGCATGGGAATGGCGATTCGAGTCAATATCAGTTAAACAGAAATTCAGGATTAAGTTTATGGTTACATTTCTTTCGGTTTAGGAGCAGTTTCAAAACCTGTCCCGTGTCAGTGTGTCCGTTATACAATAACATTATATTTACTTAAGAAATCTGTGCTTCTCTTTAGATGTCAAAATTCTTCACAAGAACTCAGAATTTAAGAGCACACAAACAAGAGAAGGCTGTTTAATCCGTGTAGCCTGTTTGGTAATTAATATTATATTAACCCAAGACTCTCATCCAGCCATTTCTTGAAGGAAGCCAAAGTATCGGTTTCATCCACAGGGCTGTATAGCTTGTTCCACACTCCCACTACCCTCTGGGTAAAGAAGTGCCTTCTGTTCTCTATTGGAAATATACTTGCACATAGTTTTGTAATTCTCTGGCTCATGAAACCTAATGCACTTTTTAAGATCTAGGCTTTTGTTTTTTTTATGGAGTGCTTCATCTTCAAGTACATAATTCATTTTCCCTCGGTGCACTTTTGGATTAAATTTTACATTGCAAGATCATGACTGTTGGCTTGGAAAATGGACAAAGGATGTGGTCATTGATGGCTGTTTTTTTCTTAGGCTTAGTATGTCATTACGTAAGTGGTCAGAGAAGACTATGGGAATGACTGACATTCATGCGGTCTGGTCCAACATGTCTCTGTAATGAATGCGCTGGTGGATTCATCTGAGTGTGTGAGGGCTTGAATAAGCAATCACCTGTAGTTAGTTACTAATATAAGGTGCCCCCTTCTAATGTTTAGATTTTCTTGAGATATCAACAAAGGATTTGTTTTAGAAAAGCAGTAAAAATGTAAAAGTCTGAGCCAAGCTAATGATTTAAGCGTGCTTTATTACTATAGGGAACAAGAAAAAAGATTAATCAAAAAAGATGTAGGGAAATTAGCTGTTAGCAGTATGAGCTCAGCTGGCTGAGATCAGCTCTGAGGATTAAAAAGGAATTAATGACATAGCATATGAAAACTTTTTTGAACTCCATCTTTCATGTGGTAATTCATTGCCTACATTACAGAGAGCCTGGAGATACTTTACTTACTGGTCTGGGCCAAACAGGGTTATAATCCATCCATTTAGGACAACAGCATAACACTTCAGCTTTTGTTGCTGTGAAGCATTTCATGACAATATTGAGCAAGAATTTGTTAGAAGTTGTGAATTCTGATTGGGGCAGCAGAGTGGCATAGTGGATAGCATTGCTACCTCACAGCACTGGGGCCCTGGGTTTAGTTCTGAACCTGGAGTGCTCGCTGTGTGGAGTTTGTACATTCTCCCTGTGTCTGAGTGGGTTTCCTCTGGGCGCTCCAGTTTCCTCTCACAGTCCAAAGACATACGTTGTAGGTTAATTGGCTTCTGGGAAAATTGGCCCTGCTGTGAGTGTGCGTGTCTGTCTCAGTGTACCCTGGGATGGACAGGCCTTCCATCCAGAGTGTACCTTGCCTTGCACCTCTTGTTTCCCAGGTTAGGCTCTGGCACCCCTGCTGCCCTGTATTAAATTTTGCAGATAGAACACGGGTGGAATGATAAATACTGATTGGTCAAAAATACATTTTTGATCGACCACAACTACATTAATATAAAAATCTCTTTTCAAAGTGCATTGGTCATTCCAATGATTCTCTTCCAACTTAATCCATTCATTGCCTTGAAAGGAAAGTATTCTTCCTGAATTCTTTAGTAAGTAGGAAATTAACTGAAACATTTCAGGGCCTGAAAATGTGTTTTTGTTGGACACTATTGATAGATATGACACTGTTATTATTATAATATCTGAGTATTATCATATAATATCTTTACAATTCAAAGGGTTTTGTAGCTGCTAAAGACAAGTTTTACCATTGTGCCAGTCATGGTTAATTGCGGAGATCTGCAGACTCTCGACTGTCTGACGTAACTTACTCAGAAGGCCGTTTTATGTTCCTGGTACACTGAGGCTGGCTCTGAAACTGTTGCTGAGATAAACAGTTCTGGCCTTCAGAACTCAAGGGTGTTTCAGAAAGAAGAATCAGAGGAATGTGTTTAGCATTAAAGCAAACCTAGTCCACTTGAAAAAAGCAGATTAAAAAATACTTCATAATGAAGTGCATAATGGGGTGTCTTGTTTAATTGACTCTTTTTTGTTTATATCTGTGGTGATTACAAGACAGGTTGGATTACAAGGCTTTTTCTTCTGATGAATATAAGGAGGTTTTAGATGAATTTTGTCAGCAAGTGGAAAAGCAGAGAAGACATTTCTTTCTAAACATATGCTGTGGGTCTTTACATGCCCTTTTGATTGTTAATGAAGGGAGAAAGGACACAAGAACTCAGATTTTGTTTTTCTTTCTAAATTACATGCATATAATTACTAACTGCAAGTAATTACTCATGAAAAATCAACTGTTAGCAGTGAAAAAACTTTGGAAGAAGGCAAGTGAACCAGTCACTTAAGCCTGTATAAAAGACAGCATGTTCGCTTTCAGGTTTCATAGAGCTCTTAAACACCATGATACAATTATAGTCTGTGTGTTTCAATGGAACTGCAGAATAGTCTTTTAAATAAAATAGTCACAGTCCTAGATATGAAAGAACTTTGTTTTAAACCAAATAAAGATATTACCTGATATTAAAAAGCCAAGGTGTCTGGTTAGAAAGTGTGATTGTTAACAAGTTATTTTACAACCAACAGGTGTTACTGTAAAAGTCACGTGTAGTTACATATAGTAGTTAGGTATGCAGTCTGTAGCAGTGTCAACAACATCCCTGAAACTCTGAATCCTTTGTTTTCTCATTTTGGCTTTTAGAGGTTTACAAAAGACAGTCAAGCAATAAATGCAATTCTCTGAAATCTAGACCTGTTAAGTGCCTCTGGCTTGATGCAACTGCTGTTCGCATTCCACAGGAGTTAAAGTAACCAGGCTGATTCCTGATCTGAGTGGTTCAGCGCTGGGTCAAGGTGTTTGGTGTGATAACAGGTCCTGTCTTTGTACTGTATATGTTTGTGTTGCTGTACATCTACTATTTAAATAAACATGTACTTAGTTGACAGGAAAGTGGTAATCAGCCCCTAATGTTTTTGTTGGAGAAGGAACGGTCAGAAATCTCTATCTCAAGGCAAGCTCATGCACAGCCCATTTTGTTTTTTAAGTACTGCTTTACACCAACTGGAACTGCAGGGTGACACATTCGGAGAGCACAGAGACCCACGTCTGATTATGGTTAGAACCTGGTCACCCTCACTCCACTTTCATAACCATATCTCTGATTTTAAAGTTTTCACAGAGCTGCTAATGTGTAAAACATTTCAGAAGTAAATCAGGAATTCAGAAAAGAACACGTTAAAAATTAAAAATGGATTCTTCTGCTTTAAAATACTTTACCAAGTTCGGCAAGGGAAAATATAACTGAAATCTGTGGAAATTAGGTGTGCTTTAACACACTGAGAAACCACTTTCTTGTATAAAACTAAAATGAAATGATGTACTTTCATGGGTTTTCTTCAGCTTTTTATTTTAAACCTCGATTTAAGCAGGTATAAAATTAAAAATTAATTATTACTCTCGATAATGACATGGGGGATGAGTCACACATCAGGGTATTTACCAGAACAATGTAAGTGCTGTACCTTGTTTACACTAAAGTAGGTACAACAACAGGATCACACCTGGGACATCCCCATCTAGAATCCTAACCACTACAAGACATTGCCATCCTGCATTATTTAAGGATTAACGATATACACATAGTATGTATTTTAAGTTAATAATATATGCAATAATGATCATTTTATTATACAGTATTAATATTTTAAGGAATTGTGTGCTGCTTTTCATAGAACGGCACCTGCTGAAAGTACAGTTTTAAAAATGATGGTTCATTACAGTAACTTCATTACAGTGAAGCTAGCAGCTGAAACCCACATCTCCAAGTTCAAGTAAATAGGACCTGTTCTCAGGATACATACACTTCTCTGCTGTCAACAAACACCACCAGGCCCATGACAGCCCAGCCAGCCCTTTCTCAGATTCAGTTTGAATGCAGCTGTCTCTTCAAAGCTGAACATCTATCAGATTATAAACTGGCTGGCCTGTTGTGAGCCGCACTGCATCATCGCCAAGCTTGATTTTAATTTCTGAAACTCTGTCCTGCAATACCTACTTTCATGCTTGAGAATAATTTTCTAAGGAACAATACTGTTGTGGTTCAGTGGGCTGGATGACAGCCAAATTACTGGTTCCTTAGTTGAGTGCTTTATGTAGATGATGTCATTCTCCTTTTTTTCCATGTGCACCATTGTTTCATATTGTCCGCAAATGATGATTTCGAACGTTCACATGCTTTAACCCGTGGTGTGCCAGGACTCCTGTGTCAATTGTTAGAATGTCTCAGGGACTGGAGATTTTGATACATCACATTTTACATACACATTTTACATATATCACATAAAATCACAACAACAGGATGTGATGCATAAATAAATGGATAAATAAATAGGTAGTGGGGGAACTACATTTACATACATTCATTGAGCAGTTTTATTGCAGAGGGGACAAAAGACTTCTTATAAATTTTATTTTTGTACCCTATTCCATCTCCCTGATGGGAGAATTATGAATTGAGAATAGAGTGGATGTGTGGAATCAGCTGTGATGTACTTTGAGATTCTGAGAACTGTATTATGATAAAAATCGCTGAGCCGGGGCCGTTGTTTCCCAATTATTTTTCCTGCCATTTTCACAACCCTGGACAGTTTTGCGGTTTGCTTTTCAACTCCAGGATTTCATATGACCAAACTGTCATGTTTATTACTTTTATACGTTAGGAAAGGTACTCACTTTTCTGTGATTTTGCCATTCACGGCTCAGGCCAACCACAGAAAGCCCAGGAGGCTAATGGGCCCATCTAGCCCATTGGTAGTTTGTAATTAATGTATCCAAGGATCTCCTCCTTTCTGAAAGAAGGCAGACTTCAACAACATGGATGTGTAGCTTGTTCAATACTCACAAGTATCCTCTGTGTAAAGCTGTGCTCCCAGTTCTCATTTTGTAATTGGTTTATGTTTTGGTACTGGTCTCAAACATGTTGGGTTAATGGTTTGTTGATGATGTCTATTAAAGATCGAAAAAAATATTTTAAACCAAATGCATCTGAGAGATATGCTTTGCTTCTTGATCAATGACACATAAGATGTGTCAACATGAAGACTTGTACTTTCACAAGTAACCTCTTCTTTCCATTTAAAATCTGTAGTGCCTGTACAGTTTATGAAACCCTAGGTTTGCACATCACCCTTGATGTCCAGAACATAAAATGGTGAGCAAATCTGTTACTTTATTAATCTGAAAAATAAATAATAATTCCCTACACTTTTATAGCGCTTTTCTAGACACTCCACTCAAAGCGCTTTACAGGTAATGGGGACTCCCCTCCACCACCACCAATGTGCAGCCCCACCTGGATAATGTGACGGCAGCCATAGTGCGCCAGAACGCTCCCCACACATCAGCTATCAGTGGGGAGCGAAATTTGGCCAGGACACCGGGGTAACACCCTGGGATTTCTAATTACCACAAGTCTCGTCCTGAGGACGTGCATTTTTACAGTATAGTGTCCCCATCACTATACTTGGGCATTTGGAGCCACACAGACCGCAGGGAGAGTGCCCCCTACTAGTCCCGCTAACACCTCTTGATGTAGGCAAAGGAGATAATTTGATTATTCCAAGAGTCGTATTCCAAGAGTCTCGTGCACAATCATGGATAGAGGCAAATGTGGGAAAGTGGCAGCAAATGAGTATGGGAATGTAACCCTGCAATACAAGCAAGGCAGCCTCTCTGAAGGAAGAGCACCACCTGCTGGTCGACCAGTTACACTACCAACAGCAACCTGGTTCTCATTTGACGCCTCCATCTCCCGGTGCAGTGTGTGGATCTATAAAACAGGTTGACAGTAATTTATCCGTTGTTGTAATTTATCAGTTGTAACACTGGTTTTAAATAGAACTTACAAGCCGTTCAGCCCCATCAAAGGTATTGTACCACACACCATGACCCAGAGCTGCAATGACAGCTTTGTTTATTGAAATTGGTGCAGGAGGAAAAGAATATAAAATTAGTGTCCATTCAATCAAAGAAAACAAAGGCCTAAAGCTGAAAGTATTAAATGAAAGCATTGTGTTGTGGAAATGCTTTCACATCACAATGGAACAATACCTTCATTAATGTGCTGGTATAATAAAAAAGCTCAATTCATGTTTATTTCAAGGATTTTTTTGTTGCTCTTGTTACTAACAGTATTTTACATATTCACAACATGTTTAGCATGGATGACTCAAGGTACAGTATGACAATAAACAAGGTACAGTATGAGAGGTGGTCAAACTAGGTATTGCCTGAGTTTTGAGGACTGATTTGGACAGTGAAATAGCTGCTGCTTTTAATATGGCCTTTCACACTTCAGATACAGACTACTGACTGAAATACCAGAAGTCGTGAGAGCAAGTATATTTCTTTGAGTGACGATTTCTGTCATGTACGTTCATTTTTGATCATGGAGCAAAGAGCTGTCATCTCAATGTCTGAATTGCCTGTCAAAAGATTATGTATCTTTTTGTGCTTTCTTATGTTGGTCAGCACTTGTTTTGTTTTTATATTTCACAAGAGTATTTGTTTGGCTTCTCACATTCCTGAGATGCTGTGCGATTTTAAGAGTTGTTATTCTACAGGTGGCACATCACTGCTTTCTCTTTTTGCCAGGAAAAATGAACAAAAGTTAGGTTTGGCCTGCACAAACCATTTATTTAATAATTAATTGTAGTCATATAACAGTTTTTCTTCCATTGGATCCCAAAATGCTTTATATCTAGGCAGGCGACTTTAGGATAGCCTGACTGGGGCAGCCCAGAGTGAAATGTAACCATAACACAAGGCTTACCACCTTTACCCTTTTGAACATTAACCTTTAATAATCAAGACCTCTGTTTAATGTCATTAATTCATACCTCCTACTGCACTTCCACACTGGGTTATTGGTTTTAGAAATTCTAGTCTAAAGGACAGAATGCCACCTACTGGTCTACCAGGACTACTTGCTTTTATTGGGGGGCTAACCAATACTAACCAGGCCCAGCTCTGCTTGGCTTCTCTTCTGAGATCAGGCTAGAACATTGTAACAACTTCTGTTTTGATACCCAGAACTCCAAGATGAAAGACTGAGGAGGGAAGGGGGGGGACAACTTTTCTCTTGTGAAAAACCAGACTTGTTTAAAGGGCTAAATCTGGAAAATGCTTGCAGTGTTTTTTTCCAGAACCTGAAGGATGTGGTGAGAGAGCTTTCCAGGATCTGATTCTATTTCATTTCCTACATCTTGGGTATAAATTATATTGTGCGCCTTTGAATAAAGGAATGTGGGCTATTTCATTACTTAGGGGGGTTAAGACTCTTGATTGTGTTGGAACATTGACTGCTCACCTAATTCGCTGACAGAAAATGTACATACAGTGCTGTATTGAGTTTTTGTATTAGGATATTTCTTTGGTTTTCAGTTTTAGTCAAAGTTAGTACAATTAGTAATCAATGTCTTAACTCAGTTCACAGAATGTCAGGGAAATTTTTTTTTCTTTCTCACTGGTTCCTCTGAAACAATCTCATTAAAGTCTTGGGGAATTAATTTTCCTCTTGTCTCTAATCCTTTGCCGTTCAGATCTTATACTTAAGCCTCCATAAGCACCGAATAAAAAGCTTGAAAGTGTAGAGAACAGTGCTCAGAAGAACCTGGAAGATGCTTTACATCAATGAATAACAGGGGCTCATTGCTATTCTGTCAATTTTGAAAGATTGCCTTTCATCTTGTTTTAATGTGGACTTTCTTTGTGTTCTTCTAATACCTTTTAATGTTACTGGAAAACAGCAGCATCAAGAAATGACAGTACTTTTCTAAAGAAGTGTCAGTCTGGTGGAGTTTGTTTAAATCCTATTGCTACAATTATCTGACATGTGTGACATCATGTAGTTGAACTCTGAACTCTTGTAACCCCGCAAGTTTGTGTCGTGGTTAGAAGTCAGCACTCTTGCTTTCTGCTCTCCAAGAGACAGGAGCTCATTCTGTTTTTGTACAGAACTCTTTACAGATTACAGTTGTCTGGGAAGTAGGTCTGCAAGGGTGTTGACGTTGCTTGGGAAATTTCTGTATGTGATGTGCATCATAGAAATCTGTGTCTTTGTGGATTAAAAGGAGTTTTTATTCCTTGTTTTCTGGTAGGGAGCAGTACTGTATGGATCCCACACTGGAATATGTGAAGGTAAGTTGTTTCAGTTTAATTAATTCATACTTTTTACATATTGTTTACTTTCTCTAGCTCTTTGATGGTGAAATCCAGGATGTGTTTTAGCAAAACAAAGATATTTTACCCTCAGGTAAATTCATCACTATAGTGTACCTGCATAAATGCTTGTACATTGAATACAATACCTCCGTTATTTTAGTGATTTGTTACTCTTAGAAAAATTGATATAACAAATATATATATATATTAGGTGGGCATACTTCCAGCTTAGTAATGCACAACAGGAGCAAATTTCCGTTTCTTCTTGGAATATGCTCTCTCATTGGTTTATGTCTTAGATTTTACTTTTTTACTTTGCTCCTGCATTTAATGTGTGTTTGTATGTTTGTGTTTGTGTGCGTGTGCTTGTGTGTTTGAAAAACAACTGCATTTCTGCTGTCCTTTGTCTTGTTTTTGCACCTGAAACATTCAGGTAGAAAAATGTGATTTTCAGAAGAGAAAGGTTCCTTCGGTGTTAGGTACGTTTTAGTTTCTTTCTCTTAGTTTCTTTCTCACAGAGTGTATCTGAAAACTTCCTATCTCAAAACTCTTTCCTGCTTATCAAGATCGAAACAGGGCTGGACACACTTCTATCACCTCTGAGATCCTGGCAAGAAAAGTGTTTTCTGCTGAATTTTTTCCAGAGAATGGCAGGAATGGATAAACTTATCTATAAACAGTCATTCTGAGATTACTCAGGAAAATATGTTAGATAATGTTTTGCCACAAGTGGGCTGTTATGGAGTCATTTTGTGTTGTTCTGCACACACACAAAGGTTTTTTAAAGGGTTCTCCTTGGGTTGTTGGCTTGTTGGTATTTGAAGATGATTTCAATTGCTGTGAAATAATCTTTTATGGAAAATGGCTTTTATGAATAACTTATTTCTTTATATTTAACCTATCATGTCAGAGGTATTTCTTAATTTTGTCAAGCTATTTTAAAGGCAATGGGGAAAGATTGTCCTGACATGAAAAAAGTTTCATCCAACAAGTGACTGAATGTCAAGAGCGTAGTAGTCTAAATGACATAATAAATTAAGAGGTTAAAGAGGATGACATGGTGATGCAGTGGTTAGCAGTGCTGCCTCACAGCACTGGGGTCTTGGGGCTAATTTTGGGCTTCAGGGTGCAATCTGTGCGGAGTTTGTATGTTTTCCCTATGTTTGTGTGTGTTTCTTTCGGAAGCTCTGGTTTCCTCACATAGTCCAAGGACAAAGATACTGGTAGGTTAATTGACTTCTTGGAAAACTGGCCCTGGTGTGAGTGAGTGCATTTGAGTCAGTGTCTGCCCTGATATGGACTGGCAGTGCATCCAGGGTGTACCCTGTCTTGTGTCTGTTGCTTGCTTGGATAAACACCGGCTCCCCTGTGACTGTGTATTGGATAAAGCAGTTAGAAAATGGATGGATGGCAGGATAAGATGGAAGAAGCGCTTCATAAAATTGTTAAAAAGAATAAGATGTTCGAAAGATGACGAACCAGCAGGTGTCTCACTTTCCTCTGGTCCAGAATTTCTAAACTAACACCCTAGTTGAGGACAGGAGAAAATCTGTCGGAGGTCTATATTTTGAATAAGGTGTTAAACCATCTGATTTACTGTAACCTCAGTGCTGTGATTAAACCTACTTTGGGCTTGCACAGTCCTCAGCTCACTCAATTTCCCCCTAGATCAATAGCTGAAGTAATCTATTACCTCTCCACCTGGAGATGATAAGATCCTGGGACACAATTCATGAACCAAGACAGCTGGGCTGAAAAGCCTTCTTTTGTTTAGAACCTTTCTTATGTTCATAGAAAAGAAAAGCAAATGGCAAATCACCTCTTGTGTACCGTTATCGAGACACTGTAATCTAATTCCTCATGTAAGGTCACTTAGATTCAGCAAAATTATAGTTCAGTCATAATAACATGGCAGAAATCTATTTTTGTATTGATCCTTCTGGCTTGAGTTTATTCTTTTGTTCTGATAGGCTTGACTTGCTTCCTTAGTTCTGCTTTGAGAGAGGGCATAAATGCTTTTGCCCAAGTGCCCTTACAAGTGTATTCTGTCACCACACAGCAACCTCTCTCAGTTGTCTGAGATCTTTGCACTCACTCCCCTCTCACTTGGGTTGGGTTCTCAAGCCAACATAAAAAGCAAAGAGCTGCTGACAAGACTGAATGACCTAACGAGTGGAAGTGGAGACCAGGAGCCAACACAAGCATTTAGTAGGGTCGCAGGTATAAACCTGAGACAAGCAAGTGATATAACAGGGGCTGCATTAAAAATCATTTCTGAGCCCGACCCATGGCCAGGAACATAGTCCAAGATTGTAAGACATAGACTAAGCTAAGGAAACAAGCTACTCTTCACAGTCTTTTGGGTTTCTGAATTAAAGGTAATGACATCACAACGGCAAGGTTAATTCAGGCTTGCTTTTTAACTGTGAGGCATTTTGGTAGAACAATAATAAGTGTCATTGCATTTGTTGGATGGAATCAGCTTTATAGTTGTTTCTCCCGGTCCTTGTGGTCTGACCTCTGACTCTCCAGCAGAAATCAGCCATTCAGACAAAGATGTCTGACAGATTGGAGCCAAAGATCTTTACTTTATATTCTGTATCTTGTAACACTGTTTTAGGAAGCCAAGGTAAAGATGAACTTTACTTACAAAATTCTGCCAAAAAGTGAAGCGATTTAACTTCTGCTCACCATTTTTGGCATAGTATTCCTCTAATGCACACATCATTTCTTTATTTAGTCCTGAATTGTTAGTTCACACCTTAACTTCTAAGGACATCCTTAGTGGAGAGAACACTGCTTGTCTTATTTATTTTTCCTATACTGTGAAAAAAGTGAAGTAAGTGAAATTTTAAAGAACGTATTACTATAGTATAAAGTAACACTATAATACTGCGTTAGGAAGAACAGAAAATAATGTTGAGACTGAGAAACAAAGGCAAAGAAACTATAACCCAGGACTGAGAAAACACCTGGCATTTAAAGTAGAGACATGCAGGGTTGCAGGCAGAAAAAACATGAACTATAAATGAAAGTTGAGAAACAACAAACTTGAAGAAGCTACTTTAGAGAAATAAGTAAGTGTTCCTACTGATACACCATTTACATCTTTTACAGGCAATATACTGTAGTGAAACAATACAAAACAGTGTTTAGCTAAACTGTAGGAGATAAATCAAGGAATACAAGGTTACAATTATACAATGCATTAGTAAGACCTCATTTACAATGCTGGGTACAATTATGTTCACAATGCTACAAAAATAATACTGAATTAATTCCAGAGAAGAGCAATCATATAAATTCCCGGGGTCTTTGCAGGGAGTACCCTGCACTGACAGAAGACTATGATGGTAACTAATTCACATACTCAAAATCCTCAAAGGCACTGACAAAGTGAACACTGTGGACATAATAAAAATCAACATCAAAACACAACCCAAAGGGTACAAATGGAAAGTAAGGGAAGTATATTTAAAACAGAATAGAAGGCACTCCTTTACGCATGAAGGGTTGTAGGAGAATGGAACAAGCTGCGCAGCTGCATTGTTGAAGCTGATACCCTGGCTTCTTTCAAGAAATGGATGGATGAGATCCTTGTATCAGTTAGCTGCTCACTACCAAGCTGGCTGGATGGTCTCCTCTTGTTTGCAACTTTCCTTAGATGGACATCTAAGCTCATTTTATTTGTAAAATGTAAAAAGGGATTCAGCACAAGCTGCCTACAGCATGAGACACAGAGAAAAAGTACATCAAAGGGTACTGTGGTTTCTGGTGGGCAGGTGCCTTGTTGTACAGAAGTAGCCCGCAAAAGTAGTTTAAATAAAATCTATGCTGCGGCAGACTTTTACGTCTGTGACACACTTTTTTGTATTATTCATAACCGGAGACTTGCATACAAATCCTGGTGTCAGTGATTAGAAGAGACTGATGTTGACCCCGCAGTGAAAGATGCAATGATTGCTTCGGTTGAAAGGGAGATCTGAATTTGCCTGTGCCAGTGTCTGTGTTTGACTCATTTTGGTCTCTTTTATGTAGTCTAGTTCTGTTAACAGAGACGATACAATAGGATGGACGGAGAACCCATTTAAGGTATCGTTGACTCCTAACATTTCTTGCTCAGCTGAAACTAGTTCGGTGTGATGCAGTGTGATATTTTGTGTTCAGCAGTTGGATTGTAGAAGTGAAGTGAAAAGCTAAGAATCATCACGCACAGTGAGTGATTGAGATAGTAGAAGACAAAATTCATTTTGATGCTCTGTCTGCCCCCTCACATATGTTAGGTGCAGTGAGAAGCCCATTTAATAGAAGCTAGGTGTTGTGTTTCCTTCACTGATGACCCAGCCAGAGAACAGAAGTGTATGGGAAGGAGAAGGCACAGAAAACCTAAGTGGAAACTGTAAACTGACCTGCTCTTCTCCACAGAACTCTGTGGGGAAAGCCTGCTCGCTGTGAAATGATCCTTTCAGAGAATTCTTTTATCCCACCCAGTGAAAACAATCCGCTCTGCTTCGAATTAAGCTGCTAACAAGTCATGAAAGAGATTTAGGAAAACAATGGCACTCTGTATGGCCTGGGAGATTTTCGGCCCTTTATGAACCAGATAATGGGCCTTTTTAACTGACTGTGCAGCTCTGCATCGAAGCAGTCATATTCTCAGAGCAAAAATACATACGCCTTTGTGACTGGCAGCATCAAGCTTCGCCAGAAGGGGCATGAGTGCTGACACCGTGTACCAGCTGGATCAGTGACTGTTCGACAGCTACCACTTTAGTAGCTGAAAATATTGCACGCCAGAAAACAGAACTTTCCCAGGCTTTAAAGCTACCATGAATCCTTTATCATAAGCCATTTTACACCCATTCCTTACCTCCACCAAAGCTTTCAACATACAAAGCTTTGTATAAAATACCTAATTCTCTTACATGAGTTTTATTTACTGGAGTTATTAATATTATGGCCCTTTCTTTTTGCCAAAGAAATGTTTTTGAACCTTGAACGATTTTGACCGTTCCAAGGAACTAGCTCTGCATATTTCCTGCTAGTTTAA
Organism: Lepisosteus platostomus; assembly: GCF_059453375.1. Classification (NCBI taxonomy): domain Eukaryota; kingdom Metazoa; phylum Chordata; class Actinopteri; order Semionotiformes; family Lepisosteidae; genus Lepisosteus; species Lepisosteus platostomus. The sequence goes on from NC_142621.1 coordinate 28,618,190, forward strand.
AAAATATGACAAACAAGTTGAAGGAGAAAACTTGGCCAGTGAAGTGCACTCAGAAGCACTTTGTGTACTTGATTCATGATGAGGCTACAAAGCTTAATAACAAGCTTGTTACAATTAAAGCAACTTGCATTCCAGGGTCCAAGTCTCTTTCGATCTATAACGTGATAAAAACATACTCCTTGAATAAGAGCTTGTTTAATCTTTACCAGTGTGACTTAATGATTAACTGAAAAATGTAAATCCAAACATTTATCTAAAGAAGTTTAGAATATTGTTTTATTTTGCCTGGAGGGATGGGATAAACTCAAGGGGACTAGGATCTGCTGGAGAAGAGGATGTAGTGATAGAGTTTAGTTCTAAATGTGTGCTAGGGCACTTCTGTCTTGAGTCTCAAATAGTTATAGTATCTTTATTGAATTCAACTCCAGCAGACGTGATATGTAATAGGTAGCCTATTCTGATGTAATGTTAGCTTCAGTTGCAAAGGACACAGTTTATTAGCACAGGTTCTAAAGCTTGGAAACGATTATTCACACGCATACTTACTTGCATAATTAATAAATACTCTGGATCTTGGTGACTGGCTCTCATCTTGGCCCATGATACTGTAGGTTTTTATAGGTGTCCATAAATCCTCACTGGGCAAAGACATACCATTAGCAGTAATGTTCACCAATTAAACAAGTTGTTATTGATACAGTAAAGCACCTCATAGCTTAGGTGAAATTAAAACCAGATTCCTGTCTAGCCCTCCAAGGCAATGACCCCTGCAGCAAATAGCATTTTTTCTGACATTTACTGTTAATTGTTATACCACTGTGAAACCTAAAGGAACTAAAAGTCTTAATTTCCCAACTTGCTGCTCATTACTGTAATAGTAACACTAGACTTAAGTAACATGAGTGAAGATGAACAGTGCCCTCTTGTGGCTTAGACAAATACCTTGTACTGTATTGTGATTTTGACAATAAAATTTACTTAAATTCTTTATGCGAGCCTAATTTATATAAAGACTGATACACAGAAACGTGTGGAATAATTGCCCAGTTAATTAACAGATTTAATGGTGTCATTTGACTGAACAGTTGCAGACTACAACTGTTGTCACACAGTTGAGGTCTATGGATTGCCCTGCTTCTCATTCTTGTTACACCCCTAATTGAGCCAAACTGCTCATTTGTTCATTTTAAGTATTATTTTTAAAGGCCTTTAACAGCTGGTAACTAAAAACAGATTTCTGACCCATGATCTGATCTTCAATATACTGTAATTCAAAGGGGCCCAGTCATGATCCTGGAGAATCTCAATCCATTAAATTTCACGTAGGCCGCTAGGTTTACATGGAATAAACCTTTACTTGTTCCTTTGCACTCTTTAATCAGCATAGGATCAGTTTCACTACTAAAGTGTGTTATTTGTAAATGAAATACTTTAGAAATTGCTGGGAATGGTCACTCTGCAGATCTCAAGGACTACAGCTGGCTGTTTCTGGCTGAAAAGAAATTAACTGATGATTTCAGGGTGACTTTTAAGACTCCCTGAGCTGTAACTCTCTAGGCCCTGCAGTGGACTTCTCAGTTGTGTTCTCAATTAGTTAAACAGCCCTGCTGATAAATTGATATATAGCACTGTGGGGGCTAAAGGGTATTGTTGCAGAATGGTTTCAGATCATCCAGCCACTGCAGCAGGACAGGGTTAAATTTGGAAAAAGAAAAGAAAGTGTGAATAGAGCAGAATTAAAGAATTAGGCTGGTTTGGTTCTTGCCAACCAAAATCTTCTACCAATTAGGTACTGATGGAAGCAGGGCAGTGTCACTGACTTTTGCCAGGAGTCCGTGTGCGAATGAAGTTCATGTTTTTCATTAACAAAATACAAAATCAAATGTATAATGTGGGTGACTGTTAACAAAAACAAATGTAACAGTAACATTATGTCACCATAAAAGTGCAAATTAACACTGTTAACACATATCGCTCTGGTGCTTGCAAGTGTTCCAAACCACTGTGTTTTGACTCAGTACATTTGTTTGCCTGTCTGCACACACAGTGGGATGTTTAGGGTGGCAAAATACCCGAGAGACAGTGGAAAACCCAGCTGGCAAGGAGCGGAGCCACACATGTGATGAGATAGCTTTAAGTTTTATTTCTATCTCATCTAAAAATATTTCTCTTTAACAGTGCCAAGTGATAATGTAGCAATAGTATTCTTTCGGCAGACAATGAGTGTTCAACTTTCACATCGCTTTGTTATAAGTTAGAGCAAGGCTGAGCAACTCCTCCTCTGTCACCAAGAATCCAGTTGACCTGGGATCAGTTGGCATCAGTACTGGAGATTAGGGTTAAACTTGTTCAACCAACCGATTAACAGTTAGGCCATTTCGCTAATTGAGAGTTCAGGCCTGAGGACACAGTAGCCCCCCGGGTGTTAAAACAGAAGCCCCAGGCCTCGTCCCTGATTACATCTCCTGCTGTTGCTGCATCTCCTGACAACCAGATTTTTCTTGAATGCTGGAGGCATGGCCTAGCAAATGACCTCCCTAACTTCATTCTTAGACAACATCTCAACGGTAAAATGTTGCTTCCTGGAGTAACATTTTTTAATAGCCCTGTGGATGATAACAACAAAAAGGTTAGAAGGAGCTAAGAATGGCCAGGAAAGTTAGAAAAGTTCTCAGTAATGGATACAAGCTTCTGAGCTTGGCTATGCCAATAATACATAAAAAAATAGACTGGGCAGAGTTCAGCCCAGGGGAGGTTTTTATTTATATCAAGCATCCAAGGCCTAAGTGAGCCGCAATTAGCTTTTTTCAGACTATCCACAGGGAGAGCATTCCTTTAGTGTTATGAGGGTGTGCCAGCATGCTTTAAAGTCACTATTTACATTTTATTAGCAGTTAGGGGGAAATGAAGTGGAGCTAAAACTGATAAATATTCCCAAGTTTCAACAATTTTTTTTTAACATTTCCTGTTCATTATAACTGCATAGTTCTAAGGGCTGTTTGAAGTAATTATTGTGTTGTTTTTTTAGAGGAAAGGAGTGGTACAATTGCTATGAATGATGCTGGAATCTTTGCACTGCTAATGGAGAACAGTCATAGTCATTAAACACTGAGATGTCAAGTCTCACACATGGAGCGTGACACATGCATTCTGAAGTTGGCTCACACCCACACACTTGAATCTCATGTACTGCCTTCATGCAGACACCTTATTTCTAGAAAGTGGAAAAGCAAAAAAAAACTAACTAAAAGAAACCCCTTCTGGAAATAACTGCAACAGTGGCATTTTCTAGGGGATGGAAGAGGTTATCATAAAGGGAGCTTTGAATATTCCTTGTTTTAAACTCTTTTAATTTGGAAAGTGAAGAAGAACCTGCTGAACACTTGTTGATAAAACAATAAGTATTTCTTCAGTCATTGGCAATACATGTGTTAATTTCAGTAGTTGTCACTGATGGGTGCAAATCAGAAAGCTGTCACTGTTTGTTTCTCATAATCTATACAGATTGTGGCTATAGCAGTTAAAGTATTTATTTGGAGGAATAAAACATGTATTCCATAGAAGTGTAAGCTGAACAAAATAAAACATTTATACAATGTGCACAGAAATTGAGTTGTAAAACAGTGCTGTCAAGCTGTCTGATTCTGATTGAGGCTGTTTAAAAAAGATGCTTTTCCCTTCACTCACAGAAAAGGCAGGGAATACAACTCTATAATTAACACATTTTAGTGGTTTCTGTGTTGTTGTTTTTTGCAATATTCCACTTTACATGGGAAAATGTTTGAAATATCCTGAAAATACTGCACGCCAGTACAGTACGACACCCAAGGTGGAACACCAAAAAGCAAGAGGTAAAGGAAAATAAAAAACTGCAAGACCCCATCTCATGTGGAGAAAGCAAAAAGATAGGCATCACTTTCTGGTCTCGGATCTCACACATTTGAACTGAAAGTCTCACACTTGAGACCATGACCCCTTGGCATCTGTGTAAAATTGCACAAAGTAATAAACTGTTTAGGGCTTACATTATACAGTACTGTATCTGCAAAGAGCAAAAACATCACCAACAAGTTATAAAAACAATACACTTTGGGAATAAATTGAAAGCCCTAATAAGGCTGTTTTTTCAGTGCTGCTTGTATCACTGAGATGAAACACAAGTTAAAAATGAGCTCTCCAGTTGAGCTTCAATTTGTACGCGAAGCACTTTTACTTAAACATGAATTGGCTGATAGTTATGCATGGTTTCCGTATTTTTCCTGCAGGGTGAAATTGTTTTCAGCTAAGTGCTGCTGCAGCATTCAGTGTGGCATTCCTCAATGAATTTGGTTTCCTGCAGCTAATCCAGCACCCTTGTCAATTTTTCAGTAGTTCTTTTATCTCAAAAGGTTTCCCTGGAGGAAAGCAGCATTCTGCTGAAGAAGGCAGAGAGGAGATGCTGAATAAGGGGCTTTTTCAGTGGCTCAACTTATACTGGTTTCCAAGGGCCTGCTAGAATAGGTAAAGGCTATAGGATGCCCAAAAGTTACATGAAAAACACTGACAACTACAGATAGGAAGGTTCTCTTCAGTCTATCGACTTACATGAAAAACATTGACAACTACAGATAGGAAGGATCTCTTCAGTCTATCAACTTCATCTAATACCTTCGTATTTCTTCATCCAAGAACGTGTGCATTTCTTCTTTTGAATGCTCCACAGTATAACGCTATGGACATTAGCGTACTGTCTCTTTCTGTAAATAAGGCCCTTCCGTTACTCGTCTTAATTATTTTCACTTAGCTTCTCTTCATATAACTCGATTCATATAACTTCATAGAACTTGATTTCAAGGCTGCCTTTGAATCTAGTTTTAAGTTACTTTAATTTTCATAAATGCCACGACTAAAGCTTGATTATCAACAAAATGGTGTGGTTTACAGTGCCTGCAGCTTTCCATACAATTAATTGAGACTGGAAAAAAGTGTTTAGGTCCAATACTCTTCAGCTGTTGAAGAAGACAGTGCACTCTGGAGACTTCCACCCAGTGGGGGCTGAACTCTTAATTTAACGTTTCCTTTTGAGACACATTTCCTCCCAATGTGCTGACAGCTTTATTGCTTGAAGGAAGAAACCCAGAGAATGTCCTGGCGTGCTAAAATCTGTCTTTTACTCAGATGAGACACAAAGCAATTCATCTTTCTTAGTGACTGAAGTCATTTTCAGGCTCTTTTACCACTGTATTTCTTCATTATGAGCTGAATGTATATTCCTTTTTCCCCACTTAAAGAGCATTCCGCATGACAAATAGCCACAAAAAGAAATTGTAACTAGAAAAAGACTATTTTATGTCTGTTGGAAGTCATGTAGATACTAAATTAACTTGTTAATTATTTTTAAACAAGCCTGCTGAGACAGTTATTTCTATATTTAACATAGCTCTTCCTTCCTATATTTTTCAGTTTTTGACTTTTTAAGTTTTCATTTTGTTCCAGTACGCCATTACAAAAGAAACTTGCAATACTAATGTTGATTTTTGAAAATCAGGCACATACAAAAGAAAAAAATATTGAAAAACAGTATTATATTGTTTCATATTTCAAAAGCTAGAACAAAGCAGTAATTTTGGACTGCTCTTGTTTGAAAAACGTTAGTTTGTTAAATAGATTAATTTTCACTGGTTTGCTTGTATTTTTCAGATTTCTAACTTAATGCTTTTGGACTAAGTTTCATTAGGGTCCTCCAGACTTTAGTAGGAAAATGAACGAGAGGAAAGTAAATGTTCCTTGCCTTAATTAAGATTAACATCTCTGGATGATGCTCCATCCTTCATCCTTGAAAATCCTTCAGGGCTGAAACAGAATTCAGCATTGACTCACTACTTGTGGAGCTGCATGATAGAAAGCAAACAGATCTGAGGTCAGAGCAACAAGATGAAGGTGTCAGTATCCCTCGACTTTTTGAACATTGTTGGCAACCTGGTCTGATTGTTCTCTTTGGAGTTTAGTTCACATCAGGCCTGGGTGTTAGTCTTATTGGAGGCATGAAGAGGCTGCTTGATCCCTGTGGAGTTGTGAAGCTAAGCAAGGTGTGCTTTTTTTTTCATAATCGGTGCCTTGCATGATGGGCTTGCAGGTAAAAAAGCACACTCAATAGGACTCTTGTTCACGCTTAGGTTTTGTCTGTAGAAAGTCCTTTGTTCAGCTTGAATGATTATTTGACTCCCTTAGTGGGGCTCCATCACTATTCTCCACGCCTGACAAAATCCATTACATGCTCATTATTTGTTGTACAGTAAAAAGAAGACTCTCAAAGCTCTGTGCCTGAGTGCAAAATGTTTTTTCTTTTCATTCTCCAAATAAGGCAAGTTAAAATTCCCAGGGCTTTAATAAGAAAAAAATATATATTTTCACACCCGCTTTGCTTCTTTAATGTTTGACAGTTGCTTTAAAAAAATGGCACAAATGTTGCTACAGAGCAGAAAGTTTGAAAAAGTGTGAATTTAAAGAGATACTTCACCATGTGTCATATTCAAATTTGTTTTTTGTCATCTCATGCTTAGTTTAGACAGGCTAAACAAGAGGACACTTACACTTCAAAAAAACATTGGTTCATTAAAACAATACCCGTCTTCATGATGTGACTGAATTTACCCAGGAACCCCTTTGGTTAATTTGGGTTTTCAGCTTTCTGCTTTATCTTTGGCAGTGCACTTCACAATCTGAAAATGAATACAAAACAAAAGTAGCAGGAATCCTTTCACTAATGCAGTGACAATCAGTGCACTGGGGATGCAGCACTACGAGAAGGATGTAACCATACAACGCTATAGAAAACTGTTCTAAATATGTCTCCTAGCTCGGCTCTTGAAGTCTTAATAACCCTGCAGAGTTAGAAATATCGGATCTTATTCTGTATTGCTTAGTGGAACGTGGGGGGATGCAGAGCTGGGGTAGTTAGCACTGAAGAGCTCCCAGATGGTTAAGATTTCATTCGCGGGAGAGAAAGATCACATGGGGATTCTAGCATTCCTTACATGGAGTGCTGTGGCTCAGCAGGCTACAATACAGTAACATACCCTGAGTGCTGGCTGTTGCACACAGCAAGGCAGAGCCAGACTGAGAGAGACTGCCTAACATGCAACCACAGACGCGCACTCAGGAGCGACTTGCCTGATGATTTTGCGGGGAAAGGAACCTGTGTCAGGGCTTTTGCTAAATTTTTCATGTCCTCCCTTTTCAATTAACTGAGTGGGCTCAAAGATGTCTGAGAGATGCAATATTCTGAGGACTATCACAGCAGCCCTGTGCTGCTTCTATCAGAAGAGCTCAGTTATCAGTGTGAAGGTGAGTGATGGACTTGCTGTCTCTCCTGTTGCCAAGAGGTGGGCTCCTGGTGTTGCTGTTTCTCAGTGTCAGGATTCTGATCTACCTGAACTGTAATCAGTGTTGTCTCATCAGAGGATATAATTCACATTTACAATAATATTAGTTGATCTACAGTAGATTGATATAGAACTGCAAGTAAAGGGTTATGACAAGTATATATATATATTTAAATCCTCTAGTTTTTTACTTTACATGTTAACCTACACAGTTTGGCATTGCAATTGCAACAATATTTTCTAGCATTTTCTAGATAATATTTGTACTCTACTAGCTGTATTTTCAATTCTTCAATGGTTGGCAGAATATTTTGCCATCTTTTCCTATTGGCGACGTGAGCCAGATGTCCAATTTCCCATCTTTAGTCTTAGCAGCTAAATTTTCTGTATTCTGTGAGCGATCAGAGTGGAGAAGAATCTTCAGCTGCCTATTACTTTGTTTTTTTTAATATGCTCAGCTTAGCACTTGGTGCTGGAACAGATCTCATTACTCAAAGCTCTTATTTTAAGCAAGCGGGTCCTTATGACATTACAATGAGTCAGAGTCCTAGACTGTGAGGATATAAGGTTGGCAGTGTTGTTTAGGTTTAACTGATGGTTGTGATTAATTTAAAATTATTTGAACTGTTTCTATTTTGGAGGACTTGGTCATTTTGGTCATAGAAAGGAAAGTTAATTGATAGGGGTATTTATCTTGCACACTAACATGAATTTGAATGTATTGATTATATTCTCCAGCTTCAGTGTTTGTTTTTGAGCCAGAAACTGTCAACAGATCTCCCCACACATCCTGTTGTTAAAGCCAGCGATTCAAAGATTGACAGATTTAATTAATTGATTGATTCAATTGTTTGGGTAAAGGTTTAAAGATATGATCACACCAGATTTCTGAAATGGAAATAACCCAAGATTCCTCATGTGGGTAATCTCTGGTACTGGAGAACAGCACACACACACACACATTTATGAAAAATCACAGAAATTCACTCCAAAACACCTCAGAACAAAGGGGTGTTTGGAGGTAAAGAGTTATTTCACTATTGACATTGAGGACAATTGCAGTAAAGAGAGCATTATTATTGGGAGAACAAAATGCTTGTACTCCAGTCTTCTGTCTACACATAGTTTTGGGTTATTTTAATACGCAAAAAGATCTTATTTGGATTTAGACCCATTTCAAGAAACTATTTTTGAAGTTGTGTTCTGTAGGCTCAATTAATAACACAAAATTCCAATTTTAGGTTGTGAGGATTAAATAGAACGGTACTATTTGAGGTACTTGCTGGTCTGTATATAGACATGATCTTGTACATAAAATGGAAGAGGAGCTGAGGACTTATGAGTGAGGAGGGATGAAGTGTAGTGATGTATGAGGAATATTAATAGAACTTTGCCAGCAGAAAGAAAAAACATTTTCAGTCTGCCACCTTCATCTTAACATGAGGAGGGCTGTCAAGAATGTGTCTTTGTTATATTTTATGTTTTGCATTTTTTTGTTTTGAAGTTATACCTATCTAAGTGTACAGAAAAGGTGTTAAAATATCATGCCCTTGAAGCCCCTGAAATGTAACTGGAGCACACTTCTACTTTCTCCTTGACTATCTTTTGTTTTCATGCTTTCAGAAGACAAAAAAATGGATGGTTATTGACTCAAGACAGTTTTTAACAGAAACACTGTATTGCTGCCTGAACAGGTTTGTGGACTACCAGTCCTTAATATCAACTTATTAAAGTATTCTTTAGTGATTCCAGTCCCTACCCAATTCTCACAACTCCCTTTACAAAAGAACCTCTGGAACGTTTTGTCCCAAAAATAGAGTGAAGTTTGTTATTCTTGATGTCTGGTGTTTGGTCCATAGGGTCTGGGGCTCTGAATGGAGTTTTAACTGTTTATTTTGGCTGGAATTATTAGTGCTTAAAATAGCTGCTGGGTTGCCATAGAAACATTCCATTTGGGTCTGTACCAGATGGACCTGGAGATTGGGGGTGGCGGGCCTATGAGCTTCAAAATAGTGTAGACAGTGTTGGGTCTGGCTGAAGAGGTCATTCAAGATGGAAAAAGGGAAGTACAAGACTTGTTCTGAGCCCTAGGACACTGGAGACTAGCTACTGTATATATTTAAGTGACACTAAACTGAGTAGTCTTTTCCCTTTATTGAAGTGTCAACTGTCCTGGTAGTTCACCCACATTCTCAGCTTCTGGCAGCAGGATTTCATTCATCTGCCTGCTGTGGGACAACATGTTCAGACACACCTTGCTCTTATGCCACATGTGTTTTACAGTCTTTCACAGCTGGTAAGACAGGGCAGGGCTGGCAGGATATGTGCACTATTGTGGTGAAGGGACATTTTTGTGTCTTGTGTCTGGTTTAATCTCCAGAACTACTGTATTATAGAGGATGTGGTGCAAAGGTAAAAAGATTTAGATTTTGTTTACACAATCCAATCCTTTGGATTTGTTTTTAAAGCAGATCTGCAGATTTCCCTCGTTAGGGCAATGTGGTTGAATATAGCCTTTGCAAGCATGCCAGAGCACTCTGTCTCTTCGTCTGCTGAAATTAAATCGAAGTGGGTGTCAGATGAACTCAAGTGGTCTTCAAGTGGCAAACTGGAGAAAGTTAGATGTTCTAACACCCTTCCTAGAGTAGGACCCCCATTAAACATTACAGTGTTTTCCTGTGCTGACAGTGATAATTCACAGCATGAGAGTCCCTCTTGACAAGAGACAGGAGGAGATGCTAAACAAGCAAAACCTCCTGTAAATCAATGCCACTCAAACCACTCCTTTGCACATATTCCTAGGACTAAGGGTTTGTAGCCATTCATCGCTTTAACATTCTATTTTCCTGAAAAGCCCCTCTGTTTTTTGGAGATGATTCTCTTTATCTGTTTCAGAATCCCACAGAAAGCATTTCTTCCTGATACCAATGCGGTCAGGACATTAGAAGAATCTTTACAGCTGGAACTGGCCCTAATCCATTCAATCAGCTCTGTTTTAAATCTGTTATTTTCTTTATGATGGAAACACTGCAAGCTGGCTTGTACATTACAGAATGTACAGGATGGTGTCATTAATTAATGGAGGTGGACAGAAGAACTAAAGGTTCTTATGAGCAATCCCTGGTACTATAATCCTTGGTGCATTATCTATATTCCTGTGTCACGGTTTTTGCTTGTTATTAAGACCCTTGACAATGAGACTCCTGCAATTACAGGAGAACCAGTTACTATTTAATGCGTCATTGCACAGAACAGTACAACATTAAACCATAAATAAATGTGTTCAAGGTCTTTAAGCAATCTTGCACGTAAAATTCCACTGAGGCACTGCTGATACTGGCATTTCTAAGACTTAGACTGTCTTCTGTATACAGTTCCCTCCAAAAATATTGGGGAAGCAAAGTCAAAAATGTTATTTTTGCTTTATATGTGAGTAATTTGTATTTGTGATTCTGACATGAATATGATAACTACAATATATGTTATTTTTGGGTAAGTTCATGCATACATTTGGTCATACTGGCACAGAAACATACTTGTTCAACATTGATTTCAAGTTACCATAAGTATTTGGAACTATCATTGCCTCTGCCATGCTTTACAGATGAGGTGGTGCTCTTTAGATTTCATGTAATTATTTGCTCATTTATGTTCATGTAATTATTACTCAATTATTACTGTGTCCATCTGTCCATGAAATGTTGTACTTCTGAGAAAATTCTGAGGCATGGTGGAGGTAATGGCATGGTCTGGCCATTCACGGCTGCCAGTGGAACTTGCTTTATGAATGATACAAATAATGATGATGGCAGCAGAATTAATTCTAAGGTTTACAGAAACATTGCCATGACTTTGGCTGTCTCTAGATCTGTTTCACTTGTCTCTATTGATGATTCAGCTAACCATGACATCAGGAGATTAAATTGTTTACAGAAACATTTTGTCTGTTTGCGTGGGAGAAAATGCTTCCATACTTATTGGGTGGGGATTCACCATTCCAGCATGAAATTAACCTAAAACATATATCCAATACAAACAAGGAGAAAAGAGTGGAAAATCTCAGATTTAAATCCACTTGTTTTGTGTTGAAGAAACAGTCGTAACACCCCAAGAACAGAACAGCAATCAAGTGACTGCAGCAAAGCATCTAAACAATTATACAGTTTTGTAAGCTGTATTGTAGATCATTCAGTTAATGACTTAGAATGCAACCAAAGTTTGACTTTTATGCTCTGTAATTTACTTACAATTCACTTAACATCGTTGGGTTGAACACAAAGTAACTTTTTTACACAATGTGTTAACTGTATACATAAAATGATCCAAAATTAATATTGCTTTGTACTTACTTTTCATATTTATTTCATGATCACAAATACAGTACATATTGACTGCAAATCAAAAGAGCCATTTTGATATTGCTGTACCGATACATTTGGACAGGACTGCCCATCATACTAAGTAATTCTTTGTGTAAGGATTCCAGCAAAGAAGAAAAACAAACTAAAACCCTCTTGGGAACAGGACTGGAAGCATCCATTCATCAGCAGTTCAGCTGCTCAGGCTGAAGATAACATGTGGATTTTGACACTCAACATTTAAATGCAAAACCCAGTTTAATAAATTAAGCAGAGCCTTTTATTTGCCATGTGTCCCATTCTTAAGCAATTAACAGCTTGTGATGGGACAAAACAGGGAATTTACCAAACAGATGTCCTAGAAAGGGATGCTTTGGAGTGTTTCAATTTGAGTCTATCTGGCCGTTAGCTGAAGAATTCTAATTTTGATCTGTCCTAAAGATATTTTCTATTAAACGAACCACAAACTAGCACAAGCAGCTTGGCAATTTGTGATTGTGAAAATGTCTGCTTCAGAAAGTGTGTACAGGAATGAGAACGGCGAGCAGCTAAATGCAACAGAAAGGGGGAAGGATGGTAACAGAAGAAGGACCGAAAGCTCAGGCCTCCCAGGAATTGCATGTGGAGATAAAATATGAAGATGGCCATCGCTGTCATGTTCTCAGTTTACTTACTAAACAGGAAGGGGGTAGCTCCTGTGGAGGTGGATGTAGTTAGCAAATTATGCCCATTACTGGAAAATCAACACAGATGAGGCAGATAGCGTTGTGCATTACAGCCATGCACTTATTATCTAGTCTGATCAGGGTGGAAATCCTCGTCCTCTTCAATCTGGACATCGGCACCTCCCGTGGGAAAGATAATGACCACATAAACCTAATCACTTGTAATTTTACACTTCCGCAGAAATATTTGCAACCATTTGCAAGAAGAGTAAAGCTATGGTTGTTAATAATATTAAATCGATTTCAGCTTCTATTAATAATTGTTGGAGATTTGGGGTATTCACTCCACACTTAGACAATTCAAAAATGAGGATGATTCCTGTTCGCTCTGTTTTGCATGTTACTGAACAGTCCCCCCCTTTTAATGGTGATCATTTACGAGCTGGCTGTGTGCAGTGGTCTGAGTTAGAACTCTGGTGCGGTGAAAAGGATAAACAAGATAAATATAGAAACTGTTCGTCTCATTGATGATTCCAAAGACAATGCGTTGAATTTGCCTTTACTCCGGAAATAATTTCTACTAACATTTGAAAACAGAACAGGTAGCAAAACATAAGCAAAATATACAAAAATGGTAAAAAAATTTGTATTTGGTGAAAGGAAAGAACGGGGGTTGCTCACTCTGCATTTCTCCTGATTTTGATTTAGATTTCTGAGCGCTTGGAGACTCAAAATATTGAATAAAGCTGTTTTCTTTGAAGGGATTTGTATTTAATCTTAAAGTTCGTAAAGCCTTGAAAAGCTTCTAAAGGACAATGGAGCTCTTTATCATTCTAATGCTACTGTGTTGTGGGCATCAGTAATGCCCACGGCTTGCAAATGAAACAGATTATAATGTGTGGGTCCTTGTAGGGCTTTTTGATTCGTTTTAATACTTGATATAGATTCAGAGCTCCATTCTGTTTGGAGATCTGGTTAAGCAAAGAAATGTCACAAGCTCTTTGGCAGAAGAGCTGAGCTGGAGTACAGCGTAGAGCATGGCAGCTCTTGAAAGGGCACTTGGTCACAAGGATGTCAACCAATTCACATGCCCATGTGAACATGGAGGGGATGACCTGGAAAGGGATCGGCAGAGAGCAAATTTATAAACCACTGTGTCAAGTAGAGTTTCGCTATAGATCAAATCATCTAGCATCTAGCCTTGAACAAAAGACTTCAGACATACTGTATATCAATCCCATGCTTCTCTGAAGGCCATTAATTAGCTGAGCTTGATCTTGTGAACCATTTTCCATTAAGAGGATTAAAATTGCCCTCCAGAGTAAACAAACAGAACCTCCAGGGAGGTTCGATGGCATTTCAAAGAGCACAGTTTGCTGTTACTTCACATTTTCATTGAGGGACCTACTGTATTCATGTTACTTTTTGAGGGAAAAGGTGCCATGTGAGGTGTTTTGGGGTAATCTGAAATATTTACTTTTACCATAGGAGCACTGAATCACAGAGAGCTGTTGAGAAACAATCATATTGATGATAGCCCTCCACACAAGGGAATCTGTTTAAAAAATACAGACCCACTAATCAATCATATATATATATAATGATATGTGTAACCATAGAGATGTGCTTCAGAGTATGTAAATAATGGGAATATTAAAAACAGCCATGTTCTGAGTGATTGATTTAGCTTGGAAGTCTGTTTATGAATTCAGTGACAGGATGAATTATACCCATAAATGTATTGAACCCAGTATGAGTAATTGTGTTTCGGCTATTTTTACCACCATGTTCAGAGCTTACTTCCGTAACACTCAGCTGAGTTAAAAAACACTACAGCTGTGACATTCCAAGCTTCTCTGAGGCTCTCTTGCTCTTTCATCCCAGGACCATACAAGCAGGAGTGGATTTCATTCATGCTGAAGGTGCACTCCTCAGCTGGGAGATGCACAGCAGCCTCTATGCACCAGCTGCCCCACTGCAGAGCAGTCCCAGAGGAGAAGGGTGGAATGTCTTTACCTAGGGAGAACTTTTGGGGGCCAGATTGTGCAAGTGCAGGGTTTGACACCAGAGCTGTTAACACCACTCTTATGAACACTGCCATAAGATCTTTATACCAGGTAGTGGGGATCTTGGTTTAAGGATGGCACCTCCTACTACAGTGTTGCCAGTACACAATTTAATTCCTTTTTTAAAACAAAGGGCATGGTGAAAGGAGACAGGGGCGTTGAAAAAGGTCATCATGGACGTGTAGTTTTGCCACTGTATGCATTGCAGCATTTGTGATTGCCATTAAAATAGTGAAACTCAGTCTGTCCTTGCTCCTTTCTGTCAGTTGTAAACTGTTTTTCTTATCTTTTAATTCCTCATTTCCATCCAGAACAATACTTCTCTAGCTGCCCATTGTAAAACCACACCTATTTTGGTTTTGATTCTAATTGTAAGGCATTCATTTATCATCTTCTGTATTTCAGTTGCGTGAAAACCAAATAAAAATATGGAGAAAAAAAATCGCAGAATGTATTTCCAGAAACACATCTGGGCATTTATGGCCTTTTTAGCTGCCGAGGTTTGTGGGACCCAGAAGAATGTGATCTGATGTGGTTTTCAAGCAGATACAAGGGATGCACCCCAAACCTGGAGATCTGAAGACAGCTGAAATATAAATTCTAGACTTGTCGTTCAGAGCTACCCTTTATATAAATAACTAAATATTTAGTCATAAATAAGTGAAGGAGGTAGCAGAATTTTCAGTCCTAGATGGAAACATTCAGGCTAAATTAAATTAATTGAAATAATGACCAGAAGCTTTGACTTTATTTTCTATGCAAATTGATGCATAGACAGCAGCCGACTGTTCCAGAGCTGCAGGAAATCCTGTCAATTACATAGGCTGATGTCCCTCAACACTTTTTGCTGTAGGAAAAAGATCTGAAATGAAGCCCTTCAACTGTCATAAATTAAATTAGACCTGTCATTGTACATCTGCAAAAGGACTAAGATTTCTTTAATAGAGGAATATTTTAAGGTTGGATAAGAAAACATCACATTTTAATTTTATTTTGCATTATAGCTCAGGTTTTCTGGATATTTAACATTAAACCTGTTTTAGATGGGCTGGGAATCCAATGTCAAACCAAATGGATGGAAAAGTACAATTAATAAAATCATGCTTATTTATGAGGTTCTATAAAAGACAATAAATTATAATAGTATAACTGGTTTTCAAATTCTAGCGACACTGGAAGATAGTAAGAAAGGTTACAGATATTAAAAGGCCATTTTGCTCATCTTGCTCGTTTGGCTGACAGGTGCTTATTAGCTTGAGAATCTGTTTATTGATCTGATTCAATAACAGAGTAGTGCGATCTGGACACTCACAACCCCCTTTGTAAAGCCTCGCTTTCCTACTTTCAAACACTTTTAATTCTACATGCCTAAATAATTCCATATTTGACCTCTCTTTGCTCTGTGAGACCTGTATATGTGTCAGTAGAAACGTAACTGATTACCAAACTACTGTCACTGTAACATCTCTCAGGAAGTAACTCCACTGTACACAAACGCATTACAGTGTTACCACACAGCACTTTGGAACACCGGAACAGCCACAAAGAAGAAGAGGCTGTTCAAACCATCAAGCCTGACTGGCTTTATTTCTTTGGCCAGTATAAACAATAAGAAGAGAACTAGTCCCTCTCCCAAGTATAAAACCCCCTTGAAACCTGTAAAACTTATCCCTAACCTGTACAGTATGTCTTTGGGAAGTGGCATGAAAAAAGAGAGCTCAACAAAAATACCCCCAATTACAGGGAGAACATGCAAACTCCACACAGACGTACCCCAGCCAGGAATCAAACCTGGATCCCGGAGCTGTGAGGCAGTAGTAGTATCCACCATGTCACACTACAGATCACAACCCTTCCATGCTTGAGTACAGCTGTCACTATTAAGGTACTGGCTGCTGGCAACGGGGAAAGTTCATGTGGAACAATACTTCTGTTAGGAACAGTACCTGATCCAGTCAAACTTGTTGTATTTGCTCCATTTTTGCCATCATAATATTATATGATTCTGACAATGTGATTGGTTATAGATTACAGGATTCTGTCAAGTCTGGTATAATCTTCACAGTGACTACAATACACATAATGTCCTTGAAGGTAGCTGTGACAAAGGGCTGATTCACACCCTCATCCCCTGACTACCGTTGAGATCTATGATAAACTGCTTCACCCGCCCATCAGGTGTCCTTGTCCTGGAACAAAAAGCTGTTCTCTTTGGCCTTCTTGTATTGTGCATGTTATTGTATACAAGTTAATCTATTAATATTATGTATTTGTCTTGCCTGTTCTGAAATCCACGGTCTTGTCCTTATCCGTTTCAATCTCAGTGATGGTTTAAATGGGGGCTTCCTGTCCATCAGCTGGAGCTGGCGGGTGGATCTTAGGGTATTTTAACTGGCACTCATGGTGTAGTAAATGAGCACAGCCTGGTGTTTGTAAATAGTGTAGTAGCGAAAGTGCAGAGGCATGTCAGAGTGGCCAGAACTGTGGAAGTTGGCTTGGAGGGTCTTGGGTTCAAGTATTGGGCTGGACAGTTGTTAAAAGGTGTTTGATTGTAACATATCCTGGTGTTGTAAATTGGTTGGAACTGCTCTTACGAATTTCCTCAAAAGGTCTTGAATGTTTCCTCTTGTTGCACAAAAGAAAAAATACCTTTTTTGCTCTATCTTTTTTACTGGACCTGTGATTTTATGACCACTCCTGGATTTACTGTCAGGTGGTTTTGCTATAGTAGAAACAAAATGCAAGCTGATTAAAACACGATTATTTTAAATTCTTGTAGATCTAGAATATTATAGTTTATATAAAATGTAAATCTAATTGGGCAAATCCAGTTAATAATTTCTAAGGAGTCTTTCTGTGCCATGCTCTGATTTATATATAAATGAATGTCTTTAAACAAATTAAAGCAACACTCTTAGTAGCTGTGTGGCAATGTAGTGCAGTGGTTAGTATTGTTGTCTTGCAGTGCTGGGGCCCTGGGTTCAATTTCAGACCTGCGGTGCTATCTGTGTGGAGTTTATATGTTTGCACTATGTTAACATGGGTTTCCACTGGGTGCTACAGTTTCCTCCCACAGTCCAATGACATACTTGTGTGTTAATTGGCATCTAGGAAACCTAGTGTGTGTGCCCTGTAATGGACTGGTATCTGGTCCAGAGTGTATCCCTCCTTAGGCCCACTGCTTGCTAGATAGACTGTGGTTCCCCTGTGACCCTGGATTGGATGAAGTGGTTAGAAAATGGATGGTTATGCTCTTATTAGCTTCTTATGGATCGACTCAGCAGCTGCTGTATTTATTTCTATTGATTTTTTTTATATCGTTTCTTTGTTAATGACTTTGGGATTTTGAAAATGATCTCTCATTTCTCATAATTGTCCTACAGGATGATTTTTAACTGTAACAGAGAATAATATTCAACATGAAGAAACAGAACTGCAGTTTTAATAAATTCCTTGTGTTTCTTCTAATGTGTCAGTTTCTGTCTTTATCAGTGTAGCCTGCAGGGACCCTGGATTTAATGTGACAATCCTCAGCAGGGATACAGCACCAGTGACATCATCGTCACCAGGTGTCACATGCCCTAGGAAGCTGTAATGCAAGGGGCTGCTCTGTCACACTTCTTAAATATCAGCTGTCAGATCAGTGGCTTGAAACTGAGGTCCCTTTTCTGTTGTGCGCTCTTTTGTGTCTTTTGTTCAGCACTGTCAGTCTTTTTAATCAAATCCACTATCAGCTGACAACAAGTGATGAACTTGTTCCCGTTCTTTAACTGTAAGAAGGTAGAGGACACAATGACTATCATTGCGTGAAACTGAAATGTGTCTTTTATCTACTGTTTGTCTATTTCTGTGGGGTAGGCAATGAAAACATCAATTTCTCCTCCTCCCAAAGAAGAACCTGCACAACCTCTCAACCTGCACAAGAATACAAAGGTTAACAGTACATTGGCAATCTGGAAAACACCATGTTATTATTTTTATCACATTGAGGTTTTATTTAGATGTGTTATCTGTTTTGTTTATTGAGATTTTAGATCTAAAATACATTTAACCAGCTAGATGTGTCAAATGGCCTATCCTCATTTGTTACTGTTCCTGAGTTCTTAAATGATCTCTGTCATACCCCCCAATATCCTTATTTAAAACAAACCATACACTGTTCTATGTGGTGTGGGATTGTGGGGTCTGTCAACATCAGAAGCTCTCCTCCCAACAAAAAAAATTGTCCCACAGGAATTGACACAGATTCAGGATGACTCCAGACTTGAGGGCTGTGATATACTGAATCAAACACAGTGTGATGACTGCACTTTTGAATTTTGACTCTAGCAATATTAAAAACAAGCAAGAAAAATATTTACTCATGTATCTACGGAAACCACTGTCTTAAATCATTGTTGTTTCTTCCCAGAAAGGTCCCGCCAATGGTCGTCTTTTGAAAAGCCTTTGTTTTAATCACTCTGGGAAGAACATGTCTGTTTCAAAACAGTGGGTGTTTGAACAGTTTGTGAAGTGATTACCCATATGTTCCAGGCTAACTAATGATGTTGGAGGGGCCGTCAGCCAGGGAAGAGATAGACTCCCATAATATCACCGCAGCTAAAAAAGCTCCCGTCTAGGCAGAGTGGAAGACCACGGCACAGGCTACAGTTTAGTCAATAAAGCCTGAGCCCCCCTTTAAATGCAAAGTTGTCCTTAACCAAGCTACTAGTCCTATTTTGGGCAGAGGGGCTCACACACCAGTAACGATACCAGCACAAATATAACAAGCATGGGCTGGGTGGCTAAAAGTGACTCAGTCTATTTAAATAGCTCCGCATTAAAAGGAATTTCACTGTATTAATTACACCAAGTGTCTCCACCAATATTGTTCCATTTTATAGTAAAATATAATTTCCGGATGGTTTATTTTCCCCAACATTATTATGGCTCTCCCTGAGGCACTTCAAAATTATTTCTCAAAATTATTGTTCTCTACAGCTAAACACTGTTAACTCTACTCATTTAATTACATCTGTGTATTTCACGTTAGTGTCTTTAGTATCTAGATATGATTAAGATGGCCAGCAAACCACAATTTACCAGTCTTCAGAAAATAAGAAAGATTGAAGTTTGCGATTAAGGAAATTGTAAGCATATGTTTGGCACATGTAGTCTTTTTTGGGAGTAAGACAATTCACATTTTCAGTCAGATTGGGAGTTTTGTTTTTATTTGCAACGTGCCTTCAATATCTTGCACATAATAAATGGAAGCATGACTTTGAGTGCTCTAGCAATCTTGGTCCACACTGACAAGTGTTCTGAATATTCAGCACTTTTGCTGAAATTTCAGTAGACAAGGGAATCAGTGGGGGATCAAGGTTGATGGATAGCTTTTCTTTGAAACACACTTTCCCCCTTTCTAAAGCAACAAATAAATTCCAGAAGTAAATATTTACAGTATGCTTCCCACTATTTATTCACTGCTTTTTAAATCACATTATTGCCTAGCTCCACATATTGTCAAAGTGTTTGTATTCTGACAACGAATGTCAATTCCTGCCAGCACGTCTTTATGCTAAACCATTTACAGTGAGGATATCAAAGTGCTAAGGGTTTTAGGTTTCGGTATATTAGCCCTTCCGGTCAGCTGTGTCCTCTGAGAGTCAGCTCCTCTGTCAGCGATGATTGTGTCAGGCCAGAGCTCAGCTGTTATCTTTTCAGGAAGCCGCCAGTTTCCAAAACATGTGTCAGTGAACAATGAAGCTGAACCAATATTTCAATATTTACAGGCGCTCTTAGCAAACATTTTCCCCTGGTTTGAGATTTCCTGTCATTTAGAAGGATAATTCTGGGGGTTAATTAAAAAACAGCAACGCTAGAATATAAAGTGAAAGGGACTTTTTAAAAATCTAAAACCAAATACCAAATTTTAAAACCAAATATATCTTCCTTAACCAATGCTGTATAATTGACACTGTATACCATATAATTTTCAAATGTGTTGGTATGTTTTCATATGTTAGGACTTTGTTAAAGAGCTACCACATTTGGTCAAAACTACCTTACTTATAGAACTGAAGATTGAGACTCTTAGGGTACAGGGAATTGATAGGTACAGTATCATCAACCAAAATCATTAACAACAGCACCTTATTATTGTTCTGTATGTCTATTTGCAGAAGTAGATTGTGAAAGACAATTAAAACTTGCAGAAGCATTGGGTGAGCTCTGACAGTTTCAGTTTTGAAGAGGGCTTTCTTATTTCTGTGAAACGCTAGTGCCATGTGCAAAAACAATGTGCATAGTTTACAAGTGAGTCACTTCCATCTTCACCTGTCGGGGTTATTTTCCAGTAACTATGTGATGAAATTCAGATCATATCATTGCGTGCAAGATGTGTGTTTACTGGACATGGAGTACAAACACCAGCGTCGTCAGTCACAGTGTAACCAACAAACCCTGTTTTCCCCATCGAGGACTCAAACTCTGGGTCTGAGGCAGGAAGAGTGACTCTCCATCTCTGATCTCCGTACCTGAGAGCGGGTTGACACGAGCTGAGGACTGCTCTGCTCAGAGATCGAAGAAGGGCAGGTAGAGCAGTGAACCAATTAGAGTCAGGAATGCAGCTGTGCTGAGTGATGATTGCTCAGTGTTGGGTGAGGGAGGGAGGGAAAGGAAAGTTGGAAGAGAGAGCAGAGTGACACTGGCAGACTCTCTCACACACACGCAAGCATGGCTGCAAGGATACTGAAAGAGCTTCTTGTTCCTATTTATGTACAGTTCTCCAAGGACAAGTACATCATGGAGGGCACTCCTGAGAAACTCCGCAAGGAACTAGAGGAAGAGCTCAAGCTGAGCAGCGAGGAGCTGCGGAGTCATGCCTGGTACCATGGAGCCATTCCCAGACAGGTAAGCATGCACCTCAATAGAACTGGGAATCATGCTACATTACAATGCCGCTGAGAGTTTGGACAGACAGGTTTATCATGAAAGCATACTGTTTATAACTGCAATAACACCACAGGAAAGCAATACATTAGCTGTAGCTGAGGTTTTAAAAGCTAATGTGCAGGTAGTCTTAGGATAGCTCCCTCTGTACATGCTTGCAGTTGCTGAGGTTATTGTTTTTGTTTTTACAGTGATGTAACCTGTAGATAAAGATCTGCTAGTTTTACTTCAGAGCTGTCATCTCATACAATATAAAATATTTACAGAAGTTCTCTCTGTTATTTGCTGTTGTTACTGTAACACAAATGCCATAAATTAGGCTGAAGTACAGCGTAATGCCTTGTGCATGTATAGAAAACAAACTTCAGTTTCTCATTATGACAGTTTACTGTAGTTGCTATACTAAAGTTGGAGGTGAAAAAGGAAGTTTAAGTTTCACTGTTGAATTGAACTTTTTCAAAACTTGCAGTTTAATTACCAATATAATAGCAACAATTTATACAGGACAAAATGTTTCCAAAATAGTGCGCAATTGTAGTATTTTTTTGGACTGCAATATCTACCCCTTTTTAAAAGAAACTGCAGTTTTCCTTTTTAATGCTTTCAATAATATAGAAGGTCTGTGCATGACAGAATAGTTTAATTTTCCTTATACTGTCTCAGTACCAATTTATTGACATTAATTAAGTATGCCATAATTATTTCTAATTTATTGTAAACTTTTCATATGCATTATGAATTTTAAGAAGAAAAGATGCATGTTAACACTGTATTTAGCATTTATTGTATTTAATATATGATACATAAAGTTTCTTTAATATTTTAGGGACATTATACAATAATTTACTTAAAAACAGAAGTTGAGAGTTCTGTTGTGGTTCATTATCATATAGTAACAGAACCTCTCTGGCATTTAAATTCTTAGCTGACTTGATTGAAGTGATTGATTGAATTCAACATTTACCTCCTATAGCAGCATTTCTAGCTTGTCGTCCAATCTTAGAAGTTAAACAAAGCTCATCCTGGTCAATTCTTGGATGATAGACCTTCATGGAAACTAGGTTGTTGCCACAAGTGGTGTTGATTGACCTTTCCTCTGGACAACAATTTTCAAACTATTGCCCCAGTGTGGTGACAGGTGACACTGTGACGTAGGAAACAGAAGAAATGTTAAATTGAGGTCCTGGGTAATTTATCGTTAAATGATTCCATTATTACACATCCCATGGCACTGTTCATATGAACAGGGATCTTAAACTCTGTGTTTCTGTGTTCTGGCTAAATCCCTATTTAGGCTTGTTCAGTCTGGGCTTTTCAAGATTCCTCCTTAGGCAAAGTGGTGAGGCAGTTTCTCACTTTTGTACCTAATCTGCTGTGCAGTGGGTGTGTTGGAATAGAATGACTGTTGTACTGTATGTCAGCCAGGATTAGAATGATTAATTTGAGTACATATGACAATAAATCTTGGCTAAAATAAATTAGAGAATGTATATTAAAATACATTGCATGAAAGGGGTATTTTATTGTCATGACTGGAGAAAAGAAATACAGGACTAGCTTTGTGATTGTGGCTTACACCACCACATTATTTTAAGTTGCATATTTTATTAAAGGAGTTATTTTTTTTACATAATCAGTCTGATGATAGGGATCAAATAATTCCTTTAGGTCTTCCTGGATGTCGGAGAATAGAAAAAAAATGTTAATTTCATAGTTACATTCAGTATTTTACACTGACTTCCCAAATTTGTTAATTTGAAAGGGAAGATTTGAAATTAAAGACTTAAAAATCCAAAAACTACTAATCTGGGTCCCACCATTCTTAAATTGGGATATAATGAGGTGTAATGCAAAGGCTACAGGCTACAGGTTACAGCTGCATTCAAGATCCTATTGATTGTCATTACCCTCTGTTGTAGATTTACAGGAAGAAATGAGTCAGTTTAAAAAAACAGAATATTCCTCTGCTGAAAAATGACTCGCAGACAAAAGTTTATTTTCATTAGAGACCATTTGTGTTTTTTTAAACTGCTAAAATAAACAAACATACTGTAGATGACGCTTGCAGTGATATTACCTCTAGCCAAATTATAGAATACAACTTTGGAAGACAAGAATCTGTAAACCTTTTGAAAAAATCCAAAGCAGGTACACTGGGCTTTGTGAAATTCTTATTTTATTAACTTATTTAAAATACAGCTTAAAATTAATATTCCAAAGTATAACAGTTGACAGCTGCTGAGGGTGTCGTGTTTTCCTTGTGTGAGGAAAAATGAATGAGTTGCTGGGAAGAGCTGGGAGGTTCACTCTCCTATAAAAAGGCTGGAAAGAACATTAAGTGAAATATCAACATTTCAGGTGTGTTGCAGCTCTCTAAAAGGATCATCCAGTAATCGTTTGACAATAAGTGCATTCTGGAAACTGTTGTCAGCTGTTCCCTGTATAACAAGTCTAAAACTGGTTTAGGCAGATTTCAAACAGAAATAAAGAGTCAAAAACCAAAGGAAAAACTTTTAAGGTGCAAGCAAACATGATAAAAAAAACACAATAGAAAAGCCAGTGTGACTTTAGCATAACCTTTCATTCACATTATGAGGCAGATGCACAGAACAAGGCTCTGAGCTCTTCTGTTAACATGCATTATGAACATGCTCTAATCATTCAGTTAGCACAGATTGATGGGTTAAAATGGGATCCTTTTTAAAAATGTACTTAACTTTTCAGCTACTGCTTTGGACTCTTAAGATGTCTCATTCTCTGTGAGGATAAAAAGACTGTAAATATGTATTTGGATGAATCAATTATTTGTACTGCAACATTAAAAGTGCACCTGCATTTGGCATTATCAAATGTGTCATTCAAGAGTGATGACACACCATGCTATCAGACAGACCACCTCATTAATTTCCATAGTTTCCTTTTATCTCTGAAGCAAACTTGCTCTGAATTTTCTAAAAGAAAAAGCAAATATTTGAGGATGCTAATCTAGCAAAACAACAAATGAAACAAAAAGATTTTTATGGACAATTTTAAATTTAGTTTTAGAATTTAAGCTTTACGTGAAGAGTAGAAAACTGAGGTAATCTCTCTCCATAGTATCTCTCAGATTCAATTTATGAATCTGATCCAATACTTTCTTTGTTAAGAAATGGGACACACTTCATGTCTTTGTGAAATTTATATACACAATTATATATTGCATGTATTTTAATATAAAACATCAAATTATATTTTACAGTCTACTAGTTGAGGATTTCAGCGTTTTTTCAGTTTTTTGTGTAATTATTTGTAGCTGTTGGGATATTTCTGCTTTTGTTTCACTGCACTAGAAACTAAGTTTAATTATTGTTTACAAAGTTATTTATTATGGGAAGTAACACAGGAGTTTCACAATATTAGGGGTTCCAGTGTTAGAGAATGCCGGGAATCGCAAACCACCAGACTCTCAGCCCTCAGCAGAAAACCTCCACTCTCTTCTAACCTACAGTAGGAAGGGAGGGTTTCCTCTGAAGCTGTCATACCTGCTTTCCCTGTTGGGTTAGACAATGAGAGATCTACCCACGCTCCTACTCTTCATCAACAGACCTTGTTGTTCCAATTTCCTTGAACAAACGTCTATTGTAATTTAGCTTTCCCTTCTGCAGTGTGCACACAGCTTGCTGTTTCATTTAAATAATCTTGACTAGGATTACCAGTTTTCTAGAGCTGAAATCTGTGACAAGGGTGGATGCTTATTACATCTGGTGAGTGTTTATGCTCCAGCCATGGGTAGGAGGGGGTTCTTTCTAACTGTAGTCTCACTTGGAGGGCTGGAGATTTCTTCTGGGATAACACCTCCTCACCGTGTCCTATAACTCCACTACAACCAATACTTTCTCTTATGAATTTCAAACTAATATTAATACATCATAAATTATTGGACAATTTATTTGACCATTTCTGGCCAGGGAACTACAAACTAAAAATTGGAATTATCTCAGCAAAACAAGGACAACTGGTTAGTCAGTGCTGTAATATAATGCAGTTAATATACTGTAACATCTACTCAAGTCTGCCTGATGCAATACAAAAAGCGGTATAGGAGCTGGTTCATATATATTATGTACCTGGAATTTAGACTGAAATTGACTTTGACCTTTAGCTTTTCATCAGTTATTATGAAGTGTACGTAATTAAAAAAAGCACAATGGGTCTGACAAGCTTCTGCAGGCAGTTCAGAGTCCGTCTTCACCTCTGCTATTGTAGTACGACCAGAGAATTTTTTATTTGTCAAGTAGCGGCCTTTACATGAACCACTCCTCTATTGAGAATTTGTGGATCAAAATTAATTTCTTTTAATTTAGGCAGACAAAAACCCACAGGTGTCAACAACAGAAGTCAACACCCCCCTTCTGCCACAGCTCGTTTCGCGCAGTGTCGTCTTCCCACGACATCATGTTGCTACTTAACAGTCTCTCTTTCCCCATGATTTTTGTTTGCTTAAGGATATTAGACTGAAAATGAAATGAATGTTTATTTTGCAATGAAGGACTAAAACTCTATAATTAGAAGCATCAATGTGCCGACTGATATATTTTTTAAAACTGGCAGTTCTCTATTTAAACGTGTGCATGGAAAACCTGTTTCAGACAATGACCTCAAACACGTTCCCTGGTCATGTTTGCTTACAAAATTAAAAATAAAGTTTACCTATAGCATGAAGGCTTAAGGAGAAAAATAATACAATATTGCTTTTGTGTCCTGTTTGATAAATGCGTGGGCAATTCGCTAACCAGGCCTTGTTATATTAAAACTAGCAGCCTTGACAGGCAGATGATGCACCAGCAACAAAACATCAGAACAAAGTACACATTGCAAACTACATAGCTGGGTAGCTTGTGCCATACTCCCGCCACTCTTTATGTAAAGAAGTGCCTCCTGTTCTCATATTTTCACCTATGGTTTGTGCTTCAATGTTGATACTGAAGACATCCGTAGGGTTGATTTTGACAATGCCTTTGAGCATTTTGAATACTCGGTTCAAACCAGGCACATGTGTCATCGAAGCGGGTAGGATTTGAGCTTGCATGGGGAGGCCATGGATTTCTAGCACATTCAACAATCACACGTTCAACATGGGCACACTGTATTTGGTGACTTAGCCAAATCCTGATGTATTCAGCCACGCTGAGGAATGATGTGCCACCTCTACACCAGCTACTGTACAATTTGGTTCAACAGAATGGGCACTCTAATAGCTCTTTTTATGCAGAGACAATAAAAGAAAGACAATAAAAACAGTGACAGAAACCATTAGCACTGCATATAATCCACCTCCTGAATATCCTATAGAAATTAACTGTCTACTTGAAACAGGCTTCCTGGTACAGACTGAATGGAACTGATGTGATGTGCAACATCTAAATACCTCCTGTATTATCCTGTGGGTTTCAGTCACGTTCAGGGAACCACTAGTTGCACAACATGACAAAATAGTGAAAGTCTGATTCTTGTTTGGTTACTAGTAAGTTATTTACTCACATCTTTCTCATAAGAGCTCAGGGAATCTGCTTCAACAACCTGTGATTTCCACACGTGTAGTCTTGGTTTGTTTCTCACTATCAAGCTTGAAGAAGTTCACTGGACTGGCTTTGTTAGTCCATGTTGGTTTGTTTCCACTTTGCTCAAAACTAAAACTAAAGCCTGTTTGTCATTGTAGGACTGTCCTCAAAACCTGGCAACATAACTGTTTGCTCTCTGTTTAAGTGGTGAAACTGTAGGTCATGTTCTGAATAAGATCTTACTAATCCATTGCACAGATTCAAGCATACATTTGTTTCCCTCATAGGAATAAAAAAGCCACAGGTTTCTTCATCAGACCACAGATTCTCAAGAAATGGGTGTGATTTTAGTACTGTTCATGCCAGAGCTTGTAGAGAATATCTGGTTATACTACTCACAATTCACTTCAGGCGTAAAATCACGAATATGGGTTACTGACCTTAAATAAAGATTTGAAGATTCCCTTTGCATCAGTGCTCCTCAACTCCATCTTCCAGTGTTCAACCTCTTAAGGTACATGCTGTTTTTAAAGCTTCTTTAATGGTTGAACCTCAAAGTTCCATACTACTCAATAAGAAAAGATGTCTTGTACAGTACATCTACATGGAATAAATGATTGCTCTCATTATTGATTTAATGACATCCTTCTACAATTGACTGTATTGCAGTTCAGAAGGCTCACTCTCATTTTCAATCCAAAAGATTACGATGGAAAAAATGAAAACTAAAAGGCCTTAAATGAGATTGTGTATTGTGATGTATGTTTGTTTTTGCAACCAAACAAACATCATTCTTTACAAAATGATTTGTGTTATTATAAGGTAAAGAATCTAAGACTCCTAAACGTTTTGAGCCTAGCCTCTAGAAGAGTTTTATTAAGAGCACAGGCTCAGTCTGCTGATTACAATAACATGAACTTACTTGGAAAGAGCTAAGTATCTCTTATTATTTCCTGGTTACAGGTTGCAGAAAACCTAATCCAGAGGGATGGAGATTTCCTCATCCGGGATTCTCTATCCAGCCCTGGGAATTATGTCCTGACATGCCAGTGGAAGAACAGCCCCCAGCATTTCAAGATCAACAAGAAGGTGGTGGCCATGAATGAGGCCTACTCCCGCGTACAGTACTTATTTGAGAGGGAGAGTTTTGACAATGTTCCTGCCCTGGTGCGTTTCTATGTGGGCAACCGCAAGCCAGTGTCGGAGGTGGTGGGCGCCATCATCTTCCAGCCCATTAACCGTAACCTCCCGCTGCGCTGTCTGGAGGAGAAGTACGGGGTGACCGTGGTCAAGATTGAACCGGATCAGAAGCCTCAGTCATCCAAGAGACTGAGCCTGAACATAGCGAATGGCCACTCCCAGGACCACACACTCACCAGGGGAAACCTCTTAAGGTACATGCGTGTTGCCAAAATGGGGGACTTCTTCACGGGAGATTAGTAATGATTACAGTTCCTCTGTGTCTTCAGTAAAAAATTGTGGTCGTCTTGGAGAATTTACTTATAGAATGTGTCCAATATGACACTAATTTATATACATGTCTAATTAAGTTTAAATATAAAATAAAGGGAATGGATAGTTTCATACCTTTTCTGTACAAGAGACCTTGAGTGGTGTGAGAAGCTATGAATAACCACTGCTTTCCTGTTAAGTCCTCTCTTTGAACGCATTCTTTGGAGAATTCAGAGCCCATTATTAAGAAATGAGAAACACACATTCGTATTTTATAACAACTCTTAACCTAGTTCATTCGTACGAGAAGTGTTTTCCATAAACCATATCTGTAACTGTGGAGAACAACTCCATGCTATATATGAATGTGGTGTATTGTGCCAAAAGCTGAAATTATAAGTTCCTTAATTTAAATTACAACTCTTGGAAATGACAGATTGCATTTCTGTTTTATTTTTGCACTGGTTTTATCCTCCCTGCTGTTCAGTGCAGATGAGATTTGCTCAGAGCAACTGTACCAGTAAGTTTAAGAGCTCTTCTTCTTCTTTATCCCAATAGAAACAAGGACAAGTGTGGAAGCCAGCCTGCTTGCCTCAACCATGTGCAGGAGAGGAGACGACCACTGAAGACTCATCAGTCAGAGAGCTTTCTCCCCCTCAGTAAGTGGTTCGACAAACCTTTTTTTTATAAAAAAAAACTTTTCAATAGGATGATTTTCTTCCCAGGAGATGTAGGCATAAATTTCTTTAGGACTGCATGGATCTTTGTTAAGTAACCCTTTACTAGGAAATCATACAGGAAAGTGCATAAAATCATTAATCTTTTTATGGGATTTCTGAATTTAATGTGGATGCCTTAAAAAGTAAGAGCTTAGTTCTCTATCTAGAACACCTTGAACATTTTCTATAATCTAGTGATATGATATCTTTGCTGTGAAATATTACTATTTTGCATGTTAAAGAGATGAAAGGAATACCATCAAAAACAGCTTTGAAAACACAAAAGTATATTAATATTTATAATATTATGATTTCAAAGTAATCGCTCTGTTGTCTATTAAATGTAACCGGAAGGTTACACATTCAAACTAAATTCTTCAGGTGTAACATGTAAGAAACCTCGTTGAAAAGAAAAGCTAGTTGGAACAAATTCAATAAAGAAAAAAAGATCGGACGCCGGAGAACAACCGTGCCACCCTGGATCTGAACTCTTACAACCTGGCGATGGAGTCAGTGGAAGACGGAAATGTCAAACAGACTATCCTAAAACTACACATAATGCAGTAAGCATGCAAAGGAACAAGTGAAGTTTATTCCATGCTGAAAAGAGAAGAAAAGAAAAGAAACAATGTTTCGGCTGTGGAGCCTTCATATACCCGAAATGTTGTGTTTCTTTTCTTCTCTTTTCAGCATGGAATAAACCTTTACTTGTTTCTTTGCAGCCTGTGCATGCTGACGCAGGTACTTACTTGAACTAATACAGTAAGCATGTACAGGTTGATGTTCTTTCAAAATAAAATTTTTAACAGAATGTGTTGTCTCTGTACATAACTCATTGTGATTGTAGAGGTGTATGAACGGCGCATGAATAGCCAAAGTAAATGGAAGAGCCTGAGTAATTTGCACACGGGATGCCTGCCTGGGTGGGTCTTACCTGCTATGAGTAATGGATTCATCCTTCTGTTCCACAGGTTCCAAGCCCCAGCCCCAGCTGATGGAGACACAGCCCAGCCCAAAGTCCCCTGTGTTCAGGACAGGAAGTGAGCCGGCCCTGAGTCCCACCGTGCCACGAAGAATGACCTTCGAGACACAGGCTGGAGAGGCCATCCGGGGGTCCGACAGCCAGCTATGTCCCAAACCACCGCCCAAGCCGAGCAAGGTGCCATCCCTTCGGCAGCCCTGCTCCCCCCCCCTCCAGTCCACCCAGCAGCAACACCAGCCCGAGGTCAACTACTGCGAGCTCACTCCCTGCAGCCCTGCGGAATGGGAGAGACTGGCCCACATGCAGACGCCGCCGTTCTCCAACAGCTATGTGGACAGACTGAGGACGGAGGAGATCAAGAAGTTCAGCTACAGGACGCCGGAGAACAAACATGCCACCCTGGATCTGAAC
The DNA here is from genome assembly GCF_059453375.1 of Lepisosteus platostomus. NCBI lineage: Eukaryota > Metazoa > Chordata > Actinopteri > Semionotiformes > Lepisosteidae > Lepisosteus > Lepisosteus platostomus. The sequence goes on from NC_142621.1 coordinate 28,648,677, forward strand.
TCTTACCACCTGGCGATGGAGTCAGTGGAGGACGGAAATGAGGAGGAAGAAGGAGATGTGGGGTGTGAAGGGGAGAGCAAGCAGGTGGTGGAGAAAAGGATGTCCTTCAGGCAGCCGGTCTTTGAGACGGTGTCCACGTTCAGGCCCAGTGACTACCAATCCAGGCTGCTCCCTTCAGAGAACAAGCCCCTGGAGATGACAGTGCTTAAGAAGGCCAAAGAGATGCTGGTCAACAAGGATGTTAAGACCATTGCCAGGCACATCCTTCAGGCTGACTGCCAGGTACTGTTCTCCAAAGACACGAGTTTGATAGTTTCTAGGTTAGGTTTAAAGTTTTGGAAAATGATTCTATTGGAAATCTAAGAGAACAACTCTTACTGTTGTTAACAGATGAGGCAACAGGAAAGAAAGAAAAGGAATGAAAGCAAAAGCAGAAAAACAAGCGCAGTAGAGGGAAAACGTACTGAAATAAGGGTTAACGTTATGTAGGAGCCTGTCCTCTTGCATGCTTGAGGTTTTAAATGCATGCGTAGGCTGCAAAGGAACAAGTAATAAGTTTATTCCATGCTGAAAAGAGAAGAAAGAAAACACAACGTTTCTGCTCTGGAGCCTTCTTCGGGTGTCTCACACACTTGACGTGAGTCACCCGAAGAAAGCTCCACAGCCAAAACGTTGTGTTTTCTTTCTGTTCTTTTCAGCATGGAATAAACCTATTACTGTACTTGTTCCTTACTAAAACTGTATCTTAGTGTCCATTGCCATTTAAATGATAAACTAATTTAAATATGTATTGCTCATGCATAGAATGGAAAGGTGTACTTCAAAATACCTAGTCATGTGTACATTATTTTTAAATCCATATTTTTCCTCTGTTCAACTAAGCTGGGCCAAGTTTTACTTAAGGAGGCTTGTCAGTATTGAAATAACTGGATTTCCAAAAACACAAACGTGTCTTGTAAAAATCTTTAAAAAATTTAGAGGAGTGCATGCAGTTTAAACTGGAAAAACAACAACACATAGGATATAGCTTTCACAAAAATATAGAAGGCATGTATGCATTGTGCTAAAAATAGGGTAAACGACCAAGTAATGTTCAGATTATAAGGAGTTACCGAGCTCTGAGACTGACTAAATGTTAATGAACTTCATTTTGGGTTATGAAAGTATAACTTTTTTACTGCAATTAAATTGAATATATTCTCTACAAAGATTCAATAGCACCCTGCCCTACTATGTTTAAGAACAGATGAATAGACAATAGAGCTGGAAGAGTGGCATTCATATCTGGGCACAAGTGAGCTGAAGCAGTAGCCAATTAAGAAAGTAATGATGTGGGAGGCTCTTGTGAGTCAGTCAGCTTCACAAACTTTCTGGCTCCCTGCTGGGTGGGGAGCCGTCTGTGGCTGCCTGGGCTGAGATCTGCCACACAGTAGAGCTTCAGTGAGGCAAATATTTTAATTCACTTTACAGCTAAAAAACATAAACAACTACCATTCTGTAAAACCCATGACTGCATGTCTAGTCACCCGGAAAACATCTTTATTAGTGTTCGAATTTGCAGCCAGAGCTCGGGGCCTTATAATTTTTATTTATTGTACAGTGTATAAGTTCTTCAGTGTTAAAACTGGAACACAAAAAATAACCTCAAATCTGAACTCCCCATTTTAAACAGCTGTGAATGTATATAATTTTAGTTATATCCTCTATTAGTGAAGTTTGGATAAATGTTGTATTTTAATAGGTATTATAACTTTTTATTATGTTTTTCCTTTGTTTACCAGATAATACCTAATTAAACTGCTTATTGAACTTGTGTGTTTGCCAGGTTGCTAGGATACTGAATGTCTCTGAAGAGGTCAAAGGGCAGATGGGAGTGAACTCTGGCCTAGAACTGGTTACCCTGCCCCATGGTGAACAGCTACGGCAGGACTTAATTGAAAGGTAATAATCCCGCATTAAACTTAAAATGTGTAGCCTAAAATGTGTTCTCCAATGAACTGCTCAACAGCATGGCTATTTAAAGTCCCCTTTTGAAATGCAGTCATTCAATATACCAAAATTACAAATCTCACAAATCTTTTGCTGGATTGTTTATTTTTTGCTTATTTTTCAACTATGGAATATTGTGCATCCATTTCAGGTTTCAATGACAATTCCATATATTATCCCAAAGAGCAAAGCACCTAAAATAGTAGTGCTAGCTAGGGTCAGAATAAAGAGACACGGGAATTAATATGTAATTGCAATGAGCTATGTTAAAGTAAACACCAGGTGTTTATCATCCTTCCTGTAGTTTTACATTGTCAGCAGACACGATGAAATGATAGCAGAGCCCTATACTCTGCTGACTTTATTATATGAGGTATATGACAGGAGTGCAGCTCATATTACTAACATTATGACCTAATTGTATTAAGTAATAGAACAATTTAAAAAAATTGATATAAAAAAACATTCGGCTGAAATTTCATCCTGCATCCTTATACCAGCAACATAAGTTGTGCTGACGAATGAGTAATTGTTTTTAGGAGCTACAGTTCTAATGGAGCTATAAAGACTGGAGAAGGATGATTTAATAGTGCTGATCTCATGTGTTTGCTAGAAATGGAATGAAGGGTACATGGAGATAATTGCCACAGTATTAGAGTTTAGTTTACATGTTGGACCCCACAGGTCATAGGTCACTGCAATTTAGGGTGTGTCAGGAGATGACTTCTCCAGGCACGTCCACTGAGACTGTGTCCCAAGGGATGATGTCCAGCTGGACAATCCCTCAATCGGGCGGCTCAGAGAACTCTGTATTGGACAAGGTTTGTTAGAATTTTTATTCTCTTAATTGAGATCATTATCCAAAGCAACTTACATTAAACTGATTGAAAGAAAATTAACAAAAGTGGTAAAAGCAAAAAGAAATCGGACAATACAAAAAAAAGTCAAAATACAGATTAAGATACGGAATTTGTTTTAGATTACTGAAATGAATTGGAGGCTTTAAAGGTGCAATTACACTTGCATTCCATGAGTTTGTATACAGTGTGAAACGGCTGGTGATATTTCTCCTTACGAATGGGCTGATGCTGTATAACACCATTACCTCTGTGCAACAGATTGACTCTTTCTACTCTGTGTTCCCTCTTGAACTCCTTAAGCGAGAATTCTTTGTTAAAGCACAGAGACTTATCCAAGCGCAGTCTGCAGTAAATGAAAAGGCAGGCCACTTCATTGTGTTACAGCACCCCCTGCAGGCCTTGCAAGTGCATTGGGGTCATCAGTGTCTTTTTGGGTGCATAAGCATGTTTTCATTCCTTCCATGCTTATTTGTAGTCGACAGATTTTAATGCAATTTAATAATAATTCTAACAGAGGAGGCTTGAAAGGAAGTGATCATGGCGTGTATGTGCGTATTAAGAGAAAGAAAAAGTGACAGCTCTCCGTTTCTGCTTCAGACACAACACAATGGCCATCGGGGTGGCAGTGGATGTCCTGGGATGTACGGGCAGTTTGGATGAGCGGGCCGCCACGCTGAACAGGATCATTCAGGTTGCCGTAGAACTGAAGGACTCAATGGGAGACCTCTTTGCATTCTCTGCAATCATGAAAGCCCTGGACATGCCACAGGTAAGGGGGAGGAGGTGAAGGGAGAAGTGACCGCTTGGCTACTGGGGTCTTAAAAACCATCTCTCTTCACAGCTACTGGAGGGTACAGCCATATTCGAACATGTTTCGGGGACATGTAACCTGTCTGGTCATTTACATTAATTTGATGTTTTTAGATTCTATAAATATGTTTTACGCAATACAACATTACTGTATGCAACTAGTGGTTCCAGCAAATTTGATGTAAAACTAAAATCTTAAACAGTACCTTCAGGAATGGGACAAAACTAGGTGAAAACAACAGCCTACTATTAATCACAGCAAATCACCTGGACAGTTTTTAGAAAATGTCAGAAAATGTCTGGATTTGAACGGTTTAAAAACCAAGTATTTTCATAGTTTCACATAGAGAAAATGTCAATGATAACCCAAGAGAAAAATTAGTTTTCTTAGTAGGGTGGATGTACATTACTGGTCAATTCCTTATCCAGACTTTTCATGTAAAGGGCTGCTGTGCTCAGATGAAAGTGTAAAAGGAGAACAATTCTTGCAGCCATGCCACATGATAACTACTTACCTCTCCCCCCACAGATCACTAGGTTAGACCACACATGGACCACCCTGAGGCGCAAATACACGCAGACAGCCATCATGTATGAGAAGTCCCTGAAGCCATTTTTCAAAGGCGTATATGAAGGAAGTGGTAAGTAACTCATGGTGTTGAAACTGGCTCAATACTGAAAATACGACAGGGCGATTGGACAGTGCAGGTGGAGATCAGACAGGGCGACTGGACAGTGCAGGTGGAGATCACACAAGGCAACTGGACAGTGCATTTGGAGATCAGTCAAGTCTCTGTCAGGCATACTGTCATTTAGGAATGAAGTTGGAATTGACCATTTTAAATTCGGGAGGGAAATAATTTTCTCGATCCTTTTTGGATGTATAAAAATACTGAAACTGAGGCAGTTTTCAGTATATGCAACAGTACAAACGTATTCAGACTGTATTGATGACATAAGTGATTTACAATAATAAATCATATAATTCGGCTGTAATTTCAGTGGACGTTCCTCTTAGCAACACCACAGTGCCCCTCCTGATGCCTCTCCTCACTCTCATGGTGCGACCAGCAGTCACCTTTGAGGGAATGGACTTATGGGAGAGCAGCGACCAAGGATGTGAAATAATGATGAGGCATCTAGAAGCAGCCAGAGTGGTAGCGGAAAATGCCGACTCCTACAGTGCAAACGTGGAGCGTGTCCTTCAAGGTACGAACGGGTCCTTGTTGTGTTGTCAACGCGTGTTGTCTCCCTTAAATGCGGGCATGAAGCATCAGTGTCAGTCAAAGTCTCTTGTACATATTCAGTTATGTGAAATGTAGTGCACTGCTAAAACATGATTGATAGAATTCGTTCACCGATAGAACTGGCCAGGTTAAATGCACTCCCAACACCCTAATAATTCAGAATCCCACTTCCCTGGAATAAATCCTGTCCGATTTAAATTTGAACCTTCTGCAATAGTGCCCATATCAGGACGTGCATGACGTTTGCTCCAGCTTGTGTTTTGGCACATTTATGGGCTATGGTAAAGCTGCTTATTTATCAGATGACAGAATTCATTAAACGTTGTTACTGTATATATACATTAAATTAAGGGTTATAAATCAATATGTACAAAAAAAGCCAAATATATAGTTATTGCAAGAAATTAACATGCATCTGTACTTAGTCAAAACAAATTCCATTTAATTCTTCATGTATTAAGGAGCTTTAAAAGGCAAGTCAATTTCTGTCGCTTTGCTTTCCCTTGGTAGTACTGTTCGTTGGGACCAGATAATGATCAATCACGCCCTTTCCTTCCTCCGATTTAGATTTTCAGCCCAATGAAGACATGCTGGAAATCTTCAAGACTGACTTCCAGCTGAGGTTGCTGTGGGGCAGCAAGGGGGCAACAGTGAACCAATCGGAGAGATACGAGAAGTTCAAACTTATTCTCACGGCCTTGTCGAGGAAACTGGAGCCCCCTGTCAAGCACACCGAACTCTGAAATGGGGGAAACGATTGATGACAAAATCACCAAAGCAAAGCTAGGGAAAGGAAAGGCATGACCCGACAGCCGAACATTCACCCGGAGTGATGTCCCGGTCGGTTTTATGCACATTGTCTGTCATTGTGCAAGCCTTTCTGCTCATGTGGATGTGAAGAGGGAGTCGGGACTTCAGTCCTGGCATTGCTTGTATCCAAACTCTAGATCCTTGAACCAGCTCCTGGATGTAAAGTTAACACACCTTCTCAGATCAAGTCAAGCAAGGTCAGAGTTACTCTGCACAAATGGTTTTGTTTCTATGTTTTTTAAAAGATCATTAGAGAAAACCTTCACTTTACAGTAGTTTTTAACAAAACTATAGATGACGTACAAGCTGCTTTTCTGTGTCCTAGATGACCACTTTACACACAAAGCATTGCGGATTCATTCCCGCTATCAGTCCGTCACAGTACCCTACTCTGGGGAGTCAGAGTCATCAGATGGGACATGTGCATCTCTGAGACCATGCGTATGCGAGGAACATGAAGAAAAAACAGAACGTCAACACAAAGAGGGATTTTAGGTGAAATTTTCAGGAGGCAAAACTCCATTATGGTTCACTAAAACAGTGGGTAACAATGAACTGTAGCCCTTTTCCAAAGGGAATGTTTTTGTAAGAAAGTACTAAAAAAAGTAGCTTTGCCAGTTAAAAGGGCAGAAACTACACAGGGGATCATAGGAAAAGTGGGCTGGGCTGCCTGCCTGGGCTGTTTAACTGGAACACACGATGGTGTTGGACAGCTGCTGACGACGAGGGAGAAGCGGCTGTCCGGGCAGGAAGTGAAAAAGCCAGCAATTGTGTGATAATTCATGAGCGAGATCAAGTGCAACTTTTCGTTCAGGATTAAACTGCACTGCATGTTGGGACTTGTGTTTAAACAGCTGTTGAAGAATTAAAGAAAAGTATTCTGCAACAGCCTGAAAAATTAAAACTGGTTAAAAACAATACCAGATGACTGTTGTTGCCGGAAATATTTTGTTCATATATTCGTTAGTTGATGTGAAGTATTATAATACCCAGAATACCGATAAATGGACTGCAGTCTGTACACAATTGAACTGTTGGCTCTCTTATGAGCATGTGAATGCGAGACTGTGTAATATATTTTTACGCTAAAATATCATTAACATGTAAATAGTTATATATTAATTTTATCTTTGTATGAAATATTGTGGGAAATTAAAGAATAAATGGGTAAATGTGTAATCACATGGCCAACTGTGCTTCATGAAAACAAAACTCACCTCATTTTAAAATTTCAATCAAGTAGATACTGTTAATCAGAAAAAGAAACATGGATGCTCTAGGATTTTGTTTTTGTTTTATTAGAACAAAATTCTCAACAGAGAACAGGACTTTTTTCCCAACAAAGTCGCTCACAACAATTAAGATTTTCTTTAAAAAAAACATGTGCACAACATGTAGAAATAAAACCACCGCCACTAGACTCTGCTCGAGAGCTGCGTTTATAAGTTGGCATACTCCATTTCAACGTTTCCTTTAATGCGGGAGGGGACAGAAACTGCTAGAGCCACTCTCCTCTGTGTAGGAATTTCTGACAGCTCTCGTCTTCATTGTATCTTCTTTTGTGCCCAATATAATAATAATAAACAATCCCTTGCATTACCTCATGCTTTTCATCCCAGTGGATCCCGTTGAAGTTTCATCCACCACTGAAATTCAGCACCCATTCTGGGCAACCGGCAGCTGTCATTCTGCTTGTGTGTATGCAGATCAGATAGGGAAGTGAGAAACTGCTTTACCAGCTGAATTATGGGGATGTTAAGGAAGTCAGAGATAGAGGACAAGCTCACACACAGGACAACACATTCTGACATTTGTTTTGCCTTACATGTTGAAACAAGTGAAGTGTATTGGTGGTCATATTTCCCTTTGACAGGTACACAAGTTAATCAGAAGTATAATAGATCACTGACTTTAGGGATCTGTGCATATACCTACAAAAAACTGCACTTCTCAAACATTACAGCACAGAGAAAGTGAGGTTAACACTTATACAATGAACTCTTAGACCTCTGCACTGGTTACCTTTCTATGATTTACCATCCCCAGCTTAATTGTGTAACCTTGTGTTTAAGACCTTCGAGGGGGTAACTATTAGGTACAACAAGCACAACTCTTTAAAAGGTGAGATTTTCTGAGGGGGTATAACAAAGAATTAGCCATAAAACGCTGAAAAAGAGCATGATCAAATTATAAGCACATTTTCACATCAAATCATTTCTACCTTTTTCAAACTTTCCAAATCTTCTCCCAGTGATGAGCTGCACATCTCACTTTGTCACAGATCTGCAATGATTTAAAAGCACCTTCCACTGAGAGCTATTGGAATGGTCTGGTGTCTTAAAAGCCATCCAGAAGAGACAAACAGCAGTTGCGGACAACAGAATATGGAAAGGAGGACCTAGAGTGTACATAGTGGTTTTCACAATCAGGCCTCATTTTAGACTGCAAATGTCATAAGACACATTAAAATGTCTGATCAAGCTAACAAGAGAATAAAAATGGGAAGCTCTTACTATCAATATATTTCAGACACAACCCATTACATAAAACATTTTAGGATATCCACAAGTTTTCAGATTAATTTTCAGAAATCAGAGTATTCAGGGGGAATAATGACTGCTCAATTAACTTAATTTCTTCCTTGTTCAGAAATTGACAGCAGTCTGTCTTTACAATCTATGATTGGGGTAGTTTCAATAACTTGAAACCAGAATGGCAACCAAAAGCAAAATAACACCAAAATATATTCTTTTTATATATTTAAAGGCCATACATTTAATACAGACTTTCCTTTAAGAATACGCGTGTGCACTTCTGTTTCAAATCCACTCCCGGCAGAACAAAAGCAGATACATTTCTGAAGACTGAGAAAATAAAAAAGTATCAACATGTATCTTTCACAGTTTTAAATATTAGGGCTATAGGTTAAAAAGAGGGGAAAAAAACTACCATGTATTCGGTTCACACAGCCACAGATAATGACATGTACCAGTTCAACAAACCAAAACTAAACTGAGAAGCCTTCACTTGAAATATGCTTGACTATTTCATTAGCAATTAAGGAATTACACAGATACCCTGTCGGCTATTTAGTCTAAATATCTGAAATAGTTACCATTTCATCTCGGTTTCAAAATTATTAAATAAAAAATGTTAGAAGTATCAAAAGAATCTACAGGAATAACCTGATGAAAGAAGATTTTAGCATTTTAGTTTAAAATGCACTTAAAAAGTCCATACCAAAACAGTCATGGTGGTTACTGCTGTCTATTTACATTTATACAAAAAGCAACGTCCATATTTATTTCTTTAGACTTTATAGGGCAAAAGTGCATTTAGTTAAGATATGAGCAGGTCCCTATACAGAAGCACGTCTCAAAGAAAAAAAAGACTGCAATCATGTCACGATTCCAAAAAACAGGTTGTTCATCTGATTAAAAACCCCATAAAAAGGTAATAATAGAAACACATTCAGTATGAAATAAGGTGTTAATACATATCAATGTCCAATAATAAAGCAATATTTATACATACAATATATGTGTGTGTTAAAAACAAATGCTTTCTTGAGATGCACCAATCACTGGAAGTGGTTCTGAAACCACAGGAGAGGATAAACAGATCCACCAGAGCATAAAAGAAGAGATCTCAACAAATTCCAGAAAAGCACCGTAAGACACCAGTGCTTAAATAAATGAAGCCCTTGCGTCACTTTTTATTGGATTGGCACTCAGCAGATTTAGGCACTCTTCCACCGTAGAGCTGTATTAAGGCATGGATTGCTTGGAGAGTCTGGAGTGTCAGTGGGATTTGGTCCTTCACCTTTGTCCAGTGAAATCTCTTCTTACACGTTGCACTGGTACTCCAGGTCCGCAGAAAAAGGGCTCCCTGTGGCACTGCCAGCCCCGCCCCAGCACAGGCTGCTGGGAGGCTAGAGGAGGTTCCCCCCTTGCTGGGCAGCCCCAGAGACCAGCTGCCATTCTGCTGTTCTGCCACTGACCGAGAGTGACGTGCTTGTGCATGGTGCAATGAACTGAGTTATAGCAGCGCAAATGGGGAAAAAAAAGTACCGGAATGTAAATGTTATGAGAGGAAAAGAGAGGAAATAAGATGTGGGATTTGATGACGATCGAACACAGGCTTAGATGCACATGAATCACACATTTAAACATGATGCCATGCGAACAATCCTGAATCTCAACCTAGGAAGATGTTTCAAAGACATGCTGTGGCATGTTAAGGGCAAAGCATACAGGCTGGCACAGGCAGACATTCCACACTGTAGGATCAATGAAAAAATCCTACGCATCAGTGGTCAAGACAAGGGATTAGGGTTGGTTCAAAATCAAGTTCAAAATTGCCTCAAGTGGCACATTTGTATTTATTTATCCAAGAATTTATCCATTTTGTCCTGGCAGAGGCTACAATTTTTTTTAGATTCATTAAATCATTTAAATCATTTCTCTTTGGGTTCAGGAAATTCTGCTGCCACCCACTTGTATATCAGGCCAGTGCCTTACTGTAGCCAGCGATCGGTTAAGTGTCAGTTCTATGCATTTCAAGCGTGGAATGGCAGGAGAGCGTGGCCATGTTACACAAGTGTGTAACATGGACAGTTGTGGCAACCCTCCTTTCGGACAGAATGGCGTTAATGTCAATGGATGTCTGCATGCAAACATGCAACCTCCTTCTAAAGCTCCTGGCTGGCCCCAGCTAGGACCCTGCCCCCTCTCCCTCCCCCTCCCAAGAGACAGAAAGCTGCATGTACCCTCCTTCAATGACTCGCCCACAGTGACAGAAACCCACTCAGCCACTCAGGAACCTGCAGTCCAAGAGGAGAAAAAGAAATCCATTACTAATCCCAGCAGAAAATAAGACAGCCCACCTGTTCTCATGGACGAAAGACACCCCAAAGATGTACACAACAAAACAAGTTTTTGGCTCCAAAACCTCAAATTTGCCCCAGATGTTTTTTCTTGAGATAAGTGGGAAATATGACAGGTTGTGAACCTAGTGAAAGCACTAGTAGTTTAGAATATTTTTTTCCCCCCAGTTTTGGAGAATTAGCTGGAGAACACTTTGGAGTTAAAGTACAGCACATTTTTTAATGGAGCGAAAAGCTTTGAAGGCAGTGCACACCCAGCAGGAAGCATCACTTCTGATATCTTCAGATTAGTGTTTCCTTAAGTTCCCAACAATCCTAGAAGCACTGTGCTCTGCTGTCTACCAGTTCAAGCCTCCAAACTCACTGCATTAACCACCTGTAGTAAAAATAGGTTCAAACCGGGTAAGTGCCAAATTCCGTAACATAGGAAGAGCACACATTAAACAAGCATCTTTTGCCTTGGACGGATCTTCTTAATTAAGTACATTAATACATCTAACAATAACTGGGCTGACCTGGCAAAGACACGTCACAGAGGATGTATTAATAAGAATACCGCTGTAGTAACTGCTTTCCATTAGCAAATGACAATTTCAGGAGGACGTTCGCATTTAAACACAAACCTGGCAAAAGGAGTGTACAAATGGGTCTCATAGAAAATTTAATAAATACCTCAAGAGATAATGTGAAATGAACCATACATCTGTGCCATCAGTACAAAAGATACGTCACACAAATCTCCAGCCATTGCGTAAAGCACACTGGGGTTGTAATACATCTTTAGTTCTGATTCTTGAAGTAATTACAGTAGATATGTAGAAACTAGAAAATAAGAACCTGGGCCATCAATCACAGGCACAGTGTGAAAAACAAAAGTGAGTGGGGTTCCCAGGTGTAAAATATCATATGAAATCATGAATATGTTAAATAAGTTAGCATTCCCTAAGAGAAAGAAGAGTGATACATGCTCTAAAAGAAGAGAGGTAAATTCAGTAACAATACAGAAGAATCAAATCAGGCTCATTTCAATGAGATCAACCACATTTAAAATGTATTTAAAAACATGTAAAATTAAAGACATTTTTAAGATATCCAAATAATTGTTCATTCATTTGCTGATATTAAAACATATAAAATACCCAGATCCCTTATAAACATTGGTTTTTTTTCCAACCATTAAGGCCTTTAAAAACCATCTGAATCTCAGGGATGCAGAAGAGACACATTAATACATCTGTTTGCTGGACTATTCCCAAGTAGAGCTACACTTACTTTAATAATAAAAAAAACTTCCTTGGATTAAAACAAAAACACTCTAGATGAGCTCACACAGTGAACAGAGCAGACAGGCCACTTCAGCGCAGAAGCCTGAGGTATCTGAGACAAGGGTTTGTGAGGAGGGCTCAGTTCATTTCGAGAGGTGAGACGCCCCCTGGAATTCAGATGTAGGTTACTGCACCTTTGCTGTTCTTCTCCAGAGTGATGTCCACGTAGGACGTCGGCACATAGCCCTCCTCACCACCCTGCTTCCGTGCTCGTGTCCAGCCATCGCCTTTGTCCTCCTCAATGATGTAGAGCACCTCTCCTTCCTTCATCGCCAGGGTGCCTTCGTTTTGACCTGCCAGGACAGGAGCCACAGGGTACACACGGTAGTTTACATGACAGACTTCTTTGTGCAACTAAGAAATTCTATGCAGGTGTGTAACACAGGAAGAGTACTAAAAAAACATTTTTTTTAAAGTCATTCACTCCTTCCTAATTCCTTACATTTATAAAACACTCCACTTTAAATGTAATGGGACTCCCCTCCAACACCACCAATGTATAGTCCCAACCTGGATGAGGAGTGTGCAGCCAAAGTGCGCCAGTATGCTTACCACACATAAGCTATCAGTGGGCAGGAGAATGGAGTGATGAAGCCAGTTCATAGATGGGGATCATTAGGATGCCATGATTGGTAAAGGCCAGGAGAGACATTTGGCCAGAAGACACCAGGGTTAATACATTTACTCTTTAAGAAAGAGTAAGAAACACTCTGGGTTTTTTAATGACCACTTAGTGTCAGGACCTCAGTTTAATGTCTCATCTGAAGGACGGTGTCTTTTTTTTTTTTACAGTATAGTGTCCCTATCCCCATCTCTATACTTGGGCATTAGGACCCACACAGACTGCAGGGTGAGTGCTCCTTTCTGGTCCCACTAACACCTCTTCCAGCAGCAACCACAGCTATCCCAGGAGGTCTACCCAGCTTCAGTGTCCAGCCAGCTGTGAGTTGCAGGGTGATATAGCTGCTGGGTATATATAACTGACCCAGACAGCACAGACAAGCAGCGGTCAAACTTTCTATACCTAAGGTCTAAACCCAGGAAAGAAGAAGCCTGGTTAGATACAGTATATCAATGCAACAATATCATCTTATACTACATTCAAGATGCCAAACATACAGATGGAAATGATTTCTTCACTTAGTTTGCAAATCCAGCTCAAGTTAACCTAGAGCTAGAAAAAGTGGGGTACACATTGCCCTAGAGCAGAACAATTTGCAACAGCCTGGCACTGGTCTGTGCAGGTCACAGCGAGATGCCACATGGCAATCATTGGTGAACAGGGGATGTCTGCCAGCTCGAAAATATTTTGAAGCCAAAGAACTGCAGATCTTTACCGAAGGCTGGACTCAGAAATTCCTCCCATGAAGTTTCCGGCACACAAATGGACAAACAGTCCAACGGCTGTACGTTAGCTGCCAGATAATTACTGTAGCAATGTGGCAGATGTACAGTAGGTAACCACAAGAAGCAAAGTTCATTTTCTCTTGAACTATCAGTCCTGAAAAAACACCCTTCCCTCAGAGTCCTGCCACACTGCGCTCAGACACTGTTCCATTTCATACCATCGAAGGCATAGAGTGCTTTGCAATGTCCGATCGCCGGCAGCGGGTCGTCGTCATCAAACTCGTCATCAAAATCGTGCGGGTCAGGCTGTGGAGGACTCCTGTGCTCCTGACTCGGGTCCTCTGTGTAGCTGCCCTCCGGGCTGTGAAAACAAACCAAAGCCGTGACGACCAGGGGAGCAATGGCTGACCTAGTTCTTCGTGTCAAGTGGCCTTTGAGAAACATTACTCTCTTAAGATGAGTGGTCACAAAGCACTGCCAAAGCGGATATTAATTAGCCGTTTAAAAAGATGAGTGACTTCCTTCACATCATTTGCTTCCTATACTTTGTGTTGCCTCTGTGAAAGAGGCCTTCCTGCAGTTAGCAGTTCACCGCTCAAAGTTAAAAAGAGAAATGGTCCATCAGGTTGTCCCGAAAGGCCAATTGTATATTTCACTTTGTATAATTTGAGGATAAAATATGTATTTCAATCTAATCTAAGATTAAAAAGTGAGAACTCTAAGAAAAGAGTTATCACTTTTCAAAAACGATAAAACTTTAACTTAAATCCATTATAAGAGTGCAAACAATTAAGGAACAGTCACAGTCATTTTACAATTGTGGAATGGAAAATTCCAAAAGGAACTTAACTTTCATAATATTTTACTTACAAATGCAGGTATAACAAAATGATTAAAACATTATAATGAAAGCACTGAGCTTGAACAGGTCTTAGGCATCTATGCTGACGTCATTTTCACCTTCAGGAAAAGGCGGGGTGAGCAATATAAAAGGAAAACAATGGAGATACAGGTGCTCCCCGACTTATGTAAATTAGACTTGACATAAGTTGTTTGCAGCCTCATTCTTGTTCTTCACTGTCTATTGTTCATATCTTCTCCAATGTGTGTGCAGAATAATTTCTGATTTGTGTTTGTATGACTGAAAACTGTTTCTAGAGATGTGAAAAACAAGTAAACACTAGCAATTAAGGAATGTGAAGCTCTGTTACTTTTGTCACAATGCTCTTTGCTTGATTAGTTTTATTACTGTTGTGTTCATATAAAGTATGTTGGCAAGTGGAGAAGTAGCAAGAGGACAACAGGGTTGCATGCTCACAGGGGTTTATTGTCTTGAATAATTAACAGGTGCAGCTACTCAGGGACCAGAAAGTATGCAAGGTCGCCAACACCTCATGTGTTACAACACAGGAATAGGTCTACCCATTCTGTAGACTTCAGAGAGGGAGAACGGTAAAGAGTCCCAGCACGCCATCAGCGTAGAATATTGTAATAATTATCCAACAGTGGAATTTTGCATCATTTAATAATTAAAGACTAACTTACTCTGGCAAGACAGAAGAACAAAATCTTTGTTTTGGGAATTGCGCATCTTCATACATGCAACGTCTTAAGTTGTTCCCACATATACATTTTATTTCCTCATCAAGGATGAAACAATTGTTCCAAAAGTAAAATCTCTCTGTCGCAGGGAATGGAAGGGGTAAATGGAAGCACAGCCCCAGCCCTGAAAACCAGACCAGTGTGTCAAGTTCCCAGGGTGCCTCACCCACCTCTCTCGCCCGTGTGGAGTGTGGTGGTTGACCTCCGCGCTGGGGCGCCGGTCGCCTCTCGCGCTCTGTTTACCTTCCACCTCAGACAGCCAGGCCTGCAATGAGGACATCAGTCAAGCCCCGGGGGCTCCTGCCCCCTCCAGCACGCACCACATCTCCTTCGGTGGACTGTACATCAGTGGCATTGTTTTACATGAAAAGCACCCCCATTACTGACCTGCTTTGCAAATTAGGAGTTTGGAATGATCAAATTGTGAATCTCTTAGCCTCTCAGCCTTTGTATTAGTGGGGGAGGGGTAATAGCTTTGCGGGGGCTTTTCTGAGAACAGACACTATCAGAGCCTTGAACAGGACCTGTAAGAAGTCACCAGCAAAATAAGGAAGAAATCGCTTCAGTGGGAGATGAAGTCCCCTCCTATACTTAAAACACTTCGGGAATCTTTTGGATGAACTACATAAATACAAGAAATTATTTATTATACTTGTCATGCAATCCATCACAGCACCAGAAAACTGAACACAGCCTCAGAAGAATAACATCAACTTGGTATAAGCCTACTTTGCTTCTTGAATTAAACTTAAGGAAATTAACAGCAACACATATTGCTACATAAACGTGTACAAACAATGGTTCATATTGTGTTCCACTGATCTTGTTTAGCTAGATGAGAAGAAATGGCAACGTTCAGCCACATGGGGGCGCTATTGATATGTTATCAAAGCCACCTCCTAACATTCTTAAATCACATAAAACCAAGTGGAAGTAACAATGTGCAGCCATTACAGCACTCGGAGCTCACATTAACCCTTTTCAGTCTATTCTCACAACCTAATTTAATTGTATCCCTGTTATTCCACTTTTGTAAAAGAATCTAATAATTAAATAAAAAACGTCTAAAATTAAATGTTTTTTTTACATCTGGGATACAGCCAAAACTAATACAAAATATTTCGAATGGTTCGACTTCAAAACACAAAACGTAAAGAACAATCCGACAAAAAGATCAACACAGTCAGAATTATATTGAGTATGAAGTTAACTTTTTTAGAACATGTTTTTCAAAGCTATTTTGATCCAATCTTAACACTTAGAAGGGCAAAAACCTATAATTTATAACAAAAAAGATTTAATAAAACTCTAAATAGGAAATGTTAATGCCTTAGAAAAACAGTCCCTAAGGCCTTCGGGAATGCACTGAAATGGGCCACAAATACCATTCCTGGCTTTCTTAATTTACCAAAAAACAGATATTGCAAGGATCCTAACTTGCAGTGATCAAAGTGTTTTCAAGTGAGTTTTCACAAAAGACACTACTCTGAGTAGTGAGAGCTGTGTGATCACTGAAGGCAATCTTGTGCTTTCAACAGAACAGTGTATGTGTACCAATTTTAGTCTGAAGGGAAATCTCATCAAGGCATGCACTGTTAAGTAACAGAACTCACTGAGAGCCAGACGTCTCTCAGGACAGAACATCGTGAAGGAGTTACCTCATTCTTGTGAATCTCCACTCGGAGGCGCTCTATGTTGCTTATGGTCTCAGCTATTTTGGGCTGCAGACTTCCAGGGTCTCCCATCTGAGGGCTTTTCTCGTAGACGTCTTTCATCTTGTTCAGTGCATCTCTGCAGACACAAAAGAACAAAGAGCAGGCTGGGATAATTATACTCTAAAAAACAGTTCTCAAAAGCTGAAGAATAATTTGTTACATACCAACCCCCCCAATAAAAAAACTGCACAGCTTCCAATCTGAAATGCCAAAATAACAGAACGAGTAAAGTATTTTATGGTGATGTTACAAATGAAGATGACCTAATAGTTTAACAGGGAAGCTGAGCAACTAGAAGGATATAAATACAACCCTATGTTTTGACTCAACTTGTCTTTCAAACTGCAAAATACAAAACAAGTTCATTAGAATATATTCTTTCTGTAACATCGGTTTTAAAGAACAACTACACTTTGAAAATCCTACATATTTGTTCATGCGAACTGAGTTTCAGCAGCTGTTAGAAGAGAAGGTGACAGCTGGAGTAGCTGATCCAACACCTGACTGCTTTACTCAGGCATGCAGTCGCAGAGTTTTGGACTACAGTCATACCCCCACCAGGCAGTTACCACGACTGTCTTAGTTCATCTGTCCTGGGTCGTAGTCAGGCCCTTACCTTTGGTCCACCTCTTTCTGCAGCTCTTTGTTGAGTTCATCAATCCTCTGCTGCAGTTTCTTGCGCCTCTGCTCAGGGGGAAGGTGACTAAAATCCTCCAGTGCTGGCCCCTGAAAAAACCACAACCCAGGATAAGTACAGTATTTTCCAGTGAAGCATTAAAAAAAAACAGAGGTACACTCAGCTTCCTGCAGCAAGCAAGAATGAGAGAGGGTCAAAGGTCAAGATCAAGGACTAGGCGGACAGCGCCCAGGTCCACACAGCAGAGAATGGCATGACACTCTGCGAGTTCTTCCCCCGCTCAGATTCTGCAGCATGGAACTGGAATCCCAAGCACACTATGGAAAGCACATGTCTCACTGTTTGAGAAAGAGGAAGCTAGGATGTGAAGTCTTAGGAAACCAGCACATCAGATCCATGCTCAAGAACACGCATGCACGCCGCAGAAAGAGCTTACCAGCTTTACTGACCACTGAGTCATGCATATGGTTTTCAATTAAATACAGAAAACAAAAATTAAAAAACATATCTTAAGAGTATTAATTCCTTTTATTAAAAGTGCTTAGATGTGTCAAAATTCATCTTCCTGCTGATTGCAAACAGAGGCTAGGTGGTTAAAGCAAATAGCTTATAACCAGATGCTTCCCAATTCAAAGAAGCTCTGCCAGGAAACTCATCAGCTACTGGGCTTCCTTGGGCTCTGATCTTTGATGATGTGTCAAACAAGGTCCTGTTATCAGAGCCTCTGCAGCGGCAGTTGCTCATGCATAACTCATCTCTTAATCTCTGCAAGTCACAACGGATTAAAGCATGAGCTAAATGACTAATGATTACTATGATTATTACCAATCACCAGGACTCCAACGGAGAATCAGATGTGGGAATTAACCAATGTTTTTATTTCCAATAGAAAATGCAGTTTTGCAGAGAGCAATCCGTATAGAAAAATTTTGACACGAGTCACGGACAGACCCACGACAGTGAGTAAGCTGTTAGGTTTTTGAAAGTGGCTGGTTTAATCAGATAATGGGCAAAGCATCAGCTTTCAGCCATAAGGACAACTGAAGCAGTGGTGGGGTGTGGGGAGTGGCTGAAGGACCACTGTTTATTGAGATTGAAAGACCCCAGCTGCCTGTGCACAAGGGAATGCAGTCTGGGACCCGGCAGCATTTAGCGACTCAGTGCATCTACCTAGTGCATGCAGGCGATGCCAGAAACCAAATGAAATGCATTTGTAATGGGGCGGAAGATTCCTTTTAACTTAATTGCTTTTGAGGTCAAGCAATTCTAGCAACAGGAGTCAGCCATCTGACAGACATCCATATGTCACCAAAGACAAAAACACATACAGACTGCTACTGCACAGGATCATTTCTTCACAGCAGAGAACCATATATTATTTATTGCTTTGTTAAATCAATACTGATCATCTCCTGGCTCAATCAACTACATCGCTTTGGATGGAGTAGAGAAGACCCTCACAAGCTAGCCTTTATGCTGGCCTCCTGTGTTTATTAGAGGTAGTATAGAGGATAGGTAAATGCTTCGGCTACTCTGTAAGTCACAGGTTTTGACAAATATTTAAGGATATTTGAGCTGCTTCTAAATTTCTGAAGCTACCTGCTCCCGAATTGAGTCCTTAATGCTTTGTTAATATTGACATATATTTTGTTTTTCTTTTTCCATATTAAGGCCTGTAGCAGCTGAAACAGATGACTGATTAATTAACTGTACAGTTCTGTAAGATTCAGCCCACATGAGACCAACTGAAACTTTGTTCTGGTTGCCATTATGTAAAACAGTGGGTCTGTGTGCCTTAGAGATTCAATGCAAACCTGGCTTTGCTATTTCCAGCTGTTAGGAAGAGAATCTATGACCATCTTGATTCAGTATGTCATTCCTCTTGTACTTTCAGGACAAGGGCCTTGTGGCAAGAATGGCAGCACCTGAGGTCACAATGTCTTTCTTGGTACAATGTGGCTGTTATTGCTTTGAATATATTGGCTTGAGACTAAGCTGAAGTGAATATTCCTATGTTTTGTTCTAAAAAGATTCCATGTTTCTGTTGATCATTTTCTCTTTCCTGAATGGTCAATTTTCACTTCTGCCGGATCGCAAGAGAAATGGAAGGGCAGCCTGCTATGATCATTTCCCACAGCCCTCCATGCATTCAAATCATTCAGCTGCACTGTCATGATGGAGTGAAAACAGCCACATTCTCAAGGAGTGGAATATGGGTTTTGGTTACAGTGATTAATTAGGCTTGGCTATTGAATTCAACATTAAACTCATGACAAAATGGAAATGAAAAAAAAACACACACATCCTGACAAATACATAGAACATAGAAACTAAGTCTGAGTACATAAGACTAGATTGAACCAATACAATAGGGCTCAAAATAGGACCGCCCTTGAACAATTGAAGTTGTTAACAGAACCTCATTGGTTTGAAAAGGTAATCTGTTTTCCATGTTCAGTTTTAAGCAGAAGACATCCTTCTTCAGAGACTGATGTCACACACGCCTGCTGCTCTAAGGAGACTTGTTGTGAGGTCATTAATGGACAAACGCCAATAAACAACCTATTTTTGAATTACTTCTGCCTTCCATTAGCAAAATGAGTCATCCTTCTGTCAGAATAAATGAACAGCTATGTAATGAACTACCTTAAATCAATGCTCCAACACTCTGTTGGCTACGGTTACATCAATTTCTCTATGTAGGTGTTAAAAATTAACAAATGACACGAAGTGTGCCAATAAATCGTGCTGCCACTGGAACATTAGCTTGCTGACATTCTTTTCTTCCGACAATGAAAACACAAATCCTAAACAACCTCCAACTTAAATCTCAGGTTTTACAGAATCCTAAATTACACGTGTAACTCAATGAACACTGCTTATTAGTTGTCTGTTCTTATTGTCTCATAATGGGCTAGATCTTGAAAAGATAGATTTTATTTTAATATTAAGTAGTACTTATGGAAAGACTAGAAATTTGTGACTGCTACATTCAAGTACAGTATGCATACTCGTAACATCCCTACTTTCTGAAGCCACCAGATTATAGAATTTTAAAAAAGCAGACTTATT
This sequence comes from Lepisosteus platostomus, assembly GCF_059453375.1. Taxonomy (NCBI): domain Eukaryota; kingdom Metazoa; phylum Chordata; class Actinopteri; order Semionotiformes; family Lepisosteidae; genus Lepisosteus; species Lepisosteus platostomus. The sequence goes on from NC_142621.1 coordinate 28,668,976, forward strand.
CCAATGATTTGGTGTGGGTGACAAGTCATATATTTTTCTTTAACAAACATTTTATTAAAAAAACTGGAAGCACACAAGTAATTTGATTTGTCTTGTTTAGCTAAACTGCAGACATGCTTGGCTCCATGTTAAAGCACCAAAGAAAATGGTCCTTGTGCTGTAATGTGTAAGGACTAGAACTGTGCTAATTTTGGGAGGTATGTACATTTTGCAAGAGAGACGCAGGTCTGTAGATAAGAAAATCCAACACAAAACCACAGCAAACTCAACCCCACACGTGTTCTTACCCCTCTTTTCAGGCCCCTAAATGAAGGGATCCTGGGCTTTATTGTCTTCATTTCACAGAGACAGTAAGCTATAGGGTCACTGGCAAATTTGGGAGACTGAATATCGCTGAAAGTGAAGGCAGGGCAGGAGTGGGGAGGGGAGGAGGGTGGAGACTGGGGCAACAGAAACAAAACATGAGCTAGTTGCCAAAATCAACCATGAATTCACAGTAATCTGTAGAAAACAACAAAAAATACCCAAATGTATTAAGAACTGTGCTTAAAAAGTTACTACAGTTAAACTGAAATAGGGTTCTCTGAAATAAAAGATATGTGTTGACTTAAATATACTTATTGACCAGTGACCTCAACACTTGCTCACCCGGGCAAGCTCTGACATTATATTGTAACCATTTAGAAATCAGGGGGTCATTCATGCTTGCTCGTGTTTAAAGAAGTGTGTGGGAAATTCCTACAGCTTCATTCCGAAAACAGGAACGCTAGCCCTGTAGAAGGAGTAGGTTTTCATGAATACTCCATTCCATGCCATTACACATCTTTGATGATTTCATAACACTAAGTAAGAGGATCCTATCGATATGATACTCAATTTCGTTCTAAATACATTTAGCCAGTGAAGAACCAGTTAGAGAAAAGGATGACATTAATCACTTCAGGATTATTCTGTAAAAATAAGTGAAGCATCAAGTTACTGTTTGGAAAAGAGGATGATTAATCTGGCAAATTAATGTGTCTCTTTTAAAACAGAAATGGGAAGATCCTATTATTACCTTTAGGAGTGTATTCAGCACAGGCAAGGTCAAAGTTTAACTAGGTGGTATTTCTCAAAATGTTATTAAAAACTATGGTTAATAAATAACAGGAAATAGGTTCTGTGTACAATATATTACTGATTTACAGGCATTCCTATCACAGTACTCAGCCTCCAGAACTTCTGCTGTGAGTACAGCACATCTCTGCTCTTGCAGTTAAAAAAAGCTGTTGAAAAGAAATGTTCACACTAACAGCAAGATAACTGAAGTAGCTGGTAAAATCACTTCACTGAAAACACAAACAAGCATACAGAAATAAGGGCTGACTACTGATTAAAAGCACTGTGTCTAAGTTGCTGGTGTGCTGGTGAAAGCAATTATTTAATCAAAGAGGAAATGTCAAATCACATTAACTGGGGTCTTTCCAGTTCTGTCAAGACTTTTATCTCTTTATTTCAATCTCCTCTAAATACAGATGCCGTTGGACAGTGAGTAATGTTCTGCATTGACCGTCTCTTCTGACTGGATTCGTGCTTCTACTGCACTTCTCAGACAATCATGATGGGAAGCTGTCCTGTTATCTGCGAGGCAGAGACCACAGTTGGTAAATTGCTGATAAATTTAAAGAGACTGAACAGTTTTGCAGAGTGTTTAATATTAGGCAAAAGAAGGTTAATTTCACACTAATTATAAGAATTAAGAGAATAAACCATGTTTCAGCTGTTGAGCCTTCTTAATGTTGGAGGGAGAGAGAGAGTAAGGTAGCAGGGAGAGGCAAAATGAGGTCCCATTTCACTTCTTCCAGCCAAGCTCTCACAACTTTCGGTCTTTCCTTTAATAGGGATTTCTCAACTCTTAAAGCCAGAGAAGCCGAGACTATACACTTAAAACTTGGATTGCATCTTTCCCATTCTCTCAATGATAGACTAAATTGTTTTCAAATCCTCTTCATCCATTTACAAATTTCATCTTTTCACACCTCTCTCTCTAATCTCCCTTTGTGAGCACATTCTCACCTGTTCTGCTCTTTGTTCTCTTGAGCTCTCTCTTTGTCCCTGCTACCTTGCTCTCTAATACCTGAAGAAGGGTCAACAGCCAAAAGGATATATTTTTCTACTTTGCTGCACTGAATTATCCTTTACTTATTTCTTTGCAGCCAACAACCACAGTTCCTCATCGAAACATCTTCAACATATATTTAAACAAACAAGGAAACCTAAGGTTTAGAAATCTGAAATACTACCTCCTAGTTTTGTTAGATCTATATGCATTTTAAACAGAAGGAGATTTCAAGTTTCTATGACTTAGCAACAAACCCAAGACATTTCCCTTTGGAAAGTGAAATTTGCAAGCAGTAATGTGAAAAACACCTGGAAGTATCAAACTCCCCCACCTTGGGTTTCTTCCCAAACAGCCACAGCTTGTTCTTGGCCTTCCCCAGCGAGTGCTTGGGATCCGTCTTCATGGTGTCAATCTTAGGAGTGCTGATAGTTCCGTCGGAACCTGACCTGTAGATGTTCTGGCTGAAATCTTCAAAAGGGAAATCCCCAGGTGGTTCAAACCCAGATTTGAAGGATTCCACCACTATCAGAGAATCCTGGAAAAAATTATACGGTCAGAAAAATCTCAACCAGAAATCCCTGATGCATGAGACTTGATATAAAATTAATAAGAATATAGTTTACAGACACTGCCAAGCCATACTGATACGAAGAATTAAACAATGTCTGCTGTATAACTACAACCTATTGGCAGGAACACATTAACAGAAATGTAGAACAAACGTAAACATTCAACATTTTGATCCATTTATGCTCAACTGGTGATGTACAACCAAACTCAGTTAATACTTTTGTAATGAATGCTTTCAATAAAAAGTAACAGGTTCAACTGACATGTGTAGTTAATACAGTTGACTACAAACTTTGACAGGCACATCCAAAATCCACATTATCTGTCTGTGTCCTGAAACAGAATGAATGCTGTGCTTGACATTTTATAACTTCATTGAGAAAAGTAGCCAGTAACTGTGCCTGGAGTAGGCAATCTTGGCTAGGACATTCCATGTCATTACAGGTTTTTGATCCTTCCAGTACACTAATTACTGAAATAATCCTTAATTATTTAATTGACAATAGAACAGAAGCAGGGCAATGAGCTCTGCTGCATTGCTCTTTGGTGCCAGGTTCGATTCTGGGCTGGGGAGCCTTCTGTGTGAATTCTACCAATACAGATACACATTTTCTCCAGTTTCTTCCCACTGCAAAAAAGACGCCCTGGCTCATGTGATGAGCTCTGCTAAATCGTGCTCTGTGGTCCTGTGATCTCATCCAGTTCAGGCTGTTGTGAGCTCTGTCCTACCTTGCATGCTGTTTTTCTGGGATAAATACTGGGTAGCTGCGACCATCACCAGGGTAAGCAGCTTTCTGGTAATGGTTATTTAATGCATTCTTAATAGAACCCGGCAAAAAAAATTAACACAGTTATAACAATGAACTGCTTTGGAACGGAGAAGCCAAGGTTGTCTACTCCTGCCTGATGGAATCAAAGATTACCTAAGTCTTCTAGGGTACCTACCCCTGGTTTAAAGTCTAGCTCCTTCGCATTTGGTCTCTCTAAATATGCCCTTCCAGTCTGACTGGTCAGTAATAAATCCTTTCTCCATCATGTACCCTCCACTCTAGAGCACACTACATGTCAGCGAGAGATTGTTATTTTTTACAAAGATTACAATAGACAATTTCCGCATATGAGGCAAATATAATTGAATGATGAAACTAATGTTTGTGGTTTCTTTGTACATAGACAAGCAGAGTAACTAAGACTGATAAATCTAGCTGGCTACATAAGAGAAGAGACAAGTGTTCTGCACAGATTTATTTTCAGCCAATAAAACTTGACAACTCCGGAATTTTTTTATAATCAAATTTAAACTGCAGCTGAAAGTTGACCTTAGTCTAGAAGAAATTAAACGATAAACCACATATAAAATAACACCCATATAAATGATGAATGGGTCAAAAAAAGGAGTCAGGCCTCTTATTTTAAGTTCCAGGATGCATAAGAACCTCTTCATATATGAGAGCATAGTTAAATCACTAAAGTCTTCAATCTGGTGAAACAGCTGTGTTAAAAGCAACAGCTGTGAGCAGGAAATGGATTATGCTAATTTAAAACAGAGGGCAGATCATAAACTCTGCTGCATAAAGAGCTTAAATACCAAATTACTGATGAACAGGAACACCTCCATTAACCTTTTCTGACAAATCCATGTTTTCATTCATCTTGCGATTAGTCATTTTATCATTCAGGGACAAAAAGTAATGGAGAAAAAACTTTTCTTGCTTATGAGAGCAGTTTCGTAGATTCCCTTTCTTGTTTCTAAGAGCCTATTGCATCAGATTTGTGATCATAAATCAGAGGATGTTACACAAGTAACAAAAGTTCTTGTACCAGGATCCTTTGCATTTGGACAATCTTTCTCATCAACATTTCAACAATACACATCGATGTGTGGCTGTCTGTACATTAATATGTATTTCTGCTGGAAGGCTTAGATTACATTATGGTAATGCATAATTACCATAGATTGCTCTACATACTGTTTCACACTGTAACACTTTACCTACCTAAAGGTAGTCACCTCGGGATGTATAAGGCAATTGTATTAACTAAGAGTTGCCTCGGACACAAGTCTGACTGATGAAAGATTGAGGAAGGCTCTTTTCCCTCCCTGGTTCGGTTCTAGCAATGGAATAGGACTTTCATAGTTATAATATGAACTGCACTTTCACATTGTTACATTAAAATGCTTTGAACACTGATGGTGAGCTGCATTTCACAATGACCCCTCTTCCAGCCTCGAGGTGACCTGGATACCCTAAGCAGCAGCGCACAATCGCCTAGTCCTGCCAGGGTGGGGTAGGGCTTGGCAAGGGCTGCCTCGTGGCACTTGCCGAGTCCCAGAGGCCTGCGATGACACCGGCAAGGGTAAGCTGCTCCTCCAATAGGTGCCAACTCTCCTGTCCTGTAAGCTGTAGAACAGCCGGTATGTCAAAAGACAAATGACTCTGTTGAGGAGACTCTTCAGATTGAATAAGTCCCAAAATCAAGAGAAAACCTCTTAGAAAGTAAATCAAAGAAGTAACAGAAACAAATTCTATTATCCGTAATACCAGGTATAGCAAATGCTTAGAAGGGAATAAGAACATTGCTAAATTTGACAGATTGACTGAAATAATTCTTCTTGGATTTGCCCTTGGTGGTCTTTAAGCTTCCCCAAAATCTTAAGAGATCATTTCATCAGTTCAGATTTCTCTGATTTACCAAAACAGACTCTTTGTCTCCTGTACTAGATGGCAATTATAAATGTCAAGCACACATTCAATACGATCTGCATCAGCACAGTTAAATGTGATTCACGCTTATGTGGGTAAAACGCAAATGCAATTAAAGCACAGAACAGCTGAACATTGCAGTTCCATAACATGTGGTTATCCGACTTCCCCAGCAATTGTTCATTTTATTGAAGCCAATCAAAGCTTTCTTAGGTCTGTGGGCTTTGAGAGGTTATGCATCTCTAGAAACTTTAAAAGAAACATACATGATTCTTCATGTTTTAACTCTTCAGTAGATAAAATATTAAATCTGATCTTAAATCACTAATAAATGTGGAAAATAATTTCTAGATTAATTTTAAACGAGTTTAAAGAAATCATGCTCTCACTCACAGACTGGTCCTATACATATTTCTTTGTTGGCTTGAACTCTCCTGAGTTCTCATGAGGCATCTTCTGTCCTGCTGGGTGCTACGGCCTAAAAATCTGTTATGTGCTGATCTTTACTGCCTCCCCACAAGAGGAGGAAAAAGTGAAGGCGGTGGTTTTGTATACCCAGGAAGAAAAGAAAAAGTAAAGGTTTCTGAATTGAAGAAGTCTTTGTAAGTTGCTCTTACCCAACATCTGGGCAGAAGAACAACATGCAAGTGGTCTTCCCAGTTTCAGTTTATCTGGGAAAAAATCTGTATTCCCAAATAATACAATAAGTGAAGAAAACGAATGGTCAAGTGTCTGGGCCTACCCTGCGGTCATCCACCGACTTCGCAGCCGACACCATTCCCTCCAGACACTTGGAGATAATGGGGATGACTCTGCGCTCCACATCAGCGAAGCTCTTGTAGGTCTCGCCCAGCTTCACAGTTCTCCTGCTGTCCATGTCCTGCAGGTTCTGGAAACGAGCCAGGACACAGGAGAAATCCCAGTGAGCCCTTCCCACAGTGCCGCATGCAAAGCTGCCTTAAACACAGGTGACATACGCAACTGCACCAATTCAGCTAACAACCTTAAACTGAGACATTTAACCTTTTATCATGCACTAACTGATCAAAATCAAGGAACAGACACTGTACATGTTGTGTTTGCTTGTGACTTTCATTCCAAGGCCAGGCCAGTTACCGAATCTTCCAGACATTGTGACTTCTGTTCATATTTTTCCATTACACTACTTGGATATATCCAATTATGCAATTTAGTGCAGACAATTCAATAAGCAACAAGGCTTCCAAAAAGAGAAAACGTAACGCACCTATTGTTAAGCTTTTGTTAATCTCTAAACCTTTACAACTTTTTTGTTTGTTTCCTTCATTATAAGATGTCACATGGTAGTCAGTTTATCCTTTATCTTCTGTGAAGTGCATTACAAAGGACAATGAGCCTGTCTGTTAATAGCTGTTTGCTCACAGACTTGAGACTGGTAATATGGTATTGGTATCATATGGCATTAATTCCTTTTATACTTGATGAATGTAGAAAGCTTTACATATCTTCTTCATCAATAAAGTAATGATATCCCTTGTTGAGAATTATACATAAGGTATTCCACTAGTTCATGTACAAATAATATTCTTAAAAATATTTAAGAATAGGATTACATGAATCCTTGAGCACCGGCATTGTACCAACGGTCCTCAAAACTGCTGCTATTACCCCAGTGCCAAAGAAGCCTAACATGGCTCTCGACAATCTTAACAACTTTCGCCCCATCTCCAACTTACCCTTTCTCTCTTAAATTCTAGAACGTGCTGTCACACTTCAGTTACATAACCACCTCATGACAAACAACCTTTTCGAACCCCTCCATCTGGCTTCCGTCAACTTCACAGCACAGAAACCGCCCTAGTCAAAGTCACCAACGATCTCCTAATAGCTTCTGATTATGGTTCTCTTTCCATACTCATCCTTCTTGATCTCAGTGCTGCCTTTGACACTGTTGACCAAAACATCTTTCTTTCTCGTCTCGAGACTGTGTTTGGAGTCTCTGACACTGCCCTCAAATGGTTTAAGTCTTACCTCACTGATCGCTGTCACTTTGTCTCTCTCAATGGGTACAGGTCTGAAATTGGTCTTGTCAAGTCTGGTGTCCCCCAGGGCTCAATACTGGGCCCCTTGCTCTTCAGCATTTACATGTTCCCACTTGGTCAGCTTTTAAGATCACATGGCCTCAGCTTTCATTTTTACGCTGACGATACTCAAATATACATCCATACCAAACCCGACACTGATGTGGCTGTCTCTATTCTATCTAATTGCATCTCTGACATAAAAATTTGGATGACTCAAAACTTCCTTCAACTTAACTGTGACAAGACTGAAGTCATGCTTATTGGTACCCCCCATCAACTTCGTAAAGCCAGTCCTGTAACCCTGTCTGTAGATGGCTCTGTACTTGAGCTTCAATCAAAATTGAAAAACCTTGGGGTTATATTCGATTCTGGCTTAACATTCGACCCACATGTACAGCATACTGTCAAAACATCTTTTTTTCACCTTAGAAATATCGCAAGACTACGCCCTATGCTATCATTAACTGTGGCTGAAAAGCTGATCAACATATTTGTATTCTCTCGAATTGACTACTGCAATGCTCTACTCCCTGGGGTATCTAAATCTACTCTGAACAAGCTGCAGTATGTCCAGAATCCTGACCAGGTCTAGTGCAAGTGTTCACATTACTCCTATCCTGGAGTCCTTGCACTGGCTTCCGGTCAAATTCCGCGTAGACTTTAAAATCCTCATGCTCACCTACAAGGCTTTACATGGCTTGGCACCTCAATACCTGTCTGAACTTTTATCGCCCTACTCCCCACCCCACCTACTCCCCCACTTACTGTCCCCCAAGCCCGTCTACATTGTATGGGCGACAGGGCCTTCTCCTGCTATGCCCCCAAGCTCTGGAACTCTTTGCCCAAGGATATTAGAGAGTCACCTTCTCTAAACTCCTTCAAATCCAGACTCAAAACCTTCTTCTTCAGAAAAGCCTTTACTTAACTGGTTCCATTCTTCACCCCTCTGCTCTTCTTAATACCATCTTCCACGGTCTCCTCTATTGTTATTGTTGTATTGTTGTAATTATAATTGTGTCCTGTCTTGTGAAATTTTCTTATTTATTGTTGTAGTCTTCTTATTTATTGTTATTGTCATCCTCTAAAGCGCTTTGAGAAGCCACCTTTAAAGGCGCTATATAAAATAAAGTTTATTATTATATTATTATTATTATTTCAAAAAGAACCTTCTAATGTCTCTTTCAATCTGTTGAGCTACGTAACACCTTTTCTTATACTTCACAGTAAAATATGTCAGGGAAATAACACCCAATGTTTTCCCAACAATATGAAGTCAACCTCAGGAAAAAAAAGATTTACCTTAAAAATTTGTGGAATAGCAACATTAAAATGTTTCCATTGTTCGCCATTGAAGTTCTGTAGCTGAGCCGCATATTCATTCTTGCTCTCATCAGCCATGTGTGTTCTCAGGTAAAGCTGTGACTTTGCCTGTAAAGCACAGAAAGAGCAGAGTTAAAACTGAAATGTAACTTGAATTTAAAAGGGAAAAAAAATAAAATTGGCTTTTACTATAAAGGACAGGGGTAGCAGTGGTTAGCATCGCCGCTTCGCAACACAGGGGTCTGTTGGGGTTCAATTCCAGACCTTGGCACTGTCTGCATGGAGCTCTCATGGGAATCCAGTATTCTCCAACAGTTCAAAGACATAATGGTAGGCTGTTAGGTTAACTGGCTTCTGGGAAAATTAGCCCAGATGTGTGTGTCTGCTCTGTGATAGGCTGATGTCCTATCCTGGGTATACCCTGTGTTGCAATTCTGGCTGGCCAGAGATTAATAAATGATGGATGGAACTGTATAAACTGCAGGTGTTATATAAAACCAGACTGTACTGTACCTCATAGGATATCAGTATACAACTAAATCTTAGAGAAAGAAAAAGGCAAAGACAACATGTTAAATCTATTAATGCACTGTTTGATTACGGCGTGACAGCAAAATCTGGACCATATTGTCTTTCTCTGTTTCTCTTTCTCTAGGACGTTTTCCTGACTGTCTTTATGCCACTTAACATTCATGACTGACAGTCATCATTACATCACTGGAATTGCATAAGCTAATGCAATTTGGGCCTTTTTATTATTTTATTTATGCACCAGCAGTCCTGAACAGCAGTTCTCAGTTCCAAGTGTAATACTGTGTTGTTTGTTGCTCCCCTTTTAAATCATCTGATGCATGAATTGTTTCACAAAAAAACAAAGTGGAGTATAATTGATTAATTATATTTTAGTATAATTTAGTTAAACCACAAATACAAACTGAAACAGAAAAGGAAAAGGGGATTTAATGAAAAACTGGACTTGAAGAAAAAAATATGTTAAGAGGACTTAGTTGAACATATTTTGTCAATTAGAACATCCTCTGCTTCTTGAAGTTGTACAATGTAGTTCAGATGTGCTGTAAGAAGAGTAATGTCAGCAAATGAACTCAACCATATTTAATGTAAAAGAATCTCCAACCAGTCACACAAAATAGATTTGTTAGCAGCAGTGAGACCAGTCAGAAAAATGTTAAACAAAAAAGCTAGGAAATTATATATAGTAGGAATTGAGCAGGAGCAGTCTGGGGCTCACTGGTATAATAACAGCAGTGAGGTCCGATAACACACAACTGTCTTATGGCATTCATAAAACATGTAAACAGGTGTCATCAAGTACATTGGTGACACAGAGGACCAGAAGCAGTCTCCATCTGGAACTTTGTTTTTTTGCACACATTCCACAAACCAGTTTAAAATGGATCAACTACTACCTTTCTTGAAGAAACACTCTTTTTACCCACAAACACAAGCAAATCAGTAAGAAATGGAAGAGGATAACCGTTATCTAAAATAAAGAAGCATCAAAACTAAAATAAAAAGGAAGAACATCGAGGAAGATTAAATTAAATCTCCTCAGGTGTCCCATTAACATTCAAGAGTGCTGCCACATCACCCTAATCACTTCATAACGGAAATCGACACTTGCATGCATTGTACGAGGTATGGCTCCATTAACTAATCAATTAAATAAAAAATACCTTTTCCACTTCCGATTTGGTGGCATTAATGTCATTATCTAACCTCTCGTAGCTCATCTGAGCCTTTTCAGCTTCCCGGCATTCCCTCTCAAATTTCTTCTTGCTCTGGAAAACAGAAAGAAAAACAATATAAAACAATCTGTTCACCCACACAGGTCAAAACAGTAATTTTCTTTAAATTCCCTGCCAATTCTATGCTGTGCATCAAATGAAACCCTATCTAACACTTACAAGTGCAGTTACTTCCTGATAAAAATAGCGAGCAGCAGTTGCACTGACGTCTTATTGAACAGACCAGGCAGAAGTAAATTCATTATGCTTATTACCACTTTTCATCACAAGGGTCTACAGTCAAAGTCACCAGTAGCATGTGTGGCCACTACTCTGACACATGCTTTGTACAAAGTTGCAGATGCTGTCTTGTGGAATTTCGTTCCATTCCTTTCATACAACTTGGACAAGCATGTACCTGTGTACCTTTTAATCCTGAAAGACACGCCATCCCAGTTCATTCCCCCAAATGTTACGGGGCGCTCTAATCTGGTGAACAGTGTATCCACGGCGTAACTGCTTCATTCTCATCCTAGAACACTTTCATATCAGTATAAGGCCACCAAGTGAGTTCACAGACATTTACCAATTTAATGTCACACATTTAGGGCATCGTCAATCTCTAAATGGAGTTCTGCCTGCCAGGACTCGACATGGCTGCCCGAACATCACCCAATGGGATCTAACTATTGATTGCTCTGCTGTAAAAAGACAATTAGTGCAGGGCTCAGCAAGCCTTCACTTGTGGCAAGCAAAAAGTGACCTTACTTGCTTCTATTGAGAGATTTGTGTGCCATTCATTCTCGAACATTGTAACCCATTTGTCATAGTCTGGTTTGGGGTACTTTTGACCTTTTTCTGTCAAAAAGATCTTGGCTGCTTTATTGTCATCGATGGCAGCAAAGGCTTTCGTGCACAAGCACACACGTCTCAGTTAGCCGCGCTCTGTCCGGCTCTCAGTTCGGCCCCCTGGTGCAGTGCGCAGTGCAGGGGAGAGCCCGGCTTCCCCAGCCCCTCATTAGCTGAGGCCTAGGGGAGACCAGCCTGATTGGCAGGCGCTCCGAGACCTCAGGCAGGAGCTTTAATCTTCAGAGCCGCTCGGCTGCTCATTACGCTTTACTGCTTCAACTTTATTTTAATGATGCAGCAGGAAAAAAAAAACTCACATTATCCATCTGTTTCCAGCAGTGATCCAAGTACTGTTGGGCTTTCCTCCCCTCCTGAAGATGCTGTGCAAGAAAAACATGGCAACACATCACCACAGCACAGTACGAGTTTGCTTGCATCTATTCAAAAATGACAATCCTGCAGTCATTCATGCAGTACTGTAACACAGTGTTGAAGCCACTTAAACTGAGCATCTGGTTTGCTTATTACTCACAAGAGTTTTGCTTTTTTTTTAAAGAAATCCTTGTGCAAAGACCCTGATAAAAAAAAAAAACTTTCGTTTAATACCGTATTCCCCTCAGATGCATGGCAGGATTAACTAAATTTGCTCTGGCTTCTACAGGATACAAACCATATCCGGGTATTTGCTGACCCATTCAAATTGAAATTCTGTGTTTGAAAATAATCAGCATTTCCAGTGTTTCAAAAACTGATCCAATTACAAAACAGCAGATTGGTTAAGATGATAAAATCACTCCAAAAATATTTTAATGACTCATCATCTTTACATATTATGTTTTAATGTTCAACATGTCTTGAACATTATTTGACATCTTTACAAAGGCAAAAAATGGCACAAAATAGTTACCGCTCTTCAGTTCTGAAGAGTATCAGTTGATCACTGAAAATCCTCTGAATACTAAAGATCTATTGTATATAATGTGCAGAAATAAAGGTTATTAAATGTGCAGAAGGTTCCATGCTTAAATGCTAACAAAGCACTAAGCTTTAGAAATTAAATACCTGAATGAGGCAAGAAAAAACAATAGCAAATGAAAATGAAATGTTACTCACATGTTTCCTTTCCGATTTGAGCTCTTGGGAATATCTCATGAGCTCTCCGTAGACTTTGTGCCCCATCTCCTCTGCCACTACCTCTCTCTGGCCCGCGTAGTCATTGAGTTCGTTTAGGATGGTGTAGAAGGACAACAAGGATGAAAACCTGGAGAGATGCACACAGGTATAAGTGTCTAGAAGGCAGAGTTGAGAACAAAAATCAAAAGTTCAAGTCTTCTCAAGAATCAGGCATTTTAGGCATGAAAACAAAGCGCTAAAGACAATATTCTCGAGGCACAGGCGCGTGGGGGGACAGTGGGGTCGAACATTAAATCTGTCATTGTGATAGAATTACTAAGTGGCGCTGGTGACCTAAGTTGAGCCAAATGGCATTAAGTCCTAAGGATTAGAAAGATAATGAAATAAATCATTTGTCAATTCATTCTAACAGTTCGGTCTGGCTCTTTTTTTCAAATTTTAATAATGATTCAGTGTCCAAATTAATAATGCAGATGACATTCTATGTTTCACCCCATTTTTAAAAGATCCCTGAGTTTAGGCACCCAATCTGAACAGCCCAGAGTAACAGCAAACTCACAAGTACATCTAGGGATATGCAGGACAAGAGGATGTATTTATCTATACATTTTAGATCAGCTTCTTTTTAAATTAAGCCCGAAGACACAGAAGTGTAGGGTCTTACTTTTGGGATGGGAGTGTGTAACAAAAGCTGGCAAGCTAACTCCCCGCCTTACCAAAGTGGACAAGGGAACAGTGAAAGACTGGCAACGCGATCAGATGGCCGATTCCATGTTGACATTGAGCAGACGAGCCTCCCCAGTGTGCTAATTCTGCTTTATTAAAACGGCCTTAAATATCACCCTCCTCCACTTACCCTAATGAGCACCAGACTAAAAGAAACATTTCAAGTCACTGGGGACTGTGTATCTGAGAGTCAGGTGGCGCATTACTGAAGGCAACGGATATAAAACTAAATCAGAACAAGACACCCCCACCAAGACTAATCCTCATTTCCCCCGTATTTATGTTAAACACCTACTGTATCATGATGTTCAATTTCCACCCTCCATTCTTGTTTACAAGAAGCAGCATAACTAATGTAATTCATTAGGGAAATGGGGAGACAAATCTATACATTCTGTGGCTCAGACACAAAGGCCAGGAGAGTACTGAGATGATTTTATTAATCTATCATAGAGCATCTGAGGACAAGGCAGAATCTCATAGCAGTTGTACAACGTCTGTATATTAATTGTGAGTCTTACATCATTTACAACATATGAGCTATGCCTTCAGGCTTAAATGCAGTGTCACATGATTTCAACTGCAATTAACTGAAATGTTAGACAAGTGACTGGAATTCTAATGGTGGTGTTAGAATTATGTTTAATCAGCAGCCAACTGACATATCACATAGCAGGTAGTTCAACTGCAAAAGCAGACATTTCTACTATGTTACATTCATTTTCTAAAAGCTGAATATAAGAATGATTTTTAATGTTCTGGAACTGGAAGACAAACGTCCTGAAGTTTTTATATTTAAATATATATTTTTATATATTCAAAGTGCTCCCTTAAAGTGCAGGTTCAGCCCTATCATCCAGATATCATCTACATTTTAGCCTCAGCTGTGCCATTAAGCAACTGTCACCAAGATTATCCCAAGTGGCTACACCCCACTGGAAATGGACTCAGTCAGGGTTATCCTGAGTTTATCACACACTGGCAACTACAGAGCTACTTTGTGCCTCTACAGTGACATCAGCAACAGAATCACTGTGCTCCAATCAGTGCTCAATTTTTGTAAAGACCCACTGAGCTCATTGCATGTTAAATGTCTCTGAATGGAGGACACGGAGAAATGCGTCTGTCCTGATTTTTCCCAGGGAATTACAGGGATTGTGGTGGTAAGATTTGTAGATTCGGAACTACCAATATCAAATTTGTTAAAAAATTATATTTAAGCATCTGCATTTTGTCCTTTAAGAGAGGTGGTCAGCCCCTGACACCTCTTTTGATAAAAATCATCTGGGTTTGACATTACCTAGGCTCTTCATCTTTGGAGCGCTTAGGGCAGTATTTTTTCACAAGGTTCCTGTAACAAAAACAAGCAACAAGTTAAATTACACTCTGTAAAAAATCCCCACCCAGACCAAACCTTATTCAACTCACCTGACAACTCAGCTAAGGGTGATAAAAACCCCAAAATAAGATAAGATCACTTTATTAGCCCTATACAATTTCTTGCATTAGGAATTGTCTTTTCGCATACCCCAGCTTGCTCTCCATGAGACACAGACACACAGAAAGGGAGAAAGGCTTGGGGTCAGAGCACAGGGTCAGCCATTTATACGGTGCCCCTGGAGCAGTTGGGGTTAAGGGTCTTTCTCAGGGGTCCAACAGAGTAGGATTTCTCTGCCAGCCACGGGATTTGAACCGGCAACCTTCCAGCCACAGGCGCAGATCCTTAGCCACAGTGCCACCGCTATGCCCATAGATGTACTTGAGAAACAGGACTGCATTTGACGTGTACCATTCTTAATTTGTTAGAGGTGTCAGGGTGCCTGTCAACTGAACACGAGATAATAACTCTATAGTTTACAACCATTTAACTTCCATCTTAAAGGAGCCAAGCCAAGGAGTTGAGAGCTGGGTGATTTAATGATCAGATGTTCTGCAAATATGATAAACCAATGTAAGACATTTTAGCAAAGCTGTACAATAACAAGCAAAGCTTCTTTAGAAAATGGTTAAAATTGTTACTCAATAAAAACTACTTCCTGTAAAAACAAATGGTGCTAATGCAGATTTAATTCAAAACATGAAAAATATAAAACGAAGCTGTTTGGCTCCTAATGCAAAAAACTCCAGTACACCAGACATGCCAAAACACAGTACAAGTACTAGGTCTTTTTTTGACCTGCTTCTCCAAAAAATATATTCTAGTCACTCCCACTGTTTACTGCAATCTCTTAAGGGGTTGAGTTTGGGGAGTACTGTGATTGCTAGTGTACTACATGAATTAACTCAGGAAAAACCCAGGACTCAAAGACTACCCTAACCTGAACCCTGACCCTGACTGTTTCTGAGCCAGGAGCCACGAAAGCTCCTGATTAATTTCTCTTTCCCCCATAAGAATTTAACTGAAGTTAGGAGACCATCTACCAAGAATTACTGCTAATGACTGCTGAATGACACTAATGACTGCCAGACCCACACCACACCTTGCTTCTTATGAAAGCCTACCTGTGAAGCCACTCTGCAACTACAGCTCCCACACATGCTCTTTAAAGGAAAACTATTACTCAATCAAAATTCATATTACAAGTTTTCTTCACTGGTTTAAATTAAATAACCTAAATTGGGAAAATGCTTATTAAAAATGTAATAATCTCTGTAATAATCTCTGTGCCATACTGCAATCTAAGAGGTAACACCATTATCAAACAACCTCCCAAGGGCTTTGGGAGCAAGTCATTCCAATTTGTCACTGCCAATGACCAGAGCAATCTGCCGGATGAACTGAAACGATACACTGTCATATCTGAAGGGGTTTTCAGTTGTGTTATTAAATCTTTTCCATCTGAAACTTGCACTTGTCACTATCCTGTTGTTTTGTATCCTGTTACCATTTAGATTTTTCCTTTCCTGTGAAACATTGGTGTGGGCCACTTGTCAAAGTTGTCATTGTAAATGAGAATCTGTTCTCGGCATATTTATTTCACGAAATAAAATGGATGATTATACTTAGGTACATTAGCCAGCCAAAACCATGCAAGCTGATGAAACCCTCAAAGTCAGCCTAGGAAATTCTTAAAGGAGGTATGCTGTAGGCAGCACATTGACATGGCGACAAGAGCTGCTGCCTGAGAGCCTTCAGGTCTTGGGCTCAGCTCATGTGGAGCTTGCCTGGGTCTTTAGTGCTCCAGTTTCCTCTCAGCTTCTAAAGTCACGCTGGCTAAGTTAACTGCATCTTATCCAGGGCGTGGTCCCGTCTTGTGTCCTGTACTGTCCTGTACTTCTAGCATTGGCTCTGGATGTGCCACAGTGTTGTCCGGGAATAAAGGACTTTTTGGGAATGGATGAAGGGCAGTGCTCTGTTAAAACTGAATGCGTCTGAAAATTGAGATTATTCTGATAATTAGCTCCTACTTTTTAAAAAAAAACATTTAACATCACACTGGTTAGTGCAATCAAAGCTCACACTATGAGAAGACAATTGCAAGAGTAAAACTAAATAAAGGCAAGCCAAACCTTTATTTAGAAAAAAAAGAAACCAGTTTTACAACCGTAAAACTCGTTTCTAGTACAAGAAAAACCTGAAAAAAATCACAATTTAAAAAACGGACTTGTCAATCGAGTTTCCTTTCAGGAATGGAATGGGATTAATTGTTTCACTGGATGAATACAGCGCAGCACTCATTACGATTCCGAAGGTCATCTGCTGCACAATCCTGTATCCAGGCAACATCCCTGAAAACCTGCTGGGAGTGAGGGAAGCCTAACAGGAGTCTGGAGCATGAAACACAAAAATGTGTCTGAATCTTACATCAGCTGGTTGTAATTTTTCTGTGGAACATCACTGTAAATAGACACTGCAGGAGTGTGAAAAATTAAGGGCGGTGCACTAGGACCTTGGTCTGTTACAATCAAAAGTAAAACAATTAGCTGAAGCAAAGAGAATAGTATTTCAGTACTATTAAACACTGGCCTATGCTCTGACTTGTGTTAACTGTTAAGTGAATTTTTTGTATTTCCATCTCAGTTATGTGAGAAAATATCTTCTGTAAAGATAACAGAATTTAAATTGTTAAGTGATTTTATTTGAGCTCCACTTATTAAGACATAGATCACCAATACATAAGGCAACCAAAACAGTTAATATTACAAAATAACATACAAATGCAATGGGGGCCTTTTTGTTTTATTTCTGAAATGTTAAGTTAAAAATTACAACCGGTCAAAATTAATAAGCTACTTGATAATCACGTGGTCAACTATTTATTGGTGTAGCACACCTCTGATTACAATACGTCTTGCCAAGTAAATTTGAATTATTTGACATCAGAGATTTAAATAAATATGACACATGGTCACATTTCATGATGAGAAGAAAAAATAATGCCAGTATACACTAAACATTTTCTTTTAGTGTATTTTCTTTTCTGTCTGTAGACAAAAAGCTCAGAGAAACCTAAAAAGTACTAATCATTTTAAGGGAAAAAAAAACATTCCAATGGTTTTTTTTAAAGTTAATTATATATCACTGATTTCCTAGTATGCAAAAGGCCAAAAAAATCTCTATGGAAACATTTACGAAG
Source organism: Lepisosteus platostomus (assembly GCF_059453375.1). Classification (NCBI taxonomy): domain Eukaryota; kingdom Metazoa; phylum Chordata; class Actinopteri; order Semionotiformes; family Lepisosteidae; genus Lepisosteus; species Lepisosteus platostomus. The sequence goes on from NC_142621.1 coordinate 28,686,766, forward strand.
AATGCAGGGATATGAGATATAGAATACTTGTACTATTTTAGTGGACAGAGAAAGAAATGTGATAGTGGAAACGCAGTTATAAGTGCCCAGGTTCACAAACATGTAGCACTTTAACAGAATTAATGGAAAGTGAGATATCCTGTTTTTTAAGTCAAAGTTAAAATTTACCATGCTTTAACTAGGTTGAAAAAATCAAGAGCTACTGTATGTATTTTTTAAATAGTCTAACAAGGAAGATGTGCTTTTTCTGTGTAGTTAAGGTGGGTTAGGCAAACCCAGTTCTTGTCTTTTAAAATCGTGTAATTTAGAATGCAATTTTCCATTGCAGCACATTAATGTTCCAACACACATGTAATTGAAAAACACAACATGAATTTGGAAATTAGGAACACACAAAATTAGGAAAGGAAGTGTAATTCTGAATCCTGGGTGGAATTCATTTTATATTAAGGATTAACAAAAGGTCAGTGGGACCAGTTCCAGGAGCTGATTACAGTTTGCTTTAATTCCACTACAGTAACTAGTTCTCACACTCGCACCAACTGATTAATCTCGGGACCTCATCCAACCCCTGATACTGTTTGAGCCCTTTTCGTTCCAGAGTTGTTCCTTGAGTAGTCTAAGGTTTTTCATTATGGTTGCCACCAGGCCTCCACATTCATGCATATCCTGAAACCATTCTATACTTACATGTGCCCTATTGCAGAAATAAGAAGAAAAAACTTTATTCAAAATGGTTTAATTCAGACACACTCTTGTCTTAATTTTGCAAACTCGTGAATGTTAATTTCATCTTTGCCTTTAGGATGCAAGTATGATATGAAAGCAAAAAGTGCAGTGGTCAAAGAGTTTTCTACTGGGGTACAAAGAAAGCTAATCCTGTAGATGTTTTTTTATTCGGCATCCTTTGGACATGCAAACACTGTGGCTTACTATATCATACTTGCAACACGACTGACGAGAGAAAAGATAACCTCTTTAATGCTCTCCTTGAGACAGCAGGTTACAGTTGTCAGCTTTAACCTCCAAACTGTTTCACTTTCTGTGTCCCCACAAAACAACTAGATTAATATAACCTGCTACAAACATTATTATGAAATGTATTGCATAGAAATGTATTCAAGAAAAAGAAAGTTGCATGTAATTACAGAAAATCTGTTCAGCAAAGGTTACGATCAACTGAAGATGTGCCGATTATATGCAATGTACTGGCATTTTCTCCAAGAAATGAAGAGAAAATTGCAGGCCTAAATAAACTCCCATGCATTTAATTAATGATTATGTTCCAAACACCAAAGAGCACAGTTGAAGCAACAGTTACAATATGGTATAAAGCCAAGAAACTATTAAAGGTGTCCAATCCTGTCATTCCATTCACCAACTAGATCTGGAGAGGATCCACCATATTTGTTTATAAATATTTTAACAATCTGTGCCAATCAGATTCCCTGGGTAATGGTACAGTTGCAAATTAGAAGATTAATATACAGTATATATAATGGTCAACTGCACACCAGAGCCACAGCCTATCCTGGTTTCTGTAGAGTTAAGTGGACTAGGGAGCATATGACTCCCTCCCGGATGGGACACTAGACCATTACAGTGATTACCACCCAGCAATAGTCGTCCCCACCTACACAGCTGGATGACGTTTAGCAACTGGGATCAAAGTACCTCATTCAAGATACCACAGAGGTATCTGTAGAAGGAACTCAAACCCAAATCACACTCAAGGTCTACCCACTACGCTACACCATCGTGCAAAACGTTAAAGATGAATTTCAGTTGAGAAATTATCTACTATTTGTTGTTCCTTGCAATAGTCCTATCAATATTTTACAAAAACTTCCTTCTTCAATTTATTAAAATTAAAGCCCCAAAGAAGTTTTGAGCCCAACTCAATATGCTAATCTTCACTGCAAGTTTGTATCTACAACATTTTTAAAATCAGTCATCACACAGCTATTTCCTTAAGCTACTGGGTGAATCCACAAGAGAAATGACCCAAACTGTAAAAGCAGTAAGTAGCCTAGGAGGGAAATGTGTTAAAAACAAAATATATTTCACACCAAATATCATCTATTGTACATAATTAGGGCAAATTAAAACAATCTCCCTTTTGTCTCTTGTTGTTGTTAGACCTGGTTCCAACAGCAGACCCATTTTTTCCAGTGCTTGGGTTAATGAGGACAGAGCCCTTCTTTTCCAGCCTGGTAAGATATCTACTCCAACAGCACAGCTCAGAATCTTAAATATTCTTATGTGTCCAGTAGAAACATAGCCTCACCCAAAATTGCACAATAGGAAAGCCTTTAGGAGAACAGTAAAATAATAAAAGTTAGTTATTACTTTTAACACTTTAGTACAAAACTTATACTCTTGAAAGCAACATATGGTGATTGAAAAAAGACTTCAGACAAAATATCTATATTCGCTAACATATATATAAAATACATGACTGTCTAACACCATAATGATAACAGACCTCCAAGACAGAGGGAAATCTAGACATGACTGATGTAGGTTCTTATTAATATAGAAAAAGGAAACACATTGGAAGAAAAGTCCTCATTTGCCTACATCATGACTAGTAAAAGCACACAGATAACATTAAAGGCACATAGATAAGGCTACTAGGTTTCTTCAGACTTTCAGAAGGTATGGTACATGTTTTAGGGCTCCTTTAGAATTTCAGAGTTGTTTCTTTTTGAAAGTGGACATCACTACAAGGTTATCAGCATTTTAAAAGTACGAAAGTATTACTTTAGCTGCAAGAGTAACGGTTAATACCAATAGGTAATAGGCTCTGTATTCCAATGGTTAAATTAAAGTGATGTTACAAGGAAGTTCCAAGTTTAAATCCTGGCACTGTACCTTATTGCTCTCATCCTTCAGATGAAAGTTTAATCTAAAGCCTTGTAAAAGCACCTGCTGTATTCTAGTTCACCTGTTATTTTACACAGCTGCTGCTGGTTTGATTGGTGAAATTGTTTATTTACAAGAAGTTCGCACAATTCTCTGGAGAACCAAAAAACCTGCAGTTAGATTTATCACTTAGCGTTATGGGAAATATGTTCAATCCAGCGACACAGCAGACCAAAGTCAGAGTTTGAGCCTTGGGTGTTCAGCCAATACTGTAAGCATAAGTACGAGAATTACCTTAATTGTTTTGCATAGTTCTGCTCGATCTCCATTCTCTCTTTCACAAACTTTGCATATCTTTCCAGGAAGTCAATTCCCCATTGTGTGTGTTTCTCAAGGTTGTCAAACTGATCCTAGAAGAGAACATTTCAGGAAAAAAAAAACAAGTTAGGATTTTAGAATTTTTACAGAACATTTGATACAGAACAAATTCAGATTAACAGAAAAAAAACAGGCATCCTACTTTAAAACCCACATCAGATCTTCCGCTTAGAGACAGATTTAGTTCATTTAGGCTGTATTAATAGCGCAACATGGAGACTGCAGAGACCTGACTTCATAAAAAAAAATGAAGACCTGTACTTCATATTGAATTACCTCGGGACACAATTATATCCCAATCCTCATTCTTAATTTAATGCCATATTTTAAGTAAAATCTATGTTTGACAGGCATCTGTCATTGGTCATGCTATTTCTGTAAAGTTCTGTCATGAGCAGTAACTTTACATGTAGGACGGGACCCACTTCATCCTCCATTGAAGTGCAGCCCACTTGAGTAACACACAGCAGTCATCATGTGGCTGCTGCCCCACTTCACAGTGGACTGGGAACAGAAATAATATCTTAAGAGGTTACTTTAGGAAGGGCAGAATGTAAGAGCCCAGAGTGAAATCATAACCAGGACAAACGGGTTAACACTCCCATAACTCTTAAGAACAGTGCCAAGGGACATTTAGTGACCAAGTAATCAGAACCTTGCTTGGATTTTGCCCATTCGATCCAGTTCCGTTATATCTCCAGGAGAGCTGAAGTTTCTTTCGTTGTCTTGGACAGGCTTTTTGTTTTTCCAAAACCCCACAACCAAGCCAGGAATGCTCCTGGAGATTCTTGTACCTGCGCTTCGAGTGGTTTTGTGTGAAAAAGCCTCCATAAGGAATTCCCCTCTGATGCCTCTTTGGTACCTTTCACATGATTTCTACATTGTAGGAGATCTTGAGGTCAATAAAGGTTAAAGCTGATGTACTACACCCTATAATCTCATTCTCCCATAGGCCTGCACATTTAACCCCAACTACCACATTCACTAAGCTCCACAACTATTACAAAATAGCATGAAGTCCATCGAGTTACTCAAAGTCAGGACAATCTTCGTAAACAACAACCTAGAATACCTGTACTTTTAAAAGCACCATTTTAAATAATGTCCTCAGATGTATAAGAAATATGAAATGTTGACTGAAAATCATAATTTGGGTTATATATAAGGTAATTTGCATTAAATTTTATGTTCTCCACATTTTGCAGGAGAAAAAAAAAGTCTAAAAAGCTTTTTAGATTTAAAATGACCCACAAGACAAGAAACCTAGTGGAAAGCTAATATAAGGACATAATGCAGCTCAATACACCAGGCCTTAAATACTGCTTACTTAACAGTGACAGAGCTACAAAATATTACACTTAACATAAATAATGGATAGTTCAGAAGGACTATTACACTATGAAAAGAACAAGCACTAAAAAGATTAATGGTGTTCAGAACAGTTTTTAAATGAAAAATGTCCAAAATATTTCTCAATATACAGTAAACTATAATCTCTAGATGGAATCTAGTATTTATGCTAATTCTATTAATTTATTTGCTTATTTTGGATTAAGACAACTGAGAAAACGTTTATGAAACCACATGCAAATGGCCTCTGTAGTGCTTGTGTGCAGAAATGCAGACACCCCCTCACACCAAAAGATTTACAGCTGCGGTTCCTGGAGAGGCAAGCGCTAAATTGTTTTCTCAGAGTGAGGGAGAAGCCTCTCATTCCTGATGGTTTTAACAGCCCAAGAGTTGCACATTTACACAGTGTAAGCACGCCAACTCCAGAAGGAAACCCTGCAATTTAAACTAAATAAATTCCTCCACATGGTCAGTGCAGGAAATGTCAGAATCTGTATCTCTCACCACACCACGCTACACATTGGTTATTTCAAGAGCTTTTCCAAGACTGTCCAGGAGTCATACACACTGTTGTTCCTGTTGTGGGTGGCCTGCTTACCGGTCTTAAGCTCAGGGACCAGGGACTGTGATTCAAACTGCATGGCAGGCAATAACCAGCCTTAAGCCCAAACAAACATCCAAGAGGCCAGATCATCACCGTGCATTCTGGACTTTTGCTAGCCAAGTACTCTCACATGATTTATATGCAGTAGGAGCAACACCACTGCCATCCCAGCTTACTGGTTGCATGCTGTTACTTTTCAAAACTCACTTTTTCTTAACAAAAAGCTAAGGAAACTTTCTCATTGCCTTTAAAACTATGCAATGCTTTCAAAAATGTCAATCCCACCATGAGATGAAATTACACTTTAAGAAACAGTGTGCTGTACAATTGCAGTTACCAACTACTTGCTTTAAAAATATTCTAAGTAGCCTTTCCTGTGAAAAACTACTCTAAAAGAATGATTGAATTTCACTTTTTTGGGAAAAGAAAACAAATCGCAGTACCTCTTAGTGAATGCAAGTTAATCGGCTACGATACAAGTGTTGCTAGTCATCGTAAGGAGGATGGTGTGCAGTTTAAGTCTATTCAGAGGCCAAATTCAGTCAATATAGAGTCAAATCTAATTGTTTATATTTAGGCTACTGCAAAATTCATAAATCATAAATATGCATTCACTTACAAGGTACATAAATGAAACACGATCACCAAAGAATTTATAAAGCACAAATCATTGCAAAACATTGCAAATCTAAAAACTAATATGAACCTACATGCTTAACACTGTAAATATACAGTGCCTTGCGAAAGTATTCGGCCCCCTTGAACTTTTCAACCTTTTGCCACATTTCAGGCTTCAAACATAAAGATATACATTTTTTATTTTATGTGAAGAATCACCAACAAGTGGGACACAATTGTGAAGTGGAACGAAATCTATTGGATTTTTGAAACTTTTTTAACTAATAAAAAAATGAAAAGTGGGGCGTGCAAAATTATTCGGCCCCTTTACTTTCAGTGCAGCAAACTCACTCCAGAAGTTCAGCGAGGATCTCTGAATGATCCAATGTTGTCCTAAATGACTGATGGTGATAAATAGAATCCACCTGTGTGTAATCAAGTCTCTGTATAAATGCACCTGCTCTGTGATAGTCTCAAGGTTCTGTTGAAAGCGCAGAGAGCATCATGAAGACCAAGGAACACACCAGGCAGGTCCGTAATACTGTTGTGGAGAAGTTTAAAGCCGGATTTGGATACAAAAAGATTTCCCAAGCTTCAAACATCCCAAGGAGCACTGTGCAAGCGATCATCTTGAAATGGAAGGAGTATCAGACCACTGCAAATCTACCAAGACCTGGCCGTCCCTCTAAACTTTCAGCTCAGACAAGGAGAAGACTGATCAGAGATGCAGCCAAGAGGCCCATGATCACTCTGGATGAACTGCAGAGAACTACAGCTGAGGTGGGAGAGTCTGTCCATAGGACAACAATCAGTCTTACACTGCACAAATCTGGCCTTTATGGAAGAGTGGCAAGAAGAAAGCCATTTCTCAAAGATATCCATAAAAAGTCTCGTCTAAAGTTTGCCACAAGCCACCTGGGAGACACCCCAAACATGTGGAAGAAGGTGCTCTGGTCAGATGAAACCAAAATCGAACTTTTTGGCCACAATGCAAAACGATATGTTTGGCGTAAAAGCAACACAGCTCATCACCCTCAACACACCATCCCCACTGTCAAACATGGTGGTGGCAGCATCATGGTTTGGGCCTGCTTTTCTTCAGCAGGGACAGGGAAGATGGTTAAAATTGAGGGGAAGATGGATGCAGCCAAATACAGGACCATTCTGGATGAAAACCTGTTGGAGTCTGCAAAAGACCTGAAACTGGGACGGAGATTTATCTTCCAACAAGACAATGATCCCAAACATACAGCAAAATCTACAAAGGAATGGTTCACAAATAAACGTATCCAGGTGTTTGAATGGCCAAGTCAAAGTCCAGACCTGAATCCAATCGAGAATCTGTGGAAAGAGCTGAAAACTGCTGTTCACAAACGCTCTCCATCCAACCTCACTGAGCTCGAGCTGTTTTGCAAGGAAGAATGGGCAAGAATTTCAGTCTCTCGATGTGCAAAACTGATAGAGACATACCCCAAGCGACTTGCAGCTGTAATCGCAGCAAAAGGTGGCTCTACAAAGTATTAACGCAAGGGGGCCGAATAATTTTGCACGCCCCACTTTTCATTTTTTTATTAGTTAAAAAAGTTTCAAAAATCCAATAGATTTCGTTCCACTTCACAATTGTGTCCCACTTGTTGGTGATTCTTCACATAAAATAAAAAATTTATATCTTTATGTTTGAAGCCTGAAATGTGGCAAAAGGTTGAAAAGTTCAAGGGGGCCGAATACTTTCGCAAGGCACTGTATATTTCAATTTGAAGTTGCCACTCATGAAGTGTTATTTGTTCTGTGAGGACAAAAATAACAATGGTTATTGCTTACATTTTACAGTTTAAGACATTCTAATGAACTGCCCAATACTAGATTAAAATTAATGTAAAAATAGCACATAAAAGTGAACTATATATATTTGTTGCAATTAGTACTTTACTATTTCACACACATTCCCCTAGCATACAATGATCGACTAATTTCTTTCCAATCCCATCTACAGATTGCTACCTTCCACACATGCACTTTCTATGGAATTAATCTTTCATCTGTTTTGCCCCTTTTCTCTCTTCACTCATTCTGTCACTTGTTTTGCACTTTTTTCTCACCCCTTTGCTTCCTATTCCTACTCTATTCTTGAACCTCACACACATTTGAAGTAGGCTCCACAGCCTAAATGCTGTCTTTCCATTCATCCATTTTCTAACCGTTTTATCCCATACTGGGTTACAGGGGAGCTGGAGCCTATCCTGGCAAGTAACAGGTGCAATGCAGGATACACCTTGGACAGGATGCCAGTCCATTGCAGGACAGACACACAGACACAAACATGCACACACTCACACAAGTTCAATATTCCCAACTGCCAATTAACCTACCACTATGTCTTTGGACTGTGGGAGGAAACAAGAGCATAGGAAACCAGCCAGAAGCCATATCACCCTGCAACTCACAACTGGCAGCCCACTGAAGCTAAGCAGGTGTGAGCCTGGTCAGTACCTGGATAGGAGACCTCCTGGGAAAAACTAAGGTTGCTGCTGGAAGAGGTGTTAGTGGGGCCAGCAGGGGGCGCTCACCCTGTGGTCCATGTGGGTCCTAATGCCCCAGTGTAGTGACAGGGACACTGTACTGTAAACAGGCGCCGTCCTTCAGATGAGACGTAAAACCGAGGTCCTGACTCTCTGTGGTCATTAAAAATCCCAGGGCATTTCTCGTAAAGAGTGGGGGTGTAACCCTGGCATCCTGGCCAAATTTCCCACTGGCCCTTACCAATCATGGCCTCCTAATAATCCCCATCTATGAATTGGTTTCATTACTCTGTTCTCCTCCCCACTGATAGCTGATGGGTGGTGAGCGTTCTGGCGCACTATGGCTGCCATCACATCATCCAGGTGGATGCTGCACATTGGTGGTGGTGGAGGGGAGTCCCCATTACCTGTAAAGCGCTTTGAGTGGAGTGTCCAGAAAAGCGCTATATAAATGTAAGCAATTATTATTATTATTATACGAAGAAAACTCATTTGAACATGGGAAGGACATAGGCATGTATCACCCATGAACTGAACCCAGAACCCCAGCACTGCAGGACAGCAATGCTAACCACAGCGCCACATGCCCACCTTCTGTTTTTTATGATTCAGTTTTTTAGTGCGATTTTGACCTCTACATACACCAGTCATTGCTGCCAAAATCTGAAAACACAGTGAGTCATCAAGTCAACGAACAATGGTTTGAACTGTCAAATGCACAATATTACCTAAACAAACCTATTAATGTGCAAAACATTCTGGAAAAAACACCTATCCAAATGTTTGTGATATTTTTCAAAAATAAGCATAAAAACAATTTAAATGAATACAAATTTTGCTTAGTACAATCATTGCATTATAGAAAAATTCATTTTTTTCCCCACATACACAATTATATGAACCCTTGAGACAGTAACACCTGGAAAAAGATCTGACTAGTTAAGTCAAGTCCAGTCCTGGGAAGGACCCAGGAAACAGGACACTTTACAAATGTCCTAAGTTTGGAAAAGAATCCCAAAATGGCCATGACACAGAACATAAAATGAGACTCTACTATTAATTTCTGATGAGAAAGTCAACCCTCTTTACAGATGATACTCCATTCAAGAAATGTTAAAGTAGGAGATGATTGTTTCTTGATTGTTCTCTGCAATCATACTGATTCATCATAGAGCACCCAGCCAGATACAACTCAGGAATGTTGGCGACCACTCCTGGCTGAGCTATTGTTTTGCTCCAGTGATGATGAAAATCATTACTCCAGAATTCTAAGCTGAGGGGGAGGGTATATGACGTATTTAGACAGGTATATTTCCAAACAGCCATTAGAGGACATGCAGAGGAGAACATTTTGGGGAACTGCAATTCCCAGAATCCTCAGCACCAAAAAAGGGAAAGAGATTCAGATAAATGGATGGAGCTCTTCACGGCTAACCAGTAAAAGTATAAATCACCAGACTGAGGTGTGGATGTTTAGTCTACCAGAAAGAATGTGTGGGGAAAAAACAGCAACCAAAACCTGTCTGGAACACGTTTTCAAAGAATTACCTTTGTTTTGGAGGAGATTAAAGGAACCTTGCTTCTGGTAAAACCCACTCTTTAGCGGGAGCTCTAAAGAAAGTCTGTTTTTTGTTTTGGATTGTGGTTGCAAGCCATAACTGCCTTTGTGTTATATTTCATACAATTCAAGAGAACTCCAGTTAATTCTATTTGTGTTGTAGAAATATTCCTCTATCAGGCAGTTTGTTAAAGAAATTGTCTCTACTTACACTCTCACCAGGTTAAAGAAGTTTTTCCCAAGAGAATACTAGCAGAGAAAAATACCTCTGCAAATCATTTGTAAGGTTTGTGCCATTTTTTTTTTATGGGAGACTGTGTAACAGTTGTCTATCGGGAGTGTACGTGTTTAATTTTTGATACTAGAGGTCAGTCTATTATTAGGTTATAAAGTATAAAAATAAACTGAAAGTCGTGGAAAAAAGTTATATCCGTTCACTTACAGCACAAAGTTGGATATATCTCAAAAAGCAATCTGACTGTTTTCATTAGATGCATCAATTGATCTAATGGTGGTAATTATTCCCTTTAATTAAAGGGAATTTTCTACTGTGATAGTTTAATGGATAATTAGACAATTGTTTGGATTTGCTGAACCAGAGTGCCTACATAAATATCTGGAACTTCAAGACTGAATACCAAATTTTCTGTGTTTGGTTTGTAAATTTGAGGGTATGTTTTCCCTCTGACTATGGTACAAACTGCACTTTAATCCAAGAAAAAACAGCACACTAAGCATAATTCTGATTGTGTGAGGGGTGTCTCTATTAAGACACAGTATACCACAGCTCAGCTATCAGTTCCCTAAGTGTTTACTGTGAAACTTGTAATTGGGATTTCAAGTCAGCAAAAAAAAAGTAAAATTCCTACATTAAGCAGCTAACTATGGGATATTTTCAAAAACATAATAAAAGAGAGATTATCTGAAGTGAACTCTGCTATAATCCTTTTAGAATATAAAGTAACATTAAAGCTAGCCTCTCAAGGTTTTATAGGAACGTCATACACCAGCAAATCTGATTTTCATGACAAATGATCCTTTGACTGTTTTATGTATCATGAACTGCAATGCACTTTAAGTCAGCACATGCTTCCTAAATATATCCAAACTCCACTATTTACTGTATTACCCTCCGGGATCTGTCCCATACAAGTGCCAGAGCTTATAGAAATGCGCCCTGCTGTGTTTTACACTCTGGGAAGCCTCGGATCATACTCACACAGCTCAATGCCATGCTGTCATGCTGAACACAGCTGAGAGCATACAGAGCCTGTAGCACGCATTTCCTTGAACTGCTTGGATTGCGACTTCTCTGACCAGTCTTGACCGGGCGGCATATTGGGGGTAATCAAATGGGGTTCCGCAGTTCATTTAACTAGAGGTATCTGAATACCACTTGGTCATTGTTATTGTAATTCCTTGGTAATTGTTTAGAATTGATTAGTTAATTCAGTTACACAATTAAAGAAGTGGATGAAGTACAATATCAGCTATTTACATAATAAACCTTCCGTACATCCTAAATCTACTAAATACCATCCAAATCATTGATGGTATACTGTATGTACAGTACATGCACCTACAGTACAATACATGAACAGCACACCAATCCATACTTAAAAAATACTGGTCTAAACCAGCATTGTCCTGAAAACAATTTATTATACTAGTTTGGAATACTATTAGTGAAGAAAGACACATCTTAAAATTTTAAAGAAACTGAATACTCTCTACATAATCAGAATAATTATATTAAATCTAATTGATTGAATTGTTGAAAAAACTCTGCTTACTGTTACAATTTATCAACTAACATGGTGAGAATAAAGATCATAACTACATTCACCTGATCCGCCCGTATGACACTATACAAGCTCCAGAGCTCCTCTGAGGAGAGTTTGCACTGATGGGAAGAGCCACACTTTAAATTCACAACAAACATTTAATAAGGAAGGATTAAGCTGTTTGACTGAAGTAAGAACACAGTCCTGCTCGAGTTGAACACCGAGACGTTTTTTTCTTGCAGCCCAACATACACTTATAGAGCACAAGCAACTGTGGGCATCCTTAAATACAATAAGTTATTTCAATTGTCTTCCTGAATATACCAATTCTCCTTTTCAGTTTTTAAGACTTTGTATAGTAAACCAACAAGATCAAGCAAACTGAAAGACAGTTACATTAAACTCTGTAGTCTGTTCTGAAACCATTAAATCAACATGACAAACAAGACATTTTATAAGAAGAAACAGCATATGTGGGACAAGAAACCTTGTGGAAAAGAGGTGGTATTAAACAGTTGTAGCACGATCTGTCCTTTTATATCACTGTGACTCTAACATTCATAATTTCTATAAAGAAAGGCATTTTACTGTGTTAAATATGGAGAACATAGCTATTCCAATTCAAAGATTAATTGGGAAGACCGAAGAATTACAATGTGTGAGGGTAAGGAATTATCTTTCTTTAATTTTTGCATAAGGCTTTCAGCAGAAGGAAAGAATATCTGGTGTACAGGCACACAGAGGAGCATTCACCTGGTTCTTCAACATAAATTGTCGACAATGGTAATTGGATTATTCGCTGCTGTAGGTATCATACTGCGAACAGTTTTAACTAACAGCCAGGCACACTGATCTGCCAGCATGCACACATCCAGGCCCAGAGCAGACAATTAACGCTGCAGGATGCACACAGTGATGATCACAAGCTCCTGTGAAAAATACGCCTGGCAGTCCGGTCTTCAAAAGAAGAGATTCAGGCTAACAAACCAAAATTTCAACAGTTTTTCCCTCAGTCGTGAAAAGTGCTAGTCGGTTAAACTCACTTTCTAGTATGATTTTCTAAATTCTTATCATTTTTATACAGTATATGCCTATCTTCCTTGGCCTATGAACTCTATGAAACAAAAAGACTTAATTCCAAATTAAATTAAAATACGAAGACAGTTGTCTGAGTAATAGACTAAACATAAAAATGATTTGTAGACTGCATGTAGACAGACTTTCCTGGCATCTTTTAATTCCTGTAACAGTAACTTTTAAATCAGTTTACTCAGGATGCCCAGTAAGCATAATGCTGCAAGTGGGTATGATTGGGGGCCAAGTCAATTATTCTCCTCCTGACCTTCTAAATTATTGCATTTTACTAGTTTACACTGGAATCTGACAAACACAGACACAAGGTTTTCATCTAGTGCTGGTATTCTTTTGCTATAGCAGAAGTGCCCAAGTGGCTGTTGAATATCAGAAGGTCAGGTTTTCTAGCAGTAATCTCTGAATTTCAATAATAATGTGCTTCTACAATATCAACTATTTCCTCAAGTCTTGGTAAACTAATGATTTAACCATTAAATTATTCATTTCTAAAGACTTTGGAGCAATTTCAGCTTCAGCTCCGGTATCTCAGAAGAAGGATCAGGTATCACTTATAGCTCTCCCACCCTGATCAATAAGGCCAATGATAGACTCAGCATTTATTTAATTTATCACTAAATCCATTTCCTTTTTTACCTTCACAAGTCTTATCAGATAAAGAGTCAAAAATAACTCAAGAAATCAATAGAAAGTACTATGGATCTCATTACCCACCATTGCTGTCTCTCAAATGTCAAGAGTAACATTTTAAACATGTTATAAAAGAGATGGTGCTTATACTGTGATACTTCAAAAGCAGACTGAACTCCGTAGACTGTTAATTGAAAAGTTGTTTGTCAGAGAACAGGTAAAACTCAATAAAGCAAATATATTTTTTACCAAAAATGATTAAGTGGTACTGGACTCTTTCCTTTGGTCTTTAAGCTAAGAAGGGGTGAATTATCAAAATATATGTCCATCACCCTTCTGTGATCAGGAAACCTGTGTGAAATAGAGGAGAACACACAAATTCCTCACGGGCACCCATATCTAGAATCAAATCCAGGGTACAAGAGCTGTGAAACCACTACACCATCATGAAACCCTATATAAACTGCTTGAAAAAGCACAAACAAAAACACTGCAGAGTGACTATTAAACCTGTGCATTACAATTAAGCTTTACACTCACATACTCATTAAAATGGTTTTCTGGGTTAGAAAGAGTGAGCAGAATTCCACTACAGAAGCCCGCTTCTAAATTTAAGATCTGAAACAAACTGTAGCAAATGCTTTTGTTTGTGTGGAATGTACACACAGACAGGAATCATAACTATGGCTAGAAACCAGACAGTTCTTTGTCTGTAATGATGAGCAGTGAAAACATCAGATCACAAAAAACGAAAGCACCCTTAAGGAGCACCCCACTATACATCATTTTGTTTTCTTTTTCAGCTCAGACACAAGAGTCTGCTACTGTAAATCGTCATCAATAATCCTGACCACAAGCGTAATTGCCCTTTGAACTGTGTTGCGGCATATTGCTGTTGTGGTGCTTGTGGAACAGAAGCCATGGCTCTGAACCCAGAGAGAACTTCCTCTGTGAGAGAACAATGACTTTACTGTCCCCCACAGAGCGTCTCTCTAGAGACTTCAACTTGCTGCCAACACAAAGTTTCTGTTAAAAAAAATTGTGTCCTTGCCCTTGTTGTCACTGGCTTGGCATAAGAGGTCTTTAATCAGACTGAAGAAACTATTGTGGACCTTCTCTAAACCCCGTTAAGCAAGTCTAATTCATTGTAATAGGTGATCTATTACATGTCACCTTCTACCTCCAAAGTGTAATGTACAGATATTGTTGACCAGAGGTTCATGCAAGGTAACAACTCCTGAAAGGAAAAGCACAAGCAATTACTTAATTCTTAGAATCTGGAAAAAAAAAATGGTTTCTTTGGTATGGACTTTTATCTGTTATTGCAGTTTCATGACACTGATCAACAAAGATGCATACATTTAAAATTGATTTTTATGTGTCTATCTGAAAAAAAAATGGCTGATTTTCCAATGAGCAGTGAAAATTGCAAGGAGGGCAGGAGTTGCACAAGCTTGTTTGCAAAGCCACTAGATTGAGATTTTTGTTATAGTTATCTCTAGATATGATCAGCATCGTCTGGAATAAATGCTTAAAACGTCTTTTTTGCCCTAGTGAAGTAGCATGTTAGTAACTCTTTAATTTATAGAATAATCATTTACAATGACCATCAGGAGAGCACCAAGTATCTTCCTGGAGAAACCTGAGTAAATGACTCAAGGGTACAACAGCCATTCGGCCCAGCTAGACTGATCAGTTGAGAGTTCCAAAATTGGTATCATCATGCAGAATATTATTGGCCAGGGTACTTCCTTAAACAAAATGGCTGATCTAGACCCTCTTAACACTTAAAAAAACCACTTGGTGCGCTTTCAGTTCTCAGTTTTAAAAGCACTTGCCTATAGTGATCAAGTGTTCTCTGGTTCTGAAAAAGGCCTTTGGGTTGACTTTGTCAACACCTTTCTTGAATACTTGAGTCAGGACTCTTCAAAGACCTTAGAATTCTTTAGCCTCTCACTGCAGGATATGCACTGAAGCCCAAGAATGTATCTAGCTCTTCTCTCTGGACTGATTTCAGAGCTGCAGTATTCTTTTTTGATCATCACATTCCAAAAAAGCATTATTTTTTGGAACCTGGTGATCAAATCGTATAGAATACGCTGAATAAGACCTTATTAGTACATTACATCATTTTAACACATTTAAATTATTTGCTTTTAACTTTATATCCTATGCATTTGTTTTTGCTTAGGAGTCCACATTAACTCATAAATCTTTTTCTTAAGTAGCTTGTTCTTTCTTATTTCCCATTTTATATTTAAATATATTTGGCAATCTGTATTTGCCAGGTTTGCCCAGATTTTAATTTTTACATATATCTTTTTGAATGTAATTTGTGGCTTCTAGAGTGATTGCCAATCCTCCAAACTTCTGCAATCTTGACTAATTTTATTAAGTGTGGCAGACTATACACCATTATTATAAATTAGTGCAGTGGTCCTATGACAGATCCTTGCAGTACGCCACTAATTATGTCACAACATAGTGTTCACCCATTAGTAACCCTGGCTATGCACATCCATAACCTTTTATCTAAGAGAAGAAAAGCTGAATTGGCACTTGGCCAACTAGCTGTCCATTCTTCCTTTGCTAAAGACTGATGTACCAAGCCTACATGACTCCAATGTCCAACATAGCAGATACAACTGATCTTGCTACAAGAGAAAAACAAATTTTCAAAATACACTCCAATTTTCTATTCAGTCTTCTTGCGTAAATACATAGCGTATTTCCTGGTTCTTAAACAGATAAAAATAACAATCCTTTTGCCCTTTTGAGTATCAGTTATAAAATTGGAGAGTCAACTACACACAGAAATTATAAAACACTTCTGAGCACTATTTGCAATACAATCTTCTTGGCAGTAAGAATTTACGGTGCATGTTACTGCATCACAAATGCTCGGCCTCAAGCACCACACAGGTCAGTCATTTGTTCCACATGGTCCAAAATCAAGACGAGGCTGTTATCCTTTCTTAACAACCTGTTTGCCTATATATGAATTGGCTTTGTTACTCTGCTCTCTTCCCCACTTATAGCTGGTGTGTGGTGAGTGTTCTGGCGCACTATGGCTGCCATCACATCATCCAGGTGGATACCGCACATTGGTGGTGGTGGAGGGGCGTCCCCATTACCTGTAAAGCATTTTGAGTGGAGTGTCCAGAAAAGCGCTATATAAGTGTAAGCAATTATTATTATTAATTACCTAGAAGGCTGGAAGCTGTCACTCCTGCACTAGTACATATAATCCAGCTCCCCTTACATACTTCTAAGGATCTAACTGCCC
Organism: Lepisosteus platostomus; assembly: GCF_059453375.1. Lineage (NCBI taxonomy): Eukaryota > Metazoa > Chordata > Actinopteri > Semionotiformes > Lepisosteidae > Lepisosteus > Lepisosteus platostomus. Next base: position 28,703,450 of record NC_142621.1, read on the forward strand.
ACGAGCACATATCTAATACCTTTCATTAGTAAAAGATGGATTTCAATGCTCTGTACACCACTAAATGTTAAAACAGTGCACAGAAGAGGAAGGTTTCACAATAAAATGCATAGAATTTTGAGTGGACCTGACTGAGTTCCTATTGTTTGTGCTGCTCCAGGACTTTGTCTGGCTCTTAAAACAGATATTGACATCAAGGACATGAAGGTCATGATGTTCAGCTCCTGAAAAGAATCAGGATGTCTGTCCTGGCTCTGGTTTTGCTGTGCTTCATGTTATTGCTTCCCCCCCTACACTGCCTTTCATTAAAACCAGTCCAGCTGTTAAACCAACAGAGTTAATCATAAATTCAGTGTAAACAAGTGTTAACAGCAAATCAAATTGAGCATTGCCTTAGCTTAAAGAACATAGTAATACTGATATTTCTGGCTGCTTTCTTTCCTGAAATGTAAACTTGATTTGTCCAGTTGCTTTTGGAGCTTGCTGGGATGCTTTCATCCATGGAAAAGATGAGTGGCAACACCCAACATGACAGTGTGTGGAGATGCATGCTGAGCACATTTGGATTCTTACCAGCTGTCTGACCTGATCCTGAGCAAATGTTTTGTGTGTGGAAGAAACAATATGACAAAGTAGCTAGGCGAATGACAGAAAGCGTGTCTGACACACAGTATCTTGTTTTGAAACCACTGTTCAAACTGTTGTTCAGGAGCCCATGGGTGAGGAAAAAAAAGTACATTTTCTTACTTTTAGGAACTCCCTGACCAAAAAACAGAAAGCACTGCAGTCAAATGAACAGCTTCTCAATGGCAGACAAATGCATTCCAGACTTCCATTACCTCTTCTTGGCCAGAACAATCCTCGGATATCAATTCCACTGAAATCAGTTAGAATCAGTGTCATTTAATCAATTGCACACATGATTATCACTGTCACAGGCTAATCTTAAGACAGCCCTGCTAGAAGAATACAATAAAATTAGTCTGCAAGTATTTCAGTGTATTATATAACACTACATGCATGTCATTCTCTTCAAGCTTTATCTATAGCTCACAGGGGTTCACAACCTCTTACTGGGAAATTACTTAAGAAAGCATGCCAAATATTTTGGATAAGAGAGAATATTTATGATTTGGAAAGAATAAAGCATTAAGGAATATGCCATATATTTTTGAATGTTTTGAGAATACAGCAAATTGATGTATGTTAACTGTTTGATCACTTTTATTTAACAACAACTTTGGTTAAATATGCCAAAACTGGTCTCAAATCCAGCATGCAAGTCCACACAGACTCACAGTGATGTTATATTAGACTGTCTACACCACACTAAGCAAGGATTCTGGCTCTGCCCCTGTGGGTTGTCTGTAAAGGAAATCGTTTGATCGCTAGACTGGTGCTGTAATCAAATGAAAAAGCAATTCCTGCGTTTGCCTGGGAACTCCTGTTCCACAGCACCATGTTATCCTGCAGTCTCCCCTAGCTGGATTCTAACTCAACACACACAAAACACATTTCCCCTGAACCGTTGCTCCCAAATATTCTCTTCTCCCTCACTTCTCTTGTGGAGAGCTTTCCATCCAGAAAAAAAGCACCTTTCTTGGGTGAGGGGTGGTCTATCCATTACTCGTTGAGAAGACATCTTTCTTGCTATATACTGTATAGTACTGTATACAGTATTATATATATATACTGTATAGTTATATTAAAAATATAACCAGTATATTTTTTTCTAAATAAAACAGATACAGATTCATCAATTTTTTACAATATATATGTTTGATCTGGAATTGTGCATTTTTGGGGGATAATGGGGAGGTGAAGGCAGACTCCTCTGATGCATTGATCTTCCAGACACTCATCTTTTAGCATGGCATAAGGCCACACAGCCTGCTAACAGATGGCCTGTGACTTGACCCAGGCTCAGACCCCTGATCAAAGAGCCCAGGCTCAGCCTGCACTTGGGCGAGTGTCTTGACGGCAAATGGGGGAGGAAGGGTTTAAAAACTGGATCCGCAGGACATCATTATTAGAGAGCACGGCAGATCAGGATGTAAATATTCTGCATGCAACCCTGTTATGAGTCAGACTTTTCCTTTATCATTACCTGGGTTCTACAACATGTATAAAGTTTACTAATAATCCAAAAGGAGCGGTTAGTATTAACATTTAAAAGATTAATGATACAAGCCTTTGTACTGTGACCCTTTTCAAACAAAAAAACAAGAATTACGTTTGCTGGAAGTGGAAGCACATCTGACCCCATGTTAGGAAAAATGATAATGTGCGCTGTGACTAAATAAACCGCAAAGGGTTAGTTTCTTTACATAGCTGGAAGAGGTCTTGCTAAATTTGCTTTACAGAAGGGTTTTATTACATTAAAACTCTTCATTTTTCTTTTAAATTTATTGCATGATTACATTTGCACATGGAATAGTTTTCTGTGACACTAAACTAGGAAATCAGTGCCTTTAAAACAACGGCATGTTCTACCTGTTACTAGTGTACACGTCACAGACCAGTTTGAAACATCCTCACAGGCCAAAATATTAGGACGTGCAGTCAAATATATGGGTGGATTGAAGAGCACATGACAGCCTTCATCACTTTCCTATGCCAGACAAAATCCGCATTTCTCAATCCTGGTTAAAAGTGGCATAACCTGCCGAATGCATGTATGTATTTATTACCTACTTTAATTAGTAAAACGTACTTTTCGCAATGCTCTCTAGATGACTAAACATTAAAACACTAGACAAAGCTTCATGATAAAATACATATACATTCTGGTGGTCCTAACAGGATTCCTGCTGTTTGTCTCTTGAAACAGGTCATGGCACCTGTGATGCGGGGCATTCATAATGTCCAGCTCCAGAAGAGAATCGGGAATTCCTGGTTCTAGTTTTGCCATGTTCCACGTTATTGTTTTTTCTCTTCACCCTACTGCTTTTCACTTTCAATTCCCATTTCTTAATCCTGGACGAGTGCCAGAACCTGTCCAATGCATTATTCTTTTAATTACTTCCTCACTCGAGGTTACTGCAACAGCAACTGGCACGTTTTGGGTTCAAAACACGATTTTCAAAGGCCTGGGAATATCTGCCACGCCCTGTGTTGCACATACCCAGCACGTTATTCCCCTCGGGTTCCTAATATATTTTGTTGGCCTGTGAGGATATATTATTCTATAGCATCGGGCTCTCTAATTCTGGTCGATTTGGTAAAAGGAACACCACAGAATCAGAAGCACCCTCCCTCCAGTTACAAAGCAAAAAACATGCAGAAACTGCAAAAACTCATGTTTCACTAGAAAGTGCTTGTAATATACAGGACGTGTTCAAAGGTACAGCCAGGTGAACAGCTGTAATGTGATTTTAATGAGGCCAATTCGATGACACACGAGTGCTGCCGACTCATGGGGCAGAGCTGTTCAGAAGCCCTGTTGACAACAGGTGAGTTTGCCACACCTCAGCAAGAGAAGCCAGTGCGTGCAGGGAAGTCCAACGGTCTCACACAGGGCTGCTGAGCGGTATGTCGAGTGAGACTCAGGTTCACATGATGACAGCGGTCTGGAGGAAGTTCCCAGGCGAAGCCGCTGTCCTTGATGGGATGTGGAACAAATCAGACAAAACCTTCCAATCACATGTGCTTCAGTTTTTTAAAGAAAAGCGGAACGGGAACTCCAGATCAAGGCCAGGATGATGTAAAAATGACAAAAGGGAGATGTACATGTAAAGAGTTCCCACAAAAACAGCTTTAATACAGAGCAGTATTAATACAGATTTCAGTGACCTCCTATTACATTTTTAATACATATTGTATCCGTGTATCACCTATTCTCTAAAAGCAAAACAAAAATTACTACAGAATACACATTCAGACTGATGTGTAAATGGGATAAAAGTCTGAGCGACAGCACAGCACAATTGAATAATCCCAACAACTGCACTTGTTAAACAGATTGTTGTTTAACTTTGCTTCAAACAACAGCAATAAATAATGTAAAAACACCTATGCACAGCTTCTGCACTGGTAAAATACTGAAGGCTGGGAAGCAATCTAGCATGGATCTTGTCAAGACTTTAGCAATAGCATCTCATTTTCAACAGACCTAGCCAAGAGGAAATGGGTATGTTTTCAACCAACACTACAGCAGCTAAAATTAACTGATGTCATGAACAAGAAATTACTGCCATTCGGATCCTGGGAGGCAAATCCGATTTCCAACAACACACCCACGAATTATGCTAATGTCTCAATCAGCTGACATTGCAGTAAGGAACTGCATGTCATATTAAGGATATTTCTGGTGCCACCACGCACGTCTATCAATGCCCCAGACTTTCCAGTTCATGGAATGGATGTGCTTTCAATTACAATTCCTGTTTAAGCAGACTCACACAGCCTCCTTCTTTTCTCCCTGGACACACAGGCTGAAGGCGTAATTGAATTAGAAGCATGCTGCTCAATCTCAAAAGTGAAACTCCCCTCCTCCGCAGCAGAAATTTGCTCCAAATGACAGAAATCTTCAGGGAAGAGACGAGTCAGAGGTTTATGTGGATGCAGCCCAAAACAAGATTTACAGGAAAACTCTGCCCTACAGACAAGAAAGCACGTGCAATTCTGAATTCTCTTGTGCAGATAAAGGGAGGGTGGAGTGAACCTAAAAATGAATGAGAATTATGGGCATAACGCAAGGCTACCAAGGCCAGTCTTAATCTCTTCCAACTCCAACACATGATCAGTCAGCTCCTTACCTTTAGAACTGGAAAAAACTTCTGGATGATAAAGTCTGAGCGTGAACTCAAGTCTTCAGACAGGTTAGAAAATCCTTGCTTCCCACGATCAGAGGTGTAAGAAAGAGATGTAAATGACTGATCTGTATTTGTGTTCCTTTTAGTATCCTGCATGTCTTCCCACTGAGTACGTGAAGAACAGATGACAAGCCACAGAACACAGTGAAGTTTCCCGTATCCCTAAGGGATGTGGTTTGTGTGGATATGATAAGGAAACTCCTTGATAAAATAAAACAAAGTTGTTTTCTTCCCCCAGATAAGGTTATTTTCTTCTATAGCACTGCAATTAGTGTTTTTTAATATTCTCTGTTGAAGAAAAAAAATGAAGAAAGGCAATTGTCCAAAAAACAATGTATTTGCCCTTAAGTTATCAGCAAAACTTGACATGGGGATTCCCCTTTACTCTCTGTCAGAGCACAGATGGCTCAGAACCTGCTATGGGGGAGAGCACAAGCAGGCAGTCCAGTTACTTAATTGATGTGCTTACATTTACAGTGCCATGAAAAAGTATTTGCCCCCTTCCTGATTTCCTCTATTATTGCATATTTGTCACACTAGATGTTTTCAGATCTTTAGACAAAATGTAATACTAGATAAAGGGAATCTGAGCAAACAAATAACACTTTTTTATTATGATCATTTCATTTATTTAATAAACAAAGTTATCCAGCACCCATATCCCCTGTGTGAAAAAGCAATAACTGGTTGTAGAACTTTTAACTGCAATGACTGCAACCAAATGCTTCCTATAATTCAATATCTGTCTTTCACATTGTTGTAGAGGCATTTTAGCCCACTCTTCCTCGCAGAATTCAGAAACATTGGTAGGTTTTCGAGCATGAACTGTGCATTTCAGGTCCTGCCACAGCATCTCTATTGAGTTTAGGTCTGGACTTTGACTAGGCCAATACAAAACTTTAATTTTGCTTCTTTTCTGCCATTCTGATGTGGACTTGCTTTTGTGTTTTGGATCAATGTTGTGCTGCATGACCCAACTACGCTTCAGCTCACAGACAGATGACCGGACATTCTCCTCAAGAATTTTCTGACACAGAGCAGAATTCACGGTTCCTTCAATTATGGCAAGTCGTCAAGGTCCTGAGGCAGCAAAGCATCCCTACACACCCCCACAGTACCTCCACCATAATTGACTGCTGGTATGATGTTCTTACTGTGGAATGCTGTGTTTGCTTATGCCAGACATAATGGGACCCATGTCGTCCAAAATGTCCATAGAACATTCTCCCAAAAGGCTTGGGGATCACCCAGGTGCTACTTGGCAAATGAGAGATGAGAGCATTTATGTTCTTCTTGGTTAGCAGTAGTTTCTGCCTTGCTACTCTCTCATGAAGCCCATTTTTGCCCAGTCTCTTTCCGATTGTGGAGTCATGAATACTGACCTTAGCTGAGGCAAGAGAAGCCTGCAGTTCTTTGGATGTCTTTTTAGGATCCTTTGTGACTTCCTGGATGATTTTACACTGCGCCCTTGGAGAAAGTTTTGCAGGTCAGCCACTCCTGGGAAAATTCACTACTGTTCCAGGTGTTCTCCATTTGAAGATTATGGCTCTCACTGTGGTTCGGTGGAGTCCCAGAGCCGTAGAAATGGCTTTGTAACCCTTTCCAGACTGATAGATATCAACAATGTTTTTCCCTGATCACTTCAGGAATTTCCTGTGATCGTGGCATAATGTGCTTATTGAATTTTTGTGCTGGCAACTTGACTCTGATGGTAAGGGTCAAAATAAGAGAGGTTTATATCGAGCAGGGCTGGCTGTAATCAAGCCTGGCTGTGTTCAATCAGCTGACTCTAAATGATCCCTTTAATTGGGTTGATTTAACTAGGGGGCAATTACATTTTCACACACTGCCAGTTGGTGTTGGATAACGTTCTTCATTAAATAAATGAAATGAAATGAAAATGAGTCATTTGTTCCCTAAGGTTCCCTTTATCCAATATTAGATTTTGGTTGAAGACCCGAAAACATTCAGTGTCAAAAATCTGCAATAATAGAGGAAATCAGGCACAATACTTTTTCATAGCACTGTAACTGAATTCCTGCATTATATTCTACCCATTGATGAGGTTTTGAATTTATTCTAGTGCTTTGAATTGCTAATAGTGACTGGAACTTCACCACCAGTTAAGGGATGGAAACCACATCCCACAGAAAGGTAGCTGGTGTATTCCTATTGCCCAATGGGCTTTACATGTTTCTTACTGCTGGCCACAACAGAGCAGAATGAAAAGGCTTCTGGGGCCGTTGGGAAAGCACTTAGGAGCTTCTGCCAGCTCTGTAGTGGTTTCTCCCTTCTTGACAAGGTTTCATACAACAGATCTCAAGAATCCATGAAAGAAGAGTGCTTTCCTTTATTTTAACACAATAGTGATGCCACAGCTAATTTAACTGTGCTACTGCTAAACTAGGCTGTAATTATAATAATATGCACTTCAACTGTACAAGACAAGAGATGGGTCTGAAAGACTGAACCTTTGAAGATCAAGTTGAGCTTCACTGAGCAGCTCCCGTCTATTTGTTCTTATGAAGCCAAACTATATAGTGCCTTTCAGGCCACAAGCAGCTTAAAGTGCTTTACTTAGTAAAAATGAGAAAAAAGTGTGAGGAAACTGAAGAAGCCAGAAAAAAACCCACAGGAACATGGGAAGAGCATGTAAATTCCTCCCCAGTCTGCAACCGAACCCATTCAAGACTAACCGCTTCACCACTATGCCGCCCATCTCTAAGAAAACATGCCAATAAATTCCAGTCATTGAGCATAAGTGAAATAAGCCTCTCCTTTTCTTGAAGGCAGGACTTTTATTATGTCTGTTTCTGTTGAGATTGGGTATTCAGATTTTGGTGATCCAACTGCAGTAAATATTGTAAACCTTCAGTGTAACATAATAAAAAGGTAGGAGTTTCTGCTATTGCCGAATGCCAATTAAATCACAAATGATGTTCTATTTCTCAACCTAAAACACTATTATATGAAATATATTGTATACCATATATATGCTTGCTGGATATGGAAGATTACTGCACTCTTCTGTTTATATAAATACACTAAATTGTATTAGAATATAGTCTACCCTCACTACCAGACTAATAGGGAGAACTAATTCCAGCCACCTGTTAAATTACCAATGAGATATTTCATGCCCCCCAAAAACTTCATCTTGGATTAATTTATTAAATTTCTTATGGAATGGTTTCTTTTCTTCACTATACCGTGGTGTTTACAAAATCGCCAAAGCCTTCACTGCATTTCAAATTCATTTTCATGTGTTCAGCCAGTATCAGCTGCAGATTGAAATTCAACATGGATGTATATACAACAGCACTGCTGTATGTAATACTTTAAAACAGCTTCATCAAGTGAGGTATCATGACTCACTTTAATGTTTTCTTCCACCAACACCTGAGTTTTTGCTTTGTGGCTTGTACACTGTCACTGTAACTTTGTCTCTCTCAATGGGTACAGGTCTGAAATTGGTCTTGTCAAGTCTGGTGTCCCCCAGGGCTCAATACTGGGCCCCTTGCTCTTCAACATTTACATGTTCCCACTTGGTCAGCTTTTAAGATCACATGGCCTCAGCTTTCATTTTTACGCTGACGATACTCAAATATACATCCATACCAAACCCGACACTGATGTGGCTGTCTCTATTCTATCTAATTGCATCTCTGACATAAAAATTTGGATGACTCAAAACTTCCTTCATCTTAACTGTGACAAGACTGAAGTCATGCTTATTGGTACCCCCCATCAACTTCGTAAAGCCAGTCCTGTAACCCTATCTGTAGATGGCTCTGTACTTGAGCTTCAATCAAAATTGAAAAACCTTGGGGTTATATTCGATTCAGGCTTAACATTGGACCCACATGTACAGCATACTGTCAAAACATCTTTTTTTCACCTTAGAAATATCGCAAGACTACGCCCTATGCTATCATTAACTGTGGCTGAAAAGCTGATCAACATATTTGTATTCTCTCGAATTGACTACTGCAATGCTCTACTCCCTGGGGTATCTAAATCTACTCTGAACAAGCTGCAGTATGTCCAAAATTCAGCAGTCAGAATCCTGACCAGGTCTAGTGCAAGTGTTCACATTACTCCTATCCTGGAGTCCTTGCACTGGCTTCCGGTCAAATTCCGCGTAGACTTTAAAATCCTCATGCTCACCTATAAGGCTTTACATGGCTTGGCACCTCAATACCTGTCTGAACTTTTATCGCCCTACTCCCCACCTCGCAACCTCCGCTCTTCAAATTCTGCCCTCCTTACTGTCCCCCAAGCCCGTCTACATTGTATGGGCGACAGGGCCTTCTCCTACTATGCCCCCAAGCTCTGGAACTCTTTGCCCAAGGATATCAGAGAGTCACCTTCTCTAAACTCCTTCAAATCCAGACTCAAAACCTTCTTCTTTAGAAAAGCCTTTACTTAACTGGTTCCATTCTTCACCCCTCTGCTCTTCTTAATACCACCTTCCACGATCTCCTCTATTGTTATTGTTGTATTGTTGTAATTATAATTGTGTCCTATCTTGTGAAATCTTCTTATTTATTGTTGTAGTCTTCTTATTTATTGTTATTGTCATCCTGTAAAGCGCTTTGAGAAGCCACCTTTAAAGGCACTATATAAAATAAAGTTTATTATTATTATTATATTATTATTATTACACCATATTTCAGTTTAAACTGCATTAACCTGTCCTTCATTTTGAGAATATCTGATACAGTAAGCTTTTTGACATCATATTTCTCCTTCTCTCAAGCCACAGAAACTCTAGACTACCATTTTTCAATCAACTCGAATTACTTAGTCATACTCAAGTTTACTCTCTCTTCTCATCACCTTTTGAGGGTATAGTATTCACTTTTTTACACTTCTTAAAACTCAACATCACAATATACAATACTCATCATGGTACATACACCCGTAAGATGATAAATCGTGCACAGAGGAATAAAGAGTAGTGACTCTTTTGTGGAGAAACGCCCCCTTATTACTAGATTTTGTCTTTTAAATCCAAAGTCTGTTACAGTGAAATCCAGTAAAGGGCTTACAGTATAAAAAATAAAAGAAAATTCTTACTGACCCCACATTGCCAGAGTATCAAAATAACAAGACCTTAGATAATTCAATTTGTAAGATTTTAAACTCTTGCAGGAAAGAGGGCAGTACCGTTATAACTGTGCAGTATGCAGACGAGCTCCAGATCCTGCAAGCACTGGTGTTCTGCTGAGATCTGGAGAATGTGCAACGGCTGAACACTGTCTCCACTGCATATTTTCCTGAGGTCATTACATCTTCCTGCTGCTAGATGTTCTAGGTGACCTAGGGGTAGCTGGAAAGCTGGCAGACTGAACTCTCCCCGTATGTCAGACATGATTTTAGACAGCTTTTCTGGATGCGCAGCCTGCTCTCTCATCGTTCATAAATAATTAACTTGATGAGCTCATGCAGACAGATTCCCCTGGGCTTGCCTGCACAGACACACTGCAGGCTGCTATCAAATCTCACCTTACTGAAACTCAAGCTGTAAAATGTAGGCTGTATTCAATTTTTTATTTAAAAAACTAAGGTGGCTGAACTGGCTTACTTAAAACTATAAACACTTGAAGAAACAACAGCTTTTATTTGCTGAAGCAACCTTTTAGCACAGGTTACACAGCTGTTGTATCCATGACATCCACTATTGTAAGCTAATATGCCTTTTGTTCGGTCTGTGTTGAGTACCCTGGTGACAGGAAGGATACTATTAATTTCATAGCTCACCTAGCGGCGTTTATGTTACTATCAGTACAAGAGACAGAAATAAGCAGGGCAATTTTTGTGGAGAAATACTTTCTGAGTATAGCTTTAGTGGAATCTCTGAAGATTAAAAATACAGGGCTCAACAGATCTAATTTATTTGGTGCTTCTTCATTTCAGCACAATTTTCCCAATTCCCTCCCACTCAATAGCAAGATGTGCCTGTTTGTATACAACAGATTTCTCTCTCTATGCCTTACAAGCTTTTACCGAGGGTGTTTCTGTGTTTTTTTTCTGTTTCTGAAGTCTGCTATTCAATTCTCAGTACAATGTTTATGGCTTCAAAATAGTTTCTCCAATTCCACTTCTTATGTCGACTCCCATTTCTTAAAAAAGTAGAGACGTTATCCTTTGCCTACCATCCAGCTGTAAGTGACCTTATGTACTGTTACACACTCTCTAAGGAATAAAGAGTAAAAGCCAGTAATATACTAATCAAACAAACCTGAATTTGAATATTACAGCACTATTAAATGTATTCCATTTTGTTGTTTCCACAGCTTTACACGGCACAATTAAAACTCCATGGAGACTGACATTAGACAAAATGAGGAGCTCAAAGATACAAAGTCACAAGTGACAGTAACACGTATTATGTTTAGTTTGCTGGTTTTCATTCACCATTATAACAAATGCATCTTGCAGTCCTGAGGCTAATGACCTTGACTTGTGGAATGCACTACCCGTTTCCATTGAACTACCTTTGGCTCTATCAAGAGAATTATGCTTTTTAGTAAAAACAATGAAACATTACAACAATCACCTGCATGATCTGCTAGGGTTGTGGGACAAACATTATGAAATACCTTGGGATCCATGTTCGACTGCAAGGCGTGTGTCTAAATGTGAATTTAAAAGCATGTGTGTAAAATGTCCAATGTATTCCTCAGATCTGTGGTCAACACATTGACACATTAATTTAATCTCTAGACTTTTCCTATAACTTACAGGGAAAGAAGAGACACTCCACAATGATAAAATGGTTTACCCAGAGGCCTCTGACAATGTTCTTAAAATTAAAAAAATAAGATACCAGATTCAAAGGAAGGATAAACTCCAGAGCTTTCTGCAATACTGTCCCATCTCAAAATATCTCAAAGTGGTATCTTATTGTGCCTCATAGAAAAACAATGCCAACTAGGAATAAAGCAAGGAAAAGGGCTGACATAATCGCATGGCAAAGCTGTGTAAGATGAACATCAGCAGATATTTGAATATTTGTACTTTTATGACCTTTTTAATGTCACAGACGTTTGATCTTGTAAAGAGTTCCAAAGATTAATGGCCATCTTCCCAATTCTAATTCCTAATCAGAGAGCTGTATGAATTAATTATTAATAATCTGTGCAAGACCCTTAAAAAAATCCTTGAAAATCAATGAGCAAGAATGTATTGTGCCTGACCCATGACATCCAGGCTTTGAGTGCAAAATCACCAGGCTGCAAGACTCGAGATCTGTTCCAAGTATTGAAAAGCCTCAAAGGCAATGACAAATTCATAAACATAAAAAAGAGACAAGTGGAAACTACAGGAAAGTTCAAATAGGAGAAGCTTTTTTAAAAAAAAGGTTCATAAGAGTGTAGAATAAGCAACATGGACAAGCTTTAATAGCGGATGCCCTAGGCTAGGATCACTTGGCTGCTAGCAACCCAACAGATTTGTAACATTTGTAACGTAATATTTTCTTACGTTCTAAACTAAACTGTGAGTATGAGGAAAGTAGAGCTGAGGAGCACAGAGTGAAGCATGTTGTTTTAGTTTTGTGAGTAACATGCAAATTTAACAGAAAAATACAAGACCATACCAATTATGCATTCAAGTCTCACTACGAATAACCGAATGCATGTACAGAGCAGGCCTCTTAAAACTTCTCTTGACAGAACAACAAGCTTTACAAGGAGCATGTTGTACATTATCATGTAAATTGCCTGTGTACAGGATGCTTTTCCACAGTAAGAGTGCTGAGAAAATTCCCCTGGTGACAGCATAGCTTCTAAAAAGGCCCAAATTCTAATAACTGCATCAACACTAATGTTTTTTTTACCACATCCTCCACGGATCCTGCTGTCCTTAATGAACTGGCCAAAGGCCTGCCTCAGCCATGCCCATTCATTACAGCACTCCCCCAGCTGGGCCAGGCCTAATCCACTTTCTACTTGATTACATAGTACTGTAGATGGTTTTTGATGAATGGGTGCTAAGGGAAAGGAAAAAAAAACAACTAGCTAAAACGTTGCCATTGCACAACATTTTTTCAAAGACCTTGGAGTTAGTTAAAAACGTGCCAGCTCCACTGGAAATCTTATTCTCATTGAGAAGGTCACGCCGAGGGTGAGCTGTGGCCACTTCAGCCTGTTTTAAACCCACAATATCAAAGAGCCCTCACTGTATTTTATTAGTTAAAACTATGTGTCCATTTATATTTACTTTTGTAGAGGGGCTGTGTTACAATAACCCCTATATTTATCAGCACTGCACTAGGATCTCATTCTGGGGCACAGGAAGCATAAATCTTATTAGAAGCATAAAATGTACAGTTAACACCACCAAAAAATACACAATTCATTCTTCAGTTCACTATAATATAACAAGTTTTGTTTTTTTGTCTCTCTTGTGGTGAATCACTATCTGCTGTCACACAGCTTGAGGGCAGAGTGAAACTCAAGTTCCAGTGACGAGTCATGTGTGGTTTCAGAATCCAGGAATTTCAGCTCTCATGGGCTGTACTGTCTGAATTTCTCATGATTTCCTTCTGAATCTCTACCTCTGTCTTCTCACCATAGCCTGGAAACTCAGAACTTGATCCAACTGAGATAAGAGCAAGCCCACTGGATCAGTGTTAGCTGTGCATGGTTTGTACCTGCAGCATGCTGCTCTTAAGTTTTGAAAAGATGTTTGAGAGTTAAACTATGACTCCTTTTACAAAACACAAAAGTACACCAGCTTGTTTTTATTTTTACATGCAAATGTGCATGTATTGTATTTCAAATACAAAGAAACTGTTTTAAACACGTCGTATAGCATACAGCAAATACAAATGGCAACCAGACCTCCGGTCATCACCTTTCTGTTCCCCTTCTGTTCATTTCCAGTTGGCTGTTTTCCACCTGGAACTTATGAGGATGTGTGGCGGAAAACACAGAAATCTATAATAACCAAGGCTCTGCATGAAAATACTGTAATTGTAAACATATTGCTTATCTCTGAGCCAACTCAAATCTGTTCTCTGCGTCTTTCATTTGAGGATGTCATAAAAAGCCTAGAAACCTTAAATCATATCAAAGTGTTTTACATGATGATTAATTTAAAAGGGCATTTCTAAATATAAACAAGCAGATGTGCAAAAAAACTGGTGTCATTTCAGGAGACTCCATTTTATGCTAAAGGATTTTAAAATCCTGTTTGTACTTGACCAGCTCAGCAATTCCAAAAAGAAGAAGTCTGAAAAGTTCTCACTGTGATCAGGCGTGCTTATTTTCAAAGATAAGTAATGGGAAACGCCACTATGCAACAACACCTTGTGTGACTCATGTGGGTAAAAGCCATTAACAGCACTGAAAAACTAGAAAGCTACTGCTGTGGGCAATGTGAATAGCAGGTCCTCCTGAAAGGAAGGTGGCCTCTGTACCATATAAACTTTGCCCCTATTTGTTAAGAACTCATCTTTCAAATTAAACTAAAAACACTTTGGGTAAAACAACCAACTAACTCTTTTCAGAGGCCCCATTACCTAAAGGTTTGCTTATCAGTCACTAGAGTTTATGGCCATTTGAACCAACCAGGTCTTTGTTTGCACATACCAGTGTTGGTTTTTAAAGATAGCTGTGCTGATTGAGGGCTTTAATCAGAGAGGTAACATTCTTTGGTTGCTAACACCTACCTCCACCCTCACGACATGAAGGCTTTCAGATGCAACCCACATAAAACTACCTTAGGATCAGTCAGAGCTGCTGGGCATGAGCAAAAGCACCACAGCTGAGGGCTTAGAGAATGTTATTTCAAACTCAGTCAGACCCAGGGAGGCTGTTGTAATGAAACATGCTGTCTCAGAGAGGCAGGAGACAAGAGCCATTGTTGTCTACCACATACTCATTAAAGCTCCAATGAATTCCACAGTCAACACTATAAAAGCAGATCAAAGGCTCTCCTGGCTGTGATGGAGTTTTCTGTGAAAGTTTTGATAACCTGGGAAAGATTATGTCACAGATGAACTGCCCACTATCTATATATAACTGCTGTATTCACAACTTTGAGGAAATTGCTTTTCTCCCTGTGAAGATAGCTACTGCTTTTTCAATCACGTCTCAATTTTGATTTGGAAGTAAAAAGAAAAAAAAGCATTAATTTATTCCCATGCCCATTACTTCATATGGAGTGGAAAGTGATTGAGTTATTATAGTCATACAGCAAAATATCTTTCAAGTATGTTTAGGGTAAAGCAACTCATTCCCTCCGTTCATGTCGAGAAATGCATAGTAGTTTAATAAGACTGTGCACACTCAAGTTTTAAAACCATGTTTTAAAACCATGTTTCATGTCGAGAAATGCATAGTAGTTTAATAAGACTGTGCACACTCAAGTTTTAAAACCAGGTATGAACTTCTGGCCCGCCATAAAAAAAATAAAATAAAAAAAAGCAATCACTACCTGCACAGTTTTGGCAATGAAGAACTGTGTAAATTTGTTGTGAAATGCACCCAGAATAAAAAATAAAAACGAAAGCAACAAACTTTAGAAATGTGTTCTACAATTCCTGTGAAAATCGTTCTAAAATAAGATTTTATACCGTAAAAAGATTAATTTTTACAGGTTTGTCTACATTAGTTTTAACAGGAATGACAATGTTCACCTTGTGTTAATCTGAAGAGTCAGATAATTAAGAGAGGATCAAGTAAAAGTAAAAACCTGGATTTCTCCTTTTTGCATGCCAATATCACTTCACACATTTTCTTACCCAACTGCAGACCTACTAGACTGTATCTGGTCTGACAAACTGAGAAGTCATGGGACCTGTCAGATAATGAACACAGTTAATTGAACAACACTAGGTAAAGGTATCCCTTTTGACTTGAGTTTGGGAAGTGTATTTTAAGCAAATAGCAGGGTTACTAGGCTTTATAGAAATGTTTTGTATAAAATCTTTCCTGCCCCATAAACATTCATGAAGGATCATGAAATGCCACCACCCTGCTGGTGCTGATGAGACCCTATACTGCTGCTGTATCATGTGGCTTCCAGGATGCAGGAGATCAGGAATTGGCAAGCTCCCCCAGCACTTACACACCCCCATACATCCTGATGAACTATACAGCTGACACAGGGACAACGCTGAGCTCACAACCGTGTGGCTGTGTTGGTGAGCTCATTTCAGCTCCGGGCCAAGGAATGAGCTTGGACAGGGTGTGAACAACACAGAGACGGCTCGCTCAGGACCCTCCTTGAATGGCACCGAGCCCTGGCCCAGAACGCAAGAAACGGCCAGCTTCAGTCACCCAGTCTGCAAGTATGAAAGGACCATCCAAGCACAAGAGCACTCCGCGCCTATCAAGACAACACACTTTCAATACTTAACCCCTACCCGGCTTGTTTCACAGTGTTAACAACTGAAAATTATATTTTGATTTCTGCTCTGATTTTCTCCCATTCTAAAGAAATTCATAAGAACATAACAGACGTTTTTGAAAGAGCACCTCCCTGACTCTCTGTGGTCATTAAAAATCCCAGGGCGTTTCTCAAAAAGAGTTGGGGTGTAACCCCGGCGTCTTGGCCAAATCTCCCATTGGCCCTTACCAATCATGGCCTCCTAATAATCCCCATCTCTGAATTGGCTTCATTACTCTGCTCTCCTCCCCACTGAAAGCTGATGTGTGGTGAGCGTTCTGGCGCACTACGGCTGCCAACGCATCATCCAGGTGGATGCTGCACACTGGTGGTGGTGGAGGGGAGTCCCCATTACCTGTAAAGCGCTTTGAGTGGAGTGTCCAGAAAAGCGCTATAAAAGTGTAAGAAATTATTAATATGTTCTTATGGAAATTACTGTAACAGAAAAAATGTACATATAAGGCTGATTAATGTACATGATTGGTTATGTTTCAACCAGTCAGCCTGCTTTTTTGGGTAGATAGAATATCTTATTAACTTTCATAATTTGAGATGAAGAATCAGCCCTCAGTTTATGTACTGTACATCGCAGTTAAATGCACAGCATTAAGGGGGGGGTTGTCTTTTGAATTTTTAGTCACATCTTCGGTACAAGCAAAATCATGCCACTTTTCAAGAGCTCATTCGTATTTTGATAAAATATCTTGTAGTACAGGACATAAAAGCAAATCTGCCATACCAGCATCAAACTAGGTGTTTAAATCTGTGAGCATGGGACAGAGTTGTGTCAAGCAAGAGGCAGATGTTATTCAATAACGAAGTGAAAAATACACAGCTGTGTAGTGAGCTGTTCACAACAACTACTGCAGAAAAAATGGCACAATTTCATCCCTTTGAATGCCCCTCGTGCTAAAATTTCACCATGACCTGATTGCCTTGCTTTCTGTTATTGTAGCCTGCAAGCCTGGTGATTTCAAGCCAATCCTGCACCTACTGAAAATATACTGAAAAAGAGGACAACACATGCCATGCTTTTGTTTGCTTATTGGGAACCAAGCGAGAAAGTTTTAAAAAAGCAAGAAGCTTGATTTCTGCAAAGCGACTTGACATAAAACAAGTTGTGTTATTTCATTATTCCTGGGCTTTATGTTGGGGAAAAAAAGAAAATACTAATTAAAGAGATTTTAATTCCGATTCAGAAATTTCATAATTCCTTGTTTTAGTTTAGAAATGATCAGACACTGAAATGAACAGACACTGAGAACCAAGTGGAAATATTTTCATCGTACAAGTATGAAACTGCACTGATAGCATCATGCATTCAACATGTGGTAAAAATGAAAAATTGTAATCATATTTTGCTGCTTTAAATTATTCACAAACACTTTCAGGAAACATTAAAATGACACAAAACAAGGTATGTAAACTTAATCTACTGCTTTTCTTAACAGGTTTGATCATCTGATTTGTGTATTTTTTTATCAAATGTATCTACTTCTGGACTGCATGGTATTTGACCATGTCTTTCCAAAATGAAAGTAATTTATCTTTAAAAAAAAAAAACTAAGTACAGTATCAATTGTGAGTAAAATGAATTCACAGAGTTATGCTGTTGCTTGCTGCCTATTTGATCTAAAAGTTCCTGTTGCTCAGCTGTCTTTGACTATAAAGGTAGCCTTTTCTTTTCCAAGACTGTTCTGTGTGAATATTTAAAGTATGGGAGACTACCTCAAACAGTCCTTTGAATTCCTTCAAGTCTGTAGGGGCAAACAATGCAAGTCACTGCACACACTGTGCACTGTCCGAAAACACTTGAGAGAACTACCACCACCCAAAACGTAAGACATTCATTATTCACGTGCGCACTCACCTACAACTGCAGCATATCAAATGACCTTAACACATCTTCCTTCAGAAATGGAAATGACTTAAAGGTCAACTAAAGGGACAGAGAAACAAGTCAGCAGTCCACTTTCATTGACAACGTGCATGAATCAAACCGGAGTACAACCTTTAAATTCTTCACATAGAAACTCATCTGCACCGTCATAAAATTACATTCACAAATGTTCCAACTCAAAATTCAGCTAGTGCCATTCTGATGTTTACATCAACGTTTTCAAGCAGCAACCTCTCCTTCCTTGCTAGTTTCTTGAAGACACGCCATATCAACCAAAAGGCAGAACAACTGCCCACTTTTGCATTTTGATATCGAAGGTAAAAGTTAAAAACTTGACAAACTCACGCATTTCCTACAAAACTGTTTTTCTTCAGTAATAGATCTGTACACTTGTACAGAACCAGTTCTTTTCATGTGTTGCAAAAATTAAACTACTGCCCACTTTTAGTACTTTAAAACTACCTTTCCAACACCAGAGCTGTCAATTCGCTAAAGTAGGCACTAGCACCGCCCTGAACTGTTGCACACAGTAAGCAGGGAGTAGCAGGCAGCTCCTGGACCTCCAGGGATGCCATCCTGAAATAAATGTTGCAGGGGGGGGTATTCTTCTTGTAATAATGTATTAGTAGCAGCAGTAATTCAATAGAGCATTCTGTCATTGCCAATAAAACAAGATACCACATTTAATCCAAATGCAATTTGAGTCCATCTTATTCAAACACAGGAAGACGGATACAGATTATGGTTTACTTTTATAATATTGAACGTTCCAACATCCTTATATTCATATTGGAAAGTAAGACAGCCATCAGAAATGGATGTGGAGACAAACAAGGTAATGAAACAGTGGTACAGCTATGTTGTGCAGCTCAATTCTCACTGCAATCAATTGTAAACACTTCAAACAGCAGCTTCATAGAACTGTCTCTCATATGGACGATCTACTGGTTAGATCCCCTTGTAGCATTTTCTGTTCACCAACAGAAAATGCAGTATTTAAGTGATCAAGATCTCCAAAGACACTGCCCAGGTCAAGCCACTGGGCTCAGAATTAGCAGTAAAAAATAAATCACAGAACCTACATGGAGGCTAGAAGAAAAAATGTTTTAAACCCAAGCCGATTGTTTTACACAAAGTGTTGTAGAAACTGGAAACAAGGTTTTTATCCCTGTTGATGAAATCAGCACCCTATCTTCTGTCAAGACAGAGCCAGATCAAACCCATATGTCAATTACTAGGACATTTTTACTAATTGGCAAGACAGCATCTGATTCTAGAAAGCCCTTAAAATGACAGTGAAATTAGTGAAACCTAATTCTTACACCCACAGAATATTATGCCCCAAAGAGAAAACTGCTTTATTTACATTTGTCAGTTTTTATTTAAAACAGAAGCAACGATTAGATCAGAATCTGTTTTCATCTACACAAGTATTCCATTCCATGAATGCAGAGGTCCGAAATCCTAGTTTTGGAGGACCGCAATTCAGCATGTTTTTATAAAGAAGAAATAAAAGTCAGTTTAACTTTTCTCTACTGGTTTCCAACTACTGGCCATTTCGAAGAGATCTGGAAAGTAACCAAATTCTACTCACTAAAGCAGCTGGCTTAAAACTTTGATATTCTATAAACCAATCCTCCTCTGGGGATGCACACTATACATAATATCTTCACCGGGGGAGTGGAAACTCAGGGCGGTGATGTGACTACTATGCAGAAGTCTTAAGAAAGATGTCTTAAGCAGAACATAGCGGCTTTTATTCATGGAACTTTAACTTCAACAGGTACCATATAAATAATACAGTAAGGTGACAGTTTTGTAAACATTCTTTTCAGAAAAATAATATAAATGCTAAAGAGAGCTCGCATTCATAAAATAAAAATAAATTAACAATCTTTTTTTTTTTTAATGTACATCACATTTTGTCTGCATTTGAATGGGTTATTTCTTCCCATACACCTGTTCAGCTTAGGGAGTATCAGACGTGAAGACAAAGACTGATGGTGTGTGCAAGGTACTTCACAGACAGCCACTCAACAGAAGTAAAACCCTGCCAAGAGTTGCCACCTGTAGCTTTAGGACACCGAGGAACAGACGTCCAATATGAGGTCCTAAAATTTGTACTGGACCGTATCTGCCACACACAACACAGAGAAAGAAATTGAGAGCCAGCTGGCCATCACAAGGGCTGGTTGAAGGAAAAGATCAATAATCGGTCATCAGTGCCCACAACAGCCTAACACCTGTCATGTTTTGCATCTCCGGAAGGACAGCAGAGCTCACCAGAAAAAAGCCAACAGATGAAACCCCATGTTCAGGAGAGAGTGGGTGAGCTGAAGTTTTCCAAAGCTTTAAAATCGTAAGACTTCTCTCTCAAAAGGCACAGATGAAAAAACAATCTTCCTAAAAAAGGCTGCCTGCTGTGGTTTGTGGACCCACAGAAAACACTGCAAGGGGAAACAGGCTGTCAGTCGGGAACACTTGCAGGTGATAGTGTGAGAACTCTTGACAGTTCCTCCTAGCAACTCCAATACAAAACTGGGAGAAGGAAAGCAAATCCAGGCAGCACTACTGCCGAAGAGCGAGAATACAATAATTATAGAACACCTGGAGAACTTTCACCAAACTTTAAAAACATCCTTGCGGGCTTTGATATCAATCGCATACAAAAGCATGGAACCAGTAATTGGTGCTCCCCTCCACCTTCTGTGCTGTCAACAACACAGGCTGAAAAATATTTTTTTTTTTTTTAAAGTGAAGCATGGCTGGGATAGATTGCAACTAAAGGTGAGACTGTAAAGATGTTTTTTTTTACCAAAGTACCCAAATACAGGCTGGCGCAGTGCACCAATGGTTAGCCCTGCAGTCCTGCAGCACTGGGGTTCAATTCCTGGGGTGCTATTGGCGTGGAGATTGTAGGTTCTCATTGTACTCACAAGGGTTTCTTCAGGTGCTCCAGTTTCCTTTACTACAGTCTAAGGACATACCATAGGTTGATTGTGTTCTGGAAAAACTGGCCCTGGTGTGAGTGTGTGTCTGCCCTGTGATGGACTGGCATCCTATCCAGGGTGTATCCCGCCATGTGCCATCGCTTGCCAGGATAGGCTCCAGCTCCACCACAACCCAATATTAGATAAAGTGGTTAGAAGATGGACGCCCAGATACAGAAGACTGGTCCTGTGGCACAGCAGTGTAAGGTAAAGAATATGCACCCAGTGATCATGACTCACAGCTCAGGCCTATACTTAAGCACATACTCAAGGCCTGGCTAACTACCAGCCACTCACCAGCACTTTGTTGCTCATCGTTTCCTCTGCTGCTGCACTGCCACAATTTATACTTTCTGTCCCTTTTAACAGCAACAGGACAAACACCAAGGAACCAGTCAAATCCTTGGTTTTCTGCTGCTGCGCTGTCACAAAGTGAAAATGAGGTTCTGGATGTGACTAACGCTGAGAACATGAGTGAGTTCATACTTGTAATCCACTGGTTTTCCTGTATTTTCCCCCATCTGGCCAAAACTTCAAGCATCCGTTATTAATTAAAAGTCACCACGCTGGCCTGCACAAGAATGGGCTTCCTTCCTTATTCTCGTTTTCACTGAAAGCACAAATCATAAATAGACAAGGAAAAAGGCAGGGTGTGGCATCAACATCTAGCAGTGCTGCATCACAAACTCAGATTCCAGAGCTGTGTTTCAGAGCAAAGAAAAGCTCATATTTTACTTTCTCCTGCCTCCTAAGACACTTGCTCAGCTTAACTGTATAATAACTTTTGAGTAAGTCAGAAATGAACTGTCCTCTGGAAACAAAAAAAACTCCAGCTGAACAAATTTACTGTCTGCAGGTTTTAGATCTTGTATCAAATATGGATATATACAAGGTTAATTTTTCCTCATTCCACAAGTATTGAAACTGCATCTTGCTTGTAATAGAATATAATGGCAGACTGAAGTTGTCTTTTTCAAGAGTGGGACTCATAGAAGACAGTGCATTTCCTTCATTAATACATTCTCCCAGGTTTTTATTTCCGAGTTGGAATTCTCAGCATGTATACACATCTGGTTGAATATTCACTGGACTTTTCTGCACAGTGTATTCTTAAGTCGAAATTTCAAGTTTATAGCAATAAAGAGTCCCAGCAAACCATATTCCAACTCGGATCTGATTGTAATAACAAGCAACGTGATATACCTGCAACAGTTTCATTCAGCTGTAATCTCCGTGTCTAAGCCTAAAAGAGCCCTACGAACCAATAAAGTAGTAAATCTCCATGACCTCTCTGACATCTGCTGATGCAGCACTCCTTGACAGCTAACAAGACCGGTTTCATGCCTCTTCCTCACAGGTTAAGTTTAAAATGAGTGAAAACAATGCCACGTACTGTATGTGTCAATCCGAGAGCAGAGAATTTGATCTTGCAGCACACCTAAGCGAGAGGCAACAGCCCACACCCACAGATCTCCAGTGATATACATGGTGATGTGGTATGAATGGAGAAGAGGCAGCAAAGCTCAGGCAAAAGCATTACTACCCTGAATTGGGTTTCTATCATACACACTTTCACTTGACAGTGAGCTCAGTGTCTGGGCAAGAGAACCAGATACTCCCTGTGATTCCAGGAGGAGCAGGTGACAGGGAAGACAGACCAGCTCTGAACAGCACCAAATGAGTGGTGCGCATGGTGGTTCTGAGGTGAGAAAAACGTTGCCACAAGTTAAAGATGACAAGTCCTCGATCTCCCTTGCTTCCTAAGGGACAAATGACCTCAAGTAACAAAGCAAAACATTCACACAAAAAATTCCACACAAGGCCTGCTTCTTTGTGTCTTTAGGAAGCCCATCCTGCACAGAGGTGAAGGCTTGTATTCTCATTTTAGGCACTATAGTAAAATAATGTACTATCACCATAAAGACCAAGCCACAAAGCTAGGCAGAACACCTACTTTTTTGTGGAAACTATAATGCAGATCTCACTCAAAATGCTGATCAAACTAAGTAGTGGATCCAAATTTTGACAGCAATGCCCTAAAATGTAGAGCACGACCACAGTACACATGTGACTGAAATGCTGCCATCTGCATCACTGCTACTGCATCACATACAGGCTGGAAGTCAGGCAATTCCCAAACATCAAGACAAACTCCAGTGTGAGACGTGTGATCTCCTGTATTCGCACAGGTTTACACGCCAGGATGCACAATATTCCTGCTGTTTCTACAGCCCAGTGAGGTCTGACTAGCTCCACTAAACGGCTGGAGTCTCTCCCTGAATATTGAGATGTCGGCTCCCGTTTCCCTGGGGACAAGCTCTGGTTAATGGGATACAGAAACAGACATGTAAACTGGATAGGAAGCCATGTTAAAACCCTACAGCCTAAATATTTTAAATTCAAATCTTCCCTTATCGCGGTTTATATTTCGACATTAACTCCTTCTGCCTTGTATAATCTTTTCCTTCAAACAGTGACATTTTCAAAAGGGAGCATTTCAGAACTTGATAATTGATCATTGTTTGTCTGGATGTAAAAAATGTATTGTTTGTTGTCCACATTCTGCAAAGGTGTTTTTATAGAAACAAACTAATACCCCAGCATCTTCCCCCATTCAAATCAGCCAGCAAGCACACGTATATACAATCTGGCACTACAAAACATCTCCAAATGTCACGTAGAACTTTTCATAACTTTATGCTTTAGTTTCTCCACTTCACCCTTTCTGTAACACCCAATAACCAAACTGTAAATGTATTAAGCCAACACAAGAGAGCAATATAAAGTAGTGTTTATCTGAATTTCCCATACAAAGCTCTCACAATGGAACCCAGTATATCAGCAAACAGTAATAGCATTTGGGAATCATTTGACTCCACGCTTGCGAATGTCATGCTTTAGTAACATCTGCAAGCCCTCGAGAGAAGAACACAGTGTCGGGCCTTGTGCTCCGTTATTGACATTTAATTAGCTGCAGTTTGTTCAATAATACAACTCTATTGTGTGCTGCCTCTCTGGAGAACTGTGCTATGGGACAGAAGATCCTATACTAAGCCTGCATGCTTTCCTCCGTCTCCTTCCTCGAAGATTACTAAAACAAATTAACCCATTGACAGCCGATGGGCCCGTTTTTCACTGGAGGGTCGCATGCCAAGGCACTGCCACTCTATACATAAAAAATCTCGAAGCTTTACAGCCACAGAACCTACCCACTGTCCCAACATCACGAATTTGTACAAAATGTCCCATGAAGGGAAGTCTTATGGATTCTTTCAAGATTGAAAGCAGAAATTGCCAAAATGAAAATGGTTAAAAAGAGCAGTTTAGTTAACACCATAAACAACTCTCCTTAGTATCCTTTGAAACAGGATGTGCTTATAAGAGCATAAGGGAAGGCTTCCAAAAGGCCCTGTGTAATTAATTGAATGCTGTACTGCAGGAGGAAAAAGACAGGACATTGATTCTCCAGGCTATATAAAAATTCAATAGCTACCATGGATACACTATTATATCTTCTTTTGGCATGATATAGCTACTCTGCATTCTTCATATTCATATTCATATTGACCAGAAACGTCCAGTGACTAGAGAAAGCTCCAGTATTTTAAATTTTTTAAAGGGATTTTTAAAGGGAAAATCTTTCAAATATTCATGCAATGCATTATTTATGAGCATTGAACTAGGCTGTGAAAACATCAAAACATTGCAGTCATACAACATCAAGACATTGTAACAATGTTCGTAAGAAAAAGACATATCTATATATCTTAAGAACGTAAATGTTTCAAATAAGAAGAAGCTATTCAGACATTTCTATTAAGCTCGGGTTTGTATGTGTTCCTTCTTCTGGAGCAGCAATCCTTTTTTAATTATAGTGATCAAAAATTGTATACAATATTTTAAGTCTTAGTAATGCATTGCACAATTTAGGCCTAAAATGCATCAAATGTCCCAGTGCACATTCCTGGGGCACTCCACTTATTTCATCACCCCAGACTGAGAATTTACTAAGTATCTATTCATGTTCTTCTCAATTCAAATGCATGCATCACCTAGAAAGCCTAACACCAGAATTCATCTTTAATGATGAACTTTCTCAACCATCTCAATATACCATATCGTACGCTCTGTGCATTACTGCTGCTGCAGCACTCTTAAGCCCCCAGATGCTTGCATTCGGAACTGACGACACAGAAAAAACACACAATAGTCTTTCAAGGTTGATGCCAGAGAGGACCCTATACATTGCAGTTCTCACCTGATGCACAAGCTGACTTTGCAAATGCCAACCAGTAGGGGACTGCCTTGGAGATGCAAACATTGCTGTCCTTTTGTCATGCAGAGTTGCAGATCCGGGCTAAAATGCTTTAGTATGCAGGTCACTTTAAAACAGCCTGAAGCCTTCACCCATTTCCCCAACGTGTGCTATTCTTACCAGGCGCTTCCCTCCACAAGACAGGAAAACAGAGCATACAGTGCCAATTAAAATGAGGATACAGTCAACAAAAGAGACACCACAATACAGCCCCAGCCTGTCCTGACAGGCCTCTGTGCGGAGTGTGACAAGGCAGTGGGGGCACTTTAGAAATAAGCTGTCGTCTTGACAGCGGCAGAAGAAAAGACAAGCCAAGTTCAGTAAGCGTCTTTTTTAAAATGTTTTTTTCATTTCTTTTCTGTACACAGGCCCAAACTATTAGTCAAGCTGGAAGAGGCCCTGTTCTTGTGAGTGGGGAATGAGCGAACAATGAACTCCGTTACCCTTCCACCATGGGCCGCCAGCTCCCCAAGAGCCTTTGCTATAACTGAATGCATTTTCCATGCTTGGAGAACAATACATGCCAAACACCCGACTTACATTTCTCATTAAAATGACTCCACGGCAGTCCACAGAGAAAACCACACTGACAGTATGGAATCCAGCTCCATTCGAGCCGTGTTACATGTGGGCCACATTTTTACAAGCTGACCTAGAGTACAATTCTGTCTAATCTCATAATGTTCACAGCCTTCACTTTCACTTTGTTCAAATCACGTTATGTCAGGAACACCATCACTATTAAATATACGTTTGTTTCCTTCAGTTTTATACTACACCACATTATTGCATACTTCAACAAGTTTAATTTCAATCTAAGGTTACAACATACAAAAAAATGCCTATAGAATATTGTTGTAAACACCATTTTAATGTAATGGCTGAGCCAAATTACAAAATATTTCCCAATACAAGCATGCAAAACCTTGTAAATTAAGAGTGTCAGAGAAACAGCCCATGGGACAGGTCTGGTCTGCCAAACCCACTTGTTTGGTCCATGTGACAGTTAGGGTCTGAGCCATCAAGCAGAATTCAATCTGCATCTTGTCTGAGCTGTACAGCCTATACACACAGCAAGGTGATGTTACTGTATCAGTCTGACAGGCACGGCACTCCTTGTGCTTCTCCGCCTATGTCCAGTCACAGTGCTCCTGAGTGATGTCACAGACTCAACTGACCAAACCTGCTAAACTGGTAGCAAGACCTACAAGGTTTACCAAGAACGGAGATCCTCTCTATACACACAGTAATGACTGAAACCAATTAATTCAATATCTAGCTCAATAGTTCAGGTGGAATCAAAATCAGAGGAAGGCAGAAACATGATAAAGCAATCCAACAGTGCTCCTGGGATACTCATTCCACTCCATATCTTTGGCAGTTCTGCTTGAACATCACTGAAGTCAGTGATCAGTGTTCAGTTTTGTTTGTGTCTTCAAGTCCCATGCACTTTGCAAAGCAGAAAGCATTTTCTTGCCACTTTGGAAACAAAGGCAACACATCATTTTATGGCACTGGAAGTCAGTCTATACCTTTGTCCTTTTTAGCTATTTTAAACTCAAAACACACCATACAGAAAAGGAAATCTCCTATAATGAGTTATGCTTCAGCTTGAACTCCACCTACGCAATCATGAAGAAACATACAACAATGAGCTTTCATTCTTCTTAAAGAAACCAAATGTAAAAGAAACCTCCCTGAAGACTAGCTCATTATAACAGCCCCAGATAACTTCCATGGCTCGAAGTTATTTCAAAGACAAGGTAGGAAACTGTGTGAAGACTTACTGAAGAAAACACATGAAACAAAGTTCCTGAACTTTCAACAGTCCAGAGTTTGCAGCCACTGTAAATGATATGCAAGAAGATAAAACATCCAGAATGTCTTTATTCTTGGAAAAGGCAGACCACCCATCACAGTGAGTTACAGTGACAGATTACTGTAATGATTTGTGGCTCCATGGAAAAGATTCTGGGTATTTCTGTAGACTGTCCAGACATATTACATTGTGACCTAACCGACGTCAACAGTGCAGAGCTCCTTGCAAAGTGTTGAAAGGAAATGTAAGTTGGCAAAGCTGGAAAAATTCACATCATTATCGTACATGAATTTTTAAATTAATTGATGACCCTTTCGCTTCTCGAACATGCAATACACTAAGTGGAAAAGAGTACCAATGTCACAGCATAAACTGATTAACTGTATATAATTGAAAGACTAGTGCTTTGTTTCAGCAGAATAATAGTCACGATCCCTGATATTTCATGTCTCAGCTTCTGCAGGATCCAAACCTATGGCCTTTGGTGAACAAAGGCAGGGAATATGAATAGATGATTACTTATCCTGCAGGAATTTATCCAAGAAAAACCCATTATATGTTAGAAATAAAGACATTTCACATGTCAGATTCCCAGTTCCTGCCTCACCATGAAACACAAGAACAGAAAGAGTGTGTCTTTAGTACGTTATCCTGTTGTTATAAATCAATGTAAGAGCCACAACTCACGGAGGATGAAGAATAGGCTAAACAAAGCAATAGGATTACAACTGAATTGCTGGAAAAAAGCAACAGGAATTGTGTACTTCAGGAAACAATTCACCAGTAAAGACACGTGAGGTCTGGGGACAGTATGGAATACTGCAGACAAATCCTCTTTGCTTGACTTGTTTTTAAACTCGCAGCATTCACCTTGAATAACACCTAAACACATCTGTTCAAACACTCTGAGGGTTAGAATCAGTGTTCACATGTAGCAGGATAATGCCTCCCTTCCACCTTTGCATTTCCTCACTGTACAAGAAGAGTTAGGCCCTTAATAAATATTCAATAAAATCCCAAAAACAAAGGGAAAAATAAAAAAAAGCTCTGGAATGTAGGAGGTGACTTTTTCCCCAGGCAATAAAGAATTCAATCCTTTAATGGCCTGAGAAGCTTGTAGATGACTCAAAAAAATAAGGTACGTGACGAGATTTTAAGATCAATTCTTTTAGATAGAACAGTAAAAGGGGGGCATAACATGCAATGGTATTACAGATAGCACTGAGATTTTTACAAGAAAAAAATAATTTTATCAGAAAATGACATTTCAAAAATAGTACCTCTTCTTAAATGAAGATGCAAGATTAATCCAAAAGGTCTGTTAAAACGTTGATCGTCTTTTTGGCCTCTAACAACAGTGGCTTACTTGTGTGGCCTAAATACTCCCCCCTAAGTAACCTAAAACTGACAGCTGTGACTATTCATAACACCTAAAAATGTTTAAAAGATTTTCTTTTCTTCCTTATCTCTGACTTTCCAATACCATGTTTCACCCTATATATGTGGAGCACTGCACTCTGTAATTCCTAAATTTCCCCCATGCCTTTAGTATTTACTGAAAATTTTGATCACCCTCGAGGTGGTTTCAATGTTTTCCCAAGCCAAGTCCCCACCCACCTCCTTAAAGAAGGGGAGGGGTAACTGTAATACACTGCAGTATAAACACTCACATTCTTACCAAATGAGAATATTGGCAATCTATGTGCTGAGACCTAGGGAAGTGTTTCTGAGGAACGTCAACAGGAAAAACACAGCATCTGTGATTCTAATACGATGGGAACAGCAGGCAGGTCACACCATGGTGGAAACAAAAAAAGACAGAAAACATGAACTGTGCATGAACCTAACTGCCTACATATCAAGGATTTCCAAAATCTTGTGGAGTGAGGTATAACCTAATTTTATTTATTGTGGAATTTCTTACCTATCATTAAATGCAAGTCAAGCATTTGCAACACTGTTACAGACAAAAGCACGCAGGCACTTGTCCAAAAAAAATACCGTCTGGCAGTATCTGACTCTTGACTGTACAGTACAATTCATCATAAATTGCACAGATTTCCAGGATTTTGTGAATGCGGATAATACAAGCAATGCACGCCCAATGAACGTCAAACACACAAAAGATCCACCTTGTTTTGAGAAAATTGAGTTTAATTTTTTTTTAACAGAATCCTGCTCTATGGCAATGAACATTCTTTGCACAGGGACAACATGCATGGTTGTGTGACAACGCCAAGCACGAAAATGGCAGACTCCAACACAGCAGTGCTCAGCGGTTTGGTCTCGCACATCAAAGGGGAGAGAACGTATGTTTATTGCAAGGATGCAGAAGCTTTGCAGGAATGCAAGGCAGCTTCACTGTGCTTAGACATTTCCTGCTTAACATGCAAAGGAGGGGTCTGTGGGGTCTATTAATGAAAATACAGTTTTAAAGAACTTCAAAGCTGAATTTCTGGCCTACTCATCACAATGTCCCCTAAGGAGAAAATACCTGCACCTTATTTGACTCAATTTCCTCCACCACCAAATCTACTGCACAGCATATGGCTTCACAGCTGTCACAGGCCTTTTAATC
This sequence comes from Lepisosteus platostomus, assembly GCF_059453375.1. NCBI lineage: Eukaryota > Metazoa > Chordata > Actinopteri > Semionotiformes > Lepisosteidae > Lepisosteus > Lepisosteus platostomus. Next base: position 28,733,266 of record NC_142621.1, read on the forward strand.
TGCATGAAAACTGGGCCGTATGCACCAACAAGCTGGCAGAGGAACCACCCTGTACATTCCAAAATGCCAAACGTGTAGATATGGCCATCGCCTTTAGGTGACAAGAAGGACATTCATCCATTTCTTCTCTTGACTTTCAGGTTTTAAACCAAGGTTTCTCAAGCCTGGACCTCATGAACCTCTCAGCCTACTGGTATCCGTACAAGAGCGGTTCTTGATTAATGAAACCCCGTGATTCTTGATGAACCTTTTAGTTTTTTCTTTTTCATTGAAAACGTTTTTAAAAAGACGCTAACCTGTACCCAGTGCTGGGCTTCAGAATTCTCTTCATTTGGTTCCATGCGTTAGTAACCAAAGTCGGGCATTTAAACAACTGGGGCTCACACAAAACTTGAGAATGCTTACTTTCCCAATGGCGTGTTTCACTAATTGGAGACCTGTGTGTTTTGTTAGGCAGGCAGCTACCAAGGCACTTCCGATTATTCAAAATTAAATTGAGGACAGACTCAACAGAGTTCCGTTTGCTAAATTTCTTGGCAACAACATCCCTTAAGCAGTATATTACTGATAACATGGAGTGCGGAAAACAGTTAAAAACTCTCAATAAAACTATTTCTAATTAATAGCCCAAAAATCTTGAGTTTTTAAGAGCTCAGTGGAATGAAACCTAAGGATTCAGTGGAGGGGGTTCTAAAAACCAGGATTAGCAAGTCTGTTTTAATTCAACAGAAAGACTCCAGAGTGCTTAACAAAAAGGGGCACATCCACCCCACAGGAGCTCCCTAACCACTCTACCCATTAAACATCCTGAAAGCACTGCAAAAAACAAATGTGAAATGCCAACAGTTTGCCCCAAGGTGAAGACACGTATATCAGATCAAACTTTCCTATTACAGAACACAGTTACCATAAATAACCTTAATGACGTTACAGAGGGCATCAGCGCCAATAAGTCATTGACAGTATCATTGACAGCCTAGTCATTGACCGTATACACACTACACTGAGGACCTTTGGTTGACAGGTTTTTAGTCATTTTTTATCTTTGAATTATTTTCTACATCTTTAAATTTTACTACAACAATTATCTTCTGGTTAACTAGCTTGGTGATGGGAGTCAACAATCAAAGTCTTTCAGAGTGAAGATAAAACCTGTGCTGGACCAAGCAGTAAGACGCTAAGACACCTGTAATCATTCACTTCAAGCAGATGAGGATACTTTTCTGCAAGTGCTTCTCTTCTCCGTGAAAGTCCTACTAAGATGGCCCTATTCCTTAGTCCCAGGGTCCGCACCCAATATCCTAACAAAAAAAATTAGTGAGAATAAATGGAAAAGAAAAACTACACAGGAAATGACAAATTCTATTGGCCAGTGGAGTAGTGTACACCCCATCCTGCCTGTTTCAATGGGCTTGAATAAAAAACGCTAATTGAAAAGTCTAAAGAAAAGAGTGCTGTTTTTATAATTAGTCTGAAATCCATTCCAATGGCAGGCTGGGCAAAACACCAACAGGCACAGACTTCCAGAGCATGATTAGCACTAATCTTGGCCATCCTCACCTGATGTAGCACTAGGTGGCCTGAGATTAGTGTTAATCAGACTGCGATGGCAGACAAGAGTGTCCCAGAAACACACACATGAACCTCTGAAACATGGGAAAAACAGTCACTTCATTCCTAGTAGCCCTGAGAGCTTCCAGTCTGTACCTGAAACCAGTGTGAATGTAACAGCAGCACTTCACGCACTTTGAATGTATTGTAATCAATCACTTGGTTGCAATAAACCAACTTAAACAGTCTTTAAAAAGAAGGATGATTTAAGAGAGAAAAAATCTGACAAGAAAAATGAAGGACACTTTGGTTAAGTAAGCTGCACCCAATTAATCACAAACAAGCAAAATAAAAGGCTGCATTCCCTGGGGGTAGCATTCCAGCGAGGCAGCTTTTCCTTACAAGCCTTTTCAAAGCTTTTGAGCTGTTATCAGCAGAGAGTAGTCCTGATAAATAGAAGCGAATGACTAAACTAGAAGAGCACAGTGATACTACAGGATTCGCGGAAGAGTGCGGCTGAGATGTTAAAAGGTTATCCTTTCATTTGGTTTCAGTGAGTGGTGTCTGAAGGTCGCACGCTCGCAGGCTGGAAGCAGTGTGATAACGCTGAGACATCTGGAATGGGAGTGCCAGTACAGACAGAGATTGGCCAGCCGCCGCCTCCTCGCAGGAATGGGAAACTGCGTCTCCTGACAACCCCCTGCTCACTTCCTCCTCCACGGCAACAGTTAAATTGGAGACGTCCGCCCGGGTACACGCAGGGAGAGGAATGGGGAGGGCGAGCAGCACACCCCCTTCATCAGAAGTGTCCAGAGACGACAGCCAGGCGTCCTTCGCCAAGTCGTCAGGATTTCATTAATTGAACTATCTGAAATCAAGGCTCAGTGCTTCTTCTTTTCCAGATTCTAGGAGAAGAATTCCGTAGCTCAGATTTAAAATGTTCCCACCAAACCCCTGTTGCAAGGCTCCCAGAGTGCAGTGGTACCATCTTTTTACTAGTGGAATTACTATAAGGCCTAAGTTAAGCAACCAGAATACTTGTGCAATAAGAAAGTCAACGAAACTTGGCCCTGATGAGGCGAGGCACAGTTTTTCCTGGATGTTTCTAATCTTTGTTCACAAGCCAATCATTTCTAGGAATGTCTGGACAACCATTGTTCAAAACACCTTCACTTTCATGTTTCTTTGGCACACGGCACTAGCACAGGACAAACCTTTCATCTAAGCTTTCCCTGAGTGGGGGGGAAAAAAAAACCTGCTCACTCAAAATCACATAAGAAACCGAGATGAATTTCTCTCTAGGAAGTTCACTTGTGGCTTCAAGGCACATAGAGATAAGAGAAACCCTGCTATGACACCCTGCAAACAAAGGAGATTAAATCACCTATTGGAAACACAAAAGCCTACTCCCTGTACATATATACAAGGTTTATTAAATATATTTTCATCAGCATGCTGACTGCAGCTCATCTTAAATAATGGTTACAGGTTTACCACTATTTTTCTGTTCCTGTTTTTTTTTGGCAGAGAAAAAGCTACCACGTGAAACAGGTTGCAACAGTTCAGAATAAGCAGCTGTTCTACATAAAAAAATTGATAAAAAATAATTCTCATCTTTTCTTTGTACATCTAATACCTCAGGAATCACATTCCCTTTGACATAACAGGCTGGACAATTTAACAAAGAAGCTGTTTTCAAAGCTGAAGTGTTTTTTGAAAACTGACACGTGGTAAAAGATATGATCTGGAAAACCATATCTCTCTAAAAATCTCATTCCATTCTCCCCGTCTATGAAGACGCTTTTCGACATCTGTGTTCCCATCGGTCTTGACAAGTTTCCCAGTCCCTGCTGATGAGAAGCAAAACTACATCTTCACATCCATACCTGGACCCTCATTCATACTGACAACATATTGCTGTTGCTGCCATGCTTGACAGAAGGGATGGTGTTGACTGACTAAGGCATTATGTAGATTTAGATTGTTTAACACTTTGCATTTAGTTCAGAAAGTTCCAATTTTGTCTTTTATGATTACAAAATCCTTCACCAAACCTTTCAGTGTCGTTTCGTTGTAAACCCCACATGAGATTTTTTTCACTTCCTTACAAGACACATTTGAGTGTCATTCACTCATTGGTGTGGAGTGACTGGGGCTCTTTCCCCTAACTTAATCATTGAACTTTGCAGCTCACAATGAAATCCTTAGACAATTTCCTCTTTGACCAGCTGCTCATCTTAGAGGGCTGCCTAGCTTGCTGTCCACTTCTTAACAATTGACTCCACCATGTTCAAAAAGATATTCAAGTTTTTGGACATTTTTTATACCATTTTCCTGATCTGTGTCTCTAAAAATAATTATTCAAGATTGTTTTGAAAGTTCCTTGGTCTTCATGGTTGAATCTTTGCTTGATATACACTACCTGACTGAGAGACCTTACTGACACAGGTGTATATTGCATACAAATAGAGGTCTCTGAACTAATCGAGTGGCTTGGTAAAGTAATAGTGTGCACCGAAATTAATTCAGGTTTGCCACAGCAAAGGGTCTGAATACTTAAGCAACCATGAACCATGATTATTTCCATATTTAACAGTTTATCTATTTACTTTGTTTGGTTTGAGTTTGGAGTAGCTTCTGTATATAACAAATATTAAACTATTTCAAAGAGTTATGTTTGCAAGGTTTAAAGCAACAACTTGAAAAGTGTCCATGGGACCAAATATATGAAATGTTGCTGTGACAAACATTTCCATAAAATTCCTCTGTGGAAAAAAAGATTTTAGTAGTTAAAAACAGCTGGGTGTCTATGAAATTTATAACACTTCCTCTATTAGGTTTATTTTGCTAACAATTCAAACGCCAGCTCCCCATTGTTGTCAGCAATGTGTGGGACTCCAGCCATGATTCCCAAAGCTGTTCTGTTTTCCCTGGAGTAAGAGGCTGAGGGACTATTTGAACAAGAACTCCAGAGTCCAACCAAAAGGCTGACTATCTCCACGTTTCTCTGGGCTAAAAATAAACGCTTCCCAGCTCCGTTAGCTCCACGTTTCCTATTCTCACACCCCTGCTGCCCCCAATGAACCCAATCCCATCCTCACCAGGTTGAACTCCCGACTAAACATCATTATCCCAGATAATGTGGCCAGAAATTCATAGCCCTTATAAAACTGTGTGCAGTTTGGAAAGCCCCACTTCACAATGTAACACACTCTCCAGTCAATGTCGGTGTGTTATGTTAACATTAAAGCAATTCTGCAATTTGTTTCAGAGGTTATTTAACCTCAGGGAAACATTTTTTAGAAGAAATATTGCCGGAGCAAGAGTAATTTCACCTTTATTCTTACATAGTACCTTTCAAATCGGAGATTCTCAAGGCCCTTTATATAAATTATACATATAAAAAAGAACAAGTAGTACGTTTATTCCATGCTGAAAAGAGAAGAAAGAAAACACAACGTTTCAGCCATGGAGCCTTCAAGGCTGTGTTTTCTTTCTTCTCATTTCAGCGTGGAATAAACCTATTACTTGTTCCTTTGCAGCCTACGCATGCTGACGCAGCTACCCATCAGAACATATAAAAAAGAAGTCCGGTAAATAATACACTGTATTAATGTGAAAATAAAAGAAGGAAATAGATTAAGGAACTGAAGGTTTGAGTCGAGATTTAAAACCCTCAGAGGTCTTTAATTTGGTCAAGAAGAGTATTCCAAAGATTAGAGACTATAGGCGAAAAGGCTCAATCCCCTTGTAGCAATCCAAGATCCTTGTAACATTGAGGAGCCTAGAACCAGCAGAATTAAGCGAGTTTACTAGTACATGTGAGGATAGTAACTCTCAAAGGTACAAAGGAGATAGACCATGCAGCACCAGTTAGGTCAACAAGGGAATTTTAAAGTCTGTCCTATAAGTAACAGTCACTACTCCTCATAACTGTACAACATTTTAATATGTGACAATAGACCACTACTTAGCAGTATGTAGGTCCACTGCATATCTCTAAAGACAGTATCAGCTTTTCCAGTGCTGCATCTCTTATGCAGAATTCATCTTTTTTTATTTTTTTTATATCTTTAGAGCTGAGTGGAGCTGAGACTTTCTCTAGCAGTCTTTCAGGGCTATCAGCTTTCAGTGTGACGAACTGTGGTTTTGCAGGTCAAGAGCGGAGCAGACTGGCCTCATCTTAGACACCAGTTCAATTCACGGCCCAAAACTCAACACACTGGCACTATCCAATAACCGCTGGCCCAGGTATGAATGTGAGGATGTGTTCAGATCAGCATGCAGGTAAACGCTATGAATGGAAGCTCTCATGTTCAGTGGCGCTGTGCCCAGCTGTAGGCATGGCATCAGTTCCTTCATGTTTCTGGAACACCGATTTCATGGCCAAGTGCAAAGACGCGAAAGTATACACCAACCTGCGGCACATCAGAGTCAACTTGTAAGCGCAAGAAGTAACAATCCCTTCTTCTTAGATGCTTTCCGACTTGGTCAGACAAGGAGGACAAAAACAAATCTGGGGAATAATTTCGTAATGATGATGATATGAAAGACAGGAATTCAAATATTAATGTTATGTATTTAAGTATTAAACAACAAAGAGTCATCATTCACTTAACAGCAAAGAATGAAGTGCTTAATGATTAAATACAATCCCAGGGGACTATAGAGGCAATCCAGATGTAAGTGAGGGAAGAAAGGTGTGTCCACATGTTACCTTTCCCCTTACTGGCAGAAAGAATCAAGAAACAGGATCCTTAAGGCATTGCAACAGAAATCCACTATTAAATTTAAGAAAGGATAGGGAAGTGTTATTTTGAAAATATAATTACCACATTACCGCAGTTACTTCCCAACATCTCTGAGGACTGAGTGGAGCCAGACAGTCAAGTACGACAGTCAAAACTTAAGTATGTTATCACATAATAACACTAATGTTCCAAACAACAATACATAAGTCAGAATGCATTCTTATTGGGTACAGTACTGGAATATAAAATATATTATGTAATACCCCCAATATATTGTTATTGGGGTGCCTTAATAATAAAACTCACCCAAAGACCATAGTAAATGTTATTTAACAGAACTTAACATAATTTAATTCCTATTGTCGGCCTGCTTTTTACATCATCAGGACACTTCTCAGCCATGACTAACACTGCAAACTCACAGCGGCAGTCATTCTAGACAGCACACACTTAATAGAAGATATCTAGACAAGGCAACGCAGAACATGAGCGAGGCCACACGTAGGATATCGGATGCGTAAATATTTTGAGAGAATATTTCTGTTATATTTTCGGTAAAGGCTGATTTTCTAAGGGCTAATGAAGAAAACGCAGATCAGAAGATTCTGGTTAGCCAAAAGCCAGATAGTAAAGCTTTTACTTATACAAGCCTTAGAAAATGTTGCAGAATATTTTGTTCCTTTCTGGCAAAATATTTTCAGAACACAGTGTGTCTTGTTATATTATGCCATATCATGTGATAATGGACACTGTTGTGGTGTCAGATATCAAGAAGGAGAGCAGTTTTTCAATGTTTTACAAAAACCAGGAGTGCTATATGCACTGTCCTCTGTTCTTACTGAGCATTAGCCTAAAAATTAAACCATGAGTGTACAGTTGCTGCTGTTAAGTACTGGCTGCGGGAATATTTGGAACTCTAAAACAAGAAAAGGAATATTCAATTTTAAAGCACCAAATATTTCAGCTCTTTCCTGTTGGATTTATTTAAATGCGGGGCATTAGTTTCCAGGGAAGTCTCATAGAGCTACCACCTGCAAAAATTAAGGGGAACTGTAGTCCCAATTTCTCAGACTGGTAATTAAATCTCCGTAGCTAAATACATTAATTGAAGGTATCGCAAAATTTGACAAATTCTGAATTAAGCACAAAATCACTGTGTTGCTGTAAACCTCTGGTCTTGCCATGGGCAAGTGAGAGTTTGCGAGAAACCGGCCCTTCCTGCTCACTAGCCATTGTAATGCAGGCAGTGTTAACGAGCAGTATTTGTTGGCAAACCCGTCTCAAACTCAGGAGCAATACTTCTATTGGATTGAAAGGGATGTATTCACAAGCCTGCTTGTTTACAATGTAATAGGGTCGGTTCACATCACCAGAAGTTTTGTGGCCTCATTCTGATTCACAGACAATGACCATAACATAGCGTACCTGCAAATACTGTCTACTTTGTGAGGTAAATTGAAGGTTTTACACATTACCGTGTGCATCTGAAGTGCTCTCAACAATGGAGACTCTTTCTAACCCAGAAATATAAAAATAGCATAGCAGTTCCCCTTTAAAGAAGGTTAATCTGAAATTCACTTACGTTTTTAGATAATTTTGTTTGCTTTAGATACAGTACAGGGTGCCAATGCTAACGTCCTTAAAACGCATAAAGCCCACACAGAATTCGGCTTCCCTGGCCATGTAGGACACCTCATTTTTGTGAGCTGTAAGGGCTGATTAAAGACACACTCTAAGCTCCCAGTCAACCACAAATTCTTAATGTGCCACTTCATAGCAACTATCTGCTTTCCAATAAGCTTCCTGCACCTTGCCCACTGGAGAGCACTATTGGGACTGGGAATTTTTACTTGGCAGCTGCGCCAGTTCTAAGATGTATTCCATTAACAGAAGGGTTTCAGCACAAACCAAAATGCAGTATTTAGAACCTTGTACCCTGAGCTGACTTGTATACAGTCCGGCTTTGCTAAATGTTCTGTACACCGCTCAGGTGGGTGTTACAATTCAGTGGTGGATGCCCCTCTTGTGTGTAAATCTCTTGTATGTTTTCCCAATGAAAAATAGGACTTCCTTACAAAAGCTTTAGTATTTTAGAAAACAAAAGACATTGCACAGTTTGGGGATATATAGCAAATTCAGAGATTGCGGTAAAGATTAATTAACAATCCAGTTTGCTCACCCATTACCAGTGAACAAAATGTGGAAAGAAAAAGTGGAAGAAATAACTTTTTCCATCACCTGAACCACATTTACCTGGACCGAATTTTGAATGAATGCTCTGAATTCAACGGCCAACGACCATGTTCTATATATTTTGCAAGTATGTACGTTTTGCAGAAGTGCACTTCTTACACAAACAACAAACCTTACCTCTGAAGCTCCACACATAGGCGGGACACAATTTAGACTTTAAATACAAGATTCTTTAAAAAAGCTCAGCGCACATTAATGTAGAAGAAAAGAAATAGGTGCATAATGCACATATTTATCATTACTTGTGTTAGATCTTATAGAGATGTTATTTGAGTAGCACCTTAAAGTAATGGCTGCAAACAAATTCAGACTGAACAGCACATGTTGCTCACATCTGTCCACCTCGAGCATTCCCTCACATTTCTGAAGACCTTGAAATTTTAATTATATTATCATCACTCGAGCATTCCCTCACATTTCTGAAGACCTTGAAATTTTAATTATATTATCATCACTAACGGCTCCAAATTCATTATTAACCCCATACTTTAAAGTCTCACTATTCTGTCTAATAATTATGATTTCATAAATGTCTGCTCACCTCCAACTACAACAACACACCTCAATATCACTAATGTACAGTCTGGCATTTCTACAGTTCAATTTAAAAATATCCAGCCTGTTGTTTACAGTAACATCTTATTCTGCAGAATCCAGCAAAAAAATGACAGCTCCCACTGCTCTGCTGCGTGCTCATTGGGCGCTTTGTAGAATTGTACCTTCCTGTTGTACCTCCCTTCGTGTTTAAGAGTTTGCCTGAAGCAGCTCAAAGTTTATTTAAAATTAATATATGTATTTCTCTAGCCTGGCTACGTTGTTCTAATTCCCAAATTCAGGAATAAACAAGTCGGGAATCAAGCCAAGAGCTAGTTATGTGAATGGTAATTGTGTTTACTAATTCACTGTCACAGGGTGGACTATGAAAAATCTATGGCTTCACCCCCCTCACTCTGAAAAGATACAGCAACATAACGTTTGCAAGATGTTGGAAATAATACTCTTTCCAACAGAACTGTCTTTATTGTATAACCATGTAGCATGACAGCAAATAGTCTGTAATAAATGTAATCTTCTTGGTGAACTTTGTGATTAATTATTCACATTCAAAGCCATTAAGACGGAGACAGATGTCAACTGATCTTACTGATTCATGCAGAAGTATAGTACCGGCAACTTTACTGGAAAGCTTGACATTGTTGAACACTGTTTTCATTAAAGCCTCTCCACAAGGATAATACGCCCATTAAAAACCAAGTCAACCCCAACCCCATTGTACCATGACAAAATCAGGTGTTCATCACAAATTCATCACTGACATTAACATCGTTCTGCTTTTCGAAACCACTTTGCTGGCAGTATTAGATACATTTTGGTAAAATACTGTTAGACTGTTAAAAAAACAGATTTACATGCATATTTGATGGCAGTTCAAGACATTTTCAAATACTCAAAACATAAATGCATTAAAGCACATTAGTTTATCCCAGAATGTCCTCATATTTAGTAACACCAACAACACTTTGGAGATGGGATTATAAGACCCTCCTACACTTGATTTCTCCAGTGCCTACAACACTATACAGCCCATACTGCTAGGAAGGAAACTGGAGGAGATGCAGTTTCCCAGATGGCTCGGAAATTGTGGGATGTATTGAGGGTGAGCTGGAGATGGAGTACAGAGGACTGGTCAGCAGCTTTGTGGAGTGGTGTGAGGAGAACCACCTGCAGATCAACATGGCAAAGACCAAGGAGTTGATGGTGGACTTCAGGAGGAATAAGGCAATCTGCCCAGACAACAAGAGGAATCTGGTTTCAGGTGTACAGGTATGGTGTCACAACAGGTCAGTGCTGCCCCTGCCCAGACAACCATGGTATGGTGTTCTGTCTACATCTGGTTTATAGAAGTGCAATACGTGGAAGTGGAATGGGCAATTTATTTATTATTCACAACTGTGCAATAGTTGCAACTGTTACCTACTCTATGCAATATGCTTGGGAGTGTGCAATATCTATACTGCATCTTCCTTGTGTTCAGTATATCCATACTTCTTTTTGTGTGTGCTTTTTCTGTTTTGTATGTAATTCTTTATCCAATTTGTTAAAATTTACTGTATTGTATTACATTTTACTGTACTGTGTTGATTGTGCCTGGCTGCTGTAGCACTTGAATTTCCCACATGGGATTAATAAAGTACCTACCTACCAATATTAAACGAGATTAAACTTAATGTTTCAATGCTCTTCCACATCACACACTGCAGTGATTTCAGAGTCTTCATCTTAACGGAGACTACCAATTCAAAGGCTAATGAACTATCAGCCAACTACAAAAAAACGGTTCAAGCACAAAATATGAATCAGGCTTTTACTATCAGTTTGTCCATTTCCAAAAATGGTTCACAGGATTCAAACCACATTCCCAACCAAAAGAGCTGCTGGAGCCAAATCTGTCCAGTGTGCGATGAGTCTGTTGAGTTACCATGTGCACAGATTCATCTGTAAGCTTTAAGTACCGATCTAAAGCTGGTCTTGCACGTCACAGGAAATACAATAATCATGTTTAATAGGTACTGTACCTTAAACCAGACAGAATTATCTCACTACAGTGTAGTAATGAAATTACACAAGTTTCCACCTATTTTTTACCATGATGCAACACGAAATGAAATTATAGTTAGTGTGCAACTACTGTGCTTCACAGAGCCGAGCAATGATTCTGACATCACATCCAAGACTTCAGTCTCCAATCATGAACACAAAAATACAAGGAATGTTTGCTCAGTACACCGTCAAAGAGAAAAGCTTTGTGCCCGCACCCAGACGATTAGCTAGATAATCCCAAGGATCTGAGAGGAATTGCTGGAAAGCACTAATCCCCACCACTGTCCAGGCTGAGCAGTCAGTTGCTCAGGGCTGGCCAATTTAAACACTGCAGTGAATATACTAATGCTGCAATTCATATCCATTATTTCTTAAATTGCTATCACAATTATTAGCACGATAGTTCCTGAAAGACTGCTCAAGTATCAACACCGAAACAAGGACCAAAACATACCAGAAGCAGATTTCCTAGGATCCTTCAAGGTTTTTTTTTATTTGTCCAGCTAAACGGATGTCATCTAAGGGTGACCCTGGAAGACCCATTTTTAATGTACAAAACAGATTTTTTCTGACCGTATGCCAGTTAAAAAAAAAATACTATTATTATAAAAAATGTATTAAAGGGGATTACTTAACATTTATAATGATACTTTTACCAGATATATTAGAAATGATACTCTTATACAGCTCACCTGCCCAAATGCCCCCCCCCCCCCCCAGTGTGGGAACACTAATCACGACTAACACCCTCGTAAGTGAATAAGGACCACAAGTGCTTCCACATTAAAGGGCCCCAGTGGTATCCGCCATTTTTCAATCTGCGAGTCCCGCAGAGACTCCAGCAGAGTTAGAATCAAAATGGAGGGCAGCTAATGCAATTCTCAACCGACAACAGAGTAAAGACTGTCGGACCACGATAGGTCATGGGGGTAGCTACAGATGAGGGCAGATGAGCATACCCGCTCAACATGGGCAGGGCTTTGTCAATAGTGCTCTATTTGACCCAGTGAATGACACCTCACCAGCTTGAACTGGTGCTGGCTGGAATAGGAGGCTGAACCTGGAATCTAACAAATCATTTCCACTATTGACGCTACTCAGAAACACAAAATTCTCAATCACATTTCACAAGTGAACAGACCCCCCCCCCCCCCCCCCAATAAAAAAGGGTGTTTTCCGACTGCAAAATAGCAGTTAAAATGAAGTTATCGCCATTTTAATGCAGAGGCATAACATTAAGTGTAATATGCGGGGATGATGGGACATAGGCTCTGTGACTAAGCATCTGTGCTTGTGGCAGGAAGGTTGCCGGTTCGTATCCCACGGCCGGCAGAGGAATCCTACTCTGTTGGGCCCCTGAGCAAGGCCCTTAACCCCAACTGCTCCAGGGGTGCTGTATAAATGGCTGACCCTGCGCTCTGACCCCAAGCTTCTCTCCCTGTCTGTGTGACTCATGGAGAGCAAGCTGGGGTGTGTGAAAAAGACAAATTCCTAATACAAGAAATTGTATATGGCCAATAAAGTGATCTTATCTTAAAACAAATGACAACACACATAATTCTGAAAAGGCTAATTTCCGAGTAATATTGTTCATATGCAATTTGATTGGGTGTACTGTACATTAGAGTATAGAATTTGAAAGATGGTTTGACCGTTTAAGAAATCCATCCATTTACTTCAAATTCAGGGTCGCAAGGGAGCCAGAGCCTCTCCTGGCACAACACGGGCACAGGGCAGGGAACACCCTGGACAGGATGCCATTCCATTGCAGGGCAGACAAACGGAGATATGCACACACTTGCACCTAGGGCAAATTTTCCCAAGAGCCTATTAATCTATGTGTTTCTTTGGACTGTGGGAGGAAACTGGAGCACCCAGAAGAAATTGAACAACGGGAGAACATACAAACCCCACACAGATAGCACCCCAGGTCTGAAACTGAACCAAGGGCCACTGAGCTACCGCATGAGACAGCGATGCTAACCACTGCGCCACCTTTGAAAAATTACTTTACTAAAAAAAATACCGTTCAATAGAAGATCAGCAGTTCCCAGTTGGTGCCCTAACATTGTAACTTTTCTTTTAATAATAGTCTAATAGCATTGTTATATGATGTGTAAAATGTTGTAGAATTTATGTCACAGAATGGTCATGCCTTTTCACACTTCGTTATTTGCAGGACATTTTTTTTCAGTTTATGCTTAAACTTCAAATGCTGCAAGTTAACTTTTCACTTCATTAGGTGGCTGAACACACTCTCCTCCTTTGCGTGTTGTCTCCAGTGCTGTGCAACACCTGCTTCAAACAAATAATGCTGCTCCCCAAACATCTTGACGAGCATGGAGCTGGCTTTGGATTCAACTAGGTGTGGGACCTCACGTTCATTCGCTCACTACAGTAGGTACCTGTAGGTACTGTTCCAGTCCGTACAAGAGGACACCTAGAAATGTCTGTGCTCTAACCTAAAGCCACAAGCTCTGCTTTCCTGGAGAAAGGAATGGCACAGTTAGCCTACCTTTAAAACAGAGCTAAAACTCAAGAAGTGCAATGTGCTTCCTTAACCTGCAACTGCCATGGGATGCAAGTCTGTGAAAGAAAACTCTTCATCCTCCTATAAGCCTGCAGCATTACATATGCCTGTTAAAGAAATTACACCACTTTGAAGAACATCTCCTGGAGCTGCTTTGAACCTGATACAGCAGAAAGCTAACTTGATCTCTGAATTTCCAGTTTTTTTTCCCCCATTTCGGTTCTTTCTTTGGCTCATTTCAGTATGCTCGCTTGCTGCTGTTTCCCCCGTGCCTGCAAAATCTATTTGTAGAACACATGAAGCCAGTGGGCTTTCATCACAGGTTTATTATTCACAGCTCCAAGATCAAAAACAAGATCTGCTAGCCCTGGCAAAATGAAAAAGTTGTTTTCTGGAAAACAGACCAGACGTTCCGTTTTAACCTGTTTTGCTTTTTTGTGTCTTTTTCTTAAAGTGAAAATGACAAAACTACAAAACCCAGAACCCACCCACCACCACACACACCTTTAACCTCAGAATTCAAGAAGCATCTGCACAGCATTTTCTGGTTTCATTCAGTTCAAGTACTTTTCAGGAATGGCTCAAGTCAAATGATATATAGAAAGCTAAGATTCCCATGGAAAACGAATGTTAAGCTTAAGTATACCAGAAGTCGTTCGGAATTCTTTTGTCATCATTCCAGAGAGCAGGACTCACCAAAGAGAAGGTTCATTAGTGGATGCGGAGATGAAGGCATGCAATTTGCCAGTCTCAAAAATGTCTAAGGAATTAATAATACAGTGCTAGAGGGTTTTTCCACTAACTGTAGCAAACCACCGGCTTGCATTCCAAACCAACTACATCCAAAATACATGAATGAAGGTGCTACAATTTCCCCACAATCTAATACCAATTACAATGGATCGCCACAGTTGCAATGTCACCGGGGTGTGAAGAAAACGACTCCTTACAACAGACGTCTTTTAAACCTAATGAATCCTAACACAAGCCACACCATTAGGTCTGCAACCGCTTGCCTCCTTCACTAGCATGTTCTAATATGTTTCCATTCTCATGTTACTTTGCGACAAGATCTATACAGTCTTCTGAGCAAATGTCAGGTAAGGATATTATGAACCTGAACTGGGGATCGTTTGTGGGCAACACCCCAACCATAACCTTATTCAGACCGTTCTCAGTATTTTCCCCCCGACGATTCAGGAAGGCGAACAAAAAAACACGTTCTTCATCATGAAAAGAGGGGATCACAAAACGCTTCGAAAGCAACAACTTTGTAGCTGGAGGAGTATTTTTTTTTTTGGGGGGGGGGGTCTTATTCCAATACCATTCATCCGTATCAGACAGGACAATGCTCATTAGCTCAAATGCGTTACCTAATCTGGGAGCAGTGGGATAAGGCTCGAAATCCACATGAACACATCGGAAACACATGTGGCTGATGTTCACCCATTGTGTTGGTAAGACTGCTAGTTGTTATAGTGTTAACGAAGTGTTTGCTCTCAAGGCTCCAGCAATGCATTGTTGTATCATCCTTGCGCAATCGAATCACCTACCAAACGATAGTTCAACGAATCGCCAAAACACACAATAGAACACAGTTAACGACACGTAGTTAAAGCACTTATAAGCAACGTGAACGCATACTGTCTTCCATCTATTCTGGACAACGTCCGAAGAATAGGTTTATGAAAATAAGCGAGAGCCTCCACCCCCTTTCTGTACGAATCTGGGTGTGAATATGGCCCTTTGGACGGCGACAGGATTCCGAACAAAAAGAAACTCTTTCAAAAAACGTGACACCCATGCCAGATATGCTATACGTGATGCAGTCCTCTTTTGTTTAATAAAACAGCACGCAAAACATCAAACAACCCCTTCCCCCCGAACAGCCAGCGAAACGTATTTTCCTGGAATCGCCTATTGTTTACGGTGTCCTAGGTAAAGGTGCTCGTTGCGTGCACTGTCACGGTGCTATTCACGGTACACAGAAAGCATTGCAGGCACCTCTGCCCCAGTGCACTCGAGTGGCATTTCTCGAGCTGGGAAAAAAGGCAATCTGCCTAAAACATGTTAAAAAAAAACTCACACACTCACCCAAAGCTCCGTTCCCCAACTCATTGCTGTTTGCTCCTCTTGTGTCAAACCTCCTAGACTGTAATTCGTTCCCCCAGCTGAAAGTCTCCCAAGCTAGTCTCCCACTGCCTGCCTCGTCTGCGCCCTCTTCTCGTCTCGTTTCCTCAGCGCTCCTCGCTCTACTCCAGCTCAGCGGAGCCGTGTGTCTGATTCACCGCTCGCAGAGGAAGTTGGGATCTTGGAGGACACAGGGAAAGGGAGGTCCGGGTTTCTTCGGATTGATCGTTAAAGCCAATTGATAGTTTATCAGTAATCGTTAGCAGTAGTAATCGTAATCGTTAGATAACATATTGCTTAACAGTAATGAGGAAATACGTCATTTTTTCCTTTTATCTTTTTTGAGAAGACAGGAAGAGTACTGTAGTTATCCAGTGCAAGAAGACATGGTTTGAATGTAGTTCAGGTGGGTAGCTACGTCAGCGTGCGTAGGCTACAAAGGAACAAGTAATAGGTTTATTCCATGCTGAGAAGAGAAGAAAGAAAACACGACGTTTCGGCTGTGGAGCCTTCTTCGGTTGTAAGAACGATAGCTTTTAATTTTTTTGTAATTAAATGGAGAGGGAATAAATTGGGGTTTAACAGGAAGCTACAACACGAACTACCAAATGTTGTGTGCAGGAGGATACATCATAAAATAAGGTTACAAACCAGAAGAGGCAATTCTGCCCACACGTATATTGTTTAGTTGTTGCTGGTAGCTAATTGCAATTAGACCTTAACCGTAAAAAATAACTGAACCTTTTCAATCCTGAAAAGGACAAACTTCACTGGACCTGATTCCAACTTTCAAAATCATTAAAGACATTCACAAGGTCAGCCTACTGGACTTCTGAATCAACAGTGAAACACAAACCATGAGACTAAAGAAAACATTCAATCAAATGCCTTCTGAGTATAAAACTTTGGTACAGTACAGGTTTATTGTAACTCCCATTACTGTTGTTCCTTATTCAAAAATCTGTAACAAGTTAATGACACAAGATCTACCTTTTCTAAACCCATGTTGAATATCCCCTAGGCTCCTATTTCCTTATAGATGTCCCTCTTGTTTAGTTAATTATTGTTTTCACTACCTTACATGAAACAGAAGACTTCCTGATCTATATTCACTTGGTTAACTTGGTATAATAGAGGATTAGATTTGGAAACAGGCAGTTATTTGGGATGATATGTAGCACTGCCCATTAGTGAGCAAATGAATAGAGTGCGATGCTGCTCTTTGCCTTTTGCAAAGCAACAATGTATGCAGAAGAACAAGTAATAGTTTTTTTTCCATGCTGAAACGATAAGAAAGAAAACGCAACGTTTCAGGTGTGAAAAAGACAGGGCAGCAAGCAGAGGTAATGTAGCAATGTAGCATAGGAGAACACAAACTGGGAGAGAGGAGGGGCGGGAACAGGGGACAGACAGAGTGGCCATTCAGGTAGTTTGAAGTCAGGAGAGGTGTGAAATGAAACCTACAATGAATAGAGGAATTTAGAAGAAAATGAGTCTGTCGTTGTGAGAAGGGGAAAGGTGTGATTCTAGCTACAGGATAATTTTAGTTTCTGTAGTCTTTCTGATGTGGGAAAACCATCTTTGAGAACACAGAGAGATCAGTGTGATCATGGCCGTCAGAGGTGAAATGAGAAACAATAGGCTTGGAGAAATCTTTAATCTTCACAGCCCTAACATGTTCTCTGAAGCAGTCTCCGTGTCTCCTTCCTGTTTCCCCAATTTAGATGGCTAGGCATTTACTGCAAGAGATACAGTAAATAAAGTTGCTGGAGGTACAAGATGTCATCTGAGTGATCTGGAATTGTCCTGAGGGGCCTTGAATGCTAGATGTGTACTTGCAGGTGATACAGCGAGCTCTGTTGCGAGGGAAAGTACCTGCTGTGGATAGTTGCTGAGGGCGGTCAAGGGAGCTGTGAACAAGAAGGATACAGTGATTAGGTGGTCGGCGATATGAGATGATGGGGTGGTCAGAAAAGAGGGTACCGATGGAGGGATCATCCTTTAGGATAGAAAGTGTGTTGAGTTGGTAGTGAAGCACCAAAGGAATGCTGTTGTTACGGCAGGAGTTGCTGCTCGAGTTGATGGTCCGAGGGGTGTTTTTGGCTCCGGCAAGGGTCCTGTCAATAACACTGTTAGGGTATACTCTGTTGATGAAAAAAGAGTACATTTTGAGGGCTTGGTTCTGGAAATCGATGTTGTCACTGCAGAATTGTCGTAGGCGAAGGAACTGTGAAAAAGGGAGAGAGTTTTAAGTGTGTTTGGGGTGAAATGAGCTATACAGGAGATAGTTGTGTGAATCAGTGGTTTTGTAATAGACCATTGTAGAGAGTTGGGGGTAGTTAATGGAGAAGTTGATGTCTAGAAATGGAAGAGTAGTGGAAGATATGTTAAGTTTATATTTGAGAGATGGCTGGAAGTGGGTGAAGTGATGCAGAAATTGCTCAAGCTGGTCGTTAACGCATGTGGCAGCACCAACGCAGTCATCTATGTATCGCTTGTAGAGTTAATGGGACAAAACCAGTGTAGGAACTGAAGAATCGTTCTCCTGCCCATGACGACTCCACTGACCAGGGGATGTTCAGTGATGAGCCGGTTTGCCTCCTGGGGGAGCTCCTTACTGCTGATAAGAAGGGAGATAGTGGATAGCACTTCCTTTTGGTTGTCAGTGGTAGGGTCCTGTTGGAGAGGGCGATAGGTAGAAGTGTCGGTAAGTTATCTAGAGGCTATGGCAAGAAGTTGTGATTAAGCTTACACTCCATTCCTTTCAAAGAATCCGTATTGGAGCACCCCAGGGTCGAAGCAGAATAGCTTAGACTTTTGATTTGAGCCCTTAAGACTGCTTTCCTTAAATGTAGTTAAGTGGGCATCCTAACTGGTGACTGCCCCTGCTGTGGCAAGCTGTGATTCTCTGAATATTTTTTGCTGTGCATTAGTTGTGTAGTGTATAGGCATCTTGTGCCATAGAACACTGCCTCCTTTAGAAAGATAATCTTTGTCACAGATGAGCAATACAACTTCCTATAACATACCATATACAGCCTTACAGTTTCCTTACACATCGCCAGCTCTGACAGTCTATGACCTGTTAAAGGTGCTAGAGATTTGAACTGAAACAATACATTTCTTCAATTAACTTTTAAATCTTTTATATGTGAGCAAGCAATCTATGGCTTGTGCAGACTGAGAAGTCCTTCTTCTGTCTAGCTCTCTGATCAGTAAGTTCAGTGGAGTGTTTGAATTTCAGGATGTATGTACATTTACTGACCTTAATTTAATTACCTTAATTTACTTGTCTTAATTTATGCATTGCAGTTTAAAAGGCTGAAAGCAATAAACTGATGGACATTACTAATGGGCAATATCACGATGAACTATGGTAATATAACACATTCTGTTTGATTATGATTGTGATTGTTTTTTGCAAATATGTTGGTATTTCTGAACAGATCAATGTGAGTAAAGAACAGATTAGGATATCATCTATTTAGTGTGATGTCACATTCAAATTGTCCTCCCTTATCGTAAATAAACTGTACAACCTGAGAAAGTTTGGATGCTGCCTGTCTGATTAGCCTTGGGTACTGGGTGTATTCCTTAAAAGATAGCTTAGTGTGTATGCAAGTAACTTAATAAGGTAGCAGATCTTAACAAGAACAGATAAGCAACTCTACATGACCGCTTGAAAACATCAATGAAATCAGGCAGTCTAAACACACATTTTCGAATAATCATGGAGTCTATATTTGCCACTGAAACTATAAAAATCTATAATTTTAACTTAATACAAACAGCATTCATGGGTGGTAACACTAATCTGATCTCAGTGCAGACAAAATACAGTGTCGCCTGTTAGAAACAGTAATAGAGAAGTGTGCTGGAGGTCATTATTGCAAGTAAATACATGTATGAAAAAGCTAATTATTTTTTGTGAAGCGCATACAATAAACAGCACAAATGAGAAAATAATGCATGAAAACAGAGGCATCATACCACTGACTTTTCTCCTAGCCACAGCATTGGGAACAAAAATTAGTCAAATTCAATTATACATAGCAATTATAGTGTAGTTGAAATGACCCACTTGGAGGTTTGCATGTTACCATACTAACGTAGGCAAAAGATCTCAGTCTATTATTAGTAACAAACAATTATCTTTTGTTAAAAGGAATAAAATAGAGTATATACAGTTTTCTGACTGTGATCTAGAAATAGTTATTTGGTAGTTTTACACTTTGACAAGCAGACATTATGATTGTTTTATGTAATCTTTTTCCTATGTTTTTCACTCTTTTTTATATTGTCTTTATAATGATGGTCATCTGAGATTTAGCATCTGCCTCTCAAGTACAATAGCGTCTGCCTTTCAAGTACCATGAAACATGGTAGTACACACACATGGACTGAAAGGGAGGTAGGTTAGGTCCCCTTTTCAGGCCATAAAGGCCCATGGGGAATGGGGGACAAAGTGGTTTTCTCAACCATCGGACACTGGAGGTGGTCAGCATCACATTCCAGCCAGCCTATTACCCCCATAAGGATTAGATCCCGGTACTCATCTGGAAAGCAGGGAGCCATCTGGAAGGAATTAGAGTAAGCTACATTGATTGCCCCTACCTTGGATTGAACCCAGGACCTTCCGGTCAGGAGCTAGACTTTCTTCCATCTGAACTACCACGGCTCATCTGAAATGGTAGTAGGATGCAGAAAGACAAAGGACCATCTCCAGACAAAGAAAAATACTGGAATGGGTTTCCATAGACAAAAAATGACTTCTGACAATTTGTAGTAACAGTGTTTGCTGAAAACCAAACTGCACTGAATCATATGGATCACAAATCATAGATTATTTCAAGATAATACTTGCTTTAAATTAATTAAATTACCCACAATAGAGCATCTGCAAAAGGTTGTAAAGCATATGTCACACAGCTTTTATTGCTGTCAGTGGTGACCACACACAGTACTAGACTGTGACCCCTGTTTTAATAACATAAAATCATTATAATGAATGAACTTATGTCAATTCAATAAAATGGCAATGCACCCACTACAAAAAGATTTTGAGGCAGGTATAAGTGATGCTTTTTAATATTTTTTTAAAAAGTAATTATTTGATATAAAAAGTTAAACATATATAGGTACATCATATACCTGTATATGTATGTACATCATACACAGAAATTTTAGGGATTAGAGACATTTGGAACCCATTTGAACTAAAACTAGGGTCTAAAATAAGGAGTACTTTTTTAAAGGTTTAATAAAGAGATTTCACTTTCACTGTTGAAAAAATAATTAAAAAAGCATACAGAGTATTAATTGATATTGTATTCCAGTGTTTTATACATACAATCAATACTTTGCTGGTGAAAACAGCCAACAAAAGTTGCTCCACCATCAGAAAACGTTACCACAGCAGTACTGATGCTTCATGCATGGCACCATTCCTGCAGCCATTAACAGCGGATCATATATATATATAATGAAGATTACTGTACAAATGTAAAAAGTTTGGTAGTGACATGTTTCCAGCTAAGATAGGCACATTTCACCTGGTTATATCCCCAGTGCACACTGTGTTGTGACAACAGCTTCATGCCACACAGTCAGATCAAGAAGTGACTACTACAGCACACCTGGCCTGTGAGATTCCTGATCTGTGATTGATCTCAAGTGCCATTGAATTAAGCCAGTGTATCATGTGTATCCTGTATCAGCCTGGACTGCTTAGGGCTGGCTTTTCCTGTGGTTTTCTGGGTGGCTTCAAAACAGCAGAAAATCTTTCCATTGGCTGCAGACACAGGGACTGAAAGCTCTTGGAATAGCTGACTTCAGCCAGCCTTTTCATTTCCTGAATGCTGCCACGTAGGAGCTCACGAAGACAAATGTTAGCTGCTGCTTTTCTTCCTCCAATGTTGTGTGTTGACCACTTTCACACTGCTGTCATGTAACGTTAACTGTCATGTACAGTAGGTTAACTGGAGTCACTCCCCCACAGACAAAGAATAAAATCCTCCTCCAAGACAGGAGTAACAAGAGTGTAACAAGATTATATTTTTTTTCTTCAGAGGACAGAAAAGGTTTCAATAATAGTCTCAACATGTAGATCTTCTTTCACAATCTGCTAATCTACTTTTTGGAACAATTACACATGGAAATGCATATCCACTAGCACACAGATAAAATACAGTTTCACCAAAACAGGAAAATGATTCTATCTCAGTCCAATCCTGTCAGTCAGCATGCAATATGCACATTTTTAGTCAATATATTTATTCTTTCACATTCTTTTAAACAGATTACTCTTTTATTTACTTTTATGGACAACTGACAATTGCAGCTGATTAAGTACAATGGAATCCAGTCCACTTGTATTGTAATTGCCGTCATACATGCTAGATAGTCATTACCAAAGCTCCTGGAACATCTCCAAACCATTAATACCTTTCAATAATCCAAGCAATCATGGTACAGCACGTAACAGACTCATTCAAGATCTTTTTAAATTAATAACTAATTTGAAATGACCACAAATGCCTTTGCTATCTCCTAATGAAAAAACAGGGAATTGTACTTCAATCCTTCCACAGTATATATAATATAGACAAGTCAGCAGGCTGACAAATCTGGTGAGAGATCACCTTCACTACTGTGTTTCACACAGCCAAGTCAGTAACACGTGAACTTTGGAGATGGACCCCACCACGCCTATATAGTTTTGCAATACTACTGTAAACTTGTTTTTCTGGAACAATTACCACATTATATTTTGAAATATAGTGGCCTAGCACATCACTTCTTTCCCAGAAAGGTGCTACACACAAGTTCTCAATAACCACACAAGTTTATTCCAGAAATATGTTCCCTTTTAAACTCCAAGAAGCCAAGGTTTGTCGATCCCTATCCAGTGTATGCAGGGAGATTGACTGTAATTCTATCTTAATCTTTCTTTCCAAGAAAATCTATTGCATCAGTTCTGAGTTCACAGGATTGCACTCCCTACCCACATTTGACTGGTTGCCCACTGAAAGTGCTGATCAAGGAATGGTGGCACAAAGAATAGGGATGTTAATCACTTTTAATATAAAAAGTTAAAAAGAGAAAGAGAAAGTTATCTGCTGCGTACATCCTAGACAATTGATGAGCCGGCAAACAGCACTTTCAAATGGTACTGCAAGACATTGTCTGTATCCAGGGATATGCAATTGGCGAAATGAATAAATAGCTCCCTCTAGGGGCACAAGTGCAACGCAGTCATTGGAAGATCAGATTCAGTTTCCAAATTAAATCAAGTTCAATTTCAAGTTCAAGTTTATTGTCATTATACTCATATATAGGTATATGGTATAACGAAATGCTATTTAGCTAGCTCTCAGACGGTATGTAGTACAAAAAACAACAACAATACAATTGTATAATAAAAGAAAGACAGAGACAACAGGCAATGTGCAAAACAACAGAAAGGTAACAGGTAATGTGCAAAAACAACATCAGATGTGTAAAAACATGCATCAACAGAATGAAAAAAAAGGATAGAAATTATGGGGAGTGAGCTTTTTGACATGTAAGGTAGAGGTAGATTTCAATGTGTGAGTTTTTGGTAAGAAAGAAAGAAGGCACTGTGAGGTTCAGATCATGAGTGAGAGAGGCTGGGAGTTTAATAGTTTGATAGTGTGGGGGTAAAAACTGTCTCTGAGTCTGGTAGTCCGGGCCCAAATCCTCCGGTACCGTTTTCTAGATGGTAGAGGGTCATACAGTCTGTAGCTGGGATGTGTGGGGTCTTTGATGATGCTTAGAGCTTTCCTCAAGCACCGTCTGTCATAAATGTCCTGTATAGATGGGAGGGCAACCCCAGTGATGGACTGGGCTGTTTTCACCACCCGCTGTAGGGCTTTTCTGTCAGCAATACTGCAGTTGCCATACCACACTGTGATGCAACCTGTCAATGTGCTTTCTGTAGTGCATCTGTAAAAGTCAGTGAGGATCTGGGGACATATCTTAACCTTGAAGAACAAATCACGTTGGATAAAAAAATACTGGATTTATACAATATAGGTATATATTTATAGTCACAAATAAAAATACATTAATTATATTTGACATATTTTTCTAAACCAGTCCATTGGAGGAGAGAGGACAGAAACGCACACACCAGGCCAAATTTTCCCCGAATCCAATTAATCAACCAGTTTGTCCTTGGAGTGTAGGAGGAAACCCACCTGCACCCAGGGTGAACATATACATTCCACACAGATAGACCTCCAGGTCTAGAATTGAATCCAGGGTCCCAGCACTGTGAGGTGGCAATGCAATCCATTGAGCCAATGTGCTGCCCATTCTACTAAACATCATCTATGAAAATGCGTTCTTGCTGTTCATTTGGCCATTTGAGAACAGACAGAATTACACATCCTTGACTCATCAGGCAGACTTCACAGCTCCTTCACAAACTATCATTCTCAGATCATCCATTGTCACAAATCCCTGCTGCACCGCAAAAGACAGACTGACTCGCAGATTTCCGCTGGTTCAGTAAAATCCTGTGCTGGAGTGCACTACAGCTAGACATCTGACAGCCTTGCGTTACCACACCACAGATAAGATAACTGTAGTCGGACTGGCTGAAATGTGCAGCGGTTTCATACAGCATTTTCCTTCCACTGAATCCCAAGCTGTGTGGTTAATTGATTTTCTGCTACAAGCTTCATTTTCTGCTTTGTTTTCAGTGGAGTTTGGTTTCCATGCTTCTATTTAAGGGATGAGATCCCTCATTTAAGAATTGGAATCCAGGATGTTTGTAAGCAAGTGATAGCTTCTATTGAACAGGAAATTACACCATGGCTCGCTGTCTCTGGAACCATTTCTCAGTGGCTTCTACAAATGCCTAATACCCTCTTATAATCCCAATTAATTTTAATGATCACATTTTCAAGTGCACATATCCCAGAACTGTGATTTCTAGTGACATATGCTGTTCTTTTATAGTATCATTATCATGTGGCTGACATGACCCATTAATCTTAGGCATGTGCCCGTTTACTTACATGAGTCACCAAAAGATGTTTGATCTTTAGGCTCAGGTTTCCCAATCGTGCTTCTTGTGAATTCATTGTGCACTAATATTTTTTTTTCTTCTAGTTGAACTCTCATTTCCTGTATTGAAACCTGAATTGACTCCATAATTTGAACCTGCAATTTGACTTTAACCTATCAGGCAGAGAAAATGAGATGCCTGGTCATGGGGATGCACTAATTGAACCCCCTCAAGGTGGAATGAGCAAAGGGGCTGCTGTAAGGGTGATGGTGTGGCTGGAGGCAGAGATGAGGAAACATTAATGTTGGGAAAAGGGTGTCCATTACAATTATTGATACTTGACCATAGGTTAATTCATGCTTCCCCTATTAATGTATGCTCTAACAAAAAGGTGGAATTGTCAAATATGAGTACAATGACAACTTAGTAAATAAGATGTAAAGAAGTAAGAATGTAAAAAAAACAACAACTAAGGAATGAATGCCCTGCTTTTCTGAGTTATCTCTTTTCTGAGCTTCAATTTTCGAAAGCAAAAAGTAAATCTAACTTGTTACAGCAAAGAATAGTTTACTCCTACCACATAAATTAGCAAAGAAAACGTCCGATTTTGAACAGTATGGCGGGGGATATTGTGTCACGTCACAGAAAACAACATATCGGTGTACAGTAAATTTACGTAGTTTGTAAATACTTTTTGGTGCTTAAAGAACAGTTTTAAAAGGCAAAGAGTAGAATCTAAAAGATTCCGTTTGTTCTATTCTGTCATCATACTGTAGTTTTAAAACCTTGTTTCCAGCCGGTCTGTTATTGGTGTAACACAAAAGATAGACTGCTAATTTGTTTTGTAAGTACAGTGCGATAGTAGCGACACCACTACTGCAAAACAAAAACTATGTACAAATGCATAGTAAGGTATGTATCAATTGAGATTTGCAACAAGAATACATCTCGAGAGATTTTTATCCCTGCCATTTCGACAACTTTATTCTCATATCGTTTGCGGCGGAGCAAATACAAACTGTGACCTTTGGATTCGCGAACTTAGAAGTAATCAGTGACAAACATGTCAAAAATTAAAAGCAACCATCCATCATTACTAGACTATTTTAAATTCATGATATTTGAAATATTTTTTAAAAACACTCTTTTGTACTTAACAATGTGCATTTAAAAATCAGTAGGTGTGAACACAGCAACAAAGTTATTCATAAGTTTATTTTTCATTTATTTTCTCAGGGCGGAGTCGGTTTTCAGTTGTTTGCAGACAGTATCCCCCAAACTACGGACCAGTGTGGTCAGCGAACGCGTAAGAACGCGCAGGTGGTGCCTGGGTTGTGCACACACCTGCGCAGTGTCGAACCCCGATGTGCAGCCTTTCACACCGGCCGCTCAAAGGCGAGACCAACAGCTTTCAAATCGCTTCCTGAGCAGTGACTCGAGAAGAAGACGACTGCCCAGTATATTTCCCGTTTTAGACGGTACTATTCACCCAATCCATAGACATGTATGCGAAGCAAATTTGCGCAATAGCGAAGTCTGTCACCAAAGGTAAGCTCCGAGAAATTGTCGCAACTGCCTGTCGTTGCACGATAGCAGTAAATGTTCATTTTTAAAAGAAAAAAAGTAAATTGAGATCAGTAGTGGCTTTTACATCTGCTGTGACGAGTCAAGGTTTGCTGAGCTGAGCAAATATATACTGAGTGGCCAGTTTGTTAGGGACACCGGCTTAATCAGAGACAGCATCATATGTGCAGATAGTGCTGTTTAAAGCACGTAGGCAGGTACCTGCTTTAAAGTACCAGTATAGGTACCAAGTAGGCTTGTACCCACTGGATTGCCTGTGTGCAATTCAGAGGTAGAATCAGTAAGACAATAGAAGTGATTATGAACGCATCATAGCGGGCGCCAGATGCAACCGGAACAGCTACTCTGCTGGGGTCACACATGACAGTGCCACGGCTGTATCGACAATGTTCCACCACGCAAACAACATCCGGTTAATGGCGGTTCTCCTGTGGTCTGAAACAGACTGTTGATGAAAGGGGCTGGCAGAAAGCTGACAGAGTCTCATACAGAGTAACAGATAGAGATTTGCTACAGTCAGCCAACTAACAGCTGAGTACAACAGTGGTGCTGAAAGAGGCATATTGGAATGCACAACTCGTACCTAGTCATGGATGGGGTATGACAGCCAATGACCCAACCAAGTTTTAAGCCTGTCGGTGAAAAACAAAAAAGTGGGCTAAAGAACACAAACAATGGACACTGGAGAATTGGAAAAACATCACCTGGTCGGGTGAATCCTGGTTCTGTAGATGGGAAGACCAAAATATGGCATAAATTCCATTAATCCATGGATCCATCCTGTCTGTGTCCACAAGGCAGGCTGATGGTGGTGGTAGTGTGATGGTGTGGGGTGTGTTTTGGTGGCTCACTTTGGGTCTCTTCATACAAGTGGGCTTTTTCAGCTGAATAAGCTCCATGCCACAAGGCTACGAAAGTCCTGGACTGATTCCCTCAACATGACAGTGAATTCAGTTTAATGCTGTGGCCAGTCACCAGGTACCAATCCAGTCGAGCATCTGTGGAATGCGTAGAGTAGAGATCCACCACCAGCTAGTTTCCAACAGCTATGGGACATATTGGAGCTGACATGGGCTAGCTAGCCTGCACTTTCAACACCTTGTTGAATCCATGCCCTGGCGAATTCAGAAAGTTCTGAGGGGAAATGGAGACCAATATTCAACCTAATAAATTGGCCAATCAGTGTATATACTGTATCAACATTGCTGCTTGACAACCTTTGGAAGCTGTGATTCCTAATTCTGGTCCTGGAGGACAGCTGTCTCTGTAAAAAAAAATTCAGCAGCACTCTAAATTGCCAGTGCTAGATGATGACGTTAATTGATCTGCATGTTAACCTAGACTTGTGATTTATTTTTATTATGTATTCAGACCATATTTAGGAACCACTGACTTAAAGCTTATGCCAAAACAATTTTCATGACATTACCCTTAACATATTGTATACTGTACTTAGATTATGAGTACTTAAGAGTCTTCAGTAATCATCAGTTTAATTAGTTCAGTTTATTTGTCATATGCACAAGTGCAATGAAATACTTATTACATCAGTTTGATTAAATTTACTGTATTACGGTACAATACTGGAGATGGCTTATATATGACAGTGTTTTAACAATGACCAAGAAAGGAACCACAGTTCAGCTGCTCTTATTAGTAGATATCCCAGATGTTCAGTTTTCTACCAGACTGTTCGGTTTTTTAGAGATTAGGGTATTGTCCTGTTGGCAGTATTATCTACCATCCAGGCAGAAGTAATTCACATAGTTTGCAATGATTAAAATTTTCTTTGAAAGCATGTGCATATCTACAATTCTTAAACTAAAGTTTAAGGTAAAATGTATGATATATTTGACACTATCAGGAGCAATAAGCCCTCTTTTAAAAAAATTGACGCTGTTTATTATGACGAAGTTCAAGAAAATATGTGTGATTGGAGACTTCCTAATAATAATAATAATTGCTCACACTTATATAGCGCTTTTTTGGACACTCCACTCAAAGCGCTTTACAGGTAATGGGGACTCCCCTCCACCACCACCAATGTGCAACCCCACCTGGATGATGCGACGGCAGCCATTGTGCGCCAGAACGTTCACCACACATCAGTGTCAGCTATCAGTGGGGAGGAGAGCAGAGTAATGAAGTCAATTCATAGATTGGGATTATTAGGAGGCCGTGATTGGTAAAGGCCAATGGGAATTTGGCCAGGACGCCGAGGTTACACCCCTAATAATCCCCCTCCTACCTTCCAGTTGTAGATTTTTTTACAGTAGTCTCATGTTAAGTTTGCATTTTTGTAATTTCTTTAGATTTGTACACAGGTTATGGCCTCCAACACCTCTTCATTAATGACAGTGGCGCATCATGAGCTGTGACAAGACAGCAGACTATGTTCAGTTATACAAATGAACAAATCTAGCAATCCTACTTACAGGCCGCCTTTTAATCATCAATCATCAATCATCAATCATCAATCATCAAGACCAATTGAATAGATCAAAGTAGATTAGTAATTGGTTAAATTAGACTGTAAGAACAGTGGAGGAGGCCGTTCAACCTATCTAGCCTGTTTTGTAAATAGTAGCTAAGCAATCCAAGTATATCACCCAGGTGTTTCTTAAACGAAACCAGGTTATTGGCTTCGAAAACATGGCTGGGTAGCTTGTTGGCATCATTGGGTAAAGCAGTACCTCTTGTTCTCAGTTTTAAAAGCCCTTCCCGTTTGCATTTAGCCCAAGACATTGGGACATTCGTTTTTGCGAAACGGCTTAATTCAATAAGCACTCTCTTATGTGCTCAAAACAGACTTGTTTCAAGTTTTTAATAACTGACTCATTAAAGGTGGCCGTAAATTCTGCTGCACCACGGTTCTCCAGGACTGGGTATGGTGGCCGCCCCTGCCTGAGACAATGAGCCAGCTGTGGGGGAGACATGGACCAGCACACAAACAGGTTGTCTTCTCCAGGTATTGGGAGTGCATGGAGAAGGTGCGAAAGGGAGGTGGCGAGAGTGCGATTGTGAGGCACACGCAGAGGAACAAGAAGCTGTTTGTCCGGGAGAGGCTCAGGCTACTGCTGGACGACGAGGATTACCTGGAGCTGTCTCCCTTCGCTGGCCTGGGAATGCCCTATGGGGATGTGCCCTCAGCCGGATGTATATCGGGTACAGTTCCATTATTTTGCACATGTGTGACCTTCATTGTACTTTACAGTGCCCTAAAATCACGGGCCATGATAAGACTGCAAACTAAGTTCAGTTTTTCACATGAACAGACCTGGCAATCCTACTTGCAGGACGCCAGTACAAATCATTAATTTGTAAAGACTTAGAATACACTGGCTTCCTACCTCTGGGCCACCAGATCCAACTGTTACATGTCAAATGTATTATTTATGGGATTCAAGGACATTTGCACATTTGCATGTTCTCAGGGAGAAAAGTACCCTCAGAATTTTTTTTCTTTCTGTGGAGAGCCCCTCTTGCTATTTGGGAGGTAAGGGACACAGGTGCTTGTCTGTGATGCGTGACTGAATGCCGCTGATCTTGTAAAGGTAAAACTGCTGGTATTGTGGTGCACGCACCAACATCGACAAACTACAGTTGCTTGGTTTGTTGTAAAACCAAATAATATTGACGTGGGGCTTAACCTGTTGTGATTTGAACCTGCCATCCTTTTTGTTGTATATAACAGTTTTCTTATTTTATAAAGATATACTCATTGAAATGTGGCCATGGCCAAAAAAAAAAGTAGTTCTAAAAGTAGTTAGAAGCAGGTGTGTTTGGGGATTTAAGTTGCTAAATGTGGATATGCTCTTCAAATTAATTGAAATTAAAAGCTAAAAGAAGGTGATGCTGGACATGGATTGGATGTTTCCCAGAGATTTTAAGCTGGGTGTCTTGGCTAGTCTTCCACCTTGAACACAGACAGGGGCCAAAGGTCAAGAGGTTACTGGTTTGCCTAAGACTTGATCATTGATCATTGCCCTGAGGTTCCGGGACTTGATGTGATGTCAAGTTGCCGTGAATCACAACAAATGAAATGTCTGATGTGACTACATACTCCTGGACAGGACACCAGACTTGGACCTCCACATTAATCATTCATTTCATGCCCCCAGTATCTAAAATATGTTTTTCTATTAACATTCATGCATAGAGTTTCATTTGACTTCTTTCCTTCTCATATGTCTTTGGTAGGCATAGGTAAAATCAGTGGGCTGTGGTGTGTGTTTATTGTCAATGATGCCACGGTGAAGGGTGGCACAGCCTACCCCATTTCTGTGAAGAAGCAACTACGAGCCCAGGATGTGGCCATTCAGAACCGCCTGCCCTGTGTGTATTTAGTAGACAGTGGGGGTGCATTTCTTCCTCTTCAGGTAGGGCTTATGCAGTGACTCAACTTCCATAATCACTGTGGGTTTCTCCTGTGTGAATACAGACAGCCCTCATAAAGGGCACTTTTGCTCCTTTGCATAAGGTATTTATTCAGTTTCTTAATAATGCTGAATAGAAAATGATTTATGTCTTAGCATCTCCCAGGTTTGGACAACCAATCGCTCGTCTATGGAATATAACTAAAACATACTTTTCTTGTGTGCTAAAATATCAACTCTGGAGGCTGTTGCTAAGGAGAATACTACATTTCATGTCTAGGTTTTAAAAGTTTTTTCCAGTACTGAAACTTTTCTCCAGAAAATTTTATTCTAAAAAAGTAGCAAGACAGAAAAGTGATTGTTCCAATAAGGACAACAACGATTACAGAAAGAAAATACTTAATTTTACTCTTTGCTTTCATTTGCTCACTAATATAAAGAACATCCTTACTTTCTACACTACCCAGCTGAGTGACATTTGGCAGATCCTGTTAACCAGACCCACTGCTCAGCAGATTAGGTGAAAAAGTGAGAAACGGCTGCTCTGAGCTGAGACACATAATCTAACGCTGGGACTTTTCTGAATTACATTGACAGGCTGAACTTTTTCCAGACAAAAACCATGGAGGACGTATATTCTACAATGAAGCAATCATGTCAGCCATGAAGATCCCTCAGGTATGAGAGAATGACAAAATAAACTTTTCACTAAGTTGCTTTTAAAAATGGTTACATTTAAAATATTTGTTCACTTAAATGTATGAAGTGCTACAACATTGAGCCATGAGTAGACTCTTAAAAAGGTATGTGCAGCATGTATAAATTACATGATTAAAATCTCCTGAGCTCCTGATTTCTTCTGAATGGTTGAAGATTAGTGGTTTCCTAGATAACCCCAAATTTCCTATGAACACTTGAAAATTACAGCAAAAGAGCTATTAACATGGGGTTTGCCACATAGCAGATTATTTTAACTTTGGTTAGAAGTATAACATAAAAATAAGGAACAAGTAAAGGTTTATTTCCCGCTGAAAAGAGAAAGTTTCGGCTATGGAGCCTTCTTCGGTTGACACCTGAAGAAGGCTCCACAGCCGAAATGTTGTTTCTTTTCTTCTCTTTTCAGCGTGGAATAAACCTTCCTTTGCAGCCTAGGCATGCTGACACAGCTATCTACTTGAACTAGTTTAGCTTAAAAATAGAACCTTTTGAATAACATCAGCACACAACCCAGACGGCATTCATGACATGGTGGTGTGTGGCCTCTAGGTGGCAGTGGTGTGTGGCTCCTGCACAGCAGGCGGTGCCTATATCCCCACCATGGCGGAGGAGACTGTAATGGTGGAAAGAATTGGGACAATATTCTTGGGTGGACCTCCTCTGGTGAAAGCAGCTACTGGAGAGGAAGTGACCCCGGAGGAGCTGGGAGGAGCTAGACTTCATGCGGAGTAAGAGATTTGTGCACGTCCTCAGAGGTTCTCATAGAGCAAACAGAGCTCTGACATAACGGTAGCCATCCTGAAAAGAAAATACATAGCCCTGCAAACAGGCATGCCTCTAAAAATATAAAACCTGAGCACAAAAATAATTTGTTCAGGTGATTCCTCCATTTCTTAAGGTGACCAATTTGATTACCATGTTGACTGTCTCTGGGACACTATCTGGTGGTGTCAGATTTTGACTGTGAGCTTTTTCTTGTTTCTTGGTTGGCTTGCTCTAAGAAAGATGTAGAGGGTTTATTATACCCAAGGGCTAATTTGTTTTGCAGCAGAAGGCAATATAAGGAGAAACACACTAATTAACTATACATATAAACGTACACAAGAGAATCATCTGTTGAGCAGGGTTATGGCTACAGGTATGAATGTGAGAACTTAAACTTGTTTCTCCTTTTATTGGGAAATCTAGATCTGCGTTCTGAGTGGAGTAGTTGGAATTCTTTAAACAAAGGACATGAAGGGTCTTCTTGGATGGAATATGCTTCATGCAAAACTCATAACTGATAGATGTGGGATAGGCCCGAAAGATCAGCACCACTGTCTTTCTAACATAGCTTCACAAGATTCCCCAGTGTGTTCTTACTCCTCAGATATAGATTCCCAAACCAGTAAATCAGGGTAAACGTGAACTCAGATTCAGCTAAAGACTGATAAAACATGATCAACAATGAATTATCTATCAACCTAAAAATAGATGCTGTTTTCCTTTTTTGAAGATCAGTATTTTCCTCAGAATTTAAATTGCAGTCTAGAAAAGTACCTAAATACCTTTGTCTCCCATTTCCACTGATTCTCCCATGAAGAGGGTTTGAGTGGGGGTCTGAGGTTTCTTCCTGAAATAAATGTTCATGTCATTCGTCTTAGAGACGATCAACGTCAAATAATTCTTACAGTTATGTACATATAAAACAAAGAGAAAGAGAGACAATACACATTCCTGGGGGGAACCTGTGGCAGAATACAGATAGTCAAAGCATTGCTAGCTCTTACCCTCTGAGTTCTGTCTGTAGGGAAATCACTAACACAGCTAATGAGATTAAGATCAAGACCAAAATTAGACTATAGCTTAGTTGCCTAAGGTTGAATACAATTAAATGCTGAGGAAAAATTCACGAACTGCAACCTAGCATGAGTTTTATATTCCTCAAGATTAAGAAGGTATATGATAGCATCTTCTATGCCCATACATGCTCTAATAAGCAAACGGAAATAGATCTAACTTGTACTTTGCCACAATCTCATTTTTCACAATCTGTTCAGATGTTTTCATTACCAGTGACGTGAGGGCTACTGGTATATATTCATTGAGTGAACTAGGAGATTTGAATTCTGCCAC
This sequence comes from Lepisosteus platostomus, assembly GCF_059453375.1. NCBI lineage: Eukaryota > Metazoa > Chordata > Actinopteri > Semionotiformes > Lepisosteidae > Lepisosteus > Lepisosteus platostomus. The sequence goes on from NC_142621.1 coordinate 28,766,908, forward strand.
TAGGATCCTAGGAACGTTTTGCTGAATCAGTGACAATTGGGCAATAATGTAAAAATGCCACACAGCTGTCTAGCATGCCTTTTCAGTACTGTACCCCCAACAGAAGCAGGACCTGGACTCTTTCGCTCTTCAACATGGCTTAGCAACTTACAGACTTTAAAACATCAATGTTAATAGCACAATTAGAGATCCTACCTCTAAAAACATTGAGTTCACTATTTAAATCAAGTTAATTTAATTCATCAGCAAAGTCAGCATTTGATTTTCTGCTTGTGCTAAGCTTCTGCCTCCATTCTTTTACATTCCCACCATTGACTCATGCACCATACATACCATTACTTATTTCACCCTCAACTTTATCTTTAAACAGTAATTTATCCACCTTAAACTCTCTTTTAACATTCGTTTGAGCCTCCCTACTCAAAACATCATCCTCTAGGTGAAACAAAATCCCCTTTTTTTATATTTAGAGCGATTTGAGAGATTTTGCATTCCAGGGCTTATTAGGGAATACATTCGAATATTTCAGATGTATAACAGAATTTTCACAAAAAGTTACCTAAATAGGATGTATGTAACTGTCAGTTTGTCAAGATCTGAACTTGATTGCTTAAACACGTAATGAGTTAAAGAATTAGAAAAATTCTGCAGGTCGCTGTACAGAGTCATCGTTCCAGACCAGAACCAGCCTTGCATTCGACTTGACCTCTCTTCTGTGTGGTTTTGTAGATTGGAACCAAATACACCATGTTGTAATCAGATGAAATCAGTAGTTTCATATCAAGGGAAACAATATCTAAATCTAATTCTGAATGCTAATGAAATAATGCATTGGAGGCTATCCAGTTAGGCTAGTTGTTTGGAAAACAATTTAGAAGCTTTGGGATTTACAGTGAGTACTAGAGATAACACATCTATCTACTGGCTTAAAGTACATGTTCCTCTTTTCAGAGTGAGTGGTTGTGTGGATCACTTTGCTGCTACGGAAAAGGAGGCGTATGAGTGTGCCAGAAACATCATCTCCACCCTCAATTTTGAGCTCCCCCTAGAGGAGGCTGAGGAGACGGATGAGCCACTGCACAGTGGAGAAGAGCTGAACAGCTTGGCGCCATGCAGTTACACCCACAGCCTGGATGTCAAGCTGGTGAGAACAGAACATGCCAGGACAAGGACTTCATATACCCTGGTTTCCCAGTCGTGTTGAGCCTGCCAGGCAGTTGTCTAGCTTCTGCTTTTAGACTAAATCATTTTTTATACACATTCGCAGAATTGTTTTTCGAACAGTTAATCAAGATAAAATTAGATGTATGCAGATTATGAGATAAAATCCCTAGGCTCCCACTGAGATATTAATATGACTCCTGAAAGCCAACCTCTTGCGGGGAAAAAGTGATTCACAATTAAAGCATTTAGAAAATTCACCCTTTTGAATGTTTAAGTGAGTAATATTTTCTGCTGAGGACTACTGTATATGTATAAAATTGTATTTTGTAATCTAAAATATGAAAATGGAGGCTATTTGACATTGATTAATAATGTCATGCCATTTGTGAGGGAGATACTGTGGGCTATGTCCATAAGACTGTTATCATATCCTATGTTTAAACCTTTTTTAACTACAGAAACAACGATGAAGCAATAAAATTGAAGCTATAAAATGTGACATACGTCTTTCAGGGTGTAAGCAGTCTGTTTTCTCATTTCTATTGTTATGATGGTTGTTTTTCACCGTCTATGGAATCCAGTATAGTTAGTGAAACAGAAGATGCTTTAATATGTGCATTTCCATATTTCCCAATTTATATGTATTGTCATCATAATCCTTCTTGTGTTTCTTTTTAATGCTTGATCTATCAACATTAAAAAAGTTTCAATCAGTTTCAACATTTCAAATCAGTTGCACAGTTAAACTAATGGGTTTCTGGTCTCAGAGGGAATACTATCATTCCCTTTTCCCAGATCCTTAATCGTCTGACAGATGGAAGCAGATTTCAGGAATTCAAAGCACGATACGGGACAACGCTTGTAACTGGTTTTGCAAAGGTCGAAGGGTAAGAAATCTGAAGCATCAAATTTTTATACGTTTGCAACTTTAGAGTCAATACCTGAACAATTTCTATTCTTGAAGCTTTGGAATTGTTATTGGATTGGATTGGGGTCTCCAGTCCAGGTTTCAGAAATGCATGCCCTTAGTTGGACCTGCAGAGGTAGCAAAGGAAATGCATGTTTCCACCTGTTTGGTGATTAATTAAGTAAGGATCTTATGCAGCTGTTTCGTGAAAGAATCCAGGGTATTGCTTCAACAACATGGCTGGGCAGCTTGTTCTAGACACTCACAACCCCTTGTGTAAAATGTCTTCTGTTCACAGTTTAAATGCACTTCCAGTCAATAATCTTTGATAATTAATTACACAGTAACAAAAAGCGCACTTTTGTAATTTGCATTTCATTTTGACACATCAGAAGGAAACTTTCATAAATCTTTGATGTACCTTAACAGTAAACATGCTATTAGTTTTTTTAAATTACATTTGTTTTTTGCTTTCCTACATTGTGTTTCTCTTTGGACTTCGTTCTGACTCCAGCTTTGGATGTCTCTTGTGTTCTGTTACAAACAGAAGAGGCTAAGAACCTGGATTTCTTATCTTGACTCTACATTGGATTTTGAAACTCGATTTTTGTAGTTTCAAGTCCCATTGAATCCTGCACACCAAATGGAATATTCTCTCCAAACTGTCCCCAGGATATCCGGTGATTTGGAATCAGGTGTCCTCAAGTCTAGTTTCCTAGTTACACAGTCCAGTGGTTGTATTAATTAAAAGGAAAATTAGACAAATAAAGTAATTAAATGTATTTAGTATTAGGTCTGCAGTCCTCACTTGTTAATTAGTAATATCAACAGTTTGTTAACAATTTGAGGGCTTGGAACTGAAAGCCCAGTTGTAGGGTCCAGCACTCTTAACCTTCTACCACCTGATGTTTTCTGTTAACCTTCTTTTTTGCAAGAACTTTAATCCTCTATGGAAATAAGGTCTGATTTTCTGTCAGTAAACTTTTACATGAAGGTGCATATAGTATTACAATTGAATTGTATTCCACGTTTAGTAGAATGTATATTACATTAAAAACAAAATAATGATGTTTTTAATCTAGGAAGGATTAAACCCTTCAAGAGACATTGGTGTTCGTAAAGACTTCTTTTTATATTAATGAGGAGCTTCTGTCTTAGACTTTGCTGTTGCCATGGCAGCAGAATGTACTAGAAGCTCAAGGGTTTTGTTTGAGGCGGTGGAAACTGGGGAGGGGATTTTCAGACTTTACAGGATAACAAATACTTGTTTTTGTCTTGTTCTAGATCAGAAAAAGGGGACAATAAAGTACTTGCCAAGTAAAATTTAACTCATCTAAGGAATTGGATTATCTTTGACAATAATGTGAAAAAAGTGATTTGAGATAAAATCATTATTTTCTAATCTAATATTATTTATTATCAGTATCAGCAGTTAAGCTCCTTCAAAATAAATTTAAGAAATGTTAATCCTATGTATGAGTAATATCAATGGCACCTACAAAAAACTGAGAGCATCTGCACCACCACAAGGCTCTTTAACAATTTGGAAAATATATATTACTATTATTACATCAAAAAAGGGTTTTTTTTTAACTGCTGCATCAGGCAGATGGCACAGTATACAGCGCAGCTTGCATAAGTGTTGAGACTGATGAGGACATTTTGGGAGAAATACTAAGATAAGTTCAGAAAAAAACAGTGCAAAGTTCTAAATTGTCATACAGCTCACTGTTGACTTATACATGCCTCTTTTGTGTTTTTCGCAGACATCCAGTCGGGATGGTAGCGAGCAATGGCGAGCTGACATATGAGGCAGCTCTCAAGGGCAGCCATTTTGTGCAGCTCTGTGATCAGCGAGAGATCCCAATTATATTCTTACAAAATACCCCTCCGTATTCATCACCGACACTGACGGACTCCCAGGTACTTCTTCGTGAGGAAAAAGAACAACAGTGAGCCGTCATCTTTGCAAAGAGTGCTTCTATATTGTTCACAGCAGTCTACATTTTTAATTTAATCATTTAAAATGTCTTTTGAATTTAGCATTATTTGTCTGTCTTACTATAACTCTCTAATGTTGACGACACAATATAATCTCCTCAACTGAAAAAGTGAGAGAACATTGTTTTGTGGTTTTTTTCCACAAATTGGACCATGTACTGTAAGTTACTGGTAGTTTTACCAGTCAAGTTTTTCCTTTAATGTGACAGCAATAGTGGTGTTGGTATTTTCTACAGGTGCAAACGTGCTAAGTTTCAAGCTCATGTAATACTGAAGAAAGCTTAGATTTGAATCAAATCAATACTTTTACCCAGCAATTGCAAACATGTTACTTGATGGTGGCTTTCTGACCTCTACTTAGTGAAAAGTGGAAAAGATGTCTTCAGACAAGGAGTTTTGAACTTGACTTCTTGTTGCACTGCATGCTGATGAATGTATTTTTAGATGTGGCAGTAAAATCTTTCCTCACTTGTGCAGGCAGAGTCCAACACCAACAGACTGAAGGCTCAGGGCTCCATGATGGCGGCTTTGGCCTGTTCGTCGACTCCAAAGATAACTGTGGTAGTAGGAGGCTGTCACGGAGTGGAAAGTTACGCTATGGTACACAACGCTCCAGGATTTGAAGCAGTCCTACAAATTTCAAACTGAGTGGTTTCCAAAACTGTTGTCTTTCTTTTCTCCAGTTTCTCGTCGTTAGTTGAATTCTCAGTTTGCAGATAAAGCAAAAGGCAGCCTAGGTGAAACTGGGTCATTACACTGCTGGAGCTTACTTGGATTAGAAGAACGGGAAGTAAATTTTGAACTGGAGCAGAAAGCCTTCCAGCACAGTAGTGCCATTATCCTTTAATCATTCACTCAACAGAGTAAAACAGGAATGACAAATGACGACTGACTTTTTTATTTGTAGTGTGGCAGGTCGTTTGAGCCCAACTTTCTGTTCTTGTGGCCCAACGCCAGGATGTCGATTGTGGGACCTAAGCATTTGCAAGTACCTGAAGAGGAAGGGGCAAACATCCACCAACAGTAGGTGCATTAGAGTTTACAATCTACAATAATAGGTCTCTTGTTTACAATCTTATATTCAGCCTGAATTGCACTAACCATAAATTATCAAATGTTAATTTAGGTGAAATGTGAAATGACAACAAGCAGAAATCTAGAAAATGACTAGAGTTACTGTAACATGATCTTTTTGCAAGAAAGCAGTGTGACTACTATAGCAGCATTAAAATGTAACTTCATTTGTCTCACAGGTGGTTCATTTCAAAGGTATTTCCAAACCCAATTCATTAGTGCTGAAGGTAAACAATATCAACCATTAGAAACCATGTTTTATTATAGATTTATTTAGGTTTCCTACTTTTTGTGGTGTTTGTGCTTCCCAGACCTGAACATAAGTAGCTCATTATTCTTTTAAATCTGCAGCTGACCAGACTGCATACAGATTACGTATTTAGGCTGCAGAAGAATGCAGAAGGGTTTGTCGCCTGCTTCTCTCAGAGTCTTGTTTCACCTCTTTAGATTGGAAGAAGAGAGTTCTGCATTCTTTTCCTCAGGGAGGGTCTGGGATGATGGAGTGATACTGCCTCAGGATACCAGGAAGGTAAACTTGAATTGGTACCTTGCACTGATCCATTTGTCAAGTGACAAAATTCAGCAAATCAGTTTCCCCTTTCTACACTAACATGCTTAGTATGAAATGCCATTTTGACAACAGCCACTAAGGTTGCTGAAAAAGTAGCTCAATGGAGACATAACTGCTTTTTAGATGCATTTTAGTTCATTTTGAATGCCCTAGAAATTTGTTAAGCCTTTGAAGTCAGTGATGCAAACTGTTCAGGAAAGTAAAACATTAATTTAACTGATAAACTCATTGCACAGCTGTTTCATACATTTTAATTAGGATTTACCATCCTCAGTCACAGAGACTGTGAGATACTATGGTGTGCATACTATCTTTCACAGCCTTATCCTTCCCCACACTTATATTTTGTTTCTTTCTCTCCAGGTTTTGAGCAAATGTTTGCAGATCATTAAACAGCAAACCTATCAGATCTCAAGAGGGAGAGAGGTCTCTCCTGTTCTCCGAATGTGACGCTGCTATGTAACAGCACTTCAGTGCAGTGCTTTTAAAACAAAAGGCTGATTTTCAAAGATGGCTGCAGACTTTGTGATCTCCATGATTAATGTAATGTTTTTATAATCTAGGTAACCCATGAAATTGTATATACACAGATCAGGGAAGGTTTGATCTGTTTTTTAATTTGTAATGAAAAGGCCATTTCTGGAGAACAACAAATAAAGCACACATAAGGTGTATTTCGTATGGTGCTCTGAATTCAAGCAGTATTACAGGGAGTTGTATAGTCCCAAGTACAGCTCTGGTCACCCTATGTGATTACCATCAATGGGTGTTTAGCATGGACCATTGCATATGCATAAGAACTTCCTCACATGGTACACTAGCTATTTCTGCTTATTTTATCCCTGCCTTTCAGTTATTTCTGAAGTGTCACATACAACAGGTCAAATCCATTCAGGCAAAGTCAAAAATGACTCCAGATTTCTTTAATTTGTTTTGTTAAATCAGTTTTAATAAATGTACAACACTTCTAAACTAAATAGGATAAATGTTGTGAATAACCCTATTTTTTTAGAATTTTTTTTTAAAGAAGGTGTTAGTGGTAGAGAATGGAGATCTGATATCTGATTGTAATACCACAGGGGGTTGTTGAGATACTCCCCTGAAAATTACTTCAGTAAATAAACTGTATATAACAAATTCATGACTTCTCTGTTGCGGTTAACATTGTCCAAGGAGAAAGAATTCTGGGATATTCCGTTCTGATTAAATCAGGTCACATTTTTTGGTGTGTCTTTGTTTTTCTTGTCATAAAAAAAATCAGATCACATTTTTCTGGACACTGTCTTTAACCAGGGTGTGTCTGTGTGGTCATACTATTGAGGCTATAGACTAACAAGACTAGGTATGTGACAAAATAAAATTATGAAGTGCACCAATTGGGCATTTTAAAAATTGCTGTTCAGAATTCTCCAGAAGAAGATAAAAAAGAAATGAGGATGTGATTTAGTCAGCATGACCCCTTCCTCCTGTTATTTGCTGGAGAGGATAGAAGAATCATTGTAGTCATTCTGAACTGGCTTATTTAGAATTGAAATAACAGAAAGCACAATTTAATTAAATTGATTTGCCTTTTACTGCAACTAAATCCCTTCCATGGAGCCATTGTATTCACCAGATCTAGCCTTTGGTAAAAAAGAAGATCTAGGCCACTGCTTTCATGTCCTCCATTTAATAATCATCTGCTACTTTGAATCGAGGCATGACATGTACAGTTTAAAAAGAAAGTTTATTCTTAAAATTCTCTGAATACATTGCTTTCTATGTTTCTATCCACAACGCACATCTTACATGTAACATAAAGAGTTGAAATAGACTGTTATCTCTTAAAGAGAGACACTACAGTGTGACACTGTCTTCGGACACAGTCAATTCACAAATAAGTCCAAGGAAACTCGAAGGACTGCAGAACCCACCATCTGAGCTCAAACCATTATTAAAATATAAATCTGACATCAGTGATGGTCAATGCATTAGAATGTAAGTATAATTGCATATAATCAGGAAAACTGTCCTTCCTCTTATGTAGCAAAGAGGCTCTTTCATGAAGCTAATATTTAATTGTTTTCTGCCTGATGCTAATTCACTGGCTTAGTAGTTAGCAAAAAGACTGCTTTTTTCCAGCTTTGTGCAAAGCAGATAAAGGTCGGTCATGATTTCATTCTTCATCCTGCCAGCACCGATCCTAAGGTTTGTACATTCCGTGGAACGTGACAGGAATGAGGACCTCCACCTCAGCCCGGGCCACTTCCGTCAGGTCCTTGGCATTCAAAATCAAGAGGTATCCTGGTCTCTGGGCCGCCCCAGGATTGACCACTATCGTCAGCAGGACCCCTGCACCAGAAAAGAGACAGGAGCATCACCCACAGCACAGCCCTGTGGCACTGTTCTGATTCCTGCAGTCCCACCCGTCACTTTTTTAAAAACATTTTTAACACTAGGTAGGCCTGAAGAGAAGTACTCTTTAGAGTAAATATTCAGTATTTTTATTTACATAAGCAACCACACCTTCTTACATTCCATACTAGTATTGCATAATATAGTATTCTATGGTAGGATTACAAACGTGACACTTTTTACATACAGTGAAAATAAAGTTAGTCGAGCAATGTCAAGTTCCTCATTTTCTGTATGGAAAACCACAATTATTGCATGTAAAAAGAAGGCAGTAATTTGAAAACATTGGCAGTTTGTTTTTGTACCTAGAATGGAATTGATAATAATTCCTTACACTTACATAGCATTTTTCTGGACGCCCCCACTCAAAGATCTTAACAGGTAATGGGGACTCCCCTCCACCACCACCAATGTGCAGCCCCACCGGGATGATGCGACGGCAGCCATAGTGCGCCAGTACACTCACCACACACCAGCTATCAGTGGGGTGGAGAGCAGAGTGATGAAGCCAGTTCATAGATGGGGATTATTAGTTAGGAGGCCGTGATTGGTAAAGACCAATGAGAAATTTGTCCAGGACGCCGGGGTAACACCCCCACTCTTTTCGAGAAACGCCCTGGAATTTTTAATGACCTCAGAGAGTCAGGACCTCGGTTTTAAGTCTTATCCAAACAACGGTAATTTTTTTACAGTATATTGGAGTATTTTATAGTATATTGCAGTTTTTACTATATTGGGGCATTAGGACCCACACAGAGTGCCGGTTGTGAGTTGCAGAGTGATATGGCTGCTGGCTGTTGAACCTGAAGCAATGTCAACGTACTAAATTCTATAGTGTGTTGATACCTAGACCTTCACTCTTACCATCATCTTCTTCAACAGCGTCAGGAGATGCCACAAAGAGGGGCTCAGATGGGTAGGAGTCTGGTTCTTGCCACACCCAGGTTTCTTTGGTCCGAACATTCAATTTGCAGATCTGGGAAACCACCATAAACCAGCTCCCATTAAAAGCCTAGTAACTAGCTTGGAACATGGAGCCTTAACATGAAAACAGCATTATTTCCCCATTCCCCATGTAGAACCATTCCTGTTGCCATAATTCCAAACAATAGAATTAGTGTTGGTGCTCCTGTGTTCAGTTCCTGGCATACTATTTGCATTGATTTTGTATGTTCTCCCTGTGTTCATGTGGGTTTCCTCTGGGTCCTCCGGAGTCCAAAACCACACCGGCAGGTAATTGGCTTCTGGGAAAATCGGCCCTAAACGTGAGTGTGTGTGTGTCTGTGTGTGCCCTGTGATAGACTGGTGTCTCGTCCAGGGTATATCCTGCCTTGCATCTGTTGCTTGCCAGGATAGGCTCCAGCTTCTACACAGCCCTGAATTGGAAAAGCGGTTGGAAAATGGACAGACAGACGGAATACTGCACAAGACAACCTGGACAGATTAAAGATATAGAAAGAGACATTTTAGCTCTGGTGCAGGACTCACCCTGTCTGGAATAAAGTGGTTGAGTCCCAGTCCGTACGCGTAGGTGTAGTTCTTTCCACAGTACTTTTTGTAATTGATCTGTGGGAATTCAAAAGCTGCAAGAGAAATACGGTACCAATGAAATCAGCATGAGGGCTTTCTGAGAGAAGTGCTCTGGTTCAGATAATGTTCTGTAATCATTATTTCATTTGACATAAACAGATCCGTTTCACGCATTTTAAATTATTGGAGCTAAATATTGAAAAACATTATACATTGGTTTATGCAAGTATTCTACATTTTATTCTTAAAATAAAATGACATATTTTAGAGAACCTTGGGTTGTTCCATTTTCCTGTAGAACATAGACATCATCTTATTTAACTTTAAATAACATCAGAATGCATTCTAGAAATAAAAACAGCAATCAAAAAAATACAGCTGAGTGTTGCTGCAATAAAAAAGGATCTGAGAGCTGTTCACCAGATGATGCAGTGAGATTTTGGACATATTTAGACATGTGTATGTGTTCGCAAATGTTCAAAAGAAAGGCAACAAACAGGAGGTGATTATTCAGTCCAAGTTGCTCATTCAGTTGCTAGTAGCTTAATGAGCCATAAAAGTAATAAAAATATTGCAATTACAGTGATTTCATTTTAAGTTTACTCTAACGAGCTGTTACAGAGTGGAGAGATAAAAAAATAGTTCAATTAAAAAATAATGTTAATCAGGAGTCTCTGGATGGCCACTCGTGAAGATACGCTGAGCTTCTTATTTCTCAATTGATCATCAATACAATAACAACAACAACTACCATAATAAGGATAAGCAATTATAATATACTATTTCACATTCTGCTGAAAGATTGGAGCAAGAGAAGTTCATGTCTGCAGTACTAGTCGTTTCAGATCACTCTACCTTGACGAGGTCCAGAGAACAACACCTCAGGCTCCAGCCACACTGTCCCATCAGCCCACATGGTGGCAGTGGCTGTAGTGTATGGCAAGGAAATCAGGTTCTTTCCCTGCTCCTCCTACAAAATCACAAAATGAGATTTTATTATTCACACCCACAGTGCACAGTGCACAGTGTCTTTGCAGTACAGTAGAGATCCAAGCATCTACAACTCAAACTACAACCTTCTACATGTTGATACCTAGAGTCTCTCTCGCTTTAATAGTGCACCATAAGGGTAAACAATTGAATACAGAAGAAAAGCAACAATATATTCCTTTTAAGAACAAGATTTCTTGCTTCTAACATGTACAATCACACCTCAAAGACTAAATAATCAATTTGAATTAATAAAAAACATGGAATATTTAATTCCATTAGGATCTACTAATGATACAACAACAATGTAATCTACTGCATTTGTTGAACTGACAATAAGCACAGGTTTTATAAGCTGCAGTCCTGCTAATGTTCGAAAGCTGGTGCTAGTGGCCAAACATTTCTTCCTTTACCCCAGAAATTGCACACAAATGTATCAGTGTGTTGATAGGAAACCCTGTAAAGATGGAGGCACTCAGGTAAGATGTTAATGATGGTCTTGATGGTTTGTAATCCCTAATGATCTCATGGCACTATTCAGAAGAGGGTGAGCACTAACACTTGTGTGTTGGCTTAATTCCACTTCAGACTTTTCTCACTCCAACCTGCCCACGTCTTTCCCCCTAGTTCAATCAGCTCAGGAAACCTTTATTCTCCATCTTTATCTACTCAGTGAGCTACGAGAACACTTATCTACTCAGTGAGCTACGAGCACACCTGTGGTGAATGTCGGTGTTGTGTTGACATTGAGTTCTGAGAATAACTGTGTTAAATGTCCCTGCCTGTACAAGACTCTGGGATTAGTATTCTGTAATAAGTGGTTAATCATCTAACCCGATGAACATCGAGGGGAAGGACATATCTGCGAACTTCTGGCTGGGGTGCCATCATGGCCTGTTTCTTCACCTCCTCCCAGTTCTCCCGTAGGTTCGCCAAGTAGAGGTAGTTGTACACAAATTCAAACCTTATAGGAAAACACACAAAATGCTCACCAAGTTTAGGTGAAAAGCTTCATTGTGAATGGTATGAAATATTGGCTTTGAAACTTTGCAATATTCAGAGTTCAATGCTGTCAAATTGATGTATCTACTAAGAAGTATTACAAAGTGTTAAAAATAGTACGTTTGGATACATAGTTAAAAGCAGAAGTGAAATAAAGGGATATGTTAACATTTAAAGTTACTCTAGGAAGACTTCTTTGAGAATATTACATACAGTTGTGGTCACCACATTACAAACGGTCCATTTGATATTACAGCTCTAGTCTAGAGAAGAGTAACCTTGGGCAAGTTCTGCATCACCAGCCTAAATGAACTGAACCCTTTCGGTGTTAAACTTAGAAGACCTTGCCGGGGCCTGATTCATGAATTCAGAAATCTCAAAAGCATTAACAAAATCAACAAAGTGGTCTTCTTTAGAACTGTAGAAACCAAGAGGCGAACAGTGAAACACAAAACAGAAAATATAAGTTGAAACTCTGTGGAAGAGAAAAGGAAAGACTTGTTGGCACTAAGGGAGGTAGGATTCTGGAAGAAGTTACCCAGGCATGTTGCATCTCCAATCCAGCAGGTTATATAGATAGTCATTAAATTGACTTGTAATCAATTGCTGAGCAATTATTAAATGAAGCAATTAGCTCTTAATTGATCAACACAGAAAAAAAGACTACTGGAATGAATATTTCCATGGTAGAAGACCTCTTTGCTAAATGGTCTCACCTTTGACTTCTGCTCCTAAACAATTATCAACTACAATAAAAGGAAAAATACATTTCAATGCTTTTTTTCTTTGATAAGGATCATACCAGTGAAAAAGTAGCATTTTTTCTGTCAAAGAATACTAATGTGAGCAAGGGAACTGTTGAATTAATACAGAGCTTGCCTTCAGTAACAAAAAACCTTGTAACAAAAAATAAGTAATTTGAGGAGAATAGTTGGGAAGTGTGGTTCAAATTATTTGTGCTCATGGCTCAATATGAGTGCAGATTGACTGTACTGGAGTGAGAGTTCAATTTCATTTTATTGTCCTACCAATTCTCTTTCCACAACTACAGCCCCATTCAGTGACCCTACCCTTTCCAGGTGCAAAGATCGACGACAATAAAACCATTGTCTTCATAGCAGTTTATGTGATGAAACAGGTTGATGGCTGAAGTTCGGAATTTGAGCTTTTGGTATTCTCCAGGTTTCTTCGTGGCCAGGTGAAACCAAGTCTATGAAATAAAATGAGGCTTCTTTTAGTCACTCTGAGTTAAGAAGGTTTAAACCATGATAGGCTGTGTGGTTTCTATGAAATATACCACTTACCAGGGATGGGATAGGACACAGCTTTTGTACCAACTTAGAAGTGAATTTTATCATCAAATTCAACTTTTGTGACACAAACAATGTAAACACTTTTCACTGGGGAGGACAAATATTTAAAATTGTTAAAACACCTTCAAATGAAAACAATGCCTGACATATTCATCAGGTCAGATTTGCTCTGTTATCTTTTCTATGACTGCCTTTTTATTCCTGATGCTCTGAAACATCTACCATTTAGAAGGAAGGGGTGTGTGGTGATTAATCTCATGTGAACAGACTAATTAGTTGAACACCCATGGTCTTGTGATGCTGTTTAACCAGTCATCTTCTATTTTGTTAAGCTGTGGTACAAATGTGCCTTGAAAATACATTTCTGTTGAATAATAGAAAGAAAGAAATTTTTTATAAGCAGCTAAGACAAAAAATACTTATGTAGCATTGTTTGCATAGGATTGTGAAATATTTTCATGCAATCATGTATATCATTTACTGCATAGTTTCTCTTGCAGAATCATAAAGAAGTGTTTTGTATTACATCTGTCTGTAACAGCTCACATCCAGCTCACCCCCATTGTTTCGTTTGACTCAAAGCAGTCCATGTAGTTGGCCCCTCTGATACTCCATGCTCCCAAAAATTTCAACAGGTTAATTTTCACTGGGGTCTCCACAAAAACAAAATAGTTTTCTGTCATTCCAAAGCTGAGAAGACAAGGAGAAGAAAAATAGCACTAAAAGGAATATCATGGGCAGTCTGGCCAAGATGCTGTTGATGTGAGTTTTGTTATGTCACTGTTAAACTGATGCCAATATAATTTAAATCTGTAGGTGGTAACTAATTTTTACTGGTTCCTTTTTATACATTATGCTGTTAAAAAAGAGAAATCAGAAGTAAGCATTCAGAATTTGAACAATTTTCAATTAAAACTCAAGCTTCTATTTATGCTTAGTGCTCCGAGTAGCAGTTATTGTTATTGCTGGTTATTGTCCACTTCTGATTCATGAATCAGTTACATGTTCATATCAATAGCTGGTAACACCATGGACAATGCCATGACATACATTATCTCAGACCTGATTATAGCAGTTAAATATCAGTGAATTTCAGTGTCTCATAAAAGTGAGATTTAATTCCTGTATTTAATTACTGAGCAGCAGTTTGTTGTCTGCATCTCCCAGTATGATTACATAATGCTTGTATTCAACAAGAATCATTGTTTTTTATGACTCACCATGGGCTAAAGCAAGCGCACTGCAACTATCCTGGATTACTTCTTACTCATAAAGCCTTCCCATGAATTCTGTGCATGATAGCTGGAGACTGAACTAGCACTTTCTCAGCTTTCCACAGCCAAAAATTCCTGAACTAAGCAATGTGCTCATTTTCAGCTTATACACAACTATGTCATAGAGCAGTGCACCTCAGAGGAAAGGTGGAAATGTTAGATGAAGAGTTTGACACTGTATGAATGAAACCTTTTAAATTCCAGATACAATTAGTGGTCCTTTTGGATGACTTCACAGTATAACACATCTGGGAAAGCCCAGAGGACCTTAACCTCAGACAAGGTTACGTTCCTCCCTCTCCAAGTTAACATATTTTTATGCATAAAGATGAAAAATGTTAGACGGAACAGAATAATAATGAAATTCAAGATTTTTGTACTGCTGTACAACTACAACATACAGTAAAGTGACTGGTTCAACTATTGGTATTGTTCAGCTACCTCTCATCACATCTCAAAGCTAGGAAAGGCTGGGCCTGGTCAGTGTTGGTGAAAGGGAGACCTCCAGTTGTGTTAGTGGACAAACAGGTGGCACTATTCACTCTGGAGTTTCCAAAAACAATGCCCTAGTATAATGACCAACCACATTGTGCTGTAGGAGATTTATTATATGAATGAAGCTGTAAACAGAGGTCCTAGCTACATGGTCATTAAAGAACCAATGCCAGTGTCCTGCCATAATATCAATTACTGGGCATAATTCAGGTGGTGAAACAATTTCTCACTTCCACACTTCATCTCTTGAATAGTCATATGTGTATAATGGCTGCTGAGCATCACCTGCTGCATGCAGGTGTAGCACTTCAGTGGTAACTAGTGGGATACCTGTTGTACATGTAAAAGCTCTCTGATCGTTTAATAAGTGCATGTAAATGTAGTTGTTGTGATCCAGCACCATACTATATGTTTTACTGTAAACAGTACAAAGCACAGTCTAGCATCATAAGAAAGCAATCAGTGACCTGGAACAAGTTGACCAACCTGTGGACATAGGAGGGCTTGAACCTGTCACTGCACGGGATCTGCACCACCACTTTCGCCTTTTCAATGGGGTCTGATTTATCTGGAACCAGGATCAACTGCATTAGTTACTATTGCGATATTTGCTCACCATGTGAAAGTTTGGCTTATTTTTTCACAGCTAGAGGAATCATAGAAACTTTCCTTTGAATTTGTGAAAATGTCTTTCTGACAGTCTGGCCTGTTTTACTCAAATTAACATGGAAACGACTTTTATGGTGAAGAGAAACAGAAGAATCAAAAGAAAGATCTACATACAATACATTGTATTCGATGCATGTTCATGTGTTTAAGTGTAAGAACATCATGATGTTTTTGTTAGAAAAAAAATGTATATGGAAAACCTTTAATTTAGAGGACTGACAACTTTTCTCTTAACTACAGTTTTCAAATGAGCAAGGAGAGTGAAAAAATTCAACATGTCTTAGCAAGGAGCTCCTTTGTCATTTGTCTTTGACAGTTTCTTTGTCATTTAACGGTGATAGTGTCATTTGGAGCTCTGATGCTAAGGAGTTAAAAAACCTGGTAGACACTATATAGGTATTAGAAAAGCTGTGTGATCATGTCATATGTACAAGAGAAACCTACCCAAAAAACAAATGAGTATCTTTTTCCATTTCATGCATGAAACGAGGATGGTAGGGATTTCTAAGAATTATTTGTAGGGAGTGTAGGGGGTAGTAGTATCAAGATGTTTTTATTTTAATAATAACATAAGAGCCCTACCTTTCTGTGTAGGTGGAATGCGGACAATGTTGTAGGCAATGGACATGCCTTTCCCAAAGCAGTTCCCAATGTTGTACACACTGCCATCTTTTTCAATGTGAGGGTGAGCCGTCACCCCATTGATCGACACGTAGTTACACAGATCCACCTGGGAGGATACAGAATCAAGCAGACTGAAGTTATGTCCTACCACAGAAATGCTGTTTCTATTATGTTTGAAAAAAATTGAAACAGCATTTTTATACCAATACGGCATTATTTAGGCAAACTGGTACACCTCTTTCCTTCCTATTAAAATCACAATAGCATATGTCTGATAGGATAGCATAGGTTAAGTATAAAATACAAAATATATAATTAAGTCAAGAACATTGAAGAAGAAAAGTTGTCTGATTGTTTCAGAAGAAAGCTTTTTAAAATCTATTGTCTGTACCTACTGGTGACTGTCAATCCATTTGGATTTTGCTTTATTGGTTTATCAGATGAAGTGGGAAGCTAGCCTGCTGTTCTAGTGTACCGTTCACTGGAGCTCAGCAAAGCACGTTAAAAGGATTAACCTTTGAAATTGTTTCCAGAGTCTCAGGGTTGACTTTTGTAATGTAGTTTGTTTCTGTACAGGCATAGAAATCTTCTCCAACAGGATAGACATTCACCAGAGCATTGTCTGTTACTTCAATACCTTTGAAGTAAGAGAAAAACCTGCAGAAATACAAATGTTCTGGCATTAAACTTGATTCTGTCATTGTGGGGCCCAAACCCAAGTCTCACAAGAAGCTTTGCACGATGGCAAAAGACAGTGTTTGTGTCAACAAGCAGCAGCGTGTCAAGAACTACATCGAGACAACTGTGGTTCCACAAGGAAGAACATCAAAACTGGCAGTTGCACTCACTAAAAGTTGATTGAACACCAGCCTAAAGAAGGACTTATGCAGAAATACTGTTTCCAGTGCAAGTTAGGGAATCTAGAAATAACTGCTTTTCTGTGCAAATGGTCACCACAGACCTGGAGAAAATGTTCTTGCATGGATCTGGGAATGCAAAGGTCCCGAACTCAGTAATGACTATTCTCTTCTCCGTCATTGCTCTCACGTATGCGTCTGTTCGCACAAATCTAGAAAAAAAAAGAAAACACTTCACTTGAAGAAAACACAGTCTAGTTCAGGTGTTAACAAGGTAACCAGGCTTGCTTTAGAACAAGTGAAAAGTAGGACTATTTAATTTACACCTATGCCAGCCCTCCACACAGAGTAGAACAGTGGTCAGGGCTCCAGGATCCTGACAAGACTTGTAGGTTGAAATGTTCAGTAGGAACACTGCAGCTCTGCCCCTAAACCTAAACATAGCACTTTACCCAGGTTTCTCCAGCATAACCAACTGTAATTGTAGTCCTGAAGACATAAAAGGCTCAGCCAGATAAATTAATGACAGATAATGCTGATGGCTTATGAACATGGTACAGAGCAAAAGCAAGTATTGAGTCACTTTTTAAAAACACTTCAGGATTCTACTAGCATTAAGGTCTCACTGCCTCACACAGGCATGTAAACAGAGGCTTCTTGAAGGCCCATGTAAGCTTTATAGACAGGTAGCCTGTCAAGGACCAAACAGCCAAAGTGAAGAGTCATGGGTACACATATAGAATGTACAGTAGCTTAAAAGAAATTCTAAATCCATCGGAAGATCTTCTGAATTCCAGAACATGTGGCACAAGATTAAAGGTTCTGGAGGTTTCTTACTGCAGGAATTGTTATAGCCAGATGGTAAAACTAAAAATTTTCTCATTAGCACTGTTCTACAATCACTCTCTTTAATAAGAAGCTCTCTTTAATAAAAAAAAACATTCTCTATTTTCCCCAAACAAGCTGTTTGATTCAAATTCTTTGTAAGGCCTTTCAGAAGTGAACAGCTCATATGTGAGCAGGATGCTAAGACAGGGTGTCACACAAACAGCAGACAACTGAGCGTGAGCTACTTTCACAGACAAAAAAAAGATAATAGAACTGAAAACTTTTCCAAGAGATGTCAACCACGATTGGAATTTTAATGATAAATAGCAGCTATTACACAAGTACTGTTTTCATTAGGCCTTGGACTAAACAATGCTATACAGCCATGGTCCAATTAACTTTAAATAGCAATTCTGCATTATTTCCACAACAATCATGACTTGTCTTTAAAGTAAAACTAGAAAAAACAAATAAGAAAAGAGTCTACATAGAGTGTAGCAAGGACAAAAGAAAAAGGGTCTTCTGTTATTGAAATGTGCTAAAATTGAAAAGTTGAGCACAGATCAGATTCAAAAGATCAAACTCCACATACAGGACCTCATTTGTTGTTGTAAGGGAGGTGTGCCTTACCTTCGGTGGTAGGTCACTTGTCCATTCTTAAAGTCAAACTTGTGAAAGAGGGCTTGGCCATCAAACAGGTGATAGAATGGTTCGTCACCAACCTCAAAAAGGCCAGGCCCCAGTCTGAGCAAGCTCCCCTTCAGCCAGGGGGGAATTCTACCTGTACCGTGAGGAAAGATACCAAATACCCTCAGGTCAGCTCACTTTCTGTGGTTGAGATTGGTGAGGTAATGAAGGATGCACCACATGAAACTTTTCCTTGTAGGATTTTCTTTCCTTATGTAGGATTTTGCCCTCTGGTTTGACCACAGATTTTCTATTATTTCCATTGGCTTCAACATGAATGTGCTTGACTACTGGACCACAGGAATACCATGATCAATATTTCTAGGGAGTGTTTTTTATTGTACACCATGGTATTACCCTGGAGCAGTTGGGCCTTGGTTTCTAATGTCTCTTAGAAAGAAGTTCCATAAAGTTGTCATTTACATTTGCATACACGTTACAATTTGCAACTTGGGCTGAAAGGGACCAAAAGCTTTTTTTCCTTAAAAATAGGTTTAAATTGTTGAATTTGAATAACTCCCAGTTAAAACAATCATGTTGTAATCAGAGTCTGAAGTTACTTTGCCAGTTTAACCCTCATACATCCCAAAGAGAAAGTAACAAGGATTCAGAAACAACCAGCAGTGATGCTTGTACTGCCTCCTCTTAGTGATTGTGAACTAAGTGTAAAATCCAATTCACTCCCTTCCAAGATGCTGGCTTCCACTTAGCTCTGCATTCTCAAACCTTCTGTCTGTCAGACATCACTGCTGGCTGCTGGAAAACTCTTAACTGTAGGCTTTTCTATGTCATTGGGTTTTAGAGAAAAGGGTCTTTCCAGCAAGTTCCAGGATAACCTCTTGCCTCTGTCAAGTGGTAGATGTCAAACACCAAGATTTTAAAGCCTGACAGGCTCTAAAGAGAGATTGGGAAAAAATATGATATTTTTATGGTAATATACAACACAGTGAGTTTCAGAGCCATGCTCCTTGCTCTTAAAACTACAGTAACTGCAACCAGAAAAGCAAAGAAAACATGCAGACCTATGACTTGCGCTGGTATTGGTTCAGAAAGCTCCTCGACAGTCTCAAAAATCTTCTTGTACCCAGCAGCAGGGTGTTCAACACTGCAAAATCAGATTACAACTTGCATGAGTGTCTTTAGGTGCTAAAAAAGAGTAACCTCTTTTTCAAAAGTAATAAACCACGAGAAAAAAGAAGGGCTGCAAATATGTGTTTGCTGGGGTGGAAAGTATTGAGAATTGTTTTTACTCATCAGGACCTGTTCCAGATCAATTTCAATATGTATACATAGTTATGATGAGGCCCCTAACACTATTCTCAGTTTGTGGAGTTTGTAGAGACTTGGGCTGTGAATAAACTGCCACATATGTGCCATTAATACACCAATGGATCTCATTTATCAGTTATTTGACTGCACTAGAAAATAACACCAGTTTCTGACAGTATAAAAATGCTCATAAAAGTTATTTTAAACAGGTATTAAACTTCCTTGGTGACAAAAAAGTATATATTTTTTCATTCCAATATTTCAGAGTGCTTTGAATGGATCAACCCACTAGGTATGAGTACTCAAAAGTGAGATGGTTAATTCTTTCTATGTTAAAGCATCAGCTGGTAGTATAGAATGTAATCACTAAAGGCACATAAATCCACTAAAGGCACTTTTACATCACATTTTCAATACGGTGTTTTCTGTGCTTTTTTGTCTATACTGTCTTCAAGAGAACTTTTGTTTAATCTTCGAGTAGTATCTTACAATACCGTAACTACACTTCATCTACAGCATGTCTAATTAGATTCTTTTTGAATGGGTTGGTTATTAAAAAAGCTCTACTATCAATTCTAATCTACTAAAAAATAATGAAATATATTTTAACAATTTGCAAACAGTATATACTTTATAAAAAATAAATCTTAATACACCTTCAAAAAACAAATGCCAGAAATATTTAATAGAAATGTGAATTCCTTTTAACCTCCTATTTTATAAAGAACAAGAAAACTTAGAAACAGCAAAAAAATAAATATATATACTTGGCTCAGTAGAGAAGGAAGATAAAGCTATAGTATAAATATAGTAAGTTATAGTAGGTATTGACATGTTTTCATGTTTAAAAGCCTGAATGACATTTTTACTGCTTAAAGGCTGTGATAAACGGAACTTAATGGCTTCCAAACATTATCTGTGGTAAAAAGAACCATTATTAAAATGCAAGAGAAAGACAGGGAATGTTAACTTACCGGCTACACATTTTCCTTTGTCTTCACAGCACACGCTGTTCTTCTAGGGCTTGAAGAAAAACGTTGAATTGTGCCTGCAGGCAGTTTAAGATATTTATACCCCAGGATCCTTTCCCATCCCAAACAGCAATGACTGAAAGACGTTTCTCAGCCAATCAGAAGACAAGAACAAAAATTCCTTTGTGCCCAGATTCTGAACTTTTCCATCCAGGCTTGGCTTAATAAACAATACTCCTTTTTTAAACTTGATTTTCTTTTTTCACAGTTACTTAAGGACACAACTAAAATCACACAAGAAACCACATTGCGACATATAAAAAATCATTCTACCTTGAAAGCACATTGTATGGAACCAGCTTACATATAAACCAGAAGTTAAATGAGAAAAATACAAAGCTCTTAAGTATTACCGTGTTTTAGAAAGACCGCTACATTTCTGTTTCAAGACTAGTTTGATTGCAAAAACAAATTCAGTCCTTTTTTTAAAAATTACACTTTGTATTGTGTTCTAGCAAAAAGGAACATGGGCCTTAGATGTAGGAAATATTCCTTTTATTGAAGAGAGAATTGTTCATTGTTGATGCTTCATTTGTTTGTTGATAGTTTTGATTTATATATCCTCTTTTTGTTCTTTTTTGTCCTTTTTAATGAATGTAAAAGGTCAGAAAAGGTCAGCTGAGCTCTCAGTTACTCAGCTCCTTCTGTCACCTGCTCCGAATTCACATGGATGCTTGCTGTAATCTCTGTGGTGCTTATTACGATGGGCCACGTTTGGATTGGTCTCATGTCTTGTTACGAGCTCCATGTGACTAGATGCTTGTCTCCAAAGAATGTTGTGAGGAGATCGTGACCTTCTGTGGTGACAGAGGCAAGGGAAGAAGGCAGAGCAGCATCTGTAACCTTTGTCTCTGGTTCCTTCATGCACTACAGACATGACTCTTCTGGTGGCAGCACAAGATGTTTGTACGATTTAAGATCCAATTTTACCTTGGAAAAGTGAATCGTTTGCTCTTATTAACCAAACTGATGCAGGGCACGTCTGGAAACCCAGCCATTGTATCTTAATGGTTTGCACTGACACCTAGCTCCTGTTAGGGGCACACAGGCACTTCTCTTTGCACTTTTGCTCCAATACTGTTTGACCTGAGAACACAAAATAAATGACATCAGTTCATGATGATAAGTTAACTTTGTTGAAACTAAACCTTTACAGCTGACTCTTATTATTAAACGAGCAAAAGAGAGCAGGTACGTCTTACAGCTCAAACATTTTTGAAAGATTTTGGTTTCAGTGCTTTGCTGCTTTGTAGAATAGTTCTGGCATACAGCCCCCCACTCCTAACACCAGAATAATCCAACAAGGCAGGACAGCTTTAAGATTACTTGCAACATGTGCTAAAACAACAGTTACGTTGTATCGCAAACTTTCCTGGGAAAGGCTCGTAGCTGGTGAACGCAGCTTTTCAGTGGCTTTGGATAAATCCAAAGAGATTACAATTTATTTTCACGGCTGTGACGGGTTCATTTTTGACAAATTGCCATGAAGAAAAACAACACAAGGAGCCCTTTCAATTACACCTTCCACAAGGCAGGAGCAATGTGGCTGGGATTATGTGTCATTCACTCACAAACACCTATCTTCCTAGAAATCAGGGACTTGTTTGGGCGCAACAGCTGACACTGCTGGCCAATTTCAAACATTTCCTTGGCAGGCTGCACATAACGATTTAGATATGACATTACAAAAGTGAAATCTGCACTTCTGCTTTCTTAATCTCTCCTGTTTGCATAATATGTAGCATGATTTTTACAGTATTTTTAACAAATAAATAAACCGAGCAGAATCACTGACTCTACTCTTAATCAGTTCTCCATATAACTCTGGTATACAAATCTGATATATTCCTATATAACCTATATATATTCCTGTATATAAATATTCCATACAGAGAGTCTTATATGACATACAGCATACCACAATCTGCATCCCAAATAGTTTCATAACAATTATCTGTACTATGAACTTATTCTTTTGAATTATTATATTTATTATTATTTGGCTGATGCATTAATGATTTTATTCCAGTGTGGTCAGGGTATATACCTGGGTATGGGTAGCTGAAGGGGACAACACCCAGAAGCTTCTTGACAAACATGCATTACAAGAGGGCTCAAGAGAGGATACTGAAATCTACAGCTGGAATAGCTGAGAAGTATGTAGAAAAAGACCTTCATCAATCACTTGATCAAATGAATCATTGCATTTCTTACTTGATTCAGTTTACAAATCAAAACATAGTGGAGCAACTCCTTCCCCTCAGAGAAACATAAGGAGATCTAAGGATAGTAGATGCCTGCTGTCTGCTTTACAAGTATGTCGGGTTTGTGGTGTACGATGCCAAGCAAGGCTCAAGGCGTCCTGGACTGTGTGCTCTTTATTAATTGTAAAATGACATTTCTCATCTATGTCAAAGCTCACTTGCGCGGCACAGCGATTTTTATGTAAAGAGATAAAGCTTACACACCACGGTTTAAGAAAAACACCCACAAGTAAATTTCACTGTGTGGCTCAGTGCATATTCTCAGCAAAGCGTTCTAAGCAGCTTATTTAATGCTTTTGTCGTTTACAACTGAAACATTACTTATGTGGCTTTGATGTTGCTATTGCATAAGGCAAAAACTTTAAGCCTGTTGACTATACAGAAAACTGCATTATTGGTACCTCAGCTATGTGTTTGGAAGGTTTCATAACCTTTGTGCCCTTTTCTGCAGAACAGACCTCGAGAGTAAAGCCCATTCACTCCAACAATAGGCATGTTTGTTCAGAAACAAAAATATCAAATGTATGACAAACATAGACCCAGAAGTCTCTGTCTGGACACAAGTGACGGAGGAACTATGCTGAGCCACAGTTTAGTTACACAGGTAAAGGGCTTCTTTTCAGTGACCGATTCCTCTTTTTTGCTGCATTTTTACTCATATCTTAACACCAAGTCCTTCAGGCTACTCCTGCACACTAATACATTCACTTTTCTTTTTCCTATCGAACCGGCTAATTGTTTCAACCTATCTGGCATAAAATATTTAAAAGTAGAGTATAGGAGAAAGGGCTTTGCATTGTTTTTTAGCAAGTTCCATGCATATGTACTTAGCACAAATAAACATTTATCTTTTCAACATTCACATTCAATAAAAATGGATTACAATAAATTAATGCAATGCAACACCAACATACCATGTATTCAGGACTACAGCATAAATGTAAAAACTACAATTCATAAAACACTAACAAGGAGAAGATTGTATTATATAAATCTGAAATTTCCTGCGGGAGACAGAGTTAAAAGTGTGCCTGTCCTGCATGAGCAGTAAAAGTCTTGAGTAACGAAACACCAAGATTAATGAATGCTTCTTTAAAATGTTTTTTACAAAACATTTTTTTTATAAGTTAGTCATCTTAAGGGATAAAAGACTTCATTAATTTATATACAGTAACTGGGTGTATCAGTCAGAAATGATCAATTAATCAAAATGTCACCAAAACATATGAATCAATAAATTCAGACTTTGTTCTATAAGCAGACTTATATAAATATATATTTCTTTTGATGCTCACGATACAGAATAGAGCAGAGAGGTTCCCAGCACTTCTCTCTCATGGATTCATGTCCCTCTGTGTCTCCATGTTCGCCATTATTCTCATCATCCAGGTCGTTTCAGACTTTTCACTTCTGTGGTTGTATAGCCTTTGTTCCTCCTATCTCACTACCACGAATACATTACAGAGCAGATGAAAATATGATTTGAGAATAAACTGGAAGTTAACCTCTTGACAATATTTCTACCAAATGAATGGATCTGACAAGGCTGATATAAGCCTTAGGATATCCAATGCTTGCCTTTCCCTGTTGCTAATGTGCTTTTGTGAGATTCGTCTGATGCATTATGTCAGATGGTGTACCTGATGATGCTGGGCTGATTAAAAGGGATGGTGGGTCCCACTGACACAGGAGACAATAGCTCTCAGAACTCCTTTAGGCTTGCATGGAGCATGTGACCTTTCAGAACTCTTCTGCTATAGACTACCTATTCTTGTCCTTGTGTCTTGATCCTTGTGTTGAGCTGTGCAGGCCTTACTGCCAAGTGTGACAGGTATTATTGCACTGACTCCCCAGCCATGGGTTAATAAAGTTTAAATGAGTCCATAAAGGATGTGAGATCATTCTTGGAAATGGCAGGTTGATATAGACATTTTGCTTTAAACTTTACCCACTGAATACATAAAAAATGGCTGGACATTTCACTGGACAGAGAATAGCGACCAGGTCATTACAGCTATCGAATACATAAACCGGGAACCAGTGTCAAATATCCTGGATTTTAAACAGCAATTCATTGTGCAAATCAATTAATCAATTATAGGAGTAGGTGCAGTACAATGATAACAGGGGCAAAATGTCAGCCTCAGTTTGTAAAGGCGAGTGCTGAAACAAGGGTGTAAGCCATCTGTGACTAGGAGTCTCCAAGGACCAACTCACAACTGACCCAAGAAAAGGTTTGGGATTATCTGGCAGCAACACAGCTCCCCCTGCTATCTCCCAGGTACTTGCTGTGCTGTCAGTAAAGGACACACCTCCCCTCCAAGCAGTGCGCAAACTCCAACATGGGGCTGCCTGCATGGAGCACGAGATGTGTTAAAAGATACTGTAAGTGGCTTGAAGGTAAGCAGGTCAGAGGAGTCTGCCTACATTCCTCATTCTCCCCAGTGCATGGTTGCAGGGTCCAGGTTAGTTATTGTGAGCAACTGTGTAAAAAAAACAATTGGCAAATCTGAATGTAGTCTAGAACAAAAAAATGATGGTAATGCCATTAATATTAATAATAATAATTATAGCTTACACTTATATAGTGATTTCTGGGCACTCCACTCAAAGCGATTTACAAATAATGGGGACTCCTCTCCTCCACCACCAATGTGCAGCATCTACATGGATGATGCAACAGCAGCCACAAATCAGCTATTAGTGGGGAGGAGAAGAGAGTAATGAAGCCAATTCAAAGATCGGGATTATTAGGCAACGATTGGTAAGGGCCAATGGGAAATTTGGCCAGGACGCCAGGGTTAGACCCCTACTCTTGTCCTGGGATTTTTAACGACCACAGAGAGGCATGACCTCAGTCTCATCTGAAGGACAGCACCTTTTTACAGTATGTACTGGGGCATTAGGACCCACACAGACTGCAGGGTGAGTACCACCTACTGGCCCCACTAACACCACTTCCAGCAGCAGCCTTAGTCTCCCATCCAGGTACTGACCAGGCTCACAGCTGCTTAGCTTCAGTGGGTTGCCAGTTGTGAGTTGCAGGGCAATATGGCTGCTGGCTGATTAATCCCTCTTTAGCTCAGAGAAGTGAGAATTCCCTGGACACAAGTGTGCATTGAAAACTAACAACTTCCCAATGCAATAGTCATAGTGAAAGCCAGACCACAAACACGGCGTGAAAAAAAGAAAGAAGTATATACACTTTTGTATCTTTAGATGACTGATGCAAACTTTCCTCCAAGATTTGTGTGGACATTCATTCTATACATTTTCCCCTCAATATTGGCAAGCTTCTCAGTCCTTTCCGATGAGAAGTAACTCCATAACATAATACTGTTACCACAATACTAGACAGCAGGGATGGTGTTGACTGGGTGACGTGTTGTGTGGTTTGCACTAGATACAGCATTCATCATTTGGACCAAAATGTTCCAATTTAGTCTCTTCTGACCACAGATCCAGTTTTTCCACATTTCACATTTGCCGTCTCATTTAAATGTTTTGTGGTAAAAAGATTTGAGATTTATTTTTCAACAATGGCTTTCCGTGACTTTGAAAAATAGGCTAGCTTTCACTCATGGACATTTTCTCCCATGTCACTTAACTAGTTTTTTCAAAGTGTCTGTTTACCTGGCAGTGGCATCCCTACGCAGTTTTCTCCTGGATCAGCTGCTTATTCTGGAGGGACAGCAGCATTTGGGTAGCATCAGACATCTTCAATTTCTTAATGTTTACCTGAAGGTGGAACTCTATATGCAGTAAATTCTTAATATACAAGAATACCCAATTCTTATCACAAATGCCAGTAAAACCACTTTGACTGTTTTTTTAAGAGCATGAACATAGCAGTGACAACCTTGAAAAAAGGATTTTATTCACTCTGATTGTTCTATTTCCATTTACAGCTCAGTATCATTTAAGCCATCTGCTTTAAAAAAAATCACTGTAAACATGCTTTAACTACATCTGGCACATTTTCTTCGAGTGGAAATATTTTCAAAATGTAAAACTTTAATCTGGAAACTGTTACAGATTTGTTGTTGTTATGTGCAAGTTACAGATTTAAAGAGACATTTATATGTCAAGTAAATAGAAACCAAGTACAGACCAAAAAAAGTGTAAACAATTGTGCTGGAGTTACCAAAAATACAATATAGTATATATATATAACATTGCAAAAACCATCGTTACCTAAAACAAGATACGAAGTCTAACCAGTTTGGCATCACCTGAATGAAATTAACACTTACCCAATGTGGATAAATTGCACTTTAACACACCTAGGTCTAGCAAATTATTCAATATGCATCAAAGCTTCAGCAGGATGCAAAGCCTAAAAGTCCTGCATTTCAGAAGCATACATTAAAATGGAAGATGTGGTGACAATACCTTTCAATCAGAGAACAAGTAAACCTGAGGACTATGGAGATAAAACAATGCTTGAAGCGCATACGAGAACACTTGCATGAGCAAGCTATAGCATTACTGCAGCAGAGTGCTCAATGTCAGTTAACAGCCTTGAGAAAAAGGACTTCATGCTCTTCTCAAGATTTTAAATTACTACCCATCACCCACTACAGTCATCAATTGTCTTCTTTGAAAACAATAATACAGCTACATAAGATTGTGTTGCTTTGCTTTTTAACCCCATTAATAAAACTTTACAACCCCCCACCTAGTTTAAACAAAAATAAGTTTAAATATATTTATCTAGGATAACATCTGAAATGTACAGTATTGCTTTAGTCTTCACTTTCCAGATGAAAGGCTTTGATTGTCCCTGCATCATTGAGTCCTTCAAAAGAAGTATTTTATGTAGTTGCAGATTCCCTTTTTTGGAGGGAATGGAGTCTACGAATCAAGTATATGGACAAAGTTGAAACAAAAAAAAATCATCTTCAGTTTCTTAGGCCAAATGTTTTGGGTTTCTTCATATTTAACAGCATCGGTGGCTTTATCTTTGGCTTATCAACAAAGAGCTGGGCCTCACTTTCTGTGGTCGGGAAGCGACGGCTGTAGATGTCTGGATACTCTTTCTGAAACTAAAAAAAACATGGAAATCTTAAGGGTTTAAACATTTTAAAAGATGTATATACATGTACATCTACATACAACCCAATAATAATACCACACCCTACAATGATCTGCACTCCTTGATCCTGCATGGGTATGTTAACAACATGCAAAATACTCTGGCTCAGTGACATATTTCAGAGAACATCACAATTGTCAATGGAACTAGAAAACTGGTTGTGAGTAAAAGACATTTACCTGTTTAAGCTTCTTTTTCTTTTCCTTTACACACAGGTTTTTATCCTTGATGAGGCTTTCCAGGAGATCGGCAATAGCAGCCTGTGAGACAGATAGCTTCTGCTCTTCAAACTCCTGGCAGGTGATTTGCCTGCAGAAGGAGTAGGTTGGCAGAGTGGCGCTGACACTTTCCCCAGGGTATGTTATCTGGGCATAAAAGAAAATAGCAGTTTGGTCACATTTGATTCTGGCACAATTCTAAACAACTGGTTTAAACTGTATTACAGCAACATAACTTATTTCGATATCTACTCTTTTCCTCCAAGTCAGGTTATGATCAAGTGTTATGTGTTCAAGAATATTTGGTACTAAAAATAAGTCTTTTCATGTTAAACAAAGATTAAAAAATGGATCTGGGACCTACCTGAACTTTTCGCATATAGTCAATATGGTCCTGAACAGCACTCAGCAGGTACCCTGGGACTTGAAGAATCTCTTGGTGATGATCCATTAAAAAGGAGACCAGTCTTGTGGCCAGGAGCTCATCAAGGTCTACCTCTTCTTGGCAGCACAGCACACAACGGGAGAATGTGTGCACCATCTGAAATGAAATAGTGACACCTAGTGCTTAGACCAAAGAACTCAAATCTCTTAGTGCAGACCGCAAACTAATATAGTAACATAACCAAACTTCTGAAAAAAGAATGCAAATAACCCTAAATGTACAACTGTTTTTCCAAAGACAATATAATACAGCATGGACATAAAGGTTACAAATGAGGAGGCTACTTGACCTATCTAGGTTGTTTCTTCGGTAGTAGCTTATTAATCAAGGATCTCCTCATGCCATTTAGTTTCACAGAGGAAACCAGGGTCTCAGCTTCATCAACATGGCTGGGAAGACTGTCAGCTTCCAAAACTTCCAAAAGGGAAGTACCTCTTCTCAGTTTTCAGTGCACTCTCTCATAGGTACCATATGTGTCCACTCGCTTGTGCTTTTAAAATTCAAATATCTGAACCAAACCTACAGTGTTCAGACCTAAAAAAAAAAAAGAGTAAGCTTTTTTAGCTATCAGAGTAGGATTCTCTTTTCATCCCCAAAATGCATCTTGTCACTTCCCTGAACTAATTCTAAAGGAGCACTAATGCAAAAAAAAAAATAGGGAGACAAAAGTACATTATACTCCAAAATGGGAACTTAATATTACATTAAAATGTTTGGTCATGAAGAATAGCAAACATCTGAGCAAGAAAAGGGCTCTTTCTGCATCAACAACTATTTTTGGTTGAGGCGTCAATACAGCCCGGGGGCAGTGAAACTAAATGTTAGAAACCTTTAAACCACAATCAGCTTCCAAATTGTTGAGATTTGATTATGGAGTCACTATCAAATCGCTGCAAACCATAGAGACAAAAATAAGAGCTGCTTATGGAATTCACCAATAGCCACAAAGGAAGGAAATGGCACAAATAAGATGAAGGATTGTTCTCTCCAGAGATGTGATTTCTCACCAATGTCCTTGTCCCTATTACATCATGGAGACGTGGCATGTCCACATTCTGACTCATTCGAGAGATCATGCGCATGAGCAGCTGAAGTTGGCGCCGGTTGCTTGGAGGTAGCAGAAGAGTACACAGCTGTAGGGCTTCTATCGCAACCCTCTCCAGCTGGGGCTGCAGCAAGCCTTGGAAACAAGAGATCCGATTATATTTGGATCAATACTCTTTAAGGAATATTGAAGCATCCCATGTGTAAATACAATGTGGCTAAAAACAGTTTAATATTTGTGAAAAAATTAGTTTATTCAGAATTCAGTTTCACAAAAAGTGTTTATATTAGAGATCGTTAATCAATGACCAGAAGTACAGAAGTGAAGTTCTTATATTTAAGAATGTGAGCAAGCAATCTATTCTCAGAAATTGCTTTACAGGTTCAGAAAAGCAGCTGTAGTTGTAAAGAGCATGCAAACAGTTGAAATACTGAACAAACAGAAATTAAAGGAATCTTTCTGGTCAGTATGATTTCAAATCAGATCTCTCAGGAAACTCAAATGACACATAAAATCTCTATACAACAGGCTCTTCATTTAATTAAATATTCCAGAAAAGTTCCTTTAAGAGTTTTAAACAGCAAAGCATTGAGTACAACATACAAGATGCTAATAATTGCATGCAGTCATAGGCTTACTTTGCTCAGGGCTTGGGGGACGTGCAAAAGTGGACACAGAGGTAGAAGACAGCTTTTCACAGAGTTCCATAGAGCTTTGGCAGCGTCTGCTCACATGTGCACTTTTCTGACCATCTTTCTTGGCGTCAGATAAATTTAATACGCTGGGTCTTCTCAGCCCAATGCTGGAGGAGAAATCTGGTTTCATTGTAATTTCAGCCACAGGAGCATTGATGCTATAACTACTAGATATCTCTTTGATGCTTCCAAGACCAGTACAATTTCCAACACTGTTAGACCTACTCATGTGGCGTCTTTTTATAGACTGAACTTCCAGGGGAATTGGCGCCTCATTGCTGGCTGACTGGCTGCTACAAAGTTCAATACCTTTTGTTAATTCTTTCGTGGAACATGAAGGGACAGATGTGTAAATAGGTTCTTGCCGTGGAGCTTTAGAATGAATGTCAAACGGAAAGCCAGTTTTACGCAATGAGCTACTGAAAGTACTGCCACTGCTGCTGCAAGATGTCAGGCTTTCCTCCGATTTGAAGAGATGTCTGGGGCCAGCATCACCTGAAATATCCATAATTCCTTCCATAGAATAGCACCTTGGTCTAAACTTGACTTGCATGGTTTCACTACTCTTAAACTGCGCAAGGTTCTGACAACTGCCTCCTATAATGTCACAGGCACTGGATCTTCTGTCAGCTTCGTTGCACTTCAGTATTTTCTTTGCACAGCCTTTTAGCTGTGC
The DNA here is from genome assembly GCF_059453375.1 of Lepisosteus platostomus. Classification (NCBI taxonomy): domain Eukaryota; kingdom Metazoa; phylum Chordata; class Actinopteri; order Semionotiformes; family Lepisosteidae; genus Lepisosteus; species Lepisosteus platostomus. Next base: position 28,798,026 of record NC_142621.1, read on the forward strand.
GAGTTGTTTGGCCTCCAAATTAGAAGAGAACACCTCTTTCATTGGTGATTCACTTTCCTCTAAAGATCCCTTACGGATTAAGCTTAGCAAGAGGCACTCTGTGGACTTGAACAGATTGGCATCATGTAAATGCTGAGTTTTGGCCGGCTGAGGATAGTTGGGTTCCTCTTGGCTTTTACGTTTCCCTCGTTGTGTTTTTGGGACCATGATGTAGCCGCACAAAACTATCAGAAAATCAGACAAAATAAAAAAGACTTTTGAAGTGAGTCAAATGTAAAGCTGGGCTGATGGATACATTGGGGGGAGGGGAAACTGCACATTCAGCAGGGTTAGTAAAAACAGCTTTGACCTTAAAGGACACAAGCAAAGCACAAATACACATTCAAAATATCATGTTATCAAAGGTAACATTCCACAGGATAATAGTGATGTCCATTTCTCCATTGAAAACATGCGTTTAAGTTAATATTCAAGTGTTACACTTCAAGTGCATGAAATACAATTGCTTCTCAGATCTTGCAACATTAGTTTTCTGCAACAGTTCTGGCTCAAAGTTTTCATTAGAGAAGATGAATGAGTATTCTATTCTCCTCTGTATTTCTGATGGGTTTTGCGTTCTTTTAATTTCCAAAAAAGAACATCTCTTCTGAGGTAATTTCCAAGCACACCACTAAAATGCAAAATTGATTTGTCCTTGGCTGAAGTGGTAAACAGTGGTGTTTTGATTGATAAATAAAAAGCTCCCTTGCTGTGGTCTCTCTAAAACTGGTTTAGGTAAGAGATATAATATAGGTGAGCCCCAGCATAATTATCCCCACATACTATACATTTTTAAACAGTGTCGACACATTCAACCTATGATAAACCAAATACTGATTTACAGGAAACCCCTTGAGTACCCAGTAGTGCTATTTTACATGTGGACTAACTACAAAATATTGAAAACAAATACGTACCTAAAATGTTCACAAATAATTCATAGTATTCAAATGTCAGGAGTGGCTGAGGAAGATTTATAAAATAATCTGAAACCGTTTTAAAAACATCCCTCTCAAACCCAGGGTAGGATGGCTGGCTGGAGTCATACTTTGGCCCTTTAAATGAAGGAGGATAAGGGGAAAAAATCATTCAATCGCAGTGGTAGACAAAGACAAGTTTTCAGCTGCCTTTCCAAGACTATATTTTGAGACAGGGGAGAAGTAAGAATAAGCACAGTAATGCTTTGCTTTTTCAAGAGACCATAGCACTGCTTAATCTGATGCATCTGTAATGGAGAAAAAGCCTACACTGCATTTACTCATGTTGAGTAAGGAGATTAAGGAGAACAGAGAACAGAATCTTAGACTGATGGGCTGGTTAGTTTGATCTATTTATGTCAGCTGGCTTGAGTCAAAAAAGGCTAACTTGGTCCTAAAGAGATACAATATGATGGTATTTTGAGATCACCTCTAATCCATTTAGATGAATAAATGTAAGGGATAAACTCAAAACCAATTTACATGATAAAAATTAAGTTGTTCCAAGTGCTCAGAACTTGCTTAAGAGTAACCCATAACATCTGCAGGATTGTGACTATCCAAGAACTGTACAAGAGTCAGTACAAGACAAATCTTGTACTAATTTATATGCTTAAATAGAGATCTCAATAAACCTGTTAAAAACATTCAATTAAAAAATAAATGAAAGGTATAAAGAATTCATAAGAATATCTGATCAGCAAGATTTAAAATCTAACATGAATATACAATTTTAAACATAAAAAAGAAAGAATTAAAGGCTGTATTATTTACTTACAGTTTGCCAAGCACTTCATAGCAGACAAAACCCAGTGGGGCAGGTCCCCTAAAAACAGAGTAATCAACATTGAGTTCAAATGATTTTTGGAATGGTCTTTAATTGTCCTGGAATAATAATGGGAAATGCATTCAGGATAAATAAATATTATAAAGGCCAATACACACTCAAAGAAACAACCCGACTTATATCATAAAAACATTAATGAATTACAAACAGCTTTGTATTCCTTTGTTTAAACACCTTGTTAACAAACATCACCTTGTTCAACAGCACAGTGATTTCAATCGTATAATATTTTTCTTTTGCAACATATCAGCCGATAACATCCACTAGAAAGTTGGAAACATGGATTACTAAAACTTTACTTGAATTCAACAAAATATTCTTACATGATTTTCCAGTACATCTGACAAAAACAAGTTTTAATCTTTTTAAGATTTTGATGTTAACTAGTCTTACTTTATGATGATTTTGAGCGATATTTACCCCATGTCATTAAAGCCAGTCTAATGTAAATGGCACAGTGTGAATTGTCTTCACCCAGAATTATTGAAGACCTAATCCATTTAATGCCTACAAAATAACTGGAATACAAACTATATCAATCTGGTTTGCTGAAAAAATAAAAAAACAATACCCGTCTTGTCTTGCAATGTGACCACTCCGTGCTTGTTGACATTAGTCATGTTGTAGACAATGTGTCCTGGATTGACTTGCGCTGGATCCAACACATCTTCCAGTGAAGTCAAGCCCAATGATTTCTGCAAACTAAAAACAAAAGGTCAATCTCACCTAAAAATGATATGTCCATAAACAGGTCCAGAGTCCATAGATATGTCTCTTAAAACTCACTGTGTTAGAGTAATATTCCTCCAAACTTCATGAATGTCTTCTTGTGTTATCTCCCGGCTATGAACCTGTACACTTTCTGGAACATCGGTGAGCTCTTCTTTGTTTAAGGGATCAATATTTTCCTAGAAATTACAGAGATTGTTTCTTGCATACAATTTTGAAAAGGATAATGACATTAGCTGCGCTCTCAAAAACCATGCGTGGATATCTTTACTATTACTAGAACGTGACCAATTCCAGCGATCTTTTGGAATGGTAAAATGCATCAAACATGCCCTTCATTCCTTTATTCAAAGTGATTTTAAGCTCATATGTTACAGCAAATATATAGGACAACATGAAATTCTTACCTGTGTTTCATCAAATTTCTTAGAACTTCGTCGATAAAAATTGGAGAATTTAAAAAAGCTCTCTCTTTCCTTGATTGACACACTTGCTGCTTTCTTTCTCATAAATGAAGGACGATATGGAATAATCTTCAAAGGAGATGTTGGGGGAAACCTTAGAACAATTCAAAGAAGAAATACATTTCAAAACAATACTTAGCTGGTGAATGAAAAAAATGGGCAGAAAATACAAGATTCCGTGCAGTTTATAGTACATCAGCTACCCATTTTTTTCATTGCCCAAAATGTTCTCTGCTGTGTTTCTCCAGTTCAAAATATTAGAATATGGATTTGTATTGTTGAATGAAATTTTTAATGAAAGTTTTAATGAAATGCATTATATTGTGAATCATAGATTATGGTCACAAAGCCTTTCAGAGTAAATTCACTGGAAAAAGTATTTGGAAATCTGCTGACGAATCAATGTTTCATTTCTTTTATTATATGAGGCAATATTCTAAATTAGATTGGATATAATATCGCTATCAGTCAACTACTGGGTTATTCAATGTACTGTAAAAGAAACTAAAGCGCAGGACAAATATATGCCTCCATTTAAAAAAAAAATATTGCTGATATTTTATGCACAGTCACGGAATCAGACAGTAAAGTAGGCAGGTGGCAATACTGCACTGAAGAGAAACACAGCTAGAGTATAAGCACACAAACAATTGGAAGGAACAAATCACACTAAAGACATCTGCACTTTTTTTAAATTCAAGGCTCCAGCTACACAGATTACTTTATTTCTACAGATCTACCTGGCTGTCCAAGATTATCGATAAGAATGCTGGCATTCTAGGTGGAAATACTTGCAGACAAGCACAGAACCCGAGGTACCTCTACCGTGCCATAGAGGGAGACAACGCAGAGCCACACTGTTGTCAATCCTTTAGATAAAATCACTTTCCTGGCCATATACAATTTCTTGCATTAGGAATTTGTCTTTTTGCATACCCCTGCTTGCTCTCCGTGAGACACACAGGCACACAGATGGGGAGAGAGAAGCTTGAGGTCAGAGTGCAGGGTCAGCCATTTATACAGCACCCCTGGAGCAGTTAGGGTTAAGGGCCTTGCTCAGGGGCCCAATGGAGTAAGATTTCTCTGCCAGCCACGGGATATGAACCGGCAACCTTCCAGCCACAGGTGCAGATCCTTAGCCACAGAGCCACCACTCTGCCCTTTATCACCAACTGCGACTACAAACACTACTCTTTAGATCTCCCACTCCCTTCTTAACCAAACAGAACATATTGACTCAAATTCAAAGGGTTTTATTGGCATGACCAATGAATTACAGTAAAGACTCGTTCAATCAAAGCCCTTTGGTATAAATAGCTTCTGGTTTCTGGCGCTATCTTTAAGGAAAACATCTTTTCAACAGCCTAAACCTTTTTCAATGCATCTTTACCATCTCTGCTTTTATCTTAACATCATATTCTCTAAGCTGTGTCTATGTCTCCCTGATCAGGACGTTGCTTTGGTATATCTGGAATAAAATGGTTAAATTGCAACAAGCTTTACAGGCTAAAGGATTTTTTTTTTTTTTTTTTTGCTGCAACCCTCCCTCCACATACACAAATGGGATGAATTAAAAAAAAACAGTGATATAAAATATTTGCCCTTGATTTATAGTTGGTCTCTGTCTTATACTGCACAAATAATTATAAATGACTTGTCTCAAGATTCAAATTAAACAACCCCACCATACTGTTTATTTGCTGGAACATTTGCACAAAGCTGCAACAGTTCAAACCTTTTTTTATCATGAATGTGCTAAATTTGCAGAAGAAAACAATCATTGCCTTTCTATGAACTGCAAAGCTAACACATTCATGTTAAAAAAACACTTTGTGAGATTAGTTAAAATGCTGAGGTGACTAAACGTTGGTGACCGCGCACTTAGTTTCTTAATTGTAAACTCTGCTTATTACTTATATCTGCAAAAACTGTGGGATAAAATGAAACAAAAAAACATATCCAAAACGTTTTTTTTTATCAATGTCCGATTCATGCATTTATAACATCAAGGCTTGATTTCTTCAATTCTTTTACTCTATGAGCTCCCTACCTCTCCTCTCAACAAGTTCCAATATGTTCAAAACTCTGCAGCTAGACTACTTACTCACACTAGACCTTGGCAGCATGTCACTCCCAAACTTAAGTCTCGACACTGGTTGTCTATAAACTCACATATTCAATACAAGATCTTGTTGCTGACTTTCAAGGCTCCGAACAATCCGGCTCCACATACATTTCTGAATTTCTGCATGTTTACACTTCCCCCTGTAGGCTCCATTCAGTTGAGGCTGGTCCTCTGCTCACTGTCACCAGGACTAAATCATGGACTGTTCATGACAGTGCCTTCTCCGTCGCTGCTCCAGTGTTGTGAAGTGACCGTCTTCAGACTTGACGAGAGATACCTTCTGTAACTCTTCAAATCCAAATTGAAATCTTGCCTTTTTACCAAGGGCTATGTCTAATTCCCTTCAGTCAATTTGTAAAAACCTGTATGCTTTCTCTTCTTCTTTTATTGTACTTTATTCACAATGTAAAGCGTCCTTGGGTTTGGAAAGATGCTTTATGAATAAGATATTTTTTTTTATCACCAACATGATCTCTAGGTGTTCCATCTACACTGAGGCACAGCGTGTAGACAAGCAACAAGAATCTGACAATGGGACTGTAATACATAAATATCCAAGCAAAAACCTATGCTGTCAAATTCAAAGAAAAGAAAAAAGGCTTTTCTGAATCCAAACAACAGGATGTGTCAAATTGCTACCATATGCCAAATAACAGCTGCTCACTAGTTAGACACAAATTCAGGCCATTTAAGAAAACCTATTAAGACGTGAAAGCCCTTTTCAATTACATGAGGAGGGTGAAAACCATTATCTCCCCTGCATTTACATTCTCGATTTTTTAGGACAAAGGACAGTTAGGTCCAGATTTCTCTTCACCAGACTATAAAAGGATCTCAGAAGCTGCAAAACAGAGCAGAAAACAAACCCTACCGAATTGGGGCAGGCAATATGTATCAACTCATACAATACGGAGCTCTGCAGTAGCCCCACTGTGCTGAGAACCTCCAGGAACATAAAAAAGCTGCAGGGGATTTTTACTTTGAGTAACACCCTCAGTTGAGAGGAAAAGCATTAAAATTCGAGTTCCGCCTACTCTTTCTATTTTAATATATATCTCACTACAGAAAAATAGGAGTTTAAGGTCCTATAAAATCAAAACCTCACTAACTTACACATGTATCCACCCATTTTCTTATCACTTGTTCCAATTCAGGGTTGTGGGGGAGCTGGAGCCTATCCCAACAAGCAACTGGTGCAAGGCAGGGTACACCCTGGACGCTACGCCAGTCCATCACAGGGCAGACACACAGACATGCCAAACTAGGGCCAGTTTTTCCAGTAGCCAATTGACCTACCAGTATGTTTCTGGACTATGGGCAGAAACTGAAGCACCTGGAGAAAACATGGGGAGAACATACGAACTCCATATTAATAATCACCCCAGGTCCTGAGAAGCTGATGAAAAAGGAAGTCTTGTCTTCAGGTTGCAGTGGGTCTAGGAGATCTGGGGTCAGAGACAGACTGCACCCAGGTTTTTTTGGATATAGTGTGATTTGAGATTTTTTTTAGATGCTTAGGTTTCTTAATTCATTTATGTGAATGAGTGTTATAGGTTGTTTTTGTAAAAAAAAGATAGGTGATGCATATTACCTAAAATTAATAGTTCTCTGTTGTTATTAATTTAACAGAATAATAACCCAATAAAACAAATGATTTAAAATAAAAGAACTGAATACTTGCCTACCATTGCACTACCAGGCCATCCCAAACATATACATTGTGTATCAAACTGTGTGTGTTTTGCTTGAGGCTTCTGCAGTTCTTGAAGAGTCTGAAATTGAGTGCATACCTGAAGAGCTGACTGTTGTCCTCCAGGTCTTCTGATCCCCATCTCCCCTTGACATCTTCGATCACATGGTTCTTTAGGAACTTCCTGAGCAGCTGGACGGTCTGTTGCCTGGTTACCTCCGGGCCAAAATTGCTATTGTTTCGGAGGAGCTCGTGTAACCAGTCCACAGCTGCTGCTGCAGTGAAACAGTTTCCATGCACTCTGAAATGCTGGCGGTGCTTTTTCAAAGGCATCCCCGCTCTGAAAAGCTTTGTGACCTCATTCCACTGTAAAGTGAAAAAGCGATGGTTACATTTAAATTATGGCAGCTACCTTCAAATTCCTGAATTTCTAAGATTCCTCTCCCTGTTCTCGCCATTTAACACCATAACACCACCGTTTTCATGGAAGGTTAAACAGAAGAGCATTACTGACCACTTCAGCACCATAACAGACAGGGGAAAGATGCTAACATAGCCGTGACACAAATGCGTGCAGAAAGTTCTTCATGTTATGTGAACATCTTAAAAAGCTGAAAAGATTTCTGAAATTCAATGCATCTCCTTCCAAACAAACGGTCTTGAAAGACATGAAACACAATTTCCGTTTATTCCGTTTACAAGGACCAAGAAAGGACGCATGCATTTAAAAGTCGAAAGTAAAAATGCATTTAAAAGTCGAAAATTAGAAAATACCCGACACAGTGAACAACAGCTACAGTAAGCAGATACCACTGATAAAATTACAGAACAACTATTGAAAAGCGTACAAATATGACTCGTATTACTGCATAAACCGCAAATAAAATGAATAATAAATTCGGTTATGTACAAACATAAAATACATATAGAACAACACCGAAAACAAAAACAAAATCAGCATATTGAGTACTAGATTTAAATCCCCGCAGTACAGTAGGAGTCTGTTGTCTCTGAGCGAGATTATTATCAGCCTTTACAGGAACTTCGGAAGACTAGCTCAGCTATCCACCCTAAACCCGTTAGAATACTGTAATTTTCGTTATCTAAACAACTCTTCCCACAATACAAGATACTATGCAGAGTAATTTCACCGCGTAATTAGCCCCATTATACAGGGCGTGCTTTAAAAAAGAAATACAAAAGTGAAAAACACAACAAATGTCGTTGTTAATAGGGTGCAAACGTGTAGTGCAGAAAGGCAACACCAGTCTTATCTTTGTTTTTTAATCGGTCTTACCAATTTCGTAGCCCTGTAAGGGCCTGGAGTGACGATGCGAGATTCCTGAAAATCCATCTTAAATATTCGATAGGGACGATTGCAGCCTTAATCGGAAGCACTCAGCTCAAAACCATAACCATCTCCCCCACCCACCCAGCAAGAGCTCCAGACAAACTCACAAACCATTCAACTGATGCGGACCGCAGTGTTTGAAATTGAGAGCGAGGCCCCGGAGTTCACCGATTGGAGGACAACAGGGTCATGTGACCGAAAATAGAACGTGGAAACTTGCGACAACTTTGCAACAAAATACAAGGTTCCCCGGAAACGAACTTCCGGTATCACAAAGTTATAATCTTCTCTATGGCGTGATATATTTTGTTTCTGACGAGTGTTTTTTTATACAGACTTTGAAAGGAAATAAACAAAAGACCGTAAACAGTAGTTTCTTTCTTTTTTTTCTTCGCTTGTTTTTCATGTCCTCTCTCAGTACTTCAGTTAATTTTCACTTGAATATTGAATGTGCAACTGACCGAGTTGTGATAGGAATTGGTCAATTAGAATAGGAAGATGGAAAATATGGCTTTTGGATAATATTATGTGTGTAATTCATAGAATAAATAGAAAGCGAAGGCTATCACATTTAGGATCGATTGGCAGGAGCTGAGTCTTAACGGGAACAAAGAGGATTCGTAGAACATGGCGATCTGTGGTTCGCCGACACTTCCTTTACTGTATTTTCTTTTCATGCGTTCAAAATAATAATAATAATAATAATAATAATAATAATAATAACCAACCAGAAAAGGGCATTTTCATTTTTTGTTTATTTCACTAAAATAATATTTTTAACCAATTTCCTTGAAAATCTCTCAATTTAATCGGTGAATTATTCTCGCTAATCTTTATTTGCAGAATGGTCAAAGCAAGGGCGCAACACCCGTATTAGTCTGTGCTCTCTTTTTACTGTTAATGCTAAGGGGCTGGAATGCTAAAAACGGCCAATTTGGCTTCAAGGTTGAAATCTTAATCTAAAGTAGATATGCTATGCAATGCTGGCTGTTCCTATTTCCAGTACGTCTCAACGATATGTATGGAATGCAAAAAATGGTCCCTATCCCAGTGTAAGACGTGCACTGGTATCTGCTAAACGTGGAATTCTGCAATGGACACGAAATGACAGAAGTGGCAGTAGGGAGCTATCTTTACTTGAGTTATGTATATAACAGCCAGTGCTTTTGTTGGCAGTCATCACAGATCGAGAGGAACAGGTTAAGGTTTTTTTAATGCTGAGAAGAAAAGAGGCACAGCGTTACAGTTGTGGAGATCGAGTGACACACTTTGTCTAGACACTCATCAATTACCACACAGTCAGGGGCCACATATTAGGTTGTGTGAGGGTCCTGAGCAGGCTGAGACCAGGCCTGGAACAGAGGGACAGTTCACTGTCACACCTGGCAATTCAAACAAGTAGCCCCCAGCAGTGTATGACTTACTACTTTTGTGATCTTCTGGACATGCCTCCCACTCATTCAAGATCTGGTGTTTTAGTGTGTCACAGGAGAGTCTGGAGAGTGGATCAGCTCAGCCAGTAGAGGGTGCTCTCTCCTCCTCTGCCCTGTTTATGTTGCACATGACAACAAAGGTGCAGGGGACATAAAAGAAAAAAAAAATGTGTGTGACTGTGGATGCCAGAGACAACTGAAAGACTGGAAGGGTTTTTCCTTCTTCAGGATTGTGGAAGTAAGCATGGCTGGTAGAGCGAACTGAACCATGTAATTCTTCTTGGGGAGTACAGGGGGTGACAGTGCAGATTTTGATTTGAGGATGACTTGTTGGCTTTTATTTTGGAATGTAATGAACAGAGACAAGGTCTGGGAGGTCTGTAAAGAGCACTGTCTTTGCTCTTCTGGTTACTGTGGAATATGCTACTAGTTGCTTTTGTGTGCGTGCCCTTTGTGGACACTTTTTAGTAGTACATTGTGATATATTATTGTAATAATTAGTATCTGGAAGAATAAAATTACAGTTATTGCACCTACATGTCTTATGTTGTTCTTGAGTGTGCCGATGGTTCTGGGGGATCTGATAACCTGTGTTAGACCAGAACAATTCCTACATAATGTAGTCTGCTACAGTACCTGCATAGGTATCTTCAGCTCACACCTGAAGAAGGCTCCATGGCCAAAACGTTGTGCTTTCTTTCTTCTCTTCTCAGCATGGAATAAACCTATTACTTGTTCCTTTGCAGCCTACGCATGCTGACGCAGCTACCCACCTGAACTAGGTATTTTCATACTATATTAATGAAAGTTAGTTCAGAATTCATTTTGTGCAAAAAAAAAATGGATCACAGCAATTTACTTTGTATATTGAATTTAAAATGTTGTTGCAGTCTAAAAATGAAAAAGTAAAGAATGTTATGGGGGTGAAAGAATGACTTTCATTACACAGAAAAGGAGGCCATTTATTCCATGTAGTTTGTTAGTTGTCAAGAACGTGGCGAAGAGCTGCATGCCTGAGTCTGAATACCTAAAGCAGAGACAGTCAATCCTGGTCCCGGGTTTCTTTTAAGAATCCTCGAGGATCCTGGTTGAGATCCTTAGATGAATTACCGACCTAATTGACTAGATGGGCTGAAAGTCCTCATTTTTTAACCTAAACTACGTTTATTCCAGAATTACATTTGCCCACCCTTGCCTTAAAGCAATGCTTAAAATTGTGCTGGGCCAAAGATGTCAACTTTAATTACCTTTTTTTTCTTGTGTCTCAATGATTACAAATGGGATGCACATGGGATTTGATAAACATAAAATATGTAGCAACAGGAATATAATGTATGATATACTGTAATAGGATATAATGTAGCAGTCATTTCACAGGCAATAACTTATATTCTTAAAACACAAGGGTAAGTTTGTATTCATTGAGTCAGGTGTATTTGGAGCTCTTATCACATAAAAATGAAGGTTAATGATGGAGGGTGTCGCAGTCTGTCATCTAAGAGTCTCCAGTCCAGACATTTTTAAACAATTGTCAGGCTGTATGGCTCCTTTTGCCTCTGAGTAGTAGCCAATAATTTCACCTCCTGAGTTCATTACATTCAGACAGACCCCCCTCCCATCAGATCACAGATGAATTTCTCAGAGAAGCATCTTTCTGAGAAGGACTGTGATTCACATGGTGGGTCTCAGACCTGAGAAAGCAGGACACAATTGCACACACCTTTAGGGTTTGATTCTCAATGCAAGATTTGTATACTGTATCTGTGCCAAAAATATTTAGAAATCCACTGAAAATCCATAAATGCCATTAAAATAGGCCCATTTAAATTTATTTGCATGATTACATTTTTAATAATTAATTAATTGCTTACACTTATATACAGTAGCGCTTTTCTGGACACTCCACTCAAAGCGCTTTACAAGTAATGGGGACTCCCCTCCACCACCACCAATGTGCAGCATTGACCTGGATGATGTGACGGCAGCCATAGTGCGCCAGAACGCTCACCACACATCAGCTATCAGTGGGGAGGAGAGCAGAGTAATGAAGCCAATTCATACAGTGCCTTGCGAAAGTATTCGGCCCCCTTGAACTTTTCAACCTTTTGCCACATTTCAGGCTTCAAACATAAAGATATAAATTTTTTATTTTATGTGAAGAATCACCAACAAGTGGGACACAATTGTGAAGTGGAACGAAATCTATTGGATTTTTGAAACTTTTTTAACTAATAAAAAAATGAAAAGTGGGGCGTGCAAAATTATTCGGCCCCCTTGCGTTAATACTTTGTAGAGCCACCTTTTGCTGCGATTACAGCTGCAAGTCGCTTGGGGTATGTCTCTATCAGTTTTGCACATCGAGAGACTGAAATTCTTGCCCATTCTTCCTTGCAAAACAGCTCGAGCTCAGTGAGGTTGGATGGAGAGCGTTTGTGAACAGCAGTTTTCAGCTCTTTCCACAGATTCTCGATTGGATTCAGGTCTGGACTTTGACTTGGCCATTCAAACACCTGGATACGTTTATTTGTGAACCATTCCTTTGTAGATTTTGCTGTATGTTTGGGATCATTGTCTTGTTGGAAGATAAATCTCCGTCCCAGTTTCAGGTCTTTTGCAGACTCCAACAGGTTTTCATCCAGAATGGTCCTGTATTTGGCTGCATCCATCTTCCCCTCAATTTTAACCATCTTCCCTGTCCCTGCTGAAGAAAAGCAGGCCCAAACCATGATGCTGCCACCACCATGCTTGACAGTGGGGATGGTGTGTTGAGGGTGATGAGCTGTGTTGCTTTTACGCCAAACATATCGTTTTGCATTGTGGCCAAAAAGTTCGATTTTGGCTTCATCTGACCAGAGCACCTTCTTCCACATGTTTGGGGTGTCTCCCAGGTGGCTTGTGGCAAACTTTAGACGAGACTTTTTATGGATATCTTTGAGAAATGGCTTTCTTCTTGCCACTCTTCCATAAAGGCCAGATTTGTGCAGTGTAAGACTGATTGTTGTCCTATGGACAGACTCTCCCACCTCAGCTGTAGTTCTCTGCAGTTCATCCAGAGTGATCATGGGCCTCTTGGCTCCATCTCTGATCAGTCTTCTCCTTGTCTGAGCTGAAAGTTTAGAGGGACGGCCAGGTCTTGGTAGATTTGCAGTGGTCTGATACTCCTTCCATTTCAAGATGATCGCTTGCACAGTGCTCCTTGGGATGTTTGAAGCTTGGGAAATCTTTTTGTATCCAAATCCGGCTTTAAACTTCTCCACAACAGTATTACGGACCTGCCTGGTGTGTTCCTTGGTCTTCATGATGCTCTCTGCGCTTTCAACAGAACCTTGAGACTATCACAGAGCAGGTGCATTTATACAGAGACTTGATTACACACAGGTGGATTCTATTTATCACCATCAGTCATTTAGGACAACATTGGATCATTCAGAGATCCTCGCTGAACTTCTGGAGTGAGTTTGCTGCACTGAAAGTAAAGGGGCCGAATAATTTTGCACGCCCCACTTTTCATTTTTTTATTAGTTAAAAAAGTTTCAAAAATCCAATAGATTTCGTTCCACTTCACAATTGTGTCCCACTTGTTGGTGATTCTTCACATAAAATAAAAAAATTATATCTTTATGTTTGAAGCCTGAAATGTGGCAAAAGGTTGAAAAGTTCAAGGGGGCCGAATACTTTCGCAAGGCACTGTAGATAGGGGATTATTAGGAGGCCATGATTGGTAAAGGCCAATGGGAAATTTGGCCAGGACGCCGGGGTTACACCCCTACTCTTTTCGAGAGACACCCTGGGATTTTTAATCTGGGTTGGTATGGTCTCAGGAGAGCTGCGATACCTAACAACCTTCTTATAGCTCCAGGTAGCTCTCTGTTACACTGAGTTTTTTCTTTATTTATTTCTTTCCTTATTCTCTCCATATTCCATTTCTTTTGCTTTATTATTCGTTGGTGTTACTCTTGCCTGTAGTAGTATGATAACAGTAATGGGAAGAATAAGAGTGGAGTGTCCAGCAATTATTATTTTTTAGAACATTATGATAGAATATTCATTACTACATGACAAGAAGGTGGCACAGAGTTGTGCTTAAGTACAGCATCACCAGTATGCTTGGGCATCCTGGTAGTCCATTCTCTGCTAAATGTTGCAGCACTTGTGTCCTATTCCACAATAAGGGATCATCTGGATCTCTCCCATCATATTTTTTCATTTCCAGTTTGAGAAATAAGCAGTTTAAATAAGGAATTCTGTGTGATCGATTCTCAGTGTGCAAGAGAATAAGCTTCTGTGACTTCTACTGCACTTTCAAGGTTAGGCATATTAGTCTTTAGTTATCTTGACCAAGGATAATAAATAACAGAAATCGCTGTTTTCAAATGGCTCTCTGACCCAGTTGTCTGTCTGCAATATTTAAGATGCTAATCAGGCCACTTCAGTGAAACTAATCTAAAGGACAAATTAGGATTTAGAACATAAAATACTCTTCTAATAATGAAGCACTAAGGAAAAATAAATAGCTTTAGTAAAAATATGTCTGGATTCATAGCTGTAAACTGGCAAGCAAGAGTGGACAGACTGGATTCTGCTCATTTATGACCTTTCTTTTATTGAAGAGGATTACAAAGTAGCCTGTTTTTTCCTGTTCCAGAAAGGAAAATCCTTGCAATTGCTTGGTTCTGTATGCAGCTTGCAGAGCACCTGGCTTATTTCAGAAAGGCACTACAGATGTGCTGGGTAAATCTTAATTAAAACATACACAGCTTACATTTTTAAAGGGATTTTAAAGCGAATTATTACAGGAATAAATTAAAACAAGACAGAAGCGCAGACACTGGCTGGAGAGAAGTAGTAGCAGTTGTGAAGCAGTTCACAAAGACCTCCAGAAGAGAGCAGGAGGACTGTTGCAATTAAGACATACCTGTAGAAATACAACTTCCCAGTCTCACTATTTTAGTATATATCCCCTTTAAAATATTACGCTGCTGCACAAAAGTCTTAGATATTTCTAATAGTTGTACACATTTCTATTTATATTTTTTTTTCTTCTTTTAGCGTTGTTTTCAGACACTAGTTAATCCCTTATAGTGTTGTTTTTATAGTATAAAAAATGTTCTTTTAAACTACATGGGTATATGGAAAGCAACATTTAACAATGAGCTGAATTTGTAAATTTGGGGGTTTGGCTGTTACAACATGTCACATGTGTTGCTCATGTATAGTTTACCTTGAGTTGTTATGATCAAAGTTTTGAAGATGCTGTTCAATGTAGCTTAAAGATTTATAAAATGATGAGCTTGATTTCTCCTGGTCCCAAAGCGTCAATCAGGACCCTATGCAGATGGTAGAATCTGGAAGGGAGTGAAACAGACACGGGGGAGAGCAGACTGGGAACTGGGCTGGTAGACGAACAGGGGGGCGTGTTGATAGTGCACTGGTGCTCGGGGGGGATGGTCCAGGCGAGCAAGTCCAAAGGGAGTCCAAAGGGAAATCCAGGGTGAAAGCAAGAGTCCAGAACCGGACAATCCATCCATGACAGACAAGACAAAAGTTAAAAACCGGAGCGGGATCCGGTGTAGGGATGGGGAGTGAAAAAGGGTTAACAGGGCCAGACGCTCCAAGCCCCGGACCCAGATGGTCAGGACGCCGTTGTGAAGCCGTTGCCGTCGGGTCTCTCCTGGACCTGCTGGTAGGCGGCCTTCCAGGCGTCCATCTACCAAAGCTGAGCCCAACATGGTAGGAGCGTCTGTCTTATAAAGGGAGGGGCTGGAATAGGAGTCAGGTGCACGAAATCAACGAAAATGGGAAAGAGCTGCTAATCCCAGCTAAAATGTATATTGACAGGCAAAACATATGTAATTGTAAAAAATAGCTAGTGGAGGCATGAAGTAAATATACAGTATAACATACATTGGAGCTTCTGATCCTAAGATTTTTGTGGAGCAGGGTAGGCTTCATTTCAGAGATCCTCTGGAATTAAAGAAATCCCCCACTGACCACTGCACTTGAGTTCTTCATTAACTTTGAAAAAAGGTGATTTTGCTGCCCTTTATATTGCAGGAGTGTTTTCTGTGTTCCATTGTGGCTACATTTAGAATACTTAAAGATAACCTAACTGTTTCCAGATTAATACTTATTGTTTAGCTTGTTTAAGTTAGGTGGGTTATCTGAGAAAATGGATGTTCAATATGGATGTGGATGCCGTAAAGACTCAGGTTTGCAGACTGCCAAATCTCACTTCAGTCACAGAAGGAGCTGCAGAAAATTACTTTAGACATAAGAAAACATGACTACAGCTTGGCTGTATTATTTGGGATTTCAAGACTCACATGCTAATTTGGATCCATGAAATGAAATCACCAAACTGTTGTTAACTTACCCTGTGAATTAGGTTTCACAAAGCACCTAAGAATGAACCTCAAATCGTTACCTTAGTTTAAGGAAAAAGTATTCAATATTTATGGCACTGAATTCCTACAGAACTTAAGATGTTTATCACAGCCTACTCAGCCTCTTTCTCTCGCCAAGTTTTTTCTTGCTCTCAATTGTTAAAGCAAGCCACAAGGCTGGAGGAAAGCCTTTGTAATGAGGTTTCATGAAACTAAACACAGCCCCCAAGAGTCCAGACTAATGGAGTCCAAAGTTATTTATATTCACAAAGGATGAAGCAGGAAGATATTAGCAAATAAATGATAGATCTCTACAGGGAGATGTACTTAAAAAGACATTCACAAATGTTCTAGGGGTAACTAAGGAGAGGCTAATCTGTTTCCTGTGACTAGTTAAGACACCACTGTATAGTGATGTTGTCCTGTACAAGGTTTGTATAGCTTTGGAATAAGATGTCATTGATAACAATAAGACAAATGTGTAACAGCTGGAAGAGGAAATAAAAACATAACAGCTGTTTCACTTAAATAAGCACATACTAAAAGGTTTAGAGTTGTGATACAAAATCTTTTACCATCGCAGACATTGACAAGCCTGGAGGAATTTGAGGTGTGGTGTGGTCTGACAGGTATTGCTATCAATTCTGTTCTGGACCGACTGACAAGCCTGACAAGTGCAGCTCTCCACTGGCTGGGTTTTGATCAACAGCTGCTCACAAGCAACTCTGGCTTCAGAGACGCACACAGCCAGTACCTCAGGTAGTAGTGGATTCTGTTGTCCCAGAAGATCAGGTCAGCTGGAGGATTCAGAACTATCCAGGGTTAACACCTTCTGTTACAGGCTCAGAACCCTGTTTTTATTTGCATTGAGTAAACAAGTAGCCTTGGACCTAAAATGATTAGTAGCTGCTATAAAATGACTTTATCTTCAGTGTGAAAACCAAATATGTGCTAAAACCACACAAAATCCAATAATTGACTGAAAGATGAAATAAAAAAGGGTGGTACAACATAAGTGACAGACAAGCTTGCTGTTCAGAATTGAACTCTGTTAGAGTGGTAAATGTGTCACTCAATATTTAGGACAGTATGAAGACGGCTCAAGCTTGATTGACAGTGTACTTATTTAGTTGGGTAAATTAATATAGTGATTCTTTTCTGGCAGTCTATACTGTGCATGCAGATATATATTTCTATAGAAGACCAAAAAGAACACCAGACTTGGGTTATTGATGTTAAAAATGTCTTAAGCTCTAAGTTCTCTAATTGCTTTCAGCTTTGTTGGAGTGTTTATGTTTCCACTGTTTAAAGCAATTAGAGGACATTTTGTGCATGTTTTCTAAAAGACATCCTGTGTCTGTACAGGAATTTGAAGAGAACTTAATTCCATTTATCTCTGTCACCTCAGTGAAACAATCAAAAATGAGCTGAGACTTGTTTTTTTAAGAATACGCTTTGACAGGCATTGGAGAGCAGACCGTCTGGTAAACATTGTGAAGAATACAAATGGTTCCTTTGACAGAAAGAGCTGCAAATCACACATACTGTAGGTCTGGTGCTGTGATGTGATGGGAACAAAGGCTGTTTTCAGTTTGTACTTCGAATGTTCAGAAAACCAGGCTTATCACTGTTTAAAACTACACAGCTCTTGTGTATTTGTTAAAGATGTGGAATAAGTAAATTAATGCATATAATGGAAGTTTGTTTTCATTTAATAGTTACCAGTCATGTACTGTAGGTAAATGTTTAGTAGAAAGAGACACTAAGATTCTATTTTAATTTACTAGCTTTCCTTACACAGTTAAATTGGGAATTGGATCCTGGTGTGCATGATTTACAATGTTAATACTCTTAGCAATTCTGACAAGTAATCTTTATTTTATTTACATTTATCAAATATATAGCAAATAGAGACTTTACTCATGGGGCTTCTCAGAAGGAATGATTTTGAATCATTTTCTCTAGTGGATAGTAGACATTTTACAATTGTTAGTGAACAGACAAATGCCTACTATGGAGTAAAAACTAGCGTTGATTGAAGCTTTACTGCCTGGAGAGATTGATGGCTAATTACAAAGTGCAGGTAATCAGAACGCTTATGCTTGAGGAATATCAGTTTTTATTTTTTAAACAGTACAGAAATAAAAATCAAGAAGTTCATTTAAGTAAATAGCAAAATGAGATGGCTCGCCTCTTCTAGCGGTAAACAAACAATTATATTAAATTACTCACAACCAGCCAAATCATAGAGTACTACAATCTGGCTCAAAACATTATCTAAACACATGAGAAACCATCAGAAAAAAAAGAAGAATGTGAGTCTAATTACTCCTTTAATAATACCCAGCAGTCAAATGGGTTTTGAAATGAATCTTTTCCACATGACGGATAACCAAAAAGTATTAGGCAACAGGACTTACAAGCAGAACATGGAGAAGAGGTACAGTAGCCCTCCAGAGAAGAAAAATGCATGAAAAAGAACACAAGAAAATACTGCAAAGGCTGTATTGGAAAGGGAGGATCTTCAATATCTCACTGGGATGATTACTAATAATAATGGAAGAATGACACTGAATTGAGTTCTAATGGCATACAGTGAACATGAAGAATTCTGTTCCTTATAGTTTCATTCCAACCAATATTTCAGGGACCTAATTTATCGTCATCTCCTGGTTAACTAGAAACAAGCTCAGTTGGCTATTTCTCTCCATGTTCCAAAATAGAGCATCAGCAATAGAATCAACAGCATAAACTACCAGCAAATCAGCCACTTTCATTTTTAAATAAAAATACAATTCTGAACAAACCCATTTAATTACCCAAGCTCTCCAGCTGGAGCTGCCACCAATAAAGACATCTCATGATAGAATCTGACATTTTTGGTCTAACATAATTGTCACAACATTCCAGGAGCCTGCTTCATCCCTGTGAGTAAAGGGCACTCGCTTTTCTTTCTCTGCACGATGTTTGTGGACAAAATGGGAAACGTGTTACAAAATGAAGAGCAATGATGTCTTTTCGTTTACCAATGTGGTCTTGAAAAAACTGTACAGGAGCTTTAAATGTTTAAATTCTGTAAGAATACAACTCAAAGAACTGTGCTTTAAAGGTACAGTATGTAGCTTTATAATATATATAATGATATGGCCAGCAGCCATATCACCCTGCAACTCACAACTGGCAACCCACTGAAGCTAAGCAGGTGTGAGCCTGGTCAGTACCTGGATGGGAGACCTCCTGGAAAAAACTAAGGTTGCTGCTGGAAGAGGTGTTAGTGGGGCCAGCGGGGGGCGCTCACCCTGCGGCCCATGTGGGTCCTAATGCCCCAGTATAGTGACGGGGACACTATACTGTAAACAGGCGCCGTCCTTCGGATGAGACGTAAAACCGAGGTCCTGACTCTCTGTGGTCATTAAAAATCCCAGGGCGCTTCTCGAAAAGAGTAGGGGTGTAACCCCGGTGTCCTGGCCAAATTTCCAATTGGCCCTTACCAATCATGGCCTCCTAATAATCCCCCTCTATGAATTGGCTACATTACTCTGCTCTCCTCCCCACTGAGAGCTGATGTGTGGTGAGCGTTCTGGCGCACTATGGCTGCCGTCGCATCATCCAGGTGGATGCTGCACATTGGTGGTGGTGGAGGGGAGTCCCCATTACCTGTAAAGCGCTTTGAGTGGAGTGTCCAGAAAAGCGCTATATAAGTGTAAGCAATTATTATTATTATTATTATAATGACCTGCAGTGGTATCGACATTCAGCATGCCTCACATCCAAAGATAGTGTTCAAAAGAATCTGCCAAAAGTATAAGAATTTTTAAAAATCAAACTAAGTAGCAAAATCACTACTGCCTCTCCTTTAAATTAATCATTGCTGCTTCTTTATTTTTAGAATAATTATGACCACCTTTACAGCATGTTTCTAGCGTGATGTATTCAAGGCTTTGATCTGGAAGTCAGAAAGGCGTACAGCATACTCAGTTCTTATGACTGTTTTTCAGTCTAAGCATTACCATTGTCTGAATGTCTCATTCTAAAGGCATTGTCCACGTCTTCTTTCTGTGCTCATCTCACTGCTCAGAAATTAGTGGTAATTAATATAAATTGGTCTAAAAAGCAGACCAGCAGACAGCATCATCTCTGCGAAGGAATGAGTTGAGCTTAAATCCACATTGAGAACTAAAAAAATATTAGCTGTTCTAAAGGAAATTTGAGGTGGGGTAGGAAAGATGAAACAAATGAGGAAGGTTGGGGACTAATAAAAAAACGAGTAAAGAATCCCAGGGAAAAGTGGAAGGCAGAGATCTGTAAGTGAACTGAGGAATTAAAAAAGATGTGAGGGCTCCTGAGGGGAGCATGGTGGTGCAGTGGTTAGCGTTGCTGGCTTATAGAGCTGGGGCCCTGTGTTCAATTCAAGAGATGGGGTACTGTCTGTGTGTAGTGTGTCTGTTCTCCCTGTGTTCATGTGGCTTTTCTTCAGATGCTCCTGTTTCCTCCCACAGTTTAAAGACATACTTGTATTTTAATTGGCTTCTGGCAAAACTGGCCCTGGTGTAAGTGTTTGTGTCTTTGTGTGCCATGTGATACACTGGGCTCCCCTGCCACCCTACATTGGATAAAGTGTTTAGAAAATAGATGGACTGCTGTTCTAACAAGTTCGGTGAAATAGCGGGGCATCCTTCTTCCTGTTTCACCAATGTAAATGGCAGGGTACTTGATGCAAGAAATGCCCCTTTCTCACATTGTCTCTCATTGGTCTTCTTCAGCCTAAACATTTACCCCAGTTCTACTTTCTCTCATTTTCCTCAACAGAACTGAAAGCATTAATTTAACCTCTGATTTCTCTTTTCTCTTTTGAATGCACCCACTGCCCCTTGCTCTAATTTCTCCTGAAGAATGTTTGGTTTGAGATGTGGAAGAAGAAAAGTTTGTCTACGTATCTTATGCTACACAAATAAAAAAATAATTTAGACTGGATAGCTACCACCTCCCCTCAGTTCCTATTTCTTACGTACAGAATCTTACTTCATTGTACCAAGTAAAAATGATTTTTAAAACTGTTTAACACCTGTAATTTGGCGGCCTCTAGGGGCAGGTCTTGATTACAGACGTCTAATATAGGACAATTTTCCACACCTGACAGGATTTTCTGTTTAATAATAATAATAATAATAATAATAATAATAATAATAATAATAATAATAATAATAATAATGTTTCTTTATTAGCCCTATACAATTTCTTGCATTAGGAATTCGTCTTTTCGCATACCCCAGCTTTTCTCCATGGAGACACAGACACACAGACAGGGAGAAGCTTGGGGTCAGAGCACAGGGTCTGCCATTGTTTAGATTCAGGGTTTGCATTGAAAATTATCTCTTGAGACAGAATTCTTCAGCAACAAAAACAAAGAAGGCCCTGCAGTGAGATAACATTGAACCTGCTTGTAGCTGCTAAGGATCCCACGTTATGTTTTGAAATAATAAGTTTGCTAATCCTGGATTCCTGGAAAAAAAAATTAATTAAACTTATTCTTATTCTATCCTGTTTTGCTTTTCCCCCAGTAGTTTAACTTTTCATGGCACAATTTTTTGTTTTGTGTGAAAAAAATAAGTGAAAGTGATTAATCAACATTTCTTATGTGATATCATTGTTTAATTGGAACCAAAGGGTATATATTAATCTATTCAGTGTTTTATAAGACACAGAAGCGTAGGTGGAAGTGACATGAGGTAGAATAAAACAAAAATTAAGAAGCAGTGTATATGAAATAATAATTGAATCCCTAGTTTACTTTGCACAATAAGGGGGGTAATATAGAATTACCCCCCTAATATAGAATAATATAGAGTTACCCAACAATTGGGTAACAATTAAACAAGGAGTTAGTTTGGGCAGCCCCGCCCTTTATAATGATCAGAACATTTGAGAGTTTGGCTTTAACCACACAGGTTAGTGGAAAGTATCATGCCAGGATCAAAAGTTTCAACATTTCAGAGGATCTCAGAAAAGGTCAAGTTGATGCACATCAGTCAGGATGGTGTACTATTTCTAATAATCTGGGGCTCCATCAATCCAGTGACGGACAGTCTTCGAATTGAAAATATTCCAGACTATCCAGGAGAGGTCATCCTGTCAACAACTGTTAAGAAAGAGAAACATCATCCAGGAAATCAACCAGAAAGTCACACAATCCACAGCAACATTCAAAAATCTCACTGTGGCTGATGTCAGTGATTATTCCTCTATCATTGGGAGCAGCATTCTTATTGTGCATTTGTTGGCTGTTTCAAAACTTTGAGTAAAAAAAAAAGGAGTACATTTGATTGGTGATTCTTGAATTACTCTACTTTAAAAACAATTTTTTGTAGGGATTGGATTGCGTTGCATGCATGTCAGGCAGTAGACAAATTATCAGTATTTACTATGCTAATTTAGTCCTCTGTGAATGTGTAGATGTGGCCAATTTGTTCACTTCAGGTCAATCCAGAGTGAATTATCATGCAAATTGTTTTAATTCACTTTTTAAAAATGCTTTATAGTCACTTGGCAAAAAGAGCGAATCCAGGTTTTTGCTGAATACTGTTTGAAGCATATTTTGGGGTCATATGGCAAGTGCCAGCTTCTTAGATTTAGAGCAGCTGGTGCTCATTGAGGCTAATGGTTTTTTTTAGTCTCCATGAAGGATGCTTTTCCATCTTTTGAGTAAGAGTTCACGTAGTCTTGTGCTAAAACTAAAAAGTTTGTCTTTCACATCTTTGTCTTTTGCAGGAATTGGGTTTCTAAGCAATAGTTACTTTGAAAGCAGTAGGGAAAAAAATCCTCTTCCTGACTCTGTCGTGGCGATGCAAGTTCATCTTTTTAATTTTAATGAACTGCAGGTATATTGTTTAGATGGATGGTAACTAATGAGACCATGAATAGGTGGGTCTCATTCACTTATCCCGAATGATTCAGCTTGCAATGAGCTCATTTAAAGGGATCTCGCTTTGTCAGTGGAGTTGCAAGGTCTTGTATTTTTGCAGTGTCCGTGTCTTGTACAGTGAGTGAAGTTGAATTGTCATAGTAGCCTAAAACTAAAATGAGAGAAGGCTGAACCAGATCAAAGCTGCCCTCATGAAAGGAGCAGGGAGCTACCTGTTCGGAATCTGGATGAACGAACACTGTGAACTTGCTGTAGTTGAGGAGCTCATCATGTGATGCACAAAGTAAACGGCAGTGAATCCAAGCAACTGTCTTTATGCCCAAAGAGCACTGCGATATGTCAGGATTTGTTTCCATTCGTGACTGCGTTTGGTTATATAAAATCATCCAAGCCTTAGGTTATTCTAGAAAATGTCTCAAATCATTTGTCTTCATCTTATAGTTGAATAAAAAAAAACATTTGTTTCAAGTTATATGAACCCTTTTTTATTCAAGACTCACCCAATTTAGAGTTGCCAATTGTATGTTTTCTCAGGGTGACCACACAAGGTACTAAAGAAACATAGACAGGGTCAAATGGACTGTGAGAGTCTGGAAAAAGCTAACCAAGTGTGCTATTGAAGACAACACCCTGGCTTCTTTCAAGAAACACCTGGATGAGGTCATGGGATTAATTAACTACTAACTACAAAGCTGATTATAGATTGGTGGAATGGCCTCCCATCATTTGCAACCTTTCTTACATTCCTCTGGCCTGCTCAACCTTCAGGCTACAAGATCTGCTGCAATATACATAATAATACTGCTGCGATAATACATACAACATACATAAGCCTGTGCCTCACTTACATCGCAGAAATCCTATAGCTTCCTTGTAACATGGAGAGGTCTCAGATTCTAAGGGAGCTGAAGGTGAGATGTGACAGATCAATCCTAGTCCTGATTCTGGCAATGCTGAGCAGGTTGTGTGCCATCTCTCATGGAACCCTGGGTCACGTAACTAGGACTTAGCTAGTTACGTGACCCAGGCTGGCTGATAGGGCTCAGCCTGCTGCTTGGAGTGAAGGCCCCTACCATCTGAACCACCCAGGAGCCTGCCTTTTCAAAACCCCTAGGCAGCCCAATATTAAACAGAGAGAGTAGGACCTCATCTGTCACAGCAATACATTATAAACAATTTTATGATGATGTGTGCTTTACAGCAGAACAACTACTCCTGTCTCAAAGAAAACACATGCCACTTATGGAAAGAAGTCAGTGTGAATTGAAGATGTTTAGTCTGGGTTTCATGGCCTTCATGTTCTCTTAGAACAATATTGTGTAAAGCAGGGCTCAGAGATGAAAGGAAGTTAACACACAGCCATTGGCAATTCTACTCCATTGAGGTGGGTAGACAAATCTCAGGTATTACAACAAAGCTGCACTCAGTTGTGATGGTCTTTGAATTTATTTTAGATCACAGTGGATTAATATTGATGTAATTCATAAGAAGAGAGTGTATACTAGTTGCTTCTATGTATTCAAATCTCAGTGTTTTCAAACTGCTTATGCACTGTAGGGTCTTTTACTGGTAGTGCAGAGCACTGGGCCTTATTTCTTTAGGAAACCTTTAATAGTTCATTGCCAATAATTACCAATAATTATTAAAGGATCCCCTAGTACTTCATATGTAGGAGAGAACATACTTTCTCCACAACTGAAGTGCACCACATTAAAATCAGAAATCTCTGGGACTTGAGAAGCACTGAATAAATCGAGTAACTGTATGTGTTTTGTATTTTGTGTTGCTTTAAAAAAAACACTATTGTTCCAACCCCCAAAAAGACAAAAGTGACATGCCTGAATGATTACCGCCCAGTAGCATTAACATCTGTGGTGATGAAATGCCTGGAGAAGCTGGTGTTGTCACACATCAACTCCTCCATCACAGAGTCCCTGGACCCGTTGCAGTTCGCCTACCAGAAAAACAGATCAGTGGATGATGCTGTCTCCCTGGCTCTGCATACAGCCTTGGAACACCTGGACACTAAGAACTCGTATGTGAGAATGCTGTTTGTGGACTACAGTTCAGCATTCAATTCCATCATACCCAGTCAACTGGTGACAAAGCTCAGAGGATTAGGTCTGTGCAACTCTGTCTGCAACTGGCTGCTGGACTTTCTTATCGAGAGACCACAGGTGTGGCGGATAGGCAATAAAACATCAACACCACTCACCCTGAGCACTGGAACCCCACAAGGCTGCTGTCTGAGTCCAAGGTTGTACTCCCTATTTACTCACGACTGCACAGCAAGACACAGCAACAACTGCATCATTAAGTTTGCCGATGACACCACTATAATAGGACTGATCAGTGATGATGATGAGTCCACTTACAGGGATGAAGTTGTGCAGCTGTTTAGGTGGTGTCATAGCAATAACCTGGACTTGAACATAAAGAAAACAAAAGAGCTAATAGTGGACTTTCGGAGACACAGGCCACACACTCACAGCCCACTCAGTATTGATGTACAGTCACCAGCTTTAGGTTTTTGGGAATTCACATCTCTAAAGATCTAACCTGGACTGTGAACACTGACTCTATCATGAAGAAGGCTCAGCAGCGCCTTTATTTCTTGAGGTGCCTCAAGCGATGGGGGATGCCAATACATGTGTTGGTGAACTTCTACCGCTGCACTATCGAGAGCGTCCTCACCAACGGGATCACCGTGTGGTATGGCAACACCTCTTCGCGAGAAAGAAAGGCACTGCAGAGAATGGTCAATATGGCCCAGAAGATCATCGGCTGCGGTCTCACCGAGATTAAACAGCTCTATGAGGACCACTGCCGTGGTAGAATTCTGGCCATCACAGAGGACAGTCACCACCCCGGGCATGAGCTCTTTACCCCACTGCCCTCAGGCAAGAGAAATAAGAGCATATGGACACTTACCACTAGATTCTTCAATAGCTTCTATCCACAAGCAGTGAGACTGGCGAACACATTTAGCCATCCCCCTCGGACCACACCTACACCATCACCATCTACCTCTTTATGATTTCTTATCTATTGCACATCTCCAGTCATTGTTTACACGTCTGTATTGTTTACATTCAAACTGTCTACATGTTTACTTGCACATTGTCTATTGTTTGTTTGTACATTGTCTTGATGCACTGTTTGCACTTTGTTTTGTTTTTTACACTTGTTTTACAATCGAGAGACTTTCTGTAAGTAAGAATTCCATTGTACTAGTACCGGTTACATATGGCAATAAAGTTCAAGTTCAAGTTGAGTATGTGTTTTTTAAAGTCTTACTCATTTATTAGCCTGGCATCTTTTTATCAAGTCATTTCTGAGTCTAGTACAGAGCCTCTTGTGTCAGACGCTTCTAGGATTCCATATTCTTTTGTGGGATTTCTTTATTTTTCCACATCTGTTTGAGAGGAAAGATCCTAGCGTCTGGAGAAGACTGACTGGGTAACATTCTAAGATGTTTTTCTCATGCAAGCTTTGCACCATGTTTAAATAAGCTCCTAAGAAACGCCACATTATTATACTAATCTCTATTTAACTGGAAAAAATGTCTGTACCAGATGACCAGCAAACTTCAGCTCTTTTGTTGAGTCAACACAAGTTTTCACACATTGACAAGTAATATCATTTACTGTATGTATGAGAGTAATATTTCAGATAGTCATTGAAAAGAAAAGAGTGATCAGGCTTCACAATGACAACAAGCTGTCCTTGTCACTGAAAGCAGGCCCTGGAGCTGTAACCATCATGGGTTTGGGCAGCAATGAAACATCATTGGCTCAGCTACAGGTCACCAACAGCAGCACATGTTCTGGCATTTTTGACAAAGTGCTACGTTGTCCTATCATTGTTGACACAGTGCTACACATGTTCTGGCATTGTTGACACAGTGCTTCACATATTGCCAGAACACAATGCCAGAACATGTGTAGCACTGTGTCAGCAATAACAGGACAAGCATAGCACTGTGTCAACAATGCCAGAACGAGTGTAGCACTGTGCCAGGAATGCCAGAACATGTGTAGCACCATGTCAGCAATGACAAAACAAGCATAGCCCTGTGTCAACAATGCCAGAACAAGTGTACCACTGTGTCAGCAATGACAAAACAAGCATAGCCCTGTGTCAACAATGCCAGAACTATGTCAATAATGCCAGGACATGTGTAGCCATGTGCCAGCAACGACAGGACATGTATAGCACTGTGCCAGCAATGACAGCTACACTTGTTCTGGCATTGCTGACACAGTGCTACACACGTCCTGGCATTGTTGCCACAGTGGTATGCTTGTCCTGTCATTGCTGACACAGTGATACACTTGTTCTGTTATTGTTGACACAGTGCTATGCTTGTTCTGTCATTGCTGACACAGTGATACACGTGCTCTGTCTTTATTGACACTGCTTCTGGTCATCTAGGTTTATGCTGAACCTCCTTTTACTTGTCTTTCATTTGTAATGTCTCCAACTGTACGTCTGAGACACAAAGCTTCTACAAGTCAGGCACAATCTCTATAGCTGTTCTGTTGCTCCAGTTTTCTTCTGTATTCTGTGCTGTTTTTTGTAGCAGGGATGTTTTGTGTGGGAGAGCAGAGAAAAAGAAATCAATAGCTAGAGAGTTCTATTTTATTGATAACCCACAGTACACAGACCTCTGGACCTCCTCAAATGTCTAGTCTTTTGTCTGCAACATATTCTCCCTGCCCTGGGAAAATGAAAACAAATTCCTTCTTCACTCCAGTAAAGAAAACTACACATTTTCTTCCCCTAAGGATCAACATTTTTCTAATTCTGCTTTTTATTCTTAACCAGTGCATGACTCCCAACATGACAGATAGCAATCACCTTAAAAAAACCTTTTGCACCTGGTGGGCAGAGAAAACAGAGGGCAGTTGACACTTCGTGACTTTCACTTCGTGACTTTAAGTACATAATCTGCTGCTCCAGATTCAGGTGTGGTGACTGTTGACCTGTTTATTGTCCTTCTAACTCAGAGAAATAAAAGCCTTGTGGTGCAATTCCAGTTTCTTTTTGTAGTTTCTAGCACATTGCTTCTGCCACCTCCTAAATTTGTATGGGAAGAACATCTTGGAGGTATTTTTCAAACCTCTAAAATGACCAGAGCTTAGTATTGACTGACAGCCCTGCAGGTCAACATGCGTGTGTCAGGGTACTGGAGTGTTATAGTCTCAGAGGTAATCAATAGAGGGAAGTGTGGCAAACCATTTTGTCCTAAAAGGTATGGTTCTAGATAATTTTTTTAATATACGTCCCTGAATGTCACAGCCTGGGTGACTGTTTCTGAACAATCAGATTTTAACTGAACAGCAGGGTAGGTGGTGACACAGCCATCATTTAAAGGTAAGAGTGACAGCAACCCAGTGCCATTCCTGGAAGCAGAGGGCACAAAGAGGGACTACACTCCGGACAGATATCACTCCATTACAGGGCGAATAGATGCCTACAGAGATGCCTACAATTTAGAAACACCAATTAACCCAGTCAGCATGGCTTTAGAAGGCAGGGAAAAACTGTGAAGCACCCAGAGAAAGCCATGTTGAGAACATGCAAACTCCACAAAAAGGACCCATAACCAAGAAGGCAACCATGTACCCAAGAAATGTGATATAGAAGCATGAATCTCTGCACCATCCATTTTTTTCATTTTTAAATGATAAATTGCTAAAAAGAATAAAAGAAATGAAAAGCCCACTGGGTAAATAGAAAATTCAAGCATGGAATTGTTTGGACTCTTGGTTATAGAACTGAGCAATGTCTCTCAGAGGTATTTGTAAAATCATTCAGTTAATCTCTATCCTATAAGAAATGTCTCTCAGTTCCTTAGGAAATTGCCTGCTTCTTCCTCTTGGTTTTGTTTTAGTTCATAAGTCTTTCCTTTTTCTAACCGCTTTATCCAATAAAGGGCCATAGGGGAGCTGGAGCCTATCCTGGCAAGCAATGGGCACAAAGCAGGACACATCTAACATTGGATGCCAGTCTACCTTAGGATACACACAGACACACAAAGGCAGCAACTGACCAAGACATTTGTTCATTTCAACCAGAGACTACTTTGGAATTTCGGTGATGCAGAAGAATGAGATTGCACATAAAAAAACACACACACACTCACACCAGGACCAATTTACCCAGAAGCTAAGCTAAATAACTGTGTCTTTGGACAATGGGAGGAAACCAGAGCATCCGGAGGAAACCAACACAAACACGGGCAGAGCTTTAAAAGTTCAATGCAATGCTAACAACTGCTCCACCATGCCACCTATTTCAGAAGTCTTCCATCCAAAAATGCTGCCATCCTAGATATATTCTTTTAACAATTTTGCATTAGACGAAAAGTATCTATTAACTTGAATCTCAGTGGCTTTAGATAGTTTTTGAATTATTATATAACACTGCTTGCGAGTAAGCGGGTGGCTGAGGGTGACTATCCGGATGGCTCAATACACTTAAAAAGTAAGCGAACAGGCGGATATACAGAGCCCTTCTGTTTTAGGTTTTCTGTTTAAATACGCCACTCATCAAAGTACTCAACAGGCAAATTAGAAGAAGTTCACATAGCGCCGATGAGAAGTCTCCATAATAATTTATAACATCCTTCACAGCTGCTTCACTCCAGCTACAGCACTGGGAGAAAAATCTAATCACCCCTGAAAACCATCGCATAGAACTGGCTTTGTCTCCCATATCTCCTCCTCTGAATCCATGTGATTTCAACCTTTTACTGTATATTCCTGAAAAAGAGTATTTAGAGTATTTAAGGCTGACCCATGTACTAGTAGTTCAAGTACAGTAGGTAGCTGCATCAGCATACAGTATGTAGGCTGCAAAGGAACAAGTAAAAGGTTTATTCCATGCTGAAAAGAGAAGTTGAAACATTGTGTTTCCTCTTTTCAGCATGGAATAAACCTTTTACTTGTTTCGTTGTGACCCATGCATTGCTGAGGCAGCAACTGACCAAGATCATTTCAACCAGAAACTGCTTTGGAATTTCAGTAACACTAAAGGATGTGATTGCATGTAGAAAAGGGTATATTGCACATATTTTCAAAACAGAGGATTGATTACATAGCAATTTATTGTACATGTTACTTAAGACTGTTGGCACTTACAATTTTGAACAATGTACTGTATAATAGTAAAACGAATAAAACAAATCACTCTGAATTGTCTGTACAGTATGTGATTTTTCAAATAAAAACCTTTTATCTCCAGGTAAACTAAGACATAACTGAAATGAAAGTTTATAAGTTTATACCTCATCTAATTCAAAGCCTTCCGTATCAAATGGATTTCACACCCCAGACTTCCCAAACACAGTGACATGTCCTTTATTTCCATTTCTGTGCCCTTGATATTTAGGCAATGATGCACATGGCCCTTCTGCCCTGATACAAAGTTGGTGTGTGTTCCATTTTGTGTTTGGTTTTTGTTTTGCATGCAAAAAGGAGACACAGTAAGGTGACTCAACAATAAATTGGAGTATTTGCAGCAAGTCAGATCAAATTAGCACAAAGATTTCAGGTAACTTAAAGTGTTCATGCCTTCATACAAGCCCAGCTATAATAAGAAGAGTCAATTCTGTGCACTTTGCAATGCCTCAAGAATTATTTTTACCTAGTGTTCTATATACTTGAGCAGAAATGCTTTTACCAGCTAGGGGAACACTGTTTTACTGGTATAAGTCCTGTGATTGTTTGGCTTGATTTATTAGGAATAGGGTTCATTAAAATTGAAGCCACATACATTATATTGCGCCTCTTTGGCTTGATGCAAGACTACACTGAATACAATTTACAATGCAACCAATAAGGCCTTGTCAACTGGAGCATTATAACTTCTAAAGCATGGCTTGATATTTTAATAACGGATGGAAATGATGTGGATTTGGCTCCGTGTTAAAATTATTAGAGCTAATTTGGCAATCGGATCTGTGGAGTAAGTGTTTGTCAGTGTGTGAATTGACTACTGTACTATAAAGATATTCATTAATAGCTACACTGTGCATACTGAAGATGGGCATAAATTTCATAGTGCAAATGAAAGTTCCAAAAATTAAGAAAGTGGAGGAGCAAGGGATATTTTACTTGGATTAAAAGCTGCTGGTTTGGCAAAGAGCTCAAATTTCTCTTGCATCTTCCTATTGATCAGATATTTCAGAGAAATGTCAATGAAGATCCCTGCTGGGCTTAGATATTGCACATCTGGTCTAACCTCAAGCCTGTTAAACCAGGAAACAAATGGAAACAAATCTTTCTTAATGCCACTTCTTTAAAAGGTATTTTTTAATTCTCTGTGGTATGTAAGGTTATGTTTACATACCTTTTACATGCCTGTTTTAAATAAACATGGAGGTGTTCATTAAACATGGCATGTAAGGTTTTAAATAAACATGGAGAAACTAAAGTTTATTCTTTAAGCTACTACTCAGAAATGCTACGTGATAAACACCTTCATGAAAACACACATCTACACTATGGTGTATTTGTAAAAATAAAGTGAACTCATTCACTAAATTCTCCAGAAGAAAGAATTATTAATCTTATAGCTTTTCTGTTTTGTTTTTCTACAGGTGTTTGGTCATTGTGTTGCATGCTGTTAAACTTTCATCCACTGTGCTAGCTTTTGGAAGACGTATGATGGAATTCTGTCATCCAGACCTAAATTTGCGAAATGCAAATGCAAAACAGCCCTAAAAATATCTGATAGAACAGAACAGGGGAAGAAGGCTAGATCGCCTGAAGTGAGTAAGAAATAGGAGATTGCTCTTTGAAGTGCTTTTGTTTGTTCGCAGGATCAATCTGACATATTTCTGCTACACTTTAGTTCCCACTTTAAAGACCAGATTTAGTAGACGTAAAAAGTTACATTTAAACACTCATAACAGACCCATAACAGCTGACCTGATATTTATGACTTTTCAAATGAATGGGCAATATCTGTTTAATGTATTGATTTCATGTTCCTTCTCAATTGAGCATTTTCAGCCTCTCCAGGTGTACTGCACTTGGTCTTTAAGGTGGTTCAGACCACGGGTTGGGCTTTAGAGTCTCATGTTGATTTGTTTATTGGTTTGTTTCTGAGTGATGTCAATAGCTACTGTACGTTGGAAAGCTCAGAGGTGGCAGAGCATGTAAGATACCTGACCCGACTCTTAGTGTGCATATCCGTTGTGCAGCTTCAAGAATGTGAGCAAAGAGCTCAATTGATTTCACGACTGACAATGACAAACTATGATGCAGGAATCTAACGTATCATAGCAGATATGATGGTTTTTTTCAGCAGGCTCTCAGAAGCCTCAGAAGGCCAACAGCACATTTCTTATTTTAGGATAGTAACACACAGCCCAAAACAGATGTGCAGCAGTGCACCTTAAAAAGTCTCTTCCTCCTGCAGAACCACACAGGGAAAAACCCTATTTATAGACAATCCACAGAGGTGGTGACGTGTATTCTATCAGGATCCAAAAATATATTTTATTTTGTTTCTGTGAAGCATTCCTTCCTCTGTGATGCACATACTGTATATCCCTTTAGTAGTGTCCTTAAGCAGGTACTATATGCCACCTAGCGATTTTAAAGTTGCTAGGACACTTCTTCCTGCACAGACAGTTAAATCCCCCAAATCCACCGGTATACCAGCACAAGTGTAACAAAAGTGTTCTTTCTGGACCCTATGCAGACGACACAATCCGGGTATAAGTGAGGAAAACACGGGGAAAAGGGCATCCAGGAGTCGGGAATGAAAACAGGGGGTGTGTCCATGGTGCGCTGGTGTTTGGGGGAGGTGTGGCCAAAGCAAACAATCCAGAGCCGAGTCCAAAAGGGGAATCCAAAACGGGGCAAAAGTCCAAAGCCAGGTGATCCATCCAAGACAGACGAGATAAAAACAAGAACCGGGTCGGGACTGGCACGGGAACAGGAACAGGAACTAAAACCTTGACAGGACCAGGCGCTTCCAGGTCCAAGGAACCAATGCAGAGCCTGGAAGAGAGTGAGTGCCCGGCTTTTATAGGACGAGGGACAGGAACCGGAGGCAGGTGCAGGGAATGAGAACTAAACAAGGAAGGCCTGGAGCATCCTTAAGTGGAGGGGTTTACGATCGTGACACAAGACAAGCATATTCACGAATTGCATTTTTATTCTAACATGCTGTTTGCAACAGCCAGAAGGAATTGCTATAAACCCATCCATCTATTCATTTTCTACCTGCTTTGCCTAATTCAGGGTCACTGAGCAGACAGAGTCTAACCTGGCAATCAATGGGCACAAGGCAGGATACACCCTAGATGGGATGCCAATCCATCTCAGGGCACTGAAAAGAAGTCAACTCTGCTTAGAACTTTGGCTGTCTTGCTAGCTTCTTCTTTTGTCCTGTTACGTCCTGGGCAATATGTTCCACTGGACCTCTTTTACCCTGCCTTCTGCAACAGTCACAGGGCAAGGAGGAAGAGAAGTTGCAACTACACCTGGTCTCCATATGTTCATCGTCTCTCTGTCCTCTGTTCCAGGTCCATTCCCAGTCTGCTAAACACCCCCTTTACACACAATCTAACAGATGTCTATGCAAACAGTGTGTCACTCAATCTGTGATGACTGCTGTCTGCTGTACTGTTTGTGCTAGAAAGGCAGGAAGCCCATAATAGGAGAGGGAAGCAGATACAAAAAAGACACCAAACCCTGACAAAACCAAAGGTCTTCATAATCGAAAACTCAAATAAATACCGTCTTCACACTGATGCCCTACTCTCGCTGTTGTCACCCTGTGACATATATAATGTAGACTGTACAACTCACATACTGTAGATGCAAAGCCTGAGGCTTCAATGGTTCCTGTCCCGACCACCAAACAGCCATGTATCTGTTAATTCCAATATATATTTGAAAAACATTTACTGTTCATATTTTTTGCCAAGAGCTTGTGGTGTAGTGACAGAAAAAGAAGTCTGACAAAAGCTTAGGAGCCATGTATGCTTTGGTCAAACATATAATGACCATTGCTTTTATTGGGTATGGTGCTTTTTATTCTTTTTATTGGCTTCTCTATCCTATCTTCCTGCCAACGTAGCACAAACAGTACAGTAGACAGCGTGCTTCATGAAATTGAGTGACTAGACACCTCTCAGTTATTATACAGTAAGAGTAATGTGATGAGGGTGGAGGTACTGAGCTAGTAGCGAGTGGACCTGGCAAAGAGGGACAGAAAGACACTGGAGAGAGGAATGAAAGATAAAACACAACAACATCGGGCAATCTGCATACAGATATTTCCCTCAAGCAGCCCCCTGGTTGTTTATGTTTGATTTCCCTCCATAATGACCTTGATTTCCAGGAGTTCTGGCCAGAAAGCAAATCTAAAAACCCTGGCCAGTAGATGTAGAGGGTTCCTCTCTCTCCTCTGCCCTGTTTGTTTGTATCCAGCCTGGGCAGGGCACGTATACTGAAACATGTTGCTTAGGGACTATCAAGACAAGGACGATGTTAGCGAGACAGTGGAATAACTGTACTCTTTTTTTCCTTCTTTGGTTCTGTAATGTGGCAGGAAATGGAAGAGATGGAATACATTGCTAGTATCCAGTGGAATAAAACTGCAACCAGACACCCACACACCTCTCTGGCTCATCGCTTTTCTACATGCTACTTTGCAACTTAAATTTGCTTCCTTTAGACTAAGTGACTCATTGTTAATAATAATAATAATAATAATAAATACAACTACATTATAGGGCGACTTTAAGTAAGGGAGACTTTATAAGTAATACTCGTGGACCAGCAGGTGGCACTCTTCTACTTCCAGATCAATGCCCCACTATAGTGACCAGCATTGTCTCCGTAAAATTAAACATTTGACTGAGGTCCTGATTACATGGTCATTAAAAATCCCATGGTACTGCTCACAAGAGTAGGGAGGTTAACCACAGTGCCCTGGGTGAATTCCACTCTGGGTTTTTACAGTCTGGCCCTCTAAAGTTCTTCCTTAATTTAATTGGTGAAGCAATTTCTCACTTCACCACCTAATCTGCTATGTAGTACATGATAGCTGGATATTATACTTCAGTGGTGGGTAAGTGGGTCCTCTCCTATGTGAAAAGGGTTCTGGGATCCATCTGGACAAAAAACATAATATACAGTAAACGGAAAGTTTAGAATTATTGGAATTACATATTGTTGCACAGAGCAGGTGATATCAGGTTATAGGGAGAGAGAGATGGCAGGATCTATGGGTCCAGAGCGAGACACCATGGCACTGGGGAAGTGAGGGTGACCCTGAACTTTTACCATAGGGAGGCAAAAGAAAAGATGGAGAGGACGTGATCGAGATTGAGATTGAGAGGACAGGGCAGGGCAAGCTGTAACACTTAGTGGCTAACAGAAGAGGACAATAGAGGACATGAGCAGATGGAGAGGGTAATTGTCATGGAAGCCAGGTCAGACTCCCGGGAAGTGTGTAGTAAAGACCCTATGCGGGACGGTATAATCCGGAAGAATCTGGAGAAGGACATCTGGGAAAGAAACAGCGGGGTCAGGACGGGTTGACAGACAGGGGGCGGTGACTGTAGTGATCCCGTGCACGGGGGAAACGCCAAGGAAACCAAATCCAGGGAAGTCCAAAAGGGGTAGTCAGGGTGCAGTCCGTTATCCATTATAAAAGCCGGACATCCATCTAAGACAAAGACGATTAAAACCAGGGAATGGGGAACTAGGACCAAGAACACGGAAGATAAAAACATGATGGGACTAGGTGCTCCGAGTTTCCCCTGAAGCCTTTGGGTGTCCATCTTCCAAAGCTGAGCCCGGAACTACGGAGACGCCGCAGCTTATATAACTAAAAAGGGAGGAAAGAGAGCTGAAAGTCCTAAAACTAAAATCAATACAAAAAAAGTAGGAGCGCTCTCTAGAGGAGGGATGACAACCGTGACAGTAACCAAAGCACCCCTAGAGGGAGAGAGTCAGTCTGAACACCTCAATTGACAGCTTTGGCTTTGACAGAAGCAAAATCTAAACAGAAAAAAGCAATCAGTGATAATATGAAGTATAACCCACCATGCACACAAAATAAACCATTAGTAAATGTAAATTATGCAAACCTCTCAATCAACACAATTCTTTATAATGTGACTTAGCAGTGCTGATCTGCAGGGGCAGCTGTAAGCCTTTTGCCAGAATAATTCTGTTCATTATGCAAAACACAATGAAATTGTGACTTGTTTATCTATGGATTAGTTCTAAACAATGGCATTCTCAAATGACCTAACCAGCAGCTTATTTCTACATTTTGTTTCCCAAAAGACATGGGTGTGTTACTGTGATAAAGCTCAGAATCTAACTGAAGACAATGTTAATGTTTTTTAATTTGTTTCTATAAATCATTAACTGCTTTTCAGTCTGTAAGGTATTGAATCGTCCTTGGGTTTAACCTGGGAAACATACTGTACAGTAACTGCACAAACTCTTACTATCCCTTCATGCCCTAACTGTCACTTAATTTTCTGTAAGGCCCAGTTTAAAGATGGAAAAATATAATTTCCCCATGCTGTACATCAAATTATTTCACTGTGACATGAACAGCTTCAGTTATTCTCATTTAAGGTATAAAACGTTTTTCCAGTTTATTTACAGGAGCATATTGTAATTGTTATCAAAAATACTGTATATCACCTAGGGAATATCTTGTAAATATCTTTATCTCTGAACCAGATAAATAGTTAAAGGGGGCTGTAATTTGGTGATCTCTGCCACTGTTGAGGTTTGACCAGCTTAAGACTACTGGCACTTTCTAAAAAAAAAAACCTTTCATGTGAAGTGATACAGGTCACATCTCACAAATGGCCTTTCAACTTGGCATTTGGAGGTGGCAGGGAGACACATGGTTCAATTACAGGATCTATGTCCCCCTGAGAGTTACCTTCTCCACAAGCTTTTACTTCCCAGCTCCATGTAGTGTATCTGACAATGCTCTGAATTACAAACAACAGCTGTGTTTGTCCTGATATTTGACATACATGTAATGCATAAACCAAACACCACTACAGAATATGTGACAACCAGAGGAAAAAGGGCAAGAAGCTGCTGCAATGGCAATGCCAGTCCTATGGGTCAGCAGCCATGCAGAGTTCATCGTAGCCATGCCTCAAGAATGGAACAGTCAACTCTCGGGATGAAATGCTGCAGCCAATTATGCAAAAGCCCATGATTCACTAGCAGAACTTTGAGCCTGTGGGGTCACTGATTTGTTAATCAGCAATGGAAATGTAAAAGAGAAATTCAAATAGAATGCGTTTTGTGGTTCCAGAACAGCTTCTTTTAATTACAATGTTTCTTTTTGTTGTCATGAGTAACAATGTGTTGGGTCTGAGTATGGCGGATTCTAACAGGATGACTCAGAGATCAGTGCAGCTCTCAAAAGCTCTTCAGACAGTGTTTTAAAGCTGGCAGTAGGCACTCCAAAGATATAACCCCCCCCCATAAAATGACCTTCTTTGTGCGCTTTCTCTTCCTGTGTCATTTCTTACCTTTTCATTTGTGAACTCTGTATAGGAGTTGTAATCTCTCTGCAGCACCGTTGTGCAGAACATGCAATTTGAAGAAAGAAAAAGACAGGTAATTATGAATCGCTTTAGCACCCACTCGGCATCTGTAGAATCTGTACCTTGGAAGGTAGTAGTGAAGGCATGAACTCTTGACTTCTCCCTGCTTCTCAGAATATTCTGTGAGAAGTCAGAATAGTTGAGAAATATGAAATCAAAGTTAAAAAACAGAGCAACTGAAAACAACACAACATAAATGTAACAGCAATTATCTACATTTGTTTGAATGCTAATTAATTAAAAAAACAATTTTCCCCCGGATCAGGCTGGGCAAGCTGGGAACTCCAGTGTTATTGGATTTGGCAGTTTTTCCACCAGGGAAATTAAGCCACAAACATGTGGCTTACTTGCAATCACAACTCAAAAGCTTGAAACAAGCTGATTTCTTTTCATTTGTTTTTTTCGGTTACTAAAAATCTCCAGTTCTGCCATTTAGAAAATGTACCCAGAGAGCAAAATGAATGATAAAACAGTGGTAGGAAATAACAGGGAATGACACTTGTAATTTGTTTTTCCATTTTAAAACTTTAATGCATTTTTTTCAGTTTCTAACTAAAAAGCTTTGTTGACCTAAACGTTCACAAGATAATTAAGCTAACAAAAAAACAGCACCAATATGGAATGCCGTTTTTAAAGACAAAGAGATTCTTTAGGCAAATCACACCTGTCCTGTTGAAATAATGGAGTGAAAACAAGCTATGAAATAAATAAACTTCTACCTCTATCCTTTTCGAAAATGTTTTAACATCCCCCAGTTTTGGCGGATCACCAGTTGTTACTCATTTCAGGCCACCACCTTGATCCTTTCTCCACAGGTGAGTGAAATGTAGGTTACAAGTCTGAGTGAGGTCAGTTCATCTAAGCTAGCCCCTCTCCCACTGTAGTCTCTCCAGCACAAACAGTGGAGTTGGCATCAGATGAAGGACAGTTGCAGGTACCATTGTCCACCAACCCAAAAGGGTCACTGCTACATGGCAACTTTGGCTGGCGACAAACCCATCTCATTGTTGCTCAAAGTTGGAGCCGGGGCGCAGTCCAGGGTCCAAGAGCTTGGAGATCCAATCCAAGACAGACAAGATAAAAACCATAATGGGATCCGGAACAGGGACAGGGAACCAGGAGGATAAAAACAGTAATGAGGCCAGGTGCTCCGAGCCCCGGACTCAGCAGGTCAGGACATAGGGCGACTTGACGATAGGTGGGCCTCTGGGCGTCCATCTTCCAATGCAGGGCTGGGAATAGCGAGACCACCAGGCTTAAATAAGAAGACAAAACAGGGGGAAGGTGCATGTACTCAACTAAAATATGAAAGGGCCGGAGCACCCTTAAAAGGAGGGATTACGATCGTGACACCTGGCACCCGACGTGGGACACAAACCCACTACCCTGAGATTATGAGTCTCATGCTCTACCAACAGAGCTAACTGGGGTGCCTGTTGGAAAGAGCGGGACTGGATTAAAAAAATTAGTATATCGCTGCATCCCTCTTGCGCTGAAATCTGCAGGCAAGAAGTATTTTGTTTTGATCTGCATCCTCAGCCTCATTTGGATGGACCAGGAAGTTGGATTGTACAGGAGCCCACAGTGGGGGAGTGTGCTGACAGTGCAGAGACTCAGTTCAAGGAGAAACTGACAGCTTCTAATTCATGATAATCTGACCAGTTCTGGAGGTTTTTTGGCAACTTCAGTTCAACTGGTTGTTTCTATACAAATGTCATGCTGTGCTTTTATAAATAATAGTATCAATGCTAATAATAATGATAGATTTGCATTAACATTGCATTTTGTACATCAGAGGATCCAACAAATAGGACTTTGCATACATGGTGTGACAGTGCGGAGGGGGAGGCACTGCAGCGAGCACCGGTAAAAAGCCAACGCCTTGGGTGAGGGGACGGATGCACCGGTGTGAGGTTAGCAGGGACCAAAAATAATACAAAAAAGGGGCGAAAAAATAAACAAATAGCAAAACCAAAGTGTACCACTGTGTCTCATTACCTCCAGGCTGGGCTTACCCTATTTAGCAGGGTTCAGTCTGGTAGAGCAGGGTGCATAAAGCAAAAACAATACGAGAACATAGTGTGTCAAAAAAGGTGTGTGTGCCTACCCCAGTGAAGATACGTGATGGGACAGGCAAAAAGCAAAGAAAAAGAACACCTACACGTGTGGAATCCCCTCCGGGACTGTTGGGGTAAAACTCCCCCCTCCAGGGTACCCTGCTTGTCCCTTCAGGGGGTGTCCAGTGTGCCTTTATAGGACCTGCCCAGCTGTGGCTCATCTTCTAGATATCAGGACAGCTGGGACTACAAAGGCGAGGCGTCGGCCCTCTACCCAGGCTCCGCCTCCACACTGCGTAATGCCACAGTGGGGAGATTCATTTCCTGTACTACTTATGTACAGCACCTACCTGGGTGACAACAGAAAGC
Organism: Lepisosteus platostomus; assembly: GCF_059453375.1. Classification (NCBI taxonomy): domain Eukaryota; kingdom Metazoa; phylum Chordata; class Actinopteri; order Semionotiformes; family Lepisosteidae; genus Lepisosteus; species Lepisosteus platostomus. Next base: position 28,838,032 of record NC_142621.1, read on the forward strand.
CATGTAGCTCTACCATACGTCTGACCAGGTAAAAAAGTGAGAAATTGCTTTGTTGACTTAATTTATGAGGAAATTTAGGGTCTAACTGGAAATCTCAAAGTGGTACTTAGCCAGGACATTAGAGCTAGCACCAGAACAGTGCCATAGGATTGATAATGACCATACTAGGGTATTGGTCTTGGAAATTCTCGTACAAAGGGAAGAGCACTACTACCACATACAGCAGCAATCTGGTTCTCCTTAAACATCTTTCATTTTAGGACTTCCCAAGGAAGTACAGAGCAGTGCCAACTTTACTTAAGTTCTGAGAGCTGACAAAATCAGGCTGCAAGACAGTACAACACTGCTGTAATTGATCATTTCATGGTTGTTTTAGAAAATAGGAATACTTGTTGAGGACAGCTGAGCTCTAAACTGTGTTAGGAACTGGAAGCTTTGGAGGTTTCCTGAATCTGAACAGTTAAATGTTTCGTTTCTTTTTTATTGTTGTGAATTCAGGTCAGTTGAGATTTATAATGTTGCTTTATTAGCCCTATACGATTTCTTGCATTAGGAATTAATCTTTTCACATACCCCAGCTTGCTCTCCATGAGACACAAACAGGGAGAGAAGCTTGGGGTCAGAGCACAGGGTCAGCCATTGTACAGCACCCCTAGAACAGTTGGAGTTAAGGGGCTTGCTCAGGGGCCTAACGGAGTAGGATTCCTCTGCCAGCTGCAGGATTTGAACCAACAACCTTCCAGTCACAGGCACAGATCCTTAGCCACAGAGCCACCACCCTAATGACATCGGCTTGCATGTCCCTGTAAGGGAAAACAAAGTGTGAAATGTACAGTTCTATTTGGTATGCATCTCATTCTGATTTTCACGCATGGTGTAGGTAGGGTGGGACAGGAGTGCATTCTGTCTTGTACATTGACTTGCAAGCACCGGTGATTCACATGTACCTAAAACATGCCTTGTTTTGCTGCCTGTTGGCAGTTATTTCTATATGGGAATGTTAGGCTCCACTGCCAATTATTGTAGATGTTACCTGCTGCAAGTTGGATTTAAGCTAATGAATTGCAAATTTATAAATAATAAATTCACAATAAGCTACCTGCAGGTGTAGCCATCTAGAATGAGTGTCAATACTCACACCAGAGGAAAGTGTACCATGGTATACTACAATCTGGTCTGGTGTGCCGCTGTGAGCCCCACACTCTCAGAACAGATCGATACGTGACACGTGTTGCATTAAATGTTACTAAAAAGGTATCCAGAGCATTAGTACATTAACCCAGAGACTTCATGGCATCCATAAAGATAACCCACCTACTGTAGTAACACTAAATTATTCAAGGGGAATTTACACATTAACAAACTTTGCTGAGGAGATCCTGCATAAATACTTGTAATATTTACGGTATATTAAAATGTGCATTCTGGATCACTTAATAGTTTTCATAAACTGTGGATAGCTTCCATTGTATCACACTCTTCCTCCATGAGTCGTCAGTCTGTTCTACTATAAACTCTGCAGTCAGTCAGAGTTCCATTAATTTGTCATCCTTCTGGTTCTCTAGCTCATCTTAATGAGGAATTTAGTCATCACTCTCTGTTCAGTTAAGCTTTCCATGTGGTATTTTAATGGGAAAGTTTAATACCTCTCATGAGTATCAATTACTCCTCTATCTCTCTGATCCCCTGATGAAAGCCAGGTAGCTTTTTATATACATTGACTAAACGCTTCCTTTTTGTGTTTTTCCTTATGGATTTTGAAAATCCATACAATGTACAGGCACCTTGAAGGTTAAAATAAAACTTAAACGTGAAGACAGGTGATGCTTTATAATAACAAGCCATCAATCAGTAGCAGAGGTTGGTTACCAACAGTTACCAACGATACTTGATATCAATACTCAATGATACTGTTAGAGTGCTTGTGCACTTCACACAGAGATGGAAATAGTGTACAGTTCATACATATAAAGACACATTTTTTACTTACATAATAAAATAATAGAAAAAAAACCTAAATACAGGAATGAAACTCCATAGATGGCCTTAGTGATTCTAGATAGAAAATAAACCTCCACTGCCAAAAAGTATGTAGTTTAACATTCAGTGATAGTTTAAGTTTCTGTAAATTCACAGGTAGTTTATAGTCTACAGAATGGATGTGACGGCTACAGCCTAATGTACAATACTTTTATTCTTGCCCATGTATGCTGAGCTTGTTAAGAGAAAAGTGAAAGAAACTTGAAGATAGAAAAGAAGGATTTGAAGATAGAAAATAAATACTGCATTCAGGGATTTGCTTACTCACTGCTGGTGATTCAGTAACATTCCCATCCTTAATAAAGAAATCCAAGAAATCCAAATAGAACAGGAATGTGAAGATGTCATCCAAATTGCATATCTGATGCCAGGGCCTTTGTGAACTTCTGTTCACGATGGCAAAAACGGATGTCATCTCAAATGTTTAAATCCTGTAATCAGTTTACCCAAGCTTACTGATTAGTAGTTAGTAGGCAATTGATCCCAGGATCTTATCCAGCCATTCCTATGAAAGAAGCCAGTTTCAATAACATGTCTGGGTAGCATGTACCAGACTGCCACCCCTTGGGTAGAGAAGAGCCTCCTGTTCTTAGTTTTAAATGGACTTCCACATAGTGTCCATCTGTGACCTCTGGTTTGTCTTTCAGTGTTGCCTCTGAAAATCATAATTGGCTGGCACATTGACATGGCACCTAGTGCTCATGTCTTCCAGTCCCTCGGGTCCCTAGTTAAATTGTCATGTTTGTGTGTGTTCTGTGGGCACACCCCTTTCTTTCCACCTTCAGAAGACAGGCAGGCTATGTTAATTGGTGCCGGCATGCTTGTGAATGTGCCCTGTGATAGAGTGGTGACTTATTCAAGGTATGATGCTAGTTTGCACATTATGTTAGTAGGAGAGACTCATGGTGGCTTACCAAGAAAAAAATAAACTTAATTATAATTAGAAATATGAGTAGTGTAAAAATTACTGTTATGGCAAGTCAGGAGTAATGATTTAGGAGAGACTCAGTCACCTCACTGTTTTGGGTCCATGTAGAAAATACTATTCTGAATGATCACATCAGCACTCTCATCTCTTGCTAACTGATTTTTTTTTTCATATTCCCTCACTGATGCACTTTCTACAGCTCTTGCTGTTGCTTAGCAACGGTAAAATAAAACACAAACCTCGGAAGTCAGATAACCTCTTATTAATCTCCCTCCATATTTCATATTCACAGCATATATATATATTCATTTTGGAGTTTCAATTATGCAACTGTCTGAGGGAAATGTAGGAAGTATATCAAACATTTCTTTTTCATTTATGATTTTCATTTTTTCTATTTATTATATTTTTCTCATTCATTTTATTGTTTTTTTTTTTTTGCTGGGATTTATTTTTCATTCACTGTAATTATCTCTACAGAAAAACTTACCGTCCAGAACTGTTTTGGCTGGATTTCACACAATAGGAATCATTTTGTTCTTCTTAAGGATAGTAAAACCACTATTACCTGAATTCAGAGGATATTAAGAGACTTTTTAGTTGGATAACATGGAATAAATCCATGAAAAAATCATAAAATTGTACATTCCAAGTTATGTTGAAAAACACTGAACCAAGAAAAATGACAAAATGATACAGTTCTTTATAGTATTCCATCAGCATAGAAAAAAATTGTAAAATCTTTCTTTAAAAGCAAATTATTGTTATTGTACCATCCAGTGACATTCAGCTTTTAGTTGGCATTTTTCTTACCTTTTTTGGCATTTTTCACACAGCTTTCTAACTAATTCTAACTCTCACTCAAAGTAAAGAGGTTCAATATATGTGGCTGGGAAACATTAACTAGTTTGGCAAGCCAGATGCCATTTTTAATCTTACTAATTGTGAATAAAAACATCTAGGCAGTGATGTTTTAAATATCTGTGTTTGAGTACAGAGGTTTTAGGTTGGAAAACCTCAAATTATAAAGGTTTTCTTGTATGACAAGCTTAACTCGTAATACAGTTTCCTACTGGAATTCACTGAAATACTAAGCCCCCTAAGAAGTCCCCTAAGGTTTCTCACCAGGTTTTGTAACTCAATCACAAAGATTTTTTTTCTTATTTTCCAGACCCAAGATGGATATCCCACAGTCTTGTTTTATTGGTTAGATTTTATTGTCCAACTCCTTTATGTAAATAAATATTTTCTCAGCAAGAAATACATCCATAATCAATGGTTTACTAGTATTCTGCATTTAATGTGACTCAGTTCTCCGGATGCGATATTATATTAGCTTTTCAACAGCACATTGGACCAGAGCTTATCCTGGTTTCCATGGTGTTTAGCAAAGACAGTGCATGTGGTTCCTCTACTGCACGTGACAACAGTCCCTCATAGACCCTACCCCCAGCAAATGCTAGTCCCCACTGATTGAGTTTGTCAACCAGTGAAGCCCAAGCACTATCTGGGCTCCAACAGGACATCAAAGAAATTGAAAGTACAATGCATACCTGCGCCTGATCTGCTTCTCTGCTAAATTCAGTGCTATGTGACGGGAAATGTATCCAAGCCACTTTATCAGAACATTCCTCACAGATTGGATTGAGTAAAAGGTTAGCAAGCAACCAATTTCAAGAACGCTATAAACAACCTGTCAGGTTTCTTGCAGGTCAAGACAGGTGCCTGACATGCATACACAAAGTCCCAATTCAATTAACCTTTCCTTCAGGAAAAAAGGTGGTCTAAAATCTATCATCTATAGGAATCAGAGTGGATATGACTCTGATTCCTATAGATGATTGCCAAAGACATAGGATTCAGGGGGATGGCATTTTGAGTAGAAAAAGTGTTCACATCTTTAAATGAAAACTAAACAGTTAATCTGAAAGATAAAGATCCACAGTCAGCTTTTTCTGTTAAAACCCTTAGATTTTTGGTTTCTAATCTTCACATACTTTATTATAATTCAGACAGGGAACATGTGGTTTCTAGTTTCATTTGCTAATGTATTGGTGGAATTTCAATAAAGGACTGTAAAACATGAAGTATTTATAAACACATAAAGAAGGCTTGTGTTCCTAAACTCAATGATGAAAAATTGAATTGAGAAATGTTTATAGATGATTTAGTAAAAATTTTGAGGTTAGAGCAGTAGAAATAGTGAATAGTATAAATAATTGATAGAAAATATTTTAATCAATACTTTAAATGGAAAATGCCATAAACACAATCCTCAATCTCATAGAATACAAAAGTTGAAAGCTGGAATAATATCGTCTTCATCTTGTTCTAACACTAGCCTTAACAAATTGATCCGTGAAGGCTGCAGTCCCCAGACTTCCAAACATCTTTCAATCATCACCTGCTGCAAGACTAAGCCTGTTTCAGTTAAATGGATAATTAATTCTATTACTGACCAGAAACTGGGACCTTAGGTGAAATGAAAACTATACAGCCTTAGTCTTGGTTTTTAAATTTGTGGGAATCTAATAATAAAACATACATAATGGTGCCTGATGAAAGCAAAGCTCTGACAACTAGTGTCATCATCTAGACCCCCATCGATTCCTCTTCTGAACTAAAACAAAATGATAAAATCAAAACTTCAGCTCATTCAATAGAAAATCTGCAATAGGTCTCACATCTCATGATGGTACATTTTCGTTTGCTACAGTCTTCTTCTTGTGTTTACCCAGTGGAAAGACATTGCTGAGAACTGGTTTTGTAATTTTATGGTTGATGGATGGGTCACAGCTTTTGATTTAATTTTGAAGTTCAAAAAGCCTGACATGACTGCTACATCAAAGTTATTGTATTTTATGTGTAGCAACCCCTATTTATGCATGTTTATCCGTCAGTAGTGCTTTACAGTTGCCTCTAACAAGGCATTTGTACATAACATTTGCACATAACTGGCACCTCTGGGAATTTTGTAAAAAAAATGGCCAATGTGACATTTAATGTACAGTGCCTTGTTTGAAATGGAATGAATGTTTCCATTTTCCATTTTGTTGCATTACAAATTATGTTGTAACACCCAAGGATATGGGCATCAAAGCAATTGATTTTTAGTGGCGGGTTCAGGAAAAACAAACAGATGCATTCATAAGATACAGACAAGTGCTTTTCATTCATACATAGTGTTAGGATCCCAACAAAAGCCTAGCTGCTCTTTGAGCTCAACTTCTTCAGTTCCCTTTCTATCATACTGCGTAATTAACAGACTCAGGGAATTGCAACACACAGACTTGAGCTCCTCAAAATGTTCATTCAACTTCCCACACAGGGTGCTTTGCAGCTCTCTCTACTCTTCTGTGTCTCCCGTCTCCCATGTCCCATTTCCCATCTCCCATTTCCCATTTCCTAACCCCCAACAAAGCCAGCAGCCATTTCACTCTGCAACTTACAACTGGCAACCCACTAAAGCTAAGCAGGTGTGAGCCTGGTCAGTACCTGGATGGGAGACCTCTGGGGAAAAACTAAGGTTGCTGTTGGAAGAGGTGTTAGTGGGGCCAGCAGGGGGTGCTCACCCTGTGGTCCATGTGGGTCCTAATGCCCCAGTATAGTGACGGGGACACTATACTGTAAACAGGCGCTTCGGATGAGATGTAAAACAGAGGTCCTGACTCTCTGTGGTCATTAAAAATCCCAGGGTGTTTCTTGAAAAGAGTACCGGTGTAACCCTGGTGTCCTGTCATGGCCTCCTGATAATCCCCATCTATGAACTGGCTTCACTACTCTGCTCTCCTCCCCACTGATAGCTGATGTGTGGTGAATGTTCTGGCGCACTATGGCTGGGAATATTTTTCATCAGAACGCGAGTGCTCAAAAGGACGACATTTTTTCGTGAAATACTGTAAATATTTTAGTTTATTGCATTTGACAAGTTTAGGACTGCCTGTTTCTGAAGTTAATCCATAAAGTAAACTACTGTAAAAACATTTGCATTTTGTGTTGACATTGCAGAAGCTGATGTAACTAGGAGTCCATGCTGTAGACTACTTTTCCTGTAAACTGATCAATTTATATCAGAATATGTCAGTTTATTTCAGAAACAGGAACATTTGCCTAAGTACCCAGTATTCTGGCCAAACTTCCCCTTTGGCCTTTACCAATCATTGCATCCTAATTATCTGTGAATTGGCTTCATTACTTATTCTCTCATTGTAGTGAGTGTACTGGTGCAATTGGGCTGCCGTCACATCATCCAGGTGGGGCTACACATTAGTGGTGTTGAGGGGAGTCCTCATTACCTGTAAAGAACTTTGACTGGAGTGACCAGAAAAAGTGCTACAGTCTATAAGTGTAATGAATTTTTATTAGTTATTACGTCTCATTGCACTGAATGCAATTTCCTATAATGAAATGATGCAGTAGCATTGATTCAGAAAGTCAGCAATGAGATACCATGTTTGAAATGAAAATTGTCTTTGGACCTCAGGAAGCTTAGTGTTGAAAACTCCCTGAAGTTGCCGTCCTGTCACTAAGAAGGCACCACTTAAAACGTGAGGAAGACTTTAGAAGGATTCTCTGGTTCTTTGACAGACGACATTCAAAAGCAATTTCAGAGCTAAAACGGATTCTCGTCATCAGGTTTTTGACATTTGTGCTGCTTTGACAGAAAATGACATGGTGTGAAAAGGGGGAAAGTAGCCTTTAACAACGGCTTTCTCAACTGTAATTCAGAGTGACCAAGGACTTCAGTTCGTCTGTTCTAAATCAGACTGCAGGGATGTTGCCTCAATGCCAGTATCATTTCTAAGAAAAATGCCACATTATCCCTACAGTCTAAAAATGTGTTATTAAAAGGTTCTCCTGAACAACAGCACCAGCGTTTCAGGAAGGCTTGTGTGGATCTTTAAAACATCCATCAGTTAGCAGGATACTGAAGAGAACAGGATTCTGGAGCCTAAAAGGATTTGAAACTGTTTTTCAGTATTCAGCAAAAGCCGGCTTGCTCTGTGCTCATGCAATTAAAAGTTATGAAGTGACACAAGAATTCCAATTAACACAGATCTGCCATTATTGAACTTTAAAAGCCAGAAAATTGTTCTCCATGTTAATGAAAGTTTTGCTGTAGCAAGGTGAAAAAGTTTTTCAGGTTAGTGTGCGGAACCTGCAATGAATTGTACATTTGTAAATAAGACTAATCAGGATAATTAGTCTTATTTACAACAGAGAGTAATCTGTTGCCATTCTGAAGCATTTCGCATTTTGTTTTGACAGAGGCGATGCAATTTTTGGATACTTCTTCAAACAAAATGTCTCAAGTAGGATTGTCAAAAACATGGTCTGGCATCCCATCTAGATTGTATCCTGCCTTTCACCTGTTGCTCTCCAGGATAGGCTCCAGCTCCCTCATGACCCTCAATTGGAAGGAGCAGTTAGAAATGGATGGATAAAAATGTCTACGAGAATATGACAGAGAATATCTGTGCTCAGACTGGATTATATTAATCAAATAGTTGTATATATCAGTATAACAAAAATCTGAGGTTTGGTTTGTGCCCTGTACAGAACAGATTTCTAACATGAAGTGCAAGGAAAAGAAGATACTCGATTAAAAGAGATCATAATGTAATTGCAACCACTGAAATTTGGCTAATGGAGACCGATGCTGACAAATGCAATGTAAATGGATACACAATATTCCAGGAAGTCAGAAAAAATGGAAGAAGAGGAGCTTTGTCACTGTAGACCAAAATGAGCACTCAGGCACAGGAACATAGATTAATCAAGCGTCTCAAAGCCTAGATTGGTGAAATATATAAAAAAGTAGCTGTGTGTGTAAAGCGATGGATTGGCATCCTGTCCAGGTGTATTCCACCTTGTGCCTATTGCTTGCTCCCCTACAGTATGTCCCTCTATTTGATAAAGCAGTTAAAAAATGGATGGCTATCCTAAAGGTGCGGTGATAGAAGTACTGCATGCTAAATTCCCCAAAATTCATATTATTTATACTAATATTTGATGCAATGATTTTAATTTTCTTCACATAGATTGGGAAGGACTATCAGAGATGTTGCTAGCTGAAAGTCTAATGGTAGTCACGGGTAACAATAGCTTTCCTTCAGAGTTGATAAAAAAATCCACTAGAGAGAATGGCTGATTAGAATCATTACGTAACTTATCACAGTTTGAAACTGTGAGTCTAACAAATGTTTACAGTTTCAGGAAAGCAGACTGTGATGAAATGAGACAGAGCTTAAGAGGAGTACAATGGGTCCGGATGGATAGAGAATCAGTGGAAAATGGATGGAAACTGTTTAAAGAGATTCTGCTTAAAGCACAGAACACATTTATCTCTACAGTAAGTGAATCAAAGGCTGGAATAAAGTGATCCATATGATTTAATAAAGCAATTAATAAAAATATAAAGCAGAAAAATTGAGAAAATTAATAAAAAAGAAGATCATTCAGTTAAAGAGCTGGATTGCAATAAATTACAACCACACATAAAAATACTGTAGATATGAGAGAATCCAAGAGAGAAACAATAGTAGTATATCAATGGAGGATAAAATAAATGATATGAAGTATTACAACAGCAAAAACAGAAAATTATGAAGAGTCTCAAAATAAAAAATGTTTAGATACATGAATATCATACTTTGGAAGAGTGATTATAGACCAATATCTCATACACGTAACGTTTGGAAATTATATTTGAAACTTCACTACAGAATCATCTCCATTGCAAGAAGACTCTAGGGGATAGTTAATAAGGATTTAGAAAAGGTAGATCTTTGTTGAAATTGTTGGAGTACCTTGAACAGGCATACGCAAATCACAGGATATATTGTGATTTTCAGAAGGTTTTTGATAAAATATCTCAGGAAAGATGAATTCTTAAATTGTAGAAAAATAAATTGTATTTAAGAAAATGTATATTGGGTTTAAACATGCTTAATGGATTGAAAACTGAGATTACAGATAAGGGATAGCATTGATGTAATTATTGGAGTATCCTAGGGAGCTACTGTATATCAGGACCATTGCTTTTCCTCTTTGCTTTACATTAATGATGTAGATTATGAAATAGGTGGTAAACTAAAGTGGTTTGACAAACACAGAAGCTAACTTGCAGATGACATTTAATGTAGACATGCAAAGAATAATACATTCTGGTAGCAGGAACATAAACTATTGATACAACATGGGAAACAATGTGCTTGAAGATACTGCTTATAAGAAAGACTTAGGTGTTAACGTTGACACATATTTTTATCTCTCAGAAAATGTGAGAAAGCAATAAAAAAGGAGAACAGAATGTTGGGAATTTTGCTCACATACATTATTGCCTCAGAATCAATCCGGAAAAGTGCAGACTGATACATGCCTGGGCTTAATATCCTACCTCTGAGAGGATAAAAAACAGAATCCTTTTAGTCTCGAGGGGGGAGACTAGGGGAGTACGTTTAATACTGATTCAAGTATTCAAAATCCTCCAAGAATTTAAGGTCAACCGAAAGGCAACCCCTCTGACTTCTCAGAATTAACAGAATCCCCATAAAATCAATTTAAGGAAACTATGGGGGTGTGTCTTTAAGACTGCAAGCAGGACAGATATCTTAACACAAAGGGTTGTGGGAGTCTGGAACAGGCTCCCCAGCCCTGATGTGGAAAGTGATACCCTGGCTTACTTAAAGGCACTGCTTGATGAGAGGAGAACAATGATGAGAAAAAAACACATATTACTAATTAAACACACTAAGATGGGCCAGATGGCCTCTCATCTGTAACCCTTTTAATGCTCCTAAGAATATTTGCTTCCAAATCCAAATTTGTTTCCAAATCATAGCTCTTTATTTTCCTGTATTTTCCCCACAATGCAAGCAAGCAAACAAGAAATACAAATAAATAAATAACAGTCAGGTATTAAAAAAATAATGTTACCCTGCCACAAAGGCGATTTGCATATGTCTGTGTTTAGAGGGCCAAAGAACAGGCTGTTAGATAAATTGTGCTGACCTAACATGTATATTTTAATTTCCATTTTAGTTATTTCTTTGGCATTTTGGAAAAACTGCAATAATTCTAAATGATCTTGGAGTTGGAGGATGTCTAAAACTGTTTTTTAAAATATTCAAATTTACATTCAACCCCTTTCATTATAACAGGTCCAAAAAGTTTTTTTTTTCATTTTTAAGCATTTTGTTTTAATACCTCGATTCTTCCCCTGAAAAAAAAAAGGAATGGATTATAAAAACAGAAGATTTCAATCCCTTTTAAAACCTTAAACTGTCTCTATCTACAAGAGATACAAAGATGTTACATGTTATATACATTATATATAGATACAAAATCCATAGGCATATGAACTTCACATTTTGATTTGAACTCACTTGCAATGGCTAATTGCAAAGCTCATTGCAAAGCGCAAATGAATCTTAGCTTCCTCAACAGATTATAGAAGTATTGGTTTAAAAACTATGACTTTGAAATATATAAACAAACGGGGGAAAATTAGATTTCTTACCTCAGGAAAATATTATTGCTCAATTCAAGACATACAGTACAGTAGAAGTACAGTACAACAGCTTAAAGTTTTCATAAACCAGAAGCAATTTTAAAAATCTTCAATATTAGGTTTATCATACAATAATTGTAAGATATTGTTGTGCTATGCGTCTAAAAATAAAAACAAATTAATGATTTTTTCACTTCTCCAGACGGAACAGATGTTCTTATTGTTGTTATTTCATAGTTGACTTGAGGTTTACCCTATGTCCAATAGGGTGCCCAGATCTCTACACTATTGAAAACCACATTATCCTCGTGGCAAGCTCAGCTGAGCACGCTCCTGTCAGAAGAGTGGAGTAGGATTGGGGTGCAGACATTTCAGCATTCAGGGCAACGCACACTATGCCTCACACAGTTTGCTATTGCTGCTCCCACAGGAAGAGATTGTAATATGGTGGGGATCCATAACATGTTGGTCACTGAGTGTACAGTAGGTCCCAATAATTCTCTTGTTTATTTTTGCTACAGTATCTTCTCATGGCCGTATCAAAGTTAGTTTGAACCTTCGCTGAGTTTTGTTTGAGCAAGGAGTGCAGCTGGATTCAGTCTTACAATTCTCTGAAGTTAATGGGTGCAAAGACGTACATATATTTTATGGTTTGTCTTTTACTGTTTAACAGACTCATACAGTATACAACTATCAATAGAACAGTAAATTACACACTTTCTGGGATTCCCAAATTATTTAACATGTGTTGACAGTTTTCTACAAATATGCATTCTGATGTATGATTGTAAGTGATTTAGAAATATAATTGTCTGTCAAGTCAGGTGCTGTGGACCCTTGTTTTGAAATGATCAAATCCATCATGGAATGTGACCTGATTAACAATATATTATAGCGAGAAGTTTACATGAACCCTTTAAACACATTTGAAAACTGTATCAAATGAAGCCTTAAACCAAACCTTTTGGATAACAGGGAGTTTTGATGTGTACTGCATTATCACATGTACCCTGTATTGAGGTTTTTTAGAGACATTCTTCTGCAGGTAATTCAGTACAGTATTTCAATAAATACTGTTTTAGAACTGTCTAGGGATGGCAGAAAATTGGTATTTAGGCTATGATGCAGATGCCAACTTATTTCTTCCTGTACAGATGAGGTTTTCAGTATGTTTGTTTGCTGTTAAGCTGGAGGCATTTGTTGCTATGGAGACTTCAAAATGTGTGAAAATGTCTTTGAAACTGCTGATATCTTACATTGTACTACAGATGGTTAATCTCAGCCCACACACTAAGGGAAAGTGAACACAAAAATAAGGAACATATATACGTTGACTAACTGTTTTTTAAAATAAAATCCTTCTGGAATTTGTTTAAACCCCAGCATTAAATAACAGCTAAAGGTATGTAACCAAAACTTAATGGTTACCATAGAAACTATTGCCATTTGACAACTGAGGAGCATCAAGCTTGCTTTGTTTTTAAGTACACACAATTTGAGGTAATACAATATAAAAGGATATCTTTCGAGATGTGATGTGATACAAGGTGTTTCTTTAAGGTACATTGTGGACGATTGATAGGAAAGTTGACAGTCACCTTTTATTAGTTCCTGCCACCATATTGCTCATTGTGAGCTCAGTAAGTGGTTTACTAACCCCAGTCCTGTACAATGGACTCATTTAACACAGGATAGTCTTCTAGTGGACAATTGTTTTGACTTCATTTTCCTTAAGAAGTTTTATCGTGTGCTGTATTTAATGGTTCAGATGGACAACAATAAAAACTTCAAGAATTTTGTGTCCACTAACCAGTTCTCTTAAAAGTAGTACTTCTCAGTTTGTCTCTGGATTACTATGACCAATATTTCCTCTGTTTTTGTTTATACAATACCCTTGCGTTATGTGGCAGCTAACTGTGATCTTTGTATTCTAAATATTCTCACACCATGGTAAAATAGAGATATAGCATAGCTTTTGATGATGTAGTCAAGGTCCTGTTTGCAACAACATGACTGCACTGTAATGTATTTAGCTCCCTGGATATTTGACCTGGTTTATTACAATAGAAGGATATAATTATTTTTTTCAGTTTATCATCAGTGTGATTTGCCTTGTCTCTCCCTGGTTTTACATCCAATCAAAATCTTATTGAGATTTCCTATTCTGTTGTCATTGTTTCAGCCAGCATCCTATGGCTACTGCGCTATTCTAGTTAAGAAGTTTGTTAATTACAGTGATTAGAATGGATATATACAGTATGCAGACTTGAAAAGAGCGGTGGCCCCAGCGTTACTCCCCATGGTTTTCCACACAAGAGTTTGCTCCTATTAAGCTGTCAATTTTCAGTTTATCGAAAACTCCATGTGTGTGGTAACATCTTGGATTCAGTTCTAAACCTCACCAGGCCATTTTTCACAAAGCTCTGAACACCTAGGTACACCATGTCATGGTAGCGAGGTGTGAGGCTGGCCTCATCTAATCCATGATTAATTAAGCAGGACAGCTGGCTTTTGCCACGTCTCTCCCTTTTTAGAAGGTTCATGCAGTTTAGTCTTTAAAAAAATTCTGTCATAAATTAACACCCAGTTCACTCCCCTCAGCCTGCATGACAGTCCCAAAATTCAAGCTCTGTATAATAATTTCAGATTCCACAAGTACTGTGGTGAATTGCTGCAATTCAAAACACAATCCATATGATTCCTAGTGTTTTGGTCCAAACAAAGCATTTTAATTAACTTAGCAATTAACTTGTATATGTATATTGTTTTTTTATTTGAATTTTACAACAAAGTTCAGGAGGGATGACAGTCCATCAGTAGAGCATATTTCTATATACCATTTTTACTGTTATACTACTTGTAATAATTTTGCTTTGTACAGTATATTCACTTTTCAGCTGTTTGTGGAACTCTACCATGTCTTGTATGTACTGTTTGACAAGGCAATATGCATCTTTTGGATAAAATCCAAAAATAAACCATAAACCCAGCACCTTCATGAGAATTTGACGTGAATGTTAAATCAACAACCCAGTACTTCCATTTACTTAAGAATAAAATAGGTCACTTCCTTTCAAGTTCTCACCTGGAACATTTCAACCTCCATACATACAGTAACTATGGGGACTGCCAGGTTTCATATGAAATGTGAAGAACCAAATTAAAACATAGAGAAATTAAAATTAAACCAACTTTTTTTGTGTTCTACATACGAGGTTGTTATTAAACTGCCCTGGAAGCTAAAGTAGTTAAGTCATTATTATCATAAGGGACACTTGAACAACAATGCACATCTTTTTAATGACATGAAATTACATCAACTGAAGAGACCTTACTCATCTATCCGGGCCAACAGATGAGAAGGTGTTAGATCTAGACGAGTTTGTAGACAGCACTTAAAACACTCTGTAATAACGGATTCATGAACATTGTCACTATGTTGTCTGCTGGGGTCTGCAAATCACAGTTCAGCAACTTTCACCATGAGTTCACCATGTCTTTAGACAATTTCCAAAGACCCTGAATAATTTCATTATTGTAAATCAAGTGGTTTATTTTTTAATTAATTTAGAGTCTGTTATGGGGACCCAGATGTGTTAGGAAACACTTAAATCCAAGGACCAGGGTTCTCTTAATAGATGAGTTGATTAATTGATCAATAACTTATAGGCTGTGCCAATTTTCAGAAACAGGTGACTTATATGACTAACTGAACTGGGGGTCTACAGAACAAGGACCAGAAACCCCCTGGTCTGAAACGTCCACAGAGAATCACAACAATTACTGTGATCACAAGAAGCGAATAAATCCTGACGAGGTGCATTACGCACCACAGACGAAATTAATACCTGCTGGAGAAAAAAAAGGTCACCCACAAAATGACCAGAACCAATTACTTTATACCAGTACTTACAGCAAAGTTAAGTAGGTGAAAGTCTCTATAGGGAGTTTAAAATATAATAATAGCCACTGTTCTGATTTTTTGAAAGCGCATTCCCTTTACAGCAGGGGGTCTCCAGCCCTGGTCTAAACCATCACAAGTTACCCTAATTCCCTAATAATTTGTTCAATAAAGGGAACTTTGCTTTCTTAAGACTAAGGGTATGGTGATGATTTCCCCTAACGATCTCTAAATTTAAAACACCATCTTAACTGGCTACAGTTCAGTTGTTCTTGGGTTCTAAAAATGAACAATTTGGGAACTGCTTGCGGAGACTCCTGGACTAGGACTCTCCGGTACCAGCGTTGGAGACCACCCGCTTTACAGGCTCAATAAAAAGTCAATCATATTCGTATACCAACCCCTGTTGTACAGAGGTGGGGACTTGCAGCACAGTGAAACCTGTATGATTGACGCTGGAACTCCTTGTGGCTTTCTTGTGATGTGGGCTCAAGAGAGAGTTTAAATCCCGATAAAGAAAGAAATACTGGAAGCGAAAGAGGTATTCGGGCTGTACCTGTCAAAACCTTGTGTCAAACTCCAACCATGCGGCAAAATATACGTCTCGCACGCCTCAGCCGAGCAGCTTCCCACAGAAAGAGACGATAAATTACTTCATTTACATTTGAATGTATACATGTATTTTTCCAAAATAGAGGATTTGGAAGAAGAAACCCGTCTCCCTTCTTGACAGATTCTTCAAACGACCTTGGGAAGCTCAACTTAAATGTAAGAGCAGCGCTATGTCATGGTAGGCAAAGCATTTATTTTGTAATTCCTGTGCCGTTTGTCTGTATTGGGAGCTCATTACATCATAAGGACAGTGAGTATCTGCATTGTGCATGGGAGAAACTGCGTTTAGGCACTACTGGGTTTCTCAGGGTGAGGATGCACCGTGCGCTATCAGGTAAAGAAATTACGGGTAATTGTAAACCAGGACATTGTGCTGCATTCTGTGAGAAGGGGGTGATTGAAATAAATGCAATATTTTTTCTTATATTGAAAGCGGGATTTACATTTACGCTATTTCAAAGTAGTGTCTCAAACCACTTTATATCTTTGCTTAATTTTAGAAGGAGGAATAAAGTATACCACACCAAATGTCTTTTATTAATTACAGCTGTACTTTAAACACGTGCCAGTGACCGTGCTAGAGAGGCTACTCTTTCGTCCAATGCGGCATACATTTTTTAAATTCTAGCGTTTAGCTTTATTTGTATTAATGATGAAAATATGCTCTCTGCAATTACGGTACAAGCTTACTGCTTTGACGTTACTTTCATTTAATTCTGATGGCCCTAATATTGCTATTTTACTTAAATGATATGTTGTAGTTTCGGAAGTAAAGATAAAATAACATTCATATTTTTTTCCATCACTGGAAGATACTGGTAAGTTAAACGTTTTCACCCCACGGTGTTGCTGATTTGAAATGCGCTGAAAAGGTGCAAAATGACATTCCTGTGTGTGAGATGAAGCTTCGCTCTAAACCGGTTGTATTACGCTATCCTGCCTTATGTCAGGGATGTGTAATACACAGTCCAATCTTAGTATGAATTCATGATGTTAAGGTAACTGTTTTAATCATATTAATAGATAAAACGGAAATCATCTGTGAAAAGAGGTACAGTACCTTTAGGAGGTACTTTATATGTACTAGTATTTTCTTAACTCTGAAATGTGATCTCTGAAAAGCAGTTAAAGTAAATTAAAAAAAAACGACAATAATGACGCTGTAAACCTCCTTTTAGCGTAACGCACGGCAAAATACGAAGTATACTAACGATGTAGTATTTGTGCTTATTATGTGCCTTTAAGATGTTTTATAATACCGCATTTCTTTCCATTAACATATTTTTATCTTTTTGAGGAGCGACTTTCTCATCTTTAAAAAGGTCGAATTCTACTGTTTTAGTGAAAAGGGGGTATGTCCTTGACGTCAAAAGATATAAAAAAGTCAGTTCACTTGATTTTCTGTCGCAGTTCTAAGCGGCCCTGCTACCTGCTTGAACCTGATTAAAAAAAAAACTGTACAAATTGCAGTTAGCCAGTTTTAAATTCTTTAAAATGTGAACTTGTTAAACTAAATTTAAATGTTTGCAAGGGCAAAGGCTGGTAATTCAACCAAAAGAATCTGGGTGAAGAGGGGTGACATCCTGTTTCTCTCTGAACAGTTGCTTTAAGCTTTGCATAATTGCATATTTTACTAGTAATTAAATGGACACTTTTCTATATATAGCGCTCGCCTGTAAGGTCGCCCTTTTATGTAATCTTTTAAAAAATACTATGTGTTGCTCTGGCAGATGGAGAAAAAAAAGTATTATTTAAAGCTACTCTTTTAGGAGTCTTATATTGTGTTTGGTATGTGATACCTTTACATGGGGCTGGTTGAAACCTTTAAATTACCCTGGCTCATGGTTGTCCTGCAGGTTTAATGTAAACGAGGGATTACACAATGGCTTCCCACCCTGTACCTGAGAAGTGTGGCATTTCATGATTACCTTGACCTGAAAAATCCATGTCCTTGCATCTTTCACTGTTTGTGGTGTTCTGTAGTTAATGAGTGAAATGTTACAATTATGTAAAATACTCCTCACTCACTCCTATTATTCAATACATCTGCATATTTCCTCCCGTTCGCAACTGGACAACAGCCCCTAAAGTGTATAAAAGCACATCTAATGCAATTGAAGCTGTCAGATGAACAAGCACTAGTAGAACAAAAGGGTAGAAATCAGAAGCTTGCTATCAAGTACACAGCAGTGGGAGGATAGTGGATTGTTGTACTTTTACGTGGGCTGGGGTGTGGAAACTGACTGGGCAAAGCCATCTGAATGTAGTATTTTGTTTCTGAGGTGATTCCTAGCTGGATCGGTGAGGTCAAATGATTACATGAATTGCATTTCTATGGAGATTTTCTAAATTTTCTAAAGATTTGCTTTCATAGACTCACGATTTAATTCAATTGTCCAGCAGGATTTATACATCTGTCAATTAAAACTAAGTAAGCCGAATCATTTATTTAAAAATAATTTATTTTACTGTCATTATGGTAGGAATGTTCATTTTTATAAAAATGCATTTCATTCTGAAAGGGAGAATGCAACCTTTTTTAAAAAATAAAAGTGTGAAGGCAACAGTTGTGAGCCTTCTGTGTGTAGTTAGAGATCTTTACATTTTTGGAAGCCAAATATTTTGGCTAACTCTCAAAAACTCTGCCTCATTCTTGCAAAGTCCAAGCTATTTCTATACAAAAAACACCATTAATTTGGAGCTTTCTGTTTATCTCCTTTCTGGTAGGACTCTTGTATCAAAGTACTGAGAATAAGGACTCTGTATGCTTTTCTCCGAAATTTGCACTTGTTTTTCATGAGACCCACCCGGGCTTGCTGGGGAGCTGGTGTTCCTAGGAATGGGAATGTAGCTCTTGTTGATAGCATTGTAAGCCAAGAAGTGTCCAATGAGAGGCTGAGAATAAGCTGGCCCACTGGATCACTTGGAGAGCTGGACGGTGCTACCTGAGGAATCCTGATGGCAAATGGCTCATGACCTAGCCCACGAGAGATACAGCATCTGGACTCTAGGGTTTAGCCTGCAGTCCCATCAAAGTGTCTTTGGTCCCTTCTCGCATAGATTTTAAAGATGTCTATTTAGTTCAAACAATCGCACTGAAAAGGTTCAAAACAAGTATATGTGTCTGAGATTCAGAGTTCATATGTTACATTCTTATACTCTTTATAGTCTTTTTGGGTTCAAAAATCATTAATTTACTTGAACAGTAAGCGACACGGTGGTTCAGTGGTTAGCACCTCAGATACCTCGCAGTGCTGAAGCCTGAATTCCATTCCTTGGACAATGTCTGTGTAGCGATTGTATGTTCTCCCTGTGTTCACAAGGGTTTCCTCCTGGTGCTCTGGTTTTCTTACACAGTCCAAAGACATACAGTACTGGTATGTTAACTGGCTTCTAGGAAAATTGATCCTGGTTTGAGTGTGTTTTTGCGTCTTTGTGTGCCATGTGATGGACTGGGATCCCGTCCAGGATGTATTCAACCATGCATCCGTTGCTTGCTGGGATAGGCTCTGGTTAACCCTGCAGTTGATAGACAATGGATGGATGTGTATTCACTGGTATTCTGTTCAGAGTATCACTTTACTGAAGGGGTATGCAGAATTTCTCTCCACAACTGTCTTCTTAACTGGGGTTGAAATATTGTGTTAGATTAACTTATTGTGTACTTAAAGTGGACATTTCTTAGGTTTCCCCTATTACAAATAATACACTTAATTAAAACACACAACATATAATTTATCAACAAACATAAATAAAGAACAACACATCAGCCATTAAAAAGCATACATCCACAGATAATACCTGGTACAAACAAAATATCATTAACAAAAATCATTCAGTATTTGTACAGGAGTATGGGATTAAGGACCTTTTATTCAAATTTCTAATAGCTAATAGGGACTCTGAAACACTGCGCAGATGGAAGCATCACAAACCGAGAGCTCAGGGAATGGGAGGCATCTTTAATTATACTTTCTGCCATTCTATGCACTGCACTATCAAAAATGTCCCCCCCCCCTCTGTTTTTGTGGTTTGCCAATCACCTTCCCTGCAATAGTAACCACACTAGAAATCTTGTTTCTATACTTCATGCTCAGGTTCCCATACCAAACTGTTATATGAAAAGATAAAACATTGTATTGCATTGTATCTTTGTCTTTTGTCAGTTTTTGCCTGAATTTCTTTTGAAACTTGCATCAAGTTAATCAAGGGATTCTACAGTTTATGTTTGACAAAACATTGCATTGCAGGAACAACTCATTTCATTTTCACTGAACATTTTGTACTTCTACGATGGATGGTTAATGGCCATTTTAATGAGACAGGGGCAGCAAAATATTTTGATATGTCCTAGCCACACCATAAGTGTGCACTGAAGAGGCCTTACAGTTTTGAAAGGAATGAGAAGATTTACAGACAGTAGAAGCCTACATTGCTCATTTTATAACTATCAGCCAATTAATCATTTCAGTTGTTAAACTGATTTGCTTCATTGTTTGCACTGGTAGTCAGGAAAGAGAACCAAGACCCATACGGCAGCTACTGATGTGGTTCAGTCCCTGTCTGGCTACAGGGGTCACATTGAAGGGCTTTGATCTTCTTGTCTGAAACCCATCTAAATTAAAGCAGCTGTGCTCTGTCAGTTGAGTCTTTGATCTATGACAGGTCAGCACTGTAGTTTGGATATATCTCTCAGTTGCTACAATTTCAGGAAATGGCTTTGAGTTAGGTTCAGATGCCCAAGTGTCCGGCTGGACAATGGCCAGCATTTCTAAACTTCTGTAGTTTTGCTTTTACTGTAAAATAAATTTGGGCTTTTACAGAAGTGTTATGAAAAGTAAAATTGAATGCTAATTGAGTTAAGGTCATATTCGAAGAGGTTTGACATGGGTCCAGTTGCTCAGTAATTATGCTGGAAAAAATAACTAAAAATTTGCAAAGCAGGCACCATAACCAAGTATATAATGGATTTCAAAAATGGTGAAAAACGCATGAACATTTTCCTAGTGAAAGGAAAAAAGTCACTTATGGTTCACTTTTTACATGGTGTTTTTGTTAACGTTAACTGGACGGATTATTTAATAAAATTCTACTTTATATGAAAGATGTAATATAGTAGCAAGAGGGATACAGGATATAATTGCTCAGAGAACAAGTGGCACAGAAACATCTATCGGTCCCTTTACCATTCAAGACCTGGATTCAAATTCTGCATTTCTGCAGAAGAAAATCCAAAGTAAACAGACCTCTTTGACAACTGTGAAAGTGTTAATACTGTAGTACTTGCCGTGATCTTGACTGTATAATCTAATAATCGTGTTTCATAGCATTTTGCCTTGTGTTGTGAGACACTTTTGAAAAGTATCTTTTAGCTGCATGTATTGTTGAGGTAGGTTTCTGGTAAAACTGCCAGTGTTGCTCTTCCATCCCCCTTAATTCACCAGGATTTCCAGTGCAGCAAAGAAAAACACCCGAAGGACCTCTGAAGTATCCAAAAGACTTAGTGCTTCAGCTGTACTATAGAATGTGATAAAATGTGTGTGTGTGGGTAGAGATCTACAGTAATGATGTTGTGAATATGAATTAAATTAACCCTTCTTTTTAGGAGAAAAACACTGCATTGCCTGGCTGATGATGATGGCATTGAGGTATACTTGCAGAGCTACAAGGCTGCTGTTTTGAAACTTGGATTGTGCCTGCCTTTTGTTGGTGTGCCATTTCCTTTTTGGATTAAACTACTAAAGTAAGTCATTGGAGTTTCTATAGTGCTTTTCATGTTAAGGCTTCTCAAAATGCTTTACTGTGATTACATGACATTGATGTGGGTTGTGTTGTGTTTTGATAGTTTGGATTTCTCTGTGTTGGTTGTAATGATATGAAATCAGGATCGGTATCAGTGGCAAGAGTACTCTATTGGTGTGGCGGTTGCTAAAAACTAAAGTTATCCAGCTGGATTATTTGGGTGGAGTTGATTGATTGTTCACAAAGGATTTCTTTGCTTTTTCCGATCTTGTTCAAAATGAGTGGATACGTGTGGGTTTTGTGTGAGACAGTGTGAAAACTGTGTAAATTTACTGTGTAAATTCTGTTTTGCAAGTACATAGATTACAGAAAGAATTGTTGAGGTTCTCTCTAGTCTCTGTCCTTCCAAATCTGAGAATACCATGGGTTGCAACTACCTCTATTCGACTTTTCTGTAGTTTCATGGAGCGTTTTTTGCCATGAGCAAGGGAGAGGAGCCGAGTCGATGCCAGTGATAACACCCTAATATTGGCTACGTGACCTGTGACAAATTGGTATGAGTTTAAATGAGCATTCATTGGGACCTGAAGCTGTCCTGCCAAGCATTTTCATGTAGATTAACTCTCCATGGTCGTTTTCTGCATATCATATTGGATATTATTTGAGGACCTTTTACAACATGCCACATAGTTCCTGCTCTTTAAGTTGCAGCCCTACTAAATGGGAAACCTCAATTTAATTTCAAAGATGCTCACTGCTGTAAGTCCACTTTCCCTCTCCATTTTTCTCAGGGCAGCCTTGATATTGACAAGTTGTAAGGAACTTGCTTTTCTCACTAAGTCTAAACACTCTTGTCTTAAGGAGTTTACTCCTTAATAACTCGATAAAGATTGTCTAATTTTTGTTCTTTTTCTTTGCTTCCAGTTTCTTTTTTAATGCAAAATTTAATGACGTATAAAGATGTAGTTCTTAGTCCTATCTATAAACTAAGTCAGTTAGAACTTTGACAGATGCTTATCCATCTTGTACTCTTTGACTGCAGTTATGTGGCAGAACCAGTCTTGTGCATCACTGGCACATGAGTCATTGTTGGTCCTTGAGAACCTGAGTTTGATCTTGTAAACCTGCTAAAATCATCTATTGATGAAGACCTTTGAAAAGTGAGCTCTGTTAGAACAGAGGGGAAACAAAATCTACAGACACGGCATCCCACCAGGACTGGTGCAGTGTTCTGCTGGCCCAGTTGTTTTATTTCTTACATTTGTGTAATGTTTCCAAATCCTCAGCTTGTAAAAGGTGACCGCAATAGTACTTTGTTTGGTCTACTGTTGGATGTGGAAAAGGTAAACAATATTGAGAATATTGTGGTTTGAAAGAAAGGAAAATGGGGGAAGGACCATTACTGTGAGATATACAGTATAAGATCACTTTATCAGCCATATACAATTTCTTGTACTAGGAATTTGTCTTTTCACATACCCCAACTTGCTCTCCATGAGACAAACAGACAGGGAGAGAAGCTTGGGGTCAGAGCGCAGGGTCAGCCATTTATACAGTACGGCACCCCTGGAGCAGTTGGGGTTAAGGGCCTTGCTCAGGGGCCCAACAGAGTAGGATTCCTCTGCTGGCCACAGGCCATATCATTGAACCATATCATGAACTGGCAATCTTCCAGTCACAGGCGCAGATACTTAGCCACACAGCCACTGCACCACACCACGTACTAATACATGGTTTTAAACGCAACCTTTCTTTAAAGCAGTTTCTGTGTATTTTACATTTGGTAAAATCACGTCCTTGGCTATTGTGGCCTTGATACCAGCAGGAGAGGTGTGAGGGATATATAGTACATGCTTTTTTCTGAAACCTTCTGTCCACTTGGCAGTGACTGGAGGGGTGATAGGAGTTTTGGACCCACCAAAGTATTGGAGGTGGGTGTCACATGGCATGTCAAGAATATTCTGCCCACCACTGGGAGGATCTTGGTCATTGTTGACAGATGAGGTTAGAACCTGTTTGCCTGAACAAGAGGGCTGAGCACTTAAAGGTGTGACCACTTGACAACATTTTTCACATTTATCAGATTTAGATATGGATGGGGGTTGCTGAGAGCACTGGTTTACTAATCTCACCCTATTTTCAGTGGTGCTCACCTGCCACTTGGGTTATATGACCAAGGCTTGAACACTTAATAAGAAAGCACAACTTGTTCTGGTGAGCATCTTTACTGGTTGAAGCACTCAGAGACCCAAAAGAACCATATTCCTGCTTCCTGAATAACATTCCGAAAGGCTGCATTAGTTGTGGTGTCGCAGTATAGAGAGTTGGAAAGAAAAGTCAGTCACTATATTGCGGGTGTATTTTTATACTAGGTTATTCTCCGTGATGAAAGGGATTTGGATCACTGGTAACAGTTTCTGCTCTTGGCTGTTACGTGCCACAGGATGCATTTACATACACCCATTTCTAACTGCTTCATCCAATTCAGGGTTGAAGGGGAGCTGGAGCCCAGCAAAGACAGCAAACATCAGGCATGAGGCAGGATACACCCTGAATGGGACGCCATTCCAGCATAGGGCAGACACACAGACACACGATGGCCAATTAACCTGCCAGTATGTTTTTGGCATGTGGGAAGAAACTGGAGTATCTGGAGAAAACCCATGTGAAAATGGAAAGAACATACAAACTCCAGGTCTTGAATTGAGCAATGGTTAGCGTACAGTTATACCTGTAAAATATAGAAAACCCACAATGCTGCAGTAGAAAATATATTATTTATTAATTGCTTTGTGGATAAATTAATGCCACTAAATTTTAAAGTGCATTTTATACATTTTTTTTCTGTTCTGTGCAGCTGGAAAAAAGCACTACACAACTTCTGTTTTGAAAAGTCTCCATGCTAACAGTGTTCAAGGTCAACAGGCCAACAACATTGTCTCTGGGACCCTGTAAGTGTCCCTTAATATAGGTATTGGTGAAGGCCTGCAGTGAAGTCTTGCTCATTCCCTTATTGTTACTTGTATAATTTCACAACCCTGAACAAGCATACAGTAGAATAGGGCCCTAGTGTCCTTATTCTAGAGTGTTGCTGGTAAAAAAAAAAGTATTTTTGTATTTTGTTTTTACCAGCTGGGCATTTCAGTATAAGCACTGTAACCTAGATCTTTCTTTTAAAACTGCAATATTCCCCTGATTGACGTTTAATGAACTGAAAAATTTTAAGCTGCTTCTTATTTTATCCTTTAATGATACGGTGAAAACTTTGGTCTCAAAAAGCTGAGCCATTAAAGGGAATATGAGAATCAAGAAAGAATACCTGAAAAGACTTTTGTCATGTAGACATTACTGTGAGTAAAGCAGCCTTTCATATTTTAGGTATAAGAAATGATTTTATTGTAACTGATCAAATTTAAAATTTCTGAATAGGATTATTGAAGTTAAACATTAATCCACAGAATTTCATGTACAGGTATACATTTGGTTTTGCTCCATTTTTATAGCCCTGTGTATTTTGCTGGAAACTACAGTACCTAATTTATTAATTCCACCCCAATATTATTTGGGACTTCATGAAATCCTTAAATTAAGGGATTTCTAAAATCACAAATTGTATTTTCTTATAAAATTGTACTGTGGCACACTATAGTGAAAGTAGTGTAAAATGTAGTAAAATATGGTGTTGTGCTGTGGGATGCTGCTAATATACAGTAACATTGCTAGAACTTTCCATTGTGTAGAAAGCAAACTGAATGAGACATGGCAAACGTCTTCAGTTTGAAGGATTTAGATGGGCAAATTTCACACAGAGGAAATAGAACATAAATTGTTTAGAGCATTTTTCCTCTGATTGCTTAAAAAAATTACTTCATAACTTTAAGACATGCATACCTACTCCATTAATAAGAGCTGGTCTGTGTGGAAATCGTACTGTAATTGAAATTACAACCTTAAAAATTGAGAGGTTGCTTCATGAAAACCTGTAGGCGTTTAAATCCCCTAGAGATGGTCATTTTGAATAAAAAAATAAATTGTGAATTTTAAAAAGCAGAAGAAGCAGAAAGTCTTTTCACTGCTAAACGTAACTGCCACTTTCTGCTCAACAAGGTCTTTAGAGAGGGAGCACAGGTGTAACCAAGCAGTGTTGTTCGACTGGGGGAAAAAGCTGGAGAGACCTTCAGAGTGATGCGCCTTCCCCTTTCCATTCTTAAATAGGGTAAACAGTTCCCTATAGTACGTTGACTATGAATGTCACAGGCTAGTAGCATTTTTGGCCACCACTGGATGCAATACAAGCTGAACCTTCTGCATGATTTCAATGAAGTTTCTGATGCTCTCTTGTGGGACTTTAATTCCCCTTGTAGAGCATGAAGAAACTTGGGCCTGTTCTCTCAACACTGTGCCTTAGATGCCACATGTAATCCCACAAATGCTCATTGGAACTCAAGTCTTGATCAGGGTGGAACCATGTGGTCAGGTTGTTATCAATTACAATGAGTGAAGTTCAAGGATGTGTTATGAATTATGGCTTCCCACCTCAGGGCCTATTGTATGTAACATCTTGCCAGGTAAGAAATTGCAGTCAAAATTGTGTTCCCTGTGAAGTGTATTTAATGTTTATCCTACGAATGCTTTCTGATGTGAAATGTGAATTAGACTAAAGTCTAGGATAATAGACTTTGTGTTGGTTTGAATTAGTGATGATGTTGCATGGACTGAACTTTAGGGGCCGTGCTGCTTGGCTGTGGTAACACAAGCAGAAACCAAATGCTTTGTGTTTATTTACAATGCAGTGATTAGAAAGTGGAAGAACAGACTTGGCTTTGAGGCATGAGTACTATGGGAGATCTGCATACCCTTATTTCCAGGAAAGTGTTCCTTCTGGACAAGTTAGTGGATGTTCGTGAAGATCTGGTGCTTTACAAAGAATAATAGGGAATGGTTGTGTTGATATTAAATTGATTAAAAAAAACTGAAAAGTGGTCTCTAAGGGCTAAACTGAATTCAATGCTCCACCCATCTGGGTGAATATGAATGTTCTAGTTCCAGGTGCTTATTGAAGAGAATAAGAAATCTGGTGTAACTCAGCAAATTAAAAATCAGTGTTAGATGCAAGTTGTTAGTAAAATCATGTAAAAAGCAATCAAGAGGGAAAAGGACTGTGTAGTCCTTGGTGCATAAACAGTGAATCACCTTGTTAATGAGGGACTGGGCACAGGATTTAGCCTATTGAATGTGAAACCCTACTTATCAAGAGAAAAAAGCATTCATTCTATAAGCATGCTGGGGACTCTCAGGAAACTGTTGCCCACCATCTGGGGTGTGCACAGCCAGTAATTTCAAACTTGGCAAGGCTTTGCATGGAAATATTGTCCTTAATAATAGGCCTGAAGTTTTAATGCCTAATTTTTCCAGTTGTGACGGTCTGAACAGATGTTTCTTGTTGTTACAGACCTCTACTTGAACCAATTTGATGCCAACCTAGCTGCATGCATTGTATTGCTCAAGTCCTTTGACTTGCTGCCCTTCTTGTAGACTATCACATCAAGATGAGTGTTCCAGGAGAAGGCACGCCATCAAATTGTTCAAGTAACCAGCTTTCTTAAGAGAACAGTTGTTTAGAGGATGCCCTACTTTTTAGATTTGAGCCCCATCAAAAATTTGTGGAATGAGGTGAGACCACTTGTGGCATCTGGGGCTCAGATTATTGAACAGAAATGTACTTTTTTCAGACTGAGCGGACTGGGACAAACTCCCACTCGATAGCACCTGCAACCTGATGCAAAGCATGTGTGGCTTGTGCACAGCTTGTAATATGTCTGGAGGTGGTGAGTTTACTTTGACTGTTGATCAACCCTGCTCATGATTAATGGATTTACTTACGTCTTGCATGTTCAATAAAATGTTCATGTACTGTACCTGCAGAAAAGATCATTTTCCTGTTATCTCAGAACAGCAATAAATCTACAGAATTATTTTGGTGTACTTGGAATTTAACATGCAACATAGGATATACTGTAGGACTGCAATTGCAAACATTTAATTACTTGTGTGCAGATCTGCTGGGCTGTGTTATAAAGGAAAATCTGTCACTTGGAAAGGATAGGAAAACTAAAAAAATATTAATTTGGGTTTGCTAGTCCTGCTGCAGTCTGAGGTTGCACCTTGCATATACTAATTGTGCTCAAGTTCAGAATGCTCAAAGTCTGGTGTATTATGGTTTACTGGTGACTGACAAAGTTTATCCTTTTGTTTTCCAATGATACAACTGCAACAGATTGTAAGTTTTATAGTTTCAAAATTGGGAAGAAGCATTTTCCAGTATACAGTACTTATTGTCAGGCTATAGCCTTGCCTAAGGTTAAAGGCAAAACCTTTTGTGAATACATATAAATGCATGTAATGTGGTATTCAAATCTAACAATTGGCCTGCAAATGTCATTCTGTTCCATTGCCTCAGTAAATGGTCATATGTGAGTGACTAAGTAAGTGAGCTGCAGTACAATGACTGTCAAGTATTGCAATACTTGGACTACTGTTAGGTTAAAGCGTAGGGCTTGCTATGAGCTACATACTGTATTATATCCTGGACAATGAATTGAATCCTTTAGCCCTGCTAAAATCAATTGGTCAAATTAATTGATCATTTCTTATCAATGGCTTCAGCCTCTGATCCAGAACCCAGGAATTGTAGAATATAATGGGAAAAGTAGATGATTTACTTGGATGGATGTCAAAACCACCCAAGGTTTTGGCAGGTTGTTTTATAATTAATGTGATATTCACAATCTGCGTAAAGCTGGGACAAATCGGAATCTGGTGATTTGCATCATCTTAAATTTTAATTTTAATTTTGATCTAGTTAAAGGCATGATGCAGTGATTGTATGTCTGACAATTTTGGTAATGAATCCCAATTAACAATTCATAATTATTTATGCAGACCATGGGGCTTCGGTAGATTTTCCATCACCTTGTGACCCGTTAATGAAAGCACAATCTGTTCATAAGGGTTTGTTTTTGTTATTTCTCTCTTTATTATTCTGCAATGGTAGAAGGGAGCTTACTCAGCTTTGCAGGAAGCTGAAAGAAAAAATCTTCAGGCAAAAGATGCATCAAATGTGAAAGGAAATATTTTTGGAAAGTTTAATAGTGTTATATTAGCTACATGACCTGCTTCCATGATATTCAAATGCTAGTTTACTTTCTCTGAGGTACTGTATACATTCTTTGTTGGAAGCTCGTTTTTGAACAGTAATGTTCTTAATTCTGTGCTGCTACAGTATGAGTCTTGCATTCTTTAAAATCTGATTTGTTGACACTTTAGTTCTTAACTTGTCCTAGAGTGAGCATCCTTTTCAAAAGTCTTGGGTACAAGAAACTGTAGGATCAGGCAGTTGTTATGCAGTCTCATTTGCCCTGGGTTGCTTTTCCCTAAACCCAATGAACCTTTGATTTTTTTATTTATGAACACCTTAAGAAGGGGACTACAAACCCTGATTTCCGTATCATGCCCTGACCAAGATAATCTGCCCACTGCAGATGTTTTTTCCAATCCGAAGTATTTTTGAGGTTTCCCATGCAGTAGATTTTGGTACAAGGATGACTCACAAGCTCTAAATGTATCTCTGTGACAGCTGTCACAACTTAAACCAGTGAATCCATGAAACCCAATGAATGTCTCTCAGTCTGAACTGTGATGGCCTGATCCAATCCTCATGGGGTCTGTCTTTTAGGCCTTTACTTCAAATAGGCTCCAATTGTAGTTATTTCTTAACAATTTGACCCCCAAAAGCTTTTAGTTTTCAGTTGGAAAGACCTACAGTATACAAAATATTTAAAGTTCCAATCAAATAGTAAAAAGCAATGATAAATGTGGTGAATGCTTGCTTATTTAATTTTAGTTTCATTGCTTTTTACTTTTAGGATTAAGAAGGGAGCTGCATGTTGTAAAAGAACACTTGAAGGTTAATTCGATGCTGAATAGTAGTATAACAGAAACACTATTTTATAACCACCCAATTTTTAATTGTGAACACTTGGCAGTTTGGCAACACCTTTATCACGGAGAAAGTGTTCACTTGAAATCTCATCGGCAGAGCTGGTGATCTCTTGACATACAGTAGCAAGTTCCCAGCAGAAGAATAATTGTTGATTTGTAAAAGTTGTCCATCTCTCCATCTTCCCTTGTCACTGCAAGCCTGAAAATGTACAAAATTGCAAATTTAAGACTTCTGGTCAACTAAGCACGGTTCACCTAGGTGTGGCAAATGTGCACACTAAAATCATTACAGTAGATGTACAACTGTTTTTGAAGGGGTGGCCAAGTATTGCAGAAACTACACCAATAATCTGGAAGGGGGCGAACAGAGTTAGAAAAAAAAGATGGGATATGCTCTAATTCTATGGTAGTAGAAGTCTGATTTCTGTGTCTTTACAAAGGGGAACTCATCTATTCTACTTCTGATGGCTTGATCTTGTGCCTGTCATAGCTAAATAAAAGTTTTGTAATGAGCACAATTCAGATGAGGTTTAATTACCAGATATTTTCAAATTTTCTAGACTGCTAATTTAGAGGATTAGCAACATGGAATAAAATTGAAATTGTGCCAGGGGCACAATAAAACATTTGTCATAATCCTAATAAAGTTTATAACAGACCACAGAATACTTATGGGGGAAAAGCCACTAGTGAGCAATAAACACTTTATTGATTTGCTGGACATGCCATTGCTAGAATGTGTATTTTATGATTTTGTTTTTATGCATGTATAAATTAAAGAAGTGACATTGATACAAATAGTAATATCAAGTGATTGAGTGTACTAATACTAAAATGTCTTCCCATTAATTTAATTTCTTAATTGTGTGTGCAACGTGCTGAGTGGATGTTTCCTTAATTGCACAATGTTCCTGACACTGTAAATGATGAAAGGATGCTGTGTGAACTGTTCGATGCATTTTCCCTTTTACTTCTGCTTCAGTTCCATTTAATTTATTAGCCATGTTACTTAGTTTCCACTGCTGTGCAGAGGGGTAGCTTTGCCTTGCTGTGAAGGGTTTATTGGAGGGCTGCCTTTGGAGAGGTGGCTTGTGGCTGGTTTCTTTAACACAGACCTGGAGTATTATCTGTGTAGTGTCTGTATTTTTTTTCCTTGGTTTTAACGTCGATTTCCTCCCACAGTCAAAAAACTGCAAGTTGATTGGCCCTGGTGTGAGTGTGTGTTTGTCTGGGTACCCTGTGATAAATTGGGGTCCTGTTCGGGGTTTATCCTGCGCGTACTTGCCAGGATAGGCTCTGGCTGCCTCATGACCCTTTATTGGGTAATTGGATAAAACAGTTAGGAGATGGACAGATGTTTTGAGGACCTGGCAGCATTGTTAGGCCTAGAAGTGTGTAGTGCCTTACTTTGTGTAACAAGCATTAACGTCATCATTTTATGATGAAGCAAAACAGGTGGGAGTAAATATCAAATGAACACTCCCGCAATGAGCATTTGTTTCTCAGTTTGTTACATTTTAAGATAAAACCTGTGTATGCAGTTCTGAAACTTGAGATCTGGTACAAGGTGAATACAAAATTTAGCCCAATTCATTTTTTGAGAGCTGAAACAAACTTTAAAAACATGCCTTATACAGGAAATTGAATATGATTAGGCTGTGATTAACAAGCTAGAACAAGAACCAGAAGAGGCAAGAGACTCGAGATCATGATAAATTGTTGGGTTGTTCTGGGTGATGATGTTTATGAATGCCATGACATAGGTTTTCAGAGACATTCCTTACAGGGTGCTGTAAAAATTTAAAATTGGGCAGTAAATGTTAAATTTATTACAGTTCCATGAGAATTTAAGGTGCAGGTATGGGTTAGGAATAGTTTGACATAAGCCTGAATGCATCTATTTCTGCTATCTGGCATCTGAAAAACACAGATGCTTAAACAATATGGAACCCATTTTTTCACCTTTCATGAAAAAAAGTCTACTTTAATATTTAACTACTAGGCATAATGATTTACCACAAGAAGGCTTCTGATGTACAGCTTAGAGCTCTGCAATTCCTAGGCATCAGGTATTAATTAGTGCATGCTGTGATTGCATATATTGGTTGAGAGGCATGTAGAGTAAGTGCCAAGTGCAAGACCGAGGTGGTAAAAATTCCCCAAATGACTTGGGAGGGGGAACAAAACATGTTGCTAGTTGTAAATGCAGTCTTAATATGCCACTGTTTCACAGAGTCATTGCAGACTGCTGGAAACTAACTGCATGCAGGATGAGAGTCCGGTGTCACAGCCAGAGGGTGTCCTTGGACAAAAATACCTCTTAAAGACATGAAAAATGAGACTCCTGCCTCGTTTTTTTCCCCCTATTGGTGTTAAATGTCTGGGAAACAAGAAGCATTTTTGGCTTAATTGAACTTTGACCTGTGGCAGAAGAATAAAAAATGTTCTTGGCTTTCAATTTTACACTGCATCTCTTTAGGGCTGGGTTTTTGTTTAAGTGCTCATTTTTATAAGGTAGGGCATTTTAAAATACTAGTCATCTCTGAGAAGAATTAATTTTTTCTTTTCATATGGCTCATGGATTGTTACACATTAGTACAATATTTTTAAAATTTAAATGACAAAATAAGGAAACTTACCCAAAATTACATTTTTTTTTTACCAAATCATTAAAGAGGAGTGTACAGCTTTGAGGTTAACCCCCTTGCTAAAGGCAGTGTGGTCTAAAGGGACCGTTCTAGACACAGGAGGGCAGAAAAAGCCAAAAGGAGCTATAAGAGCTTTTACAGTTACAAAGGGATTATTGTTCCTATTAATGTGCTTGTTTTACAGAACCTTAACTGCTGATCAATCTGGAGATTCTTGAAAAAAAACAAAACAAAATATAACATAAGCCACTCAGTTTTGGTATTAATATTAGTTTGCCAATCTTTCTCTCTGCCCCAGGGTAGTATTTAGTTCTCACCTATAATAAGAAGAGGTCTACTGGGTCTTTGCATGTTATTGCTTTTCTTTTGCCTACTTCGACTTCTCCTTCCCATGCATGCCAAAGTTTATCAGCATTCTCTGATTAACAAGCAAGTTCTATTTTCCTAAGTGCTGATCTTTTTAGATGGTTCAGAAGGACACTTCCAAGTGTCCTTTTAGGAGTTCATGTGCTGAAATGTGAATCCTTTGCTGATGCCCTGTTCCTCAATTCTCAGACAGCCATAAGGTACTGTAAGTGCATCTTCGACTAATCATTTCTGTGCCTTGAGAGAACAGCTGACACAGCTGCAAAAGTGCCAAAGCTGTTCCTCCAATTGATAGAGTTCTTGAACCCTGTTTAAAAATCAGATGCAGTTAATTTGCATTTATAGTGCCAGGACTTACTTCTGGATTGTGAAGGATTGCAGTGCGTAACTCTTGGATCAGCTTCCATGAAAACTGAAAATGCCGTGACAGGGAAATCTTTGGACTTTTTTTGTCTGTTTTATTTGTGATTAGTGACTTTGGAGAAAGATGGAGTGGAAGAAAAGTTGCCAAGAGTTAGAAGCTAGTGTGGGCTATATTCCATCAAGAGAAAACTGAATTGGATAACATTCCGACTAGTTAACCACATCGCTTTTTCACCAAACTCTTTCTGGTGACCTTGACCTCAATACTGACAAAAACAGTAAATGAAGTGGAGGTTCTGTGATGAATTATAAAGTATCCCCCTACGCTTGTCTCTGAAGTTCCAGGCTGCCAGGAGAATACAGGCTAATATGCATACCATACATCCTAGATGACACATTTACTTTTCCTCACTGACGGTCTTCACAGCCGTGATTCTTTTTATTATTATTGGTTCAGTCAGTTCGGCCTTCATCGAGGTTGTTTGATCTTGTTTCTAGAAGCTATCCAGTCAGCCCATTAAAGCATGGTACTGTACTGCAGTTTGGGAAGTTCCTTAGAGGAGACCTGCTGTCTTACTCTGGGTGTGAAACTTGTGTTCCCCAGTGGCTACTTATGTTACAGTAAGCCTCAGTGGAATGTCTGTAGTTGCAAAAGCATGGCAAACCTCTGTTTGATGATGGCACAGCCTTGAAATGTTCACTGTGATCAGACCTACCCAGAACTGATTTTGCTATGAGGAGGGGGCAAGCCTTCACACTTTCATTTGCAAGAAACTTTTTCATTCAGGGCTACTTTAAATAAATCCAGTCATTAGTGCTTTGTAATACTGTACATTATACATTGAGAAATGTCTGTTTTGTAGCATTTGTTTTTTTTTTACTGAACCAATAGTTGCATTTAAGATATTTTTTTAAAACCGTTTTATTAAATGTCACTTTCTAAGCAAGGTTAATAGCATCAGGGTTTCATGGGAAGTCTAGATACGCAGTACGGTGCACTGGGCACATCATAGCGAGTGCATTGATGGGACTTCTCCAGCACTTGGTGGGAGGTGTCAGAACACATGGCTGAATAGATAAACAAAGGCTTATTGTACCTTATGCAGCTCATTCATGAGATTGGGACATGATCACGTTCCTTTTGGGGATTTCTTAGTGCTCGAGTCCCTTAGCACTTGCCAAAAGGACAGAAGCCTGCTCCACCAGGATGTCAGCCCATTTATGCGAGTCTTCAATTGTGACTCCTCTGGAGAAGATGCCACCATCTCATCTTGCACACAGAAACAAGTGCCACATTAGCTTCCCTTAAATGGTATGTTTTCTCATTGTGGATGATTTCTGTGCCTTGATGGTGAAATGCTGACTCTAACCTCAATGTAAAGTGATTGTGTATTCTAAAAAGGGTGCACGGACTATACATTGTGATATTATTGTTATCCACTTTTCAATGTGAAGTGGATAGCTGGAGGTAGCTAGACAATCTTTAGATTATGAAAATGTAGCTGCAAGAGGAGCTACAGTAGGAGACATTTTTCTTTGTCTAATTTTAATACATTTGCTTTGTATCAGGTATTACTCTGTTGTACAGTAGTTTGATTTAAATGCTTGTATTTTACTTGTTGGGTTTACACTTTTGTGAACCGAATCCGTATTAATGTCTTGTGGTTGTTTCTATATCTTTTAAATTTGTATATAACAGTAGTTAAATGGAAGTTTTGCTTGTCTACTATGTATTTCTGTATTATTTTCGCCATCTGCCTTCCAGTAAGGACTGGTTTTTAACCTAGAATAGGATTTAATGACTCTCCAACAGTTGGTATTAGTCTCATAATGTGCAATATCTATGCATCCATATACAGTATATAATATAATATGTTTTCCTGTATTACCTGAAAACAAAGTCTGGCTTTTGACAAAGTGACCTGTTCATAATAAATATTCAAGAAAAGTGATATTTTTCTTCAGACCATTGACTTGTTCCTACTGTATATGTTTAAAACTAGCTTATTGCATCCTAAGCCCATATTTTTTTAAAGTGCTATGCTAGTGAAGCATAAGGTATTAAAATTATGCAGCTCACTGCAATGCGTTTTGCTTATTCAGTTTCCATCACCAATGATGAGCAGTAAAGCTTCAATGTTAATGAGCAATCTGCCTTGTGCTGCTGAAAAAAAGTGCCAAGAACTGTCTGGTATTGGGTTGTCCAGAGGTTGCATGCGTTGCACTGAAAATGAAGCCTAGCATATGATTTTACATTTCCATTGGAAACATATGCCTGCTGAGTTTAAAATTTAAGTCACTGTCATGCTAATTCTGTTTTAATTAGGCTGTTTTTAAAAGTTTTGAACATTACATTCTCTTGGAGAGTTCTGAATTCGACTGCAGTAGCTGGGGTTTTTTAATACAAAGGATTTGACTGAGATATTTAGCTACATGTGAACATTTAAAATCTGTTCATTTTAGTTGGTATTGCTCTCTTTTTATTGATCTTTAAACTAAAATACATTTTAGTGTTTGACTTGTGTTCTTGCATCTCTGGAAAACGCCTGCCTAAGGCTTAATGCTGATCAAATAAAGGAATTGATAGGTTACACACATGAAGACCTAGATTCCAAAGTAGACTGCTCTGAGTGCTTGCTATTCATGCCACATAATTAGGCCACCAAATTGAAGATCTGACGTGCATCTGAATGATCATTGAAGAAAAGACTCAAGTAAGACATTTTCTTTATCCTCCATATAATTGATTGAGCCGAGTGTAATGTTCAAAGAGATAAGTATAGCATCCACGATAAGAGATGCAAAACAGGAAGCATTTGATATTTATTGACTTCCAATGCCAAGTCCTAAAACATTGGCCTCTGTTCAAAAAGTTGCAGTTCCATGCTGTGCCCACGCAGAGTTGGTCTGAATTGAGGCTAAGAACTTGGAGGGTATTGCCCTGATTGGTCCAATCAGATTAAAGTAGGTCTTTAGTCAAGTAGGTCACCCTGACCCAGTTCTGGATACCTCATGGAATATTTGTACTATGTTTTTATCATCAAATTATACGATGCGGTAAAATAAGTGTGCTTTATGTGAGTGTAATATACTGTAAAAAACTAAAATGTGAACAAGTATGCAGAAATAAATGAAGCAAACTGCTGGTTAATTGCATTGACTGTTATGTGCTGTGCATTGTTGTTACCGAACCTGCATTAGGAGTCTAGAAGTGGCAGTTTAACACAGGACAGCTTTATGATGCTTCTGCAGTTCAAATCGCTCTCCCTTCATGGGGAGCATGGGAGAGCACAATGTCACACAGGGAGAGAGGAAAAATATTGAATGGACTGCTTAGGCTAATGGCCTTGTGTGATTCATATGTTTTTTATATACCTCCCAAGATTAACAGAGCTCTCCAAAATGACAGATTGTGTTTCTTCTATTTATAGTTACAACTGGCGGAGTGGAGCCTGTCAACTTAAATAAATGTGCCCTTCTCCTGGTGGCTGCAGCTCCTGAAATAGCGAAGAAGGAGTGTAAATGGATTCGGCTCCTGCTGTATGCACTTGCTTTATGAGTAGGCTTCAGAGGCAGTCTGTCTCCTTATGGCATTATAGCGAATGAATGTCATCTGGCAAGGTGTCTGGTACTGTAGATACTTCTCAAAAACTCTCATCCCATTCCCCCCGCTTCTTTGTGGAGAGTCTGTTGCCAATCTTTTACTTAACTTGGGTCAGGCCAGTTGTAGACCTTAACGTACTTCAGGTGTAAGGGTCTGTCTAACAAACTGCTTTTAAAAAAACTTGGAAGAAGCATTTCTCATGATATGCAAAGCTGTTTTAAACTTTTGATATTGTTGTTGGTGCTTTTTTTTGCAAACAAAGCCTTGTTGGTTGTAGCTTGCCCTGTTTACTCTCAGCAGGGATATCTTTAGTCCAATGCCTGCTGTTTATGCATTCTCTCGGTTTTGTTTTTTGTCTGACATTCATGTAGCCAAAGTAAAAGATCTGTCAATTAAACAACTCAAGTAAAACTGAGTCAGTGTGTACGTTTTTAACTACTTTGATTTTTGCATGGCAGCAAACGGGAGTAAGAGTGGGCCTAACCATGGCGAGTTCTTCGTGTAACCATTGCCTTCACTTTATCCAGTGTGATGCCACCTTGTGGTGACTTCTGCAGGGAACATTTCTCATCATTCAATGCTCTGTCGGGTTAAGGGATGAAGTCTGGAATGTGTTGCGGTTACAGTAACTGATTATGGCTTGTGTGTAATCATGAAAACAGGTTAAGGAGCTTATATGTGTGGGAGCATCCCATTTGTGAGATAAGTGCATGTGCTTTTATGTTGGGCTATTTGTTTAGCAATTGGCCTGGAAGACCATTTTAGTTTCATGTAATGCCAAGGTCTAAACTCGGCCCTCTGTTGTACATTATATTTATTGAAATCCCTAACTCAGGGCATTTGTTTTGTAGGAACATAATCTTTTATACAGGCTTCCGGGAACATATGCAAAACTAAAGGCCTTTAAAATTTTCAAGGCTTTTTCAGAAAAGGTCTTAGAATAAGCAAAATCATCTAGTGATGTGACTGTGCTATGCAGCATCTACAGTTTGCATTGTTGTAATATCTTGCATATCAAAAATTGAATGAGATCTCTAAAGACTGACAACTATTTTGTTGGACTTTTTGGGAATGTGTGCAGATGTTACACATTCTAAAATATTTGATCAAGTTTGAAGTCTTGAATTACTCTTTATTACGATAATATTATTTAGTTTTCAATACCATGGTCAGAGAATGTACAAGGTTGTGGGGCTTATTTATAAAATAGTCAGTAAAATGCATTGCAAATAATTGTGCCGTCTGCCTTTGCCAGGCTTGATTAAGAGCTCAAAACGTCTGTTCTAGTAGGTATAACATTCTGTTGCCATGACAACTAAACCCTGGACGTACACCAGGTACAAGATGTGACTGACTCATACACACAGTTCATTACAGAGGAGTTTTTTTTTTAAATAAAGTATTCTAAAAGCTCGGCTTTAAATCATCCATTTTCATATTTGCACCTCTGTCAAAAAACACTCTCTGGTGGAATCACTGACAAAACCTACACTGTTTTTAAACTCTTAAATTAGAATTTCCTTATCTAAAAGCACTTTGAGTAGCTTGGGAAATAAAACCCAGGTAGTTCAACTTTTATCCTAACCTAGACATCATCAAAGCAAAGCTTGAATGGAGTTTGAGCATTTCTACGGTACCTACATATCACCTTGTAATACTCTAGTTGTAACTGTCTCTAAAATGTTCAGAAACCCCGCCTTATTAGAATTAAAGATGTTTAGCAAATATTATGTATTTTTTTCAAAACTCAAGGCAGTTTGTTTATAACTTCTTTTCCTGTAGTTGTAAAAGTTGTTTTTGGGATGGGTTTAATTCAATGACATCTTCTGTTGCATGTGATATTCGGCGTTTCACTGTAAACTTGAAGGAAATGTTCACCACAGGATTTATACAAACTGGAGGTTATTGAAATCAAAGAAAGGACCTTACTTTGAGCTTTGGTTCACACCACATACAGTGATGTTTGTATGTATGTACTGGCCATATTAGCACTGTATCAGTTACCTGATCATTTTTTTTTTTTGATTGGAATAAATTCTTCCCAAAAACTCTCATTTACTCAGAATTCTGCCTTGTCTTTTAGTACTTTTCATCTGCCAGTGAAGTGCAGCATACTGTACATCAGGATGATAAATGGCTACAAGTATGCATCAGGAGCCCAAATACATAGTTACAGTACAATGCAGGTGGAGGCCATAATACAGTACCTATAATCTTTGCAAGTTAAATTCTGATCTCACAATTCAAGGCCTTATTTAGGAAAATGTAAGGGATATAGTTTGATTTGCTTAGCTGCAGGTGAGCTAAGAGGCATGTAAATATAAACGATCAAAGAGGATTTTCTGATCAGTTTACCCCGGTTAATTAACTTAATAGTAAATCATTAGAGTTTTCAAAAGACATGCAGCATGAAAGACAGAGGAAGATGGAGAACAAAGGGGAGAAACCAAGAAGGAACACCATAACCCTTCTCTTCCTCTAAGCTTGTGCCATGCGAGAGGACCTTGTTCTGGTCTGTCCTGGAGGCCAAGCTGAGTAATCTAAACCTTATTTTAGCTTGCTGTTCTATTTTGGGAAATTCTGATTTCCTTTATTGCGAAATCCTGAGAATAAAAACATTCTCTCTTAGTCTACTGTATTTTTAGGATTACTTCCCATTTTTTTGGAGGGGGTCTCTTGTGGCAAATCTGAGTTATAGTCTTGCATGAGCACTCAGAATTTCTGTGTGTTTTGGCCTGTTAAGCCATTGCATAGTGTTTTAGGTTATAGGGCCAGCATCCTGCGTTTCTGGGTCTGTAGAATGTACAGTAGGCCTCTTAAATGCATGTACTCTATTTGTAATGTATTGTTAATATTTATTATGTCCAGGTGTTTATTACTTTCACCGCAGCTGTGCCAGAGATTTTAAAGAACTATCTTGCCTTGCAATTTTACCTACCACCAGGGGATTTTATTTAACCACTCTGCGTGGTGAAGAAGTCAGAAATCTTGTTGGTGACATGATTGAGGGGTCACTTCAGGAAGTGGCTAAATTAAACTCTGGGCTTGCACAAACACTGTAAACATCACTATTCCTAAATGTTCAATGAGATTTTTTTAAAGAGTTAAGGTTTTAAACTTCTCATCTGAAGAACAGTAGTTCATACAGCTCTGTCCCCAGTAGCTCTACTGGAGTATTAGGCTGGATATTCTGGTCTAGAGGGGAGAGCACACTACTTACTGGACCACAAACAACACCTCCTGCAGCAACATAGTTTTCCTTGGGAGTTGCTTCTTCCTTTACTGATCAGGCTAATTTTTGCTTGTCTTCTGAGATCTCACTACTTCAGCCTAGAGGATGGTTGTGTGTGTAGCTGTAATCAAATATTAATAGCAACAATGTTGAAATAATATTCATCTACACTTGTATACTAATGTACATTTCATGTTACAATTTTATAAGGCATGTATAAGCCTTATTCATTATCATAGACAGTCGTGAGTAGATCTAAAAGAAACAGACTTTTGATTGCTTTTCAGACCTACTCTACAAGTCAAAAGTATGAGTACACTTGCCGGAAATTAGGTTTATTTAATAATTGACAGTATTTTACCTTGTATAAGTTTCTGTAAATACTTGTAAATAAAAAAAAAACATGCTATAATATACAAAACATCAGAATATCAAAGTAATGTTAAAGAAAATTGTCTCTAAATCTTTGATTCCTCAAAATAGCCACACTTTGCCTTAATAACAGCTTCATCAACATGAGTTACACCAGGAAATCACTCAACAAGTCCTCCTAGCTCTTCTGCAGCAATTCCCAGAGATGTATGACACTTGTCGGTTGCTTTGCTTTGACTCTTCTGTCCAGATCCTCCCTTAAACAATCTATGGGATTGAGGTCAGGTCATTAGTCTGAGTTGTCCTTCACTTTCCTTCTTCACCAGATAGTTCTTGCACGACTTTGAGGTGTGTTTCGGAATGTTATCTTGAAGAATGAAGGACTGCCCTCCTAACTGTAATCCTAATGGAACAGCATGCCTTTGCAATATGCCATGATAGCCATGCTGGTTGAGATTGCAATGGATTTGGTAAAAATCACCAATTCTATCACCAGCAAAGCAATCCCAGACCATGACACCGCCTCATCCATGCTTGACACTAGGAACCAAACATGCAGAACTCATGGGCTCACCCTCTCTTCGTCTTATAAATACTTGGCGGTTGGATCGAAATATTGAAAATGTTTACTCATCGGTCCATAAGGTGGACTTCCACTCCTCAAAGGTCCAGTTTGTGTTTTTTGGCCCAGCCAAGTCTCAACCTCTTATTCTGCACTCTTAACAATGGTTTCTTTGCAGCAATTCTTCCTGGTAGGCCAGCTTCACAGAACCTCCTCTGAACAGTTGATGTTGAAACATGTACTAGTTGCATTGAGCTCAGCTTGTACAGTGCCTTGCGAAAGTATTCGGCCCCCTTGAACTTTTCAACCTTTTGCCACATTTCAGGCTTCAAACATAAAGATATAAATTTTTTATTTTATGTGAAGAATCACCAACAAGTGGGACACAATTGTGAAGTAGAACGAAATCTATTGGATTTTTGAAACTTTTTTAACTAATAAAAAAATGAAAAGTGGGGCGTGCAAAATTATTCGGCCCCCTTGCGTTAATACTTTGTAGAGCCACCTTTTGCTGCGATTACAGCTGCAAGTCGCTTGGGGTATGTCTCTATCAGTTTTGCACATCGAGAGACTGAAATTCTTGCCCATTCTTCCTTGCAAAACAGCTCGAGCTCAGTGAGGTTGGATGGAGAGCGTTTGTGAACAGCAGTTTTCAGCTCTTTCCACAGATTCTCGATTGGATTCAGGTCTGGACTTTGACTTGGCCATTCAAACACCTGGATACGTTTATTTGTGAACCATTCCTTTGTAGATTTTGC
The DNA here is from genome assembly GCF_059453375.1 of Lepisosteus platostomus. NCBI lineage: Eukaryota > Metazoa > Chordata > Actinopteri > Semionotiformes > Lepisosteidae > Lepisosteus > Lepisosteus platostomus. Next base: position 28,879,673 of record NC_142621.1, read on the forward strand.
TGTATGTTTGGGATCATTGTCTTGTTGGAAGATAAATCTCCGTCCCAGTTTCAGGTCTTTTGCAGACTCCAACAGGTTTTCATCCAGAATGGTCCTGTATTTGGCTGCATCCATCTTCCCCTCAATTTTAACCATCTTCCCTGTCCCTGCTGAAGAAAAGCAGGCCCAAACCATGATGCTGCCACCACCATGTTTGACAGTGGGGATGGTGTGTTGAGGGTGATGAGCTGTGTTGCTTTTACGCCAAACATATCGTTTTGCATTGTGGCCAAAAAGTTCGATTTTGGTTTCATCTGACCAGAGCACCTTCTTCCACATGTTTGGGGTGTCTCCCAGGTGGCTTGTGGCAAACTTTAGACGAGACTTTTTATGGATATCTTTGAGAAATGGCTTTCTTCTTGCCACTCTTCCATAAAGGCCAGATTTGTGCAGTGTAAGACTGATTGTTGTCCTATGGACAGACTCTCCCACCTCAGCTGTAGTTCTCTGCAGTTCATCCAGAGTGATCATGGGCCTCTTGGCTGCATCTCTGATCAGTCTTCTCCTTGTCTGAGCTGAAAGTTTAGAGGGACGGCCAGGTCTTGGTAGATTTGCAGTGGTCTGATACTCCTTCCATTTCAAGATGATCGCTTGCACAGTGCTCCTTGGGATGTTTGAAGCTTGGGAAATCTTTTTGTATCCAAATCCGGCTTTAAACTTCTCCACAACAGTATTACGGACCTGCCTGGTGTGTTCCTTGGTCTTCATGATGCTCTCTGCGCTTTCAACAGAACCTTGAGACTATCACAGAGCAGGTGCATTTATACAGAGACTTGATTACACACAGGTGGATTCTATTTATCACCATCAGTCATTTAGGACAACATTGGATCATTCAGAGATCCTCGCTGAACTTCTGGAGTGAGTTTGCTGCACTGAAAGTAAAGGGGCCGAATAATTTTGCACGCCCCACTTTTCATTTTTTTATTAGTTAAAAAAGTTTCAAAAATCCAATAGATTTCGTTCCACTTCACAATTGTGTCCCACTTGTTGGTGATTCTTCACATAAAATAAAAAATTTATATCTTTATGTTTGAAGCCTGAAATGTGGCAAAAGGTTGAAAAGTTCAAGGGGGCCGAATACTTTCGCAAGGCACTGTATTTCAGCGGCAGTTAGTTGCAGATTCTGAGATTCTGAGGTCACCTTTGGCCTGCCTGACCTTTTTTTGGTCCTCATGAGTGCCAGTTTCTTCATATCGTTTGATAGTCTTGGCAACAGCAGTTACTAATACTTGCAAGGTTCTTGCAATTTGTCTTAAAGATTGACATTCATTTCTTAAAGTAATTATAGACTGTCTTTTTTCCTTGCTTAACTGAGCACATTTTGACATGTTCAATGGGGAATTACAAACATTTGCCCATACTCCCTATATTTATAGTAATCATGGACCCTTGCCTGTTTCCAATAATTGGTGCCAAAAGGTTAGTGAGGTAACATGCTAGTTAACTGTGAGAACATCTACAGTAACAAAGACAATTTTAAACTTCTTGTAGTGTTCTAGCACCATGTTATATACATTTCTGACTTTTAACTAACCTGGGCTTCATACTGAAATCCGCTTGCTTTTGGTGCTCATTTTATTGAAAATTACAAAAATATTTCAATGTGGTTCACTTAAGATTATAAGTACACATCATGTAATTAAATATAAAACCTGGTGTACTCAAACATTTGACTGGTACTGTACATCAATTGACAATTCCTTTCAGGAAAAGTTTGTTACTTGAGAACTAGGCTAAGGTTTTGACTGAAACTGTCAATGTCCGAGAGCTGAACATTTAAATGGGTGCACTACCGCAATTGCTATGGAAAACTCTTTACATGTACGGTGCTCTTTTGCACTTGTGGAGTGCAGGACTTCTTTTCCCGTACATGGCAAGCATTAAAATGTTTCTTGACAAACTGTCAATTTAGTTTAGTTGCGTACTTTACCTGTGAAAGGCTAGCACACTGCTCAGTAATTGCCATGTCTTAGGAGTTGGGTAATGAAAAAATTAAAGTATCTTTTGAGAGACCGTCTTAATAGAGAATTTTGTTTAGAAGAGTTGCATTCAAGGTGAGGCTTTTTTGTGCAGTGGATTGTTTAACGGTGTGATGCAGAAACCATGCCGTTTCAGGCCAGCGTTGTTGCCAGCTTAATTCCACGCTGCTCTTCTTGCTGATATCCATCAGCTATTCGCATAATTAAGTGAAAATATCTGTGCAGGTTTCCATGGCACTGGAGCATTCCAGCAAAACTGCCAGCCCACACAGGGTCCGGCTTTCTGCTTTAAAATACTTGTTGTGCAGACACGTACTTGCAAAAACATCACTGTGTTTAGTGCCGGTTGCGATTTTCCTTCAGTTTATATTTTTGCCCCAATCAGTAAATACCATATGTAAACTCAGTTTAAAAAGAATAAGGATTGCCTGTGGTAGACTGTCTTTTACTGAAGCCTCACTCTTGACACACTTTAGCTGGATACCACAAACAAAAGCATTAAGAGCCAATTTCATAAGCTGGCCTAGAATGTCTCAAGAGAGGCTTTGCCTCCAAAAGAAGTGTCTATAGGAAAAAAAACTGAAACTGAACTTAAGAAAATTCTTAATTTGATAGCTGTTTAACCTGGTAAAGAGGCAAAGATGAATATCTCAATGAATGTCTTTAGGTTCTGGTTTTTGAATGTTTTAGTAATACAGAAAAGATTGTCACCCGGTACAGATGTAGAACAGGAGCTCCAAATTCCAGTCTACAATAGCGGCATCCTATTTGAAGTGGGGCTGTGCAATGGCTGTCTCAAAATCTGATGCACTTTTAGAACTGAGGTACACTGTTCATGCTCATCTATCCACACCTCTGTTTTGAAGGTAAAAATGTGTAGGTGTACCTCCAGTTAGGCCTAAGCCTTGCAACTTCATAGTGTAGTGGTTAAATAACCCATATGAGCATCTGCAGTGTTACTATTGTCGATTTTGAAGTGTGTTGCCTTTTGGGGAAAAATTTAATCTAACTGTACAATATATTATAACCAAATCCATATTTCATGTCCTGCTATATTTAAATGAGACACTGAGCTGCACTGTTTCTCTAAGTATCTTTTCTTGAAGGTTTTTTCATATAGCTCATTGCAATTTAAATCTGTCCTCTGGGCTCAGAATCAAGGCTTGTTCCCTAGATAGTGATGGGTATGACTGGGTACTCTTTAGAATTAGTATGGAATGAAAGGCACAGCCAAGCCCTTCTGTGACAGAAGATGACAGTAAAATCTTTCCGAGGTCCTGTTCTATCAGATCTCAGGGTTTGCACAAGATTGCACTTGCACCAAGATAATCGGTTGTCCATTTGAGGATTACCCGCTACTGTATGCTCTGTTTTGTCACATGTAAGTGGACACTGGAGAAAATGAACCTGTTTTTATCCTCTTTGTGATATGTTTGAGAGTAAGGATTCTCCAAATGCTTTCTTTTATTCTGAGGTAGGTTTAGCAAAGTAGGCAGAGCTGCAGAAGTCATAATCACTGGTGTCAGGTGTTCTGTACTAATTTGGTAGCACGCATTAAGAATAGTTCAGGGGTTATATTGACACAAAACTGATCAATTTTAATTATTTAATTAATTTAATGACGCAGCATTGGAAGATGCTTAGTGTCTTATTGGTGTGTCCTTAAGACAGAACACAACCTGTGACATCAGTGAGCTGCTCACCATTTTATGATAAATGTACATGTCACAACACTGTAGCAGTGGCTTCTGTTCCACAGCTTCTTTGAGCATTTATACTGACAAATCATCCCTGGTGAAGAAAGCCAGGTCAGAGTGATTTAGTGACAGTTCATCCTTGACAGGACTGAATTCATGAACAGTTGATTTTTTTTTTTAGATCTCTGCTGCCCGTATGAGGAAAAAAATGGACGTGAATATCGCATGTGCAGCCTTGACACCCATAGTGTATTAAAAAAATTTAAGATTCTGCTTTGTTCCAGTAAACATTTTAAAGATGAAACAACCCCAAATGGCACCTGTCTTAGGTCAAATTAACACAAAGATATGCACTTTTACACTATGACGGTCTAATTTGTAAAGCAGGTTGATGAAAACTGCAGAATGTTCTACATTGCTTAAGGTCTGGAATAAACGGTGGATGTATTGAGGAAAGATACCGTGGGGATGCTTTTTTCCTGCAGCTATTCTTTACCTAGTTTAATAGTTTTCCCTTGGGAGCAAGAAACAGATGAAGATAACGGCAGTGCAACCAAAACGCACCACTGCAAAAACAACAAATCATTGGAACACAAACAATATTTGCCCCAATTGGGAAATATAACCTTGCTCAGCTACAGTATATAGAGTATTTGACAAAAATCTGAAACTCTAGTGATTTTTTTTTTCATTTCTTTGTCTGTCTTTTCTGAGCATACCAACTGAAATGGGCATCACCAAGGCAGTGGTACAATTATACCACTAGAACGTTGTTAGCTTTTCTGTACTTAATGTAGTACCTCCCCCCCAAAGAAATATAGAAAAATCACTCAGTGATATGAGTAAATGAGTTCAATCATAACCAGATAAGGTTGACTTTTTAAACTCTTTAAAATCGTTTAATGTTTTTTAGTGTTTAAAAGTTTATAGATGAAAAACATACATATTCTAACACCTGTAGTGCAAGATCATAAATAATCATTGTTTTCTTAAGATGAATATTGTTTTCTCCCTCTTCGTAATGGATACAAGTTTTTGATTAAAAAACCCTTTTATACATTGGCTTTCTTGTTACTAAACAGAAACTTAACATTGATGCTTTCCTAATTTTAAATGTGTAATGTTTACTCCAGTAGCAATTGGTAGCTAAAAACAGCAGTAAAATCTTAAAATGCTGTTTATGTTCCATAAGCTTTTTATGCTTCCTGTTTTATCAGTCAGGATTAAGAAAGAAGCTCCCATTGCGAGTGCAAAATGGACTCTGGACAAAAAATCTAAAAGGCGAGAGAATTCATTTAATATGCAGCTTTTTACACTAGAGAGAGCTTTAGTGAAGGCCAGGCTGCAGAGGAAGTCAACATGCGACTGAACCACAGTCTTGTAGCATTTTAACCTGAAGTGGCATCCACTGGTTTATGACAAAAAAGTTTAAAAAAAGTTATGTGGTAAAAAATGTCCTTGTACCTGTTTTTTTGGGAAAATCGTTCACATCAGGATATAGAGAAAAACGCTGAACTAAATAAAAAAAGAGATAAGTTAGTGACAAGTAGCTCACCAGACACATAAAATAGTTTAAAAAGAAAATAATTTAAAAAGGATTACAAGAGTAGGCCAGTCTTAGTTTGTCTGTTGTATAGTATTATGGTGGAGGTGATTTGAATGCACTGTATTAATCAATTCAAGGTTAAATAAAAATTGCACACATTTGAGGCTGTAAAATACTTAGTTTAAAAGTATTAATCAGACCAAATATGTCCCATGTGCACCATTATCCTAGTTAGAACTGATGATTAGCCAAATAAGCATGTGACGTCAGTCAAATGGGACATCACCTGGCCCTCCTGTCATTAATAACAGTCATTTGCTATTGAAAACTTGAAGAGGGCTCAACTTAAAAATGGCAAGTCAAAACAGTTCTAAATCAATTTGAAGAATGTTTTCACCTTACAGTAACGTATTTTCCGTGAATACCTTATTTGAATTTTATTATGGAATCTAGTACATAAGAGCAAATTCTGTTTATCTTAAAACTTACACCTTTACCCTCTAGAAGGAATATATCTGAAATACTTTTTGAAACACTGAAATAAAGTCGGGGTTCATTTTTTTTTCTCTTGGTCATGTGTTGAAATTTAATTGTCAAAGATAAGGAAAAGCACTTCATTTTTTTATGCACAATGTAATTTTTCATGTATTGATATATTATGTTTTTATATATTTTTTGTTACAACCATTGAAGTATCAGGATAATTGGCAGAAGATGTTTTCAGAGCTGTAGGTGGCCTGAGAGACAATAGACCAAAAGGAATCTTTAATTTCTTGGTAAATCATTGGGCTTGTCAGTGAGGAACCCAAGATAAGACTCAGAGAAGAGGGGAAGAAGGATATGGACAGAAACAAGAGAGTGGGGAGACGTGTTCCAGGTGAGAGAATCTCTTTTGGGTCAATTTAGGACAGCTTGCCATTCTGTTGTTAGCTCTTAACTCTTGAGTTAGCTCTTGATTATATTCTGTTTTATTTAGAACGCAGGCTTATCTCTCTTGTTGGCCTGTTTAGACATTATATAGGATTTTTAACAGTGGGTAGCAGTCCAGGTTTTTCTGGTAGGTCAGGATGTAGGTCTCTGAGATGCCTTGTTTATTATTAGGGTAATAATAAACGTGACACAGCGCCTTTCTAAGAAGCATCTAAAGTGCTTCTATAGAAAAGGAGCTACAAGGATAGCAGATTACAAAATAAGTATATAAGAAACAAAAATGGTTAGAGGTCAGAAGATACATTATCATTAGAAAATGAAGCAGACGCAGACAATAATTTAAATACAGGCTTTACAAAAAAGAAAGGTTTTGAGTCTAAATCTCGAAACCTTAAATCTAAATGCACTCAGGGAAGGTGACTCTTTGATCTCATTGGGGACAGAATTCCAGAGCTCAGAGCAAGAGAAGACCCTGTCACCCATAGAATGCAAGCCATGGGTAACATGTATTTTGCATTTAGAGTGTGTTTTTGTCATTGTTAATAATTGATCCCAATTTGCCTGGTTTATTACTCCTTCACCAGAGCTGTGCCAGAGAACAAAGCTCTCAGATGTCTTTAACTATACCAGCCACTCAGGTATATTCTTGGAATGTCTTTTTTTACGATTTAGGGGTTATGAGTATTTTAATTATTGATCACCCTGCTTGTTATTTTTCTTATTCTGTAATCTCAAATTCACTTTATTTTTGTCTTGTATATTTTGGGTAACAATTTCAATGTCTGACCATGATGCACTTTACTCTATATTGTTGCATAAACAGTCTCACTTCTTTAGGTGAATGAGCACTTGTAATAAGGCAATTTAACCAGTTGAATATGACCTAGTAAAAATAGAAAAAAAGGAAAATGCAGATGGGAATCAATATTTCCCACTTGTAAAGAATGTCTTTGTACCATCAGTATGTTGGAGCAGCAGCTCATCAGTAGTGGAGCCAAATATTCTTTAGCAGCAGATCAAGGTTTTGTATAGACCTCCCTAATGGATATCGAAGACTGGTGTAGAACATGCTAATTGATCAGTTGTTAAAATGCTAGTGTACCTTCTACAGAATAGATTTTATTTTTTTTACTGACAGTTTGTGTTGTTGTTTTTTTGCAGTTATAAGAGGTTTGTTCTAATGCTCAGTGCAGGTCTATACATTAAAGAGCTCTTTCCGAAATCCCAATGGAATTGAGTGTTCTGGTGGGTTTATTGTGTTATGTCTTTGTATGAGTGTGGGAACGCCTGAAATGACATCTAGGAGCTATAAACTTGGATAATCGGTATGAAGAAGGTTTTTAATAAACCCTAGAAAGCCAGGTGGTCTGCTGGTATAGGGATGGAGCCTGTCAGTTACCTTGATCTGCTACAGTACATCCCTTGTGTAAGGCATAATGTGGAGATACTGTTATAAGTGACTTACACAGAAGCTGTTGATACAAAGCTATCACCTTTACTCTGTCACTTTTAAGATAACTGCAGCTGTAAGAGAATTCCTATCATTAATAGATTGTAGTAGAATAAAGGCAGTGGTTCACAGATCTTTTTTTTGTGCAACATTACTGTGAAAATCCAAAGGGACTGTGCTGAAGCCTTTAGTTTTTATATGGCATTTTTTTTTGTTAAAGTAGGTCCTTAGATGACAATGTATTTTTTTCCTAAAAGAATAAAATGAAACATTATACTTCATTGAGCTTTATAGCTTCTTAAAAAGAATTTCTGAAACCATTGTTTTTTATGGATGTGCTGAACAGCTGAATGTGAATTCTTATCCTGCTGTTAGTTATTGGTTTGTCTTTTTTACCGAAAGGTCTCCCCTCCATTAATCGACCTGTTGCTTTACACATTTCTGTACTGCTGTACATAAAGTGCACATGTAAATGCATAGCTGTAAAATATAATAGCACCATGGCAAAACAGATATTGTGCTTTGCCTGATGCCTAAGTAATAAAATATTTTATGGCTACCATTTGATCTTAAAGGTTTTAGAGCTATAGTTAACATATGAACAGATTGCTTTGTTATACATTTATTTGGCTGTTGGTTTTATCCAAAGTGATTTACATTTGTACCCATCTGAGTGGCCGAGTACAGTATATTACTAGAGCAAATGGGGTGACATACAGTACCTTATTGTATCCTCAAGTAACAGTTGTACAAGAGTACGGCAGCAGTGCCTCACTTGGGATTGAAATCCAGAGCCCTTAATACCCCTCTGGTTTCAAAATACCTTTCACAGCTCAGATTTTTTGTTCAGTACTAAACGTCTCCTGTGCACTGGCTTTTAGCTTAGTGTGCTAAGTCTTTAGCTGATGGCTCCTGGGTAACTGAGTTTTGTTTCAGGGAATTACTTGGAGTTGGTTTCCAATTTATTCCCCATTTTCTGGTGTCATTAACTCACAAAAATTAGGTTTTATGCTTTGTTTTAAGAAACTTCCAACACACTTGGTATTGCAGCTTAAAAAAGATATGAGAGTGCCAGTCCCAAGGGCTGGGAACTCTTATTCTAGAAAAATTTGATATACCTGAATCAACTTATGTTAATAAGCCACACGTTATTTTTAAAAGTTTAGTGAAACCCTCCACATGCACAGACATGCTCACAGTATCCTAGATCTAATGAGCAGGCTACCGAGTTTAGTCTAGGCAAAAGTATGTATATATGAGGTTGTACCAACCTGTGACATCCTGGACACCTGCAGACGTGAATGGAGGATATGAGATGGAAGATGTGAGATGGCTTGCTTTTTTTAACCAGCAACCTGACCTCCTGTCAGGTACTGTGGAGCTTGCAGCGCTCCAAAATGGCCAGCAGCCATTTCACCCCGCAACTCGCAACTGGAAATCCACTGAAGTTCAACAAGTGTGAACTTGGTTATCACCTGGGTAGAAGACCTCCTGGGAAAACTAAGGTTGCTGCTGGAAGAGGTGTTAGTGGGGCCAATAGGGGGTGCTCACCCCACAGTCTGTGTGGATCCTAGTGCCTCAGTTTAGTTATGGGAGACACTATACTCTAAAAAGGCACTGTCCTTAAGATGAAACATAAAACCGAGGTGGTCATGAAAAATTCCATGGTATTTCTCGAAATAAAATAGGGGTGTTACCCCGGCATCTTGGCCAAATTTCATATTGGCCTTTATAGATCATGGCCTCCTAGTGATCCCCATCTATGAACTGGCTTTATCACTCTGTTGGCCTCCCCATTGACACACTGTGGCTGCCGTTGCATCATCCAGGTGGGGCTGCACATTGGTGGTGGTGGAGGAGAGTCCCCATTACCTGTAAAGTGCTTTGAGTGGAGTGTCCCAAAAAGCTCTATATCAGTATAAGGAATTATTATTAAAATATGACTGGTTCAGCGGGAGGGCAGGTCAGAGGAACACATCTCCCCTTGCTCATTCACACCAGGAGTTAATACTGTGAGTCAAAATCGAAAACAAATGGCCAATTCCAAATAATATGGGTTTAAAATAGGGGGAAAAAACCCTTTACCATCATAGTAATTATGCAACACCAATTGTGGTGGAACACTCAGTGAATTTGTATTATAGCCATATAGTGCATGAATTTTTTAATGATGGTGTTTTTTCTGCAGGCCCTTAACAAATATTGATGTGTATGCAAAAATAAAACTGCACCAGTCATGTAAAACATTTGCCTCATGCATCCAAAACATCAAGAACTGATTCATTTTAGATACTGTATGTGGTGTAACATAGAAATATTTTGAAGTTATTCTTTTCGAGCCAGTCTGCGTTTAGCAGTGGATTATAATATTCCATAGTGCTATAACAGTTAATAGTGAGCTGAATGTTTCAGCTCTTTTTTGATGCTGGCAGACTCCTTATTTCATATGTGTAATGCATCTTTCAAGGTTACTGGAAGATGCAGGGTTAGCATCTCTAGCTAAATTGATGAGAAGTCAGAACAACTAAGGCTGTATTCTGTATCAGTTGGCATTCTGTTCTGTTGATCCAACTAACAACTTCAGCTTTGTTTTGGGGAAGTAATTTCTTGAATAACAGAGCTAATCAGTGGTTGTAGCTAAATTCTGAAAATTAATTAGATTTTTGCTATAGTATGAATTTGTTTTCTCATTTGAACAAAATTAGTTTTTCACTTAGATCATTTGTGATGGTTCCATCTTATTTTTTCCTGGCACTAAAGCTCATCACAGTGTAGACCAATCATTCCACACAGTAGGAAGACCTGATTTTCATTTATTTGTGGTAAAGTAGATATTAATTTTCCTTGTAAATCAGATTTTGCCACACAAACAAATGTAAGAGAAGTAAGCATTAAACCATTCGTCTGTTCATTCTCTGTTCAAAGCAGACACAAAAGCTCATCTGAAAATACTGCATCAATAATACAATGAAACATCCATGTTCCTTTTTGATGGTAAAGCACTAAGGCTTTAGCTTTAATATAATTTTTTATCCTCAGGTCAGATTAAGACCTTCAAAAATGCTACATTACTGTGACATCATGTTGTATGGCATTCTGCATGGAGTTTGCGTGCATTTTCATCATGCACGCTGGTTTCCTCCCATCTTCAAAAGACATTATGGCTATGTTAATTGCTTACTTCTAATTTGTTCCTGTGTGGCTGGGGGTGTGTGCGTGCCCTGTGTTGAATTGGTTGTGCATCAAGAGTGTAGTTCTTCCTTGTGCTTTATGCCTTTGACATAGCCTCCAGGTTGTGATGTTCCTTATCATTATTAAAACAGTTGTTTTGGCAATTCAAATACCTATACTTATAATTTTGTAGAGGAGAGTGGAAAAGCAAAGATAATTTGGGTCTCTGTAAGAGACTGAATATTATGATGATTGAGAAAGAAATGTACTGTACCTTGCAAATGCTCAACTGGTAGTTTAAGATGAGAGTTTATTCATGGCATGCACTAATTTAGCAAGTGGTCTTTGCTTGAGTTTTGTCCTTTTTTTGGAATGAGCTACCATGCTATGCTGTCAAAGCTAACACGCCTTGTTTCACCCTTGAATTAATTGGGTGTTAGAAATGTGGTAATGTAGATGGGCTGAATGGTCTCTTGTTTTTTGAAGCCATTCTTAAGTAAATTATATATATTTGCCTAATGCAAAGATAATTTTGTGTTATTACAATATAGACAATCTATATTAGACAATAATGCCAGGGATAACTACCCTGACTTACTGCTGGAGAAGGAAGAACACTGATAAGATTAAGCTGATAATTTGCAGAATTGGAAGTTTTTTATGTAGTGTAGAGCATTTTAATGCTCTGAGTGACTGACCAAACATGCACGTGATTAAGTGAGCATTGCTTGATAGAATTTGAAAAGGAATGGAATGTGGAATCTACTACCAGATGAGGTTTTGAGTCTTTACAGACCATACATCCTCTTCTTCCTTTTGGTTGTTTTTGGATTCCTCTGAGAAATTGTGGGGGATATGCAACTGAAGCTATCAATGATTGGGTGAGAAAATGCTTTTAGTTTTAGTTGGGGTTTATTCTTGTTTTCTTGGAAGACACATGAAAGGCAATCCCATTACCTGACTCTGTCTAGCTTGTGAGAAGCTGAGGAATGTTCTGTGGTAAAGACCTTTCTGTCTTATGCCTGTAGTGGGAGAACTTTGTTTATACATTTTTCCGCTTGGCACCTTTCATCAAATTGAGAATTTTACTTAAATCTCAAATTGCCTAACTAGTAATGAATACCAGTTTCAATATTAGTTTAATTGCATCTGCACAATGTGCTTAAGGTCCTGGTAAAGTTGACCATTAAAGAAGATACAGAGTAATTTAGCTCAGCAATCGGAATTTAAGTTGTGGTCTGCAAAAGGTCTTATGAAAACTCAACTCATTTTAGAATCTAAAACACATCATTTGTCATTGAACCAGATCAGTGAACATTTTCTTCCACCCTGAGACTTAGAACTGGGCCATAGAACTTTTACACAATGATGTAAAAGATCCTGACTCTTCATGGACATTACAAATTCCAGGGTGTTTCTCTTAAAAGACTAGAGGTATAATCCTGTGTCCTGGCCAAATTTCCCCCCTTGCCTCAACCAATCATTGCCTCCTAATTATCCCCATCTGCGAATTGGCTTCATTATTCTGTTCTTCCCAATGAGGGCTGAAGTGTGTTGAGCATACTGGCACACTTGGGCTGCTATTGCATCATCCAGGTGGATGCTGCACTTTGGTGGTGGTGGAGGGGAATTCCCATTACCTGTAAAGCGCTTTGAGGGGAGTGTCCAGAAAAGCGCTATGGGAGTGTATTATTAGTAGCTCTGTTTTTGTTGACCTCAACATCTTAGTAATTTATTTGTATATGTTTCTAATATAATTAAGCAGTTCTGTGTTGGGGATAATGTTGTTTTACTCTGCATTTTATATAAGAAAATGTTGGTTTACAGTATTTCATCTGCTTTCGCCCTTCCAGAATGTGATTACACTAAACATCCAAGGAAAGGCCTAATGCAAAGCATTGTGCTCACCGTGACCAGAATTGAACAAAATCTTCTCCAGAAAACTGGGCAACAGCTATTTATGTCCAAAATATGTTGCATTCCCACTGTCAATACATGAGTGGATCAACCCTGTACTGATGTTACACACGACAGTACTGTGCTGGGTTCTTCTCAAGTGATAAGACTTGAATTTATTTCAAAGCATTTGATGTTTTTTTTGCCTTTTGTAGTATATCTAGGGCCGCCATGATTGAATGAGCCTCTTGGGAATTTCTATTCAAGGAACAGATATTCTCAGCAGCTTTGGTTTAAGAGAAGTGGCAATCTAGTGGTTTCAGCAATGCCCTTCTGGGTAATACTGCTGTGATGGTTTGGTTATTGAGCTTTGAATAATGGCAGTAAATAACCTCTTTTCTTGATGTTTGTAAGGCTTTAATGGTCTAACAACATCACTGTAAGAGGACTGATATTTTGTTTTTCTATGCAGTTTGCATCTGTGATCTGGGAACCTCTGTAGATTTCTGTTCTTTAGAATAGTCAGGGTATGAAGGAGCCCATAAATGTGGCTTTATGTGCCTTATATTGCTCTGTGATGCTTATCTGTAGGGCTTAATAAAAATGATTAGACTGCACACATCAGCTCCTCTTTTCTAAATGAATATAGCTGGATTCAGTCAGGCAACACCCTCTAGCAGGGTGCTCATTCAGTCAGGGGCATAAATGAAGAGTTGTAGTCTTGTATGGATTGTTACAAAAAATGTTGGTAATTTATGCTCACGGACAATTTCTTTTGCACAACTTGGATAGGAATGAAGCAGTCATTGTAAATGGACAAAGTACCCAAAATACACTATTTCAGTGTCAGACCTTTGCATTGAAGCCTCGAATCCTTATCTTTTTTTTTAACGGTGTTAAATCAGATATATCCCAAATTTTTAATGACTAAATACCAGTATAACATTAATGGTGTGTACCTTTAAATGGTTCTGCACCTTACTTTACTCTGCTCAGTAGACTGGCGTTAAGACCTTTCCTTTCCGATTTCACTTGGTCAAATAGCCGTATAGTCAGATGCTGGTGATTGCTGGTCACCACAGTTGGACTCTTCTCGGCTTCTTCTTTAGTTTTATATTGATGAGACGGTACTATCATACAACCTTCTGTCTTTGTTTTTCAGAATAATACATCCATTCAAAACAAAAGCATCTCTTTTTTTCCCATTATCTTCTTTTGTTTGCCAAAGGCATCCAGTTTTTAGTGCAAATACCGGTCATAAAATGGATACCTTCATTCAGTCAACTACACCCTTATATACCCTGAGAACAGGGCGACCTTTGTCATAATTTGGCCTTATTTCATCCTTTCTAATTTAACTGTTCTATTACATGAAATAAGAAAGGCAACAGGGGACAAAGACTATGCCAGAACCTAACTCAATAACCTTATCCCATATTCTCTTGCACTATTGAGTGGTGGATAATTAGATCTGGAATGCAAAGCTTATTACTTCTTTCAAAAATCAATTTCTGAATTTCTTTGGCAAAATATGTGTAAACCAAATTCTGGTTTACACATATGGTTTTAAATTCTGAAGGAATGTGGTATATTGTAAGACTGCACAGTGACTGAAACATTTACACAAGGAAGGATACCAAGCCAGTTTGGATTTTATAAGCAATAATTAAATTCTTGTTAAATTACTTGAATTCTTTTACAGTATGAGTCATTGTTCAACAAAAGACCACAGAAGTCTTTAGCATTTTTAGCAATTCTGAGTTCAATTCTACGAGGAGTTTGTCTGTTCTGTGTCTTTTTGGTTTACTCTGGGTGCTCCTGTTTCCTCCCACAGTCCAAAGACATACTGAAATGTTAACTGGCTGTTCTGAGCAAACAGTGTGTGGTGTCTGTGTTTGTGTCTGCCCTGTGATTGGCTGGTGTCTCATCCAGGGTGTATCCTGCTGTGCACTTGTTGCTTGCGGGGTTAGGATGTGGCTGCCCTGCAACCCTGTACTGGATAAAGCTGTTTAGAAAATCTATGAATGGTAAAGTATTTTATTATACTGTGGAAAATTATCTTTCATACAAATGGTCTACTTTGAAAGCACTAGATAGATTATCATACTTCTGAACACTGGCTTATTTTCAGACATCAGGCCATAAAAGTCTAACCTTGGTGAAGGATACTCCGATGTCTAGTTAATATTAATGTCTCTTCCCATCCTACAACAAAAAGAGGGTCCTAAGGTTAAGTCAATATAAGTTAATTCAGTAATGATTACCAACTTATTTGTATAACACTTTTATCCCAAATGAGTTACATTTGCACCTGTTTATACAGCTGGTTAATTTACTGGAGTAATTTGATTAAGTACCTTGCCCGAGGGTAATAACAACCAAGTCTCATCTGGGATTTAATCCAATGACCTTGTAGCTATGAATCTGGAACCCTAATCGCTATTCCATACTGATGCTGCTTGTTTCTAAATATTTAAAACAAGTGCTTAAGAAATATAAACACAAGACAATAATGGGCTCCTGGCTATCTCAGTCAGTACAGGCATTCACCTGAGTGTAGGTTGAGCCTGTACTGGGGATAATTCTAGTTTGAGTCTGGTTTAGGCCTCTAGGTAGCTATGACCAGGAATGATTGAGCATTCTGGGATTGAATTGGATATATTATCCTTGGTATGCTCCACAAGAGAGTCTCCTGGGCATCTGCAAGCTTGCAGCGATATCACTGAAAGACGCATCACTCTCCCAGCGAGTGCCACCTCTCTGCTTGCAGCATGTCCATTTATGTACGGTTTGGGCAGGTGGAAGCATTAAAGTAGTGTTTTGCTGAGCTGACTGCTGTGCAATATGCTGATCTGATCATGGGGGACATTACATTGGACATTCTATTTATGAGAAGAAAAGGAAGATGAGTGGTGCTAATGGGTGGTGCATGGATTCCAAGTCACATCAGAAGATGGCATACTCATTTTATACTGGGTCTGTAAAGGAATAGAGCTCCGTACGTGAGGGTCCGTTTATTCTTCACACTATTCAAGGTCTGTATATTGATATTTACTTCAGTATGATTCTGAATTGTTTAATTGACTTTGCCTTGGTTATAATTCATTTGACCTTTTTACTTTATTATGTAGACTTATGGTAAAAGATATCCTTGGTCTTATGGATACTCTTTGGTTGAATGATTTTAAGCCCCCTAGAAAGAGCTGACATAGACCAAGAGTTAAGAAATTAGGCCATAAATATAGTTCAAAACAAAAGTTTGAAACTCCTAGATTGGTGTGGTTTCTTGTGTATTTGATCTAAAACTTGAAGACCTTAATGAATGTGTTTTGAATCATGTAATTAACTAAATGAACCAACAGTAAAATATTCACATGTTAATATGTAAATCCTTAGATTCAGGAAATGGTGCCAACTCCTTGAGAAGCAAGAATTTCAGCTGTTTTCTGTAACTACTTATCAGTCTCTCACATCTGAATGTTATCCTGTTCTTCCATACAGAACTACTGTACTTCATGTTGCTGCCATTTTTAGGGTTTCCTGACATGAACAGCTCACTTTGGGTCCAGCCATAACATTTCTGTGGGGTTTAGTTCAAGCTTTTGAACTTGGTAATTCTGGAATGGCTAACAAATTTGCATTTTACTGCATGTTCAATATCCTTGTCTTTCTGCATGACTACATTTGCCTTGGCTTCAGTTGATGAATGGATGAATTGTTGATGATGGCTTAATGTTTTTTTTTCTCCAGAATTTGGTGATGCAATGCTAATTTCACTGTTCTGTCAATGATGGCAAGCTGTCCCAGTCCAGAGACCAAAAGCAGTCCCAAGGCCTATGATATGCCAGCCAACATTCCTGACAGTTGAGAAGAGCTTCTTCTTTTAGAAGTGTTTATTTTGCACCACACTATTGTTGACTGTGGCTATAAAGGTAAAAAATTGACTCAGTCCAGTAAGCATTCTTCCAATGGCTTGTTTGGTTGCTCTTTGGAACTTGAGAATGGGTTGGAATGTTGTTATTGTAGACCAGTGGTATCTGTGGTTATCCTCCCATGAAAGGACTGAATGGGACTGGTTTTGCTGATGGTTGAAGCACGAACCCTGACATTTTCTGCTTCGAGAGAGACCTGCAGATCCTTAGATGTTACACTGGTTCTTTGGGATGTCCTGGGTAAAGTCATCATTGTGACTGTGAAACATTGCAGATGTTTAGAAATAGCTTTGTAACTCGGTCCAGGCCAATGGACAATGGACTTTGTCTTTTTTTTGACTGCCCGTGATGTATTTCTACTAGCCTGTAAAGTGAAGACCAAAATCACAATGTTTAGCCCACACCATTCTTGTATTTGAAAAATAATTTTCACTCATTTCACCTACACAACTTTTAATTATTCATACATCTTTAAGGCTCAAAGTACTATTGAGCTGGTAAACAAACCATTTCGGTTATTTGTGATTTTACTGTTCCTCAAAGATGACCAGGGAGCTGCAAAAAATGCCTCTGTGCCCCTAGTGGAGGTGGATTTTCCCATAAATCATTGTGCATGGGGATGTTTTTGTAAAACCCAAATTGCATCTTTTATTGTGCACAAGAAAAAGGAAATCAAGGCTTTATGTTTAGATGTACCTACCAAATGCAACAATTATGTATAAAAGCTTAATTGAATGCAAAAAAAAGTTAGTTTAACATTCACTAACAAATTTTATAAAGTGAACTATAAGGACCCCTGGGATTAACCTATGAGTCTTCTCAACTAGAAGAAATTTGATACGTTTTCACCACACTACCTCTCCTCATCGATGGTTCCCCCAGACTGAGCTGTATTATGGGGAAACGGGGTTTATATCCCCCTATTCCCCATTTGGGCCCAACTATTGTACATTATACATGATGGGGCTATGGATCCAAACCAAAAATTAGTCCAGATACATAGCTTCTTTCCCCAGTATAAAGAACAAAATACATATGTGGCAAACACATTTTGTCCACCTTAAAAATAAGCTAAGTGGGTCATGATGCAGTCCCCTTTCTCATGGTATGGTTGGAGTAGGAACCCTATTTAAAAGCTGTAACTGAACGCATAAGAAACTCAACAAAATTGAAAGAAACAAACAGATGGCTTTTCACCAAAACACTCCCAACAACACTGCGATAAGAAAAACTGTGTAAGAACACAGAGATAACACTAAAGTTACAAAATTAACAGGGCAAATGATCTGAGTTGTAATTTCACACCAATCTCATATTTTATATAGTCGGGTGGGCGAGCACGTCCTCGTCACAATTAAGACCAATTTTCAATAAATGGGTATCATGGTAAGAACTTGTAATTCCCATAATTATAATGGCAGTTCAGAAGCTTGTTTTTGGCTCTTTAGAATATGTTTCTTTGATGCTGTATATTATTTTTTCGAAGATCATTTTTAATTCAGAGCTCAGGCCATCTATGATGTTCTCCTTTATTTCAGTAGTTTTACAAAAGCATGTAGTGATTATGCTTTGAGGTACAAGTATATACAGTTCATCACGGGGGGTGTCAAACTCCAAACACAATTGTCCTAGTTGAGTCATGCTTCATGCTTATTGGGGGTCTGTCTTACAAACATTCTTAAGAAAAAGACTCACAGGAGCTAAGCTGCACCAGGTTTGGTTTCAGTTCAAGACAGCAAAGATGTTTATAATCTCTGAACACTTTAATGCAGTAGATTTAAAGGCTTGCTGCCACACATCTTCTAAAAAATCTGTCAAGATGTCACTTTTAAGTTTAAAATGCGCATCCAAGAGAACGGTCCCCCATAACAATGAACAAAAGATGTGTTTTCAGCAGAGCTGTACCCTTTAAAGGATGGCATTCCTTGAGTTGCCCTTAAAATAAGTTCATATTTTCATGGAGTTTAGTTGAAAAGCCTACTGCTTTGTGGTTTTGAACCCCTGTCGACCATTTCTGATTGATTCATTTTAACACAAGACAAAATCAAGTTACTACCTTCTGAACTTTTTTTTTTACATTTGGCTCTTGGAAAAGCACTGTATCATAAAATCTTTCTAATGAAGTACTATTAATTTGGTACTACATTTTTCCCCCCCAAATCTGTTTTTAGAGGTCAAATGAATTGTAATAGAATATTTATGAGGGGGATTGAAATTGAAGTGAAGTTATGAAATATAGGAGGAGTGGAGGGAATAGGTCTTGCTAATCATGGCATTGGGCTCAGAACACACCAGAGTAAAGTAACGTTAATATTAGACATGTCTCACATTCATGAAAGAGCACTGAACCGTCTACAGGACTACTGGTAGAATGTTCTCTGAGCAAATAACTTGAGCTTTGAAAATATTGAACTTTGTGGCCAAAATGATAAATGTGTGGTACAAACAAAACCTGTCATCTGACAGAAGAAGCTCTTCTTAAATGCCAAGAGTGGTTATGGATTCAAGAGGCTGTATCAAAAGTTAAATTTAAAAAGATTTCACATAATTTACAGGGGAAACTTAATAAATATACTGTAGGAATGTTTGTGGCCCATTAGAGACATACTTAGATGGCACTGGATGTTAAGAATATAGGTAGGAAGGTTTTTGGATTAATTTTGTTTTGTGAATGTAATTTTTTGTGTTATTGTGATGATTTTCCATTCCATGTGGTGGTTATGCTTGTTAACAGCATAATAGATTTACCTGCCACGTTTGTTCAATAAAATGTCAGGACATTTGTTATACAAAACATTGCCATTCTACTGAGATATGAACTTTGAGTCTGCAATAATGATAGGTTTCTTCACATCTCCCCTGATGAGAACTACCTGGAGCTTTCAGGTAGTGTTTCTTAATCAGCACTCAGATCTGCCTATCTCTGATTAAAAAAGCTAATCAAGTCTAATCACCTTAATTAGCATCGTGGGAACATGCATAGTACAGACACTCATAGCCATATGAATTCAGACTTCAACAGGAGCTTGACAAGTGTGGTGTATTTTGTTTTGCCAAGTTTTACACAATACCTTTGCCATGTTCACTACTTTTTCCCTTGTCTTATTATAATGTTGAAGTCCATATAAATCCATGCATTAATGGCAAAATCATCCATATTGAATGTGTGGATAATGAGAGGAACATCAGTTTTATGGTCTAATTTACGTCTGATAGCAAAACAAATGTTTTGCAAGCATTATTCTTTGCTGACCATTTAAAAATACGGTAGATCTTCAGTATTATTGCAGTAATATTGTAGTGGAAGTATTTATGCCTTTAGATTCTGCTTATTGAAGAGCCACTGAGCTTACTGTATTGTTTCTAGTGGTAACTATATGATCTTGTTTTTGTGCTTAAATTGCAATAATTTCATGTATTTAATCGGCCTTAAAAGAATAAAAGATGAAGAGATTTAACATTTTCGTTAGTTTTTATCATTGATCACCTTGTTAGTGTTTGCTACTGTTTGCTACAAATATTCAGGTCTTTAAAGAAAACCTCATATAATTCACATAACAGTAAAAGCTCGTCATTATAGGTTTACAGGTTTTGAATAAAGTCAAGAAATAATTCTTTGCTGTCCCTTTTATGTAATCCAGTTGATTTAAAAGATGTCAGAAACTGAACCAGCAATTACTTTTCATCTGTTATTCTACTTGATCTTCCCTCATTTTACCACAGGATTAATGAGGATTCCCTGCTGAACAGCAGAACCACAAGAATATTCAGTTCACATGAAATCCAGAAGGAATGTTTTTTTGTTATTGTTGGAGAGTCCAGCACAGGGCATGCACAGTCTCTATTTGAAAATATTAAATAGAATACCTTAATTTGAACAAAGTAGCAATCCATGCCCCAAAATCATATACAGATTACAAACAATATCAAGATTTTATGCATACTGCTAGATTTTTATAGATAGTTTTCAAATACAGCTATTTCAAAATGAGGGTTCTTGTCTCCATGTGTAAAGATTCAAATCCTCAGTTCTTATGTTAGGTGTGTAAATGGCATGATATTAGCAAGTCAAATATTATAATGTTCCCTTTTCATACAAACTGCTTACTGTGTCAGTCAGTAGTAACTCGTTTTTGTATTTAGCAATTTTGCTTAAGCTACAAGTATTTTAAAGTAGATTGTTTGCTTTCATAGAATAAGGTGAGCATTGGAGAGCTGAAGTGCTCATATTCCTTCTTCTAATTTAATAGACCTCCTTCTCCTAAGGTGTAAACATTCACATGAATTCATGTCTCGCCAAAGTCTTTTTTTTTGCATGAGCAATAAAACTGGGTTTAATCACAGTATCGATGCTTTGATGGTGATAGTACGACCAGCCACTGGCTTCTTGGACTCTAGGTGCCCTTGGGGATTTCTGTAGAAAATGTACTACCTCAATTTGTCACTACTGAATAAAATCTCCATCCTTTTAGAATGCAGAGCAGGAGCCATCAGATGAATTACAGTATCTATTTAAAAAACAGTCCTTGGTCAAAGTGTGCAGTTGCTTAAAACATTTAGTATTCTCAGCTATTGAGTATGTGTTGTGACCTGCCTCATACTGCAGATGGCATCCTGAATTTCTTTCAAAAGTGTGAAGGTTAAAGTGTTAAAGATTTTATATTTTTATTTTACTTTTTGGTTCCATTACCAAAAGTAGAATGTTGCATTCAGAATTTCAATTAGTTTGCCAAGCCTGCATTTTGCACCTTTGTTATGAATGCTTCCATTTTAAATACCAGCAATTTCACGGTAAGCTGTTTTTTTTAAACCAAATGAGTTTTTTTTAAACTGAACATTGTTGCTATAAAATTGATTGAAATAGAATTTGAATTTCTGTTCACAGGAGTATTCATCTTCAGAATTCAGTACTTGGTGGAAGCAACTTTTGCAGCAGTTACTGCTGTTGATTATTCTTTACCAACTGTGCACAGTGGGATGGTACAATTGTCTTAGGCTATTGTTTTGGAGGCTTTGTTTACTCAAGTTTTTCCTTTTAAAGGCCTATGATTTGTCAGCATTGCGTGTTTTGTCTTCTTCTCTCTCCCTTTTAAGGTGTTCTTGCCTTTCTAGTGCAAATCATTCAGCAAACAGCAATCATCACTGATTGAGTGACACAGTTTACCTAGATGCCCATCAATTACCACACAGTCACATGTGACACACTACATTCTGTGGCATGCTTGGCAGGCTGAAAGTGGGCCTTGAACAGCACAAAAGTACAAAGGAGAAATGAAGGAGGGTCTGTGTACTGTGATACCCGGTTATCTGGATATAGTTGGTTCCTCTGGTTGCCCCAAGTTGTTAATATGTGCCTTTTCTCCTGGACACCCAGACATTCCCACCCTTCATTCAAGTCCTGGATATCTGGCCACATAAAGAATATATATGCCTTGGGCAGTGAAGATTGGTGTGGTTTCCGGTGCTCTTTTTCACTTAATTTGTTTTGTAGCACATGCCAGCATAGAAGAAATGTAGTGGGGCATATGGCTCTGGGACCATGAAGACTAGGAAAATGCTAGCGAGATAGTGCGGTTTATTCTGTCAATATGGTTGAGGGAAGTAAGCCTGGGAGGCTGGATTGAACTAACTACATAATCATGGGAAGAACATGTGCTAGGATCTTCACTTATGCTGTTACCCAAGCATAAAAGGTCTGTTTCTGAATAGAAGATGGACTGTAGGATTTTTTACCTTGGCAAGGAACAGGGGAAGGGGGCACAGCGAGACTTGCAGAGAATGCTCAATAGATTTTTTTTTCCCCCTGGTTACTTTTTGATGTGTGTTCCTTGTTGATACAATTGCCATGATGTCATGTCTTGTGCTGGTACAAAGGTGCAGTGGTGAGTTTGCACTCAAGGGGTTATGCTGAATGCTATTTTTTTTAACAACATGCATAGTTTGATCAGCCAACTAAACTACTTCCCCTGGAATCGTATAACAACCCACATCCCCTGAGAAAGGGGAGGAACATCTATTGTTAATTTCCCCAATACACTACAGAATCATTGGAATATTCATGTTTTCCCATTGTTTTTCCAAGTCTCGTGTTTTGAGTGACCAAATCATATCACTCTCAAACCACTCCACTGTAGTTTGACCTTGTGTCTTGTAGTGCCTTGCGCTTTGTCACTACTGTGCTATATGTCACTACTGGACAAATTCAGATTCTTGTCTGACTCAAGGTTGTCTTTGGGGATTTGCCCGTACTTTACGCAGCTTTAATTTTTCTCCTCTATCCTGACAAGGTTCCCAGTCATTGTTCATGAAAAGCAGTTTGGATGGGCAGTTTGATCTGTTCTCAGATGTCATCATTACCCCCTTGAATATGCTTTCTTGCCTTCTCCAGTTCTGTCCTCTAAGACTTGACTGTCAAATGAATTTAATACTTTACTATGGAAACCTAATTCCCCCCAAAAAAAGTAAAAAAAAAATTGCGCTTGAAATTAAATACCTTTTGTACACCATTGTAAAGTTTTTTTTCCTGGACTGTTTTCTTCATCTAAATTATTTCAAAAGGTTGATTAGTTTTTGTGGATAAGCTATTGCACACCTACGCTCTCGCAGACACATCTTCAATAAAAGCTGCATGTAAAGGAGATTTTAGAGAGCTTGGCAAAGAGAAAAGCAGATCTGTGCTCTAGGAAACTCTTTGGGGGGAACAAAATGAACTTCTCTCACATTCTTGCACTTCCTCACCATTTCTACTGTTTCTATGGCAACTTCATGTTGCATGACTGTGGTTGTCAGCCCACTCATGCAGTACAGGTCTGAAGAGCACTTTATGCTTGAAGTCGCAGCTAAAACATCCTCTCAGTGAGTGTTTCAGTACCGGAAAGGTTATACGATTTTGTTGATGCTCCTATCAAATATCTCACATTTAGTTTTTGAAATCTGATAGATTTTAAAGTTTTCAAACATGAAGGCAGGCCACATGTAAGATACATATTTTTTTTTGTCTGTCAAGGCTGAGGTATTGTGAAGGATAAAATGATAACACTGTGAGAAGCAGTAATATAGTAAATAGTGCTCACTGAACAGCGTTACATTTTTGGCTATTGAAGGGCTCGCTGCAATTGCTTTTCTCTTAAAGCTTTTTAAAATATTTCAGTTCCCATTTTTTTTCTTGTTAACACTTGCATAATTTGTGGGACTGGCCTAATGGTTAGCATTGCTGCCTTGTAGTGCTGAGGACTTGGGTTCAAATCTGGACCTGGGTTGCTATCTGCATGGAGTTTATGTATTCTCTCTCGGTCTGAGTAGGTTTCCTCTGGGTGCTCTGTTTTTTCTCACAGTCCAGTCTGGGAAAATTGGCCTTGGTGTATACATGTTTGTGCCAGTATCTGCCCTGTGACAGACGGACATCCCATCCAAGGTGTATCCTGCCTTGTTCCTTGTGCATGCTGGGGCAGGCTCCAACTCCCTTGCAACCCTTTGGACAAAGTAGAATGGAACATTATGGATGTTCATCATTTCTACAATTATTTAGGTTAAATCCTGGTTTTCTTTACTGGCAAGCTTAATTCTTAAAACATGCACAAAATCGAGAGAATTCAATCTCCCCAGATGCTTACAGAAATTGGACTTACTGTATGTATGTTTCCCTTAATTAAACCTTTAATGTCATTATTAGCTTTGGTTAGTCACAAGCACTACAAACAATAAAAGTCTCAGATGATGCATTGTTTTATATGCAAAATACTGTAAGTAGTGAAAGGTGTTCCTTTAGAAATATGAATAATCTCCTGATTTTCCCTTCTACATCCCTGGTGTAACAGTGAAAGAACTAATGCAGGCTAGGCCTACCATAGTGGTTGTTGGCTTGCTTGGGCTGTCTGATTCACTGACTGACCAGAGAGATAATGTACACATGTCTTTTTCTCATTGGTGGCAGTGTCCATGTTTAACAGAGGCACAATACTTGGTTTTGTAATTTATAGATAGAGCTCTCTCCTCCAACCACTAACTTTTAGTTGCACTGTATATTTCAATTGAAACAATTTTTCAGTCTTTGGTCCTTTGGCAGCCCTCATGGACACTAGCCTGAGCCTAATGTGCATGTTTAGTTTTATGGCAGCGTTATCGTTCATACCTGTTAGCTGGAAATGGTTATGCATTTAAAATGTTAGTGAGGAATATTTAATAGATATCTGATGGCCTGGCAATTGCACAACACTATTTACAGCAAACTTGACAAAAATGAGGTGCATTAGGTTTTCCTTTCTCACAGTCTCATTAATTAGCCATGCACTATCATGCAAGCATCTTTCAATTGCTAGTTTAGAGGTAACATTCCACTGTCAATTCTCATTAAAGGCATAGTAAGTCACAAAAGTAAAAAGCACAAAAAAACATTTGCTTTCCTCTATGCCAGGGCCTGGATTCCATCCCATTAAAGCACTGTGGACCATCCAGTAACTTATGATCCTTAATTGTTTAATTCAGGTGCTGCAGATCACTTTGATAATTAAAGATCACATGAGGCAAAGACCTACACTACAATTGCATAGAACCCAAGAGCCAAAGCTGACAGCTTTTTCTGATAAATGCTCTAAAGCACATTGTAAGAAAGCAAACTGACCACTGTGCAAAAAATAAATAGGGCTTACAATTGTAGAGGTCACCTGCTTCAGTTTGGGTTTTTGTTGTGTCTTAAGAACATAAATGAATCCTTTATCTTAAAGCAAACAATCTGAGGCAAAAGAAAGAACGGTAAATGGATACTAGATAAAGACATGCAAAGAAATACTGTACATTTGCCACCCATCTTATCTGCTTTTTTTAATCTGTTATATTAATAAGGTTTACTGCCTACTGTCTGTAAAAGTTCTTACAGTAAAGCAGGGATACAAAATGGTTTTTCACCCTGCTTGTCTTCACTCACCAGTTTTACCCCCCCTCCTGTCAAATTTCCCACCAAAAGTCCAGTGTGCTTTCACTATCCTCTCCCTGGCACTATGAGTGCAGGAAATCGCAAGTGCTAAATAATTAACAACTCAAAAAGTCAGGATCCAATGATGCCACAGGAGAAAATGCTGGGGTTCAAAATGAACCAACTGACTAGGTCGATTTCTACTGTTGTGAAAGACCAAACTGAAGTCTTCATTCAACAAAAGCATGACGTACTGTATGAGTAAGCAACATTCTTGTCTGGAATAAGAGCGCAAGAAAGGAGAAAATGTGGGTAGAGCATTCTGTACAAGACACTGGGGACAAATTACATAGAGGGTCATTTGATATGCTGCAATCTACACAGTACCTGACAGTTATAGCAAATTGGAGGAGTGTCTTGTGGAGACTGCAGAAAGCCTACAGGCCATATGGAAAATTGCATGTGTCGAGGCTTGTTGACATCAAATGTGACATGATTTTATACAGCAAACATTTTATAGACAAATCTACTACAATTTTTTGCTCATCTCAACACAGGTGAAATAAACATAAACAGGAAAATGAGAGATTCTTGGAAAGGACCTTGTAGGAAGTGAGGAATCACAGGGGTGTCCAAACCAGTTTTTCCTATTCAGAGCACTTGTACCTTGACAAGACTCAGAAATGCACAGACACAAGAGCCTTCCAGGATGACAAATGGACACTCCAGAATTAGAGGGATGTCTTTAGGAGCTAAATCTTATTACTTTCACATAAGGTATCCCAGCAATATACATTCAATTTAATTATAATGCTCACATTATGCTTACACATACATACGAGGTATCATCAGTTCTTTTTTAGATATCGAAGTCTTCCTTGCATCCAAAAAGGGCTACACAGCCAAAATGTCTTTTAGGTGTAAAATGAATCCCTACTTGTTGCTTTGTGGTTTGTATGCACACACCAAACCCTACAAAAAGCTTTCTATGTTTTTCCATAAGGTCTAAAGAGAATGCAGTCAGGTCATAGAGGCAGGAGAAATCCACTTTCCCCATTTTTCTGTGACCAGCAGTGTATCACTGTAGATATTCTCCATTAGAAAAACACCTCACTCATTGCCTTTATAGCATAAAATAGCCCCAAGATGCAATCACTGTAATGCATTACAAGCTTTCAGAAATCTCAATTTCTGATTAGTGCTGATGGTTTGCTTCTAATGGATTGTGACCTCATAATACCACAGGGCTTGAAGAAAGTTAATACAATGGGATGTTTCTTTTTATGCTGGACCACTCTAGTTCTTAATACTTTTACTTGCTGGGCACACGCACAGATGTTTTTGATACAACTAAGATTACAACTCTGGCTTCTAATGTAGTCCCATAGAGTTTACTGTCCAGCTTCTGGTAATGCAGTGTATGATGTTGTATAGTCCACAAACCCTGCTCAAAAAATCAATGACGTTTGCTTTGTCTTCTGAAGATCTATGTACTGTATATACGTTATGTACTGTACATCTGGTCAGATCCCACTGATGCAATGGCACAGGCAGTGGTTTGTTTCCGTAAGGTGAACCCACGTGCTGGGTGAGACAGCTGGGGGTATCAGGAAAACAGTATGCACACAGGCAGGCTGAGCAGGCAGTGCACACACACAGGGGCATGGTGCTGAAGCAGGCTAGGGAAATGAACAGGGGGTACAATAGGCACAGTCCAGAAGCATGATCCAGAAACATACCAGGATTGGTAAACAGCAGATAGACAAGCAAATGTACGGAGAAACGCAACATAGAGAAGTAAAGCAATAATGTACCAGGTTTCACAGCCTTGGAAAAGCAGTACAAAGCAGCAAAGGCAAGCTAAGAAATTAAGTTGAGAAAAGGCCGGTTTGAAGATCCCAAGCTAGCACCAAGTGGGGAACTAGGGAATGAGAGAACGCAACAATAACGCAGAGCTTGACTCTATAGCAGTCCTTGAATGTTGTACCACTTGATGTGGGTGTGCATGTAAAATATTCACAGGTGATGCAGATTTCCTGTCGACATTAGTCTCCATGGTAACTGGTACTGAGTGACAGGAAATTGACTGGCTACCATGGCAAATGCTAGCTCGCCCCACAGCTGTGGAGTTGGGGCTAGGCTGACATACAGTATACCGTATCAGAGTCCTTCCAACCACATCTACTGTATCTAGTGCTGAGGTTAACTGTTGGCAACATTCAGAATCTCACCTTAGGTTCTCAGCTATCTGATTACAGGTTTTTCTCCTCTTTTAAGTCTTAGTATCCCTGAAAAGCTTTTTAAGGTTTGCCAGGAAAAAAATAAATAATTACGTGTTTTGCTTTGGTGTCGTCAAATACAGTACAATTCATACAAATACAGTAAGTATTGTTAGCGAGTATCACATTTTTGTAAGCTTCATGTTCTACACATTGAACTGGAATGCTGTTGTGGTGTGTTCTGCTTATCAAAACTATTTCATGAAGAACTTGACTGTTTTCACAGTGCATATGTGAGCTGGTCAGTATAATTTGTTACACTAAGCAAAAGTAGCAAAGCTTTCAAGTTTCCATTGGTCACACCCACTTTATAGAGGTGAAACAGGATTTTAGAATTTTAAAGTTTACTCATTTGCTAGTTTCACAAGTAAAAAATTACTAATTCTTGTAAAAATGCAGATATCTAAATGCAATTTGTACAATCCTGCTGTCACTTTTTTCACTTGCTGCCTTGTGGCAATGCGAATGCCATCCCTTGCTTGCGAGGATGGGGAGAATATACAAACTTCATGCATGTAGCACTGCAGATCTAGAATTGAACCCAGGGCCCAGCACTGCAAGGCAGCAATGCTGCCTTTCTGTTGCCTGAATTTTTTTAAATTTTGTATATACTGTTGGCTTTCTGATTTAAGCACAACTTGTCAATTTACAGCAGGGTCCTGTGGTGTGCATGATGAAATTCCTAACCAACTTAAAATGTCATTTCAATAATAGAAATTAAACAGACTTTCACAGTCAATTTGCAAAGACTAATGAATCAAGAATAAAAAAAACTAAATATCAGTTGACACTTTTATGGTTGGAAGATGCTGCAGAAGTCTGTTATTTCAAATGTAATTCACTGTTTTTTTATACCCTCTCAGGCTCCCTGATGTGCCCTGGCTCTATTACATCTGCAGATGTTTTTTTTTTCCCTTCCACTTTTAGTCTTGCATACAGATACGTGGTGTGAAATCTGTGATGAATGTGCTTTTGTCATTTGATACTTCCTTTCTAGGAACCATATTGTGTTGCCACATACTGTATATAAGTGGAGCAATTACTGCCTATACTTATACAGTATGGGCCTGGAAGTAATGTGACACTACCTGATGGGCTACTGGGTATACTAAGTTTATGTTTATACAAATGCTTTTAATCTCTAACATGTAGTTTGCATTATACAGCTGTTTTTGGATTTTTATTTCCATAATTCCCAATACTATACTGTATACTGTGTGATCAAGTGTAGGCTGACCTCAATGATCACAGGTTTGAGCATGAGTCTCCTCACCAGCTAACTGGTCATGATTCTCCAGGTGTTGGTACATAACTGCTGCCAGTAGCTATATCACCCTGCAACTCACAACTGGCAGCCCCCTGAAACTCAGCAGGTGTGAGCCTGGACAGTACTCGGATAGGACACTAAGGCTGCTGCTGGAAGATGAGTTAGTGGGGCTAGTTGGGGCTGGCTCTGAGAGTTGCTCCTAATGCCCCAGTGTAGTGACAGGGATACTATACTGTAAAAAGGCACCATCCTTCAGATGAGATGTGAAACCGAGGTCTTTGCGGTCATTAGAAATCCCAGGGCATTTCTCTAAACGAATAGGGGTGTTACCCCAGTGTCCTGGCTGGTTTTCCACCTGGCCTTTCCTAATCATGGCCTCCTAATAATGGCCATCTACTGTATGGAACTGGCTTCATCACTGTTCTCCCCACTGATAGCTAATGTACTATATGGTGAAAATACTGGTGCACTTTGTGGTGGTGGTAGAAGGGAGCCCCATTATCTGTAAAGCACTCTGAGTGAAATACCCAGAAAAGCTCTATACGAGTATAAGGATATTACATTATTATAACTGACTGACTGCCACTCAGTGTAGATTGGCAAAAAGATTTGACATGGATAATATTATGTTTTCAATCTCTCTCAAATTCAACAGTCTCTAGTCTTCCTTGATTTTCCAGATATTATTTCACAGAAGCAAAAACTAAGTTTTATCATTTTCTCTCCTAATTCAGCAGAACCTTATACAACTTCCTAAATGCCACAAAAGTAGATATACAGTACTACAGCTTTGCAAAAAATAAAGATTATGGAACCTTTCTTTTAACATGTTTGGGTGGAAGCAGGTCTCCCCCATCCTGTGGGTAATTCGAATGTGAGTTCAGCACATTGGTTTTGTATTGTGAAGCCGTTCACAGCAAGAGTTGAGATTAATGGCTTCAATAACAGTGAATCACAATAGCAATAAAAGCAGTTTGGTCTTTCTTCCTTGATACCACGCTTTGAAAGCCATCACATTACAAAATGTAACTGGAAAAACGTATTGCTTTCTGCAATAACTTTGGTTATAGGTTTCAGTAACTGTCATTTGTTTAAAAAAAAACTCAAACTGCAGTATGAACAAATGCACTTTTTTACCTTTTCATATTTCATTTAAAAAAGCAGTCCTGTATCTGGTAGCATCAGTCTAGCCTGTCTTTTTATCTAGTTGAAACATTGAAGCTTCGTCTTTCCAGAAAACGTACTAAATCAAGAATTATTAAACCCTGTTGTCAAAGCAAAGTTGATGAGTTTCTCAATAAGTGATTAGTCTAATCACAAGCTCATCAATGAGATTACGGGCATCTTTTAGTCCCTTTTCTGTAGTTTGGAGGGGATAGACCTTCATGTTATAGATGACTGCTTTGCTGGCAGCGATGGATTCATTAAATCCCATTAATATGCCCCCTTATGAAGACTCAATTTTCAAAACCATAAAATTAAATGGAAAGTGCCTTAACCGCAGTATTAAGCAATTCTTTGTATATTTAGAAGCTGTCATTTTGTTTGCAGTTTCTGGCAGTGCTTTATCTTATTAATCTTCAGCAGCCTCTAAAGCAAATAGGAGCTACATGTGAATTCCTAGGCCATTCCATTACACTAGCTTGTAATGGAGCATGATCAGATAAATCTGTCGGAGTGCCTGTGCAAACTTCATTTTCATTGAGGGCTGATGGTTTTTTGTGTTTTATATGCTACAGGTATATGACTTCTGTATTTCCTTTTAAATTTGATCAAAATGACCTTTGCTTCCTGATGGTTATCCATATATGTTAAGTTCCAATCAATGATTCATTTTTAAAGTTGCTGCAGAATTTAATGTCATAGTTGTTGTAATGTGACCTTTGTGACTTCCCACTGTTTTCAATTATTGCATTGTACTGTACAGTATGTGCACATACTGTACGGTACTTGTTTACTTGCATTTGGACTTGCTGTTCATTTAGTTATATTTCTCAGAATACCAAGGTAATAACAAATATGGTAGTGTTTGTAAAGTAGGCCAGTGCCAGGTAAAGTAGGATGCCAGGACACCCCAGGGTCTATCCATGAGGCATTATTCTAGTGATTTCTCTTCTGCCAAGTTGCTTAACATTTAAAGATACTAAGAAAAATCTTAATGAAGTATTAAACAGTATTCAAAACTGTGCATTTTTCTTTCATTGTACAAACAATCTAATACATTGAACATGCCCTTTGTACTATTTTTTGTTTTATATTCCCATATCCTATTTTATGTGCTCTTCACTGGATTCTCAATAAATCAGCTGGGTTAGAGATGGAAAATTAATTCACTCATGCCCAGAAGGGGTCATTGTAACGACTAGATTCTGGATTGCATGCCAGATCGTCAAAAGACAGACACACAAACACGGACAATTCAAAGATGCCAATTAATCTAGCTTGTACCACCCCCCCCCCCCCCTAAAAGAAAAAAAACAGTATAATGAAACTGACCATGCTGTTATGGAGGACTATTCAAACTAACCCTGATATATTAAACATCAGGAGATATTCTATCACTCAAATAAAGAAATTGACATTGTATTGTGTGGAAAATGAGGACATTATTCACAAATTATGAAAGTATTTTCACTGACACTTTATTGAACATAGATCAATTTATTGTGCTGATTAAAGTTGGTCATTGCTCATGAACAGAGGTTAAACTGACAGTCATGAGCTAGTAGTGTGTATGGACACTGTTGGAAGCAATATAAACCATATGTTTGACACATCTTTGTCCTTGACAAGCACTTGTCTCTGAGCCCTAGATGACAGTTCCCCAGATGTTCAAGAGGGCTCAAGTCTGGTGAATTTGGCATCCACAGCACACAGCAAGTGTCACATTATTATCTTGCAAGAAAGCAGAATGAGGATGTACATTCTGCTTGAATGTTGTTGCATCTGGATAAGCCGACAGGAGGGGCAGTAAGTGAGGTCCCAAGATGTGATAAGTGTTGTGCTGTCCAGTCAGGCTACCTTCACAACAAGTGGAGTTCTGTAGTGCCTTGACTTGTTTCCAGATAATCGCACTTCCACCTCCAGAACAGTCTGTGGACAGCATTTAGTGAATAATTCTCCTTGTCTACATCATTTTGATGCACTCTTATTGAAGTTCAACAGTTTAACCTTCCCCTGCATGAGATGTTTTTTTGTTTGCTAAAGATGATTTGGCTCCATGGTGATTTATGACACATTGGTTCCTTGCTGTGCTTTTATGTTTTAATCTTTCCTAGACTTGACATTCAATAGGTGAGATCACCAGTTCACCTGTGCTCAGTTTACACTCTTGAGGTAATTTAACTACTGCACAAGAGACTGTAATACACTTGATAGACTGTCAAAATCAAAATAAGGCCAAAGATTGAACAATATCCATAATCTGTATTTTTGCTTTCCTCATAACTTACATGCATACCTACAGTGCCTTGCGAAAGTATTCGGCCCCCTTGAACTTTTCAACCTTTTGCCACATTTCAGGCTTCAAACATAAAGATATAAATTTTTTATTTTATGTGAAGAATCACCAACAAGTGGGACACAATTGTGAAGTGGAACGAAATCTATTGGATTTTTAAAACTTTTTTAACTAATAAAAAAATGAAAAGTGGGGCGTGCAAAATTATTCGGCCCCTTTACTTTCAGTGCAGCAAACTCACTCCAGAAGTTCAGCGAGGATCTCTGAATGATCCAATGTTGTCCTAAATGACTGATGGTGATAAATAGAATCCACCTGTGTGTAATCAAGTCTCTGTATAAATGCACCTGCTCTGTGATAGTCTCAAGGTTCTGTTGAAAGCGCAGAGAGCATCATGAAGACCAAGGAACACACCAGGCAGGTCCGTAATACTGTTGTGGAGAAGTTTAAAGCCGGATTTGGATACAAAAAGATTTCCCAAGCTTCAAACATCCCAAGGAGCACTGTGCAAGCGATCATCTTGAAATGGAAGGAGTATCAGACCACTGCAAATCTACCAAGACCTGGCCGTCCCTCTAAACTTTCAGCTCAGACAAGGAGAAGACTGATCAGAGATGCAGCCAAGAGGCCCATGATCACTCTGGATGAACTGCAGAGAACTACAGCTGAGGTGGGAGAGTCTGTCCATAGGACAACAATCAGTCTTACACTGCACAAATCTGGCCTTTATGGAAGAGTGGCAAGAAGAAAGCCATTTCTCAAAGATATCCATAAAAAGTCTCGTCTAAAGTTTGCCACAAGCCACCTGGGAGACACCCCAAACATGTGGAAGAAGGTGCTCTGGTCAGATGAAACCAAAATCGAACTTTTTGGCCACAATGCAAAACGATATGTTTGGCGTAAAAGCAACACAGCTCATCACCCTCAACACACCATCCCCACTGTCAAACATGGTGGTGGCAGCATCATGGTTTGGGCCTGCTTTTCTTCAGCAGGGACAGGGAAGATGGTTAAAATTGAGGGGAAGATGGATGCAGCCAAATACAGGACCATTCTGGATGAAAACCTGTTGGAGTCTGCAAAAGACCTGAAACTGGGACGGAGATTTATCTTCCAACAAGACAATGATCCCAAACATACAGCAAAATCTACAAAGGAATGGTTCACAAATAAACGTATCCAGGTGTTTGAATGGCCAAGTCAAAGTCCAGACCTGAATCCAATCGAGAATCTGTGGAAAGAGCTGAAAACTGCTGTTCACAAACGCTCTCCATCCAACCTCACTGAGCTCGAGCTGTTTTGCAAGGAAGAATGGGCAAGAATTTCAGTCTCTCGATGTGCAAAACTGATAGAGACATACCCCAAGCGACTTGCAGCTGTAATCGCAGCAAAAGGTGGCTCTACAAAGTATTAACGCGGGGGGGCCGAATAATTTTGCACGCCCCACTTTTCATTTTTTTATTAGTTAAAAAAGTTTCAAAAATCCAATAGATTTCGTTCCACTTCACAATTGTGTCCCACTTGTTGGTGATTCTTCACATAAAATAAAAAATTTATATCTTTATGTTTGAAGCCTGAAATGTGGCAAAAGGTTGAAAAGTTCAAGGGGGCCGAATACTTTCTCAAGGCACTGTAATTATAAGTTTCTGAGTAATGGTATGAGTGAGCAATGTGTAATTGTCAATTATGGATCAAACACAATTCACGGGTGGTGCTATGTTAAAAAAAGTGTTCTTAAACACTTATACATACCTGAGGTTATGGATGACTTCCACCCCAAAGTTTCATTTCTGTCATTCAGCTTGGATTTCAATAGCACTGTCTTATAGTTTCTGCTACAAAATGAACAATAATTTGATGAAGCAGTGCTAACCCACAGTACCTTGGAGAACTAAGGTGTCTTTTGATGAGCAGAAGATTGAACTTGCCTAATCAATAGCTGGTGGGGGAAAAAAACAAAGGGAAGGTCAAGCAAAGGTACTGTACCTTGCTACAGTATAAATATTTTTAAAAGAGTTGCCTGACTGATTGCTGTGATAGACACATGGCTAGGATGTGCTCACCCTAAGGGAAAGATGAACACCAAATTGGTGCCAACAGTGGTAAACCTAACAGTGTGATTAGTGCATATCGTGTGTTTTCATTTTTTATGTCTCTTGGTACTGATAATGTTTTTAAAACCAGTAAAGTACAATAGCTGACATCACTGAATAAGGAGTAGAGGAAGAAGCTCCGTCCTGGAAAAATACGTGCAATATATAAAAACGGTGCCTACAGTACGTAACATTTTCCAATGTATTGTTTAACAAATTTTTAAAGGGAAATAAAACACATTCAGTATAGGCTCCGTGTTTACAGACAGAAAAGGAGAAATATTATGTACATATTCAATAGACTAAGCATATTAAACAAATTCAATTTAAACAATGCAGTGTCATTTAAAAGACAGGAAGTGGATAGTAGCTTTTTAATTGGCCTATCAACTCTTGTTATTCAAGGCTGTCATTTCTGTCCAGTGAAAAGCCAGTCAATCACCTAGCAACTTCCTCACAGCATTTTTAAAAAACCTGTTATTCCAATACTGAGGACATCTAATCTTTACCTTTGAAAACTGCAAGTTCCTTTTTGTATTTCGCCCTGTATTTTATTAATGCAGTCTTGTAGATAGTGTTATCCGAATTAATCAATAGTTCTCTACATTGTAATTAGAGTCCATGTCCTGTAAAACCTTGGAAAGCTTATTTTACTTGTGACACTAAGACTATTATAATAAATGTTAGGGTCATTTAATCACAATTAAGGACAGTGTTTCATATTGGTTACCCTACCTCCCCACTATCAACTAAATCTATTGCCTTGATTGAATTTAGAGGATTTTATGAAGTTCAATTTTTCAAGAGAAAATGCAATTTGTAATAAATGAGGACACCAAAACCTGGAAAGGAACAATTAAAGAAGGATAAATGAAGCAGAGAATGGGCATGGGCAAATTATCCAACATGCTCAGTGGTTGTTTGTGAATTTATGTGAATATCTTCTGTTTTGAGTAAGCTACTGTAAATCCATAAACCTGTGTTCCATGTTCTAATTTAAAAATTGCCATCTTAATAGGGGCATAGTATAATATTCATCAAATAAATTATTTTAAAAAAGATTTGTATTTTTTTTTTAGTGAAGTCCCTGAGCCAAGTGATAAGTTCTGGTCCAGGTGTGTTGAGGGTGTGTAGTCCTCCGCTGGGTCTGTGAATTGGGCAGTCAACTAGGATGTACTCAGTCTTATAGAAACAAAGAAGACTTGCACTGACTCCCCACCTATAGAGACTGCCGAGACTTGGACCATGACCAGTCCTAAAATGATTCAGAATAGGCCGCTCTCTTCTTGGGATGTGAAACCCAGAGCATTGTTGGGTGCTTGTTTAAATCCAGTGATTCTCATTCTTAATCCCAGGTGGAGTCTGCGTGGAAATTCGTTTTAATTCAGCATGGAAACACAATTTTAAAATGACGTTTCCTATTTATACAATAGGAAATATAATTTGCCCATGTAAAAGTACATGTATTGGATGGCAAAGATGGGTGTAAAAATGTATTAAAGCCTGATGAATTGAAAGACTTGTCAGTTTTCCTTTAAATAATGTGTCAGAGACCGTTAACTGAAAGATGGGCTTATTCTCCAAGTGGTTCTGTAAAGCTAGATGGTATGAGAGCTTATGTATCTTCAGTGGAAAATAAAAAAATATGGGGGTTATTTTGGATTCCAGCTTGACTTTTGAACTCCATGTGCAGAATATTATACATTTATTATTTACCATTTTGAAAATAATGTCTGACTGTGTTCTGTTCTGTGTGTAGAAGTGAACAAAATGGTTTGTGGCTCCAAGAATTGTTTACATACTGTATGTCCTCACTGTCTGCCTGCTCTCTATGGATGTTTAGAGATTTTGTTACTGTGCTCCAGAGCACTGCATCACTGTCCCTGAAGTATCATGAACTCAGTCTCCTTGGGGTTTTTCATTTTATCCTAATTTATTTTGCATGTTTTATGTTTTGTATACACATGGTAATTGTCTTTTCTCAATTATGTACTGTGCTTTGAGATTGCTTTTAAATATGCTATGTTAATAAAATTAAATATAATACACTTACATAAATGTATTTTTGAAAACAAGTTTTATTCTAATTCTTCTTTTTCTACAGTATATCCTTATGTGAGAGAATAGAAAATAGTCTCTGTTGATCCAGGTTTCATATAAATATTGGTGTAGCACCACAATATTTGATTGCAGAGGGCGGTTCAAACAAACTTGCATTCTTTGGTGTGTTGTGCATTGTTCTTTTACCCACAATAATCTGTAACCTTGTACAAAGATTTGAACTACTAAGTGAAATTTGTTGCACAAAGTATAGTATACTGTATTTAGAGCTAGAACAACAAACAATTATAAATAATGGTATAATTTCTATATTGATTTTTTTCCATTCATGTATTCCTTCATATTTGGAAATTCAGTTAATTATATCTAGTATAGCCTTAATATCTTATGTCAGAGCAGATGAGCAAGGTAATTTAGCATCGGAAGTTATATAAAGTCTTGCAGGTTATGTTTCATCACATCAGAAAATGTTTTGTGGTAAAAGCCATGTAAAACTATAATTCCTTTTATTGGTGGTTTATTTTTCACACAGAAAGGATGGACAAATTAAAGTGCCAATTAAAATTTACTGGTAATTATCAATGTGAAATCTCTACAAATAGCAGGAAACCTGAGGATGGAAATAGTGACAAAATATTTTCAAATGTTTTAAAAAGGAGACACAGGGTTCCAATTGTAGATTGGCTACAGCTGTTACTCTGGGTCTAATAGTTCAACTTAGTTGTTAACAAGCCGATTATGATTGCAACCTTCGATTCGAAAGTGCACTTTGAAGGGGAGATGGAACAGCAGGAATTGATCAAGACCCCCAAAAATGAACAGCATGCAAGGAACAGGGCTGTGCTGAGCAGCTCTTTTCTTTCAATCAGGAGGGAGAAAGGAAATGAAGGGAATGAATACCCAGCTCTGGTCTTTGTGCGTTTCTGGGCCAGGCTTTAAAAGCCTGCACAAGAGCTGGGATAAGGCAATGACGCTTTGTTGAAATGTGGCCAGTCTACTTGTGAAAAGATCTTGATAAATGTGGGAAATCTGTAGGCAAACGCAGCAGGGTATTATTGTCTCTGTGCAGCTGTATGCTTTCCGAAAACGTGCTGGGGGGCTGATTTGTAATTCACAGTCGCACGTCAACCTTTTTTCCCCACTTTATTTGCCTTCCTGAGCAGTCGAGGGAATGATCCTTCACCCCCCCACCCTAGACAAGGAATTTGCAGCAACTTGTGAGACATGTCACAGAAACGAAGGAGCTCAGGGACAAGTGTTCCACTTTTTGTGTGTGTGTATATATATTCTGTATCTTGTGACAGTCTGGGCCGTAGGTTGGAGCAACATGTACAGTACATGAGTATGGCACAATGTGAATACACCAGAAAGCAGTATGATGGGAATAGGGAAAGCATGAAGTACACCAGAGCCATAAAAAGGCTTGAACAGGATGTTTGTACTACCAGACAAATCGGCCATGTTTTAGAAGGGATGGAATTTGAAACAAACTAGTCAACGGTGCATGATGTGACCTGAAAACAGTTTTTTTCAGATTGCATCTTTTCGGGTATAGAACCTTATTTTGGCAATTGCAACAAGTACAAAAAGAGATGAGAAACAATTAAGATGGATGCATGTTTTTTTTAATTTTATTTT
Source organism: Lepisosteus platostomus (assembly GCF_059453375.1). Taxonomy (NCBI): domain Eukaryota; kingdom Metazoa; phylum Chordata; class Actinopteri; order Semionotiformes; family Lepisosteidae; genus Lepisosteus; species Lepisosteus platostomus. Next base: position 28,918,025 of record NC_142621.1, read on the forward strand.
ATCCCCTTGGGAAATTTAGTGTAGGATAAGGCAAGTTTTTTGTTTAGGCTCTGGAGGGCTCATAATTGTGGAGACTGAAACATCTTGAGTTAGAGTATTTTATGACATGATAACACCTTGTCTGATTTCCCAGAACTTTGTTTTGCATCCAAGCTTACATCTGCTTTACACAGAGCATACTGTACCTTTGCATCTATGTTTTACACAGAGAATTATAAGAAAAACCATACAAACAGTACATACTGTATAAACAGTACATTGCATTAAACATAGACAGTGTGTATTACTACATAAAAGAAATCAATACACAGTCATTAAGCACCACTCAGTAAACTTGAATCCATAGTTACCAGTTTCTGGAAACTCGGTCCCTGCAATTGCACAACACCCATTCATTTTGTACATAACCACTAATTGCACTTGTCCCTAACCAATGCTCATTTATTGAGTAGTTTGAATGTGGGTTAAAGGAGTTCTATTTTTTTACATCTACATTGAGGGGCATTAAAATGTCTGTTTGAAGGCATCACTTAATATTCTTCATGCAGAACATGCGAGGGATCAGAGGAAATACTAATTGGTAGGCTTAACCTACCCTTAAAGGGGAACTGCAGTCCCAATTTCTCAGACCACGTTACACAAATTGTGATAAGTTAACAAGTAGTATTTATCGGCAAAGCCATCTAGAAGTTGAGAGCATTATTTTTATTGCATTAAAAGCCTGCTTGTTACATTGTCATAGGGCTGTTTCACATCACCAGATGTTTTGTTCCCTCATCCTGAATCTCAGAATATAGTGTGGCACAATCTTGAAAATGTTGTCTATTTTGTGATGTAAATTTGGAGGTTTTACAAGATACTGTGCACACTTTAGTTTTATTTTGGTTTGAAATGCACTCACCAATGCTAATGCTTTCTAACCCCAAAACATAAAAATAGAGTTGCAGTTCCTTAGAACACATCCTCAAGGGTATGGACATCTTGGCTTTTAGTTGCACAAAAAGACTATATCAGGTTATATCAGATGATTATTCCATACTGGATGATCCTTTATGCCACAGAACTGAAAAAAATGGACAGACTCTGACTCTTGGCATCAAAAACCCATAACCTGTGAAGAAAGTACAGAGACATTACAAATAAAGTCAACATGTTCCTTCTAAGACTGATTAGCAACTACAGTATGTGTATTCCCATATAATTGTAAGGTGTATAACTGGGAAATGATATTCATCCTTTTCAAGACCCAAAGACAATTTATTCTGTTTTTCTAAGTATTTAAAATCGTGGAATTCTGGTCACACCATGAAACCCAACTATCTACACTGTTCTGATGCAGGTTGGGATCATCATTATTATTCATCGGAGAAAGTAAAGTGGGATCATCAGAAAATTTGATTAGGGATTGGTTTGGCCCACTGGCAACACAAGCATTCTTATAGAGAGTGAGGAGCAGTGGTTGAACTCGCACACCCTGGGGTACTTCACAGTAAATTACCTCAGAAGAAAGTATGTTATTAACTTGAAATTGCCGCAGTCTTCTACGGAATAAATTTGTGCGAAAATATCAGATATGGTTTGATCTGTAATTGAATCTTTATTGTCAAAAAACTCTGTTCTGGTTGTGTTAATAGCTGAAGAAAAGCCAAGGAAGGGTACCCTAGCATGTTTGGCATTCATCCAGATGTTTTGAAATAAGGTGAGTTAGATTAATAGTAGCTTCTGTGCTTGTCCTTTTTAGACTCTTTTCTACACCATGCTGAGAAGTCTTTTAGTGGTTCTTAAATTTCTGGGCTCCCCTTCCCGTGGACAGAAGAACATCAGGCCTCTTCATCCCAGTGTTAGAAATGAACTTTCCTGATTTATGATGAACATTGTGTCATGAGTTTTGTAAAGCTTTTCTTTACAAAAGGCTCAGTTGAGAGGGATTTTGCCATGTCCTAGGACTATGGGTTCATGTGCAATAGGTGTATGCATTCTTTGCTGGCTTTTTCTTGAATGATAATAGCAAATACAATATTTTGATTAGTTATGGATCAGAAGTTTTTTTTTACCGTTTTATTTTTTTTTTTAATGTTAGGGCCAAAGCCTTACTAGTAACACATACAACAGAAAGATCTTTGATTTGTCTGTCAAAGGGACACTGAACACCTGATGTACCTGCTTTGTTTCTGCCCAATAGCATATTTGATACCCACTGACTCATCATCAACTGCTGTTTTCCTTTAGATGACCTTTAAATAAATTCCATCCTAGATTTGTTTAGCTCTTGAGTATGCGACTTCACGGATATTTCTTAGTGATGATATGTGATTGACCCCTCTACAGTGATGTACTGTAATGTCTTTACATACATTATTTTCATTTAGAGGATACTTGTAGTGTTCCTATTAGGATAAAAAAAAAAACTACAATTTATTCAGCCCCAAGCTTGTAAATCTTAAAATGATTAAAATAATTGCTGACTTGAGTCACTATGATGAGGTATTTCAGAGTTTAGAGGTTTTCCCTAGCTATGAAGGATGATTTGAAGATGTAGCCAGATCACATTTTTAAATGGAGTCTGCTGGCTTGTCTTGTGAAAGGAAGTGAGAAGCTAGGTCAGTCCCACGATCATTCTCCTGCTGAATGATGAGGCTTTTCTTTTTTGGGCCTGCAATTAATCTCCATCAAATTTTCAAGCCAGAGGCTTAAAGAATTATGATGAATATGAAAATGTATAGTTTAAGGCACAAAATGCTATACAGATATGCTAGGCGCATACACCTCTGATGCAAGCAGCTAGTCAATTGATGTTTTTTTGTACTATTCCTGACAATGTCTTTCTGTAGGGTAAAGCTACAAATGAGACTTGTATCCTTAAGAAAGTATACACCTGGAAATACTATGACCAGAATTTTAATGCATTGAGATGTTCCCTTGATTTACATAAAATGTACAATTTAACAATTTCTGAAAAATGAAAAACTTCTCTCTCCAATACAGCAATTACATCTTATTGGGTACATCTGAGGCAGTTTGAACATTTTGGTTTTGGGAGTTGTAGCATTTTCTTCCTTGCAGATTTTTTTTATCAATCTCGGCCAAGTTCTATGAATGAATTTTGGTGAACCCCAATTTTTTAATCCTTCCACAAATTCTCAATTTGATTCTCAAGTCTGGACTTTCTGGGACATTCAAGGGCATTTACCTTTTTGCTTTTTTGAGCTATACAAGTGTTACTCTGCTGTATAAAGTACTTGGGCCTGTTGTCCTTAGACTGGGGTGAACCTCCACCCTTTGGACAGGTTCTTCCATCTCAGCAATGGAACTCTGTATCTCTGTCTCTGTGCTCATTGGGTGCTTTGTCTTTTCTGACAAAGATCCTTCTTACCTGGTTGTTTCCATTTGGGAGTCGGGCCTTCTCTAGGTATACTCAGGGTGGTTCTGTATTCTTCCAGTTTCCTAATGACAGATCTCGCTATGCTCTTCAGAACTTTCAACATCTTAGGTTTTTAACCCTCTCCCCGGATCCATGCCTCCTCACAATTCTATCACAGTGATGTACAGACCACCCCTTGCTGAGTTTCGGTTAACTGAGGGGATTTACATAGACAGCATGACTCCTGAAGAAATTCACCTTTGAAACACAGCTTAATCATGTCAACCAATTGATTTGAGCTCAAATGGACCATTCAGGTTTTAGAGTTATCTCAAACTATATTAGATTCATCTAGCTTAATTTGGAGTGTTGCAGCAAAGAAGGTGATTACAGATTTAATAAGTACATTTTAGTTTTTTTTTATAAAAAAAATATATAACTTTTATTCCACTTTGCCATTATGCAATATAATATTTCGTGTAGATCAGTGACAAAAACCACATTCACATGTGTTTTTTAAGTTTGCAACATAAAAGTGTTTAAAAATATTAGGGAAATAGGGAAATCAATACGTTCTGAAGACAGTGTGCTGGGACTATGAATAAAAGATGTAATCCTGCATCTTCAAAGACTGCATTTCTGTATTTACTGATGTAGATGTAAGTGCACTAATGAAATGAGGTATGCAAGGCAGAGTGCTGAACTTTTTTATATTGTTTGTACTTTAGGATTCAAAGCAGTTCAGAACTTGGGAGTACTTCGTGATGCATACTGTATTTTCCCCACAGTTAGTCCTGGAATAAATTACTTATATTATGTAAAGAGTTAAACTGTGAATTGCAGTAAAATTACCACGAGCTTCTCATATTGGTATGGCAACAATATGTAAGCTTATCATTATTCTGTATGTAGGCGTATTGTTGAGCATGGTTGATTTAGAATTTTATAGTGTTATGGTTTCTGTGAAATTTCTAAGAGCTTCGCACATTCTTGATGATGAAATGGTGCTAAACTAATCACACCGGAAATGACCCATCAGCTATGGGGTTCTGTTTGGATCCAACAAGTAGTATGATTGACATTTCTGTTAAAATGTAACTGCTGAGTACTAACTGCAGTTCCCATGTAATCTGCAAAGGGCTATACAAAGGAGCAGATACTGTAATTAAAAAAAACAACAACTAACCATTAGCCTTTAATAGTCTTGCCATCACACTGAAATGGTCACTTCACACATCACATTTTTACTAATATTGCTGAAATCCATAAACATTTCATGTGCTTCAATGCACAGAATGTTTGTGTTTGGTATGAACCACGTTGCATGTGTTCCAGTGAATAACATTCCAAAAACTTAATTCCTTGTTTTCAGACAAATGACCAACACAACTGGAGTACTGCCACATATGTAGCAATGTACTGTTGTTTCATTTCACAGTCTGCTGTGAAATGTTAGAAAACCGTATAATTTGTTTGGAAGGGTATCCATTTCTTAAATATAGGTATATTGCCCTTCAATGTATTATACTGAACTCTGACTGAAAATGCTTATTTCGGTTTCCTGCTTCTCAATTTCAAGTTACCTTTCTGTACAGTATGTAGGTAAAATGGTAATTGAATATAAGAAAAGGTTATCAGGAGTTAACATGAAATTTGAATATAATTATCCCCCACATAGTGACAATAACCAGTAACAACAAACCACATGTTGATTTATACTGTAGCTCCTGAACAGTTCATTATCTCATAATTTCTTGTATGCAAATTTATAATATTATTATTGTCAGCTGGTTAGTGACAGAATGTTTTAGGATTTGATCTTTTTTGGGGCTTTTGAAAATTATTGAATGGGTACTCCCCATATCCCATTATAATTAGTCCAAAGAATTCTTTGCCATAAAGTTACAATTATATTGGCAAAGAGCTGTGCTAAGGTTATATTAAACAGTTCACAAAAGAAAATAGTTTGTAAAGATTATAAAGCAGCAAAAAACTTGAGCAGAGCTGAGTGGAAGCAGACCTAGCCTTGCACAGATGTAATTTTTGTGTAATGTCACTATTTCCACTTGTGATGGGAATTGATAAACACAAGTCTGCTCAGCAGCCATCCTGCCATTCTGTCGGTCTATTGAGCTCTTGGAAAGTTGTCTGTTTGGGTTGTATATGACATCAGTTTGGCCAAGAAATGCCAAATACAAAGCCCGTGAGTCACAAATGTCAGTCACTGTCGCCAGTACTTACTACAGTATGTGCTTTTCATGCCAGATGCCACTGGGCCAGCATGGTCTCACAATCAGTGCTGATAACAGGAAGCTTTACAATCTTGGTATGTTCCTGAATTTGCAATGATTTGGTGTAGATGGGCTACCATGACTTCATGCGGTATCTGACTCTCACCTGTGATCATCCTGACAAGAAATTACAGTACAATTACAGCTGGTGGATGGTGGGACGCTGATGCACAATTTAATACTTTATATTAAACTTCATTTTACTCAAATAATGAAAATTCTTATACCTTAAATAGCAGATTATACTCAATAGGAGATTGATATGGGAAGAAAGAAGTATACTATTTGTTCTCAAAATAAGATCTTGAATGCATTACTTCTTTTTGGTGCCATTCAAGCAAAATGAGTTTTTTTTCTGAAATACAGTAACTCATGCGAGTGAGTTATTGATAAGAGTAAATTTAATTGATTTCCTGCTTTTAATAGCATAAATGGCTTAATGACTAGAATTTTGTGATTGAGCCTGCTTAGCTATAGAAGATAAGCATCTATAGTATCTCACTGCCTGATAGGATGATTCAGGTATGGGTAAATTATGTAGTTAATTAAATTGATCAGTTTTGAATAATCTACTTTTAAGTACAGTACATAACTGTTCATTGGATTCAGTAGACTTTCTATATATATTTTATTTAAATAACATACTGTATGTTAATTTGGAGAGAGTGGATGCTGCACATTGGTGGTGGTGGAGGGGAGTCCCCGTAACCTGTAAAAGCGCTTTGAGTGGAGTGTCCAGAAAAGCGCTACATAAGTGTAAGCTATTATTATTATTATTATTATTATTATTATTATTATTATTATTATTATTATTATTATTTTCCCTTAGACATTAAAGTCTTCAACTTTGTAAAATATGACTAATTCTAGCCATTTTTTCTTTATCGCCTTTCAAGGATGCAGAGCTCGTTCACATGCAGTATGTATGTACACAGTTTTTTAACAGTGTCAGTTTCTTTTCAAAAAGTTTGGGAACTGATTGCTCTAATAGGAAAATATTTTTTCTCATCAGAATGTGAAATTGCCATCCCTTCATTAAATTAGCTCACTACAACCCTAGTGAAAGCAGAAGTAAGATTTAAAGATTATCCTCATCCTCCAGAAGACACATGGAGGCAACAGCAGAGCTTGTGCATCTGATGAAGGTCAGATGCAGCCCTCTTTGTTAATCCTGCAAGCCCGCAGGAATCTGGCAAAGCCCAAGGGCTGCTGTGATTCGTCAAGATGACGATACCTGGCAGTTCCAGCCCACCAGGTGGAGCTGGAATGTGGTTGGTTGTATGCTTCTAATGAATTAAGGTCACAATTGCCTAATGTTTCATGGTGCAAACTACAATAGCAGCCCATGAGTTACAGGTGTAAGAAAACGTTTGTGAACCCTTTGGAATTATCTGGATGTCTGCATGAATGGCTCCTAAAATGTGATCTGATCTTCAAGTAAGTCATAATAATAAATAAAGACGGTCTTATCTAACAAACAAACATTTTACATTGTCGTATCTTTATTGAGAAATAGGTTTAATATAATTTCTAAGAGAGTTTAAAAACTTTTTATCACAACTGTATGTGACAGAGTCTGCTCTCCAGCCTCTGTCACCATGATAATGAGTGTAAGTTTCTTGCTTTGCTATATACAGTATCTCTTGTGAAAATGGTGCAACAATCACTGTTAATCATAGAGTAGATTTTATACAGTATCTACTGGCATTCATGTTTACTAGATAATCTGTTTATCCCATTGTTCATAATTCTGAGTATTTCCTGTGAAAGCATGCTTTGTTTTGAGGCTGGTTACTGTAGGTTCTTAAATAGCAGCTTTTTGTTGATGTGTGCACAGCCTTGAGAAGTTTCTGTATTGGCAGTGGTGTGGGTGGTAGTTCCTTTAATTGAAATGCATCTTGTCTGCTTCCTTTAGTTAGAGCTGTTTATGTATGTCTTTGGAAAATACAATTGGCATGTGCTTATTGAGTCCTCTCCTAAAGGGAGGACCTGTGTCTGTGATGTGTAGGAGATTTATTTAGGCCACAACTGGGCCAGGATTTTCAGAGCAATATGACAGGACAAATGAAGAACATAATAGGTTTCTCCTTTACCCCTTTTCTTTGATAGCACAATTCTAGATCTCACCAGCCATTACTACTATTCCTAACATCTAGGGCCTATACTGTCATTTCTAAATACGGTGCCAGGTGTAAGAACAGAAGCATCTGTGCTCGCTTTTGCAAATTAAATTTCGTTTGAAAATACTATTAATGAAAATAACACTTATCAACCTAAATGTTCACGCTAAACCACTTATATTGCAAAATAAAAGCAACTTGTTTTTATGAGGGGTTAATAATAAGATTTGATGAATCCCTTTTATGCTGGTGAGTCAGGATTTTTCCCCTGAGGCACTGTTTGGATGTGTCTCGTGATTTCCATGGTCAAAAAGTAAGCTGTTAGTATTTTTATGGACAGTTCTTCAATGCACATCATCATGTACAAGAACCACCCCTTTGAAAATCTAAGGTATACTGTCCTGAGGGCTAGCAACCCAAAAGCAGCAGAACTTCTGTCTTTTTACATCTGTTACAAATATGTAGTCCTTATAAAAAATCTATGATCTTTTAAGAAACGTACCCAGTATTATCTTTTATTCATGGAAATACACAGCAGCAAATTATCCCAATTATATCCAAGGAGTCATAAAAAGACATTTCATAGCACTCATAAATGGAAATTACTGGGAGTGCTACTTTGTTTTTTTAAAGAAAATTCATTTTCTAAAATCCAAGAAATACAAAAAGGAACACATTCAGGGAAACTGACAGAACTTAAGGAATTAATAAGGCTATTAAAAACATTCTTCAAGCTAAGAAATAACATCTGACCATCACCATTCATGTTTTTCCACTAGCTACTTACATTTTAGTCATCCATCTTACAATTAATGCAAAATAATACTACAAAATCCAAGTACTCTTGATCACTGAAGATCTCATAACAATGTTTTCAAGGTCAAGTATGTAACTCCAGTGGCTAAATTTGACTTGGGGCTTCCAGAATTTGACAGTATCCTCTTAATTAAATGGGTGAAACAATTTCTCCACCTGATCTGCTGATGTTATGGGGCTGGTGCTGAATCACCAGTTTTATCACTTATGTGTATAAGAACTTTAGGGATCTTTTAAAATGAAAATCACTTTACAGATTCAAGGAATCAAATGATATTTTAGCTCCAGGAGACCAATTCATTGTACCTGATTATTGATAGTACTGTAATTTGGGAATTGTGCCTGTAGGCAAATACAACTTCCACTCTTTAAGTATAACACTATTTTTATTTTTGTCTTTCATTGAAATTGACCTAGATAGAAATGTTTAAAACCAGATTGCTAGAGGTATAATTGATAAACAGGTAATAATTTTGTGTATAATGCAGATAGGTTCCACCGATTGGCAACCAAATAAGGGGTTTGAGACCTGATAAGTCTGATTTTTTTATCATTGTCTCTCTTTTCAGACTGTACAAATTGTTTTTTATATATATTCTGTACCCCACATGGTTAAAAGATAAAAAAATGTATTTGAAGCACGCAGATCTAAGACAATCTGTCTTCTGTTTCTTACTGTATAATACCTTTTGAAACCGTATACTATAAAATGCTTTCTATTACAGTTAAAATAACAGCTGGCCATCTGGGCATGGAGGATAGGAAAGAACAATTCCCATTTGAGAACCTCTGGGGATCCCAGGCCCAATGCCTCCACTCCCTTCCACTCCAGGCAACAGAGAGTGTTAGTGGTACATTAATCACAACAGATCATGAAGGCCACGGGTGGTATCCTGTGGTCCTACCGTATGTCTCTGATCAAGGTTATTGGTGTGAAATTTCTGAAGGAATAGCAGGCCTTCACCATAACTATCATTTGAAATAAATATTATCTTATCTTTTATATTTTTAGAATATTCCCTTGAATCAATTATCAATTTGGAAGTTAACAAAATATAATTATTTTATTTTTCCTGCTGGGGTTTCTTTTGACCTTTTATTGTTCTTGCCTTTCCCTTACCTGAGCATGAAACTAAGATGTTTGAATTGAAGCGGATAGATAATTGTTCTTGCTGTCAGAAATGATGTAAAATGAGCTAATTCTCAAGTTTGTTCCACTTGCTTTGTAGCTCATTACTGCTTGTCTTCAGAGTATAAATATACAGTAGCTCTAGTCCCAAGATCTATAAACTTGAATTTCTGTGTTATGCCCTGTCAGGTTTATATTTGAATATATATGGTTGGCTCCCATGGTGATATTTTCTAGCTCAAGTTTACAGTTGAGGGTGAAAAGGTCAAAATGTAATTGAAAGTAGCCGCAGCATTTTATGCTGTGTAAAATGAGCTTGACTGTTCTCAGTTGATAAATTTGACCACTTATGGATACATATGGAAAATGGAAGATCAAAACTCCAAATCAATACACCTCTCTGAGTGGCTTTCAACAATGACAAAGCACTACGTTCGCTGGTGTATGACCAGTAATGGAAAATTAAAGTGCTCCAAGCACTTTTAGAAGAACCTCTGGGTTCTTATTTTTTTTTAAGGTAAAATAGGTAAGTAATTATAGAATCAAAACTATGAAGACGTAAAGCATAAACAAGCACACTTTTTACATTTCCTTGGAAAGCGATTGCAGGGCACTAGTCCAGTTGACCTAATTCTCATTTGCTTGAGTACAAAGCCTAACCTTGTTAAATTGTCAGGGTTTCATCTGCACCAATATCGAATAACAGTATATCGAATATGTCTTGTTAAAATGCTTTACTCTGGGACAGGAATTAAAAATTTATTCTCACGAAGTTTTAGTGAAGGTATCTGAAACCTAGATCTGATCTACAGTACTATGTTAACTATATTTACTAATATATCAATCAGCAGTATAATATACTTTAACAGTAAAACACTCGCCTTACAAAAAATGCTGCTTGCATCTCTTTCCTTTTGTTTTGAACAACACCTCTTATTTCCCGTTTCTAATCTGATGACATTTCACTACAATAGAGAATGTTGCTATGCAACATCTCTTTTTTTCAAGCCAACAAAAGGCCAGTTTGTGTTCACTCTAGATCTCTGAGTCTCTGCAGGTCAACCTCTGGATGCTGCCGAACTTTAGAATTTCTTGGGGTTACTTGATCCTAAGTCCTCTCACAGGTATCCTAAAAGAGACCTGTGTAAATGTAGCAGTCTCATCTTTAGCTTACTCCACTGTTCTGTTTTAGGCAAGTTACACTTAAGAGCTGATTGTAGAGGAGACTAGTATCTTGCTCGTGTAAAGTAGGTAATTCTCTTATGAATTCTCTCTTAATCTGCATAATTTGTAACTGTAGAATATACAGTACATAGAACTATTTCATAAGTAATAAGCTTTTTTAAATTTCCATGTTAAATCTCCAATTAAGAAATAATTCTTGTACCCATCAATGAAATGCAGATCTCACCTGGAACGGTTTGCTGGATAATTAAACTCACAGAAGTGAGTGGTTAGAAAGAGGTCATGGGAGGGCTTTTGCTAAAGGATGGAATTTTAAAACAAAACGGAAGACTGAGGTTCAAAGCTTCCGCTCAATCATTTATTTTGCCATCTTTCCTACCTTTCATCTAGAATAATTATTCTTTTTGTTCAGAAGATGTTAAGGAGATATCATTCTTTACAAGAGGGAGCTAAAAAAAACTCCACCACAGATCTCCAAACAAATTAAGCAATTAATGTGATTCCTTGTTTCTGTATTTACTTATTTCATTTTTTGTTTTTATTGTATTCTGTGCTGCATTCTGTTCATTTTCCTTTTTTGGGGGGTGTGCTTTCTGGTCCCCATATTTCAGCACTGAAGTATTGCAGATAATTAAGACCTGAAAAAACATAATTTCTGAATAACTCATTGCCGCCCAAGGGTAAAACTGTAAATTTGGACACAACTTATTTTTGGTTTGAAATCAGTCAGCTGAGTCAAAAACTGTATTGTGTGGTGGTGTTTTCCTACAGCTACATTTGTGTGGAATGCCATTTACCACATGAGAAGTTTTCAAATGTTTCATGTGTCTTTTTGCAGGAACTGGCAACTCTTCGGAGCTGAAAACATTCTCCAAACAGAGCAGCACTGAGGGAAGGATGTGTGTAAGGCTCTCTCCGTACAATGGATAATATCGTGGCAAAGGTGACTCAAGACTAGACCACATTCAGCAGGATTTCTATGGCAGGGAGTGGCAAAATGACACAGGAGAGCTGGATCAAACGGAGGCAATTTCACTGCAGCTGTCTCTCCCACCAGCAGTGATATCTAGACGGACCCAACACTCACTCCAACCCTGAGCTGAGAGAAACAGGAGGCAGCACCAACAAGGCCGTTCGCATTCTGGTGAGGTGAGCCACGTTGGAAGTGTGCCATGAAATGGTTGAAAAGATCAATTCTGACCCAGAGCCTTTCTGATAATGCCTTTAGTCCACCATTTCTGCATCCATTGTTGGGCTTGATAGGGTTTCCTCCCAGCTATCACAGGCCTAATTCACAATTCATTTTCCTCATTTCAAAATGAATCGCCTTGTTAGAATGCTAAGAACTATAAGGATACAGAAAGATTCCTGCATTTATAGGATCGGCGTGTCATGAAAAGAAGCCATATAATGCCTGTCTTGAGTTTATCCTGAACAGCAAGCAGTGCTTGTCTTGTATAGGATCCTGTTATGGAAAGGCTACGTTCCTGGGTTCTCAGGAGTGTAAAAACACCCCTGCTTCAAGAGGCTGTGTTTTGATGTAATGAACATGCTGTTTAATAAGCTGTCTTCCTGCAGGTATTTCTGAGATAGTGTTTGGAGGTTAGGATCCAACCATCAGGTACATCCTCAGTGGTTTATTGTCCTCAGTAAAGAGATCTCCTCCGTGTAGTCGACAGAACTAAGGGCTTCCCTAGGCATCACTCCATGGCTGACAATCCATTATCCAAGTAAAGCTTTGTTCCCTGACACTCTCAGGATCAAAGGATGGTTGGCAAAATGGCTAGATTTTTCAGAGTAAGATGTCATTGGAGTAAAATGCCAGAGTCTGCACGATTGTTTTGTTCGTAGTGATTGCAGGTGTTCACCTTGTTGTTGAAACTTTGTTCACCTTGTTTCTATATACGTTGAAAATAAGTGAATTAGCAAAAGCATCTTGCAAAGTTAGATATAGGCCTTCTGATGTATGATCTAATAAATCCGAATTTAAAACATGATGTACAATCTAATGGGCATTCCCTTGTGCAGAGTGAAGCAATCCATTTCCATTTAACATTAATATGCACATTTGCATAGGCAAACCTGGCAGATATGGATCATACTTTATCTCTATGTGATTATGTTACCAATGTATAGATTAGGCCCTGTCGTTAACTGTGGGTTTTAAGGTTAAATGTTTCCTTTTCTCATCTGTGTAATGTTGGTGCCTGAGATTGTAGTCTTATGAGTCATAACTACAGCTGTCCTCCTCCTAGTGCTGTTGAAAAGGGAGTTCTTGTTGTTCTTAGTTGTGCACGTTTTAGAGGAATCATGTTTGTCACTTTCTTTTCTGCAAAGTTTGTATTAGAGGGGTGAACTGCATTTTTTTAACTAACAGTATGTCAGCTACCATTTTCAGGAACCTAAAGTTGTCTTTAGGTCAAACTATAGAATTAAATAATCTTATTGCTACATTGCTTTACGAAAAGTAAATAACAATGCCTGTGCCTATTTTGAGATTAGGAGACCTATAATGGCCTCCTAATAATTGCCATCTATGAATTGTCTTTATCATTCTGTTCTCCTCCACACTGACATGATAGCTGGTGTGGGGAGCATACTCGTGCACAATGGCTACCGTCACATCATCCAGGTGGGCCTGCACATTGGTTTTGGTGGAGGGGAGACCCGATTATCTGTGAAGCACTTTGAGTGGTTCTTCCAGAAAAGCACTATATTATTATTATAATTATTATATACATATTTTCTATGCCCACTCCAATAGATTTGTCTATTGTCCGTAGCTGAAGTAACACCCGGACTGGTGAGACCTATAATATTCTTCTCTGTGGCAAAGTCCTTTTAGAGACTCAACAGCGGAAGTCTTCCCTGAGTAGCTAGAACTCAACAAATTTTAGATAAACATGTCTTTAATGTCAGCATATGAATATCTGCCATGTTCTGTTCCTTTTCTGATATGAGTAGAGGGTGATTTAAGTAAGAGATGCCAAAGGGTTATTTACGCTCCTCTCCTTGTCTGGTGCTCCAAGTGATTAAGAGACTATCAAATTAGTTTTTCAGTGCAGCTAAATGTTGCTGAAGAAAATTGAATCCTATTCCAAGTTTGTGCTGCATGTTCATGATTCCAGTTTGATGTTTCCCCTTTTGTCTAGAAAGTTTTCTCTTGTCGTGTTGCAGAACTAAGCCTGCCTTAATGTCGGAGAACAAAGTAACTTCAGAGAACAGAGAGAGCTATTGGCTTGCTGGATGAACAAAGTAGCATTTTGTATAAACTATATTTAAATAAAAAAAAATATAGTGGCTGAAGTCAAAACAAGTACTGATATACTACTACCATAGTATACTGAAGAAAAAGCATTTTTCACTTTAAAATTAGATGGCAACCATGGAGCTGATGTTTTGTTTTTATAATGATCCAATGAGTCTGCTGTGCACATGAAAAAACAACATGATCCAACTTGTTTTATAATTTCCTCCCAGAAGATATGGGCTTACAGAATGTTTTGTAAAGTTGTACTTTTATTTAGTATAGTCCTGTTTGTCTCTGGATTTTAAAATGTGAATAAAATATTAATAAAGTATTAAAATTATTAAAATGAGGACTTCAGTCTCTACAATGACAAAGTAATTTTACCAGTTCAGAATAGTTCCCACTTACCTCTTTAGGCTAACATAAATCATTTCTGATTTTTCTTTGAGTTGCTGTAATCCATGGGTAATTTCATCTAGTGTGACATGATGTTGTTGAAGACTAAAAGATCCAGGCCAGTGTTAAAACTGTACACTAGTGGATACTAATGATATTGAGCTCCCCAGATATGACACTAAGAGGCATGAAGGCTTGCAGAAGATAAACGTGTTTTGAAAAACAATAAATCTCTTTAGCCTCAACTATGTTGGAAGATTTTGAAGTGGATTTTGTTGAGTCTTTTCTTACTACAGGAAGTAGTTTAATACAGACTTTTGTTGTGTTTAATATCTGAAATTGTACTGCATGTCAGCATAGCCATTCAATATGGCAGCATGACAGCACATCTTCTGTTTCAGAAAATGCTATGCCTAACTATTTTTACTTTCAACAATAGTTGAATAAGTCCTTTCTAGACTATGTAAAGTAAGCTGTTTTGTTCCTCCTATAAGTGAGTTTGTAGTCCTTACTGACATAGAGCGCGCTGACGGAGAGCACAGACAGTATCCTGTGTTGAATATAGTTAGAATCTGAAGTGTGCTTGTTTCTATTGATGCAAAATTGTGATAATTTTTCAAACTGAAGTAAAAGTTGATTTATACCTTCAGCAATGCAGCCTCTCCTAAAAGTATATTGTATATTCACATGGGCTCTCCATTCTTCATTTCTTTTACAAGATAAGGTTTAAGGTTGTAGACTTTTGAATACAGTATATTGATTTGTGGTATGGTTTTTAACCATACCCATAACCACCCATAAGTCTGAAATGCATGTTAAATTCATCAGCGTTCAGCACTATATTCACTGCAGGCACGTACACAGTTTGGAAGGAAAATCAAGCTTCCTTAAAGCTGCTGAACCTGAAGTGGTGCCTTCCTGCTAAATTCACTGTTTAAATGCATTTTAAGTGGCACATCAGTTTGTGTGAGCCACACTCTCCATGAGTGAAATTAAGATGCACTTTACCAAGCCTGTGTGCATCAGCTGTGAACTGAAGTGTGATCCAATTTAATGTAGAAGGCTGCGTCTAAGTGAATGTCTCAGGAACAGTGCTAGCCCAGAGCCATCTGGCCAGGTTTTCTCATTATTAACTTCATCTTGACTTTTTTTAAAAAGAAGAAAACAAGCAATTTTAATAACCAGCACTTCTCTGCAGCAAATTATCGTTTGTAGCCTGTTATTTCTGTATATTTTCTTATTTCTTGTTTTCATTCCTGATAAGGGACGCATGGGAAGGTATTTTGCAATACTGATTTTTAAAATGTTTATTTAAGAGTTATTTTCTCTTAAAATGCATCATTTGTCATTTTCTTATTTTTTAAATCTAAATCCTGCCATTCAGGAACGTCAAAAGGGTGATTATTTTTTCATTCCTTGATTGCAATAAATTGAAGAACCATTCAAAAAACAATCTGTAAGAATCTATAAATGTCCATATCTTAATTTTGAGCAGCAGGTACAGTATCTTGAATATGAAGATTTCAAGTTTTTTACGGTTTTAGGCTTTAGGCATGCTGTCATTAGTCAAGGAAGGTTGTTTATTTCTAAGAAGCAGGTCTGTCACCAAAAAATCCTACTTGAATTCCGCAAATTGAGAATCACACAGCCAGAATTAAGGAGCATTGTGCTGCTAATGGTTTCTAATTTAAGAAACACTTTCATAACATTTGTCATAGAAATATCTCAAATAGGTCTACAATGTTAAGAAAAATAAAAAGCCAGTTCATTAAAACAAGGTACATGTACAGTATTATGGAAAGCCATTTTACACAAAGAAAAAAGAGAAGAGCTGAGATCTGAGGACAGTGATGGCCTGAAAGTCTCTAACACATTTTTGGAAAAGCTTTTCAGAGCAGCATGGAATAGAGGTGCAGAGATGTTGGGTGTTCTGCTCTAAATCTTTTAAAATTTCCAGTACACTGGAGGCTTATATGTTACCAACTGAATTTTAAAATAATTCCTACATTTAATGTTAACAGGTGCACGCAGGACTAGACAGACATTATTTTTATCCAGTTTAAGTGGAGTTAAATAGGCAAACAAGCTTAATGCATGCTACACGTGCATCCATGTGACCTTGGGAAGTAAAGCATTAAAATAATTCTGGGTGACATCTGGGCAAGGACCCACAATCTCATTGTAGGAAGGTATGCAAGTGATCAACTGGAACCCTGGAACCCTGGAACCCTGGAGACCTAGTAGCATTCCAAACATAAAAGCCAGCCAGTGCAGGGTAGAAAGCATAATACATTTTAGTCATTTTAGACAGCGCTCCAATCTTGCATCCGCTAGGATGTGCCAAAAAATATAACCAAGTCTTGTCACCATTCAGTTGCAAAATGTCTTGTGGCATCTGTGATTAGGCTTCAGTCAGGCATTGTGATGGCACAGAAGTGACCAAGGTAGGATCTGGTTTATTCAGGAGTAGAGTATCGTCAATTTGTATGTCATTTCGCAGCATAATCCTCAGTGTAGGCTTCTTAGGGCCGCCATTAAATGCTTACCTAGCAATAGGTGTTCAACAACCAGCTGAAATAAATTGTTGTTTAATGGATATACAAGATCATAATCAGCTGAGAGCTTGAAACATTGACCTGCTTCTCCCGGTAATTCAAACAGTCCCTTTGGGAACAGTCAAACAACACTCCTGTCCAGAAGGGTAAGGGCAGAGACCACACAGGATACAGCAGCCGTCAGTAAAACCTCTTATTCTACAAAGGTTTTTGAACAAGTACAAGAAATATACAGTAGCATCTTCACAGACCTTTGCTGACTGCCTTGTAAAACTCCTCCAAGCCCTTACACCTGGGTGGATCACGGCTAACAAAAGCATCTCCCAGCTGGGAATGGGGAGGCACGATCAAACAGGTCTCGATCCACAATCTAAATACTCATGCGAAGTGGAAAGAGCGGTGGTATAGTAGGAATAGCAGAGGACCACAGGGTTCTGTAAATACATCACCCAGTCAGTGCATTCATCCTTTCTCCGTACTGCATTTCCTATTAACTAGTTCTTAATAAAAAAACATGCATTTTCCTTAATGCCCACTGACTGCTAAATTTATCATAATATGCTCTGTCTCTCTATTACTGTTTTTGCTTGTTTGAAGAGCTGTAATAAGCTACTTAAGCAAGTCCTACTTTTACTATATCTCCTAGGATTGTATTTCCATGTAGGACAATATACAGTAGTCGCATAGTATCTCATCTACAATAGTTTTTGAGTTAACCTTGCATGTAAAGTTGTCAGTGAAAGTTATTGGTATACAGTATATCAAGAACATCTTGTTTCCTTAAGTACAAATAGCAAAATACCATTAGTAGCTGGAGACTGTTCCTCTGAGAACAGATTTGAGTTAGGTTAGACTGCGTAGATTTGCTGTTTTTCCCTTACAGCTCCAATCTTCAAATTTAGTGAATGAACTCTTGCTGTGAAGAAAGCTCAGAGACTTGAATCTTATTTACTCTTACACCAGTGGATGAGTGGGGGGAAAAACCCACCTTGATGACCAGTTACCCCTCCCCCCCACCAAGATACACTAAAAGTAATTTTATTAGGTGCTTTCTGCTTCCTTCCATTGTTCTCAATAGTTTAAATAGGCTTTTACTTTCATGTCATGTCATGTCATGTCATGTCATGTCATGTCATGTCATGTCATGTCATGTCATGTCATGTCATGTCATGTCATGTCATGTCATGTCATGTCATGTCATGTCATGTCATGTCATGTCATGTCATGTCATGTCATGTCATGTCATGTCATGTCATGTCATTTGCCAAACTCCTTTATACCATACAGTGTCGTAGGAAGCTGGAGCCTACCCGGAAAGCAATGAACGCAAGGCAGGTGTACACCCTGGATGGGGTGCCAGTCCATTGCAGAGCAAGTGCAACTCAATCATACATGGGGACTATTTGGAGGCCACGGTAAAGGCAGAGGGGGATAAATCCTTACTCTTATCGAGAAATGCCCAGGCACTTTTAATGACCACAGAGAAGTCAGGACCTCGGTGTAACGTCTCATTCGAAAAATGGTGCCCACTACAGTATAAGATAAGATCACTTAATTAGCCACATACATTTTCTTGCATTAGGGATTTGTCTTTTTACATACCCCAACTTGCTCTCCATGAGAGACACAGACAGGGAGAGAACCTTGGGGTCAGAGCGCAAGGTCAGCCATTGTATAGCGCCCCTGGAGCAGTTGGGGTTAAGGGCCTTGCTCAGGAGCCCAATTGAGTAGGATTCCTCCGCCGGCCACAGGATTTGAACCGGCAACCTTCCAGCCACAGGCGCAGATCCTTAGCCACAGAACCAGTGCTCTGCCCCCTATAGTGTCCCCCGGCACTGTACTGGGGCATTAGAACCCACACAGACCACAGGGTGAGCGCCCCCCGCTGGTCCCACTTATACCACTTTCAGCAGCAACCATACTGTAGCTTCCCAAGTCTCCCCCCATCCAGGTACTGACCAGGCTCAACCCTGCTTACCTTCAGTGGGCTGCAAGTTGAGAGCTGCAGGGTAATATAGCTGCTGGCTCTGGCTTTTACTTTCTCCTGGGATTAATCCGTTCAGTGCTTCAAGCAGAATATCTTTAATATGCTGCCATCCATTGTCTACTGATTCCATATTTATCTTGACTCATTCCTTCGTAGCCTGTTTTCTTGAAAGGTAAATTCTTGATTTGGATTCCAAGTACACCATATGATCACAGTTCGGTAATGGTTCTCTCACATCTGTTCTGTTCATAGAAATAAGAAAGATGAATGAGCTTTCTTGTTGTCTGCTGTGTAAGGCAATGTAATTACACCTCCACAGCATGCAAAACTAAAAATTAGATTCCTAATTTCTAAATAAGATTTAGTTTCAGTGTTGAATGTTGAAATAAGAACAAATCTTTTTGTACATGCATCTTTTATAACAGTCCTGCTCAACAAATAAAATACCTTGTTACAGTTTATACTGTATTAAAAAATCCATACAACACTCTATTTCTAGGACTGCAGAGGATTAACTACTGTATACAAAAGATAGTTAAAAATCTCAGGTCTGCGTTGGCCATATACTGTAGGTAACCGAATTATGATTTCAAATAATACAATACATGGGGAGCAAATTAAAATAAAGAATTAAAGTGGAAAACAAAAGGTCCAGGTAATTGTGCTTATACCTACTGTAAATAATGTGAGCCTTAGAAAAAATACACAAGTAAGAAGCTACCGCATTACTAGGCAATTATTAATTAACTCACAGAAACGTGGCTAACAATGGAGTTGAAGGTAACATTAGGGCATATACAGTACACTGTTCTAGAAAGACTGGGAAGATAGAAGTGGATGTGTAGCTTTATATATCAAAAACCATATTCAGAAACTAAGCCTATAGGAATCAAGAAGGAAAGTCTTTATGGGTTTGACTCTTAAATCTTCTGTACTTTATATAAAAGTTGTTAGAAGTATGCTGTAAAACACTTAATGCGGAGGTTAATTTTAATTCAGCTCTGTGTAAAAGTAAGAATTTATGCAAAAGTAATAGATTTATATTTATTGCAGACATTAGCTTTCCCACATAGACTGAGAAAAAAACTGAATGTAAGAAGTGGAAACTAAAATGGTAGACATGGTTAATGACAGCTTTCTTATTCTCTTCTTCCGGGAGCTCTGGTTTCCTCCCACAGTCCAAGACATACTGATAGTTATTTAGCTTTTGGACAAGCCCTGCAGTGAGCGAGTGCATGTTTGAGTCTGTGGGTGCCCTGTGATGGACTGGCAGCATTGCCCAGGGTGTGGCAGCATTGTGCCATGTGCCCGTTGCCTGACAGGATAGTCTCTGGCTTCCCTGCAACCCCGTATCGGATAAAGTGGCTAGAAAATGGGTGGATGGATGGTAGTCTCTAGGGTGAAGATTGGACACCCCTGATGCCTCTCTTGCTGTACCCCATTTACCTGAATTATGTCATGAACATATGAATGGTTAAAAATTAAAGGAGGCCATTCGGCCCACCCAAGCCATTTGGTAGTTAGTAGTTTGTTGATCCAAGGATCTCATCCCACCGTTTTTTTAGAGAAACCAGGTATCCAACCTGGATACAAGGCTGTGTGGCTTGTTCCAGAGTCCCATAACCATTTGGGTAAAGACGTTCCTCTTGTTCTTGGTTTTAAATGCACTTGTGTGTATTTCCATTCACGTGTTTACTCTTGTGAAGAAATCTGCTAGGTTGACACTCCTAGTCTTCCCTGTTCAATACTTAAAAAGGTTCAGTTCCTTCAGCCTGTCAGTATAGGACATTCCCCAGAATGTATCTTGCTGCTCTTCTAGGATGACTTCTAAACAGTTATGTTTCTCTGTAACATAGTGATGAAAATTCTACACTATATTCTAAATAAAACTTTACTTGTGCATTGTACAAGTTTTATCATAACATCCTTGATTTTGAATTTTTATTTATTTAAAAATCCTTTTTAAATTCTGGTTTAAATTTGTGAGAAGTTTACACAGGCGGTAGTCCTTAAGTGGCGGCAAAAATTCATGTGACTTTCTCAAAGACTTTGGGGTTACAGTAGGTTGCTGTAAGAAACAATTTTTAATAGGCAGGTCCCAGGAAAACATATGAATGTAGCCGTGAGGCACAAAACAAGTACTGCAGGGAATTAAAACAATTAACGAACACAAAAGCCTACCTTTTTTTACTTCTCTTGTTCCCTTTCTAAAGGACTGCTTAACCGCTTTGTGCTTCTCAAAAACAAACTCGTGTCGCACAGAGTTACTCCTGAAACATCTGACCAGTCATGTTTCTCTCTGCCGGTCAGGTAACTGAGGGCAACAAGACATTAACAAGATGTAAATGTGACTCCATAGCTTTGCCATCTCTATAAGCAACCTGATAAATCAGAACCTTTTCCTTAACTGCAGCAGCTTTGAAAAGGGAAGAGTGGAAAGGCTTGTGTCTCCTATTCTTAATTTGTATTCTACAAAATGTAAGTGCTATAACACTCTAGGAGTGTCAAGTGCTTTCCTTCATTGTGTTCAACCTTGTCCCAATAATGGGAATAAATGAGCACACCTGATTAAACTTCACTACTTTATCGTCAGTATCTTGTACTTTAATTTGTGTTGGTTGTCCAGCTTTACTTACTGTAAGTTAGAGTATTTTTTCTTATTACATAATAGCAGTTTTCTGTATTGTGGTGTATGTTACACATACAGTATATAGCTGTTTTAATAATTAAGATTGTAGTGTTTTTTTCTGTAAATGGCTGTTGTAATAGTTCCAAGAGTCAAGAGCTGTTAATGCTTACAGGGCTTGTTAGTTGCCATGGTGAGCTGGACTTCAGCACCACAGGTCTAACAGCTAAGTGTCAATCAAAATGTAGGCCCAATTCCCACAAGACTGCCCTGACATTGAACATGAGCTATCTTTTTGAGGGAAGAAAAGCAGCAGCTAGGTAATCTTGCATCATCAACTGGCAAAATGTGCTTGCATGTGTTGCAAGGTGTCCATCAGAAGTAAAGCATACTGACAGAAGCAATTTAACAGCTTGACTTGGGACTATTACACTCACATGATACCAATTTTTATTCTGTAAAAACTGGGTTAACAATATTTTAAAATAAAAAATTTTTTCAAGGAACATAAGCCTGGAACCCTTGGCCTCATTTTATTAATCGTTTTGAAGGAGAGCAATATTAATTTGCAGCACACAACAGCACGACATGATTTAGTCGGAACAGGTACATAGTCCTTCATAGAATTTCTTTACTTTACTGAGCAGAATCCCCCAATGACTGAAATCATTTACCTAGATGAACTTGAATTTTAAATGACAACCTTTTTTTTTTACAGTTCTATGTTTTATGTTCATTTTTCAGTCAGGGACAGAATGGGGGCTAATGTGATACTCTTATACTGTACAATTGGAGATTGTACACTGCTGTCTGGTTGTGTATCCTCCCACTCATGGGTATTACGAGTGAGTGTTCCTTGTTGAAATAAGTATCTTCTAGTCTAGCATGTCAGATGGGGGAATAATGGTAATGAGAAAAAAAGCCACCATATGAATTATAGAGACACAATCACTTTCTTATAGCGCCTTGTACAACTGCTTGTCATAGAATACTTTACAGAATTATTTAACAGTTCATGATATTGTACTGAAACAGTTGACGAAGTACACACAGAGAACATCTGGGTGCTCCAGGTATAGTGGTTGTCCTTTGCTGAGGTAATGAGTTTACAGTATGTTAATTATTCTGCAATTTCCTTTATCTAGTATGAGAAATCACTGACAAATTCTGCAACATCAGTGGTTGGGATCCTGCTTTCCTAGGTCTATTGTCAGGTTTATTTGAATAGATTCCCAGGTCACATGAGACTAGGACCCAGAGAATGGAATAATTAAGGTGATCAGACATATTTAGATCCATTTTGAAATCGAGGTATCCTGGCTTGGCCATCTTAATAATAATAATAATAATAATAATAATAATTGCTTACACTTATATAGCGCTTTTTCTGGACACTCCACTCAAAGCGCTTTACAGGTAATGGGGACTCCCCTCCACCACCACCAATGTGCAGCATCCACCTGGATGATGCGACGGCAGCCATAGTGCGCCAGAACGCTCACCACACATCAGCTATCAGTGGGGAGGAGAGCAGAGTAATGAAGCCAATTCACAGAGGGGGATTGTTAGGAGGCCATGATTGATAACAGCCGATGGGGAAATTTGGCCAGGATGCCGGGGTTACACCCCTGCTCTTTTTTTCGAGAAACACCCTGGGATTTTTAATGACCACAGAGAGTCAGGACCTCGGTTTTACGTCTCATCCGAAGGACGGCGCCTGTTTACAGTATAGTGTCCCCGTCACTACACTGGGGCATTAGGACCCACATGAGCCACAGGGTGAGCGCCCCCTGCTGGCCCCCCTAACGCCTCTTCCAGCAGCAACCTTAGTTTTTCCCAGGAGGTCTCCCATCCAGGTACTGACCAGGCTCACACCTGCTTAGCTTCAGTGGGTTGCCAGTTGTGAGTTGCAGGGTGATATGGCTGCTGGCTATTATTAATAATAATAATAATAATAATAATAATAATATTAACATCACTTTATTAACCCTTTACAATTTCTTGCATTAGGAACCATCTTTTTGCATACCCCAGCTTGCTCTCCATGAGACACACAGACAGGGAGAGAGCCTGGGGTCAGAGCGCAGGGTCTGTCATTGTACGGCACCCCTGGAGCAGTTGGGGTTAAGGGCCTTGCTCAGGAGCCCAGCAGAGTAGGATTCCCCTGCCGGCTGCGGGATTTGAACCAGCAACCTTCTAGCCACAGGCGCAGATCCTTAGCCAAAGAGCCACCGCTCCGCCCCATTAAGTATTGCATTACAGCAATTTCCAGTCATGGGCTGTTAGGATTACAGCAATTCTCAGCATTAGCACTGAGTGCTGAGATCCAAAACATTGGGTATTATAAAAAGATAGGGAAGGTGTTACAGTAACTGGGTGGAAGACCACAATTTAAGGTTGTTACACTGCCATATGATACAGTGGTCTCTGAATGTGTTCATAATTTTGTTGACAATAGTTAAATGTTGATTTAGCTCAAAGCTTCAAATGTATAGTGCATTCAACAGTTTTAAATTCATGTTAAAAAGTGTGACTTTCCATATTATGTGCAAATTGAACATTGGTTGAAAATAGATATGATTAAAGTTTAAAGTTAATTTATTCATGCCTTAACAATAAATATTGTGAAAATCAAATCAATTCCAGTTCATCAAGGGTCCAAGTAATTTTGTAGGATATATTATCTAATGTCTTCATAAGAGGCTGGTTATTTGCAGTGCATCTCCTTGTCTATAAATACCATTATTTTCACATCTGGATAAACAATCCTGTGTCAGGATGTCACTGGAAGAAATCTACTTTTTGAGAAAGTTCTGTAGGGGGTTCTGGCCTGCTAATATGTTTTCTTGAAGCCTGTGTTCTTCTTTATGGAGAGTGCTATCCTCTGACTGCTCCGTCATGGAAGTAAGGACAGGCACCCTGTGTGGTTGACGCAGTTTGGCCAGTGGAGGCCTGCTGTGATATGCAGACCAAATCAAAAAAGGCATGAATATTGTGACATTTTGAGAATGCCATTCGGTTTGTATGCTTCTATACTAGTTGTGTGTTCTCTTAAAAGAGGTATTTTTGGGATCTGTTTATCATTTTTTTTAAATATCCCAACAAAAGTAACAGAACAGAATCCATTAACTGCAATACCTGAATTTCATTGTATCACTTTTTTTTACAACCTAAATTAAAGGGTGGAGAAAAGATTTGGGAGTTTAAATCCAATAGCATAAAAGGGGGGCAAGTTCATCCCTTGCAGAGTATGACTTTTTAAATTCTTTAATAAACTACAAGTTCAGTTCAAAAAACAATTTTGAGGAGAGTAACCTTTTATACATCAGGCCATTGCCATTCACTGCAGCAATGTGAAGTACAGTACCTTGCTCCAGGGTACAGCAGTAGCTCCCCATCTGAGATTTTGGACCCATGACCCTCCAGTTGTGGTCTCGAGTTCTGGGTCCTAACCATTACACACTGCTCTACAGCTTTCAAGGGGATTTAACTTTTACTTAGCTACTGTAGTTGACTGCCATTCAGGTTGGTGGGTAAGTTTTCAGTGAAAACTGAACCTTTGACCTTGATAGCTGTGGACTCTAACCATCTGAGCTTATTGGCAACTTATAAAGATGTAGTTAAAAGTAGAACACTTTAATATATGCTGCTTCCCAAGCTATGGATTATCAGTGATCTAGGCTATGCATTTGAAGCTTATATTAGCAAGTAAGATGCTACTCCACTGTACAAACGGAATATTCACGACTGTGTTGAAATCAAGAAATTACTCTGCCAGCTTGTGTACAAGTTATATAATTAACCAACATTCTTCTGCAGAAGACTTGATGATGACAGAAACGAAGTGGTGGTGTGCTTCTTCACATGGAGAAAAATATAATGAGCGTTAATCATATTCTTAGGAAGATGCTTGGCTTGTTAGTGTGGAAGATTTAAATTGCATTAATAAAATGGCCTAGCAGATCTTCCAATGTCTTTCATGTAGATCATAGGTACTGGTTTCCATAGCAACACTGGCATAGAGAAGGAGGGAAGAGCTCAGCAGTGCAGTAAATAGCTGAGTCTCTGAAGTCTCTGTGCATTATAATTATTATACTTATTGTCACAGCCCCCAATCCCCCATGCTCCTATCACCCTAGTAAATAATATGCACCTTATTATCTATTGTAGTAATAGTTAACTTATGCCAAATTATCCAACTGTCAACAATTCTTTTTCAAAACAGGTTATTGTGCTTTAGATAGAACTTTGTGTTACTGGATTTCATCCAGGCTTATACCTGTCAAAACTTTGATCCACTTGCCTGCTCACAACATGTTAACTTTTGACTTTTTGTCTGCGAGTAGTCTTTCTTTCAGCCGAGTAACATACAGTAAGTAACCAGTGCCACACATCCGAAACACAAAAGTAGTAAATAGGTCATATAAAAATATGTCCGCAGGTAATTCCTCAACCAGAGGAGCTGTTATCACCACGGGTGTCTGTCCACACTGAGTGGAATCAATGCATGCTGCATATGCTTGAGGTGGACCATTTATGAGAGGTTTTCTGTGTTTTTTTTTATTAAGGCTTTATATTCAATTCAATTTATTTTTATATTATGCTTTTCAAACAAGGGTGCCCCAAGGCACTTAACAGTGCAAGTAACCATACATTTTGTGAATATAGAACAGAAGATCAGAAGACAATGGAGGAGAGGAACCAAAAACTCCTTAATAAGGAGAAAGAAAACCTCTAGGGATCCAAGGTCAACTGGCTGCCCAACCCCTTTGGGCATGCTAACATTATATAATTAAAAAAAAGGAATAAATGAATGGGGGTATTAATCCATCCCTCATGTCTTCTGTATGTCGGTACTCCATGCAGATCTCTGTAGACCAGCAAAATCCTCCTAAAAGATAGCTATATCCATGATGTCCCTCTTGGATCCATGGCAGCGATGCAGCATCCAACTCAGACGGTGCCCAGCCCGGGTGCCTTCCGGACATGTGGGGAAGAGAATAGGAAAGTTTGGTCAGAACAGATGCATCTACCTGGTGGGCCAACATAGAGACACACAATGGCATGTACAGCAGCACCAGCACCCTTGGTTGTAGCCGGTTATAATGTATGGTGTGAGCTTTATATGAAATTGTTCACCTGAACCTGATATAAGCTTTGGTTGAAGCTCAAGAGAACTCAGGCTTTGGAAATGGCAAAATGTTAGTCTTCATTCTCATTCAGGCTTATTGATTTACAGTTATGGCTATAGAGGCATCCTTTTGATCAGAGGACCTTTAGAGGAAGACAACCTTAGGACACTTCACATGTTTTAAGACGGGTGCAATAAAGTAGTTAGGAAGGATGCCGATGAGATCTCAGAAAAAAAACCCAATAGATAATTCATTAGTTATTGCTGTAGATTTTGTACCTGTTACATTTATACCATATATTCTGGTTTTACATGAGCTTCTTGCTGTATGTTATGTTATTGGGGACAATTCAAAGCTTTGAGACTTTGATGGCAATTTTTGAATCTTGCTTTTGTCCATGTAACACCAGGCCTGTCCTTGTAAAACAAGCTTTGGACATTCAGGCAGTTCACTTCAAGATGTAGGGGTGTTTTTTATGGATATTATCATTATGCTGAATGAGCTCTGAAGTTGTTTTATGACTGTCCTTCTCTCATTTTAACACCTATTTTGGCTGTTAACCAGCTCTCACTGCTTGGCACTGACAACATTGGCACAGTCTCAGAGTTACTACTGCAGTATCTGTCCTTTTCATGGTCACCCTGTATTTTCCTTCAAACACAGTTAGTTATAGTCCCTATTGTTTGGTCTCTTAGAAGTCGCAGATGTCTTCTGTACTCTTAAGGTTTTCTACTTCAGTGAGGAAAAATGTTTTATTTTTTAAAATAAGTTGCAAAAACAGTAGTGAATGTATGTCATAAAAACACTACTTGTGTAGGGGTAGATCATGTTAAAGCATAGCCTCTTTTCTGCACTCCCCATTACCTCTGAATTATATCCCAAATACGAAATGGCAGGGAGCCTGATGAGAAATGTAAGCCTGTGATTTTGCACATGCAAGGATCATAAAAGGCCTGCCGATTTCAATTACTGTGCAATTCAGTAAAGGGAGGAAGCGTTTTCTGGAAATGATGCTCGCTGAATTGAAGAAATGAGAAGTTGCTGGGGCTTTCAGTGTCCTAGAAAGTCAACATAATCTTTCACATTTTCTATGTGATGGGAAACCAGAACTACCAGCTCCTATGAATGCCGAATACTGCAGACTTGGCTGACTGAATGGAGGAATATCCTTGTGCTTGTATGCGAGGCATGTTTTCTGCATGCTTGTTTTTCAGCTACCAATAGTCTCACCTGGTATTGATCACGAAGGGGTAGCTGGCTGTGTATTTGTGTGACCTACACGTAATGTTTTAACTTTCCTTGTCAGAAACTTTATTTGTATTGATGAATAAATGGTGATGAATTGGTTTCACAACCGAGATTTATAGATTAAACCTATCCGCACCCTATCTCTTCCTTTATATTAATCATTTTTTTCATTTAATTTTTTAAGTGTTCTTCTGAAAAATGTGAGTTGAATAACATTTGTATCTGGAGTTATTTGAGACTACAAAATCAAACATTTGTTTCTAATTTCTGTTCCTGAATTGTAAATATAAATTATGGGTGAGTTTAAACATAGTCTTTTTCTGGATGCACTAATCCTTTGGTAGGATTAGGTATTTTTAATACTAAAGTTAAACTTCATAAAATAGCTTCATTTCATACAATTTAGTGGGTATTGACATCTGTTGTATTTGACTGATAGGAGTCTATTGTGAGGAAATATAGCAGAAATAAGTAACATAAAAAGTAATAAAAGTTATAGGCCAATCAATTCTTGACTCAAAAGACTTGCTAGCTGAGGGATGGATAAGATTGCAGCATGATGGCTCTAAAAGCATTTATTGATTTGAATATATTACAGTCACTAAAACAGCAATTATGTTTCTATATTTATCCTCTAATTGAATGTCTTTCATTTTGACTCAAAAACTAAATTATGTCATCTATTTGCAATTTTCTGAGTGTCTGAGAGAACGTTGTGCATTATTTCAGAAGTATTTTCCATAGCGTTCATGGTTTTAAATATGAGTGTGATGCAATCCTTCTTTGCCAGTCTCCTAACTGAGGTTCTCCAGTCACCAGCAGTACTCGCGCAACCCGTTTCAAAGAACAGCAGTACACAGGATTTCTAGACACCTGTGCAAAACAGTGTAGATCGATGAAGACGTCATGGGGCAATTTGCATTTAAAAAGGTCTAATCAGTGGTCTCAAGTAAGATCTGAACAGCAGGAGACCACGGATGCATCTTTTAGGGTTACTTTTTCCAAGATTGGATTTCTGATCTGATTTATATAATGTGTCTTTTTGCTGCAATGTACAATACTCTGTTGATTCTTTTTCCCTTTTGGGGGGCGGTTGTAGTCAACTGCTGGGTTCTTTTTGATGGACATGGAAACTCCAGGTTTCCTACAGCTTCATGCTACTTCTGGTGATGTTCTGACAGAGATCACAGGATGCATCTGTGACTGAAACTTGTAGGCTAGCAGACAGATTAGATAAACAGGGTGTTTTGTTAACACAATGTTAATGTAATTTGTTCAGTTATTTCCAATGAACTACTGAAATTGTAGTAATAATACTGACAGAACAGAAAATAAATTGTATTTGAATGTCACACATTTGTTTCTGCGGATGTACTCTAAGTAAGATAATGAACTAACACCAGATTGGTGATATTCTAAGCTTGTCTATAAGAGCCTGCAGCTTAGAAAATCAGGAAATTATTAAATAGTGATGCTGTAATGCTTCCCTGCTTATTACAATGTGATCAAATGTATTTCCAGAGGTATATGAAGCTGCAAACACTTGGATATTTGTATTTCTTATATCAGATCCCATCATAGTCTTCTCTGTTCAAGACAAAAAGGGTTAAGTGTAAAAACCTGTCTAAAAGCAGTACAGTAAAAAAAAACATTTTAAGTCCTATCACTTTACAGTAATAGTTGAAAATAAGTGTTATCATCAAAAGCGTTACATCGTAATTTTTGCATTTACCTTCCCGTGATGCTGTCAGACTTTTCACTTGTTTAACACAATATTCTTGATGCAGTTACACTTGAAAGTAGCCGAAATGGTTTGTATCCATCTGTCACATACTATACTTGTTCTGTGATGCAGTGAATGCAGAAAAACAATGTGCTGAGCAAGTGTGCTGTGGGGTAACTATTGAAGGCCTTATGTAAATGTACTGATTTTTACTTGGATAATTTTTCCTTACTCTGGATGAAGTTTTCATGGAGGTGTTATTTAAATTTAGTTAATGATTAATTTGGATAACCCTTCTCTTGGGCAATACTTCTATCAAGATTTATTTATTCTTGTGAACAGGGAATAATTTGGATTTTTAGGATAATAAATGTACTATATGTAGCCAAGCTAAAAGTGACAATTTTTTTAGGATAACAGCCTCTTCCTTCTGCTAATCACGCATCACCACATAACTAGAACTGTGAATCACACTTATCTCCCCTGTGAGCACTGCTCAGCAATCCTCCAGCAGCTCCTTGATCCTAACTGCCCCCCTGAGAGAGGGGGGACAAGGACAAGAACCTGGCTTGTACACCCAGGCATCCCTTCAGTTAAAGCAATGGCCAAAGACATTTTAAAAGCATTGACTAATACAGGCTTTGGCAGAAACGACTAAAATGTTTAACAAAACTGTGAAGGTTTATTACTCTCCATGATTTTCTGATAATAGTTGTTTTATAGATTTAAACTTCTTCTTTTTGGATTTGAAAAAACTTTATTTGACTTCTGATGGTACCACTGACATGGGAGTAGAATGTCGTGGTATATTCTCTGTATCCTTGGTGTATCTGTAAAACATTTTTAAAAATCTGTAAAAAGTTTTTAGTTCCAATGGAGGCCTCTGTAAAAAAATGCAGGTGAATTATTTTTACAATTGTATGACCACTCAATCTTTCATCTTCAGAATTTCACTTGTAATTCATATTTTAATTTTACATACTGTAGGTTTAAAATTAGTCTGAAGGAACGTCAGTCATGGGTAACATACTGTACAGAAAGTACCTTTCTATAGGGACAGTACCTTGAGATTCTTTCAGATTAAAAGAGCTACATATATCAATTACTGTATAACTGTACAACAATCGTACAATAAATCTTTGGTATTATGCAGAATGTATTCGAGATTTAGGATAATGCAAAACAGCATTCAAATGTTTCCATGTAAGTTTGGGAGATTTCGGATAAAGACTTTAAAGGTATGATCAACTCTGAAATGTTTTTTTTAAACTTTGAATTATTAGAATTCTATTTAATTTGCTTCATATGCAGAATTTGGGTAACAGTTGTTTCTTCTATCCCAAGGGCTGCTTCTCCACATTAGATGATGGAAATACAAAGTGTAAGAATAATGAAGTTCATGTTAGTTGAATAATAATAGGGAAACTCCAGGCAGTTCTTAATGGTCATTCCAGAGCATTTTTTTAAATCCCCCTTTTTTTCCCTCGAGCAGGAAAAAAAGGAGGATGGCACAGATGAACCATCTGCCATGTGTACCTCATGCAGAGCCGACATGTCCTTTGTAGATAAGAGCTCCTTGTGTTTTCAGGGCTGCTTCTAGGCACCATAGTTTAATCAGCTGTGCAACTTACTGAAATAATTGCCTTGTGATGCACTTTTACTCCTGTAAAACTCAGCTCCCTACAGTCTGTGCCTACAGCTCAAGCACTCATTACATGTTCTGCTACCAGCAGAATGGCGGTTGATGTATTTTTTTTAAAAAAAGCAAAGTAAATGGGTGTGAAAGCAAGGTAAATGGGTGTGAAATTGATTTTGTGGGAGATGCAGTAAGATTTTGATATTAGCCTCAGAAAAGCAGTCATTTTAACTTTCCTGAGATTAATATAAAGAGCTTGGTATTTTCTGGTTAATGACACAAATCAAAACTAACATTTTGATCATTAGCAGATGGATCTGTGTAGGTTTTATACATTGTGCAAATTCATAGTCAGGCAAGCAAGAGTTCTCCTCTGAATCGTTTAACGCATTAAATTGTAAACTAAAGCAAACAAG
This sequence comes from Lepisosteus platostomus, assembly GCF_059453375.1. Classification (NCBI taxonomy): domain Eukaryota; kingdom Metazoa; phylum Chordata; class Actinopteri; order Semionotiformes; family Lepisosteidae; genus Lepisosteus; species Lepisosteus platostomus. The sequence continues at coordinate 28,949,896 of NC_142621.1, forward strand.
TTAAAGCACGCCTGAGCACGCCTCTTGTAGTTCTGGCATTGCCTATTGGTTACAGTACCTTGTAAAAGTGTGCAGCCCTTGCAATGATCTCCCTCTTTGTTACATTTCAAGTGATGTGTATAATGTCCGCTGCTTATGATGGAATAAAGCAGCACTTCATGGGTCAAGTGCTGATCTCAAGTGAGGGACGTGACGGGCAAGCAGCAGGCAAGCGTAGGAAGCAGTCAGGGTACATAATCCTGAGTGATAGACAGGGCACAAGCAATGGTCGAACCTGGGTAGACATGCAGGAGCAACACAGAGGGAAATCCACAGATGGAGTTGAGACAAGAAAGTACAGTAAGGCTCAATCATGAGTAGACAGTTCAGTACACAAAGTAGAATCCAAGAGACATGGTCAGGGTAAAGTGGGGGTCAAGAATCCAGGGAGAAACACAAGCAAGAACTTAGGACATAGAAAACTAAACTAGAATCAGAGATAAAGTCTATACCAGTCTATATCCAATTGCATGACTTAATTCTACTCATACCAATTCCCTGAAACTAGAACCACCCTCCCCACTATTATAACTACAGTGACTCATCTTAAATGCTGTGGCTCAGTAGACCAGCAGAATAAATATGAAACTGGTGGCCTGTGACCTGCCAATACAGAGTTGTATCTTTTTTTGCTATGGGTTGACTTATTGCACTTTTGTGCAGCAGAGTGCACAAAACAAGCCAATTCTATAGACCCTCATATATGTCAGTTTTGCACTACCAAGAGTATAACAAGGGCTATCTGATGCATCTGTCAAAGACTAGGCTACGCAACCCCATCTAGTCATACTGATGTTAGTGCTTTGATTATCTCTGGAGCATTTAGTAATGACATAACTCTGTTCAAGATGTGGGACACAGATGCAGTATTTAAAATGTAGTAGCTGCTTGATTATTTTAAATACTGCATATTTAAACATTTTAAAGTCAGCATGCATAGGCTGCAAAGGAACAAGTAAAAGGTTTATTCCATGCTGAAAAGAGAAAAAAGGAAACACAGTGTTTCTGCTGCGGAGCCTTCTTTGGATGTGTACATCTCATTTGGGTAACTTAGTTTTATGTGCCATGCAAGCTCTAATGGAACAAGACCTGCAGAAGGACTGGCTATCTGCTGTGTTAAGGACAGGATATATATTTCTGATTACATTCTTAAGACCTGAGTTCAAACATCATACAGTGTATCCTACTCCCTCTGCATATCTGATAAGTAATTCCAGTGTCCTCTTCGTGAAAACCGTCTCTGAGATGGATCTCTTTTGCACAATAGAGTAAAGAAAGTGTGCCGTGGCACAGATTTCATTTTACAAGCTGCCTAAACTTATGTCACTTAAATAGAGAGCCAATGTTAACAGTCTCTGGAGAAGTAAATGTTAAATGTGTCATATAAACAAGGTTTTAAACAGGATAAATGTTCTATCTAAATGGAATAAATCAAGCCTAATCATTAAACAACAGTGACAACCAATGATGAATGAGATTCATCAGAGGATTCCAGAGATAGTTCCTAGAATAATTTAAAATCTTTTGCCAAGGAACACTCTTTTGCCAGACTGAAGATACTTTTTTTCAATTTTTTGGACTACTGAGAAAGACAAAACAAATTATAATTTGATAATTCCATTAGGGTGAAATGTATTTTAAGGAAATTGTTTGGCCTTACCCCATTTTCTCTAAATTGGTGCCCACTATACATTTGGGAATGAAAGCATTTATCATGTACCATGCAATGTTAGTCTCAGATAAAATGTTATGTTTGTCATCTAACACTTGTAGCACAACAAACAAACATGTAACTGTTATTTGTGAAGAGACTGTAATAAATGCTTTGGATAAGATAAGTAATCAATTCCAGGTACAGCAAAAAAAAGTTGTTTCCAAGGTCAGTGTTGGACTGGCTCTTCTGCAGTGTCATCTAAACTGTTGCCAATTATGAAATTGGGGGGGGCCATAGTAGGACTTGTCTATGTAAAGGAAAATTCAGGGGTGAGAAGCAATGGTTAGCTCTTCCCACTGGGATAAAGTTACAAGATTAGAAGTTCTGGTCTTAGTCATTCCCCATTCAGCGGCTCACTAACAACTAGAGACTGATGTTAATGGCATAACAGTGTGGTTCTTAAGAGCCGTGGCGAAGTCCAGTTTAAGTCAATGTCTTCCATGAGTCAGACAGAGGCACTGGCGTGAAGTCATCTTGGAGAGATGATAATGCTTCTTTTATAGTGCGCTCAGGAGAGCGAAGTACGTGTCTTTTTTTAAAGGGTGCTCAGGGGAGTGAGGTTTGGGCTAAACACCATGCAGCTGTGTGAGGAACTTTTATAGCTGATCTGGAAATAGGATCAACTGTATCCACTAATTCAGGTGCCACCTTCTCATGTGGCTATTAAAGGGGAAGAAAATTAATTTGAAAATGGGTTCCCTCTTAGGGTAATGGGCAAATTTTCAGAAACAAAATGTACTCTGCTGTGTCACAATGAGTTTTTATTCTCTCAGTGCCTTCCTCTCTGACTTCTGACGTTTAAAGAGACTAACTAATGGATTACTGCTGTATGCAAGTGGAACTACAGTATGTGCAATTAACACACATGTATTGTCTCAACCTACTAAAAGTCCCCCATAATGACAGTTGCACTGTCACAAGGGGAACTTAGTTATATTTTAGAGACCAGAGTTCTGTTTAAGAAAAGTGGAAGCTTATACAAATGATGACAATTAACAGTACTGTGTTCATATTGAGTGGCACAGTAGCGTAGTGGATAGCATTGCTGCCTTAAAGTGCCGGTGCCCTGGGTTCAACTCCTGGGGTGCTATCTCTGTGGAGTGTGTATGTTCATTGTAATTCATCTAGGTTGTCTAACATTCTGAAAAAAGTAAAGTGAAGACTCGGAAGGGAGGTGATCCTGTTTCCTCCCTTAAGGAGCTCCAGTTTTCTCCCTCACTCCAAAGACTGTGTATGAGTGCATTTGCCCTGTGATGGACTGAAGTCCCTACCAGGTCGATCCTGCGTTGTTCCCTTATCCTGCTGGAATTTACTTTGGTCCCAGCAGTTAATAAATGGATGGACGTATTCATAAGGCATCTCTTCCCAAAGCTTCAGTCTAATCCAGTAATATTGTGTGATAAGTGAGAAATTATTGTAGTACTGATTTAGTATTGACATGCTGGTTGATGGATGAAGCAGTTGGAACCTTCTGCTGAAGCTGAACCATCCCCAGAAAGGGGTTCTTCATACCATTATTCATTTTTGATTACATGAAGTTCAGGGTTTGTTTTTCTGTGTGGAGTTTATTTAACAGAATTTTTAAAGGAAAGTTTTCTGATGATTGAAGGCCTGGCATTTTTAAACCACACACTTACTTATCTGTTGAAAAACAGACACTTAAATGCTGTGGAGAATTTCTAAATTACTGTAGGAGAGCTCATTGTCAGTTGATATCTTACCTTGAGTAATTGTCAACACCTGTTGCAAAATGACAGGTTCAAGAATCTTTAAATAGCTGTTGTTTGCTAAAGTGTGAAGGGAGCAATTTGTAATATTGTACATTTCCTTTTGAGTGCCGAAGTGCTTCATCTCTTCTGGAAGAATAAAATGCACTTCCTAATTCCATTGTCTTCTGTCTCTTCCAGAAGAAAACTGTCAGCTTTGAACACAGAGCAGCATAGAAAAGGTGTTTCTATAGCAACGGGTACCACTGGAAAACTACATGGAAGTAACAATATAAATGATATATACCATTTAGAATTCTGTTATGTAGATTAGTAAAGTGAAGACATGAAAAGGATAAAACATTACTTTGATTCATTATCTGGGCTGTAGAAAAAGTCACAAGGTCACATCTAAAATTAGTATTTGCAATTTTAATTGTTTCGTATGATTCTGTTCTGCACTTTAATCCTTTCAGACATTTCATATACTGAATTTTACTACAAACCTGTAGATAGAAACCTAGACCCTGGTTATAATTTGGTTATCTGTATCATAGTCTGTATTCCCTACAGTACTAGCACTTTTACTCCATAGTATGGAGTGTAAATGTCATTTTTTAAGACATTTAATTTGGCCTGCAATGATAATTCACTAGTAATACCTAAATTATCTCTCGTAATATTTAATTACATTTGTATTAAAACTCCTCAGGACAGTATAAGATTGTAGATTGCAAACTACGTTATGATAATGTTAAAGGCAGACTGAATTTCTTTAGTTATGATGCACAAATTATGCATGCATACAGAACCCCTATTGTCAAATGTCAATGATCTCAGTAAGGGTTCCAGACTTGCTTTATTTCCGATGAAGTCACTGACATTATCCAACATTCAGCTTTTGTCAGAGGAGTGAAAGGACACAAAAATGTTCTGTTCAGTCCTGGGAGAAGAATTAGTATTTGCCTTGATGAGTATTTTATTGAGTCTTTGCATTATATTAGCATCTTGCTAAATGGCTATGCACACTGACCTAGTGTCTTGCAAAAGAGGAAATGGTTCTCTAGTCAATGAATTGTCTGATGAGATGAAGTTGTAATCTCATGATTAAACATGTTTTACGCTTGGATGAAAGTCAGAGGTTTCTGTTACAGTAATAGAAATGTTAACGTAGAATTGCAGAAAGTACAGTATCTAGAGGCATATGGTGCTTTCAGAAAGTAATCAACCCCCTCCTCAAACAATTGCGTATGTTGTTAACAATATTTTTTCCCCTAGATTGACACATACGCAACAATTTAAAGAGGCAAGCATTTTTGTGTAACAAATGAATTAAAAATGTTTTTTTTTTCTTTAAGTATCCACCTTCCCTAGGTTGTTACTTTTTAGAATCACCTTTTGTAGCATTTACTGTATGGCCTTGAATCTTCCTAGTTATGTCAGTATCATCTTTGCCTATCTAGATTTGTTTGTGGATTTTTGCTCATTCTTCCTTGCAGATTTGCTCAGTCTCTGTCAAGGTGGATGAGGAGCATTGGTAGTCTTCTAGTCCTTTTATACATGTTCAGTGGGATTCAAGTCTGGGCTTTGGCAGGGCCACTCAAAAACATTCACCCTTTTGTTCTGAAGCCATTCCTGTGTCACTTTTCTCCTCATCAATTTGCATGTATAGTATTTGTAATACTATCTCCATTCATTGTTCCTTTGCCTCAGTCATTGCTGCTGCCACCACCTCGCTTCATGGTAGGAATGGTGTTACACACATGATGAGCTGTGTTTGGTTTGTGCCAGGCATACTGTAGCTCTTTGCATTCAGGCATAAATGACTCTCTTGCCACATGGTTCAGGATGTGCCTCGTTCTATTATGTGGTAATTTCTCAGCAGCGGCTTCTGTATAACCACTTCCTCAGAGTCTAGATCTGTGTAGTGCTGCAGAGAAAGTTGTTCTCTGGACATGTTCCCCAATTTTACACGTGTAACTGTATAGTTCTGTTCGGGTGGTCATTGGGCTCTTGGTCAGTTGTCTGACCAAAGTCCTTCTTGCCCAGTTGCTCAGTTTCTTAGTTTAGGAGGATGACCTGCTCTAGGAAGAGTTTGGGTTTATAGTCATTCCATGTCCTAATGATGGACCTGATTGTGCTCTTGGAAACTTTCAACCCACTAGATACATTATGTTTGTATATTCCACCTGAGATCCGTGCCTCTTCACAATTCCATCACAGTGTTGTACAGTTTGGTGTATTTCTTTTCAAATCATGGTGGACATTCAGGTTTTATAGTGATCTCACTATAATTTTTAGATAACCTTGACTCAATAGGGATTTTCATAGCAAAATGCTAATCAAACCAAGACATTTTAATGTTTTTTTTTAATTGCAGTCTTGAACTTTTATTCTGTTTCATACATTATGGAGTAATTTGAGTAGATCTGTGACCAAAAAAATCCTTTATTATTGAATGATTTTGAATTTGCAACATAACATATTGTAAATGAATCCACGGGGTTAAATACTTTGCAAAACCGCTTTACAGTATATGTAGTGGGTTATACCTCATTCATACACTTACAGTAAGTACTTATGAGTAATAATATACACAAACTACTTAATGTTATCTACATTTGTGTACTGGGGGATCTAAAGAAACCACTTCATGTATAGTATGTACATTTTTAGAAAAAAAATCAGAAGCAATATCTTCAAAGCCATCAATACAGTTAAAGCAACACCTCAGATGGACTTGGCTCCATTGCTGGCAAGTCCTATTTAGTGATAAATTAAGGTTTTGTGAAAACCAGCTTCATGGACTTCAGCAAGTGTGTTTTCAGATGTATAACATGTTGTACACAACAACTAGGATAATAGACCATAAATGAGGTCATCAAACACAAAACTGAATGCATATATTTTTGGGGTACAGTAGCTTGCCCTTAAACCATGTTAGTTCTAATGGAGGAAGATAGGCGGAAACCAGATACCAGGAGTGTGTAACAGGACAGGTTTAAACTGGGCAATTTCACTGTTTTAAAAGATGGAGTTCTCTAGCAACAAGACTACACTTGTGATTAATGACGACATGACTGTATGGCCCTACAGCACATTGATCAAATTCTAGGACCTCACTTACTGCACATCCCACAGTCTCATTTTGACATGAAATAAATCCAGCAGGATGTTCTCTGGTTGCTGATGTCTTTCCCAGACTTTATTAGCCCCATTGAAAAGTGTGGCATCTAGGGCTCGGAGACCAAGGAAATTACCCCAAATGGTCCAGGTTCCATGAGAGGAATGGGACAGAATCTAACAAGATGGCATCTTGTGGTGAGTGTGTATTGCAGATGTACAGTACAGTTCAAATTGCTTCCAGAAGTGGCTACAGATGCTACTAGTTTGTTACTTTCACAGTGGACCCTTTGATCATGATGATTATTATTCAGCATAATGTATTAGCCTATGTCATGTGTGATTAATAAAATGTCAATGTGCTTTCTACAAAAAATGAATTTTCCTGACATATTTATTGCAGTTAGAAGTGCTGAGTTGATTTTTATTCTCAATGAAGAAGTATGTATATAAAGTGTAAGAAGATTACTTTATCTGTCAAGAGCTTTTGCATGACACACTTTCTTATTAAATAGAACCATTTAAACCCTTGTATAACATAGGATACATGTTTTAATTAAGCTTTTGACATGTCAAATGTAGTAGCCCCCTGGGAAAAGACTTGTCTGCATGAGGCATAAATATTGTACAGTTCTATTTCTGATCTTTTTTTTTTAACAAATGCCCATGTTTGAAATAGAAAGTTAAAGAACTGAAACAACGGTTTCGGTTGTGGAGCCTTCTTCAGTTGTGAGGAAGAGAGGCAATGTGGCCCATGAATAAAGGCATAGGAGAACAAAGACAGAGAGGGTTGGAAGTGGCAGGGGGCAGTGGGGGAAATGGGCATAAAGCAGGTGAGAATGAGTGTTGAAACTCAGGGAGAACAGGGAGAGTGGTGTGGAAGTACAAAATCTGCAAATGAATAAAGAGGGTTTAAAAAGAGATGAGTCTTATTGAGAGAAGGGGGAAGTTGTGATCCACATTTAAGAATAAATTTGGTTTGGGAATTCTTTCTGCAACAGGAGTTCCAAAACCCCTCTGTAAGGATGCAGATGTAGAGATTAGAAAGATCATGGCTGTTAGAGTTGAAGTAGGGAACTATCAGTTTGCAGAGCTTTTTGATCCTTACAGCCCTGGCATGTTCCCTGAAATGAACTGACAGTCTTCTTCATGTTTCATTAATGTAAATGTCTGCGCATTTTCTACATGAGATGCAGTAAATGAAGTTGCTAGAAATACATTATGTCATCTGGGTGTCATGGAATTGTCCAGAGGGGCCTCGAATGTGTGTGGTATTGGATAAATAATTACAGGTGGTGCAGTGGGTTCTGTTGCAGGGGAATGTGCCGGGTGTGGATGGTTGACGTTAGTGCTTAAGGGAGCTGTGAACAAGGTTGGGCAGATTAGGTGGTCGTGATACCAGATGATGGGGCAGTCAGGAAAGAGGGTACTGGTGGAAGAGTAATCTTGTAAGATGGGGACGCTGTCATTAACGGTCCTGGGAATAGAAAGATTGTTAGAGTGGTAGAGAGGCACCAATGAAATATGGTTGGGATTCCAGGAGTTCCAATTTTGGTTGATGATCCGAGTGTTAGTTTTGGCTATGGTGAGGACCCTGTCAGTATAGTGTTAGATATCCTCTGTCAGTGGCAAAAAAAAATGGAAATTGAATATGGAAGTCGGTGCCGTCACAGCATAGCATTAACTGTAAACTTAAGGGATGGGGGAAAGTTAAATGTTAAATGTTCTAGTTGTTCATTAGAGCATGTGGTGGCTCTTATGTAGTCATTGATACAGTATATCACTTGTAGAAGTCCGGACCAGCTATGTGCATGGTCACACTGTTCCCTACCCCTTCTTACTATCACTTTTGGTAACTATCTGCCAATTTACCTCTCTTCCTCACACCTGAAGAAGGTTTTGCAGCCAAAATGTTGTGTTTCTTTTCTTTACCTTTCAGCAGGTACCTGTTCCTTTGCAACCCACGCATGCTGATGCAGCTGCCTACGTGATTTTTTTATATAAATTTGGCTATTAAATTAACATCAGATTTTTCCATCCACTAGGGGTAGAATCAATGTATTCTGGTAATTACCTTTAATATGTTTTAATCAAATAAAGAAAACTGAGTAGATTTTCAGTATACTACCTGGAACAAGAGGCAAAAGGGTCTTTTGTTACAATAAATCTGTATTCCTTTTATTTTCTTTTGGTGGTCCCAAAAGAAACAGGAAACAGTTTGGAAGATGTGACAAGAACAATTTCTTAGCCTTAATACTGTAAAACATTTCAAAATGTTGTGTTGCTATCCTATATTTATGCATTTAGTTTACTTCTGAAAGGGAAATTTGCCATGTTAGCCTTTGTACTAGGGTATTCTAATAGGACACACATTTCAAAATACTCCTTTTCCTTTTCCTTTTCCTGCTTATGTTAAACTGGTATTAGTTTGTCATGGCAACAGTCCTAATCACAGTTGGAACATTAGTTTATCTCATGCATCACTAAGATGTGCTGTTAGATCCTTTATTGTGCCAAACACCACTAATTTTACAGATCTCCTGGAAAGGGAGGATTTGGTATTGAAATCTTGAGAACATGACAGTGGGTGAATTGACTTATGGATGGAAGTGAACACTATCCCGGCATTGAGCTCTTAGCTTGCAATAGCTGTGTGTTGTTTTTACTTTACCTAACACCTTTTATCTACAGAGAGTAGAGTGTTTGTGTGATAAATGCAAAGAAATAATCTGAAAGTTGGGGATTTGTTTGCTTATTTCTTGTTTTGCAATGTGTTAGTTCCTTAATTGCATAATTCCTGAGTGAATTTGAGTGTCTAATCAAATTATTCCAGTTTTGCTGCAGACGTCCTAGGCTTTTCATATAGGAGATAAGAAAAAGCAAAAAAAGGTTTTGCTGTGCATAAGAAGCTGATCAGCACTGTTTTATAATTTCATGGTGATGGAAATTAATGGCTCAGAAGTGTGTTGTTGAGATGTTAAAAGGACATGAAATCCTGAACCAGATGAATTGTGAAAATAACAGTGAAAAAGGACATTGACCCTTTTGAAGATTTACTATTTTAATGAATTAGGAAAATCTGAAGATAGGGTTCCCGTCATTGTAACAGTTACACCCAAACCACATATCTCAAAGTAAGCTACGCTGATCATGGGTTTTGTGAATTTAATGAAAACATGGAGAACTTAGTTAATATTCTCTCAAAGCAAGTCCCACCCATGTATGGCTTTACACATAGTCCTTTATACGACCTGCAAAATCAATTCAGTAATTTATAGTGTATTTCACAAGTAAATTTACTGACCTGAATGATAAGAGCATGTATTATTTTTCTTCGATCTTGTCAAGAGGGTTATTTCTTGCAATTCAAGACTTGACTTGAACGAATTGTTCAGGTATGTACTCTGTACGGTAGAATGAGAAACTGATTATTGGATCTTGGCACCCTTCAGTCTCTATATCTGCACAGAAAGTATTTGCATTCACCTAATGATAATTAAAAATCGTTTAAAAGAAACTCTGCAGCCACGATGAAGTGAGACTTTTCCCTCCCCAATGCGAGTATCCTGCAGAGGTAGCTAAACTGCTGATGAAAGGTGCAACATACAGTAACTGCTTGGCAAGCAAATTGTATTTGAGACAGGAACTGTATTGCTTAAATGATACCAAACCCAAAGACACAATTCCTGCCAAGATGATAAACATACATTTGATATACAAAAAAACATGTTACAGTACTTAGATATTTCACAAAGGTAGTGCAATAAGTAGATAGTAATTTATAAGGTTTGGTGTCCTGTAAAGGATGTTTTTGTCCTAAAAATGGTGAATATTGTGGTATTGCTACTAATCAGTTCAGTGTTTTTGCTAAAAATGTCTTTCTGTGAACAATCTGAAGAATAACCATGCTTGTACCTTTTAAAAAAAACAAAACCCTGCACAAGGAAACAGAATAAATAAGAGCCATTTCATCGGGCGTAAGACCATATGTAGTTAAATAATTCAGTGAAACAGCTTTGATCATAGAATGATGGAATTATTGTTTTTATGAAAACAGATAAACTGTATATCAGAGTTTGTTTCTATTGGGCTATTCTGTAACAGTATTAAGTGCTAAAACACTAAAGAAAAGATGAATAAAACAAAAATGATCTAGTATAGTTATTGCTGTGAGGCACAGTCCTGTTTATTGCACATAAGTCATTTTAAATGAGTGAAAACATTTTTGAATTAAATAAAGCCTTAAGTACTGCTTTCAATAAAATAATGTACAAAGATGTTAATCAAGTCTTAGAATGTACTGTAATAAGCATTTGGTTTGAAAAATGTGCATCACTCTCTTAGGTACTGTCAATTGTACAGAACATCACTTTTATTCAGTTATAATAGAACCTTTGAAAAAATGTGCACATAATTTTTTATAGCACAATAGTTATTCCTGCTGTCTAAGTGCATTGGCTGTTTAGCTAATACATTTGAATGAAAAACTGACCTTAAACTGCAGTCTCTAAAGAGAGTCGGTAGTGTGGAGTGGTGTGAGTTATCTGGGTTTTAGACTATGATTATAGGATCCTGTCCTGGAAGGGAGATTGCTGTTGTACCCAAATAACTTCAATCAGTTAAGTTTCTCCAGTAAAATGCATTGCCGTATCAGTCTGTTACATTGGATAAAATTGTCGTCAAACATAATAATCATAAACTTTTTTATTTATTTAATTTAATACAACAAATATTTTTGGGGGCTACAAATTGTTCACAAATACTTCTACAGTGAAAAACATGCTTAGTGATATCTTTGTGATGTTTTTAGTAGGACATATCGAAAGCCTGACAGTGTGTATCTTATATTTTGTTTTATAACTGACTCTTATCAGGCTGACCAGAATAATAAAAGAAGCCATTTTTATTTATTTATTACATAGCAGTTGTAGCCTGATAAGAGAGAGTTTGTTTTCATTTTGATTTCCCTTCATGTTACAATCTAACAAGCAGAGTGGAGGGCTCTCATCTGTATCTGTTGGGATATGCCAGGTTCAGTCCAGAGGCTGTGCACCTACAGTACGTCAATGTGTCACTTGTGTTCTTCTTGTGTTTTAAATCTTTCTGGTCATACATTTGCTGAGATAATGATGTTTCTCGGTATCCTGTAAATCACAGTTGTTAAATAAATGCAGAAGAAGTATATTTTCAAAGTGCAGGTAACACTCCATGTCCTTTGGATTTGATTTCTTCTCAGTAGGGTAAGAAAAACATGCATTGCCAGACTTTGAACTTGACAAAATCAATTGTAATTGTCTCAATAGGAGTCAAAGTACTTAAGTTGAAGAAATGCTTGATGCAGTAATTTATTTTAAAAGACCTTTCATCCATGTATTCATGATTGTTCCCATAGCATTAAGCATTATCATATTCTTCATCCTAGAAGACTTTTGTCCAAGCTGTCTTAAATACACAAGCAATTTGAAGCACCAAGCTAACAATTAAAAGGCGAGCACAAGTTGGAAGAACCAGGCAAATAGAAACAGAGTGGAGAGGAAGTGTGAATGAAGGTAGCCTGGTGGCCTGCACTCTGTCCAAAGTGAACAGGAGCAACTACTGTAGTAAACCTTACTGCCAACCAGACACGCATGCTGAGGACCACAGGTGAAAGGTCACAGGTGATGTCTACAAAGATGTGTATTGAGCAGTCTTTTAAGTTTGCTTCTGCCTGAATACTAATTTAGGGCCTTTGCACACCTGAGTCTGAGACTATATACTGTACTGTATGTGTCTGTTGTCTACAAAGCATATTTCAAGTTGATGGCTCATTGGATGCTTTAAAACACCACTTTAAATATAAGGTGGTGTTTTAAAACATGACTAAATGAACTTGTTTGATAAATTAAAGACCCTGATGCCAAAATACAGTTTAGATTGAAGTGAAATTAAGCATTCATCTGCTTAGTGCTTTCTTTCTTACTTCTACAGTTAAACTTGATATGAAGAATGTTTTTAACCGGTGTCATGCAAATTACTCTCTTTTACATATTCCATGTATGCTCATTTTTCTTTGCTCAAAGATCTGCTAACAAGGTCACAACCTGTCATAAAGGCTGGGAAAAGCTGTTAAATGAATGTTCCTGATCTAATTGTTGATCTAAATAAATTCACAAAATAAAAAATCTATAAGAGAATGCATTCATTTTGCTTTCTTGAGTGCATACCTTTTTCAAACCAGTCATTTTCTATTGTTGAAAGTGCTGACATACTTTGATAAGGGAGAAAACATAGAAAAAATACATAATTATAAGCAATAGTAAATTCTATATACAGTATGTCACTATCTACTATTTGTGCCTAGTGCTAGGGCAACAGCATGTACAGTAGTATATTTTTGTCACTGATCGTATATTCTTTCTTTGCATTATCGTATAGCTTTTTATGTTTTGCTGCTCATAACATTAGCTGTAACACAGCTATGTTAAGCAGAAACTGGAAATACAAGAATCTACAGTACAGTATACTGTATGCCTTCACAGCTTATGATCATTAGTCAACAGAGTTTTAATTACACAAATCGGCTCCAATCTGCCTGTTTTTTTATTTCAAAACTGACAAGTCACTCTTGTGCAGCAGTTACAGACAATGTACAGGGTAAATTAGGAAGTGAAAATATTTATTTTCTAATTTTGTGCATAACAGTTACATTGGAATTGGATGCAGGATCAAGATCAGCGTGGAAGTAAGGTCAACACTGTTCTCATTCAGTGGGCCAATGTAATGAAATCCATTTTTCCAGTGCATACTTGGCAAAAGAAGCAACAACTGGACTGCTGTCTTACTAAACTTAAATTCTTTTTCAATATAAGTTTCGTGCTTGCTATTAGTCTGTTACCAAAATAGTCTTCGGCTCAGAGTCTGAAATATGCCATATTATTCTCTTATTGTGAACTTATCATTAGTATGTTGGAAATTAATTTATTGAATATAATAGATTTATGAATTAGACCCAAGAAATATCAATTTCCGAGTACAATACCAAAACTGTACACTTTTAGACGCGAAATCCACTAATTCCATGACAAGGAAAATGAAAGAAAGCAGTTACCTTGATATGAGAGTTATTATCATTAAATTACTGTAGGCTAAGCTGGAAAGACAAGGTATTGCATTGTTAATGAGTGCATCTTTCTGTTTTTCGGGAGTTGAATATACAAGAGGGGACCCACTTTATCCATCAATGAAGTGCAGCACCCACTTTCGTGATACAAGGTTGCCATTCTCTGCCAGTAGCCCCACTGCACAGCGGATCAGGGTGAGAAGTGAGAGATTGCTTCAAATGAATTTTTAGTGGGTTATTTCCAGTAGGTGGACCACAATTTGCAAACCAAAAGGGACAGTTAGCCATGACACTAGGGTTAGGACCCCTAGTCTTAACTGTGTTATGAGATCTTTAATGACCAAGGGATGGAGCAACTTCCCAGTACTGACAATGCCCAGCCTTGTTCAGCTCCTGAAATCTGATGTGAGAGCTTTGCAGTAGCAGAGAAGAGGCACCTATCAGGCCATTTTTATTTATTACATAGCAGTAATAGCTCGATTAGAAAGAAGATCTTGTTTTCATTTTGTTCTCCCTTCATGTCACAATCTAACAAGCTGAGTAGAGGGCTCTTATCTGTATCTGTTGAGATATACAGAGACTGTACACGTACGTCAGTTTGTCTCTTGTCTTCTAAATCTTACAGTTAATACATACTGTACACTCAAATAGTGATGTTTAAAAACATAAAAAATTTTTTTCTCATAATAGATCAGTTTTTAAACTTCATAGTGCAAGTAACACTGAAAACTTCCCTGTGCTTTGCTTTGGATTTCTTTTCAGGAGAGCAAGGAAAAAGAGCCAGACTCTGAACTTGACTTAATAAATTTGCAGTTCTTGATCTTCCAATTTTGATACCTTCTTGTGTAGAAATTGTAAAAGGTGTCCCTGTGAAATAGTATAAAAAATCATTGTAATCCTGTTTGTCAAGTACATCAAATTAAGACATTTGTTCCTAAAACAATATGATATACTGTAAAGACCTATGGTCCAATAAGTGATTCACTGAGGAGTTCTACAGCTTTGCATGTTTTATTAATGAAATCAAAATCCAAAATGTTTAAGTAATGTACTTGTGAACAGCAGGACTTGATAACAGTATAGTCTATTGCTGAGATAACGGAGTCATCAGGAGCTCAGGTAGGAATGAAAACACGTGGCTCTCCAGAATCAGTGGTGAGGAATACCAGTCGAGGATCCAAGGCATTCTGTATGTCTGATCACAAGTGTCAAAGCTGCTGTAGTATTTTCTTAAGTCGAGCAAAAGTTTTTTTTTCAGGTGATTCTTAGTGACAAGAAAAACCCTTGAATTGAGAGTAAAAGGATATGTGTTTATACAAGTATCAAGATGGTCTCCTTCAAAACTGAGTCCATGTCAGTTTTCAAGACTAACTTTTAAGCCTTCAAATGAACATAACAGTTCTAAGTGTGAGAGGTAGCCATTTGGGCGGTCTAGCTTGTATGGTAATGTACAGTAGTTAGTAGCTAATTTAGCTATTGGCTCATCCAAGCATTATGTAAAAGAAACAAGGGTATAAACTTCAGCAGCTTGGCTGAGTAACTTGTTTCATACTCCTACTACCCTTTGTATGAACAAATGCCTCTTGTTTTCATTTCTGTATGCACTTCCATATAATTTCCATTTGTGTGCATGTTTTATGCTTCCATGCTGTTGCTGAAGAATTCTATTGAGTTGACTTTGTCACTGCCTTTGAGGCACAATTTTTAACAGTTCAGTGTAGGATATTCCCTTAAGCCTGACTTTTAAACAACAGTGTGTTATGACATAATATTATTGTTTGTTATATTATCATCTTTTGACTGTATTTTGTGATTTTAATGCTTCTATTTTATCTTCTTTGTGTTGTTGTGCACATTTCAATGCTGTAAGTAAGCACTGATATGTACAGTATTATTATGAAAAATGAAAGATTCAGGATGACGATGATATTGATCATAACCATCCGATACCCGAAAGCTGCTTGCAAGCTGGTAAGGGTTGAGGCAACCCACAGACTGTCCCAAAAGTACAGGTCACAAGGGGAGACCACAGTCCATCGCAAGTTGCATAAGCAAGCACAGCCAATTTAAGCTCTTTGAGAAGCCACCCTTAAAGGTACAACTTAAAATAACGTTTATTATTAGTAGTAGTAGTAGTATTAGTATTATTATTTAGAGACAACACAGACAGCATGTCTTTGGAAGGTAAAAGTAATCTTGGACAATAGGAAAAAAGTGAAGTCAACCTGGGGAGAACGTGCAAATTCCATAAGAAG
This sequence comes from Lepisosteus platostomus, assembly GCF_059453375.1. Taxonomy (NCBI): domain Eukaryota; kingdom Metazoa; phylum Chordata; class Actinopteri; order Semionotiformes; family Lepisosteidae; genus Lepisosteus; species Lepisosteus platostomus. The sequence goes on from NC_142621.1 coordinate 28,965,832, forward strand.
GTGCCCTAGTCTGTAAGGTGCCCCTAGAATGTAAAGTCCCTGATGAACTCTGACCCATTTGACATTGGATGCAAATTTATTTAGCTCTCTTTAAAGACAGGATGGTCTTCACCAGCTTTTCTGTAGCTTCAATCCTCTTTTCTGTGGACACGTGGCTTCTTTTGACAGCCCTGCGCCGTTAGTGTTCAATTCAAAAACCATTCTGAGGGAGTCGACTCACAATGGCAGTACTAAAGTTAAGCCATTGCTGTGACATTTAGTCTCAGCATGTCTCCGAAGTGACAGTGGCACTCATTGCATTGTTACTAGCAAGTAAAAGAATAAAGGTTGTAGGTAGATTCTGAAATGCCATATTCTAAAAACAGAATCAAAGAATTGTGATGTTGTATGCTGGCGTGACTTTGTCACATCATTTGTTTCTGTCAAACAAAGGTTGAAGGCTAAATATTTTCCGGATGTACGTTCTTGCAAAATCCATTTAAAAAGGTAGCACTGTTTATGAAAAGCAAAATATAAGAGAGAAAATAATCGCCAAGGAATAACCCAAGCCTTCCTCCATGGTGCTACCTGTATGTGTGTGTTGTCAGACAGATGAGGGTTTATGGGAGAAGATTTTGCTATTAGCTTGAAGATGTATATAAACTACACTCCTCCTGAAAGAATTTTAAAGTTGGAACGTAAATATATAGGATCTTATGCTAATCCAGCGTAATCACAGTTTTTTGCCATTAGTAGTCTGAAACATTTTTGGCAAGTGGACCTAGACACAAATTTAATGTTACTAGGTCTAGTATTACACGAAATGCAAAATGTGTTCTTTTTGATAAATATCTTATTTAATTCAATATCTAGATTTCTAGATAGATTACAAAGCTTTATGTTAATATCAGAGTTTCTCAACGGGCCCAACTACCGCAAATGGAGCCAGAAACTCATAGTTTGCAGATAGCGCGCATTTCATTTTTACTGCAGATTGTCCGAATCAATTAGGTTATGTGTCAGCTTGTGTAACATTCCAGAGAACACTTTTCATAGCGGGGATTCTGAAAGCACATTCACACTCTAACTGCATCCTGTCAGTGTACATGCCAGGTTTCTCACTTTAAAGTAAAGACCAAGTATTGAAAACTCCTTTTGCAATACAGTGAGCTCAGTTGTGTGATCCTGCCTAATGTGGTTGGTTTAAAGAATATCAGAGAGTTGACAGATTTCTTATTTTGCACTTTCAATTTTAATAAAAGACCTTGCTGCAATTAAAAAACAACAACATTTGTCTTCATATGAGAATCAGTCAAGCTGTCATGTTTTCAACATAAGGATCTTAGCCTTCTTTTAGGTGAGTGAGGGTAGGAAGGAATGGAAATAATAATGATGCCTGTTTTATGCTTTTGTCATCACTAGCCTTGCAATGTTTATTTAACATAAAGCTTTTGGGTTTCCAGAGTAGCTTTCCTTGATTGTAGCATATGCTCTATAGCCTCAATTTGGCGATCTTTCAATTGAAACTTGCAGCATTTCATGGCATCCTTGATCCACTTCAAATAAAAGCTAAATTATTGTTTGGATGATGGCACTGAGAGCCAAAATCCATTCTGAAAAGCTTGGCTGGTTCCAAGAGCCAAGTACCTTTGTGAGCAACAGAGCAGCAGTAAAGCACAAGACATTTCCCTCTGCAGCATATGAGCAGGCAAGAAGAGGACCTGCATTTAATTGGGCTGAGTTAAAAAAAGGCTAAAACAATAAGACATAAAAATCTATGGTGTGGTGCCTGTGTATTGTCAATTATTTTAGTTTATGAGAAGCATAGCTATTGAGTACCTACACATTTAACTCTCTTGACAGTGCAGGGTGAAATTTATGTCCTGCCCTGTGGCATAAGTGCTAGTGGGAATTTTAATAGTCATGAATGAGTTCTGTGGGGAGGCAGGGAGACAGCCTTAGAGCTTTTCATGGGGAGCACTATACAAAATCTGAGTTGGCTCTAAACTAGCCAAGGTCAAAGAGGCACTGTGTAATGCTTTTGCAGATTGACTTCTGGTGCTCTGCCATCTCATTGAATCTCTCTCAGATGTACTGGGAATCTGCTTTTGACTTCCCCCCCAGGAGGAGGACATTCAGCTGCACAGCTGGCAGCTGGCCGTATGACTTCAGTCATCACTCTTAAGGTGCTTGGCCTCAGGATCTCACCTGGCATTCAAGGTTATAAGAAGAAATTTATCATCTTCTATACCAAGTGTTCCCTGTTTAACCCCTGATTTCCTTCTGTGCATTTATGAGCTTTTTACAGATCACCTCTGTAGTCTATACTTGCCCTTTGTGAAAATAAGTTTTGCTTGGCTTGAAAACATTCTGCAGTATTTAGTCACTACATGTCTGCCATTTAACTACATAATTACTGTCAAATATAAATAAGACATTATGCAACTGAGCCATTATGCACAAATGCTATGTGTGATGTTTTTTCATGGTTGTATTTGTACTCTTTCAGTTTAAATAAGAAACAAATCTGTTGAATGATGTAGTTTTAGTTATCTGGTTCAAATGAATGCCTTTGACTGTAGACCAAATATAATCTGTAGAAAAAACATAAACTGTAGTTTGAGTAGAGAGAGTAATGGGAATCTGCTTTGAATAGCACAATAACTTCACCTTTGTAAAATTCAGTGTACTGAGAATGATTCTCAGTTTTGTTCTCAGGCCATGACTGTCAATAAACGACGCTCATACAGTATGTGGTGAATGAGTAAAACAATTATCTTTCTTTAGCAGATAAAAATGACATGTTCCATTGCAGAGACAACCTTAGGTATCTTTGTTTTTGTGCCTCGTGGTTTTCTTAACTTAATTTTAAACCTTAATGTGCAAGCTAGCTGCTGTGTGCAGAAAATTAAAATGTATTAATTTTATCTGTCTAGTTAAAACAAACAGAACACCAGTTCTGTATACAGAACTATTCTTATATAGTTCTTTACTCCTGCATACAGACATAAAGGAATGGCAGGAATAGATTTACTGTCAGTGCGGAAGGCTATGGTACAGAAACATTGAGACACTCTTGTTAAGGATGCTATGCTGTTATTAGACATTTATTTTTGCAGTGTAAGATTCAGGCTATGATTGCCTACCTTTGAAATCATTTCAAAGTATCAAATATTAATAAGCAATGGAGAACATGTTTTGAAATCCAGAGAATTGTGGCCAGGTGCAAGTGCACTTGTGTCGTGGGAAGCAAGGATGGAGAATATCTCTTATTTTACAACCCGTCACTTTTACTCAAGGACAGTCAGCTACAATGTAATACCTTCTTTAATAGCCCTGGTCATCATATGAAATGTCATTTCAATGTTCAGTCAACACAGACGTTTTCAGCAGCACCACTGAGCTTTTAATCAATAACCCCTGTCAAAGAATTTCTTAACTGCACAGGTTCTACAGATCCCCCTACATTTGCTAAGAGGAATGAGTCAGGTGTAATTTAGTGCTTTTTTTTTCTTTGGACGTTTATTTATTTTTGTGTGAAACGCTAATCCGTAATGGCAGAAACATTCAAAATGAAAGTAGCCGGAATCCAGAACAGATGATCCTCTCCTGACACACATGCGTCTTCTTGTCAAAGTGTCGGGTAAATGACAACATGTTATTTACTCCCACGAGCCTGTTAAGCTCCTAGAATCCAGGGTGAGTAATCCCTCTTGTGTCATTTTAATGACTTATGGCTTTACAAACGGAGACCTCATTTGTGAAAAACAGTGTCAGTGTGGCTGTGGCTGCCAGGGGGGATGGAAAAGCAGTTTGTTTAGAGATGACCTGACCTATCAAGAAAAACATACAACTGTAAGATGGCTGTTCAAGCAGTTATGCACTTCCATTTGCTAGTACAGTACTGTAGGTTAAGGATCCCAAAGGCTCACCCAAGTTCCTCTAGAATGTCCATAATAATTCAGCATCCATTGCGTGACCTGGCAATTTGTTCTGTGCTCCCATTGTTTTAAGTATCTTTATGGTTTGTCTTCTGAAGGACCATAAGCGAAGAATTGTAAAGTTGGATTCCTCCAGTTGTTCCTTCAAAGCAGCTGGTTACTCTTAATCATGCTGATTCCCATTTTCTGATATGTCTTGGATAAAACCTTATACACTTGTGTGTTCTTTAAATGGTGAATCAATCTACAGTGTACTGTACAGTATGTACAGTCCCCACAATCACTTACTCTTTGAAATCCATAAAAGATGTGTATCTCTGTCTTATTCTGTTTTCAAGTGATCAGTGCTTCTACTGTATCTATTTCACATCTAGAGCTATGTGCAGTGGGTTTACCATAAATGAAATCCTGCTTTACACAGTTACCATGGAGATGTGGTTTCAAGTCATCACTATAATCCAAGGAATTAGGGCAGTCTTCTCTTTTTTTGGACAAATACTTACAAACTTCTAGTTCAACATACATGCCAGATATTTCCAATCAAATGATGAGCACTCACATCACCATCTGTTTCTATGCATTTCTGATGGCATTTCCAATATTTTAAAAGCGAACATGCAGCTACAGTTTGCAATCTGTATGTAGCTTTGGGTAAAGTACTTTCTGTAAACGTCTGTGCCTTAATATTCAATCAAAGAAGTGTTTTATTTTTCACTCACTCAAACAAGATTTTCACTACCCTAATCGCTTTTAATGTGTGTGTGTATGTGGGAGAGACTGACGAAAATAGTTATATCAATATACATTGAGAAACAATGATAAAACCATATTAATTTCTGATTGAATAAGTAAGCATGGAAAGAAACAATTTTGAAATAATGTGCCAATCACGCTCTATTATGCAATCATCATTCTAATTAAGATTCACCTTGACATAGTTAATAGTGACTTAGTTGCTCTTAAAAATGCCATAACTCTAAAGGTTCCGTGTACCTCAGCAAAATAATGTTTTTCTCTACCTCGATTAATTATTTTAATAACTGACATAAACTTGTCCCTTTTCTCTATATTGGACTACTGCTGCACACTTCTTACTGGCTCTTTTAAGCATCAACAAACTTCAAATCATTCAAAACCCAACTACCTAACCATATCCCAGCCCCATGTTAATATCACTCCTGTTCTAGCCTCCCTTTATTGACTCCTGGTCATATAGCCAGCAGCAATATCACCCTGCAACTCACAACTGGCAACCCACTGAAGCTAAGCAGGTGTGAGCCTTGTCAGTACCTTAATGAGAAACCTCCAAGGAAAAACTAAGGTTGCTGCTAGAAGTGGTGTTAGTGGGGCCAGCAGGGGGCGCTCACCCTGCCCATTTGGGTCCTAATGCCCCAGTATAGTGTTGGGGCCACTATACTGTAAAAAGGTGCTGTCCTTCGGATGAGACGTAAAACTGACTCGGGGTCCTGACTGTCTGTGGTCATTAAAAATCCCAGGGCTTTTCTTAAAAACTGTAGGGGTGTAACCCCGGCGTCCTGGCCAAATTTCCCTTTGGCCTTTACCACTCATGGCCTCCTAATAATCCCAATCTATAAATTAGCTTCATCACTCTGTTCTCCTCCCCACTAATAGCTGATGTGTAGTGAGCATTCTGGCACACTGTGGCTGCTGATGCATCATCCAGGTGGGTCTGCACATTGGTGGTGGTGGAGGGGAGTCCCCATTACCTGTAAAGCTTTGAGTGGAGTGTCCAGAAAAGCAGTATATAAGCGTTAGTAATTATTATTAATTATATTGAACTAACTTAATCAATCTTCTGACCTACAAATCATTTCATAACAGGGCTCCCTTATATCCCAAAGACAGCATTTGACAGCTCCACTGGTTTGTGGTGTGTCCCTATGACAATATGCCAAATATACAGTATCCTTATTGTGGAACATTAAACCTTAGAATATTCATATGTCCCTGTCTTTCTTCAAAAGGCATTCCTGCAGGCTTATATTTTGTAACTTGTAATGCAGAACCACTGTCTATGTTCTGTTTCATTTTCTTTTTGTGTATAAAATATGGATTTGTACCTCCATTGTAAAGTACGTGGAGGAAAGACACTATTTAAGAAGTGGAAGGTGTACGGCACCACCCATACCTTGCCTAGATTAGGCCGTCCATCAAAGCTGGATGACCGAGCAAGAAGGAGACTGATCAGAGTGGCTACCAAGAGGCTGATGGCAACTTTGAACGAGCTACAGGCCTCTATGGTCATTGTATGCGTGTGACAACAATATCACATCACTGTATGGGAGGGTGGCAAGAAAAAAAGCCACTCCTTAAAAAAAGCCACATCAAGTCTTATTTCGCTACAAAGCACCTTAAAGATTCTATGGTCAGATGAGACTAAAATTGAAGTTTTGGCCAGAATGCAAAACAGTACATCTGTCAAAAACCCAATACATCTTACCATCCAATGAACACCATTCGTACAGTAAAGCATGGTTGTGGCAGAATTCTGTTGTGAGTATCTTTCTCTTCAGCTGGGACTGTGGCACTTTTCAGGATAGAAGGGAAGATGGATGGTGCAAAACACAGGCAAATTCTTGAAGAAATCCCGCAGTCCTCAGCCAGGAAGTTGGAAATGGGAAGATGGTTCATCTTTCAACATGACAATGACCCAAAGCACACCGCCAAAGCAACCATACAGTGGCTGAAGGACAGGAAGGTGAATGTCCTTGAGTGGCCCAGTCAGAGCCCCGACCTAAATCCCATCAAAAATCTCTGGAATGACTTGAAGAGGGCAATCCATCAATGGTCGCCAATCAGTTTGACTGAGCTTGAACAATTCTTTAAGCAGGAATAGGCAAATATTCCTCTATCCAGGTGTGCAAAGTTGGTAGAGATGTATCCAAACAGACTCAAGGCTGTAATTCAAGCAAAAGGTGCTTCCACCAAGTATTAACTCAGGGGGGGTGTTCTCTTATCCAACCCAGTTATTCTACTTTTTTATTTTTATTTTCAGACATTTTGCTTTCTTTTTTCACTTGGATGTTGCAAGGCACAATTTGTAAATAAAACTGGGAAAAGTCTATTTTGCTTTAGAGCAACAAAAGGTGAACATTTTGAAAGGGGATGGTGACTTTCTATACCCACTGTACCTATGGAGTTGTGCTTACTGCATATAACCAACAGACAATCCGCCAGTGAACTGTAATTGGAATGCTGCGACAATGCATACATATATTGCTCTTAAACACTAGGTCCATGCTTACTTTTGTGCTGCTTGGAATGAGAAACATAATTGTGATGGGTTTTCAGAACTGTTAATCAAAATGCCCACTGAAATTCTTCACAAGAAGATCTTGGTGTGGTGTTAAATAGAATCCTGTTGCACTGTGCTGAGTGTACAGTTATACTATTTTCCTGAGCACGATGTTTCCTTGTAATGAAAGGTTGAATCATATGGTCAACCTTGTATACTAGTCTGGCACCTCCCACACAACCGCTCACAGTGGGCTAAGCATTGGAGTGATTTTCTGTAAATCTGGTATTAGTATTTTTTAAAACATCCATGCTATGTAAGCTCTTAAATTAACTGAGATAATATATCAAATAAAACAGATAAAATATTACTTTCTAAAGTTGGAGTATTATATCCCAATTAGAATGTTTCAGTAATGTTAATGTTTCAGTAATGTTTCGCTCCAGATTCCTGTCACTGTGGCCTGTCCTATTTGGGTTTCTTGGTACTTGAAACTTATCTGTTCACAGATGTCATGTCTGTGTCAAACAAAAGACATCCATTCATTCATCTGTTTTCTAATTGCTTATTCCAATTCAGTGTCACAGGGCAGCCAGAGCCTACTCCAACAAGCAATGAGATACATCCTGGATAGGAAACCAGTCCATCACAGGGCACACACAGACACAAACACACACCCACACCAGGGCCAATTTATACATCAGGAAATATATACTGGTAGGTATGGGAGGAACCCAGGGCGCCTGGAGGAAACCCAAGTGAATATGGGGAGACATGCAAAAGCCATGTAGATAACATCTTAGGAATTGAACCTAGCACTCCAGCACTGTGAGGCAGCCACTAATCACTAACCACTGCACCACCATGCTGCCCTAAAACAGACATGAGCTAGACAAATACATTTGACATCAGCATGGTTGATCAACCGGGGCTCTACTGTGAAAGTCACAGGATAGTTGCATGTGAGGCCATTGTGATGGATTAAATGCTATACACCTGCCGAACATGCTTTGTACCAGGTTGCAAATGCTGCCTTGTGAGATTCTGGTCCATTCCTCTCAAAGAGTCTGAACAAGCATGTGCCTCTTTACTGGTTTTTGAGTTGTGTATGCTAAATGTTTGAGTTCTCCTCAAAAATGTCTAGTGGGTCTCTAGTCTGGTGAGTATGGCAAACTAGAATAACTGTCACATTCTCATCTGTTAAGAAATAATTATGTGTGTGTGGTCCTGTAGACATCTTGTCAGAATCAGCTCACAAGAAAGACAGAAAGTGAGGCCCTATGACTTGCTCATTGATGTAGAACCATGCGCATCACCATCAATCACTACAAGAGGAGTTCAGTAGCAGCTATGCTCCTGCCTTGACCATCCTACTTGTCTCCCCACTGATCTGTGAGGTGTCAAGACTTATAACCTCCCACATAGTGGCCTGTCATTGATGAAGTATGCTTGGATGTAAGGTCTTGAGGTTATAGATTGCAGGCTACAAAACACCAGACAGCAAGTGACAATGTGCTGGCTTAGTTCTGCCTCCAATATCAAGAGAACATCTTCATGTTCTTGGTATAAGTGAGGGTTGTTGGTCCCTTTGTGTATTATGTTATTGATTTTTACCAGGCTTGGCATTCAACAAATGAAATTTCTTCATCACCTTTAATCACCTTAATTGACTTTCTCAGTCATTATGTAATTTGAATCATGGTCAGTCAAGAATATTTAATTCAACAAAGTGACACTTAAAACATTTAACTTATACAGTATCTGTATTTTATATTTCTAAAACCATACTTGCAAAAAATAAAGAACTTTTATTAGTCTCACATAAATCTTGTAATGAAATCCTAAACAACAATGACAAACTGAAAATAATTACTCTTATCTCAAATGTGCTTTGGTTTCTTAGCATAGTTTAAATATTGTGTACAGTATGAATAGGGCATTAATAAGTGGGAATATAGCAAATTCATGTACTGAGTGAGAAATAATGAAAACATCAGTATTTTCAACACTTGATAAAATAACTTTGTACTTTGGGGGTATCGGTGATTCAGAGTTTGCTAATGTAAGGAGAAAAAACTAAGTTTCTTGCTAGCTCTTCCTAAGCATTAGCATTGCAAATCTTGGGTTCATTCACACACTTAATCCAATGTTAAAAGTATCAGATTGGGTAATAATTAACCCCACCATCAAAAGCTTATAGTAACTTCAGTAACATCACCTCCATTAGCTTAATGAGTCATAACTCGTGTTATTTTGCAAGATCCAGTCAAGAATTTTTACCTTTGTGCTTTTGCTTGGACTGTCACTAAGATGATGTTGAGAACTGTGCAGTCCATGGTTATTGCCCAGAAGGAAACAATACTGCTAAAATATTTTAACACATCTATGAACACATTCAGATGGTAGCTCCTTGCAAGCCACCTTTTTGTATTTGTGCCCATAAGTGAATTATGCATGTAATGCCAGCAATGGCCATCCTAGCAATTTTTCAGAAATTATGTAATGAGCTTGGGCTGGAATTCATTAATGGTTGCTTATTAATCCGGTAGACCTATTATGAAAGATCTGTCCTTGAATTAAAATGATTTTTATGTTGTTTTGCATAATTAAGAATATTTTTATGCTATGTAAGGGTCGGTGAATTTTTCAGGGTACCCTATTAGGTATACAATTTCCCCTTAACATATTGGAAATTGTGGGGCCACCTGCACAATTTTTAAATTTCCAGTGCTTGAGAATTTGCTGTTGAATTATAGTGATACTGAAAGCATTGCACATGTACAGTGCATGGTACAGTTCATTTTGGAGTGCTTAGCAGAATGCTGCTCTTGATTCTCTTTGGAGCTACTGTAGTAATTCATCAGTTTCTACCGGCTTAGTTTACTGATGTAGAAACTTCAAAACATTTGTGTCTTCTTGTTGGGGGGGGGAGAACATTTCTGCAAAGTAAATAAGAAAGTGTTTCTTGTGTGAAAGATGCATTCTGGTAGTGCAGTGTGTTGCATCAGGATGCTCCAGGGCTCATTGTCTTCCAGCATTAAGACTCTTCACCAGGGGATCAGGAGTGAGTAGTGCGTGGGCTTAAACACAGAGACATGCAGTTCCAGGAAAGTGCATTGATGGCTTTATTATGCAATCCACAGTAACACAAATTATATATGTACGGACTTTCCTATTTTGCTAATTTTATGGAAATCTACATATACAGGTAGAGCCAAGCTACAGTAAATGGGTTACTGCTGCAAAATGTCTCTCTGGTATAGCATTTTATGCTGTGTGTAACAAGTAAATTAGCTTCATGCTCTACCTACAGCCTGCATCTGATCAAGGTTTCATTTGACTGTCTACTTCACTTCCCCGATAAAAGGGAAACGGAGCTTGTGATCCTTGAAGGTGGACTATCTTAAATGGCAATTAAGCATGCAATCATAAGAGCAGCATAGCTAGCAGATGAGCTTATTCATTTCTCTGGTATGTTTTGCACTTAACATTCATGAGAAATTGTATTGCACAAATTAGGTAATTTCTGTGATAGAGAGGGATAAGGGAGTGAACTACTGTAGTGTGTTTGGTCTTATTTATTACCTCAAACAACTATCTTCACTGAATTTTTAAAAGACCAATGAGATTCATATCCTTTAACGGATCAGTTTTAAACTTTTAATGCCACTATATTGGTTGTAGTAATGATTGATAACTCCCTAATATGATATTTTCATTCATCATAGTGCTACATTATATATACTATAAATCTTTGGAAGATATAGTTAAGGTTCCAAAAACAATTCAGTTGGCTATCCTCCCTGGAAATTTAAAGGTATTGACATCTTGTTTTTGTAGGGGGTCTAAGAATGGGGGGCTGTATATCAGCTGCTACAGGGACTGAACTTTCTTATTCAATGTGGTGCATATGTCTCTCAGTGTTATCTTAGTGCCAGCAAGGTTAATATAAGACTGTGATTACCCTGCTTTCCTCTTGTTTTAGGATTGTATGACTCATGTGACCGTGGGCATTAAAGAGAATTGTCCTGATTCTCTTAAGAGTGATAGAATATCACAACTGTTTTGACAAACATAAACTTCACATACTAAGATGTAGTTATAACTATACTTAATATCTTCTTTGCAAAATGGCACTGCATGGATAATTTTACTCTATGGTAATTCTGTAATCACTTCAAATTAGCTTAAGATTATTATTTTATTTTAATCCTTGTATGACTACTTATAAGTAATGCAATTGACCACAAAATTTGATTTATTGTATTAAGTGCAATTTTTTAAGGACATTAAAGGTCTGAATTTGATTAATGTAACATATTGAGGATTCATGTAATTTTACTTCATGTAAAAAGTAATGTAATTTTACTTAAAGAAAGAAATCTCTCCTTTCTGATCGTACTGTAATTGTTGAGAATATTGTACCACCTTTCCACAAAATAATTAATTTGGAATGGCCTTTTTAAAATAAACACACTGAGAGCCACAGTACATTACATACAGTATTTGGCCTGACTGCAACTCGACATTAATGCTGGAGAGCCATTAATCACTAAAACCAAGAGATAGTTGGTCACTGCTTGATAACAAATTATTCATAGTTACAGGCATTCCCTGTTATGCCCATGACCGTCATAATTCTTGATGATGGGTGAAATGGTTAGGTTTTCACTTTCAATTGAGATTGATAAGGAAATTACTTAGTGTTAGTGAAGGTTGTTCTGCTCTTGCCTTATTTGTTGCACGTTTCATAGATTTTTCTTTTGCCAGCAGCCATATCACTCTGCAACCCACTAAAGCTCTGCAGGTGTGAGCCTGGTCACTACCTGGATGTGAGACCTCCTGGGAAAGCTAAGGTTGCTGCTGGAATAGGTATTAGAGGGGCCAGTAGGGGGTGCCCACCCTGCGGTCTGTGTGGGTCCTAATGGTCAAGTATAGTGACAGGGATACGATACTGTAAAAAAGGCGCTGTCCTTTGGATGAGACATAAAAAACCGAGGTCCTGACTGGTCATTAAAAATCCCAGGGCATTTTTTGAAAAGAGTAGGGATGTTATCCTGGCATTCTGGCCAAATTTCCCTTTGGCCTTTACCAATCATGGCCTCTTTTCCTATCTATGAATTTGCTTTATCATTCTGTTCTCCTCCCCACCAATAGCTGGTGTGTGGTGAGCGTACTGGAGCACTGTGGCTGCTGTCGCATCATCGAGGTGGGTGCTCATTGGTGGTGGTGGAGGGGAGTCTCCATTATCTGTAAAGAGCTTTGAGTGGAGTGTCCAGAAAAGCACTATACCAGTGTAAGGAATTATTATTATTCTCCTCCAGCATCATTTTTCTACCCTTGAAAATAGATTCATAGAGATCCCTTTGGGAACCTAAAGCAGAGCAGCTTCTCAATTTAAAACATATGCTTTGATACATTTAGCTGATATGAGTCTTGTTCCTGGTGGTTTCTTGGTGATCTTCAGCGATTGTTATTCTATTAGCCTCAAGCAGGGGTTATAATTACTCTATGATATTGATAGGTCAGGAAGCATACAGTTCACCTGGACCAGGAATTGATTTCAGTTTATGCTTATGACCCTAAAAAATGTATAGATTTATAAACTCAATTTTTCTGGTGCATGTTGCCGATGTTAGAATTTGTGCTAATGTGATTAACTTTAGGTCATTTACTGTACGTGAAAACCTTGTATTAGTGTTACCTAAAAAAGTAGCCATGCCATGACAATGGCCTATGCAACATGTTGTTTGGAAATAAACAAAATTTTAAATTTGGTACTTGGACATTGCAGAATTTGCCATTTGCAAGTCTTATACAGTATGTTAAAATGCTGTAAGTCATCAAATGCTCCATAGTATATCAACTAATCTACTATGAGTTGTAGATTTCTTTGATTTGTCCTTATTTTTCTGTTCTGTGTCCCAGCTTGTATCATTGTTTATTCTCATTAGGATATCAAGATCTGTAGTCATCAGAGAAAGAATTGTACTTTTTTCCCTAAATTAATCATGAATTTAGATTGAGATACTGCAGATCCCTACTACAGAGCCCATGTGTGCTGTAAGCATTCAGTTTATTTAGAAATGTATACAGTAGTTCAATCTAAATAATGCACCTTGTGGAATGAATGCAAGTGGATCTCTTTTCAGATTATGTTGTAAATGTTTTTAGGGTTTACTTAACAACTAATAATAATAATTGCTTACACTTATATAGCGCTTTTCTGGACACTCAAGTCAAAGCGCTTTACAGGTAATGGGGACTCCCCTCCACCACCACCAATGTGCAGCATCCACCTGGATGATGCGACGGCAGCCATTGTGCGCCAGAACGCTCACCACACATCAGCTATCAGTGGGGAGGAGAGCAGAGTAATGTAGCCAATTCATAGAGGGGGATTATTAGGAGGCCATGATTGGTAAGGGCCAATTGGAAATTTGGCCAGGACACTGGGGTTACACCCCTACTCTTTTCGAGAAGTGCCCTGGGATTTTTAATGACCACAGAGAGTCAGGACCTCAGTTTTATGTCTCATCCGAAGGACGGCGCCTGTTTACAGTATAGTGTCCCCGTCACTATACTGGGGCATTAGGACCCACATGGACCGCAGGGTGAGTGCCCCCTGCTGGCCCCACTAACACCTCTTCCAGCAGCAACCTTAGTTTTTCCCAGGAGGTCTCCCTCACACCTGCTTAGCTTCAGTGGGTTGCCGGTTGTGAGTTGCAGGGTGATATGGCTGCTGGATAACTAGTGGCTATATGTATTGTATCACTAAACATTAAATGTACTTGACCTAGATGCACAGGCTCAATATCAGTGGTTGAGAAAAATGTCTTGGATTTTCAAGTTAACTTTTAATTTCTCAGATACCCTTTCTGATGTTCAAGGAAATAATACATTTTATTAGATGACATGGTATATGTTTAAGAAAATGTTTCATATACTGTATGTATATATTCAGAAATGTAATTAGAATTACATTTACTAAAATATCATTTTGATACCTCATACAATGAATGACAACTCTTTACTTGGCCTGGCATGGGAAATTGTCTCTAAAGCATGATATAATAATAATTCCCCATTTTAATCAAGTTGTTTTGTTCAATAGGGTTAGATCCCTTCTAATAATCAAATTAAAATATTAAAAAACCTTCTTCCTGGTCCAATTCCCTGAAAGTGTGTTGCCTGTAAATTGTTGTGATTCAACTTCATACTTTATGATAATGGTAAACATTCAGATATTAAGCAAATAGTAAGCGCACTTCTTGGATGCTACAAAATAATAACATCCCAAGTACTGTCAGTAATTGCAGTGGGCAAATGGAATCTGTCGTGAAGCTTTAACAAGGTGCACACTCTATACTGTACATGCACTTCTGATAACACGTGTAAACGCTTAAACAACCAAGTGCCATGCACATAGAAACAATGAATGAATGTTGTGGATGATAGGAATATCTAGTTTCTTTCACCCAAAATCATTCAGAGAAAGCAACCTCATTTCTTTCACATTTGGTCCTGTATGTGGAGCGGAATAAATCTGTCATTTGTTTTATGCTGATAGCAGCACCTGTGCTGAGGGCCATGGTGCATCTGTGTGTTGTTAATTCTCTCAGAGATGAGGGCTCTGTGTCTCTGCAGTGGGGAGCAGAGACTGTTAGCATCCCTTTCGTAATGAATCATTAAGTCAACCACAGCATGGTAAGGCATTTTGGAAGAACTACGGTGTGAGGTGGGGGCCGCAGATGAGGGGAGTTATAGGCTCAGCGAGCATTCTGGCATTTAAGCAGCTTGCTGGGATCCTGCTGTTTTTTTTTCTCACAAACAGACCCCTCCTCTTGCTTTCTCTCTACCCTCTCTCTCGCCATTCCAATACGAAGGATAGAGCTGCTCGCAGCATCCGTGGGAAGCTTCAAGCTCACCTCCCTCACAGCTGAATCACTCAGCTTTGCCGGAACCGAGGGATGCTTTATCACGGCATTATTTCTCCACAAGCAGGCTGTACCCTGAGCCAGCTTCCTCAGACGCTGTCTGTGAACAAGCTACCTCGTGGAGGAATGACATTCCTCGACTGACTGCTCTGCCGTGCCCATGGATTTTCATGTGGGAGTCTGAGGTTTAAGACACGAGAGGAACACTCAGTTGAACAGATATAAAGAACTTGGATTTTATTATAACAAACGAAGACAAAGCCTTGAGAAGTGGAATCTTTTTATTCTTCCTCGGGGCTTGCAATAATATTTGATTTGTTTTTTATCGTTATCATTACTATTATTGTGTTTCTTCCAAATAGTGTCTGTGTATCAGCATGTTGGTGTCCTGCCTCATGCTCCTGGAGGCAAATCTCATTTTTAGCACTGCTGGAAGGTTATCTACATCATGGTTTAATACTCCTTGAATTGGCACCCCCTCAGCAGACTCCAGTGATCGGCAGCTTGACTTGGAATTACAATTGTTTCTGATTATTTCGCTCCTGTGCACACTAATGGACAATTACTCAACCCTCCAATGTAAGTACACTTACAGCCTTTCACTTAATACTAAAAAAATAGACATAGTTCAAATTTCATCACCTGAAAGCTAATTGCAGCTTTAAGGGATGCATCTGATTTAGTTTATTCTTACTTCAGGAAAGAAATACATATGGAAGTTGAACTACATGTATGATATCCACTGTCACGATGACTTTGGAAGCTTCAGAAATTGTTCTAGACTTGTTAGCTGTCGGGTGTATATTATTAGACATATTGTGTGTGGTTTGTAATTTAGAAGATGTCCTTCTTGTTTTTTTGATGACCACAAAGTGTCTCTTGATAGATGTAAAGGGCCCTTTAATCAATTTATATTGGTGTTCTGATTATTAGAAGTCAGAAGTCAGGCATACATTGTTACAAGGCACATTCCTTCTAGACTCAGTGTTTGATAGTCACTTTTTTCTGACATTTGTCAGCTTTGAATGAATTACGTGGAATTCAGGAAGGTAATTAAAAAAGGGAATGAGAGAATACCTTTATTCTGGGAGAAAGGGTAGCAGCTTTGATGGAGAAAACTGATATACTATCCCATTGCTTGGGGCATTTGTGAATATAACGTGCTTATGAAATAAACTGAGCGGCCCACTACAGCTGCTACAACATAAGAATGTACCGCATCTGGTTGCCTGTAGTCCTTATCTCTGCTGATTTCATTAGGGGAACACAGCTATGATGTAACTTCAAGTGGCAATGTCTGTTGAAACATTGGATTAAGGTGACATAATTAGATGCTGTTAAATGCCTGGCAGAGATGTTATGGCCTGTTTGAAAACCTGGTCTGAAAGTTGTCCTTTTATCAAATCACCTGAGTTCAAGGAGGCATTGAAGTGCATACTCGGTACACCATACAACAGCTCTCCTGAAACCTGTTGCATTTTGGATAAGGCAAAACTACTAAATGTCACTGTTACTTGTTGTTGGTTAGAATGTTACCATGCTCCCATGCTCCTCTAAAAAATTGTCTTTTACAACCTTGTGATACCTACAATAGCCCCCTGAATTGAGTTTGGAAACATTCTGACATGGTTAAGATCGATTTCTTCATAGCTATCCAAGTATGTTATTTGTATACTCTTTCTGTATGTACATAATGGAAAAGAAACCATGTGTTGCTTTTTTATGGTAATTAGTGCAACCAATGTATTGGAAGTGTCTTTGTAATTCCTATTAGATTTCAAGGAATACTGCTTTAAAAACATAAATGGCTATCAGTGTAACAAAAAGACCTTGCGATATAGACCTATATTTTCTTGTCCTCTTTCTGTGCCCTGGCAGCCAACTGGCTGAAGTCTGGTACAGCACATTGTCGTGTGGTCTGCAAACACACATGGTAACACACATTGCTTTTCGTGACTGTGATTGTGTGTGCAATGTCCTTTGCACCTGACATCATTACTATTGTGCATATACTGTACAAGCGAAGACACAAAAACAGAAATATGCAAGGCTTTTCTACACTTCAGTTTTTTTATGTTGCAGTGATAGAATGGATTTTCACAGCAGTGACACACACAGGAAAGTACACACGTGTGCATGTGTGATGCCGCAAGTATGATTTATATAACCTATCAAATCTTTCCACTGTCACTGAGCTGATTCAATTAAAATTGTCAAGGTGCTGTTTTCTTGAGATGACTTCATTCTGATAGGTTTATACACCAATAAAAAGGTTAAAAGCCTGTGGACAGTGATTCAAGCAGCAGTTCTATTCATCCTATAGAAAGAATTAACTAAGTTGTTGATATGATTGTTAAAATATCATAGAATATGAAATGAAGTGACGGATTTGTTGTGACAAAACATTTTGGGACATTGATTGTGTTGCTTATGATTTCAGTGTTCCAATTTTTTTTTATTTTCCTGAAAATGCTAATTATAAACCAGACTTCGCTTACTCATGGGTCTCCGCAGACAGTACAGAATGTCAATCTTAGATTTGTTACATAAGTCATTTAATCGGCTATATACCATATCACAGAAATGGATTCACATGTACTGTCATTAGAAAAACTTGAGATGAGCACAGAATATTACTTCTGTTCTGGCAGGTAAGCAAGTATGAACTGTAGTATGAACAATTCTAGGTAACTGGATTTCACTGTCTGTTGTTATCAGAATTCCCTTGTTCCTGTTTCATGTGCTACATTTTAAAGGCATTGTCGTGTGTTATTTTACATGTGATCTTTTCATATAGCATGACTATACTGTATCTTACAACATGAAACTTAACCTGTTCGTTACCTAGTCTGACTACTCCAGTTACTTACAGAAGACACTCATACAAGTTAGTGTGTTTGAAGAGAAATTGTTTACAGAATAACCTACTGTAGAAAACACCTAGAGACAATATGGGTCAGATTTCTTGCTTCAAGGGTTACTAAGATGCATAGACAAACTTTTTCTCTTTTAGTTTTGATAACAGGATCAAAAGTGGTGTGTCTGTATTTTAGGAATAAGTGTAGTGCTATTGTTTAAAAAGTAAAAATAAAAATCATGCAAATACAGCAAATGGTTTTGTCTTGGTGCAGAAGTCCATAGCAAGAAAGACTACTTTTCACAAACACACACAACCTGACATGAGCCTGCCATGTTCTCCTCAATCATTTAACACCTCTGATTAAACAGATGTGTTACTCTGCCTATCTCTGCCTATCTCCATTGTGTGCTTATACTGCATACAATGCACTCTGAGTCTCCCCAATGTATCATTAGGCTTATATAGTGTTCTCTTCCACAAAAGCTTTCGGTATGTGAATATGCACGTGGAAACACATTGCCAGTGACAGTGAAAACAGATATACTTCCTAATAATCAATAGACAGAGTTTCCAAGAACAATATTCTTGTTAACCTTCTTCTTAAAATAAATTAAAAACAAAACAAAACGTGGAGTCACTGTAGATAGAAAAAAAAACAGAAATGCTGGTTTCATCAAAAACTCAAGTATTATATTTAATAATAATGATTGCTTACAATTATATAGCATTTTTCTGGACACTCCACTCAAAGCACTTTACAGGTAATGGGGATCCCCTCCACCAATGTGCAGCATCCACCTGGATGATGTGACGGCAGCCATAGTGCGCCAAAACGTTCACCACACATCAGCTATCAGTGAGGAGGAGAGCAGAGTAATGAAGCCGTGACTGGTAAGTGCCAATGGGAAATTTGGCCAGGACACCAGGGTTACACCACTACTCTTTTCAAGAAACTTCCTGGGAGTTTTGATGGCCATAGAGAGTCAAGACCTCGGTTATACATCTCATCCAAAGGACGGCACCTTTTTACAGTATGGTGCTCCCGTCATTATACTGGGGCATTAGGGTGAGCACCCCCTGCTGGCCCCACTAACTTCTCTTCCAGCAGCAACCTTAGTTTTTCCCAAGAGGTCTCCCATCCAAGTACTGACCAGGCTTATACCTGCTTAGTTTCAGTGGGTTGCCAGTTGTGAGTTGCAGGGTGATATGGCTGCTGGCTTTCTTACCAGAACATACTGTAAAATACGCTTTCTGAGCTGTTCTGGATCAAGCTGAAGTGTATAGGTACAGAGGTATTGAAAGCCACGAGCCTGCAGGATCCAGCCTACCGTACGTCTAGTCTGTGGGTAAAGTGTTATAGAGGAGAAAAATCACCTGATGCATGATCACATCACTTGATGCAGAAGGAGAACGGAATTCTATTGTTGGAAATGAATGGGGACCCATACAGAGTATTGCAGTACGTGGAAAGCTTTAGTAAATTTTAAGGTATAATGGAAAATGTAGTAATTTCATGATCAGATGAAAGGAAAGTTGAATAATGAGATGAGAGCCTCATTCTTTATCAGCTGTATATGACACATCGAGAAGACGGCAGACAACAGCTGCGTTGTAGCCAGCTCTGATGAGTACTGGTCAATGATGGGTTTTCTTGATTCTAATATAATGTTACAGATGCATATTAATGTTAAATAAGTTTACAAATGATCCCATATAATTTGATTATCAATAAATTTGCATTTTGAAACAATTTAAAATTAAATAGAGAAAATTATGAATGATCATTTGTACTTTTAAGATGTTACAAACATTAATTTGAACATTTGACAGTCATTTGAACTATTGAGTTACTTTGCAGTTATCATTTACGCCATTTGATATTTTTAGCAATTGCTTTTGAATCTTAATCCATAGACAAGACAAGGCTGTAGATACTGTAAATTGTGAATAAATGTCAGTCCGTTAATGAAATTGTCCATTTCAATTAACAATGTTACTGTATATTTGTCACCAGCGAGAAACGCAGTCCAGGTGAATTTCCTATTTCGACTGCTTTATTTTGAGATTGGTGTCCTTTAGAATACATGTTCGAGGGGGCTTTTTGTATTCTTTTGAGGAAACCTTCTCTGCAGTATATATATTTTTAGCAAAGCCGGTAGTCTATTGAGTCAAATGCAGAAATACTGTAATTAGCATTGATGTTTTTCTTCATGAAGTTACACAAGTGTCAGGAATAATTCTTACTTGTTATAATTTTCTCTGTTGGACAAGCATAAATCTGTCAAATATAGGATTTGCTGTAACACCAGGAGAGATTGCAGAGATTGCTTTGTGATTACATTACACCATGTGTTTCATTAGTGGAGCAACTAAATTATATATTCCTCTTTCAGTAAAATACAAATTGTTTGCATAGCACTTCAAACTTCATAAGTTTGGATTCAACAAGGATGAGACCATTTAATGTCTTGAATGACAAGTCTATTGAAAAGTAGAAAGGAACAAAGCCTCTGTGTCATCTGCACACTTCCCCTTGCTGTATGCAAATTAAACTTAGCAGGACATAAAGTCACAAGCAAAATGTCAATGACAGGTTATGATTCAGGACACAAGTCAAGATGCCTCAACAAGATTCATGGGCAGACCCTAGTGGGATTGTCTAAGTAGGTGTGGTAGTTCCACATATCCACACTTATGATTTATGGCAGCCTGGCTACATAGTTCTTCCTTGATCAAGTTCTGGGACCTCATTTGTTGCCCTTTGTGCAGGTTCATTCTTATATGACATTTCTGCTGTACAAAGCGCATCTTCATGGTGTTCGTCTAACAGTGGCTATATTTAGATGACAGTGTGACAATTATGTCATGGATGCCACCAGTCTAGAACAGTCTGATCTAGGGCTCAGATACGAGTGAAGACCACATAGTTATTATTAAGTTTCTTTGGAAGGTCTGTTTAATATTTATTATTTGGTTTACGATTCACTCTCAGTAATAACCTGCTATGCTGTGGATTCTTTCAATTCCATTTAAGCTTTATTATCCCCGCAGGGCAATTCGTTGTGTGGCAGAGTCCAACACAACAATACAACAAAAATAGCCATGACCAAAAAAGACTTCTGGACACAATATTTTAGGACATTATTATTGCATAAAGAGTGAAATTGCAGAGGGGAAAATAAATTATATCCTAAATCTATTTCTGTTACACCTTGGGGCACAGATGCATCTCCCAGATGGCAGTTGTGCAGATTCACTGTGAAGGGAGTGTGGTGCACTCCATAAACTGTTGACCTTCTTTACTTTAATTTTGTAGAGGTAATTTAGGTTGATCTGAATTATCCGCTACTTATATGCTAATGCTTTCAACAAATTTGTCAAAAAATGTTAAAACAGTTGTATCCACCATAAAGGAGCTAAGCTTCCTTTGAAAAACAAGTCTCTTGGCCTTTTTACATTGGGCAGATACTTGTCAAATTAAATGTTAACATTAAAAACAAGGCTTAACAGCACATGGGAAGCAGGAACATACACTATGCATATAATATGAGTGACACTGAGCTGCAGGAAACTACTTATGAATGTGTTCTAGGTATTGATGTAGATTCTTCTTTGTCCTCATCAAAACATTATGAGAAGCCAATAAAAAAGCAAATGGCATGTACTGTACAAAATAGGTGGAATGTAAATCTTGGAAAGTTTCAGAATTGTCTAGTAAGACCCATTTTGGTCCTTTACACAAAAAGGTCTACCTAGGCTAGTAGCTGAACCTTGGTTCTTCAAACCTTGGTTACTTTCAGGAAGTGGCTGGATCCATGGGTCAGTTACTGTACAGTATCTCATAGCAACCAAACAAACTAGTTGGGTTGAATGACCATCTCTGTTTGAATCCTTTTTTATCTTCTTAGTATTTTTATATTTGAGTCTTAGTTGTATCCAGGTTTACTGATCCTTTATTGATGCATGTTATTCACCAAGACTATAGTTGGTTGAGAATAAATATAATTTGGATTGATAGACAAGAACTGGCATTCTCGTATCCAGACTCCTGACTTTATAGTGATACAATATAAACAAGCTACTGTAGTTCTGGGAGAGATAATTGACACATATGTTGATAGCTACTGCATGAAAGTGTTTTATTAAAAAATGTATTTATAGCAGAGGATTTCACAAACATAAAGCTTTAGGCAGACATATTTGTTGAAAGATCACAGTCAATTACAGTGGTTTTATGTTACCTTACTCAAGCATAACATTGTAGAATGCCTTTCAAGACATGCCTTACCAATAGTTCAGGTGGGTAGCTGTGTCGGTATGCGTAGGCTGCAAAGGAACAAGTAATAGGCTTATTCCATGTTGAAAAGAGAAGAAAGAAAACACAACGTTTTGGCCGTGGAGCCTTCTTCAGGTGTGAGAAAGACAGGGCAGTAAGCAAAATTAATGTAGCGGGAGAACAAAAGCTGGGAGAGAGGAGGAGCCTGAGGCGGGAGCAGGGGACAGACATAGTGGCCAATCAGGTAGTGTGAAGTCAGGATAGGTGAGAAGAGGTGTGAAATGAAACCAACAATGAATAGAGAGAATCTAGAAGAAAATGAGTCTGTCGTTGTGAGAGGGGGAAAGGTGTGATCCTAGCTGCAGGATAATTTTAGTTTCAGTAGTCTTTCTGATGTGGGAGTTAGGAAAACCATCTTTGAGAACACATCAGAGGTGAAATGAGAAACAATAGGCTTGGAGAAATCTTTAATCTTCACAGCCCTAACGTCGGTCTCCGAGTCTCCTTCCTGTTTCCCCACTGTAGATGGCTGGGCATTTACTGCAAGAGATACAGTAAATAAAGTTGCTGGAGGTACAAGATGTCATCTGAGTGATCCGGAATTGTCCTGAGGGACCTTGAATGAGTGTGGTGTGGAGTGTGGTGTTAGAAAGTGCCTACCAATGCCTTACCAATATTGATCCAGTAACTAACTTTTTTCCCAGTTTGAGAAGCTGAGCTCACGAAGTATCCATTTGTCACTTTTGGTGATGTCTTATCAGGCTTGAAGTACAGTGGATATTAAAAGTCCACACACACTTATTGAAATTTTAGCTTTTGTTGATGTAAAGGCTGAAATAAGACAAATCATGTCAAGGCAGTAGCTAACAAGCAAAGAGTTAACATACATTTTTACTTCATTGAGAACAATGAAAAACTTGAGCTCTTTCTAATTCGATTTCCAAATTGATGATTTTAACTTGCAACGGCTGATTCTATAGAAGACATTCCTCAAATTCATCAAACAAAGAAAATGAACACATACATTTGTGTCTATATCACATTTACTGAGAAGTATTGAACTTTAAAATTTAAAAATGAAAAATAAATTTGTACATGTTAGTTGCTTTGGTTTTATACTGTATGGCTATATTACTTTTTGCCTTTTGAGTCTTCTGTGCAATGTTCCCTGTCAGTAATACTACACCTGGTTTGTACTCCATTGAAAGCATTTCATTATACTGGACCAGAATGGAGTGAACAGTGTTCTTATTTTTTGTGACTCAAAAGATCATGTACAAAGACTCTTTATGCGTATAGAATGGCTCAGGAAACAAGGTGTGACATCTGTGCATGTTACATTGCCAGCTGCTTCATGTGCTTCCTTATCATATTTTTTTCATATTGGCATGTTTGGACCATCTGGTATTCAGATCAGAATAGATTTTATACTAGCTGTTAAAGCAAGGTAAATTGCTGCCTCTTTCAAAAGATGACGTCTTTTAAACCTTTTTTTGTTACCATTTGGTTTTCCAGAGGTGAGCTGGGGCACACTGCCCAGATAGAGGGAGAGCTTGGAAATCAGCCTGCTAACTGATTTGTAATTGCAGTGGAATAGTAAAGATGTTATGTGCCTGAGCCTGCTCTCTATGTGTCTGATTAATATGGATGAAATCTAAATCATTAACAAAATGGGCTTCATATTGTATTATATAAGTTATATATAATCAATATAATTCACTTAGTTAATATATATATCAATATATAAAATTAAAATGTGCATAAATTAGGTAATAGTTTGCTTACTGAACAAGTTAAGTGATACAGTTCTACATCAATGTGCAGTAATTGTAATGAATTTAAATGTGCAGAAATGTAATTAATCACATCATGATTTAAAAAAAAACATTAATGATTGACAAATATACATACCATTTTTACCAGGATTGTGATCAGGGGGTGCACACACACCTATAAAAACAAACATGCACATACTGAACAGCACTGTCCCAGTGCAGGGCTCTCAGAGGACTGCAGCAAGGCTAGTTTACAATGAGCTTGATGCAGCACCATTGCTTCACCAGGTTCTGAGTACATTCGCTATCCAAGGAACTACTAGTCTTTTCATCTCAAAGTGTGCCAGTTATAACGCCAATGCTTTGGATATGTTTTGGAGCATTAAGAAAATTCTGTTCAGCAGTGTGGAGCAGGGGTTAGGGTTCTGGACTCAGAACAGGAAGATTATGGTCCAAATCCCAGATGAGGAACTGCTGTTGTACCCTGGAGGAAGGTACAGTACTTCACCTACTTTCTTCTAGTTCTAATACCCGGCTCTATAAAGGGGTGCAAATGGTACAAAAGCACCAGTCAAATAAAAATTAATAAGCTATCGATGCTGAGGAGTCTCTTTCCTGATCTATTTTAGAATGTCTTAGTCAAGGTAAAATCCCAGGTATATGCTTAAACCTGGGATTTTAGAACAAGTAAGGTTAGGGTACACCAGATACTGTAGGGGATTTTTCTAAATAAAAGAGATTAGATTGACTTACATGTAATGGCATATCAGTTGAATAGTGCTTATCGTTACCATCATTTAACTGCTTATTCCTGGTGAGGTTTGGGGTGGTAATAGGCTGAGCAGAGTAGACCAGACTTCCCTTTCCCCAGCAACAGTCTCCGGCTCCTCCTGAGGGACCTCAGGTGTTCCCATGCCAGCCGAGAGATACTGTATAATCCCTCCAGCATGTCCTGTGTCTGCACTGGGGTCTCTTCCCCATGGGTCATGCCCTGTACAAGTCCAGCAGGTGCACTCTAGTGCTTAGCACTTTCCCCAAAATAATCCATTCGTGTCTTCTATTCAAAGAGAAAATTATTTTTTTATAGAAATCTCTGGTGATACTTCTGTTTGTATTTTGCTGAAACACAGAAAAAAAAACCATCTTTAATTCATGAGATACAACTCTTCCAAGTCCACCGTTTTTGACTGTTTTCATATCTAAACAGACCGATAATGAGCTGTTTCTGCTATCTTACTTTAAGGGTGAAGTACAGTACATTTACCAAGTGTATAATGACCTAGATAGCTGCTTCAAAATTCTGTCAAAATAGTCAGCATGGAGCTTCTTTTGAGGAAACACAAATAAAAAAATCAAAGCTACGGGCACTTGGCAAATATAAAGGAATTTGCAGCAGCACAGTTCCTTCTGTGTCAGTGGCAATTATAGTGTTGGAAAGTACACACCTGTATTATGCTTTGATATGTATTAAATGATTTAGGCCTAATTTGTGCTCCGGGTTTTGGGATGTGTCTGCATGTTGAGGTTTCAGACCTATGTGCTTTAAGGTTGCCAAATAAAATCAGAGAAAAAGTAGCATTTGTTTTCTTTTGAAACATTCTTGTTCTTGACATGAATTCTTTACATTTTTAGAATAGTCCTTGCAGTAAAACATCTCACAGAGGTATAAAAAAATTGGTATGCTAACCAAAGGAAATGGAATGAATAAGCTTGCAATAGAAACCCAGCAAGTTTAACATGCTGGTAATATCACACATTTTTAACAGAACGGAGGATCTCTGGGCATTTGTGCCAAGTGAAATACATCTCCCTTCTGGGTAGAGTTTGATTTCCAGTTTTCCACAGCACACCAGAACTTTAGAGTTAATTGATCATCAAGGTGAACAGTTAAACAGGTATCATAGAAAGAATTTGTTCATCATGTACCATGGACAGAAGGTTTCAGACTTTTTGTTCCCGTATCCATACAGTGCATGGAGTCTGCACTGAATGAATAATTATGTATATTTTCTGTAGCTTTGCATTAATTTTGTATGTATCAGTTCAAAACTTCAGATAACTGCTGCTGTGTCAAGAACTCTCCAGCTGATATGATAAAATTGAACTAGTAATGGCAAGAAATGACAGCTGGACAAATGTTGAATAGCTCTTTGATGTGAATGATATTTGTATGACTGGTCATAGTTCTGTCAGAAGATTAATGGTTTTTCTCCAGCAGGTTAGCCAAGCCTGTTTCAATGGGAGACCTGCCAGTCTCTTGAGGAGAAAGCACACAAGTTGTCAGGAACTGATAGATAAATTTAGGCCTCTGGCAAGGCAGCAAGAGTGGTGCTGAGACATTTCTCTGGAGAGCTTGTACTGTGACATCACAGTTCAATTTGCTTTGGAAACCACGAAGAACATTACAAAATGAGGAATTTTAAAACTTTTTTTACAAAGACCCAATGATACCAGTATTTAACTACAATATATCAAACAGGACTTACTGATGCTGTTTCAGGGAGATTACCATATCAAAGCTAAACACATTTTTAGGTGGTAAGGCAATATGTGGGTATTTATACAGTGCTATGGTGAAGGTGAATAAAATTAGTAGTATTTTCAGTAAATGTTTGAAGTTGACATGCTGTGAATGATAAATGGTCAGTTATTTACTGTATTACCTGCATTGGGAGTGCTTAAGAATGATAAATTATGATAATAGCTTTGTGACTTACAGAGCTCCCTTGATTAGACCATCACCATACTGGTCAACAATATACAGTGCCTTACAAAGGTATGTCTGTGGTGTCCCATTTCATGATATTACAAATGATGATTACATATTTTTTTCAAAACATATTTGCTATACAACATGCATATTCAAACTGGAGACTAACTGTATAGTATAAGTGGATAGGATAAATTATAGTAAATGTGGGCAAAAATTAAATGGAAAAAAGGTTAAATTTGTTGTTTGCATAAGTACAGTATGTAGACCTGTGAACTGAATATTTGGTAGAAATACATTTTACCAGGAATTCCAGCTACACGTTTTAAGTCTCTACCAACTTTACATACCAATTTAATGCAATGTTTGCCTGGCAGATATGCACAAAATCTCTCGGGTTGCTGAGGGGTCGCTTATGGAAATCTGTTTTCAAGTGTGTCCACAGATTTTCAGTATCATTCAAATTGTTGTCCTATCAAAAGGTGAGTTTTTGCCCCAGAATTAAGTATTTAGCCTGAAATAGATTTTCTTCTAGTGCTTGTCTGTTCTTTGCTCCATCCATTTTTCCTTCAATTTCAACAAGCTTTCTCATTCCTATAGCTTGCTTCTGCAATGCTTCACTGTAGGGACAGTGTTGAATGGATGATGTGCTGTTTTTTGCAAAACAAAACACTTAACATTTAAAGCAAAAAAATACAGTTTGATTTCTCCTTTTGTCACATTTCATCACTCAGGAGCTTTAAAGTAAACTCCATATTGGCTTTGAGATAGCATATTTTTAATAATGGCTTCCTTCTTTTTTGGATTAGTGTTGACATACTGTAGCTATTTATTTTCTTGTATGAAAAAATGTTCAGTCAACCTGTGGTGACTCCGACTAGTTTCTCTATTGTTAAGAGAAGAGAGTGAAACTATCAGCTTCAAAGATCACAGATTGTTTA
Source organism: Lepisosteus platostomus (assembly GCF_059453375.1). Lineage (NCBI taxonomy): Eukaryota > Metazoa > Chordata > Actinopteri > Semionotiformes > Lepisosteidae > Lepisosteus > Lepisosteus platostomus. The sequence goes on from NC_142621.1 coordinate 28,993,507, forward strand.
ATTTTTAATTTTTAATAATAATAATAATAATAATTGCTTACACTTATATAGCGCTTTTCTGGACACTCCACTCAAAGCGCTTTACAGGTAATGGGGACTCCCCTCCACCACCACCAATGTGCAGCATCCACCTGGATGATGCGACGGCAGCCATAGTGCGCCAGAACGCTCACCACACATCAGCTATCAGTGGGGAGGAGAGCAGAGTAATGTAGCCAATTCATAGAAGGGGATTATTAGGAGGCCATGATGGGGTAAAGGCCAGGGGGGAAATTTGGCCAGGACACCGGGGTTACACCCCTACTCTTTTCGAGAAGCGCCCTGGGATTTTTAATGACCACAGAGAGTCAGGACCTCGGTTTTACGTCTCATCCGAAGGACGGCGCCTGTTTACAGTATAGTGTCCCCGTCACTGTACTGGGGCATTAGGACCCACACAGACCGCAGGGTGAGCGCCCCCTGCTGGCCCCACTAACACCTCTTCCAGCAGCAACCTTAGTTTTTCCCAGGAGGTCTCCCATCCAGGTACGGACCAGGCTCACACCTGCTTAGCTTCAGTGGGTTGCCAGTTGTGAGTTGCAGGGTGATATGGCTGCTGGCCATTGTTTTATTAGTTTCAGAAGTGCTTTTCTGATAAATGATTTGAGCATTGTTGTTGTTTAAAAGCATTTTTTTGGCATGCTATTGAATCTTGAATGTATATTTTTAAATTAAGCATCATGTTTGAATTGAATTGATTTTGAATTTCAGATGATTTTATTCCTCTGGGCTACATGTGGTTGAACTGTAACTGCATTGTTGTAGGTATTTGCAGATGCAGAGCACATTCACTTCTGTGCTAAAGAAAAGTCCTGTATTTTCTGCTCATTAATGCAGAAAAGGGAAAGTCTGCCTTTTTTATGTCTAATGTATCAAGTGATTCTGTTAATTAAAATATTTTTTGTCTGCAGTTAATGGGTTGCATTTGAAGTTGTAATATCTGTTAATTATGCATTGTAGAGCCATGCACAAATGGCAATTCATTTATCTAATACATATCCTGGTAAAACTAATGGGAACAGTGCACAAAAAAAGCTATTTCTTTTGTGTCCCTTTTGTGTGTGTATTAACATTTTGCAAGCCTGCAGTTGGGTTTCCTTAAATACATGCTCATGATAAACATTTATTGGTCATACTGTATGTGACTGGCCTGTTACAAGAAAAGCTTCAGGAGAATCTTCATAATACTAATGGGTCTTGTTCTGCTGAGTGTTAGGAGATTCTAGTAATTATAGGCTACATACTGTATATGTAGAGCAAATATGTCTAAAAAAGTCAAAATTACCTTGAACTTTAGAATCATCTTATACGTCAAACCAGGGAACAAGCTATAATTAAATACCCACTCACTCTTCATGCTTGAACTCTGTTTTAAGACAGTGTATTAAAAAGAAAACAGGTGCACTGATTGTTTCAAAGGTGCTGGGTTGTTTCTGCCATGTCTTCTTTGAGATTGTGTATCCATTTAGGATGATTGTGCAGCTGTCTGTTTCAGCTACTGTGTTTTTTTTTCAGCAAAACAGAGGAGTAAATTTTCATGATCATCTCTTTTGTGACCTTGTCTCAATTCGTTTTTTACTGTGGCATGAATGGAATGGTAAAATGGTAAATTATTCTGTCTTAGCGATACACAGTCTTCAGAAGCAGAGTGGCTTTTCATTTGTCATGGTACTCTAAACTTTTTTTATAACTTTCTTCTAAAATATTGGTTATACTGAGAGCTTGAGTTTTTCTGAAACATAGGCTCACTGGAGAATTGGTGGCAGTCATGAAGTCAATCAGATATTCACCCTTGCTTCAGTGGCTCTGTCTCTGTCTTCTTATCCTAAGATGAAGCAAGTACTGTTGAAATTTGGACAGCTGCTGAGGTTTTAATGCAAACATCATAGAGAACAGCTCTCTTTCTGTTCACTGCTTGTATAAATACTGATGTAAAACTTTATAATGAAAGAAAGTGAGTTCCCTAGATTGAATACATCAAATGTTATTTAATGTTTGCATACACCCTTTAGAGGTTACATTTGTAGTTTGTTTATTACAAATTTAATAAAAGCAGTACAGATAAGGAACTCTTTGCCAATGCAAAACTAATCAAACTAACTTGTCTCCGTCACATAAAATTTTATTAATGATACTTTAATTCTAAACTATCTCAAATTGCAGAATCTGGTCTGTTCATATCTCAGATCTACAGTACTCTAGGCTAATCTAAATGTAGGCCTGTTTTTGTGTGGTGCTGGTCTGTTGAATCAGAGATTCTTGGCTTATGTCTTTACCTTGCAAAAATGAAAAGTGCAGTTTCTTTACATACTATGTTTTGGACAAACATGTAGATGCTAGTTGAAAAGCAGATACAAACACATAATGGTTTTCTGAATTTCCCAACTGGTAAAGGCCCTGCCTGTAGAAGCAAGGCATCTTTTAACAATCGTTGGCTGAAATAATTAAGCTACAATGCCACAAATAGGCCCACTGTCATTTTCAAGCAGTACACTGCATACAGTATACTGTACAGTCACCCCCCAAATTACTGGTACCCTTGATTAAGATAAGCAAAAAAGGCAATAATTTGCAGATGGCTGTATATAATAACTACTGTATAAATAAAACTTTTTTTCACAGTTAAGGCAGACCATTTTGCTCACAGTGTTATGAACTGTGCTTTTGTTTTTAATTTCTTTCAGCTAAAAAAATTGTTTGGTTCATTGCTTTGCGAGATATATGTAGGCATTTTAATAATAAAGGTACCAAGAGTGAGTGAGAAGTGTTGATTGGTAGGAAAAAGGTTTGATGTTTTATCTTTAAAAAATGTGACAACAGTATGTTCATATTGTATTGTGGATCGTTATGATTCTTTCTATTCTTATTTATGCTTTTTCATATGCTTTCATAGTATCATGTTCTAATGAAATTCGCTATAAGGGTACCTTTCTTTGTCAGGCATTGAATAACAAAGGTTTGCTTGAAATGATGTTGAAACCAACATCACTGCTTGATTATCCTGAAGACAGTGTCATAGCTCTTTTTCTTTCTAGTATTTATTGAGCAATGCAGGAACACTAGACCCATGGGTTTTGACATACTGGTAATTTCCATTGATTTGAGACCTGGCTTGCCTAGACACCTGATTTCAGAATTATCAAAACACTGTAAATCAAAACATTGGTCACCTGTTCTTACTGTAGCATATTTATTCTCCACTAATATCACAATTAATTGGCAGAGTTATTTTTTTAATTAAAGAAGATCTAATCTGAGACTGATAAAGGAGCCTGTCAGTAAGCTTTGTATATCAGCCTGTCAGTCAACCATGTCTAATTGCTTTCATTCATATTCTGCCCGTGTGCAGAGACCTACTGCAAGGTGCAGTATTCACAGAAGCCATTATTTCAGCTCATTTGTTTTACCTATAATTATATGAATAAACCCGAGTTTGATGAAGTGATACATGAAAGTATGAATAAAGCCTTTAGTGTTTTCTTCCTAATAAACAAAAAAATGAATTTGGTTAGGTTTGGTTAGAAATGATGTGCCCTACTGACTTAAAAACTGTCTAAATTCATGATGTGCGAGACAAAACAGAATCTACATGTTATAAAACCAGAATACAAGGGAAAGATATAAACATACACCCAACCAAACAATGGGTTCCACAGTTACGATACTAAGTGCTTTTTTCCCTGTATTGCTTTGTTGGGGACTCACACAGGTTAATTAAAAACCGAGGTTGAAAAGGTCTTTTAAGTCACTACAAGTATTTAAATAAAATGACAGATGCAGTAATACGTACCCCTGCTTGAAAGACCCGAAGAACCAGACCCATACCAAAGTGTCTTTATAGTGGCAGAAGGAAAATGTCCTCCCGAGCTGAAAGAGACCAGATAATTCTGAGTAAAGATAAATAATGCATACAATTAAAGATAGGTAAAATATTGTACGAATGTATGTTTGAAATTTTATTTATAGTGTAAGGAAATTGTAAATGGTCATTTTTATATACTGTATTTATTGTGAGACACACATTACTGAATGATTTACTCCTATGGGAGGAGCTTCAGAGATTAAAGAAGAAAGAAGTTGAACAGCAGCATGGAAGTGTTGTGATACCCCATTTGTGTTTGTGTTTTTGTTTTTTCCTGGCTCACTATTTGTATTCCACTAAAAGAAATACTTCTGAACTGAAGTGCCACTTTGTACTTCTCTTTGTTGCATTTTATTTTTTTGGCCTGTGGTACCATCACCAAAAAGGGTGGTATGAAAATATCTTTTTTCTCACCTGTCACTGAGAATGCTCTGTAGTGGCACAACATAGGTAAGGCACTTAAGGGAATATCAGGGGTCACAGTTGGCACAGCTCACCACCTGCAGCTTTGGAGCTGTCTGAGTGCCTGCCTCACTGGGTGGCAACAGTAACTGTTTGCCCTCTGATCCACTCATACACTCACAGCTATCATACCTTTGCTATTCAAAACCCAGCATTCAAGTACTCTGTACAGAAAACACAATGTACATACTGTCTTGTTATGAAAAGTTATCTTTGTAAGGCTCCTAAGCAAATAGTGTCAAAAGACCCACCATAGGACTGGAATGATTTCTAACAGGCATCCTGCTGCTTCAATAGGAACAAAAACATTGTCAACACCAAACAGTTCTGTCATAGCTCAGGGGGAAAGGGTAGAAAGGATGAATATACAGAACAAAGCAATACAATTAAACTCAAGCTGCTAATCTAAGATTTTCTTTTCAGTTTTTCCTGGAATCTTTGTGTGTTATGTTTCATTAAAAATGAAATTGCCTTAAAATCACTTCCCCTAAGAGTGATTTAATTTCAAGTGAAACATCCACATGTGCTTTAGGGTGCCACTTTTTCAGCTGTAGAAGATATTGAATGTGAGAATGAGTTTCATAAAATGCTTTCTCCTTCGTTCTTATTTTTAGATGGCATTGTGGGCCCTGATAAGAATTTTTCTAAAGCTTTTGTTAAATCAGAGAGAATACCACCATTTGTACGGTCTGCTTTGAATTGACATTGGTAAACATTACTGGAATATGTTTTTGGACTAGTGCAAAATTAAAGGAAAGGCACTTTGAGTCACAGGAATAACTGATAGAAGAAAATTAATACCTACTGTATAATATATTTGTGAAGCATTGAAATTGAAAAGACAGTAGAACAGTGTTTAAAATGATTTGTAATTGATGTCAATGTGTATTTCTGTGTACCTATAACCCAAAAAAGAATCCATAAAAGACCATAAAACAGGTTAAAAGTAAAGTCTAATTTTAAAATTAAACCCCAGTTGTGTTTAATCTGAATCATGAGATACTTTAGTTTTCCTCAGAATGCCAGATTGTAACATCTGCTTAATCATGAATATTTTTAAGGCTGGAAGTCAAGAAGCTGTTACCTACCAGCTAAATTTAGTTTTCTGTAGGCTTGTGCTCTTTTTTTGTTGCCACAAACAGTCATAGATTACACTTATCTCTAAAGCGTCACACAGATAAAGATAAAACTCTGAGCTGATAAAACATACACCATCTTGACATGTTTTGTGACACAGGACAAGAATTCCAGTAATTTTTTTGTTTAACTCCCTCTCGTCTCTTGGGGTCCAAAGAAGCAGGTCATCATTTGGATTGATTTCAGTATAAAAATTGTAGCTGGTCAATCAATAGTTTGTTGCTTTTGAAACAGAATGATTCAAAGTCTTAAATTGTCTTTCTGCTGATGATCACAGGTAATTTCAGGTCAATAGAGCTGAAAGAAAAGCCAGTAGTTTTCTGTTATGAACAGCTTTTTTTTGCATGCTTCTTACTTGGGACTTGTCTGTCAGATTTCCAATATAGTATTACTTCAAAACTGTGGCAATTGACATGAGCAGTTCAAATTGTAGATCATAATATTTTCTTATAATACTGTGTTCGGGGTAGAATTTAAAGACCTCTCACTGACCGGGTACAAATGCTTTGAAAGTGGACTTGCTTTTCCTGGTTTCAATCTGCTGGCTTCTCAGCAGTGCTAGGCCTTGTGTGGGGCCTGCAATATCCTTATTGAAAGGTATTTTTGTTAATAAGATATTCGTCACTTTCCTGGGTAAGTTAATCAATTTTCCTCTCAAATCTAATGTAAGAGTAAATGCCAAGTCTTTCTTGGTTCATGCGTATATCGAAGATTTATTATTGTGTTTGATTGAGCCTTATCATGTTAATCCTTTCCACTGTTAAGAACCTTTCATAACCCCTGACTAAATTTATCAGGACATAGATCCAAAGCAGATTTGTTGTTTGTTGCACTCGAGTATCAGGTCACACCAGCTTGGGTATTTAAGTCTGATTGATGGCATAACTGTAAGTACTTTAACTTTAAAAAAATATCATTATTGATATCAACTGACTTTTCTTAAAATGTATATCTAGGAATCTTTAATTTTTTAGTTTTTCAAATGGTTCTGTCACTTTTATAAATAGTACGTTTTGATCCTTTTTTCCACATTATATGCACATACTGTATACCTATATACTGTAAAAGTATACTATATACTGTATAAAAAAGAAACTTCAGTCTGTTTTTTTAATAAAGTAGACAGATTTCAGATATATTGATTAAATGTTTTTGAATAAATGATCATTCTTGACTCTGAAATACTTGCATAAGGACTAATTTGGGCAGAGCGGTGGCTCTGTGGTTAAGGATCTGCGCCTGTGGCTGGAAGATTGCCTGTTCAAATCCTGCAGCCGGCAGATGAATCGTACTCCGTTGGGCTCCTGAGCAAGGCCCTTAACCCCAACTGCTCCAGGGGCGCTGTACAATGGCCGAACCTGCACTCTGACCCCAAGCTTCTCTCCCTGTCTGTGTGTCTGTGTCTCATGGAGAGCAAGCTGGGGTATGCGAAAAGACAATTCCTGATGCAAGAAATTGTAAAGGGTTATTATTATTATTATTATTATTATTATTAATTTGCTTGATTAGATAGCATTCATTGGGATAATCAGCAGGCCACAATGGTTCCTCTTGAAGAGATCAAGGCCCTCTTGCCATTGTTTTTTTGGAAGGTTTGGTATTCCAGTCCTGTCCAGGTTGGATTTAATACCTCTTTTTAATACCTCTCTTTAAAGCAGTGACAACCAAAGAGATGAGAGAAGCTGTTAATAAACCAGCTGACTTAGCTCGTTAAAGAGCTGAAATTAAAAACATTCAGGCAGAATCACGACCAGGATTAGATAGCCCTGATCTCAGTCATTTGGGTGGATGGGCTGTCCATCAGTCATCCTGATGAACATCAACAAGCATAGTGCAGGTGTACATAGCATAAACATTTGAGCTAAATTGAACATTTGTGGGATGAACTGAGACATGCCTATCTGTGTTTCATTAGAATAGTGGGGCAGAATTCCAAGCAAGTGTTCTTCCAAGCCTTTCAATGGTGCTCATACACATTACTAGCCTCTGACTTTCACAAGAGACTCTCAGACTCAGTTGAACAGCCCTGTTGTTCTATGACAAAATAAATAAAATATCAGTGCACCACTAATAAATAATTTGCCCCCAAAAAAGCTTAATTATAAGCAATGTTTCATTTAATGGTCAGTATATTTACAAAATAGTTCAGGTGGGTAACTGCATCAGCATGCGTAGGCTGCAAAGGAACAAGTAATAGGTTTATTCCATGCTGAAAAAAAGAAGAAAGAGAACACAACGTTTCGGCCGTGGAGCCTTCTTCAGGTCAAGAGACCCAGCAAAATAAACATTACAATTGCTGCCTGGAGTTGCATGTGTTGTGTCGTTGATAAACTTCAATCTCCCGCTGGTCTTCATACACCCGCTTACCTGCCGGGCTGCCACAAGGTGAGAAGAAGGTTGTCCTGAAGAAGGCTCCACGACCGAAACGTTTTGTTCTCTTTCTTCTTTTTTTCAGCATGGAATAAACTTATTACTTGTTCCTATTTACAAAATATAACCATTGGGAAATTTTGTTTCTATTAAGAAAACAATACATTTGGTTAAAAATCATTCAGAGAAGCAACTGGAAACTCCAGATTAGATTTTTTAAGAATATCAAGCAATTTCTAAATCACTGTAGCATTTATAGTATATGAATGAGGACACTGACTCACATGTTTCATTATATTGAGTGCATGAGTTTTAAGCTATTGTATTTTTAGCTAGAAAAATTAAAACCATATTTGGAAACTTTTTTAATTAGCAGATGGGAATATTGCCTTTATAAAGTCACTATCTGAGCTCCTTGAAAGTGAATTTAAGACGTGGCAGAAAAAGCTGAAAAACAACAGTTAATAGATCAAATATAACTGGAAGCAAGCCTATTATAGTTGACTACAGTATGACAGCATTTAACTCTTGGGCACATTTTACTTGAAAGAGTGAGCATTAGGTTCTTGGTCTGTTAAGACCTCCGCCTTTGTTAATTTGAGAATAATTGCAGTCAGAATGGGTAATGTTAACAATACATCTGGGTAATGGATGAGCAGTGAAAAAATGGTTGAAGACCGATGGACCTTAGCCTTGAAATAACAAATCTGCCAGAAAAGTGCTTCCAATCCTAAGCAAGTACTCGAGCGGGTCTTTGCATAAAGAGTGGTGAGTGTCTCAGAAAGGTTGTCCAGGCAAATTTCTGGAAGGATTTCACTGGACGTCCTTCAACAATGGCTAGCTGAAATTCTCCGGTAAAGAAATTGCTAAAAACTAAGAAATCAAGATGGGCCTCTCCTACTCTTGAACATTAGCTCTGTGAAGATGTGAAGGTATATAGGCACTCTTCAGTGTAAAGTTTCTGTCTACATGTCCTAAATGTGGAAGAACAGTGAGATGATACAATAGTGTTCGTAACAAACCGAAAGCATTCCCACAGTTCATCAAACAGTATCAAATGGGAAGTTGTTAGAGAACAGATACATTTCTGGTAACAATTTGATGTGAGAAGTGAAGTGAAGCATTGTTCCTCCCACCAAACCTTTATGTTCACGTATATTTGCATATAACATGTATACGCAAAGGAACAGGTGCAAATTTCATTAGTGAAACATCACATGTGGTGCTGCCCTGTGACTCATTCTGACTCTGACAAAGAGTTTTTCGAGCTGAGTAACTTCATTGTGCAGTCTATGAGCTGAAAAATTTACAATGCCCAGGAAGGACAAAATTACCAATTTTAAATGCATCATTTACCTTTATGGCCACAGCTATGAGTTTAAGATGTAAAACACTTAAATAGTTTAACCCAGAGTTATTATAATGATTTGATATAGTGCTTAGGCTGCGATTGCCCGATTTGATTTGATTAAAAGGTACCGTAGCTTTGGTAAGATAATACATCCGTCTGTAAGTACCCTATATGCACTGACACTTGCCAGGTTGTCCACAGTTTCCTATCCCGTATAAAAGCTTGAGTAGTCATACCTTTATAGGACTGTTCATAAAAAAATATAAAAGTGTCCTTGCTAATGTTTACTTTTAGAATTACAAAAGTATTTTAAGCGTTTTGTTTTTTAAAAGTATCCCCTTTTATCTTTCATATTTCTTATTTCTTTCTTTAATGATGCACTTTTTATTTGGAAATAGTGTTTAATTCGTTTTCAAATTAACTCTGCTCCTGTTTAACTCCAGAATGCCAACATTTGCTGTGCGACATTTAACATCATGTTGCTTTGGGTGTTTTTGTTATGTAATCAGAAAAATCTGTTTCTCACATACGGTAAGTGCCCAAAGAGTAAATGAGAGCTGTGCTATTTTTTATAAGCAGAATGCAGACCAAAAGCCTTGCAGAAAGTGCTACCCTAAAGCTTTGACATTGAGACTATCATGCAAATACTTCACACCCTGACACACAGCCCCCAAACAGCACAGCTGTCAGCTCTTGCCCTTGACATGCTAAAACAGTGACAACCCTCGCTGGCCCCTGTCAGTGTGTACTATTGCTTTTGGGAATGGAAGTGACCGTGAGCTACCCTGCCACCTCCTCTTGGCCTCTCAGAAGGAGCCATGTCTATGGGACTCAAAGCTTAAAGCTTTCAATGCGTCAAACAGCTAGAAAGTGTAGAAGCCAATGCTGTGTGTTTTGGAAGCTAAAATTAAATGTGTATGAGTAAATAGTCAGTTTGGTTATTTTTAATACTGTTTTACAAACTAAAACAGAAACACTGTATGATGCATCAGTTTTATTTTTTTGTATTGATTTATATTGTGTAATATAACTGAATAACAAAGTGGTAGTTAATTAATCTCCCTTTATTCAAGAAAGAGTCAAGAAATGTTGTACTTTTCGTTGTTTTTAAATCTCTTGAGGAGTAAATATTTATCTGGGTACTAACAAAACTAGTTCTACTGTAGGTTCTGCCTTTGCATTGGCCTAGCTTAATGATGAGTTTCTTTTCCTATCATTTGGAGTTTTACTCAAGGCATCCCTGAGTGGAATAATTGCAGGAACCATTACAGTGCTCTTCAGCAGTCCAACTTGTGAAGCTGAGCTCTGCCATGGGTGCTGAACATTGATAACATCTACAGTATTTCACCCTGGCTTTTATGGTCATACAGTAGCTTCTGGTGTAATAATAATAATAATAATAATAACAATAATAATAATAATAATTGCTTACACTTATATAGTGCTTTTCTGGACACTCCACTCAAAGCACTTTATAGGTAATGGGGACTCCCCTCCACCACCACCAATGTGCAGCATCCACCTGGATGATGCGGTGGCAGCCATAGTGTGCCAGAACGCTCACCACACATCAGCTATCAGTGGGGAGGGGAGCAGAATAATGAAGCCAATTCATAGATGGGGATTATTAGGAGGCCATGATTGGTAAAGGCCAATGGGAATTTTGGCCAGGACACCAGGGTTACACCACTACTCTTTTCGAGAAACGCCCTGGGATTTTTCATGACCACAGAGAGTCAGGACCTCGGTTTTAAATCTCAACCGAAGGAAGGCGCCTGTTTACAGTAGAGTGTCCCCGTCACTATACTGGTGCATTAGGACCCACATGGAGCACAGGGTGAGCGCCCCCTGCCGGCCTCACTAACTTCTCTTCCAGCAGCAACCTGTTTTTCCCAGGAGGTCTCCCATCCAGGTACTGACCAGGCTCACAGCTGCTTAGCTTCAGTGGGTTGCCAGTTGTGAGTTGCAGAGTGATTGCAGAGCAATTTTTATTAATTATTATTATAGAAAACCCCAGACTGCTGCTAAGCATTACACTCTTAATGCCTACAGAGGCCACATAAGAGATGAGCTGCCTTCTAACTAAATACAATGCAACCTGCAGTTAAATCTCTCTCTCTGCACTCCGGATGCCACAAAATACTGTATGCCACAAAATAAATGGGAGCCTACTGTATATCCCTATCCATAAAAATACCTCCTACGCAGGCAAGTTGTTTCTAACTGAGGTATCATGCCAACTGAGAAAAGCATGCTCTCTCTAGCAAGGTTCAAATGCTTGGCTCCAGTCAGGTTTTGTTTGGATGATCATGAAGTAGGGGCTCTTGCCTGGCACAAGTTTCAAGTCATAACTCCTGCAGACTCCTCTCACTTCTCCTTCTTTCTCCTTCTTCTTCCCCCCCCCCTCTTGCACTCTTTAATGTGATCTTATATGGTATATGTATATGACTGTACTGCACCTTGACAGTCATTAATCCACAATTTACCTAGGTTTACTAAGGTAAACTTTACAATTGTTTCTGCTCAAGGGAGGGTCCCAGACCTCAGCAAACATAGGACGTCTTACTTCAAATGTTGAAAAGTGTCATGAACTTTATCTAAAATCTAAGAGACATTTATCAGTCGCCTAAAGCTGTAACAGTAGTAAAGTTACATTTAAGGTTAAGAGGTGAAACTAAAATTCAGACCTGGTCAGGGGGGCTACCAACTAGCTAAACATGAATGAGAATAAGGAAACTTAATTTATGAAAAGGGATCAGTGCCTGTAAATTGGATTAATGTAAGGAGGTACAGTACACAGAATCTGTGGGCCTAGTTTAATTTCTGAATGATTAAGCTTTTACATGGCAGAATGGTTTACTTCCTTTGCTTCTTATGCTATTTTTTTAAATGATCTATTTTATGTTCATTTTTCAAGTGAAATTAATCACAATAGTTTTAATTGACGCTGATTATGAACCATAATTAAATTAGTCTAGTGCACGTCAGTTTATATAATCAAATTAGGTCATGTCATTTCACATTCACTCAGAGAAATCAGTTGCAATATTTACATGCCCATAACAGATGTGTGTCCTACTGTTTAGGCTGTTGAGTCAAACATAAAAATAATTTCAATCTCTAAATAAAATATTTCTACATTATATTTATGTGCACAATGAAAACCAAATATTTCACTTTTATTTGTAGGTATCTGTAAATGTATTTAGTATAACTTGAAATATATGTCATTCATGCAGACTCTTAAAAAACTATTTAAATATTAAAATGATACATACAATGTAAGCAAATGACTGCAAAGGAACTACACATAAATGTATTTGCAAAACCCTTAATTTAATATGTAGAGCTGTTGCCTAGAACAAATGAAAAATAAACTACTTTTTCATTGTATTGATTTTTCTTGTTTGATTTTCATATAACTCAAAATTGCTTGCAACCCACAGTAAATGGGTTGGACGGGGCTTCAGAGTTAAAGTAAAAATATATTTTTTCTTTCATTCAAAGTGGTAATCAGTCTGTTGATCTTTCATTTCAGGTTTTATTGATCAAATACAAAAACAGTACAGATATCAACCTTAACATTACAAAAAGTATGAGTACGATTCATTTTTCATTTAAATTGCTGTTTTAATTTGCGTTTACTTATTATTTGTGATGCAAAAAGCCTTGAATAATCTGTAGTGACCAGTTGTGTATTATATTAGTGAAAGATTAAGGCCTTGATATTGTTCTGTTGATAACAGAATGGAGTGCAGGTCTCAAAGGTTGGTTATCACAGCACAGTTATACCAGAAAATGAACCTAAAGTTTGGTGCTCCTTGTTAAAATCAATTTGCATATTAGTTTGTTGAAGTAATGTGTTCATTATAGATTATATTTCTACCAATTGCCATAGTATCAAATGAGATCCAAAAACTGGGAGTCAGTCTAATGTTGTTGCTGAATGAATAGTTATATTGCAACACTTCTTTTCTGTACACAGCAACTGAGCCATGGAGTTATTGCCATTATAGGATTATAAATGGATAATCTGAGTGCCTTTCATGCTGATCTGTTTTGACCATTTCTTACAATGTGTAACTTATCCCATTTTTGTCACTTGACTTTATAGTCAAGAGTTAGTCTTCTGAAATGGTTTGAGCTCTAACATTTTTTTTTACTTAAATCATAAACTTGTACTATATCATACTCAAACAGATTCTTTGAATAGTCAAATATATTTGTGATTTTAAAGTGATTTTAAGTAATGATTTAAGTATAAGTATGATTTAGGTAATTTTTAAAGAAATGCCAAAAAATGAAATAGTGCAGCTGATGTGCCTCAAAGACGATGATAATAAGTAGCAGTTAGCTTGACTTAGCATGACATGAGCAACTGTTTTAATTGGTACTTGTGTAAAACATGAGATGAGAGTATTTATGGCATTGTCTTTATTAACGGTAATCATCTGAAAATGTAAATGTAAAGATCAGCTTGCCCTATGCCTTCCCTTCCTTTCCTCTTAAATGAAGTTCAGAGGTTAAATAAAACCAGACTTTCTGAATGTTTTCCAGGTTTTGTAAATTAGTGATGTGACTTCCTCCTGCTTGCTTCATGGCATATGGGTTCATATGAATTAACATGATGTTAAATATGATAGGACAACTGTCAACATGCTTTTCCAAAGCAATTTGGTTTAAGTCCACACTGATTAAAATCATGAAAGTAGTCTGTAAGCCACAAAGGTTTTCTTGGAATATACAGTCTGTTGCCCTAGCTTGTGTGGGAATATTGAAACTACTTCATATTAATACTGTAGGTCTAGTCTAGAGTTGGGTTTTGGGACCTGCACCCCTGATTGGAGGGACAGGGGTTCAAATCCCATTTGGGGTCACTGTTGCTCTGTTCTTGGGCAAAGTACCAAGGCTGCTCCTGCTAACCCATCTATAGGATATAAATTGATACCAGTGCTTGTATAGACAGATAGGTCACTTTAGCTTCACGTTGCTTTGTATAAAAGTGTCAGTCAAACAAGTTTATGATAATTTTTTCTCGTCCCTGAAAGAATCATTGTCACGCAGTTCAATTAATATTTAAGTGGGTTTGCGCATACTGCTGCGAGATGCCAGGTAAAGTGAAGTGGCACTTTTTCATTTAAACTTAGCTTTCAAACATATTTTATATATAAAAAACACTTTACACAGCATTACTTATCAAGGTCTTAAAAATCATTGTTATAATTTGAAAATTAAAGCCACATGTGGACAAAAATTATTCAAGCGGAACCTGACAATCTTTTTTGAGATTTGTTACACATATAGTGGAGAAAAGATTTGGTTCATAGTAAATACTTTCGCAGCGCATTCCTGGCTTAATTGTGTTTTCACTGATACCTTGGTCAAGATTTAAAATTACCATGTGGAAGCATTGTGTGCCATTGAAGGCCATGCTGATGTTCAGTTCTTTTAGCACACTGGAGATGCTCCAGTTGCTTCTTACCCAGGGCATATGGATACACTGAGAGTAATGTTCTCATTATGGACAGCATAACATAGTTACTTTAGTTTGACTTAGAGACAGAAAACTCTACCTCTGTGTTTCCCTGAAAGGTTGGAAGAATTTTATTTTTTAGATCTAGAAAAACATGAAGGAGAAAGAATGTTCACTTTAGATTTCAGTGAATAATCTTCATGGTTTAGCAAACAAAAGTCTCTTTATGCTCAAATCTTTCTGAACCATATCAAAATATGCAATAGGAAGAAATCGCAGCAAGTCCTACAGCGCTAAATGTAGTGATAAGGACAAAAGTGGTCAAATAAGAGTAGAAAACAAGCAAAAATGCCTGACACCTTTGTGTCCATAGCCAGTGCCTGGGTCATGGCTGCTAAGAAATCTTACTGATTCTTCTTTTGGAAGCCAAAAGTATTTTTCTTGATTAGTACATTTATTACATAGAGGGTAATTGCCAAGGTATTTTTGGATATGTCTTTACTCTATTTTGGACAGAAGACACAGAAGTGCCTTCTTGCTGACCATTAATTGCATTGAATATGGTATGTTACTTTCAACCATTTTAACAAGATTTAAGCTCTCTTATTGAATGGATGGTAAAACGTCCTAGTGCTCTTATTTTCCAGTGATCACAATCTTCAAGTATACAGTACAAACTTAATTTTCCTTCTCTCCACTAATAAGAACATTATCTTAAAAACTCAAACTCCATATTGTTTCATGAATAAACATTCATAGATAAGCTTTTAAACATCAGTTTAATACTGAGATCCTTTAGAATGTCAAAAAAGCATCTACTGTATAGCTATTCAGAAGTAATGAGGTTAAGGTAAGTGTTAGGATTAGATCTTTATATCTAGAGTTTATTCACATTGTACAGAATTTCAGTTTACTGTAAATTTAATATTACTGGAATGTCTATTAAACCCTAGATTCTACAACCAAACACCTTTCAATATATGAGAATATGCTGAGATAACCTCCAAACATTTTTATATAGCAAATCCAGTTCAGTGTTTGATTTCTATTTAGAGATTCTATTTGAGGAAAGCATGCAGCTTCATCAGAATTGTGTGCATAAAGTATTCTAATGTTATTTTTTGACAAAGAACTTACATTGATTAGTACTATGTTTGATCAAATACTGTATGAGTTAGTCCCAACACAAAAATTCCTTTGCAAAAAATCCCAACAAAGGAGTTTTATAATAAAACACCCTCACTGGCCTGGGAATACTTAGCAAATCCAAGTGGCATCTTTAATTTTCTGTAAACAATTTGGTAGTGGTCATATAGCAAGTAGCTCAAAAGACTTTTTGTATTACGGAATCTACAAACACAAGATGTAAAGACAGTAAAGCCAGTACACTTGGATTGAGTTTTTAGATCTCACTGCGATACATCCAACTGTCTCTACTAGGTCGCTAAAATGTGTGGCTCTATATACTCAGAAGTTGACCTAAATTTTTTAGAAGTAAGGCAGCTTTTAAGTCTTCCACTAGTAAGCCTTTGCTCTCCACAAAAGAGACAGCCTTTGGCCCCCAACAAAAATGCATCCAAAAAAACCTCCAGGCACATTTAAAAAAAGATATATGTTATCTTTTCAGTAAATGAACTGCTTTGCTACAGTTCTCAACCACCACTAGTGTGTTGATGAACTGTAAAGCTCTCTTGCCTTACCGTTTTTTTTTCTTTCTGCCCCAGTACTTCTGTTTTATCTGTAGATAAATCTTAAGTTGTGTGAACAACTCTACACCTTACCTATTTCATGTCTATCAGTGCTGGGAGTGGGGACCATTAATACAGTAATTGTGACACCAGCACAAAACAGTCCAATGCCTCATTGAAAGGGAAATGGATGATCGTGCATATTTTTAAGACATACTTTTTAAGATGTTGTTGTGGATGCTTCTATGGTATATTGTACTGCAGATGCATACATTGAGCCTTGACGAAAATAATTATAAATAATGACATAATCAACGAAATGGGATCTTAACTTTAGGGCACTGGTTCACTGCTGGTTTTCCATCCCATCTTAATTAGATAATTGAAGCCTTATTTGATCTGAGGAGTTGCTTCAATTTGCGTTTTGTTTCTAGTCACAAGTTTGGGATTTCATTTTACTTAGAAAACACAATGGTTAAAGCTCTATTGTGTAACTGGTGACTTGGCTAGAACAAAAAACAACAGATTAATAAGTATATTTAAATTATTTTAAAATGTAGTTTACCAATTCATTCTATTTGTTTCTACATTGCTGCCAGAAAAGATGTGGAATTGATATACATTTCTGGCACTCTCGGCGTGAAGTAAAACTGAAATGGGCTTGTTCACAATGATGAGCTTTTCTTCACTTGCTTTAAAATAATTCACCACTCCTCCATGCTTACAGACAACTAGTCCTATGGTTGTCTATGCTTGTTAATGCATGTATTCCATTGAGGGGGCTCTTTAATATTGTAAAATTCTTTGATAGCACTGTGGTTCTGAGTTATCTTTCTATGAGATTTTGTAAAATACAAAAGCTTTAATATGGGTGGATGGCATGCAGTTGTGACTTATGACAATGTAGTAGAATAGTAAAGGAATACTTTTTGGAAGGTACTAGGTATTAAAGAATGATTCTAGTTTTTATACGAGGATGAGGAGTATATGTCTAGAAGCTGTACTACACCTACTACGTTTTATATTTCTACAGTAGTTTACCATAGAATTTTTTAAGGTTATAATGATATTTTTACTTTACACAACTTTAAAATGGCAATACACAGACAACCAGATTCACACACTACAAACGTTATATCATTATACAAAGACCAGGCAGATATGAACAGCTATTCTGTTTTTGCAACCATGCACAGCAGTGGAAGCCTGAATTCCTATTGTCATTGCAACCCAAAATAAGGAATAGAATCAGGACATCTGCCATGTCTTATCTAATGACTGAACACAGACCACCTTGACCAATCCCCTTGAACAGTTTTTCTGTTAAACTACTTCCAGGTACTCCTTACAATATGTCTGTTGTAGAAATGGACCATAATCTCAGAGATTATGTTTGCTGATCAAATCTGTCTAGTTTGTTTGAGTGGGATTCGCACTGCAACTCTGTCTGTTACTTTACATGCAGTATTT
The DNA here is from genome assembly GCF_059453375.1 of Lepisosteus platostomus. NCBI lineage: Eukaryota > Metazoa > Chordata > Actinopteri > Semionotiformes > Lepisosteidae > Lepisosteus > Lepisosteus platostomus. Next base: position 29,011,359 of record NC_142621.1, read on the forward strand.
GCTAACACTTTTCATAATTTATGTGTAAAAAGCAAACTTAAATATCGGTTTACTTATGTCTTGAATGTACATGTCTCTAAATGTATCTGTCTATACACAAATAAAGTTTAAAAGAATAAAAAGATGAGATATTAGAATGAATGAAAATATTTCCCTTACATGTATGCATTTATTTTAAAGATAGTAATATACTGTACAAAATTAAATGTATACAATTTTCAGGTACTAATCCCAGATACTATTGTATGTGCTTAGCAGCATATCTGAATAGCTTAAAATAAAATTCCATCCTTTTATTTTCTCATTGCTTTACCAAGCTGAACAGTCCCAGTGTGAAAAAGTAGGCCATGTCCTTAGGGCTTTATCTCACTGATAGGAATTGTCTACACACAGGAGGAGATTTTTTCTGCTGAGAACCTAGAATCTTTTTTTAGAACCACTTGCATGAGTGTGACAGGTATTAAATGTGTCTTACTTTAACGCTACATCAGTATTACTGGGGATGATAGTAACTGCATTTAAATGTAAATGCAAACACTTGTAAATCTTGCCAATGCGTGTGCAGAGACTAATGTGTCCACATCAGCTCCCTAAAAATACAAAAACAATTTTCATGGATCTGGAGATGCTTTGAATAATCTATAAAATACATTTACCCAATGTTACTATTCAAAGATCTCCACGTTCAATTCATGACACAGGTGTTAGTAGTACAGTAGTTGCAACTGCATTTCTTCCTAGAAATCTGTGATTTCTCAGAACATTCAAAGTCTTCTGAATTTTGATTTCAGATCACTGGAACATTAACCACTTACATTTGCTCAATGTAATTGACCGAATGTTCTTACACATTTTTCTGAGGCATTTGCAATTAATCAAAAATTTCTCTGAAATCCAAAGACATCACAACTGCTTGTTGCACAGTAGACATTTGTTTTATGCCCTCCATCCCCCACAATGCTAATCACTACTTTGTGTAATAAATATTAGGATATAATTATCTTACCAAATTAGGGAAGATCGCATTTAAAGGGTTTATTTATACTGTACAGTATCTCTCAGTATAACATGAAATGCCTTTGCTTACCTTTCAAAATATATAATACAAATGTGTAGATTTTGTTGAATCTTAAGGCATAATTCTAATATTGATACAGTATGCAAGAGGCTTTCTGGAGGAGAGATACTGTACAATTGCTCCTCCTCAAAGGACAGAACATATAATAGAATTTGACCTTTAGATATAACCAATATAATTATACAGTCATTAAAAGTAATATCCATTCCCATTAAAAAAACAAGTAACAGGAGTGGTGTACTGAACAGCACACTGAATTAGATGGACTGCAATAAAGAGTGATTTTCTGTTTATCCTTAGCTACTGCAGAGTGGACTTCCACTTGATGAAGTTTGTTGAAGATGATCAAGTTGTGTGTCACCTCTGAAATGATATGCACAAGGTTGCATCTATACTGGATATTGCTTAACAGTGCTATTCAGCATGCAGAGTTTGGAAAACAATAGAAATTGCCTAATTTTGGAATCATGACTAGGAGGTAGAGGCACTTAATATAATGTTGACAAGTGTATCTGAGTCCTTTAAATTGCAGGGTGAGATTATGTCTGTAAATCAGTAATCTAGGTAGTGCATTGTTTTATGTTAGTCAACACTCCTGTTGTCAAAACAATAACTTACATACTACTACTAACCCAATAGAAATAAAACAATGACAAATATTAAACTTGAAATAATGCTTCAAAAACATACCTCAGAAGTTTGAAAAACATACATCTGACACACGTTTCTCCTGAATTTTCCACAAAAAAAAACTGATACAAAACATCTCCTTGAGACTACACTCCTTGAGCATATGAAGTATTTTCCAATCTGTGAGAATTAACATTGATACAGACAAACACATTAAATACCATTTTCTCTTTGCATCTGTAAAATCTCTTTTTAATTTTTAAGTGTATGTTTCATACATTTTATTTCTCATAATTGCTTTCCTAAAGGCAATTTAGGTACAGTTGTTTAAGCAATATTAATACAATTAGTCTGCTTAATGCACCACTGGTCCTGTGTGGTGAAGAGGGCTGAATACTGATGATGGCACATTGAGTCTGGGTGCCCAGAAATATCAAGCATTTTCCAAAGTGGAAAATGTGGCTTCATGTTCAAGTTTGTGCTGTCTCTTCAGCCTGCCAGAAGCCTTGCTTGCTGTGGCAAATGAAGTGTCACAGTTAATGAGAGTCTTGGTAGATGCTGAAAGATTTGAGAGCCATTGACAAACCCCCTTTTAAACATCATTTATTTTTATTCTCTGTTTTCCCTTGGAGGATGGTGACTCATTTTAATTTCTATGTTTAGATGCCATTTTTGTGATGAGACAGTTACAGGAGAAGACACTAGAGAAAGGGAAAAAGCTGTATGTGGCCTTTCTGGACTTGGAGAAGGCATATGACCGTGTGCCCAGAGAGGTGGTGTATTGGTGCTTGAGGAAGAAAGGAGTACCAGAAAGCATGGTGAAGTTAGTTCAAGCAACCTATAGAGATACAACTACAAAGATGATAACACAACAGGGAGAGACAAAAGAGTTTGAAATCACAGTTGGAGTACACCAAGGATCAGCACTAAGTCCTTTCCTTTTCATAAACATTATTGACACACTGACAGAGGAGGTAAGAACAGAAGTGCCTTGGGAACTCATCTTTGCTGATGATGTGGCACTGATGGCAGACTCAGAAGTAGAACTACAGGAGAAAGTGTTCAAATGGCAGAGGAGTCTGGAAAAAAGGTGGACTGAAAATGAATGCAGAAAAATCTGAAATAATGGTAATGGAGAGAAGAGGAGATACTATGACCAATGTTGAGGAGACAAATGGAGGAAAACTGAAACAAGTTGATGACTTTAAATACCTTGGATCAAAACTGGTAAAGGGAGGAGAAACACTGGAGGCAGTAAAACAAAGAGTGAAAGCTGGATGGAACAAGTGGAGAGAAATAACTGGAATAATCTGTGACAGGAAAATTCCCAGAAAGTTAAAGTGCAAAATGTACAAGACTGTGATTAGACCTGTATTACTATATGGAGCTGAATGCTTGGCAGTTGGAAAGAGGGAAGAGAACTTGATGAGAAGAACTGAAATGAGGATGTTGAGATGGATTCTGCAGATTTCAATGAAGGATAAGATCAGAAATGAAGAAATCCGTAGACGATGTAGGGTGGTGGATGTGGTTGAGAAGATGCGAGAAGCGAGGTTACGGTGGTATGGACATATCATGAGGAGGGACGTTGAGGAAGTAACAAAGAGGGTAATGGAATTTGAGGTGGAAGGTAACAGAGGAAGAGGCAGGCCTAGAAAGAGATGGATAGATTGTGTGAGAAAAGATATGGAGGTATGTGAAGTGAGTGAGGAAGATGTGCTCGACAGAGACAAATGGAGAAGAGCAACCAAAGCAGCTGACCCCAGGACAGTCTGGGACTAAGGCTGTGAAAAAGAAGAAGAAGAAGTTTAGAAGAGAATTTAAAAGAGATACGAATGATTAAGGAGCACCTGTTCAGTTGTAACTTCCACCCATTAGGACAGTAAAGAAGATTGATAGCATAAAATATTTTACATTTGAAAATATTTAATTACTTTTATTTTCTATAAATACATTGTCCTAATTGATCAGCTGTGGTGTGGACAACAGAAGAAACTAAAATAATTTATTTTACATTATTTCAATTTAGCAGCAACATCAACCACCCATTATTCTTAATAGTAGGACCATTGAGCAACCCTAGCAGTTTATAGTTTCTGTATAACTTTTGATTTAATCAAGCTGTCAATTGTGCGTAGTTTGTACTTAGTGTCAGAATGAAAAAAAGTTGCTATAGGGCCACAGGTGTCAAGGAACATGTTGACTTTGTATGGAGTGGCCTGTATCTATGTAAGGGTGGTACATTTGTCATTCCTTATTCTTCCCATTGATCAGAGGACCTCCTTGTGCACTGTATTGCCAAACTGTATTCAAGTGATGTGGGATTGCAAGACTCTTCTAACTGGGCCTCTCAGGGAGTCCAGAGCAGAGTCCAAAAAGATAGCGCTTTGCTGCACCTGGTCATCAGCATACAGCTATTTCATCAATGAGCCCTGAGCCATTAGCTCTGCCCTCATCCAAGACTTCAAAGGGACACTTCACAAGCCTCAGTTAAGGGTACTCAAGAGTGTATTAGAGGGAAGATTTGAGTGTGATACATATTATACCATATTGCATATTGTACTGTAGCATGGATCTAGCAGAGGTCAGACACCAGGGACAGCAGAGGAAGACCCCATCATTGTTCCTCCCTACCTGAATCTGGAATTGGAGAAAAACAAGATTGCTGGGTGGACAAGGGACCACATTGTTCAGGATAGCTGGGAATAAGAGGAATAAGAAACCCTGAAGGACTACATCCAAGGTTTCATCTCTTCATTTGGAGAGGTGGAAGGAGGTGCACCAAGTCACTGACAGGAGTTTGGAGTTTTCCTTTAGGACATGAGTTTTTGGTAATTGGGGTCCATGGGGTCCTTTTACCTTTCTGTGACTAAGTGCCTCTTGTAGGTACAGTAAGTTGTGTTACTTGTTCTGTGCATTGGGTAGGCAGTTACAGAAATATTTGAGTCATGGTTCCTGTGTGATGGGTAGACTTATGTATTGTAATAAAACATGTTATTATGTACAGTAGGATAACTATCTTGTCTGATCTGGGGCGCATTGGTGGTGCTGGGAGATACAAGCAACCTGTTATGAGGGTCCTACTACCCTTAGAATTGCTAGATGGCATAGTTAGCTACAAAGAAAAAACAGATCTGACATTTAGGGGTCACCATCCATGACATTATCTTTAATGAACTACTTTAATCCACTGATTATTATTGGCAAAGGCTCAGATTTTATTTATTAACTGAATTGCAGGGTCTTCAAGAAGCTGGTCCTGCAGGCCACACCACTGAATAATGGAGAATGATTTCAAACTATTGCTTCATCAGTGCTCTGTAGATCTGATTGCACATTTATGATGCTTCATTAAAACAAAGATCAAATTTGAATAAAATTCCACCTACCGGCCAACTGCAAATCACATAAGATATGTTTGGTGGCTTTTCTTTTGAGTCATATATATCTGACAAACTTAAAGCCACTATCAAGCAATGAGCTTGGAATCCACTATTGCATTGTGTCTTGATATTTTATATAATTGGGACCAAATCTCTAAAGAATCCAAGTATTGGATCATGATTCAAAGGTGCTTTGCATCAAGGAATAAAAATGAAATTCTTGTTATTGGATTTTACATGATCTGTCTATTCTTCTTGTAAGGGCTGTCCTTTGGCAGAGCCCAAAGTGAAAAACAGGCATAATTAGAGTACCTTATTGTATTGAATCCCTGTCATCTTTATTAATAGGTGTAATAGACCTCACACTAAACCGTCAGTAATAATAGGATAATCACCTGTGGCCATTCCAGCCTGCTCCTTTAGATGACTTTGACCTTATTTATTTGTACTGAACTTCAAGAAGATCTATTTGCTCATTAATGGAGCCTGCTGTAAAGAACACAAGAACTGTAATGGCTTTCAAGGGCAGAGATTAGTTTAATTTATTTCAGGCTTAATAGACAGCTTTACTTTGTTCTGTCGTGAAGTGACGACCCCCTGGGAAGATGGCACGTATTTCATGAAAATTGTGTTGCTTCCTTCTACTGTATATTCTGAATTGTGAATATTTTTACACTCCACCTTAGAAAAAACAACACAGTCTGAGGGAAAGATGGATTGTTTCATTGAGTGTTCTAGCTGTATTTGCAATTCCTACAGGTTAATCCATTAACACACAGTCACGGTACTGTCCTGTTTTTTTGTTTCAGTTTTACTTAAGTAGGAACCATGCAGAAAAGTCTACACAAATGTTGACAGCTGTACCTTCATGATAATAGGCTCAATGGCAGAAAGCCAGAGCAAATCATATCCTCTTGTGCAACAATCTGCTGTCCTGCATGGGCCACATCTTTGACAATTCTTTGCTGCTGTACGTCCTAGGGAAGGCTTACACAGTGCTAGTTTGGTGCTCCTGTCGGCACCCAGCATATTTTAAGTATTTAAAAGGCCAGTGGGCTCCAGATCCATAAATAATTATGGAACTGTATGGACAATGTAAGATGCAGTTCTCTAACTATAGAGAATGCCAAAGCAGAATAGATTATTTCAGTAAAAGTTATAGGAACAAATTTGGTATTTTAAATGCCTATGCACTACAGTATATATTTATTTAAAAAGCAACAGCTTTTAGATAAACGACAAATCAAAGGTGATTTCATTGATCACATGCTTTATTGGTCCTTTCTTGAAGGAGAAAGACAGGTGTCATTATAAAACAGGATTTTATTTTCACTTTAGGTTGAGGTAAGGGGTTGAAAATGAATGTGTACTCTTCAGGTCATTGTTCCATTGATTCACTTATTTCCTCGGAATTTCACTAGTTAGAATGTAAAATTGCTTAAACTAAATTTAAATGTTTTATAATTTTAACTTTAGGTTTCTTGTGGTTTAATAATTTCCTTTATGAAGGCATTGAACCATAATTTGCTTAATGTATTGATTGTTTGGTTTTAGGGCACAGAGTATGAAAAGTTTGTGTCTTCTAACAAAGGTGCTTCAAGCCTAATGGTTTTCAAGCTTAGGCAAAAGCCTTTACAATCAATATCTACAGACATTTACAATAATGTAACGCATATGGCCGACAGGTACTGTACTGTGTAAGAGCCGGCTTACCAGAGCGATGACGTCGCTGCCCTTCCCTGTAATAGCAGGATTACAGCCCCTGGGCTGTAGAGAGATTTCTCTTTAGCTCACCGGGCTGGGTCCCTGTTGAGTGACGCGGGAGTCCCGGGTTCAAGCCCCCGACGATGCGGGGCCTACCTAATGTGGCAAGGGCGCCTGCCTGAACCCCCGTTGCTTTACAATAATAACACATCATAGGACATTTACTTAAAACATACAACACATGAGACATTATTGAGAGCTCACTCTCCATTCTTTAGGCTGTGAAAGGAGATCACATCTGGGTTTCCAGCTCTATCAAGTTCCCACCACTCTCTCCCAGTAAAATTGGGAGCTGTTCTGATTCTGGGAGGTGTGGGAATTCTGGGATTAGATTTGTTATTTTAGGGGAAAATGTAGATTAGATCTAATTCCAGAGTATTTCTCACAGTGCAACAGAAGTTACATCTCTGTTTCTCCCCACTAGCAGTTGGAGCAAAGCCTGTCATCCCTGGGCAGCCAGGTCTGCCTGTGTCGCCCAGTTTCTGTCCCTGATTGTGGTCACTGAGCCTGTACCTTGTCAGGATCTGTTTCGCTTTGGTGTTTCTTACTTTAGTCAGATATTCAACTAGTGTGTATTGTCTGTTTCAGGGTATTGTAGCATTCTAGCAAATGTTGTGTTTGTGTGTGTCCCTGTGGGTAAGTTTGTATTGTTTGGCTTGTGCCGTAATATGGTAAAATCTTTTCAACCTTTAAATTGGATGTGCCGTGCTGCAAGGGTGATATCGCAACTTACATGTTTCTCCCTTAACAACAAATATACATTTTATACTGTAGTTTGTTTGCTGTGAGAAAACAGTACTCTGACAATCTGACAATCTTTTTCAATGGGCTTTCATTCAGAGTACTATCATTCTGTGATCAAAACTTCAAGATGCATTGAATGGATGTGATATATCTGCATTAAGAATGTGTCCATGCTGTGAGCTGTCCTTTGTGACTTACTGTATGTCTAAAATGTAGTTTTTTTAATTGCCTATATTTAAAATTTGAAACAGCCTAACTTAAACTGCAACATATAGAGTTTCAGTAATGCATTAATTTAATCATGGGTCTATAGGTGTACTACTGCTGGTACTGTACATAAATTCTCGTTGTCCTACAATATTAATATTTTCACCCATGTCCTGGCTTTTCTTCACTGGCATCACTCTGTACAGTTTAGAGCCCTTTTTAATATTTTGTTCTCATCATACAGCTCTTTATTAATTATCAATTGAATTCAAATATGCATAGATTTATTAAGAGAAATATGCAAAAATGGGAGTTTTAGCCTTTTGCAGATCTACAGCTGTAGAGCTGAACTGTAGTTCAAAGAAAATGTTACAGGAAATTCAGGAAAGCCTGTTTAAACTGAATTTTATCACTGGCTTTCTTATCATAATCACACTACTTATAGTACTTTACTATAGTCTTGTTTATCATATTTAATGATGCCTGTTGTTTCTGCAGGCATCCTTTTTAAAACTATACAGGTAACTCCTCTTTAAAGGTTTCTTTTATTTTTTTGGTTATGAAATAATTTTCTTTTAATATGGGGAGAGCAAAAACTGAAGAGCAGGAGAAAGTAATGCAATGCAAATAATTACTCTTTTCAGCCTGTCAAAGGCACGGGCTTTGTAGTATTAAAATGGTAAATACTACACAGCCATCTGTTTGAAGTACTAGTAACTGATGATAGTAAAGTAAAAGCCTAATTTGACAATAAAATACCAGTCCCCAAACAAATGTTCATGCAATCATAAATCCAATAAAAGGAATTTGTGACTGTGCTAACAGTAAGTTCTCTGTGTTAACAGTAAAACAGCATTTTTAAAAACACGCATTACTTCACATGCAATGCCCTGTAATATGTATAATATCTGAAGTTTGTACGTCTTTGCAGATCCATACTGCATTTCCTTCCATTAGTTTATAGATTTTTGGCAGATTTTTGGCTTTCAGCTCAGCCCTTATCAAACCTATCAAAGTGTAACACCGACTGGTTTGGTTGATTGGAAAACCATCATAAACTGAGTAGCAGAACAAACTGTTTTAGACTTTGTACATGTTGCAGGAAGAAAGTCCTGTACATGAATTAACAAAGCAATACTGCAGACATAGTTTAGTTCTTTACATTTAGGATCACCTTTAGTTTCAGTCCGCTGTGAGATAATAATGTTGGAACACAGCGGCTTGGCTGCACTCTTGGCTCTATACAAATGAAATGTGCCCACCTGCAGCTGAGAATGAATTGGGCATCTCATTTTTCCTTGGCACAAGACTACAGGCTCTCTCTCGCCACTTATACAACCTTCATCTACTGCTGGATGTTTTCGACAAAACCGATGGGGTGTATTTACTTTAAATTTAAAAGCAGCTTTAAATTAAATCGTACTACATAGTTTTAGGTATACAGATTGGTTAAACTTTGTGTCATTTTCATTAATTGATCATTCCTGATCATTGATTGATCAGGACAGACTACGATACACTGAAGTGACTGTGATTCTTGCATAAACCTTGAATCAGCTCATTAGGGTGGTAGCTAGTGTGGGCAGGTGATGGAGATCTTCACCCAATAACAGTCAAGCCTGTTCAAAATTAAGAAAGAAAGCATATACCCCATTTACCAGGAGAACAATGCTTTTGTGCAACTTCTAACCTGGCACAATGTTGACGTTCTGACATAAAATAACTCCTGTTAGGCCATGGAAGTCTATGAATCTTACAACACCTCAACAACTGTGATGTTCTGGCCAAAAGTGTCTAGGTTCTACTTATAGTAGCTACTGTACCTAACTTGGTAGCGATTTAAAGGCAATCCAATTGCTCAGCACTTCACACTTGACCTAAAGATCAAGTCCTGAGATCTCTCTTGCTGCCTTTCCTGCAGGTTCATCCTGATGTGATATTTTAGCAGGACAGCACACATCCTTATGCTGTTCATGTACAATAACAAATGGCTTTCTTCAAGATGAGAATGTGATAGTTATGCCATTAATCTCCTATTTGCAAGACATGAGGCCCATTGAATATCTGTAGGGTAAGCGGGATCAATATGTGGCACCTAAGAATCAGAGATCAGTTAACATGGATGATTACTAGTGAGTATTTTCCACAGATGTACAACCTTTAATGTTTCACAATGGTTACACAAACTTTTAACCTGTGAATTTCACAGTAGATGCTTTGTTGGTGACAAGTTTTAATCAAAATAATGAATCAGTTTCAGTATGTCTGAATAAAAAGAGAATCAGTCCACTGTTCCCAACAAGTAATTTTCATTACAACAGTAATTGTGAATTTTACTTCAGTTGTAAGTGGTTTGTTTTGGTCAGTACTATATACTTAAATAGCATTTTGTGTGTGATTTTTTTTTAATATGCTCATCTTATGATCATTAGATGAACATTCAACATTTTTCATGAAAAATGAAAAGGTGTTTATAGCAGAGACATTAAAGTTTACCATTACAAACATAACAAGAGCTCACTTTAAAAGTGTACTTATCTTTTCCCCATTTTGGGAAATTTAGTGAAATTGGTGCTGTGATCAAACAAGATGAGAGCCAGGTCCAATGAACTTTTAAAGTAGTGTGGTGTTTTTCATTCCACATCTTTTAAATAGCCTTGGATTATATCTGTTTTTTATCCAGAATGAAAAAAATAAAGTTTACTAAATTTTATGCTGGATTTTTTTTCAAACATTAAAAGTAAAGCTTAAGGGAGTTTTAAAATCTCATCCATTTTTAACACTTTCTTAAAACAAATAAACTGCAAATTTGTAAAATGCATTTATTGATTGTTTGCCTACAGTATGTCTACTCTATCAGTATCGCTGATTACTAACATATTATAATATAACACTACTATTGAGAGTAGTCTTTATTTGCATGCTGTATGTGCAGCAATGTTTTGATCTTTAACCAGCCCTGAGCCACACATAGAGTACATTTAGAGATACCCAGTGCAAATGGTTATATAGAGTGACTCCATAGTAGTAAGAATAAACCTTCTCCTGTGCACTACAGAATAGACCTGGGAATTGAGCCACAGAAACCGAGAAGTCATTACAGGTCACAGAACCGACAAGCCCTGCTGGGAAGGAGCTGAAGACTTCATTAATAAGTGCAGTATTGGTTCCATTGTACAGAGGTATGACTGTTTATCAAGCAGCCTGCAAACGTTTCCTTTGAATTTTAGCCAAAGGAATGCTTCTTCCTTGCCGTGGCCTGGAGATATTTTCATATTTGCAGTCTGTTGCATACTGCATGTCAAAGCAACATTTTCAACATATTCACAGTAAAGCAAAAAAGCACTTCAGTCTGTTCTCTCTATATTTTTAACTTACAGTACAAGCAATCAGAGATTGTTTATATTATGTTCATTTATGTCTCACCATCATAAGATTGTGGTTTGAAATGTCACACACTATCAAAATAGGTTTGACTTTCCTGAGAATTAGTACCTCTGAATAGGCTGCTGTGGGATATTCTTCCACTCTTTCTGTGTAACTGGTGAATGTCGGCCATCTGTGTTTCTGAATTTTGATGATTTTGTCAAATTGATCCCTCACATGTTCTGTTGGATCAAGGTCAAAGCATAACCCTGACATTATTTTCTTGAAGTACTGTAGTTCAGGTGGGTAGCTGTGTCAGCATGCGTCGATTGCAAGGGAACAAGTACTGTAATAGGTTTATTCCATGCTGAAAAGAGAAGAAAGAAAACACTGTTTCAGCGGGGGAACCTTCTTTGGGTGTAAGGTTACACCTTTATACACGAAGGCTCCACAGCCAAAACGAAGTGCTTTCTTTCTTCTCTTTTCAGCATAGAATAAACCTATTACTTGTTCCAGTATTTTCCTGAAGTCATGCATTTGAAATCCTTGCAATGTGGGGTTGGTTCAGTGATTTGTTGTTACCCATGTGTACTAAAAGCTGACTTGTTAAGGAGAGATTCTTCCCAACATTACAATTTCACTGCCCTTCTTGTTGTCTTGAGTGATGCATCAGTCAGCATTCAATAGTGAACAAAACTCCACTAGTCATTTTGCTGCTGTTCAGGGCCTCCCAGCATACAGATAATTTTCATGCAGATGGCATATTACAGTCATTTTGCTGACGGGGGTGATTTCTTCTTGGAATTTCTCATGCTGTACTGTAGCTACTGAAGTCTGTAAATTATATGTAAATGGGTCAGATGAACATGTGATAGGCCTGGGCAGCTGTGATGGCTCTTTGCTTTTTGGGATGTGGCCTGTCACTTAGTGAGTTTCCCGGTTTCTCTGGACTGGTATGCTGATTATTGAAGCAGAACATCTCATTTCAGCACATCTTCTCTAACAGAGAGGCTGCCATCCATCATAGCACAGCAACCAGGTGTTGTCCATTATTCAAGCAAGGCCTGACTGTATTTTTTGCTTTTCTTATGTTAAAATTGTTGCTTCTCATGGTTTATTATACAGTACATATTCTGGCAGCTGTGTTACTACCTTGTAGTCTGATCTCAGAAGCTAAGGAAGGCTGGATAAGGTGGACTCCAACCTTACTCATATTAAGTAAGGTTGGTGACTATTTGGTTACATTAACTGCAGCGTGCTGGAAAAATTCCACCCTGGGTTTGTACAGTCTGGTTTTCCAAAAGCTCCCTTTAATTGATGAAGAGGTTTCTCATTTCTCCACCTGATCTGCTGTTGATGGCCCTGCTGATGCCTAGTGTTTGGTGAGCAGATGGGTGCTGCATTTTGAATGGGTGTTGATGGATGAAGTGGGTCCCCTCCTGTACAGTACAGTATTTAAAGCACTTTGGGATCCTTTGAGATTAAAAGTGATCTGCAGTATAAGTGCAAATATTATAATTCTTATTCTTAACTGGCATATTGGCAATTTTAGCTCAAATATAATAATTTAGCTCAAATGCAAAATGTTAAGTATATGATATTTTTTATGAAATAGAAACATGTCTGATCACTAAATTAATTTGCTAGTAATTAAGTACCTGTCCTATGTGAGTATCAGTATTTCATTCTATTCTTATAGTTTCTCATACTAACTCACTTTAACAGCAAAAATGCAGTACTCATCTTATATTGGTAAGCAGAATATACTGTACTGTAGCTAAAGTAATGTGTTATTGCACCAGTTCTCTTTATCCATTGGTGGAACAATAACATTTATTTCAAAGATTACCTTTCACTGCAGGGATCACATATGAAGAATCATTACAACCAGATTAAGCAGAAAAAACTCAAACATCTCTTCAAGTTAAAAAGCCATTCAAGAAAAAAAAGGTTTTGTTAACAGTCACAGACTCAACATTCACAGTATTTAATTGGGGCATTCTGGCCTTGCAGAACAAGAAGAGAGTGTTTAGTCTGCCATGCCTGTACCATCTCCCTAGGAAGACACAACAAGCCAACACTATCTGAGCATAAATTTCAGCCAGTTGCTAAAGGTGATTGTGCAATGTTCAATATAGTTTCATCTATCACTTCTTCTAACATACAGTAGAAAAATCTTCTTTCAGACATCTTGGTAATATATTAAAAAAGAACTCAGCAGAATCAGTGAAAAGATTAACACAAAAGGCATAGAAAGCAATGTACTGTATATTTTACACAAGACATGGAGCAGAATTAAACATCGAGTGATAAAAGAAATCCAAATTTACAGAATGTTCAATTCATCTGTACTACAGCTCACCTGTATAAGCCTGACCCACATTGCTTAGCCAAAGAGCCTCACTTCTGTTCTGGTGGGAGTTGAACTCTGCCAAGGATCTGCCCGTGTTAAACTGTTGGATAGCCTGGTGATGTTCCCATTATGCGGTTAAATTAGACAACTGAGCCTTCCTAGAACTGAAATCAGGCCTTTGGTGTTGAAAGGCTTGAGAATTAATCATGTGATCCTTGTTTCACATATCTTTTAATATTTTCCCTTAAAACAATTACATTTGCTTCCTTTGAAGTCTTAGTGGCTTTTTAAAATTCAAATTTTGACAGTTAGTACAATTTATTTCTTTTTTAGTAATTTATTTCTTTAGAGTAGCTGTTTTCAAAACAGAGGTAGCTGCATTTAGAAAATATACTTGAGCACTTAGGATTGCAAAATCTTACTGGTAGAATTTGGGTAAGTGCTCTTTATTCCTGAAATACAGTATATTCTTGTGTTTACAAACAGCATCTCATGGTTGTCATCATTGTAGGAATCAGGTTGACATTTTCAAGGATAACATACTGTTTACTGTATGTGTTAATCTGTTTTCTACTATCAGTATAGTGTTGGTGGACTGATTTGATAGTTATCTAGAAAAGTTATAAAAATGCCATGGAAAGGACATGCTTAATGAAAACCTTATTAATAAAACCCTATTAATAACATTCATAATTAGTGTTTCTTTTAGAAGCAGGTATGTCCTGTACTATCTTGAAGAAGTTCACACTGCTAGTCCTTAGGCTTTCCTGGGAGGGAGAGAGAATGAGAGGTATAGTATTTAAAATAACCTTTATTAGTCAGTATTAGCAACTATCGTTTTAAAATATACAAAGTGTAATTCATCCCCACTTCTTGCATACAGTCCTTGGAAAAAGTATTCAGGCCCTTCCTATGGTGTCCCATTTTTTTTAAATTACAAAAGGATAAATGCACAGTTTTAACATGTAATGCTATATTCCAAGCTTGAACCGTAAAACGAAAGACCTGTAAGAGTAAAATACATTCCTTCTAAATGTCAGACAAAAGTAAGAAGAAAAAAATGCCATATGTTATTTTCATAGGAATTCAGACCTCTGAATTCAATATTTGGTGACATTGCCTTTGGCAGCAATTACAGATCTATTTTAGAATGTTTTTTTGCTCAAGATCTCTCAGGTTTCTTGAGGATCGGTTATGGACACCAGTTTTCAAGTCTTTCCAGTTTCTCTGTAAGATTCAAGTCTTTAACGGTCACTCAAGGAGATTTGCTTTCTTATAGTTAAGCAATTCCAGGATAGCTCTGGGTTGGTGCTTTGGATTATTGTCTGGCTGAAAGATGAACGTTTGTCCATGTTTTAGGCCTGTACAGGTTTTCTTCTATGATTTGCCAGAACTTCGCTCCCTCTATTGTCTGTTTCCACAAGTCTTTACAAGCTTCCCAGTCCATGCTGATGAGAAGCAGAACTATAATATACTGTCGCGACCATGTTTGACAATAAGGACAGTGCTGACAGAGTGGTGCCCTATGTTCGGTTTACATCAGCTTGCATTTAGACCTAAAGTTCCACTTTTGCCTTATCTGACTACAAATCCTATTGCCACATTTGCAGTATCATTTTGATGGTTTTTTAATACAATTTGCAGTTTGAAAAGTTTTTTTACTTGTTTTATATAAGAACTTTTCCCCTATAAACTGCTGAACTGGTTAATTCTTTCAAAGTCTCCATCAGCCTTAATAGCATCCCTAAGTAATTTCCTTCTTGCCTAGTTGCTCAGTTTGGAGGGATGGCCTGATAGCCACTGTCTGTATGGCTTCCACTTCTTAATGATTGACTTTATCATGCTCAAAGAGATATTATGGGTCTTTCAAATGTTTTATACCATTCTCCTGATCTATGCCTTTGCACAACATCATCACTAAATTGCGTGAGACCACATCTTCATGGTTGAATTTTTGCATTAAATTTACTACCAAACTGAGATATTGGTTGTATTTCTTATGAAATTATGTATAAAACCATTATTGCACATAAACAAATGCCGCTCAACTAATTGTATAGGTGGTTAAAGTGATTTACCTAAATTAATTTAGGCTTGCAACAGCAAAGGGTTTGAATACTTATGCAATCATGTCTTTTTTTTCCTCATATGATCAGTCTCATACTTCCTTGGGTTTCGCTTTGAATGTATAGTACAGAATGTTGAATATAAAATAAATATTAACTCAGAGGGGAATGGAATTAAGGGGATTGTTTTGCTCTGTTATTTCAATGTGTAATTTTTGTTCATTGTTAAAATAATAAAAAGTTGCTCACAAATGTCATGCATGCAAGCTTTAAAGCAACAAAATGTGAAAACCGTGCAAGGGTCTTAATTATCTTGCAGTGAACTATAAATTAGACAGTTTGTCATTCCTAATACCTGTAGGTTAACTGAACTAGATAGTGGAATATCTAAGAATGCCCGCCGTGCTTTTAATGTAATTAAAATATGGTTTCCTGACTATGACTGATAATAAACAAACTTCTCTTTCTCCATTCTGAAAATCCATTCAAAGTCAGTTTTCTGGCTTATGTGAAATTAATACTTTTTAAATTATTACAGTATGCACAATGCATTTTATTCACCAGAGCTTATTCAAGTACAATTTCTCAATTTATTTTTGTTTTTAGTTCCAGCTTTTAATATCCCTTTTTGAGACAAAATTATTACATTCTCACCATAAATGTTGTGATTCAAAGAACCTTTTTCCTTGAAGTTCTAATTACACTGTTCCTAAAGAAAAAATAAATGATTGAATCACCTAATATACATAAAGTAATACTTTTATTATCATTAATTTCCTAATTTCTTAATTTCCACAGTGAACTTAAAGTAGATTTAGTATACAGTACTGTAGAAGCTATTGTTCCTTTGTATCATTTATTTCCAGAAAAGTCTTTCGTTAATAGAAAAGTCTGAAATGGTGTTGCTAGGTTACCTGGTGTTTCAACACAGTGATTGAACTTATAAATGTGTAAAAATGATGGTGCTACTAAGGTTTCAAGAGCACGTGTATCTCACTGAAGCTTAATTTCAACCTACAGGTAATTTTCAGAATAAATCTACTTTATTTATTGCATATTCTGTATGTGTATATTTAGTTCAAGTTTTTATAGCAGCTATCAAAATATTACCTTGTTGTGAATCAGTGAACCGAGAAGCACTGATAAATGAACTCTATTTAACGAGACTGTAAAAACCACCTACCATAGAAAACTGATTTGTTTCTCACTTGTCACCTCTCACACTTGGTGTTTAATAATGTATATCTCTTAAAGGCATCGGGTGACTACCAGCATTACATTCACAGTATTCACGATACTGAGTTCATGTTTTTAAAAATTGTTAAAAATATTAAACCTGCAAGCTTTTTACGATATGTAGAGTATATGTATTTAGTTTAATACTGTATGCAGAACATATTCTACAGTGTAGCAATACAGTACATGTTTATCCATATTTAATGCATAATCAATTCCAAGGTTAAAACAGAGAAGCAAAGTCAGTGATGGAAACCTATGAATTGGGCAGTTGAAAGTAGCCAGTTCAGTCTAGCTTTCACATCTTTGAGTTGAAACTGGGACACCTGAAGAAAAAATAGCATACCAAGGGGGAAACACACAACCTTCACACAGATAGGCACCAAACACAGAATATATGCTAGTGTATGTCTTCAAAAGGTTGTGAGGGCATGGAAGAAGTTACCCATCTGTATTGTTGAAGCTGATTCCCTTTTTAATTTCAAGAAAAAGCTAGATGAGGTCCTTGAAACAATTAACTACTACAGACTCAAATGGACTAGATGGGCAGAATGGCCTCCTTTCATTTGTAACTCTTCTTACTGTATGTTTCTTTTTTTTAAAACCTCTCTATTTCTTGAAGTAGTTCAGGTGGGTAGCTGCGTCTTCATTCTGCCCTTTATTCTCCTGTACTGTAAATTCCTGCTACCTTACTCACTCACTCTCCCTCACACCTGATGAAGGCTCAATAACTGAAATGTTTCTTCTTTCTACTTTTCAGCATGAAATTAACCTTGTTTGTTCTCCTTATATACCCTTATATAACACATTAAGTTGAGGCTATAAATGGCACTAGTAAGTGCTTTATGACTGAAATGTACTGAGTAAACATTCATAAATTGACATGTATGTGATGATAACTAACCTTTATACTGTATATTAAATTAAAATGTGTAATCTAACCCAAAAAACCTAAAACGAAAAAGTAAACCTTTTTGTATTCAAAACGTATTTATTTTTTACCTTTGTTAACTGATACTGAAACTAAAATGCTATACATTTTAGAAGGCAAAACCAAGATATACCTGGGTATAAATATTAATTATGAATTTTCCAATTGTAGCTCTATGAAAGGAGGAACAAACTTCTCATGTCTCCTTTTTGCTCACATGAGGTTAAGTCAATCCAACGAGCACTCATAAAGTCTAAGCAGGTCTCGCATAGAATATAGTGACTTTATATGTGCTGAATCGAGCGAGAAGTCAGAAGTCCATTCCATTGCCCATAGTTTGTGATTTCGTTTGAGCTGATATACAGTACATGTTTTTTTTTTCATTGACCAGTTACATTACTCAAGGCCCTGCTCAGAAGGGTTGGTGACCAGCACCACATTATCAGAACTACATAAAAGCCTTTTGAAGAATACAAAGTATAGAAAAAGAAAAGATTATTACCTTGAATAATTTAAAATAAGGTTTCAAATAATATGAATTTAATATGTTAAAAAGACTCCATGTTATTACTCTATTTTAACAGTTGCTTTTCTGAATATGTAAATGTTTACATCTGCTTTTTGTGCCTTGTGAATAAATATTTAGGTTATTTGCAGATGCTAAAGCTTTTAATTAAAGAAAAGAGGTCATGCATCATCATGTATAATACATATATTATAATATAATATACACCCAGTTGCCATGGTGCACATGAAAACCATTATTATGACTATTATGGAAATTTAGTAGATGTTTTACTAGTTATTAATTTTGAAACAGGCATACTTCTTAATTTATTTTATTTTAAGTTCATAAACAGTTTTCATCTGAATCTTTTCTGTGCATTAATTAAAGACTTTGGAATATAATGTTTAAACATTTCCCTATACAAATACTGTAGATAAGGAGCATTTGTGGAACAATTATTTGAGCAAATGGATATGTAAAAGCCTTTGATTATTTTGTGTTTCAGAGATGAAAAAATGTCTTTAATTAGATGCTATATAGTATGTTATGTACTACTGTATATAGTAGGATTTTGTTGATGAATAATTCACTCCTTGCATTCAGTTTTGTCTCAGAAGCAGAAGCTTGATATTGATGTACTGTTGTACATTACCAGAGCTCTTTCAAAACTGGGTCAGAGTTAAAAATGGTTCTTGAATAATATATAAATGCAAGAGATTTATGTATAGCCTGTCAAATTGAATTAAAATTTCACGTTCTAGAAAACATATGACTGAAGCACCATATATACATTCCATTTAATTCTAATAAGTATGCAATGTGGTATTTTAATTGATAATACCTTGGTTATTAAGCAAAAGCACATCTTACGATCCAGTTGTGGTATTTCTCTGACCACTATTGATATGATGTCTGCCTTTCACAATGTGTATTCATTCTCATTCTTTATTTTTTCTATCATTGTGTTAGATCCTTTTGGACTACAAGGTAATACTCATCATTTCATCCACTGTGCAGCTCCATAATGTGATTTTGATTAGTTTTAGATTGCTGCTGGCCTTCTGTCATCTAATTTGTGCTTAGGGGAAATGACCTTGCCTAATCCAAGAATTTTTTAACAAAAATACAAAAATACAGTAACACATGAAGTACGCACACATTCTATAACACAAGGGGGGCTGGTCAGTTGTCAGGATTTGTTTTTAACTATAGGATATCTTTGAAAGTTGCATCTTTAACATTGTAGAGGAAGAAAGGGCTAAGGCAGGAGGCAGGGTGAGGGTACTCTCTCTCATATCTGTTGTTCTCTCATACCCACCCTGGACAGTTCTGGTTAATGAGGGCTACAGTATGTGTGGCTCATTGGGTTTGACTGCAATTGAAGTCCTAATTCAGCTTATTGTTAAATTCCTATCACGGGGCTGCAGCTTTTTATTATTTAATGATACATGTGCCACAATGCGATTCTGGGTGTCCCCATTAAGTCATTATATAATAGTATTCAAATAATCACTTCAATATGCATCATTTAGCAAGTTTTACAAATGCACATAACTGTATACATTCTCACTATTATATATCGTGTATTCATTCATTTGCTACATGAATTAAACCAACCACAGAATTTAGAAAAGCCGATTAATTTTTATACCCCTTCAGACTGCAACTGTTAATTGTTGGTTCATTCTGTTTCAGCTTGGAGAGACAGAATGAAATGACTGATGTTTCACATTCTGCAAATTCCATTGCGTCTTACAGTAGAGTCAGAATTGACTCGTGTAGTGAATAGTCCCATAGAAGTAATACTATAAATGTATGGTCACGGTGTCATATGGCTGTCATGTAGCAGAAAATGCCCAGTCCCACTCAAGCTGTGCCCTATAACATGAGGAGTCTCTATATCAATTACAGATGGCAGTTAGACTCTCTAAACAGTTCCATCACCATTGTTATTGCTGTCTTTGTTGTCATCATCATCTTATTGTTGGTATTAGTATTTATTATTACCTAATATTTTGTCTTAGATGTAGTACACAAGGAACTACAGTATAACATGGAAATCTTTCAATCTGTTTTTAGACTGGTGCATGTCATTTTCATAAAACCTCATATATTTCTTCATTCTCTGGATGTTGCTTGTAATCAGTAAAATCAAACAGTAATTCAACTAATGTGGTGTTTTGGTGATTTTCAGTTATTTGGCTTTTAATCAATAGTTGAGGAGTAGGATGACCAATTTTCCCACTGCTGAGTCCCAGCATTCTGGGACATTTCCAGCTTTAACATTGCAATCCTGAAGACCCAGTATTTACTGTATTAAATGTTTCATTTCTAGGTTTTTTAAAGAAGTCAGTCTATTTTTTTCTATTTTTAGTCTTTTATGTCATGTATGTTATCTGTTATGTTATTCAGTTTCATAGTTTTGCAAAGTTATATCGCATATATTCATGCAAGGATGTTGCTGTGCTCCAGTTGTTCTTTGATTGAACTGCTTATACTAGATCTTAAAACATATATACTATTTTTCCATATAATGTTTTCAGCTACAGTATGTGTCACTAGTGGGCAGCTATGGGGACATCAGAGAGTATTACTGTTGTTTGTGTCAGTTATGCAGGAAGAAAGATTTATGCCTGCTCCCAGTGCTAATTTAATTGATTCCCAGGGTTTGATTATGATAGATAGAGAAGAGCTTTGCAAGAGGATTCCTAATTGGTTACCTTGTGTTTGATTCACGGTTTATTCAACGCATAATGGTGGCCAGCTCATTGCTTCATTGCTCAGAGCTCAGGAATGGCAGCTAGGAACACTCATGCTATTTTATAGAAAGATCAAAATTTTAAAAAGTATTTTTACTTTTTTCTTTTGTTTCAACAACCCTGTCCCAAATGTAAAGCAAATTTCTTAGAATTAATCTGCACTCATGAAACAGTTTCTGCAACATAAATACATCATGAAGGACGTACTTCATCTGTAAATGTTCACATTACACAAGTATTCGTAATTTTGTAAAAAAAAAAGTATTTTTCAATTGCAGCTGAACCAAATATGGGTCATACAAGAAGAGGACAATTCCAAACATTCAAGCAGATACACAACCTGGTGACCTGAAGTAAGCTTTTCATGTAAAGAAACACTTAAATATTTCCACTTGAAGTAGTTTTGTAAAAAAGAATTGGTCAAAGTTCCTAAAAGCCAATGTAGGAGACTGAGCATTTATAAGAAATGTCTAGCTGAATCACTGTTCACTGCTCAAGCAGGTGCCATTGCTTACTGTATCTAAGATCTTACTGTACATACCTTTGTTAATCGTTTTGTTAATGGAATAATTCAAAAGTTAGTGCTTTCAGTATTACCCTCCTTGGGATTTTTTCACAAATTGTTTTGTTGCAAGCTCCAATAAATGCTAGATACATTTATATATGGTTTTATGTCTACATAAATTACTTAATTCAGGAAAATTCCTTAGACTGGGCCAAAGATTAACATTCCAACAAGACCCAAAGACCACAAGCATACGTGACACTGGAGTGGCTTGAAGATTGAAGATCATCCACACTCCTCATAGAGCTTAACAAAGCTTGAGAAACTCTGGAAGGAAGAATGAGCAAAAATCCACAAATCAGTGTAAAGCTGATACATACTGTACTTACCCAAGATGACAGAAATTGCTTCGACAAAATAATAACTTGGGGGGAGAACACGATATCTTTGTTATACAATTAAAATATTAACCTCCCTTTAAATTATTCATGTTGTATTAATAAAGGGAAAAAATAATATAATTGCATTAGAAATTCTGGTTCCTTTGTTTGCAATTATTCAAGGGGGTGAATATTTTCTGAAGGCACTGTATATCTTATATATTTGTGCTCATTTAATCAGGCTTTCTTAATCTTTATTTTAAGATTGTCATGAAGATCTAATTTCATTTTAGAAAATATTAAAGAGTATGGACTTACCTACTGTAGATTGCTCATTAACTTTCTTGGCTCTGCATACAGAGACATTGGTCACACACACATTGTGCTCAGAATGCATTCAGACCATACAAATACATGTGCAAGAAGGGGTTTCTAGTCTCCAAATGAGAATACATCTGAATTTTTATACCGTAACAGCCATAACATCTGAATGTATGTACAGAAATCACTTTCTGCATTTTTGTTCACATTTGTATTCAGCCACATTCAGGGACCAGATGTTGCCAATGACACATTAACAGCTAAGTCTCGTATAATGCCTAGTTAACTTGATATCTGTAGTTGAAAAGCTGTAAAAAAGTCACTTGTTATAATGACAAGTTAGAAAATGAAATGTCCCTTCAATAATGAGAGGGTAATCAGTAGTGCTAAAATAAAACACTTTTTATATCTCATGTAACACACTTCAAGTTTGTCTGTTGTGAAAATGATCTGTTGTGATCTGTAAACTATGTTCTTTTTTATCTCTCTTATACAGTATTTAGTCTTATGTTTTTGTTTTGTAGAATAGAGTATAGATTTAAAATGAATAAAAAGGGAATCCTTGTTATTAAAAGCTAACTGAACATTTGATTAAAACTTAGAAAGCATTATAATGCAGCAATACTTGAATCTATGTTTGTACCTTTTTCTCTACCTTAACAAACCTTACTTGCTTTGCAAATATATACATTTTCAATTACTGTAATAGAGCTAAAATTAATATTTGCATGTAATTATGGAATTTCAATGCACTCTTGACTTTTAACACTGTAGGAGATTGATTTGATTGATCAAATTTAAGAATTACTTGGAATGAGGTTTTACTGCTTAGAGGACTGCAGAGCTGTGTATCAGGGCAGTCTCCAAATACTGTCTGGTACAGTATCTTCATGACAAGTTTTAACTTGGAGCAACCAGGGTCTCACCTGTAATAGAGATGATTTTTCATTCCCATCAATATGAAGAGATATATTCACTTAGAATAGATGAAATTATCAAACATTTTACTGGTAAATAATTCCTGTTATATACAGTACTGTAGCTGTTATTAGAGAGCAAGTGACCTGTGAGAAGTATTTTATCTTCTACAATTAATTCTATATTAAAATCAATTGTTTATTTTCAACGTGCTACCAAATTGTCAATTATGAATTCTGAATTCTGCATGAAAATTACGTGCTATCTGTAGTTACTATACTGTTGTTTCACTACAATTGTACAGTACATCATGAGTAGTTTGATTTTAGACTTCCTTATTTCTAATATTTTAAGTTAAAGAACCAGTCATTTAAAATAGTTTAATTACTGTTGTCATTTGTTTTATTATAGTGAAACTAAGAGAAAACTTTTAGTTTAGTTTAAGTTACTTGAGTGTCTAGAAATAAGGCATTGAGTTTCTGTCTTACTAAGACAGAAGCAATCTCTCAGTTCCACAGAATGAAGAGCTTGTGAAGTCATTGGCTGTTGAGAAATCAGTTATTGTTAGTTTAAAATGCGTAACTCATGTTCAAAATTGCTCTCTGGAGGATCGCCAGAAGAACCATTTTAAATTTTATTGGTTTGCATTATCTCTTGAGTGATACAAGATGAATTGTGGTGTGGCAGCTCTCCCTCAGTGCCTTTTCTGAAATGGCAAGGTCTGAACTGGAAACATTGAAAAAAGGATTGTGGCAAATTAGAGTCCATAACTCTTTATTTCTGCTTTGGACTCTTAACCTCACAGTTTCGTCTGGTCCTGTAAAAACCATGATTTTGCCTCCTCTTTACTGCTGTGCTGCAGATCAGGGCTCTTTTTGTGAAAACCGTCAATAATGCTGGAACAGATTACTGGACTACTAAACAGATTTACAAAGCTGTGCTGATGACATGGTCGTAAGCCACAAATTCTGAAATGTTGTTTTCTTATCGTGGCTCAGCCTGTGGCGAAGCATTCAAACACAGTCCTTTCTAGGGATTCAGCTTCATGCCATGCACATTGTCATCTAACAGGAACCTGATTACTCCTGCCTCAATGCGATTATGTTTTATCTCATGGAGATTCATAAACTTCCCCGTTCTTCACAGCTCTGCCTTTAAGAAGGAGAGGCATTTGTTTTCTGCTATTCATGTGTATTTTTCCCATTAAAAAAATCACAACGCTGAATGCTTTATTCAATTTTAAAATAACAGTAAGTCTTTTTTGCCTCTTCTTCTCCCTCTATTTGCTTTTTCATTGACCTGTGCTGGAGCTCTGTATAACATAAACCAAGCTTGCTTTTAGAATGGGGATAGCCAAGAAACCATTCAATCATTTTAAGGGTATCTCAGGAAACTGAAATGCTTCTAGTATGCCTCATGTTTTAGAATTTGTTCAAAAACCAAACTTCACATGAGGGTTTAGATTGTGATAGTTTAGACTGATTAAGTAGGAAAAAAGCTGAACTGTGATATGTACTATCAGTTTCCCTTGTGACAATATTTAAATTTAATCTGATTATTTGAATAAACCTCATCTTGTTTCCTCATTTGCAATATTGGCAAAATTGCACTCTCTTTACAAAATGATTCAAAAACCAAACATTACCCATCCATCCTTTTATTTTCTAACCAATACAGGGTCACTGGGGAGCCAGAGCCAATTCCAGCAAGCAATGGGTCAAGGCAGAATGCACCCTGGTTGCGTTGTCAGTACATCACAGGGAAGACACAGACACAAGCACACTCGCACCAGGGGCAGTTTTCATAGATGACAGTTAACCTACCAATATGTCATTGGACTGTGGGATGAAACAGGAGCTTGCAGCACACAGATGCTGTAGCATCCCAGGTCTGGAATTGAACCCAGGGCCCAAGAACTGAATAGCAGAAATGCTAACCACTGCACCACCATGCAACCCAACGAAAATTATATGAAAATAAAATGTATTGTGTGCACAAATATTTATGTGGTTGTGTCTGATTAAGATTGAATCGGCAATGGGGCTGCGCGTGTTACATCAGTGCTTCTTAAGTAGTTTGGGATGTACTTCTCCGCCCACACCTGGCATCTGTTTTCTCTTGGCTTTACTCAGCTCTGCTTCCAGAGAAAGGAACTGTGGGGTTTTCTCAGGCTGTCCTGGTGACTCATGCAAACAGAAGACCCATACCATCTGGTTATCTCCTCAAAAAAGAAAGTGAAGGAACTGCAATGTGGCATCAGATTTGGTGCAGGCATGGATGACACAACCGGCACAGCTGACAGACCTTGAAAGATCTACCCTTGTCCTGTAGTTTAAGCACTTAATTCCAAAAGCTACAGACAAGATACACCAATTGCAATGAGACTAGAGAAAGATAATATCATAACATGTTATTCATCCCATCTCCTGCTCCACCACCATCCATTCTCAAAATAATAGTACTATTCGGAAGACTGATTCTAAAAGCATTGAAATATAAAGTACAAAGGAAAATTCCTGAGGAAAATGTAACTGTAATTAAATAAAACACCTGTAATCCATTGATTTAGTGTTACAGTATGTACATGTACCTGCAGGACAAGTGAGAAGTGCACATTGAGAAGAAGATTAGGTTTGTGACATCAGTTGTTTTGAGCAGTTCTACTATGTACTGTACATACTCACTACTGAAGTCAGTGGAATGGAAGGAAAATTCGTTTTCAATGCTGGAGCTGATAGACCAATTACTGTCTCTTCTCTGTAAAGTGTGTCCACTCCAAGGCTCAGAGAATGAATCTTTGGCTGCAGGCTTCTACATAGGGAGAGGATAGGGTTAGATTTGCTTTAAGTGTTTTGCACGTATTGCTAACATCATAAAACTCATATAATTGACTTTAAATTTTTTGGTTTTACAGTTTGAAAATGAACATTGCTGTGCCTTTTACATTTTTATTTCAGTTTGCTCCGGAATGCCATGATACCTTTTTGCATGAGCTGCCTATCTGCAACACTGCTGTGCCTGAACAGCATGTAGGTATTGATCTATTGGGGGAAACTCGATTACCTGGTTCTGTCCAGGGGAAGGCCATGTTTTCTGAAAACAGCTTAGCTGAAGCAGTGACAGTCTAAATCATTAAACCAAATACCAAAGTAGCAGCTAGTTTATCACGCTGTGACTTATTAGACCAGTGGAAAGCATTTAAAAAAACAGAAAATCATATTTAGTGACCTATTTAACTATGTGATGAATGCTACAAGTGACATGAATCAGATTTAACCCTAACCCTAAATAACCCTAAATTCAAGATTCAAAAACAAGGTTACCACTTCCATTATTATGGGCTGCCAACAGGAACACTTCATTGTGTACATACTGTAGGTTATAATAGGTTGAGATGTACCTTGATATTGTATCATTGGTATTGTATTTAATTTGAATACAATACAATAATGTGACACAAAAATGATACCATAATGTACAAGAAATGTATTGGGAATCTTTTTCTTGCATAAATGTATGAAGTCTTCGTGGCATTGTGCTATTAAATTCTGATTTATTTTTTTCACCACACAAGGGGAACAAAAATCATGTCTCTACTGTGGGCACGCACACCCATGGATCAATTGCGCTTTATGTGGTGCACTTTAAGCCATTCAGGGCCTTAGAAGAATGCTATCACTGACTGGAGAAGTTCTTTATGTCTCGCTGACCACGCTGCAGTCGGGCAGTATCTGGGGTCTTACACTGGCCAGCGAAAGCCTATCCAATCCAGAAGACATCTGACCAACTATGCATCACCACTTAGGGAATCTCAGTCACTCGCTCTCCCAGGGCTAAACGCATGACATCTAGGCTCTAAGGCACAATCAACTTCAAAAGAGTTGAGTTACTCAGTGTTCTCTCATCTGGGCAGAATGTTAATTTCACATTGCCTAACATTACTCAATATTCATTTCAAATGCTTTCTGTTATTGGCTGTTAGGCAGTATGTCTGCCAAATTCTTAGCAAATATTTGCTGGTATTGGTAGTAATTTCATTTTGGAGACTTCAACAGTATGGAAAAGCATCTGTTTATATATTAAATATTGAGGAGAAAATGTTCCTTAGGTTTCTCTTTTTTAAAAATCACACATCCTTTAAGTATACAATACATTTTGTACTTGCTGTCTTTTCACTATCTGCAAATGTTTAATGAGTTAAACAAAATGCTATAGTAAGTTTTAAAGTCAAAAGGCCTACTCTCTATTGAACACTTTGAACTCGTGTGTCTGACTGTAGTTTTGAGTTTCTTTTTTGGATTAACTCTCTCTTTACAAATCTGAAATTTCTACACTTTCTGAAAAAGGATCAATCAGACCACTAAGATCTCTACTGTATCTTTATCTTGGGGGGAAAAAAAGATGAGGATTCCAAGCAAAATCACTTACCTGTTCTTTTTGCCCTCTCACTTTTCTAAAAAAGGTGTCCCCAATTTTCTGTCCCAAATCTGTCCAAGTTACCAGATATATCCTCTGATCCTGGACTTCACAGGAGCCTGTTGGGATTCCCCACAGTTGAGATGACCTATAATTTAATTTGTTATTCAGTTCTTCACTTCAAAATTCAAGGTCTAACAATTCAGATGTGCATATATACAGTACAGTATATACCACATCTTTTTTTTAACCCCATCATCATCAATCGCTAAAGATTCTTTCTTTCCTATATGTAAAACAGCTGCTAATGTCTTTGTAGTAAACAATCTTCTTCAACTTCTACTGGAAGCGGTTGAGAATAACAAAGTTTAATTTGCTTTTGTAGTAAATCTGATCTATTTGGTTTTCTTTCTCAACCTCAAAAGCTTATGTTTGGTCTTTGATTTCCAGTGTATCTTCAGGCTGAAAGGAGATGCTATCTCACCCTCATTAAATAATAGCACAAATACTCCACTGGAAAACAGAGGTGTACAAAATATATAATAGCGTGCAATGTGTACTTTGAAAGATCCCATGCATCACCAATGTAAACACAATCAACGAGATGTAGCTGTTTGAGAATAATCTCTCCACTCTGAAATCTATTGTTGTTTGTTTGAAAAGAGCCTCTTTTAAAAAATATGACCCTATGAGAGCCTGGGACTCCATGTGTAGAATGATTTTATTACTGCCTAAGCTTTCTCAGAATTTGTAGGCTTACAAAGAAGATTAAGTAGTATTAGTAACTGAAATAACTGTAGGACTACTTGGAAAATGGGAGAGCTCACATCCCAAAAAACCCTTAGTTTGTAGCTGACCTGTGTATCTCTCATATCAAATCCTTTACTCCCTGTTGTTTTGTTTTGTTTTAGCTATTATATACAAATAAGTGTCATTTTAGTGGCTAGCATGTACATTTCACTGATGGGTAGATATTGTTGCATTGGACTACAGAAATGTCTACAAAAACGCCCTCAATTCCCCAAAGGGCTACCTGAAGAGAAATTGTTTTGCATTTTGAACATTTCTTTCTGAATACTCAATAATACGAGAAATCAAATTTTAGTACATCAGCACAAAACTGTATCCTCTTAAATTCAGTGTACCTGTATTGAAATAAGTCTTAAAGAGACTTACATAGCTTGCATAGACATCTGCTCTGGATAAATATTGGACAACATAGCAAGATGGCCAGAAAGAATGAATGGTTTTCATTCATGGCACAGTGGAGCAGTGGTTAGCATTGCTGTCTCACAGCACTGGGGTCCTGGGTTCAATTTTGGACCTGAGGTGCCTTCTGTGTGGAGTTTTTATGTTCTCCTGATGTTCACATGCGCTTCCTTTGGGTGCTCTAGTTTTTACCCACAGTCCAAAAACATACAGTACTGATAGGTTAATTGGCTTCTGGAAAAATTAGCCCTGGTGTGAGTGTGTTTCTTTGTGTCTCTGTGTGTGCTGCGATGGACTAGTGTCCAGTCTAAGGTGTATCCTGCTGACGACCATTGCACCCATGACCTTGTATTGCATGCAACAGTTAGAAAATAGATGATTGGACCACTTTTCACATCATTCCCTTTTTTTATTCTTGAAAAGAATGTCAATTCCCCTTTATCAGCAACATTATTTGGTTTGTGATTAAAGACTCATCCTCATTGAATCTGAATAGCTCGCAATTGGCAGGACTTTGCAATCCCTGTAGGTCTAGTAATCAGGAAAAAGCTCTGGTTGGTAATTGCTAGGAAAAACACGGACTGTACTTGTGCCGCTAATGCTTACGGATTTTGTCTGAGAGAGGAGAAGAAGTAGGCTGTGAGTACAATATGAAGCCGGAAAAAAAAAAAACATTTGCAGTTTCCCTCAAAGCAGGGACACAATAATACAATCTAGATCTACTGTAGTGAGTAATGCTCTAAAAAGCTGAGCAATCTAAACAACAAGTTAATCTACTGTATGAGGAAAACTTGCATTTTTTAAGGTTTTGTAATTTGACGTTTGCTGTGGTTGTGAATCATTTGAAGGCATCTTGTATACCACGGTTTTGATCTCTAGGCAAGGCACTTATACTAGAATGTAACTAGACACCAGAGTGTCTATGTACCTGATTATCAAACTCAAAGTCAGCAGAAAGTGTTATTTATGCTGCAGTATGATTTCGGACCTTACTCTGTGCGGCATTTCAGCATGCTAGCAATGGTGGTTTTGTAACTAAGCAGTCCTTATGATCTCTTCTGGCTGCTCCTTAAAGGAGTCCGGGGTATCCTCTTCTTCAACAAGGCTGATTATCTTGCTCCATTCTTCCACACATTTTACTTAAACTGCTTTAAACTGCTCCTTGTCCTTGGATTGCAATGCACTGTCATGTTGTTTCCATTAATGATCTTCTACATCTTTCCATATCATCTTTCACTGTTGATTTTGAATGCTGTCCGTTTGGGTGTCTTTGTCAAAACTTTTGAAGATTTTGAATGTTTGAATGAAGTTTGGTTTTCTTGTTTCAAGTCTAATGTAAATTGCATCAACTTAAACAATTATGTCTTTCTCATTACTAGCTTCTTCATGCTTTGTCTTTCACACTTTGTAACTATAGTTTGTGTTTGTTACCTGCTTGTTAAACTAATGGCCATATTAAATCTTACCTGACAGTTTTTGCCTAGTTATGAATTCTAAATATGTTTATATTGTAACGTAACGGGGTTCAGGCGGGCGCCCTTGCCGCATTAGGTCGGCCCCGCACCGTCAGGGGCTCGAACCCGGCGCTCCCGCGTCACTCAACAGGGACCCAGCCCAGTGAGCTAAAGAGAGATCTCTCCACAGCCCAGGGGCTGTGGTCCTGCTATACAGGGAAGGGCTGTGATGTCACCGCTCTGGTAAGCCGGCTCTTACACACCCTGATGGCCATATGCGTTACAATATTTTCTTTGCAGCTTCTACAGTATTTATTAATCCTCCTATTTTGGCATCATCAAAAACTTCACTTGTTTAATAACTATAAATAAATCTAGATCTTTGATATAATCTTGTAAGAGCAGTGATCCTATTGCAGATTCCTGTGGTACTTCACTAATAACATCCACCCGATTGGAACATTAATCTTATCTATCTGTAATAGCCATTTTCTCTCCATTACCTAGTTCTCAATTCAAACATATACCTGGTACATTGCCTTGAAAGCTTGCTGTCTACAGAGAATCTTTTTTATGAGGAACTTTAGCAAAAACCCTATGAATAATATATCTTGTTTCTTTAATTAGAATTGCAGGTATAGCTTCAAATCCTGATGATTTGTTTAAATGGTTTTAGTACCTGTTACAATTCTGGGTCCTCTGTGCTAATACTATTTAATACAGTCGTTTCTTTCCACAGCCTGAGTTAAGTTGGCAATTTCTGCCTTAGTAAAACATGTAATACACATCCCTTTCTTCTCCTAAGAATTTAGGTTAGGTTTAGTTCTCATTGTTAACCAGCAATCTTTTTAATAATTTAATACAGAAAAAAAGTTATTTATTGAAAACGTGTATCATTTATTTTATCCTCAATTGCAATATTTCCTTGTTTTTTGTGGTATTATACTTTTTATACTAGTATTATAATTTTACAAGTGGCTGGAGTTCATTATGCTAAATTTTTACTTATTTTATAAACTGCATTCTTCCATGAATGCAGTTTATAAAAAAATTAAGCCACATAGGCTGTTGTACCGATTTTTAGTCTTTTTTTAAAATTTTCTTGTGATACATTTTTAATAATTTGTTAAATATTTGTTTTTCTTTATTTTGTCTTCCACAGTGGATGAGCACAGGTGATTTTGAATTGAGTATAATTGCTAATGTGATAAACATGTTTTTACTTCATTTTTAAGCATGTTTAACAGCCAATGATTAGTTTTTGTCAATATTATATATTAATAGCTTCAGGATGCAGGTGCACTGACACAGGTTATGGTAAATTATGAAGAACTGATTTTAAATAATTTACTGATATTTTTTTTAAGTTAAATAATTAAAATGTACTGTGCTGGAGTAAAAATGTAAGGTGGTACAAAAGAATTGCTTGATCACTGGTTTATAGGCACACAATCAGGAAATCACTCCATACACTGCAAGTAAACATCATTAAGATGTCGGGAATGGAATTTATAAATAGTTTGTCAGTGACGTTCCCTGCAAGGCAACAGTATTTATGAGGTGAATGTTAATGAGAAGGTTAAGTTGGCAGGTGCAAAAGACCTAAAACTGAATCCAAAATGCCTTTTTTAAATATAACCATCAGTGTTGCAGCTTTCATTAGCTGTGGCAGGAACCTTGTATGATTTTGAACTTAAAGACAGAAAATGGATCTACAGTATAAGTTTTTACGCATTTTATTAGAGTCAAACCTGTGATGCTGTGGAAAAATAACTTAAGTTAATACTTTACTTAAACTTAAGGTCAGATGAATGGAGAAGTTTAAAGCACACCATCCAACATTGAGAGAAACCTGAGAGGTGTAGAACTATAGTTGCGTCAGGGGTCACAGGAGACCCCAGCAAGTAATGGGTGAAAGGCAGGATACACTCTGAATGGGATGCCAGTCCATTACAGGGCACTTATAGATACACACATACAGTATGTACAATCTCACCAAGGTCAATTTTCCCAGAAAGGCTAATTTACCTACCAGAATAGCTTTGGACTGTCAGAGGAAACCATGTGAACACGGTGAATACATACAAACTCCAAGCAAATAGCACCCCAGAAATTGAACCTAGGGCCCCAGTGCAGGTTGATTTTTTTATATAAGTCAGAAGTCACACTTTGTCAATCAATATCAATGTAATTCAAATTTTTACTAGCATTTATACAAAAAAGCAGAAAATCATTTAATTGTATGTATTTCTGTGTATACTTAATTATAGGAGGTTTGTGGAAAAACAAGAAAAACAAAGAACAAGACTAGTTAAAAAATTCACAGGGTTCTGTGTGTCATCAACTGTGGGAAACCTCAAACTATCCTAAATGGAGACGTGGCAGTGTGACATGCACAGATTTCCTTAATCACTTAAAGTCTTTTTTTTCCTTTCTTTGGGCATGCTTACTTTTTTAAAGTAGCACAGAATTACATCATAGGAACAAGAAACATTGAGTGTGTGTTTTGCAATAGTATATAGTTGGTGTTTTGTAGTTCATCCTGAAATGGGCTATTGTCGACACTTACTGTAGTGTACACCCTGTCTTGTAGCCTTATGCCAGTTATGAAATTCTTCTTTTTTATTTGATAAGGCTTCTTCCTTCCCTGCAGTGTCTAGTGCAACACTCTTATATATTATATAGTTATCTTTATGCAGTATAGATGTTCAAACAGCACAAATACATATTCCACATTTGCAGATCTTTGACAGCAATCATATGTCAGTTTTTTTAGCTCAGGGACATGGTGCAGTTGACCTGAGCCATGTCATTCCCAAGTGAGCTGGACCATTAGAGGAAAAGCTGTCAGGAACAGTGTAGCCCTGCACATTTATCCCACATCCATTTTTCAGTTTACTGCCCCCTGTCAAATATTACTGGAGAACTTTCCTCCTCCTAATGCTCACAGAGTTGCTGCTATCTTGAAACTTGTAACTTTCCACTTTGTTGTATCAGGAGGGATTGAATCCTCCTCCTTCTCCAAGCCCCATTGCCCCCCTCATAACACTCTGGGTCTGTCTAGTAGAAAAAGTGTTAAAACATCCTTGCTTGCTTTTCAGTTTCCTTCTGCATTTCCACAACCTTTGACAGTTGTTTAATCAATTTGTCTTTTGGTGTTCTTTTTTTTAGATGACTAATAATCATGCTTATGTTTGCCTTGAGAATTTCAATTTCAATTTCACCAGCATTGGTATCATGTAGTAAAGTATGAAACCAGCCTGACACTGAAACTTTCTGAACTACCTTTCTGCTGTGAGCAAGAAGGCTTATAATATCAAGAGCTGTTTTCCTTTTATCTTATTGCATCACAGAGGGCAGACAGCCATCACTTTACATGTGTTAGACCCTGCTTACCCTTTTCTGTCTTCATCCTGATACACAGTCATGGGTACAAATCCTTCCATTGTTTAATCTTGATACCTTAACTTTCATCCTCTTTTAAACTTGTTCTGGTTTCATTTTGATTCGGGTTTCATGTCCCACCTCCTTTTATAATGAGTGATTAAAACTACTTGACTGGCTGCAGAACAAAATGCCCCCTATGTACTTAATCCTGCTTTAAAAGGCCTTTATCATGGAAGGCATTACACAAATGTGGGAATTGGGTTTTATTTAGCACCTAGATTTAGCACTTTCCCATTCAGGCAACATGAGCATCTTTCTAATCTGAGGTGTATTTTCATCTTCTGCATTTCTTTTGGACATTCTGTGTTGTGCATCTGCCTTGATTGATTGAGTCCAAGTGTATGAAAAATAAAGATCATAAAAGATTTTCAAAACAAAAGAATCAAAGTGTTTTTTGATTGGTTCTTCTATGTTTAACTTGCTTTTAGGGCTTATATTTTTTCATTTAGGGGATTTGAAGTTGTCAAGAGTTGATTTTCAATGATCTACAATACCCTAAAAACAATTAACCAAGTACAGTATTTAAATAGCACACTTATTCAATTTGTCAAGTTTTTATTAGCACTCTGAATGTAATTTCGTTTTATGTCCTGTTTCTGAGTATAATGCCCTTTGTATATCTCAAAATTTTTGCTGAAAAGTTTTATTTTGAGAGGTTAAAAGAGAAGTAAAACTCACTGAGCATTTTTTTTTCAAATGAAATTCAAATATTTATAGTCCAGCTTTGCAATGGTATTCAAAGGTTAATACCACTCTTCAGATGTGGCATTTTACCATTTTTATGTGCTTGTCTCCTCAGACTTTCTATAATGTTATGCTCTGTTACATTTTTTTTCTATCTGTTTTTCCCATACTGTATGGGTTAAAATTGAGTTTTGACTTTACTTATCTAGATCATGTGATGTTCTGGACTGGTGTCTTTCATGAAGAGGAAAATAGGGTAAAAATAAATTGTTTCATTTTCATTTCCTTCAATTCACCAAGTATTTAAACAGCAGGCTTATTTACATATCTTGACATTAGTTTTTGAAGAGGCAACACATTTGTAACATTTTTAATTGGCACTCTGAATGTAATTCAGATATAGTTATGCTATTTAAGACTGTTAAAGTACAGTACAGTACATAACTGTTCCATCACATTGCTTTTCTTTGCCTTAGATATATGCAATTGCTAACTGCCACCCACAGCTTTAAAGTACAGTACAAACAACATTATCATATTTATTAAATGCATAATTTCTACATTATTGTTTTTTTCTTTTTTTTTCCTTTTATTATACAGTATATGGAGCTTGATGTTGTAAGTAAATGTGTACTAGTAAGCATGAAACCTCGAAAATTAATCTGTCACAAAGTAACACAAGGCATTTTCTAGGGTGAGGCTCATAGCAATGCTTTGATAACTGCTTTAACTGTTAAGAACTGGTTTTAGAGGCCTTAGGAAGTTTTCAAATGGTGTAAGGTTTGACAAGCAGGTGACGATTATGTTTCTACTACATTGAAGTAATGAAACAACGTAAAGGGCAGGATAGCTTAAAGAAATCATTTAGTTAGATATTTGTTTCTGCATTCCACTTTTAAAAGATTCATGCTTGGCTGAATGCTTGTTTGTGCCTCTTATTTGTCTTGAATTAATAATAACTTAAAAAAATTCAGAGTGAACAGTTTTTTGAAGTATAGTACACTGAGTTTTAGAATGCTGGTAGCATAAACTGATGTTGGTAGAAGTTGTTACTGGCTGACTCCACACTTTTGTTTGAATGCAATAGGGTGAATGTGATTTTCTGAGATATTACATTCATCAGGATGCACTGCATGCTCCATAGCACCTGACAGGAGAGCTAGTGCTGACGGGAAAAGCAGCTCATCCTTCACTTGTCAAGCTGACAGTGCTTAGCATCTTCAAGGAACCTCAATCTCCAGTCCTCTCTCACTCTTAGCATACTTGGGATTACACATCTCCTGATATGTTTTAGAAGATATTGCTCTTTTACAGTGAATGATAAATCTGTGGACTTTTACACCACATAATTATTCACGCTGCGTTTCTGATTCAGGTGGAAAAAAGATGCCATGCCTGATTGTTCTGCCAAGTCAACTCTGAGGAGTGAAAATCTGGCGTTATGCAAAATTAGAAGAGCAGCACAGACACAGACAGGGCTCAAATGACAGACAGTTACTTTAATAGCTTATTTTAGGTACCTGGATTATGCTTAGTGAATGTGCACTTGTTATACATGGGTAAGAAAAGAGATAAGATAAGATCTTATAATACATGGGTAGAGTGGAACACTGCAAGTTATCAAAGATAGTTAATTTAAGGAATGGGAAAATATAACTACAGTACAGTAACATGTATTTATGGACTGTCCACAAATTTTCCAGTTCAAATCCTTTGAAAAAAGAAAACTGCAAAGCTGTAGTGTTCAGTGTGAAAGTACAGCGTGTGAAAATAGCAACTTGCTTGTTTTTTCCCTGTAAGAATATAGCTTCGCTATGTTCTTTTGTCTGTGCCCAGGGAAGAATACCTGATTCATGCCTTTGTCCCTTCCCTGTCTGATTATTGTAATGTCGAGCTTGAAGGAGTGATCTAGTATTGTTCAAGTCATCTAATTTTGGACTTTACACTGACCTCCATGTTGATTTAAAAATTTCTAAACTTTTGAAATGTCTGGCTCTCCTGTTTTTGTCTGATTCTGTATCCTAGAATCTTCAATCTACAAATTCTGGTGCTCTTGTAGTAAGGTGCCAAGTTGGGTCTTACTACAATGCATGACTCCTAAAGTCAGGAATGGCCAAATCCTTCGGTGTTTTTTAAATCCTTTTCTTAAAGCTTATTGGTCCATAATTTTCTAAGACTTTTTAGTCTTGATGCGTGATTTGATTTCACTGTGAATTTAAACTTTTCTTTGTATTTCTAGCATTCGGGTGTAATTTGGAAACCAGTGTATAAAATAGACAGTGATTATTGTTACTGCATTTTTATGGTATCCTTATTCTGAACTGTACCATAAACATCAACCTGAATCAGTGTGTGTGGAGAATTTCTTTGTAATTGAAGGCAACAGTAATTTTGTTCAGTGGATTTACATAGAAACCGACAGGCGAAGGTTCAAGGGGAGAAGCTGGGGCTGCACCTCCCCTTCCTCTGTCATTCAATTTTCTCTTTCCTATTTAAACCCTAACCACGCTATGCACACGTCTAAAGTTTTGACCTACAGTGCAATGCCTTGCGAGCCTAATTCTCAGCACCCTCAGACGGCCTTCAGTTTTTTCAGAAACTTGAAGATACTCCTCACTGTTCGTTTTCTGCTGTTTCGCCCCATCGACCTCAAGGGATTCAATTTAATCCACCTCTCTGATCAGTTACTGACATTTCTGCTTATAATAATTATAATTCCTTCCACTTATATAGAACTTTTCTGGACACTCCACTCAAAGCACTTAACAGGTAATGGGGACTCCCCTCCACCACCACCAATGTGCAGCATCCACCTGGATTATTGTTTCCAGCCTCCCGGATTACAAAACGCCACTCTTAACATCACTACACCACCACGGATACGCTGACTCGCCTTTTTTATAAGGACTGGTCTCTCTCTAAGCTCCTCAAATTGCTTTTCAAAAGATCTATTTCTTTCCCCCTTCAGTCTGACAGTCTAGGCTTTTTTTTTTACTTTTATGCGATCTCCACTTCAGTTTCTTCAGCTGCAGCCTGCAAAACAGAGACCTCCTCCTTCTTCTCTCCACCTTCTCCTTCTCCACAGCAACCGAGCTCTCTAGTACTATATATAACGTTCCTCATCAAATGTCCCAGAAGGTTTCTCAGATTCTCAAACCCCTTTCTTGTTCTGTAGCTCACATTAATTCCCTGCTGGTGAGGCTTGAAAGAGCTCCTTCCAGTCAGATCCTCCTCCTGCTTCAGCCCTGTCCGTCTCCAGTCTCCCTCTACCTGTCCCCATGTCAGATTTCACCCTCAGCAGCTACTACCTCAGGCTCTCAGGCTGCAGCTGCAGTCCATCGCCATACATTTGAAGGTTATTCTGTCCTCGAACCGCAGTTTACGCCTCTTCCTCCACCTCTTCTGTCTCTTCCCCCCTGGTCCTTCCTTCCCCGCTTCTCTTCATTCTTATGTTCTTCCATCTCGTTCCTCATCTTCGGACAAATGTGGATGCCCAACTACATTTTTTCAGTCTGAACAAATTCATACAAATCTGAACCATCCTTCCTTTTCAGCTAAGGAATGCCCCTCTCTGCACATTTGTCATTTTTGCGGTGATGCCCACTCCATACCCATCTGTCCCACTGCTCCAAAATGTCCACTGCCAGCTGGTGTCATTAGAAGGAGGAACTTCTAGATCGTTGAAAAATACTTGAAAATGAATCCGGCATAATGAAGTCAGGCTATAAGAAAGGTGCTGTATACTGTGGTTGAAAGCTTTTGTAAGATATGTTTGTTTTAGTTTGAACTAGTAGGCAGTGGAAGTGGAGGTGAAAATGCATGGAAGGCACTGAATGTTCAGAAGCAGTAAGACCAAAGGCAGTACAGAAAAAGAAAGGGGAAAATAGCCATCAGTGATTTTGTAGTCATTGTTTTCATCTCCTCCCTCCCGTTTTAAATTCTCTTAAAGGTAGGTTTGCATAACATATTACATTTAACTTGTGTTCCAACTTCCATTTTCCACCCTCAGATGCAGAACAGCTGTATGATGTATGATGGCAAATGGCAGTAAATTCTAACAGAAATGTATTAATATAATGCAGTACGTTGACTAGGAACAGATTATATACTAAAAGACAGATTTTGAATGAGCGGCTCTTAAAGGTGACTTATAAAAGCTGTTCATAATTCTTTAGGTGGTAATAGTTTATGGTTATGTGTTTCATAAATCACAAAATTACTCTTGGGTAGCTCTGAAAGGCCCGACAGGAATAGGTATGTCATTACTGAAGATAATCTTTGCTGTCTCAAATTTCAATTATCAATTTATGGATTATTTTTTTGCAAAGGGAAAAGCATTGATCTTATTGTCCTGACAATCCTAACTTTTCACATATGGAGTGTTTCTCAGAATAGTGTTGATTTTATAACATGCTACTGTATATCTTCACATCTCAGGAATGCAACCATTATTTTTCAGAGAAGAATGTCATAAATAAAAGAGAATGGTTATAAGTGTGAAAGATTACCTACTTTGTAGGTAACTTTTTAATGCATATACAGTATATTCATCTTTTAATAACTGTATGATAGGTTTTGCAGGCTATGTTTCACCTAAGTTATCGGGAGCATGAAAATGCTATGAGGAAAATGTTTGCTTTAATGGGAAAACCTTCTCTTCTGAGAGAACTAGCAGAGCTCTAACAGAGCGAGGGTGTTTTTTGTTATGTGTACCAGAAATAGAAACTTCCTGCAAATAGAAATATAACCACAAAACATCCAGTTTGATGAGTGCCGATAAGAATTTAAGACTTACCTTAAGATTAACTTGGAATAACTGAGTTACTTTTTGTTTCTTATGTTAGCATAAGGTCAAGAAAAAGAATGTATGAAGAGTTGTTACCAATCACTGTCTTCCAATTAATATTTTGCATCATTATTATGCCCATGTCGAGGACATAGAGTGCTATCATTGGGGATTCCCTGTATAGTAATACCAGGGTGCTTCTATTCATTACTGAGCAGCTCCTCTAGTAAGATAAAGAGTTAAATGAAACATTTGAATAATAATGAGATGTTAAATGAAACATCAGTGTATTCACAGTACTGTAGAAGCAATTGTACCTTTGGGTGAACAGGCTGGCTCAGAGAGAAGAAAACAAAAAAAAAACAGGATTTCATACTTCATTCATTTTACTGGGGTAAGATTTTCCAATGTCTGTATCATATAGAGGATATACTTTGTTTCCACCTCTCAGCTGCAAGTTAATAAGTCTTCAGTATTCCTTGCTGTTATTCTGCAGTTTCCTGAACCTCAAACATAATTTGTGGGTGAAATACCGAATATCAAACTGATTATAATAGGATTCTCCCTGACCAAATGAAGAGAAACTCAAAATAATATTAGATATACAGAAGAAATTCAGAAAAGGCTCGTGAGAAACAAATTAATCTACAAAACAATATAGCAATCAATATTGCTTTGAGTTTTATTAACACGATTTAAAAGTTATAGCACCTGTCTTGTTTTCCGTCACAATGATTCATTGTAATAATTCTGTGAAGGAGAGTTAAGCAATGTTCAATCATTGATTAAGTACAGTATATAGATACACTCAGTCGATGATTGAGTATAGAGGGTAATTTCTTGTACACCTAGGACATGAGTAAAGTAACTTTTGCCTTCATGCCAAAGGGCCAAATGACTAACAATTAAATTTATAATGATGTATCAAGAGTCCATCAGTACGAAGCCAGAAATGTAGTATTATTGAAAATCAATCTCTATTACAAAACCAAGCCCAATATACTGTGTAACTATCAGTCCATTTGTTGGTACAGTCGTTCAAGACACACGATGCATCATTGCACTTTCCATGATGCCAAACTCAGTGCCGGATTTCCTATAAGGCACTATAGGCACAGTGCCTAGGGACTACAAAATTTTAAGGGCCTACAAAGAAGGGAAACACTAGTGATTAACGAAAAACGAGCTGAAACAACATGCTTGCGATCGATTCTAGGTGCTCCAAATCGATAATCG
This sequence comes from Lepisosteus platostomus, assembly GCF_059453375.1. Lineage (NCBI taxonomy): Eukaryota > Metazoa > Chordata > Actinopteri > Semionotiformes > Lepisosteidae > Lepisosteus > Lepisosteus platostomus. The sequence goes on from NC_142621.1 coordinate 29,051,740, forward strand.
TACGCTATCTAGCGGCTGTTCTAGAAGCTAGAAATTTCAAAGTGATGGTTGCTCGACTCACTCCATCTATCACATGGTTTAGCATTAGAATAGTTTAAAGTGCATTATGTCAATTAACGTAATTCAATTGGCTTTTACCCTTCGTTTTGCACATTTCAGAGTGAAAGTGCCCAGGGCCTACAAACACCAAAATCAGGCCCTGGCCAAACTCTGTATCTGAACAAAGCAATGTAACTGGTGAAATATACTTTAAAAAAGATTTGGAAAATAATGAAGCTAAAAATATTTCTACTCTCCATGTTTTCAGCATGAGGCATGTGCCATTACCCACTGTGGTGGCCTTCGTCCCCTTGGAGACGAAGCAAAACCTTGGCTCTTTAAAACAAAAGACACAGGACCTTGGGTAATTAATTACTGCACACACCCCTGAAATGGCAACATACTCTACAGTAGCAATTATGACACATGATATTACAAGCAACAAAAAAAGCCAAAATATGTGTAGGTTGTATTAATTATCTTAAAAGAGCTTAGATAAATGATTTTTAAATTTTGATAACTATTTTGATACAAATGTTGATAATGTTTTTTAATTCTGATTGATATTACTCAGATTTGAAACATCAGTGAGCTTAGTAAAGGGCTCTTTTTGAAGAAGTGTTTTAGGGGCAGTGCCATTTTGAGCAGGAGGGAATATGAATTGATCATATTGAAGGCTTCAACATATTTAATGGATCTGACAACCACTGTTAAATCAATGCAACTATGTTAATTAACACTATTATTTGAAATAAAGGGCTGCTACCTTCAGTAAATGGATGTTTTTAATCTTCCAAGTATCCGAAGAGCTGAATACATTAAATTCATTGTTTAAACAGTTGGGTGGCTTGCTTTCATTCTGCTTGTAGTACCAAGCGATACATTTAGAAAAGCTGGGTAAAAGATATGGTGCAAATTTACTTATGAGCTTTTGGTCGGTTGTTCACCTGTCACAGATGTCGGAAAGGGTATGCCGTGGAATGGCCAGGACAGCAAAAAAGACCCTAAGACCCAAAACGGGGGGTTAGGCGGTCTCAAGACATCCGAACCCTCAATGCTGAGCGAGGAGGAAATGGTGACTTGGAAATATATAGCCCCACACAAAGACACACCGGATGGTCAAGCAAAGCACAGGGAAACTAGGAACAGGACAGAGTAGCAGTGCCCTCTAGATGTAGAGGGTGTGACATCACCTGCCAGTTATATGCCAGTTAGTTTGATTGGCCCAATCAAAGTCACACATTCGTGAAGTAAATACAAGCCCAGTCCATAGTTAGTCATAAATGGGACAGATTTACTTACATACAACAACACCGGTGGTCAGTATGATTGTAATTTATGTTTTAGGTTTTTGTAGCTTTGAACTCAGTTTTTTGTGTTTTAAATTATGAAGACTAAACATTCTCATTTTCAGCAATCTCATCTCTTTTGCTTCAACGTAAAAATGATCTTTAAGAAGATGAATGACTGTGTTATCATCTGAGTTATTTATTGTGCCAGTCGCTTCCCTCTTATCGCCTTATGTGAATGGCCCTCAATTTTCTTCACCTGCCCAAAGAACAAACCTGCAGCTTTGACAGAAGGCGACTGTGTTCTTAATCGCAAGCACAATGTGTAAAGCTGTTGTATGATGTCACATCTGCCACTGTATATGGTGACTGTCTGCTGACCGAACTCTGCTATTGATTGGAAAATGTTTCCAAATGGCTCAGCTCAGCTTCCATCTGGGCCAATGCCAAAATACAGAGCATAATTCTGCTTATCAATTGGCTCTATACTTACGTCCCTCTGTCAAGGCCCTGCTGCTTGATAGAGTGGTCAGCAGCATAGGGAAAATTTATATGGCTTTAATCTTTAATTTCTCACTGCTATTTTTTTACACGTCATCAAAATGTAAAGTTAGAGGGGAAAGAAAAACTTGGTCAGGTAACCAAGAGATACTGGAAACTCCCTTATCTCAGGGTCAAACATGCATGCACTAGCCTTCCCCTCTATTGGCAGTCCATCATTCTAATGAACATAACTCACATTTTGAAGTAAGTAAGGCTAGTTAGTGTTTTATACTTGTGTTAATTTACAGAAATGTACCCCTACTAGCGAAAATATTTGGATAACACATTAAATGAAAAGATTCAAGTAGGTAGCAAAGGTTCAAAGCTGAAAAGAGAAGAAAAGAAACACACCTGTCCACACACCTGAAGAAAGCTCCAAGGCCAAAATGTGTTTCTTTTCTTCTCTTTTTAGCATAGAATAAACCTTTACTTGTTCCTTCAAAATGAAAAGATGGTAAGCAATGTACTACTAAGGAGCATAAGTTACATGTGTGCATGACTCTTCCTGGCTAGATCAATTGCCGAATATCAATTATATTCAGAACTGGTGCAAGTGGTAGCTAATGCAGTTTGATCCTTTACATCACACCGTTACATCACAACCTCAGAGCTGTGTGTCAAATATTTCAAAACCTTACAGAATGCATGCCATGGTATATCAAGATCAAACAATATTCATTACTCATGGAGGCCAAACGGGTTTTTCTGGTCATTGATTGTAATTATTATTGTACATGTGGTTGTTTTGATAAGATTTGACTTGGAGTGGGTTCCATACACACAATGTGAGAAAGAACATTGAATAATAAGGAGTGATCACAAGCCACACTTATACTATATAGTCAGTTAGGTATGGTAGCTTACAGGTGTGAATATTGTCCAGCTGGCCAATACCGCTAGTCATTTAAGCTGTCCTATAATAACCCAGCCGCTATTCAGGACTTCAACTCTTTATAAATAAATTTGATCATTTAAGAGTGGTACTGTCCAATACAGATCCTCATGATCCAGCCTTTCTCACCTGAATCTGTATTGATACCCTACTCCCCTCTGCTGCAGCTTCAGTCTCTGCTTGACAGCCCGGCTGAGGATAGCTGTTATTGTGTAAGTTTGAATAAAGGAGCTGTTCTTCTTTGAAATCTCATCTACTTCAGCACATTCTTGTTGGGACCCAGTAACAGTATGAGCAAACAGTCTCAATACAGTACTTATAGCCAGTTTTTTTTATTCTTTTTACATTTGATTCAGAAATTATCAAAAATCAGCTCGTTTTTTGTATCTTTAATTTGTATAGTGTACGTTTTACTTAAGACATTTTTTTTCATCTTAACAGTTAGCTGTATGTAACATGGTAAATGTCCATTCAGGCAATTTAGTTGTGGAGTACAATCTCTATACACATTAGTTCTTCATTGACTGTAATCAGTATGCAAACTATTCCTTTAGTCTTGGACAATAGAATGTAGTAGTATCAGTATCTGTTCTCAAACCTGACTGAGGTTTTTCAGTATCTTTTCTGGCTGTTTGCAGTCCCAGCTCTGATCTCTTGTGTCATCCTGTTGCTGAAGTAATGCCAAGAATTAGGAGAATTCTCCCTGGGCTTGAGGCCTGTGATGGACTGTACACTTTTGGTCAATCTCACACTCTCTTATTGGTTTTGTAAACTTAAAATCATATAATATATTATTGCTTGGATGTTCTATGTGGTTAAACTGCAATGCTGTTATAATGGTTCATTGTTTTATGAGTTTTGGGGAATTGAACTACACTGCTGAAGGCTGTTGCTTTCCAAATAACTGACGGAAAGTATCAATCTGCTAATCTGAAACTTCAGGCCCAGTGAGTTCTTCTCGGCAAACTTATCGTCTGCTGAAATATTTTATTGTTTGCACTGCTATCATGTTAACTTGCTGTCTAACTTGAAAGACTGCATTAGGGAGAACTATACTACATATACAGTATAGGTAACTACATGAAGACCTATACTGTATATGTAGTCTTATCTCTTTTTCATCTGCTTTCTGATCTTATTATTTAATTCTTGAAAAAAGCAAATGCATCTGACCTCCTAACATTCCAGAGTTCAGTGCAGTCATGCAGGAACATTCATTTTAACATTAAAGCTTTTTTTTAATGTTGCTGCGTAATGGCTTCATAATCCCTTCATAACTGCTGCACAACATTGTATAATCACATGCATTATGTTTTCCAGGGTCATGAGCAAATGACATAATGTGTGCATATAAAGTAATGTCATTGGTTTTAGCATCATTTCTAGTGTTTGGTACGATCCACGATAAAAACTGTTAAGTGAATGTCATGACCCTTTATGTACATATTATGTCATTTGCACATGTCCCTGTAAAGCATTATGAATGTAATTATAACATCCTGTGTAGCAGTTATGAAGGGTTTATGAATCCATTATGTAGCAACACTGAAATAAACCATTACCATTTTAACTTCCCCATGATAACACAGAATACTTATATCTGAAAGGTCATTTGAATTGTCACAGGTGTGCAACAACATATGCTTGTCGTTCCAGTGGAAAATGCAGAAACGTGGAAGCTCAGAAGGCGTTTCCACTAAAAGGTCAATTTATGCATTTATTTTTTTTCTAAATAGTGGAAATAAATAAGGGTTTCTTTGCAGAAAAAAAAAGAATCCTGAAAAGAGATATCTCCATTTCCTTACAACAACAAATTTGAAGCATTAGTTTCATCAGTCATTCACACTTTCCTTTTTTAACTGCTGTTTTTAAAACTCATCATTCCTTGATTCATATTTTCTCTTTGCCAATAATGTATTTTTTCTATTAATCTATATTATGTACTCCTTGTTGAATCTTGTAGATATGATGACAGGTACTGTATATGATGCACAGCTGATGTCTGCTAGACACAAACAATTACCTATGTCTTTATTGTATTGAAAAGAAAAAAAAAACAATGCCCTCATCTTATTTCTCTGTACTTATTCATCAGGTGTTAATTGAGGACGAACATGTTGCCTGATGGTGTGGAGCCATCATGTAGTCATGAGAGCATATTACCTTTGACCCGAATAACCCTTGCTTCGTGTCCTACAAAGAAGCAGGGGATGACAAGTTAGTTTTAATACATGGGTACTGAGAGCTACCGTTTTCCTTTAAGCTGAATCTGCCAAAGGTGAAATGCTGGGAAATTAATGGAAAGTGACCCTTAGTTCTCTTTTATATTCTTTTCTCAATCACATATAAGATAACAGTAGAACAGTAGAAGAGAGAGAGGCAAAGCTTCTGCTGCATGTTCCTCAGAGCAAAGCATGATCGCTTTATGGAGCAATGAAGAGAGAGCTCAAAGAAGTGGTTTAATAGCCCTGAATGCTGTCATAGAGGGAATAACATTGTGGCAGAACAATATGTTCAACTTGTTGTCATTAATAAGGTATGACAGTCCTTGATCTTTGGAAAACAGTAAGGGCTTTGAGGTTGTGTTTTCTCAGGCAGAATTTTTTAAACACTCTACCAAGTCAGAATAAGTGGAAAGTTCAACTGAGAGCTCCCTCCCACTCATTCTGCCAGTAGTGCTTGTAGCCTTGTCTCATCTAAGCTGCCATCTTCGAACTGTTTGAGACAGTGCATGCAGTACCACAGCAAGGATTTCTTTCTAAGTCCCTTTTGTAGTCCAAAGAAGGCTACATTTTTAATAATTGCCTACTCCAGGTAAGGTTACAAAGAAATTTTCACTGCAACGGATGTACATCCTTCGTAGTCGAATGGAAGACACCATCTTCCATCTTCAGAGCCTGATTTCCTACAACACAGGTCCTCAGTGTATCTGCATTATTTTATCTTGTCTGTTTTACATAATTACTGTATTAGTGTAAATGGGATAATTATCATAAGCAGCAGAGTTCTTACTTTGATGATTCAGGGCTATGTTAAAGTAAAAAATAAATACTGGTTGACTTTTTAAATGTGAAGAACATATAGGAAGTATTAGTGTGTACAGTAATGGGGATTTCATATTCACTTTAGGAATTTTCAACGTAAGGATTTTATACAGTTTTCAGCGAAGGAATTCCGTTTGTTGTCTTAGTTAAAAAATGTTGCTGCATCTTGCATAAGTTGTAGTCATTAGAAAATAGTGACCAAAGTTACCAGAGAATAATGAATTACTGTACAATAATCAGCAGAAAACTTTGATATGACAAAAGTGTGCATCAGTTTTTCAGTATCACAGAGGGAGAATATGTCTGATTTGGTAACATTTCTCACAAGAAGAAAATGTCTTGATGACATTTTTAATGTTACCAAAAGATTTGTTCTCCTGCAATAATTTACATAATAAGTATATCACATTGCATAATGTGATTAAGAGAAGTTTGGAGTTTTGCAGTGCATTATTCCTGGGAGTAGTGTGTTGATACAACTATTTTTCACCTGCTTAATCACTCCATCCACAGCCCAATTAAATTAACTTATTGGCAGTGGCCCTTAATATCATTGCTGTTCAAAACAAACCAGAACAATTGCAAAGTCAGGGGAAGTCATAAAAGTGTCATTATAGCTAATTACTACAATGTATATGTACAGAATTAAAATAAGAATAATACAGTTTGTAGCAAATTGCTCATAAAATCTTTCAAAACTCCAGTCAGAACAATATATGCCTCAGCCACTTGGAGTGAAAACATGATGATGACCAAAATCTTATTTAAGTGATTTAAGTTTCACTTTTTCATTTACAACCAGTTTTGTAAGACTTCTGTCTGCAATTAATTCCTGCTTTTGCTGTATACTGCATATATTGTAGGTGCATCTACAAATGTTGGCATCCAACAGTTAATTAAACTTCATACCCAAATGTATGGGCAATATTTTGATTGGTAACACTGAATGGCACATTTGAGAGACCTTCACCTTTACTATGATATAGAAACTTTACCACTGATAAATCAAAATGATCTGTCTTTGGTATCAAGCAGATTCTTCATCTGTACTAAGTGAACAATATCTGGATATGGTATCTGGTTAAGATAAACTATATTTTTCTCTTTTGTACAATGCATTGCTTGAAGGGAAGTTCAACGTGCAGATACTAAATTGTTGCCTTTGCCAGATGCCAGCAGCCGCATCATCCTGCAACTCACAACTGGCAACTCACTGAAGCTAAGCAGGTGTGAGCCTGGTCAGTACCTAGATTGCTGCTGGGAGAGGTGTTAGAGGGGCCAGTAGGGGGCACTCACACTGTGGTCTGTGTTGGTCCTAATACCCCAGTATAGTGACGGGGACACTATACTGTAAAAAGGCCGTCCTTTGGAAGAAACGTAAAACCAAGGTCGTGACTCTCTGTGGTCACTAAAAATTCCAGGGTGTTTCTCAAAAAGAGTAGAATTGACAGCATCACTCTGCCCTCCCCCCCACTGATAGCTGATGGTGGATGCTGTACGTGGTGGTAGAGGGGATCCCCATTACTTGTAAAGCACTTTGAGTGTCCAGAAAAGCGCTATATACAGTAAGTTGAAGGAATTATAATTATTATTATTTTGTTGATTCCATTGGAAGCAAATTATGTCATGAGGACTCTTATTAATTTTGAGCTCTCAATATTTTACCCTTTTTATTTGTTGATTTAGCTGCACATATTCTGTTTCTTTTTGCAGATTGTAATCTTCTTTAATTTTTCTCCCCATGAACACAGACCTGCCTGCAGAGCCTAATTTCCTTTCATCAGAGCTGTAGTTAAAAGCTGGTGCCCCATTTAATGTATGTTAAAATCCCCTATTTAAGTCTCATTGTTGTTTTATAGGACTCTCGTTTCCTTTCATGTCACAACTAGATTATCACAGCTTGTTTCTCTCTATTTCAGACCCCATGGAACTTCCAGGTCATTTGAAGGTGTCACCATAGCAACTCTGTAGCTTTGGTAAACCAGCTAAACTATGCACATTCAAGATGTTTGTTGAAAACCCAAAGAGGTTCACAAAGATAAAGTTCACAGCTGGTGAAATGTCAGACAGATAAAGATTTCAAAACTTATTTTACATTTTTTTTATTTTACATTTAGGTAGAGACCAATCATGGCAATACTTTGAAAACATGTTCAAAGCACTTAATAATGTTTAATCAAAAAAGGTTTAATAAGTAAAATCAAAATAGACGATTCAAATCCAATACTGAAGGGGGAGAGAAAAGTCTGAAAGTGCATTCTGAATGTTTAGCTGTTTTAAAACCCCAAATGCTCTGTGAAAGTAAGCAGGTAAACAGCTGTCTTAAGTTACCTTCAGCTTAGATCATTTCTGTGTACAGTACAGATGAAAGATGTGGTTTCTCCAGCTTTCCATGCAGTGCTTGAAGAATATAATTGTATATGAGTTGAAATATAAGGAGTGTTATAAGAGCTATGTGCTATTATTAGTTTAGATTGTTAGTACAATTGTGTTTCATAGCATTGACATGTATGAGTTATAATCAATGCTATAAATTACAGTAATCTTGAATATATGCAAAAGTTAGCCAGAGAAATCATGTCCGTCTTCATCTGTGAGAAATTAACTGTGCAACTCTGTCATGTAAGGTGATTTAAATACGATGACCTTCAAGAATACTCTTCTAAATGTATTTTGTGCTGAAGTCATTTAGATGTTGAGTGTTCTTTCATATGAACTGTGGAGGATAAAAACTAATGAATTGATTTATTTTTAACAGGTGATTGAATGGTTATCTAGCAGAATAAAGAAAAAAAATTGATGACTGTTATTTAGATTGTACAATTAGATTTAACCTATTCCCTTTGTGGTGTCTACCCCCAGTTTCATTCACAGATGCAAATCACGTTACTGGGTTCATTTAAAATCAGAAAAGTATCATGAGACCTCTTTAAATGTGAAATTGAATTAGTTTGGCTTCCTGGTACAAAATTGTCTCTTTGTTCTATAAAATCAAATATTGTAGTGTATGCTTTATAATCCAAAATTAGTATTAAAACTTTCTTTAGTATTAATTTGCAACAAACTACAACCATGTTTATAAGATGTTAAAGAATTGAATAAAGATTTTTATGGGTTTGTTTCTTAGTTTTCACATGTCACCAATATGTGTTAGCAAAACTAAAAACCTGTCTTTTTTAAGGAGATGGTTGGATAAATTTTGTGTGTTGGCAGTGTGAGAAAAAATCTTGTGGAGATTAAAACTCAATTTAAGTGATGGTTGCCTGGGTAACAGTGTATAGACAGTGCCAGCAGCTTGTGTGACACTGGCTGCTAGTTGACCCTGAGGAATTGTATTGTTGGATAAACATTCATTTTTAATGAACGTATACAGTGCTTTACCACTGAGATATCAGTAACTATATTGAGTTTCATCAGTCTCTTTAAGAACTACACAAGACAAAAGCAGTTTGAAATGTTGAAAATTGAGTCGTTCTGAAAGGGTATGTGATATTTTTGCTATGCCGAAGCTCTTAAATAAAACATTTTGCACCATAACAAAGCTGCACCACAAAGCAGATTACACACAATACAGATTACACACGTATACAGCTGAATCTGACAAATTGTTATTTTGTTCTGAAAAATGAGTTAATTTCACTTAGTTTGCGATGTTAATTTTAATACAAAGGCTATCTGTACACAGACACACATGCTGTATATATATTAAGCCGCGGTTTGGAAGGCTGCTGTACATAGGACATAGAACCGGACATTTTTGGTTCAAATCCCAGTTGAGTCACTTCAGCCAGGTACAATACTTTAACCCTGTTTGCTACATTAAAATGCCCAGATGTACAAATGTAATGTAAGTCGCTTTTCATGAAGGCAAATCAATCACGATTCCAAGATCAAATGAGGTCACAGCTCAGGGACCCTCATGAAATACTCCTGAAGACACTGAATGGCCTGCTCCAGAGTCATGTATCTATCGCTCAGCCTGTTTTGTGGAATCCACTTCTATGCTCCACTTATTTTCCTTTATGTAGAGTTCAAGGTCTTTTCTTCTGAGTTTGCTCAGCTGTCCACTCTTCATTTTCTCTCTTGCTCCTTTTGTAAGAGCTTTGCTCTGATAAGCTCTCCCCATTTCCTTTCTTTTTGTCACTTATTCTTTCTTTCCTTCCTGTGTTATTTTGGTGTTTTTGTGTGAGTTTCAATATTGTCCCTTCCTTATTATAGCCTCCAAGGGAAAGATGCTTACCTGGGAATGACAAAGGAATTCTGCAGACAGGATTTCTCTCACCTTATTCTTGCATATGCAGCCATAAGGGCTCCCTTTTGCCCTTCTACTTCTTCAGTGAATAATTACTTTACAGCAATAACAAAAGAAAAAGCAGTGTCCATCAACAGCTTAATTAATTGGATCTGTTGTGTATTTTTCCTTTAGTTTCATTAGGCCACTTATTGTGGGTCACTTGTTATGCTACCTTCTGCAGCCTAAGATCATTACATTAGGTGCAGCATGATTTTTTTCCCTACAAATTCAACATTTTACATATTGCTTTGTTTTAAACACAATCTGATTTGAACTGCATGTGACAATATATCTTATTGTAAAGCAAAAAAGAAGGACATTTACTGTATGTAGTTTAATGTATGACTCTTCCTTGCGAATGCTGAGTATCTCTGCAGAGTCTTCACTTGCGTCACACAGTTTCCATAGCACCCTGTGCAGATCTGGAGGCTTCCGGATAGCAGCAGAGAGGTTATGTCTTTTATGCGGTTGCCTGCAAATAGCTGAACCATGGAATTAATCTTTCTTGGAAAATTTCCTGCTGAAGTATGATGGTTGGTTAATTAAAAATGAAATTTCACTGATTTCTCTCTGGAGAGGAGGCATTTCCAAAGGTCAAAGTACTGTCTTTAAGCTTGACACAGCAGCAGTACTGACCCTTCATGGCAGCGAAGAGCTCTCACATATTAATAAGCAGATTTTAGTAGATGTGGTTGACAGCAGGGTGAAATGGTGGTTAGGGCTCTACACTTGTAGCTGGCAGGTTGTGGGGTCAAATCCTAGATGGTGCCCTGCAGTTATACCCTTGTACAGATACTCCATCCAGATTGCTCCAATAAAATATCCAGCTGTTTAAACAGGTGCAGCCATGTTATATAGTATTTCTCTCTAACCTGAAAGTTGTATCTCATATCACAGTTCCCTGTGGATGAAAAAAGTGACATTTTGACATTAAAATGAGATTTTAATGCTTCATACTGTATATTCTTGATGCACATCCTGTAGACATCTGGGCATGTAGTTGCCCAACACAGAACCACCTCTGGTAAGGAATATGGATTTCCTTCAAAATCCCTTTCTGAATCCTGCACTTTTCTCTGGAATACCTTATGAATCTTTATCTTGAAACTCAAACTTCTCTCATATGTTAATGTTGAAGTACTGTACATAATGTAGCATTGAAGCAGTGGGAAAATGTTTGTTTTACAGTTTATAATTATTTGCATTAATTAGGCTGTAATTATTATTTTTAACATAATATGGCTATAATTATGCTAGATTAGTGATTAAAGCAGCTGCCATGAAGTCTCTTATGTAATATTGTTCCAGGTACTGTTGTGAAATTACATAAGTTAAATATCTATGAGATAAATTGCAGATTTTGAAATTGGTTTTAGGAGTGAAATCTTCACCAGCTGGAAGATGAAAGGCAGAATTAGGAGTAGCCTTATGATCAATGGCAGACTGATATATTTGGAATACTTTATATTTAAAAACATTGGATCTGAAGCATGTTTCAAGCCCCTTTTACACACATTAGAACTATAACTTTCCATGTGTGGTTTTACATGCCATGATTCCACATGTGCAGAAAAACACAGTACTTTGCTTGATTCCAGTGAGTTCCATTTTGTAAGCTGTGTGCTGCCTCTGACTCACTTCCAATGTGGACCAGAGCAGAATTGACACTGCTATTCTATTTAGAGTGCCATCGGATTTTTCTTTTTGCACGAGTACCTTCTTAGAAAGCATGTTATTGCTGATTGAAATGATTTATGATGTGCGGTGCTGTGAAAATCATTGCTGAAAAGGTGTGTCATGAAGCCTGTATACGGTATGTAATATTGGTGCGTGTCACATTCATGTTTTAAAGTAGCTTTTAGGGCAGAGAAATCTGGTTAGTTATTTTAGTAGCATTTTAGTTTGGAATAACAAATAATTTAATCTGTTTCAATCACATTGAACTATGAACAAAATTATTATAGTGATAGAATATCATATAGCCCTTTTGCAGCAGTGTCGTTTAGCTTTGCTTACACTTGATAATCAAGAAAATTTGAATATACTGGAGGAATTGTTTGGAGTTTCCGATGTTATTGTTTTAAGAAGAACAAGATCTTAGAGATTTTGTTCAAAAATTATATCTTATTAATAAAAAACTGACAAGGAAAAGCTGGTATGAATATTGCTAAGCTGTTTATTTTTCTGAAGATAAACCACTTTATCTTATCTCCTCTTCAATATGAAAGGGATTTCGAGTCTCCGCAAAACACTTCTCTCTTCTCTCGGCTCTTGTGTTTCCTGTTTCTTCTTCCATGTCACCGAGTATGATTAATTTCACATTTATTGTGTTTTGGCTCGAGGCAGCTGATGGAACAACAGAGTCAAGTCAGCAGAGCTTCTGACTCCTGAGTCTTTGAAAAGCACAAGGCAGCACATGGAACTCCTCCCAGACTGAGAGTGAACACAGCTGAGCTCTGTCAGGAGCCATTGCACAGGTCTTAATTAAAATGCAGCCTGTAATAAAAGACAGGGCAGTATTTGTCTTTAGCAGAAGAGTTTTTTTTATTATCCTGACAAATTGTCCTTCTGCTGTCAAGTAATCAAACTTCTCCCATTGAGTAAAATTAAAATTCCTTCTGCTTATAAAGTCTGCGCTGTTACCTATACGTTCTGGATCAGTAAGAGTAAGTACCTGAGCCCTGATAAGGAGTGGCCATTGAAAACAAGACGGTAGGGGAAAATTACAGGAGTTCTCTCAGGCTGCCAATGTGGCCCTGTGACAATGCTGGAACTGAACTGACACTTCTGAAACATCCACACTTTCTGCCTCTCAATGTGCAGAGTTGTTTTATTTTGTTCAATGTACAGTATATCCCCTACACTTCTTCATAATTGTTACACTGCGCTACCTACCAGGATGGTGGGGGTGGGCCAGGCGGTGTTACAGACCCAAGACCAAGGGTGTCAAAGTCCAGGGATAATGACCTGACCTTCCCAGAATGAACTCTGCTTCACAGGAACAAGTGAATGGAGGAAAACCAGGGACAGGGCAGGGCTGGTTAGTCTGCACCTGGAGCTCCGTAGAGCACAGTGCATGTCCTCAGAGCTATCCACCAGAAGGTGTGCCAGGCACCGGGCTGATCAGAGCATGTGCTCTTCAGGGAAGACTTTGCCAGAGACCAGGCCAAATTCGTGCTGTAAGGGCAGATTGGGGTGGTGCGCTCGGCACCCACTGAGGATCAGATCCAATCCAGAGTCACAGAGGCAGGTCAGGATATGGGGCAGGCAGAGAGGCTGACGGGCTGAAGCAGAGTCCTGTCGGTGGATGCTCGAGCAGTTAGCTGGCTAGTCTGGTGTCCAGGTAGGCAGAACCACAGGACTGGAGTGCAGGCTGGTGAGGCAGGGGAAGCCCACTAGAGCCAGTAGCTGTGCATAGCTCCAGCACGCAGGGCTGAGCCGCCAGACTCTCGGCCGGCAATGTCACCACACAAGGACTGTGAATCCGATGCAACAGCAGACCTCACCACCAAGGGGGTCCAGGGAGCCATGCCCACTGCAGGACAATCCAGGGCGACGTCAACTCCAGGGGAACAGAAGTGCGCATGCAGATGGTGAGCAGCCTCCACATGGAACCCCCAGCAACACACAGCGCTGCCACCAGCCAGAGAGCCAGCTGCATGCAGCTAGCTGGCTGGAGCAGTGGAGGCAAGCACAGAGAAGGGCGGGTTCCCTGAGCGGGGGTCCATGGAGGCTGGTGATGAGAAAAATCCAGCCAGGCAGGGAACAGGATCAAATGGGAAACAGGGAGCATTCAGGCGGAACGGGAAGAAGGCTGGGAGAACTCCGCTGGCAAACGATGGCTGGTGGAATGCAGGGCAGGGACTGGTAACACAATGTCAGATTGCTGAGGAAAAACTGAACAGGGCTTAAATAACCTGCAGCACCTGAAGCGAAATGACTTCTCATCGCAATCAGGTGCTGCAAGTAACTTGTCTCCTCTGCAACCCATGCAAGGCAGGCAGGAGAGTAATAATAATAATTGCTTACACTTCTATAGCGCTTTTCTGGACACTCCACTCAAAGCGCTTTTACAGGTAATGGGGACTCCCCTCCATTAGCGGTGTAGACTAGAGGTCATTTCACCTCTTCAGTTGCACACACCCTGCAGGGAGGTCATGACAATAAAATAAACACCTTAATCTCTACATGCCCATTATGGAACAGTCACCAAAAGAAAATCATCCCAAGATCTCAAAATCTTGTTAATTTCTCAGTTCAAAAGTGTTCACCCCTTTCCAATGCTGTCCAATTCTGTTGAATTCCAAGTAATGTATGTGTTTTAAAAGTGAATATTTTTATCACAACTTCTTAAATATTTCTTGTGAAGTCAGCAAAAACTACAAAGAAAGATCAAAAACTAAAATAGGCTGATTGCATGAGTATTCACTCCCCTACCTACTCAATGTTCTTTCCCCTTCTAAAAGGAGAATAGATTTTATCTACTGTACTGTACATATCTTGGAGGTTGGTTACAGACTAGCAATCCTCCAGATAAACTAAATTAGTGTCTCCCGTTTCAGTGTTCATCTCATTTGGTGCCTTTCAGAATTTTGCGTACTTGAATCAAGTCTCCACATTGTCTTCTCTGGTTTAAGCGTAAAAGATTCAGTTCCCCTAGTCTCACTATGACTTTTCCTTAAGGACGTGAATAATGCCTGGTTGTTCTACTGTGTTCTGTCTCCAGATTGGCAATATCATAACATAATGACCAAAACTGTGCATAATATTTCAAGTGAAATCTAATGAAGTTATACATTTTAACAGTTTTCCTTGATCTACAGAAATTCCTAATTGAACTTCAAATATGCCCAATTTTTACCCTTGATTAAGCACTAGTGTTCTTCTGAATAAGATGTCATGGTTTAAAAGTATTTCTCCATTTTTATGTGCATCAATTTGGGAAAAAGAAGCAAAGCTCTGACCTAGATTTGCATTTCATTTCAACTGAATCAGAAGTCACTGGCATATATTTTGCAGTTTGAGAAAGCACAGCTGCTCTGATTTTTTTTTCATTTTATTGCACTCTTGTGTCGTAAGGAATCCCCATTTGGTGAGCCAAGCCAAACACAGATGTACAAATAAAATTGATGTTTCTGCTATTGTGGAAAGAAATAGGAATCTGGGAATCTGCAGAACTGGACAACAGCGACATTTTCTATAGTAATTATTAAAGGATTTAATTAGTGGACCATGCTGACAATTACATTCAGTGATTATCTGGTGCAAAATCTAGTAAATAGGCATCCTGTCAATATGATATTGATGATCTGAAAGCAATTTGCATGAAGTTTCCTTGGCAATGGACTAACACTGTGTTGAATTCTTAAACATGTCTTATAATATAAAAAACTAACAAAATGACTTCTCACTGTTTTGGCACTGCATGAACATGAAAAAACTAACTAAAACTAAAAACATTTATATATTTGACAAATAAATCTGGCAATATGAAAAGTGCTTTTCCCCTTTTAATATAGCCTCCTGAAATTTGATAACCCATTGTGACTTAGGGCCTAAGGGCAGAATGTTTCTAAAGTACATCCTCGAAATGCACACTGTGGTGTGGCTGCTGAACTGAATGTGATGATAGTAATCTACGGTATGCATTAGCATAAGAGGTGGACATTTTGATTTAATAGAAATGCTGCCCTGCATTTGTCTCTGAAGCTACTGTATACCTAAAAAGGACAAATGAAAACTACAGTTGCTTTCCTCTGTCTCAGATCATCGCTGCATTTTGTATGCATACAGTATACTGTAAATACAGCATTTTATTTTGGGGCAAAAATCTGAAAAGTGAATATTTTCAACATACTGTAATTAACGGCATAATGTTGTTAAGATGGCAACATTTTCTTTCACAACCTACAATCTTGCAAATCTGACTGTGCATTTTAATCTTCATCAATGCTTAAAATAGTCCTTCTTGGTAAATTAAATATGTTCTTATAACTGGATAGAGTTATAATAGATTTGTCTTTTTCAATAATAAATTCAATTACGTCTAATGTAGTGATTTTAGTTCTACACAAATATCTAGGCACATAGTAACAGTTGATTAGTTGATTTTGTGCATTTTATCGGCAATTATTAAGTTGTCATATTGCATTGATAATAATGCTGAGTCTATTGAGTTTTTATTCTTGGAAATAACAATGGCATGAACATTTTAATAATTCTTAAAATATGTTAAGTACAGTATACTGTATGTCAGCAAGTTCTTAATTGTACAGTGGAATACATTCTCTGGGGATACATTCAGCATTAATAGCTATGCTATGCTGAATATAAATGTTTTTGCAAAGTGATATGCTGTCTGTAATTACTGTACCTCAAACAGAATTAGCACCTATCAGCATATACTTTTATCATCCATTTTTTGATACATTATCTTCTTTAAATTCGCTATTCATATCTTTTAACAGTATCTACAGTATAAATCTGCACACAAGTTGCAAAATCCAAAAAGCTGAGTCCATTTCCTAAAAAGCAGAAACCGTGGGAATCATTAAGCAAGGTTGATGTTTTGATGTACACTGGGAGCTGCATTTTTTTCTTATGTATTTTCCCAAGATGGTGAAATTAGCCAAATAATCATGCAGGTGAAAAGTCTGAATTTTTAAAAATGTTTTTTTACAGAATACAAAAAGGCAATTGCAGTTGACTATAATTAGAAAGGCCATGTGAAAATCCAGTATGTACAGTTACAAGGTGTGAAAAGTAATCTACAGTCATTCAGCACTTGTAATTGCATTTCAGTTTGTTCCATTAAGGTAGAATGTGATGACAGCAGTTTAGCATGGATATATAAATTTATTCTTGTGTTTTTCCTGACTCAACTGAAAGATAGGGGAGAAGCCCAAACCAATAAAGAGTTTAAACGATACTTCTATCAGTGTAACTCGGGCACCATCCACAGACTGCAAGCACACGGAAAAATATTTTTGTGCCTGAAGTAGACCGAAAAAAAAGATGTCTGCTCCGCAGATATCCACGCCCAAACAACCGAGGGCAAGACTGCGCATCAATGAAAGAACACAGGTGTGTGTGCGGCTCTAAAGATCTGCCCTCCTCCCCTTGTCTTTCTCAGTGCAGTGTCTGGAAATGACAACCAAGAGGAAGATCATTGGCCGCCTGGTGCCCTGCCGCTGTTTCCGTGGTGAGGAGGAGGTCATCTCCGTGCTTGACTACTCCCACTGCAGCCTCCAGCAGGTGCCGAAAGAGATCTTCAGCTTCGAGCGCACGCTGGAGGAGCTCTACCTGGATGCCAATCAGATCGAGGAACTGCCCAAGGTAGGGTGTGTGTGGGACTGCTTCCCTGGCACTGGAAGAGACTGTAATAAACTGAGAGGGGGGTTCGGTCCTGTTCAGCTGCACTTCTCTACTGTTTCCATGGGCTATAATGAGTTCTCAGGCTATCATAAAAAGACCCACAACCCTAAATATTGTAATAATGATATAATACTTTACATATTGTACAGTGTTTTTCATCCATTAGGAACCCAAAGATCTTTACATATTTAAAGTGGCTCACTTCATCCAGCACTTCAACAAGCAGAAGCAGAACTTTCTGCACCACTACCTCACCACACAACAGATCAAGTGGAGAACTGGAAAACTACTTCCACAGGTTTTCTAGAGATTAAGTGATTAAGGAAGCCAGAAGTCTAATTTAGTTCCAGTCTTGGAGTGTTCACCCATTTGCATTGATCTGTAATGAGAGAAGTTTGCACCACACCAGGTATTGATGATCTTGGATAAACGTCTCATCCAAATGAGTTGAATAGGCATAAGCACAACCCAGCTGATTTCTGAGCTGCATTTCTCTCAATTGTAGCTTTATTTACTGCTGTGATAGTGCCTCTTCAGTTAAAAGATGGATTTGTTGAAGTACAGTCACATACTGTAACTGTCTTTTACAAGAGACTTTCAAATCAGTGCAAAACCTCTTTTGGAAAGAAAACAAATCTGTATGTCTTTCATAGGGCTCTGTAATCAACATCAAAATACTGTTGGCATACTGTATCACATTGCACGACACCAGGTCCCAAAGTATATTTAGCTCTCGTATGAGCTAAAGTATGTTTAGCTCAAGCCTTGAGATACATGAGACATTCTTCTTTCCTTAAGTCCTTTTTATGCTTGCAAGACATTATTGCTTCTAAAAGCATTATCAATATGTCCATTAATGTAAGAAAAATCATTCTTATAGGTTCTTATAACAGTATATTTTTATAGATTTTAGATCATTACGTTTTCACAGCCTGTCCTATATCGCTTTATCTGCCTTAACTAATATTTGTTTAAATGTAACACCTTTGTCATGTATTATTCGTGACTAGTACTGTTGGAGATGGGATATGCACCAATGAAGCAGTGGTATATATGTATGCCACCAAAAGTCCTTTTGTATATTTCAAAATCCACCTTGGTATCAGAGTTATGAACAATCATGGTACTTATCTGTTCTGTTTGTGAGTGGCTGACTCTTAAAGGGCTGTGGAGTGCTACATCATAAAGAGTGATCATAAAGCAGTGTCTCAGGACATTTTATGCAGTATTTTTAAACCCCAAAACCCACCCCCTGCAAAACAGCCCTCCCTTTTCATATACAATACCATTTATAGCCAGAGACACAGGTTTATTTCTGTTGCAGGGTTAAAATGTCCTGTGTAGTGTCCTGCACCTCTCAATTCAAATCCATAAATCCCCAGAATCCAGTCTCAGCCTTGGGGGATTGGGCATTTTCCATGTTTTAATCATTAAAAACTGGGTTCTCCATGTTCCTTTAAAAGATGTCTTTTTATAAGAGTATTTAACATGGTGTCATGCAGTACTCTGGAAAAAAACAAAATATTTGCATTGAAGGCACGATTATGCCGTCGTTCTTTTTTTTCTTCTAAAACGGGGTCACATTTTTCTCTTGAGATAAGTGCACCCATGCATAATGCACGCACATGACAACACCCACACAGAGCCAGCTCAGTCACCGAGCTTAATATTTTATCTTTTTCCCCCCCTTGAAACAACAAAGCACATCAAATTCCTGGTCTTAAAGACAAAGCTTGTGTAATATAAACGAAAAATTGATTATCTGAGATTTTTACGTTGTAATTGATAATCTATAAATGCCTTAGTGCACAGATTTTTTTTTATCTTACTTTGGTGACTTTAAAAGTCCTAAAACTACAGTATACCTGTGTGGTCATTAAGTATAGTATAAAGGTTTTGGAGACACTATTGTATTGATACATTAATTATATGCAGTACTGTATATGTGCATTCACTATAAATATTCTTTTTAGGAAGATTTAGTGATTTGGAACGTATAGTCAATAGTGTGGAATTTATATTAAGGGGTGTTTTGTTAAAGTTGTATTCTATTAGAAAGACCTATCATCATATTATAGAAAACATATTGCTGATTGGGAATCAGTTTAGAGAAGATTCATTTCGGGGGTTAAAGGAAGGTCCTACAGTGACAGACTGAAGGAACTGAACCTTCTTTGTTTTGAACAGAGACTACTACTAGGAGCCTAATAGAAGTATCTCAATGAAATTGGAAAAGTTTACCCAGTGGACTTCTGTATTGGAGCTTTTCCAAGACAGGACTATGAGTGTGGAGATCCCCAGACAGTTGACTTCCCTGTGGAGGACAGTCCCACCCACCATCTTGTGAACAGTTAGATCACACTCTCAAAGCTCAAATACCAGGCCAAGTTAAAGCATCATGACTGACAAGTTTACCAGTAGACCTACTCAGGAAACCAAATAAAAGACAAAAACTGTTCTTACCACCATGCAAGCATCAGACCACCTCAGCATACCCACTGCAGTTCTGTATAACAGTAATTAAATTCTGAAACGCATCTCAAAAATTGATTTTGTGAACTGCATTCATTAAAATTGTTCAAAGGGCATCTTGAGAAGGTTTCAATAAACTACAACAACCAAATGTACTTTAAGAAAGGCCAAATGACTTCCATAGTATCTCTTTTTTTCATATTTTTCTATTTATGCATGTAAACATGCAGTGCAGTTTCGGGTTTTGTGCTACATGTATAAAACTATGAATTTTATTAAATATTTTGTTTATTTGCTAAATAACCAATAGCAAAAATGAACAAATACCAAGGTATGTCAGTTCTGTCAGGTTATTACTGGACCGAAATTAAAATTCCCTTTATATTCAAAGGAGACTTGAAAAATAAGACAGGCTTAACATCATATTACACCCTAATACTCAAAAGAGTAACCCAGATGGACAATTAGCTCTACAGGTTGTCTTTTTTAAATGCCCTTGATTGTTGGCTTAAAGATGAACACAGAGATGAAGATGCAATGTTGCTATCAGAATGTGGTGCTCTGGAGACAGAACCAAAGCAGGCAAACTCTGAGCTCTTTTCAATCGATCGTCCTTTTGAAAATGTCATCATGTAAAGTGTTGGCAGCATAAAAATTATTTCATAATATACAGGCTAATACGATTGAAGATAACGGGCTTGGTAAAAAGGACAACCATCTGGCCACAGGGACCAGGAAATTTTTACCAGGGGTAATGGTCGTTTCTCCTGAACTTTTGCTTTGAATTTTATTGAAGTGCTTGCGCCTCACAAAGTTCTTGATAGGATGTTTGCATCCAGGGAAAATGCATCATTCTGAATTTTGGAAATTTAATAATATACGTTTGGTTACAAATATAAGAGGAGCCCATTTGACCAATCTAGCCTGTTTGGTAGCTAGTAGGTAATGAATTGAAAAATCTCACCCATCTGTTTCTTCAAAGAAACCAGGGTATTGGCTTCATAAATTAACGCTGGGTGGCTTGTTTGGCGTGCATTTGGGTTTTGTGTAGAACACTAAAAGTGGTCTTCAGGACCCAAGAAGAGACTGATGTTTTCAAAACATATACTAAGAATGTCAGTAGCAAGACAGTATCGCAAATGTGGATTCTGATTTTCAATGTAGGGAAAGTAACAAATGGATGTTTTTACAACACACTCTTCTCTGTCTTATCTTTACGTATGCTCTTATAACGTAATGTATGTCTATATTTTCCACAGATTTTCAAATATTTGGAATTTAAAAAGATAGGATACAGAAAAAGTGCTGTAGTTTGGTCCTCACATTTGTCATCTTGAAGATTGTGTGATTGAGCTGTTCACTTTGTTTTGCAGCAATTATTCAACTGTCAAGCACTGCGGAAACTGAGCATACCTGACAATGATCTCTCCAACCTGCCTACCACCATAGCCAGCCTTGTAAACCTAAAAGAGCTGGACATCAGTAAAAATGGTAAGATCTGCAGTCTTTATGGAGTAGTGATACCCTGTGTTTTCAACAATGTGTAGTTTTCATAGTTGAACATGCATTTCTAAATCTCTACTGTTCTGATGAATTCCAATCAAAACAGTTATTTCACTGTGTGAGTTCTATTGAGTGAAACACATAGTATAGTATTGGAAAGCAGGCATACAATGCAAATTATATCCAAACAGACATAGGCACGATTTGTTTTTAGAAAATGTGGAAAGAAAAATGAATGCTATCATTCAGAATATTAATCTTTAGTATGTGAGTCGTACGCTTTTACAGAATTTGACATTACAATATGTCCAGACGAGAGGTAGCCATACAGCTCAGCTAGCTCATTTGGTTTTAATAGCTCATTGATCTGAGGAGCTCATCCATCTGTTTCAGAAGCAATGGTATCAGCTTCGACAGCTTGGCTGGATAGCTAGTTCCAGACTCCCGCAGTCCTTTGTGTAAATAAATGTCCTCTATTCTCAATTCTCCTATTTAAGAAGTGTACTATATATGCTGAACTATGTCAGTGCCTTTAACATTTTTAATTAATTAATCTTTCAAGTTGTTTTGGCTCACATTTAACTCACAGCATCCATGTCATACCATATGGCTTGGTGATGTTCATATCAGGACTTTGTGAATGCCACAATATCTTTGTGAGTGTTCTGTAACCATCTTTACATTCCAGACAGGTCCACTGTTTAATCATCTGTTAATTTTGTAAGTAAATCTTTATATTTAAATTTCCACCAGCATAAAACTCCATTTCCCGTTCCCTTCAAATTCCTACCCCTTAAGTACAAAGAGCATGCAGCTAAGGCTTTGAACATCAGCAGTACCCAAAGGCTCTGCTTCTCCCTACACAACACCATGGATCCTAGCAGTTGAGAGGCCCATATGAAAATACAAAGGCACACCAGGATTAAATGATTCCAGGAGAGCCCCCTTATTCCCTCTAAATACATTGCTAGCAACGTTGTGCTGCATTTAGACCAGCCACTCCCAACAATTTCTACCTCTGTGAGAGGCCCAAATTAGTCATTATCTAACAACAGTACCAAGTGAGAACAGGAAATATCAATATGGACAAGTAAGAATAAAACAGCTTCTATTAATTAATCACTTCTGGACACTCCCAAAATGTATGTAAAAAAGATCCATACAGTACAGATTTTCACTACAAGCTTTTCACTACATTGACTGCATTCCTGAGTTATTGTCATGTTTGAAGATGATTCCCTTTTCAACAAGATTTATTCCTGTGGACATGGTATGGTGGATCAAAATATGTCTGTTTTGTATATGTTGGCATTCAGGGTCCCTTAGATGTTATGCAAATCCCTCAGACCACTTGCCGAGATGCATCCCCAAGTTATATCGATCCACCTTTGTACTTCACTGTAGCTGTTGTTCAGTGACTGTCATGCTAGTATAGTCTACTTTCACATTGACTGCTGCCATTTCAGATTTTGACTTATCTGTATACAGTACGTTTTCCATCATCCCAGTATTTCATATCTCAACCTCTTCTCAGCAAAAGTTCCTGAACAGGTTTATATCTATTGGGACCATTAGGTGCCTCATCTACTGTACATGCAATAAGATCACCCCCTAAGGATCATTTTAATGGACTACCACTTATTATACATCAATTTTGGCTTTATTTGTAACCACTTCTTTTGTCAACAGTATCGGTTTTACAGATTCCCCTCAGAATTCTTACATACACAGTACATCACTAGGTGAAATGTATTGATAGTTTGCAATCGGTCGATAGGAGTGGCATTCATTGGCCGAATCATTGAAAATACTACAAATGCTTCTCAAATGTTATCCATAGTGTATGTTTCAGGCTCTAAAATATATGCATATACAGTATATTGTACTTAACTAGGTCTTCTTAATACCTATGCTAATTGTCAGGCCAGCAATCACGTTGTGCAACTTATTACATCACTGCGTTTGTGATGTCTTTTACAAAAAGACATTATTCCATCATATTTACTTTTCATTATATACGTGTCCTCTCTGACATACTGTATATCTGTGTAGGTTTTTGGTTTCCATAATTACTCCTAATGCATTTATACAACTGTTTTGTATACATAAGGATGTATGTAGATAGAAAAAGTTATGAACATGTAGACTGCTAAATTGGATTGAGTCTCCATAAATATATATATGGATGTACTGTACTATGATAAGTATTGACCCTTTGTATGAGATAAGTACTGTATATCCATCTGTCATCTTTACTTTTTCTCATTACGTTGAGTGAGTGTTCAATGTCTAATAATTGATTAAATATAACACATTTTATCATTGTACAGTGTACAATGCCTTGCCCGAGTCACATGACACATTTTCCGATTTTTCATGGCTGACATCAGAGTGCTCAAAAGGAAACTTAAATGCCTTTGAAAATGTTATACCCTTCTGTTTTGGGCTTTTCTTCAACTTTATCCATAACTTTAAAATTAATTTGGATTTGCCACAACAAAGGTTTTGAATACTTATTGTATGCAGTCATGATTTCATATTAATTATCTGATTACTTTTATGTCTTTTGCTTTGAATGTGTTAAATAGGTTGTTTATGTAGCAAACATTAATTGCTACTTCTAACAGTCATGACTGCAAGCTTTAAAGAAAATATGAAGGGTGCAAGGGTCAGAATACTTTTGCAAGAAATTGTGCAATGTTTTGCAAAAAACATACTAAAATGATTGCTTTGTGTAATGATGTTTGAATACATCTTTCTTAATGTATACATTTTATTTTTAAGGTATTCAAGAATTCCCAGATAATATTAAATGCTGTAAATGTCTAACAGTTGTGGAAGCCAGTGTCAATCCAATTACCAAGTGAGTACAATGATACTTTACACATATATGCAAGAAACAGTTTCTGTAACACTAGCTACAAAGAAACTCATCAATGTGCATTAGCATGTATCTTACAAGCAAGATCTGGGTTGTCACACTTAAGCCAATAGTTGTTCCAACTGATTGTGAAATGAAACAATGAAGAAATATATCTAGGCTTGTTGTGAAGTGTTTGTACACATTATTAAAGTCAAAACATTCCTGAAGACCTGCCTTTATGAAATCAGAATATCAAACCCGGCAATGAACATAAATACTGCATACCATTGTATTGGTTTGTGTGAATTTTCTGGCACAATGTTTAGCTGTAACAGTGAATTGAGTGAATTTACCTTGGCTATTAGGAACCAATTAACAGGAGTCTTCACAAGGATTTACAACACACAGAATACATTTATTGCATTACATGCAGGACATATTAATCAATGGTGTTAAATGAATCATTTTTGAAGGAGGAGTAACCTATTCAGTAAACAGTTAATTTGCAACAGGGGAATGAATATCTGTACTTGTTGTATGAATATGTACAGTACAAATACTTGAAATCCACCTACTTATGAATTGAAAGGTTGCATATACAGTACCATGTTACATGTCTATGGGAACAGTGAATTTTCAGTTAGTTTAATTTTCTTTATTTAAAATGTCCATACTTTATTTGGCCCATAAGCACTAACACAGTTTTCTTCATTTAATTGCTGAAAGTTCTCGAAGCCAATTGATTTCATTTTGGCAAGGGGAGATGTGTGTTATGGCGGACTCCATTTCCCAGATGAGTTCTGAGAAATAAATGAGTTCATGTAAATGAAAGGATATTAAAACAATCAGGTTGGCTTTAGAAAAGACATCCTAGCATGCAGGAAATAGTGGTGAGCAATCTGGAAATGTCGCAAAGCAAACTTGGTTTAAGATGCTGAAACAGATTTTTCCAGCTTCATGATAAAGACAAAAAATTAAAAAAAGTTTTTAGACAAATTATGGAAAGACCTGCAATTGTGTTGGTGTAAAAACCTAATTAGAATATCTGTAATTCAATTTATTTGTTCTATATATTGACTTAAAATTTAAACATATTTTAAGGCGTTAAGCCCTGCAAAAGTATGTGACAACATCATTTTAATAGTGTTGCAATTTGTTTTGCTTTTCTTTCTCCAGGCTACCAGATGGTTTCACCCAGCTTCTAAACCTAACACAGCTCTTTTTAAATGATGCCTTCCTGGAGTATCTTCCTGCAAACTTTGGGAGGTAGGTTCTAATAGCTTAGATGTACAGTACTAAGCTATTCTGAAGATTGTACATACTATAAGAGCACTACCATTTTATAGTCTGATATTATCAAGATTGGCCTGCTTATCAGAACTGGTATACTGTAGGAGACCTCCTAGGAAAGGCAGGTTCCTGCCATAAGTGGTGTTTTAAACATTTAGGTGAAACTCTTCCCTACAAAACACGTTTCCCAGTATGGGGAAGGGAGTACACTGAGCTATAAGAGATGCCATTTATCAAATGACATGTTAAGTCAGAGTTCTCTCCACTAGTCATTAAAGATCCCATGCACTGTTTACAAGATTAAAAGTGTTAACCCCAGAATCTTGGTAGTCCTCTCTAGGTTTGTACATTCTGGCATAGCTATACTATATGTCCTCCTTAATTTCACTTATCTACTTGGTCTACTGTGTGTTGGGCTTCTGGCAGATAATGACTGCCTCACATCATCCAGGTGGAAACCGATGGATGAAGTGAGTCCCCTCCTATGTATAAAGCACTTTAGAATACCTTGGATGAAAAGTACACTATAAATATAAGATTTTATTCAAGTAATGAATACAGTAGTTTTCAAGTTGCACCCTCTTAATTTGTCCATTTTCAATTTAATGCTTCACAAAAATATATATCTCTTAATTTAACATAAAACGTTCCCAGTTTCACTCACTTTAGCAGTGCCACTAGCAGGCTATTTGCTGTGCATACCTGTGGCACACAGGAATGAAGAGATGAATGTTGCTTGGGTTATACACAGGCAGATGGGAGATCTTTGACTCAGTGTTATTGCAGCCACCATCATCTCTCACCTAGTAAAAATATGTTATTTTTCACTTTTCTCCCTCCAATTTACATGCATTCCTATAGAGAATTGATTTATACATTTTATGTGCCTTTTTGTGTTTAAAGAATTCCAATTAAATTTATATAATCTGTGATGTGTATAGTCATTTGTCTTCTAGAAGAATTGGTTATTGGGACACTAACTTTGCAAATTTACCTACATTATTCTCAAGAAGATAATATAATCTACAGTATATTACTTTTTCATATAAGATACATCCCTAAAATAAAAGCATTGTATTAAATGATTGTGGTGATAGAACGACAGGTTAAGGTTATTTAAACCAAATGCACAAAACCTTGACCTTGGTGTGCTGCTATGAGATCCCCTTTACCCATTAGGAAAAAACATTTTTTTTAATCCCTGAGGTCCAATTTTGCAAACATGTCTTTTATGTAAATGCATTTGACAACAATCTTCAAGCAGGAAAATGAATAATTCAAGAGACAAATACTTTACGTTTAATGTGTTACAGAATGTATATACAGTAGCTTTTTGCAAGAACCTCACAGAATGTTCAACTAACTTCACTTGATAAATAGAAACATATTTTAACAACTCATTTTTAAGCGATGTGGCACTGTATTTTTTAAACTGTTCCATATTGGAAATTCTTGAAAGGCTGATTTACAGTATGTAGCTCACAAGTGGCCTTATGTCTTTATCTGTGCTACATGGAACATGTTTCAGGTGTTGCAGTGTATCTTTGAATTCTGAGAATGTGAATAACAGCTCTGTTACACAATGCTAAAAAGCAAAACTCTCTACAAAGATTTTTAAATGTTTAATTATTAAAAATCAATCCTTTTCAGGTTTATGGTGTATTTTAAGAGCAAATTAATGTTCTATGTATCCATCATTCTGTATATATATATATTTGTCTTGTAAGATTGTATTGCTTCTTTATGTACAGTAATAAGAGTGCATCTTCTTTCTCATGACACAAATATATTGTGAATAATGCATGCCTAAGGCTTCCATTAACATGGATCGCCAAAGCTGCTCATATGGGGGAGGGGGGGTGTATCATATTGCTGTAAAAACAAAAAACACATTCCATTATTATTATAAAAATGACAATCTAATAAATCTTATATTGGAACTCATGTTGAATACCAATGGCCCAGATGCGTCTCACTTTCTATTTCACAGTGGACTGGTGGCAGTAGTTCTCAATATGTAATTTTTTGCATTGCTATAAAACAAAATTGTGCCAGTCACAGTGTGAAGATGCAGATCAGCTCTACAGCTTTTGTTGGTTATAGTTCTTTTTTTTACTTATCACCAGTGAAAGGGCAGTGAATGTTTTTTTAATTCTAACCTTTATGTTAAAGTGAGAGGTGTAGATAAAGGAGGGGCAGGGCTGAAAGAACTGCATTTTTTTTACTTATGAACGGAGATGAGTGGACCTGAATCAAGTATTGAGAATCCTGAAAGCCAATTAACAAGGTCAGCTCATTAATGGCTGACCTAAACTTTGTTAGAATCAACACTGAAACAAACTAAAATACACAGTAGGAAACTAAGAGGAGGGGGCTTTAAAAGCAAGAACAGGAGGCATATGCAATATGTCTGGAACAGGCTGGTTGGCCATGTTATCAAAGCCAATGCTCTGGTTTCTTTCAAGTATTGTATTAGGAAATGTACTGATGAGATCCAAGGATCGTTAAGTTACTGAAAAACTTATCAAATTAGATGGGCCACAGTCTCTCCTCACATTCTTTATTTTCTGTTGTTATGGCACTATAACGGGAGCCAGTTCTGACTTTCGTGTAGTGCGTATTTAGGACCCTATGCAGACGGTATAATCCAAAAGTGACTGGAGAAGGGCTACAGGAAAAACACGATGAGGAATAGAAGGGATGGTGAACAGGGGGCGGTGCCAACAGTGATCAGGTGCACAGGGGGAGCACAGGCAAATAAGTCCAAAACAGTCCAAGGGGGAAATCCAGCCACAGTCCAAAATCCCAAACCGGGTGATCCATCCAAGATGAGATGGGAGTAAAAACAAGAACAGGATCTGGGACTAGGAAGTTAGAAACGGAGTGACAAGGCCAGGTGCTCCGAGCCCCAGACTCAGCTTGGTCAGGACACCAATCGGAAAGCTATGCCTTCAAGCCATGGATGTAGAGCGACTTGATGCTAGACGGGCCTCCGGGTGTCCGTCTTCCAATGCAGAGCCCTGAGCTTCTGGAGCACCGCGTTTAAATAATAAATGGAAAAGGAGCAGGTGAACGTGATAAGGAAAATAAAATACAAAAAGTACGGAGCACCCTTTAGAGGAGGGATGACCATGGTGACAGGCACTGCACAAAGACTAGAAACAAACCTGAACTCAGGTGCTATCTCACTGCAATAATAATAATATTAATTGCTTACACTTATATAGCGCTTTTCTGGACACTCCACTCAAAGCGCTTTACAGGTAATGGGGACTCGCCTCCACCACCACCAATGTGCAACATCCATCTGGATGATGCGACGGCAGCCATAGTGCGCCAGAACACTCACCACACAACAGCTATCAGTGGGAAGGAGAGCAGAGTAATGAAGCCAATTCATAGATGGGGATTATTAGGAGGCCATGATTGATAAAGGCCAATAGGAAATTTGGCCAGGACGCCGGGGTACACCCCTACTCTTTCGAATCCCTGGGATTTTTAATGACCACAGAGAGTCAGGACCTCTGTTTTACGTCTCATCCGAATGACGGCACTTGTTTACAGTATAGTGTCCCCGTAACTATACTGTGGCATTAGGACCCACATGAGCCGCAGGGTGAGTGCCCCCTGCTGGCCCCACTAACACCTCTTCCAGCAGCAACCTTAGTTTTTCCCAGGAGGTCTCCCATCCAGGTACTGACCAGGCTCACACCTGCTTAGCTTCAGTGGGTGAAGCTAAGCATTTCACTGCAGGTAATGCAATCAGCATGTCTTCTTTTAGATGCCATATACAGTACATTCATCAGCTTCACACATGTGAATATTGGGTTTTGTTTATTTAGTTTAAAACTATTCAAGAGTTTCATTCCTCTGAATTTTTGTTTCACTATTCTGCAGTATACAGTATATCAGAATCTTTTACAGTTTTCCATATTTGTTTTCATGTTTCGAAATATGGTAGAGTGCAGAATCTCTCCTTTTTTCCTCAGATAAGTAAAATGAACTGCACCCCGAAATGAATTCTTAAAGTAAAATATGGATTGGTGTTATTGTTGATGTTAAATTTCGTACTTTCACCCTTCTTTTCAACTTCTCTTTCAGACTTACCAAATTACGCATTTTGGAACTACGAGAAAATCACCTGAAAACATTACCAAAGTAAGTTTTTTGTCTCTTCCTCATTACTTCCTATGATGTAGTTTTTCTTGCATTCCTGTGGTTTAGTAAGACAATGGTGCTAGTCATTCCTGAAATGCCTGTAGCCGTTCCAAGTTACTTGAAATCACTTATATCCCAATCATTCAGGAAGCCAGTTCGCTTCAACCTACACACCTCTAGCTTTAGAAACTTCTTTGTCTGTATGAGAACTAGTGATGCAACAATGAATAGTGTCTTTTAATATAAGTAGTGACAGTTGCTGAAGTGGCAAGGAATTAAATAAGACCATACTTGAGGTGTCTTCGCTGGCTCTATAATAATGCAACTATCCAGAATAAAGTATATACAGTATAATGGCCAAACTTCCAAGATCTCATATTAGGATGTCAGAAAGTTCTAAGGTTTTCTCTTTCTTTAACAAAGGCTTAAAAGCATGTCCCACATTTCAGTTAATCCTACATTCTTACCATTCTTTGTTCAATGATTGTGTGACTTCAATGTCTGTTTTGTAAAACAAAAACCTTCAGTCAATCATTTATCATTTTTATTGAGTTAATTTTAATTGCGAGCTCAAAGAACATTAAAGCCATTTTACTCTACTACAAGCATCTAAATGAAATGGTTGGAATTTAATTTTTAGATACAACTTAATATACCCTTTGTTTTATTTTACAGTGGCAGTATAAATATACAGTATATTGGAAGTCATTGAGTTCCCATAATTATAGATACATTTTTGCTTCATAAAAAGCACATTATAAGCCATTTCTGCTGATGGCCTTTCACACAGTTGTTTTCTAAAATATTTTATCTACCATCCATTAGGGATTATGTCACTACATGGTCAAAGTCTGTAAAACCGGAAGCCTCTGGGATTTGTTCGTCCGACGCAAATGAAAAATAGCTTCAGAAGAGTTGGTGCAAGACAATTGGTCAGGTGACTGAGGGCAGCTGCTTATTCTTCCCAGTATTCTGGGGAATGTGGTCCTGACAAGAACCTCCATGTTGTCTGGGTTTACTGTTCTCTCACGGCCCCATGGCCCAGCTTCATATCCCATCACTAATATTTTGACCATTTTATTAATAAGATCTGAATATAGTATTCCATGGATGATGCAATTACACAAGTCCCACCTGGGTTTGGTGGATGTGTTGGTCAGCAATCCAGTTTAGATTGTGAGGTTTGTATGGTGTATACAGCTCATTCGCTGTCAGGAGTTTATCACTGTCTCTCAGGTGTACTCGAGACTTGAGCCATACAACACCTTTGCTACAGTAGCATGAATTCCAGAGTGCCTAAAGGAAAGCCTATCATCATAAAAGATTTCAATCCTGAGTTATGTCACTAAAACAGACTAAAACAGGTCAACTGAAATCTTTCACCCTTGCAATGTGATAAGACAAAAATGATTATGTTGCACGTTTCAATTAGAATTTGATTTGGATGTTTCTCATTTCAAATTAAGTGTCCATGTAGTCTGTCCAGCCCAGTACAACCCAGTACAAGTTAACCATTAATTGGTTTTCTAAAGAATGCTGAATCTAAAGCAGACATTTCTTTTTACCTAAGTTCTATCCAGATTCAATTGTTTGTGCAAAAAGTGCATTTACTGTATGTCCACTAAAATTAGCTTTTTATCCTTTAAGCCTTTTATTCAATTAAAACATATATGCCCAAATTAAAGCATAAAAAACAGAAACTATCAGTTTCGCCTTGACAAGACATTAGTGAAATAAATGTATTTTGTGTAATGTGTGTAATAATGAGATGCTTCATTTATGTTTTTTTCTTCATTTAATTTTGAAATTAAAAGAGAAATAGCTGTAATGTAGTATATAATAGTATTGAAGGCAATGCACCAGAACAGATGATATTGTAACTTATTGCAGTTGAAATAAGTTCCACCATAAGCCCAAGAGAATGTTGCAATTTGCACATGTACTTATAGACTTGCATATTCAGAGTAAGAATTCTGATTGAAACATTTGTCATGTTCCCTGAGAAAAGTTGATTATATAATCCCAAAGATACAAGCAAAGTGAGAGTGTGTTTGTTTAACTGTGCAGAATATGAAACATTGCCCTTAAAATGTTTCAAAGAACACTCATTTCAAACCTTTGCTGAACTGGACCATGGCTTCTTGCATCTCTACACACACACCCACAATTAAAAGAATTTTGTTGAAAGCTGAACATTGATTCATGTTTGAAGCAAAAGCTGAGGATGTAGAAGACATCTAAAATAGTAAGTCATGTAAGAAATCCACTGCTGCTTAACAACATAGAATCTTAAAAAAAGTTGTACTTTACAGTGTGTCACTGTTTTTCTCTAGTGTTTCCTTCTGCTCATTATTGATCAAAGACTTTGGAGGACAGCAGCCAATGAGAATTACTGCTGTGAGCCTGAAAGAAAGCAGCAATGGCTTCACCCTCCCACTGTGACACACAAAGAAAATCAGTGCCCCCTTCGACTGTGCACACTCTTGCACCTCACCACTTCAGTGATTTTTCTTTCCAGTTTGTCCTAAAGCAATATTATCTCAATTAAAATAAGATGTTTGGAGCTGTCTGTGTTGTAAGATCTTGGTTTAGTAAGTGAGATACTTCAAAATATAACACTTAATGCTCTGAAATCTGGATAATTCATACTATCAAGAGGCACATGATCAGACCAACACATACTGTACACGCGTAGTCACTGTGCTCTTTGTAAAGTGTAGTGAGATTTCTAAGTTTTCCAAGAATCATTCTCCTCTAGGTTTGATGTTGTGGGAGGTCTACCAAAGGAAACTGGAATCACATACAATGTGTCAGATAAACCTTTATTAAAAAAAATAGAAATGGCATTTTCTAAAAAGTGCAGGCTTTAATTATAATTAGTCTTGGTAGTCTTTGTACCAAGACATTAATCGTGGTAATTAGTATATGGTATTGCTTTTAAATTTAATTATTTGCTCTTACATGTTAAGAGTTTATTATTTTTTTCCTAAGGGCCCTTTTCACCCATCTGTTTTTGATCCAGACTACATCTGTTTATGTGTTTTTACAATCAATGCTACAGTATACAAGGAACATAAACTCATCTTACAATCAGAACAAAGAAATAATAATAATAATAATAATAATAATAATAATAATAATAATAATAATAATAATAATAATAATATAGTAAAACAATCAACTACTTAATTCTCTGAAAGAAATGGACTTTGCTTTTTTGTGGAAATCCACCTGGAGATGTGCACCTTCAACACATTATTACACTAAGAATTACAGTAAGTGTCTTAAAGATTTTTAGTGATCTTTCTGTGGCCTTGGCAAAGCTTGGACCTCTGTGTAAAAGCCTAGAAATGCAGCTAAAAGACATCCCTCTGATAAAACAAAACCATCCAGGACTAAAACATGTAGAATTATTGTTAGGGTGTGGAAGAAGGACACTAAGCAGAATCCTCTGAACTCAAAAGTACCAGCAGGAGTTTATCCAAAAACGTGGGTCAGGAGGTCAGGCAAGGGTCAAAAACCAGTAAATCCACAATTATCCAAGTCAAGATCCAGAAGACAAAGTCAGAAACAAAGCCAGGGGTCAGAACCAAAAATGTAGAAGTCTTGTATGAACAGGAAACAACTGTTTCTACTGTAGGTAAAACCCAATACTGAGCAAGGGGTGGTGTGTTAGGTAGGTATTGCTTTTTTAAGTAGGCAGGTGGATGAAGGTGTGTCTGATTAGTTAATTGGAAACTGCACTGGAATGTGAAGGGGTTGATTAAGGGTGGCTAGTTCTCTGGGGGCATGACGTAACAAGAATATTTTAAAGCTGTGCTCATCCTGAACCTCCCTAATAATAAATGGTGCAGCCTGGCTCCTCTTCCTTTACTATTCCCCTTCTGCACAAGACAATAGGTCAGAGGTCACTGTCCATCACCTAAAGAATGAAGAACTCGCAAGGTGAATATCACGATTATACCGATGACATCCAAAGCAATCACCAACTATGATTTCCTGTTACCTGTTCCTAGTAGACAACTTCATTTCATTGGATAGCTTGCTGGCTCACCTCTCTTCTCTC
Organism: Lepisosteus platostomus; assembly: GCF_059453375.1. Taxonomy (NCBI): domain Eukaryota; kingdom Metazoa; phylum Chordata; class Actinopteri; order Semionotiformes; family Lepisosteidae; genus Lepisosteus; species Lepisosteus platostomus. The sequence continues at coordinate 29,085,567 of NC_142621.1, forward strand.
TCATCTCACCTGGCAGTTGGACTTTTCCAACCATGTGGCAGTAAGCAGTCAGATTCAGGATTTTAACTTTATTTCAAGACACAGACTGTTAAAAATACATCTAGGGTCCCAGCAAAAGAACAACACAAAACACAAAAAGAACACCCGAGAGATCGGACTTCCCGGAGAAAGCAAATCAACTTTATTATACCAAAAAACCCAGGTAGGCAGAGATGCACATTTGTATTCCAACTGGGAGGGGAAAGACCTAAAACCAAAACCTCGACAAACTAACTGGCTAAAGAAAATACACAACTAGATAAGCTAGAACCGGAAAAAAAAGGTGGTCATGCCTAACAATGCGGCCTTACCAAAAAAATGTCTTCCGCGTCCTACCCATATCTACACTAACTGACTACCCAAACCAAAAGCAAAAAAAGAAAAGTTCACATCTTTCCACCGTCCCTAAAACACCACTCAACTAACCTCATTCACCATCTCAGATTTCTCAGTGTTCTCAGTGCAACATATTACTTGGCAGCACCCAGAGAACAAGGAGAAAACATAGAAGAAAAAAAATAACTTTCCAAATGAGGACCGTAACACAGACCAAGAGATTAAGTCAGTAAAGGTCAGACTTCTGCCCAAGATATTCTGATCAATAAAATTAGGACTATTAGACTCTTTTTGTCGGCATTCTGAATATCTGAGCATACTCAGTTAAAAGCTATAGACAGGACAATCCAAGTTTCTCCAACACATCTTACCTGCAGCTCGACCCAAATGCTGTCCTAGGCTACACTAAGCAAAGCTTTCCCCTTTCTCTCTGCACTGGAAGACTTCTGGCTGATGGATCTTTGACTCAAAGTTTGAGTACCAAGCTTATATTGTTCACATTACAATTCTCAAGAATTTTAAACACGTATTTGGTACAGTTTAGTTCATGAAAGGAAATGCACATGTGCTGGGTTTGTCTTTGGGAATAAAGGTGGTTAAACTATACAAGACTGATATAACCTATAAGGTATACTTTTCAGCAATGTTTAGGCTGTAGTTTTCTCTTTGAGCTAAAATGCCTACTGCATGAGCTTGAGTTGGCTGGTGATTTTTTTGCAAAACTGTGCTATTGTGTCCATGCCGGGATCTCAAGCTCTCCCTTCTCATTTGCTGCAGGTCAATACACAGACTGACACAACTGGAAAGGTTAGACCTGGGCAGCAATGAATTCAGTGAGCTGGTAAGAAGGAAAACTTGTCATAATATCATTTTCACTTCAACATCTTAAGATGGGCATTCATGAACCATACTGTAAGTGGTGTGAAACATCAGCAGACCTATCAGTACAAACATGGTACTGGTTTGGTAGTGTTATTTAGTTTCTGAAAAAATCATATATATACAGTATATAAGGTATTTTAATAGCATATTGTTATATACAGTACTTCAGCTGATGAAAAATGTGCAATCTTACACACGGTCTTTAATGAGCTGTTGTTTTTGTGTTAGACTAAGCAAGCCTTGCTATTTGTACTTACTATATACGGTACTCTGAAGTTATTTTAATCTAACACAAACCAGTATGACTTATTCCTTCATTCATTTAATCTTTCTGATTATTCTCTAAACTTACAAATAAACATGACCTTCATTTGTTAGGACAAATCCTGGTCTTGTGGGATCATGAATTTATCCTCTGCTAAGTTTTATATTGGGCACTTTCAGAGTTTATATAAAGTCTAGGGTTTGAAAACCTCTCTACCTATAAATATGTGGATCATGGTGTAATCATGGGGAGAGGATAATCTCTACTTCTTTTACACAAGAAAGGACATTTTTGCTTTACATTTGAATTATGACCTGTTGTGTATTTTGACATACGGTATTCAGACATGACTAATTTCCCATGTCTCCTAATAAGCAGAAGAGGTGATATGTGATTAAGTTCACTTTATCCTGTTTCACATTGCATGGTTCTTTAATTTCTTAATGCCATTCCCAAGAATGAATTCAGTGGGGCAGATGTCTTCTGAAATTATTAAGTTCATTCAAAATAAGGCACAACATGGGGTATTCCAAACTACAATTATGTGAGGGTCTGCTGAGGCCCTGAAGAGTCTTCACTTTACTGTCACAAATTTCATTATTATTAATTGTTCCCTGAAAAGTTGTATTGATGGCAGAAGGTATACTAAAATAGTCTTACTTCTCTGTTTAAAGAGCAGTGTGATTACTCATATGTCCCCTGCTAAGTAGATGTTTGGAAAAGTTCAGAAGCCATGTACTCCAATGACTCCCACCATCTGAAGTCCAGGAAACCCTTCAAATATTGAATTTAGTCCATGGCGTTCACATACTACCTTACAGCATTGGCCCTGATAATGCCCCAATTTACCTTTAATCCAGCAATGAGCATATGCCAGTAACCCCTTTATAGATTGGCTATTTTATACTCAAATGCACTTGAACTTATTGTTACTTATGGAGCATCACACTTTTGTGTACATTGGAAACTCCCTCTGACAGCCAGTAATTGTGAATTCAAGTTAGATTTATATGGGTCTTGCAGTATACTGTATGCTGCATCCACTATGTAGCACAATCATTGCAGGGTTGTTTTTGATATCATGTTCGGTACTAGTCTCTCCTGCCTTATTCCAGTATGTCATTTTGAACTTTATCTATAGTTGCTGCTGTCTCGCTGCATGTGGCCTCACTCCCTGTGCATTACTTGAGCGGCCAGTCACTTACTTTTTTATTGACTTTCTACAGCTTTTAGTTCAGCAGGATCCTGGCTTTATTCAGGCCTGCAGAAATGGAAAATGCTCCATTAGAATTTTCACTGACGTCTTTCAGCTTTTGCTTTCACTGAAGAAATGTCCTATTAATACTGAGTCAATTTTACTTTTTTATTCACTTTCAGCAGTGTTGGTAAAGTCAGCACCATTTTGTCTTCAATTATAAGTGACTGGAAAAAAATTCTCTAGTTTTCCAACTACGTGACTATCACACAAATGGAGTAGAGTTTCAACAAATTCCAGTCTTCATTTCAAAATTATTTAATACATGCAGATCTTTTGATCTACTGTAAAAATCTACTGTATATACATTTTTAAATAAATGCAAATAAGAATAATTAAAATTCTATTCTTAATTTACTGTATGTGTAGAGCCTTTACAATGGCACTGCAATAATACTATTGAGAAAAGCTGCTTGAAATTCAATTACATCACAGTCAATCACCTTCAATTACATTTCACAGTTCACCTTTGGTGATTTCAAATTCTTCAAAATGGGCCTATGTACAGTACACATTACACATGAAAATGTATTTTGCAGTTTATTGTGGTAATAATACTGGAGTGAATTAAAACACCTACTGTATCATTTGAAGCAAAGGAGAAGGGCAATATTTTTGTCAAAATTGTCATTAATATACCAGGGGTCTGTAAGCAAAGTAAATCAGTGTAGGGATGATTTTGAGTGAAGTATTCAAATTTAAGGTGGGTCTGAGAAAGATTTAACACAGAGGAGAAGATAATCTCAAGTAAAGAATAACGTTCAGTGAAATTAAAAAGGCAAGGAAGACAGGAGACTACATTTTGTTCTAGAAATGCAGTTGTACAAATACAAATACAAAAATTACTATTAAATCAGTATCCTGTGGAAGTAGGAGGGAAAAACTGTAAAGGAAAGAAAAACAATGGACGTTAAATGGCTCAGAATTAGAAAAAAATGTTTGAAAACAATCACTCCTTCAAAGCTTGACAGTAATGAGGAAATGTCATTAAACCACTGAGCATTGCCAGGAAGTGTTGACTAAACATTTGCCCCCTTGTCCTCCTATTAAGTATTTTGAAGGCTGTCTCAGTGGTCAACAGAACATGGTCCTTGACACCTTCACAAGACGTTTGAGTTAATATTTGACATGGCCAGACAAGAAAAATCACATTTGAAACATTAATTTCAACATACCCATAAAACATTAAAGAGATTATCATAGTCAAATATAACTATATATATAACTTCAATTTAGCTAGAATTTTCTTCCATTTACCTTAGTTATCTGTGCACTTAAAATGGGGTTTTAACTGCTTTGTCACTGAAATTTTTCTCAAATTCCACTAAATGGCTCATGGTTCTGGGTTTGTATGGATATACTGTATGTACAGTATGCTAAAAGTGTGGCAATACAAAGGCATCTCCTTACAGCCTCTCTACAGAAGAGAAGAACACCACAGTTTAGTGGGTAGCTGAGTGTATTGCCCAGAATCCTCAAGTGTGCTTTGGCATACGAATGTAATTGGCATGCCGCCATACTACCCTAGTTGGAGGCAGGTTACATCTAGTTGTTGAATTACTGTATAACTTTTGCTTTGCAATGTTGTTCAAACTGCATGATTATTGTGTGTTGTTTGAGTGTGTTTTATGTTTATACTAGATCTGTGTGTGTTCCTTTCTGTCTAGGTACCACTCTCATTTGTCTTGTGTCTGCTACCCATGAGTGAGAAGGGGTGAGATAGTGGTGGGGTACTGAGTCATATAGATGTACTGGACTATACCTCTAAATTGATGATAACGCCACTCCATGCTAATAAACTACTTTAGCCCCAAGTCAAAACTGTGGAAAACGAAGCTGGTTTACCCTTTTAACAATCTTTTCTAAAGTATTGATCAATGAACAAAAAAGGAACCTTTTCACACTGAGAAGCTTTTGAAACCTTGGGAGAGGGCACATTGGTTAGAAAAAGCAGCACATGAAAGACAGATAAAAAGGGAAAGAATTGATTGTTTCAGTGTGGCAAGATTAATCTTTTATAATACTGCCTTCGTTTCCTGTCTTGGTGGAGGAATTTGCCAAGTGAAATGAAGGCCCTCTGTCACAGCCTGCAGTGTTCCCCATATCACCTGCTGTTCATTAAAATCATTCGCTAGGCTGGTGTTTGCCTACAGATTTCAACTGGCCTTCGGGTGTTTTGGAGGTGGTTTTAATGATTTGATATCTGGAAAAAATCTCGTAAGTGCCTACACAAAATTCTGGAATTTTAACAAAGAGCCATAAAAAAGTTCAGTCTGTTTAATTGGCATAAGTAGAGACACAATTAAATATGCTACTGCTGTTGTTTTAAACCTCAAAATAAGCTGTTCACCTAAACCACTGGTGTTCTGAGTAATGAAGCTGCCTAGGGGTATGTTTGCTGCAGAAATAGTTCCATATAAAAGGGATAATGTTTATGACAAACAACTGACTTAAATGTTATTTAAGGAAAGCCTTTTAATTAAAGAGTTCCATTTGTTAAAGAGCAACAAATGGAATAAAATATAACTTATGTTTTCTATTGTTGAAATAATAATGTAACTAGCGATTGTGAATAGGAAGTAAGACACACACCTTGTAATATAATGTGAAGTGGTGGTTTTGCACACAGATGTACAGTATGTGCAACCCCAAACCTAACATTTAGCTTAATTCTATCCAGAAGTCAACGATTGCCTATTCACAGACTTCTTAACACAATAGCGAAAAATAGGAGGACACTGAACAAAAGCTCAGCTCTCTACAAAATCTCTCCTCTGATCTTAGGGTGCTGCTGGATATACAGTACAGTCACAAATTATTAACTTGAATGTAACACTACAGGGGAGCCCCATAGTTTAGGTCCACAGTCATGCATTGGGAGTGCAATGAAACACAATTCACCACTGTTGCCAAAACCCCATAATGTGCAAAGGAACAAGTAAAGGTAAGAAAAGAGACACAACATTTCGGCTATGGAGCCTGCTTCAGGTATGAGGGAGAGAGGAAACCTGGATTTCCTCTCCCCCTCAAACCTGAAGAAGGCCCCACAGCTGAAATGGTGTGTCTCTTTTCTTTTCAGCATGAAATAGACCTTTACCTGTTCCTTTACAGCCTACGCGTGCTGCCGCAGCTACCTACTTGAACTTCTTCGGCCCATAATGTGGTCCGGTAACTGCCTCAATACATTAATCCCGTTATAAAAATAAAAAGCTTTTACCCAGATCCCTCACATAACTAGGCAACATAAAACAGCAACAACCAATACCAAATCTTGGAATGATTTACACACACAGTACATTTTCAGGGTCTGGGAAAAGGATGGATAATATACTGTAGCCCGCAATTTTGCATGGTGTCAATAAAGCAAAAATCTGAATTAAAAATTCACTTTTTGCTAAACAAATTGTATTTAAACAGTGTATATATTCACAGTTGGCTTGTGTGAATACATTTCTTTTAGAGATTTTGCAGTGATATACTATACAATAATTAGACAATTACCGGCGTCTTCATGAAAGTATAATGTCATGTGCTAGTCTGACAGGTTTGATGAATGTACTAATGAAAGTGAGATGAAGTTATTGTTGTGAGTTTTAATTAGCAAGAGGTTCCACAGGATACTAGAAAATCTGCTTATGCTTGACAAAACAAGAGGAGTCTACAATTTTCTCCAAAGTCATCTTTTCTTCCAGGCTTTTAATGACAATGAATGCTTCAAGCAGCCATCTCAGTGGGACAATTTCTGGAGAGAACACTTTTGACAGTATCTTTGCAAGAATAGGGAAACAGATTTAATATCAGAAGTCTGCAGACTTTTGTTTTGATCATTTTGTTCATTTTGTCATCATTATAGATCCAAATTACTTTTTTAGGAAATTTCAATCAACAGAAAGTTTTCTCAGAAAGAAGTGTTTCAGTCCCTTTAAAATGTTATTTAGTGTCCTTACTTTTCTTAAACACATTAACACACTCATATTTCAGTGTACAGCCAATACTCCATTTGTGTGCATTTTGACAAAACACAAAAAATATTTTGTGATATTCTTTCCAATTTTTAAAAGATAAATTCTAGCCTTATTTTTGCTTTGACAAAAAAATGTATGTTTCAATTTATTCTACTCTTGCTTTCTCAGCAGAAGTCATAATCGTAAACATAGCTAGTGCTGGGTAACTATTTTGAGAATATTTCAAAAATGAAAAGAGTATCGGCTTTGCCTCAAGAAAGCAATTTTTCTACAGTATCTGTTGGACCTAATTTCACAATTACTTTGGACGAGTGCCACAAAGGGAAGGCAGAAGCCTTTTAATTAGTATCATATGGGGGCTTGAAGAGATTTAAGAAATGGCCTTGATAATGTCTTTTGGCAATATACTATACGTGTCTGCAGCCACATAATTTCCTTACACTTATTGTGTGCTCTGAATTTGAAATTGATTCCTTTGAAGAAAGGTTACAAAAACTTAAAAGTGCTTTGAAATAAATAAATGCATCAGCCTTTTCAAACGCTATCACAATAATCTGAAAGATAAAGAATAACTCAGCCTTCGTTCATCAATTCCTTTTTCACTTGACTGTTGGATGTTAGATAAAAAGCTGAAACTCAGGGAGGACCATTTCCAGTTTATGTCATGAGCCACTCTTTCCACAGTGATTGAGAGGGCACAGCACTTCAAATTGATCTGTTCCACACCATTAAAGACACAGAGCAGACCTGTCATTCAGACTTACAGAACATATTCTTTATTGCTGAAAACCATTTTTTAATGTCTTGGTCTGGTGAAGAGTGAAGAAAAGAGAAACTTAAATATCACAAAAACGTAATTGACTTCTCTTACTCAGGGTCATGCCTCTGTTGAATCTTATAAATGAAAAGAGATCCAACGAAAACTAGTTTAAGTTTGAATTTAGCAGTTTGGTTTTGCAAGTGAGTTTGTTTCCTTGTTTAGTGGAACAGGTACAGCAATACTGAATTAAAATATTTTGTACAGACTGGACTACCCCTTTCATCTCTTATTGTGCATTACTAATTAATTGAATGGCTTAGTAAAACACAATAAAGCTGAAAATGTCTGTTTGCATGACACTGGGAGAAAACAAAACTAAATAAAACTACACTCTGGGAAATGTTTTATTATTTTATTCATTTATTAATAGTTTTATTAATTAAGGGTGAATGCATGATATTTCGATGAATCCATCATATTAAGAAATTTTAATGTTTCTAAAAAGTCTCTATGAACTTGTTTTCCTAATATTATACTGTAGAAATGTAATATAGTCGACAGTGATTTTCATCAATATTCAAGTAGTTTTAATTATTCATTCATGTTTAATTTGTCTATAGCTTAAATCCTAGGTTCAACAGTAAAAAGAGGTATTTAAGTAATTATCTCACTAGTAAGAACTTTTGGAAACACTGTAGTTAACACAATTATGTGTTGCAAGTAGAAAATATTTTGGTTGTCATTTTTAAAGCCACTGTTACATGTACATGAGCATTTGTTATTTGTAAAACTCTCCACAAACTAATGAGGTTATTTTAGTGTTTTTCTCCTCGGTTGTCACAGTGAGCACTAGTGATGAATGGGGTAATCTCAGCAGTCATAACTTCTATTGTTTAAGCTTTTTTAAACTGTATATTTTATAAGTCTATCAGAGCATTGCTGTCTCACAGTACTGGGACCCTGGGTTCAATTCTGGACCTGGGGTGCAATCTGCTTGGAGTTCCTATGTTCTCCCCCATGTTTGAGTGGGTTTCCTCCAGGTGCTCCTGTTTGCTCCACACAGTCCAAAGCCATTCTGGTAGGCTAACTGGCTTCTTGGAAAACTGGTCCTGGTGTGAGTGTGTGTCTATGTTTGTGTCTGTGTGCCCTGTGATGGACTCATTCAGGAGGGACCCTGCCTTATACCCATTGCTTGCTGGGATAGGCTCCACACCCCCACCCCCCTGACCCTGATTTGGAAGAAACAGTTACAAATGGATGGATGTAGACATCTATGAGGTTACCGTATAGACAATCTGCTAAAGTTGAACAATTAAACAATTTAATTCTGTCCTCTGCAGGGCACGTTTGAATACTGGAACTATTTTAAATGACATTTTTTTACATTTAAACAGGATAAGTTTGTTTTGATGCTCAGCGTGTGTGTACTGTATATATTAACACATTTTTTTCATGTGAGCAAGATCAGTACAACTCAAGTGGCAAAAGTTGTCAGATTTTTTTCCTGTTACCACAGTTCGGCAATGCATGCTTGAGTAACAAAGCGTGTCATATATATTATGGAGATGTGCAGTAAATCCTCTTAATGAAAAGGTTCACATTGCAGGAACTGTAGATTTGTGGCCTATTCAGCTGTGCAGACAGCATTAGTAAGTGTGTCTTCAATGATTTAAGACAAGCCATACATTTCATGTTTATATGTTGGAAAATCCAAACTGTGGGCATCATTACTATAAATGCATTTTGTATAAGGTAGACATTTATCTTCCATTTGAAAACAGTGTCTGCTCAGCAATAGAACCATTGGCTTTTGTATGGGGCCTTTGCTTTGTCAAAGTTAATAAGCATGTGTTCTCAAGTACAAGCCTCTTTTCAATGTTTCAGCCTGAAGTCCTGGAGCAAATACAGAACCTAAAGGAGATGTGGATGGATAACAACTCACTGCAGACATTACCGGGGGTAGGAAAGTTCTCCTTTCCAATCAACTTTCTTTGTAATACTTAAATTTGATGCACCTGTACCGTGACATTATGAACATTTTGACACATTTTTTTTCATCCAGTACAATTTGGTTCATTTTACTTTTTTTAGATTCCCTTATTTCTTTTGAACTTGTTTTATATGTTCCTGCTTAGGCTCAGAGTATACAGTACGAATTCCATTCATCAAATCCCAAAAATTCACAGTTGAGAAGTTCATAACTTAAGACAATATGCTGGTAAATCTATTAAGAAATTCCTTTCAGAGTAAACTGTAAAAATGCTGGACTAGAGAATACAAAAATGGGACCCTGCATTTGTTTTCCTGATTTGTAATTTATTTTTTTTTAGTATTAAAGTTTAATAAAATGATGTTTTCTCAGGATTGCTTTGACATTAAATACAAGAGTTTTGTGTTGCAGTCTGCATTGGCTACAAGAACTTCTCTTTTTCCTTCCACCATACAACCCTCAATCCCTTAATTAATCTTATTTACTGAGCTGGATGTGCTCAAGCTCTTGAATTTAAGATGCATTTCCTCTAAATATGTTAGGCCTAGGGGGAAGTGTAAATATATCTAAATGATTATATAATTAAACAAATTGAAATTTAGGTGGGAGAAAATGCAGATGACATTGCCATTCTACAGGAGATGACTCATATTCCTTTTTTAATATTTATATATACTATTCCCATTAATTGAAGATTACTAGGTCCAGACCAAATACAAATCTCATTCTGCTTGACTATCACATCTTATAAGCTCAGTGCATGATGGGAGATTTTTGTACAAGAGACTTTTGGCAAACATAATCCCCACTTTTTATTGGGGATTGGCAGTTAGGTCAAATATTAAATTTGATCAGACCTTAGGTCTGACCCAGATTTTATATGTAGCGTCTTGTTTTCTTGTTTTGTTTTATTTTATTTTACAAAACAGATATAACTAAATAATTCATACATTTACTATACAGTATGTGTTGATGTGTTACCATGACTACAGGAGTACATGAAAATTTTAATCACAACTGGGGACTCCATTCATCAAGCTCCATTCATCAAGAATCACAACATAGCAGGTTCTCTTGTTTTTTTGTAAATAATCAGGAACTCAATAAGGACTTTACTGCAGTTTCTTTCATAAATTGAACTACAGTATTCACCTCCTATTGGTTTAAGAAACCTTAAACTCCTAGATCCTGACTACTGTATATTGTACAATGAGTATCTGATGTAGTAGTAGAAATACCTAAAGAAGTGCTTTCCTATATGTAGTTGTGTTATCTTTTGTGTAAAACTGCTTTTATACAATATGTTTCTACAATGTCAATGAACCGTAGTATAAGATATCATTAAATAATGGAATCACTTAAGTAGTGTATATGTAAAATTTAAACTTTTTTTAAAACCACAAATCTGCATTCACCACTATTTATGATCAGAGTGACTTACAACTGATCATACATAACCGAGTGTAACTGTGATTGAGGTCTTGCATATTCCAAATAGTTTGACTTAATGTTAACAAAATGAAAAAGCTAAGTCAGTAAGTGGCTACTGTGATCAATAATAAAAAGCAGATTCTAAAGAAAGGTCTTTCCCACACCATATCCACAGGACAACCAAAACATGTATGCTTCTAACTCTGACGGTCAGATCCCTAAATAAGCCCTGTTGTTTTTGTTTCCCCCTTCTAATGAAGTCTATAGGGAAACTGAAGCAGCTGACATACTTGGATATGTCCAAGAACAGGATAGAAACCATTGACATGGAGATCTCTGGCTGTGAATGCCTGGAAGATCTCCTTCTCTCCTCCAACATGCTACAGCAGCTGCCTGACTCCATAGGTAAGGTGATGTTGCGTTAGTACTGTCTCCCACATGCCTTATCCGTTTTCCATGACCTTGTGCTGTGCCTTGGGAGGTGTGATAGAAAAGATGGAAACAACAACAAGCTTTGTACTGCATTGCGATCTGCTTTATTCTGGGTCTTTTATAATTAAATGCCTCTTTTGTAATGTGGTCTTTTTTTGCATGACCCCAAATTTCTGATATAAGACAGAATAGAACCAAACAGAAACAGAATAGAAGCCATTGCCTGTCCTGTACCGTGTTTAGGCTTACTATACCAGAAAAAAAGGCTGAAACTGGTACAGTCCTTTGAAGATAAGTATTAATTGAAATCACGCCATGTTTGCTGGTCTTGACATTTTGCATCCTCAGAGATTTTGTTCTGAATGCCTGAAATGCCACAGTAGTGCAAAAGACTGTTGATTCACATCACCATGCTTCATACTGTGATTATATAGAGTCATGAAGCCATCAGCACTCAGAGCTTCAGGGCTTTACATTCCAGTGATGCAGGATTAGAAATATCCTTGTGCTTTCAAGCATCAACTACAGCAGAAAATTTGGGGCTGCAGACAGTAAGTGACTGGAATATTTTTTATAAAGTGGAGAAAATATGTTTAGTACTCTGATCAAATGGACATCTGTCACTTTATATTGTATAGATATCAATAACAAGATCTATGGAGTATAAATCAATTTAATTGATTTTCCACAATATTTTTCATTTCTACAATACATAGTGTATTTGTATAAATAATAATAATGTGCTTTTCTTACTATACATTACAAACCTTTAATAATCATTCATAGTAATGTAAATTGTTTGACAAACAGCAATGTATTAAGCATACTGTACTGTTCTGGTCCATAAATAAAACCTGCACACTCATGTTTAGATTACTCAATCAATCATTCAATCAATCATTTAATCAATGATTTGTTATCGCACCCTATACAACAATTTGCTATAGAGAGGTTTCAAGAATTATACTGTAGATGAAAGTATTGTACAGCAACAGCTGACTGTACCCATCATGTGGCCACATAGAGGAGGAAAATAAAAAGTCCCAGTGGGAGAAAATAAACCATTATGGATCCCAGGCTCCCCTCCAAACAATGAGTTAGTGATACATGATAGTGACAAATTCCTAGGTTGTCCATCTTCAAATATCCAAGAATTTTATATCATGGTCCGTCAGGACATGCAGGCTCAATGTCAGATCCCAACACCGGACTCCAGGCCGTAGATATATAAAAAAATGGGAAAGTGTGTTACAGTAACTGTAATGTGAAAACGACATTTTAAACTAAAGAAAATTACATGACACCCTCTGGATATCAACAGGTCTACAAGATTATAGCCTAAGAAAAATGGAGTCTAAAGAAATACAGCTTGAGCCTTGATTTAAAGGCTGAGACCATAGGGGCTTCTCTTATATGTTTTGGCATGTCATTCCTCAATTTAGGAAACTGGCCGCCAAAGTTTATTTTTGGAGATTCTTCGAATTGTGAGAAAACTGCCATTCTCAGATTGGAGTTCTCTGTGTGTTGTGCAAGTTGATAGCAGTTCATTGAAATATTCGGGAGCTAGACCTTTTAGTGCTCTGCAGGTCATGAGGTGTACTTTAATGTGTGTTTTATAATCAACTGGAAGCCCATGTCTAGATGAACAATTTGGAAAGATATACTCGATTGTTTTTTGTATTATGGATGCAGCATTATGGATGAGCTGAATTCTGACTACAGTGCCTTATGTCACTAATTCTGACTAATAGTCCCTTATGAAAGTCTAGTCTGAATCCAACAAATACATGTATTTTTCTGTGTCCTGTGTTGAAAGAAAATACCTTCATCTTGTAAAGATTTCTAATATAGAGAAAAGCTGTGTCAGCTGTGTAACTGCAGTAATAATGGTTTACAATTTTTATAGTCCACACGTAGGCACAACTAAGGTTGATTGCAAGTATCAGAACACAAAGTGCTAATGCCAATGAGACATACTAATTAATCTGTGTCAGAGAGCATTTCATTTTTGCTTCCTTTCAATAAATCATGTTCATAATTAATATTTTGAGCAAGCTGAAAATGAATCTATAAATTTTGCTGCACTTTTAGATGATCTGTTCACAACGTTTTCAAATTATTTTGTCATCTCCCTAACATTAGATATCGTGCTGCTGTCCTTTATATGACACACATTAAACATATTCCTGCTTTTTAAGGTTAAGGGATTCTAAAAGTCTCCGGTATCTTCAATGCCTTGTTTAAAAAAAAAATCTCACATCAAGTTGGAAACTTCAGGATAAAAGATGACTAAAGGAAAGCTTAGAAAAATAGTAGTAAAATTCAGCACCATCCAAATGGCATGATTGTACATTCTTTGTGTGCATCTTTAGTCACTGCTTCTATTCCTTGTTAATGCTATGTCTATATCAAAGCCATGGTTAGAACACAATAGCTGTCCACCCTGGTAATCCGCTTTTATCCCCAAATGCCCATTAATCATCTCCTGACAAAAGAGAGGAGAGAAATGGGGCAGCCAAATGAACTGGGATGAATTCCCCTTGAGAAGGTCGTTTTAAGGAGAGACCTCAATCTGGAGGCAGTCAAGGTGTTGTCTGGGAGGCTGAATAAATTTGTCTTCTCTGTACCAAGAAGGAAATAAGATGACACAGTCTATCCATCTTGTTGTCTTAAAATTAAGGTAAATTTGTCCAGATACCTTCTTATTAAATTGTCAGAGACTCTTTATGTTGTGAATTGACAACAGGCCAGCAGGACGTATACAAACCTAAATCTGCTCATGGTTTCTGCCTGGCAGCATACGGTACATTTAAACAGTCTCACACCCTTTGGGGACCTTCAGACGGCATTCAGAGTCCTGGTTTACCTCTTTATTCCTGACCTCTGTCACATACCTTGTGGAAAAGATAAAATGAAATGGGGTTTGGGGGGTGGGGGGGGGATTGCTCTACTGAAAGCAGATGAATGATAAGTCTCATCTCCTTAGTTAGGTGAACAGGCTTGGGACAGAATACTATCCAGTGAATTTTCATTTCTGACTTTAAGTCACATGGATTTGTCAGATATGGTCCCAAGTAATATAGTGTCTTTTGATCTCCAATCTGACAGAGCTCTTGGTAGCTTAATTAAATCTTTAAGTGACATGATAAATGATAGTTTTTGTATCCAGATATTAAAATGGTTTACTGTATATTTCAAACTGAATGCATCAACAATCTATAGCAACAAAATGTGAAGTTCATAGAGACATAATGTTTCCAAAAACAAATTACAACATTTTCTGCATTAGGAAGAAATGCATGTATGTGTATTAATGATTAAATCAGGTTCCCATTGCTTTTCTGAGTTTTCCAAAGGGAATAGACGCAAATTTAAAGTTTCCTATAAAGCTTTATAGTCCAATCTAATGTTTTTCATTCCTTTTGATCTCTCTTATCTGTCTAAAATAACAAATGTAGGTGTTAAGTAGGATTACCTATAAAATTCAACAAATATATTTCAATAACTTTATAAGTGCTGAGAGTACCAATTACAAAAAGCAAATTGATAGCTCAGCTATAAATTTAGTTATGTAATTGAGAAATCATCTAGAGCAGAAGCCTGAAAACAGGTCCGATTGACCACAACCAGGAGAAATCACACCTCTACTGACCAGCCAGGAGAAATCACACCTCCACTGACCAGCCAGACACAGATCATAATCTCATTTCTCCTGGCTTGTTTGCACTAAACTGAAGCAAGAAGCCTCTGCTGAAACAAAATCCACCTCTGGGACTTTATTCGTAATCTGCAGCAAGCAGTTGGAATTCACAGTTTTGAATTAATCTGAAGAGTCAAAAGGACTAAGTCTTTTTAGTTGTGAAAAGAAATGACAATAATGCTGTAGGTATTAACAATTTTTAAAGTATTAAAATCCTCAAATGTTAAAAATTCTCAAAGTTAAAATCTTCAAAGGCAGTGACAAAGTTAACTCATCTGCAGTGATGTAACTTGGCTTAATATGGCCGAGCATGGTGTCAAGAGCTGATATACTGTAGTAACTTTTTTCAGAAAACAACTTTTCAATTACTGTTTTTTTTTTTCAAAGAGAAAGAGTGTGTTTGTGATATTAGTACATAATATCTGTATAAAGCATAATATGTTATAAAGATCATAAAATGAAATAGGATTTAATTTTATCTTCTAATATTTTTTAAAAAGACGGTTCAGAAATGTGATTTACTAGATGGGACATGTGCCTGAATAATTACCTCTGATTCAGGCATGATTAGAACTCATGCATTCCTAAGCTGAACAAGAGAAGCAAGAACTATGAGCACTACACTTGTTTTCTGCAATAAAAAATAAATAGAGGCTTAACAATGCTGTTTTTATGAGGAATTTACATCAAGCCTGTAAACCTGCAGTTATGCACAAATAACATCATTTTGCACTAATTATATTTAACATACTTCAAAAACAGATTGTTTCATCCACTGAAAATGCCTCTGGAAAATAACCTCATTTATCTATTTTGTGGGTATTTGATGAGTATCTGTGCAACATTACTTTTTTCATTTTATGCACATTACGAGAGCGTTGGCATACAAATTACAAAATCAAAGGGAGCTGCACAGCATTTTAAAATGTGAAAATACCACATTTTGATGTTACATGAGAGTTCTTTGCAAAATGTGGCTTGTATTACTGTTGTGTTGGTATCCTTCAGACTTTCTTTTACAGTTTTGTACTTGTTTTACAGACTTTGATTCATGTGTAGCTGAATGGCAGATGTATACTGCATGGTGCCAGGGAAGCACAAAGGTTTAAACCCTTTTGGGTTCAAACTCAAAATTCTTTATTTTTTAACAAAATCAAGGCTCAACAAAAGAAAACTGTATTTGGCTCTTTAAATCTATATGAACCATAAAAACATTGTACAGAAGTGACTAACAAATACAAGTATTTTTCTTTATGAGCCCCTTCCCAAGTCCAAAAATCCCAAACCAAGGAGTTCCTCTAAAGCAGTCTTAAAAGGATGACAAGGACGTCAAATGCTATCTGGATTAGTTGGTTGACTTAGCCCTGACCCACAGAAATGGAGAACACAACTGGTTGGACCTAAACTGCAACAAGCTTTAGTACTTGCTGTAGAAAATGTTTAAAACAGGGTGGCACAGTGGCATGTACAGTAGTTATCGTTGCTGCCTTGCAGCACTAGGTCTTGGGTTCAGTTCTGGCCCTAGGGTGTTATCTTCATGGAGTTTGTAAGTTCTCTCTTTGTTCACGTGGGTTTCCTCCCAGAGTCCAAACACATACTGGTAGTCTGGGAAAACTGGACCTGGTGTGAGTGGGTGTGTGTTTGTGCCCTACAATGGATTGGTGTCCCATCCAGGGTGTATCCCACCTTGCTCCTGGTGCCTGCTGTGACAGGCTCCAGCTTCCTTGTGACCCTGATTTGGATAAAACGGATAGACAGGGGATGGATGCTTAAAGCATTTGTGTTAGATTGTTAATATTGTATCATTATCATATTACAGTTTGTTGTATGTAGATATGTCATAATCTGAAGTGTGTTGATCTCATAAATTCATGAAATTAAGTCTTTCAAATATTGCAGCTACTGTAAATTCACCCTGTGTTATATAAAATGGATTTAAATGATTCTTCATTTAGAAGCCCCCACAGTAGCTGTTATGGCTATTATTCAAGTCAATTTATTTTTATATAGCGCCTTTCACAACAAGGTTGCCCCATGGCTCTTAACAAAGTATGTGACCATACATATTGTGGATGCAGAACTGAAAAGACCAGAAGACAATGGAGGAGAGGAACCAAAAACTCTTTAGTAAGGAGAAAAAAAACCTCTAGGTGTCCAGGTTCAACTGGCTGCCCAACCCTTTTGGGCATGCTAACTTTATACAATTAAAAAAAGGAATAAATGAATAAGGGTATTAATCCATCCATCATGTCTTCTATATGTCAGTACTCCATGCAGATCTCTGTGGACCAGCAAAATCCTCCTAAACGATAGCTGTATCCACGATGTCCCTCTTGGATCCATGGCAGTGAATCAGCATCCAACTCATATGGTTCCCAGCCCGGGCACCATCCAGACATGTGGGGAGGAGAATAGGATAGTTTGGTCAGAACAGATGTATCTACCTAGAGTAGGTAGGGTAAAGAGTAGGGGTGTAACCCCGGCATCCTGGCCAAATTTCCCATTGGCCCTTACCAATCATGGCCTCCTAATAATCCCCATCTATGAATTGGCTTCATTACTCTGCTCTCCTCCCCACTGATAGCTGGTGTGTGGTGAGCGTTCTGGCCCACTATGGCTGCCATCGTATCATCCAAGTGGATGCTGCACATTGGTGGTGGTGGAGGGGAGTCCCCATTACCTGTAAAGCGCTTTGAGTGGAGTGTCCAGAAAAGTGCTATATAAGTGTAAGCACTTATTACTTATAATTATTACCTGGTGGGCCAACACAGAGACACACAGTGGCATGTACAGAAGCATCAGCAGCCACAGTTGCAGCAGGCTATGATGTAAGGTGTGAGTAGGCTAGGCTGAAGTAATAGGTTTTCAGTCTGGATTTGAATACTGAGATTAATTCGGCATCCCGAACATGGGGTTGGAGACTATTACATAAACTAGGGGCCCTGTAACTAAAGGCTTTACCGCCAACTGTTTTTTTATTAATGAGTGGAATATGAAGAAGACCTGCATTCTGTGATCTAAGAGGGCGACTTGGATTGTATACATTAATAAGTTCCATTAGATAGACAGGTGCCTGACCTCTGAGAGCCTTATAAGTAAGTAGAAGGATTTTGAAGTCCGCCCTGTACCTGACAGGAAGCCAATGAAGAGTGCCAAGTATAGGGGTTATATGGTCGTACTTTCTGCTCCTAGTAACAATTCTCGCTGCTGCATTCTGAATTCGCTGTAAAGTGTTGAAAGAGTGATGGGTGCTCCCTGATAGTAGGGCATTGCTGTAGTCAAACTTGCTGTATACAAGAGCATGTATTAGTTTCTCTGTGTCTTGAGTGGAGAGAAACTGCCTTAGTTATGCAATATTTCTTAACTATAGGAAGTATCATGTTTTTGTTAAGTCCATTCTTTAATTTTGGAGTATTGATAAATTATCAAGACAAATTTTGGAAAATGTTTATTTATTTGGCACTTATTAAAGATTAACAAATTGTTTACTTTTAAATCTGGTTTGTTGTTTCGTCTCCTGGATCAGTACTTCTCATTCACAGGAATGCTGAAGAGGCTGACAACACTGAAAGTAGATGACAACCAGCTGACATCACTGCCAAACACCATTGGAAGGTGAGAGCTCCCGAGGAACAGAGGTACAGCAGATATACTCAACAAAAACGCAGGCAGTTTGGTTTCACAGCAGATTAAGATTTTTTAATATCTCAAAAAAATGAATGTAAGACATTGGCTGCTTGATTTTGACAAACATGGGGGATTATGATTGCTCCACCTGTGTCCTTGACCTATTTTTGAAAGAAAATAGCAGTTGGTAATGCAAGCAGTCGATGTGTTCATTTACTCGTTGCCTGCAGCTTGCGGCATCTAGGCAGCAGTGTGGGATAGTTCTTAGTAGAGCTCTGGAATCAGTTGTTGAGATGCTGGGTTAGATACTGCTTAAGTAACCTTCAGCAAGGTGCTACACTCAAAATCGCTCTTTGCTTTATAAATGTGTACTCTCCAGTTTGTCACAGTAAATGAGATTTTTTAAAACTGATTTACCTGATGAAATACATTTTAAAAACTATGAAAAATCTAGTAAAAATCAATTCATAACCTCATTGTTTAGATGTATAAGCCAGACAATTAATTGAGCTTAAAAATTGCATTCATTAAGAAATGAAGCATACAGTAGTGCCAACTAGCTGGCACCTGTTTTGTGCTATATAATGTTTGTCCTCATAGATGAAGTTGAAAACTGGTAACTAGCCTTTTTTTAACACGTAAGACTAATGACTGACTAGCAATACGATCTCAGATAGAAACAGGCAGGAGCTGCTTTTGGTTCCAGAGATTGCATTTTGAGAAACACAAGCAGGATTTGTAACTTTGCACTCTACGATTGACATACTAAAGCTCGCACAAATTCAGCTTTTCATAGGCAGCTAGCGGCAGCTTGTAATTAAACATGAGCTTGGTCATTTCTAACATTAAGACTAGCTGACTTAAATAGGCTTCATTTTTTAAGAGATCTCAGTCTTCCAGTGCAGTATTTATTATTTCCTTGTCTCTTCCAGATTCTGCACCTTCTTTTTTGTTGAGTATATTAGATTTCTCACTGCTGCTAATTCGTTTAAAAACATCATCTGTGTTTCTGACCAAGTAGGACACCCCTAAAGTACTTTAGAGGGGTAGTTTGTTTTCCCAGATGACTTTAAAGTAAGAAAATGAGCTGGGGGAGTTTTATCAGTGTTGAGCAAGTACAGCCTACAAAGTTCTAACAATTGGAATGTTCAGAACTCATGCATAAATTAAGGGTCTTCACTGTATTGAATTCCAAACCAGCAATACTGCCTACAAATAAGGTAAGGAATGAAAACAAATATGAAGAAAAATGGTGAACAAAGTACTCCTCCAAGGGCGCAGGTTTGATCGACAATGCCTGTTTTTAAAATAAATCTTCCTATCGTCTTTGCCATGTCATTAGCAGTGATACAAGAGGAAATCTAAGGACACGTTGTTGTACCTCCTCCATAGAAGCTTTTCCCATTTCAGGCACCCCTGCCCTGCTCATTGCAGATGTATTTTCCTCACGCCTGATACTGTACTGCGTGCATCTTTTTCTGGGTTTGTCATTGGTCGGTTTTGTGTGTTTATTATACATGCATCTAAAATGGGCCACTTAGTGGACGCGGCAAATTAGGGTAAGTAGACTAAAAATCCATTTGCTTTACACATACATCACATATACCATCTTTCTCTAATCAGCTGTGTTTTGTGCCGTCTTTTGTAGATTTTGATGAACTGAGAATCTATGGCAGAGCAGCTGCCTAAACCACTTAGTTGTACGTAATATTAATCCAATGCATAAACTGGGGGTAAAAAATAAAAAATGCAATGAAATCTCCTGTTTAGGAATTATAAAGCAATATTGGTCTGACTTTTTTGATACATTCTTTTGATATTGTACAGAAGACAATGGGAAGAGAAACTGTACCTAACTGTAATAGATCCTTTCGCCTCTACAAGGTATTTAACTATGCAGTGAACATTAAAGAATAATTTCTTGACTGAGACATTTGGTGCACATAGGATATGTGGTAGAACAGCTTTATACAGTTCTTAATTGGTGTCAGCAATGCTGTTACAGTGATAAATTCTTCAGAGCAGAAGTTAACTCTTGCCTGGATCTGTTTCTTGTGTGAAAAAAGCTATCCCAGAAGGGATTGTAATGAATGTGCTTCAGGTGTTTGTATTTCATCTCACCATTACAATAATTTATTAAATGGGATATGTGAACATTTTTAAATTTAAAATTTTTTCAAATGTTTAAAATGATATTTTTATTCACTATTCACTTAAAATGAAATGTTGCCTCTGTATGCGTCTGATCTTGTTTTATTCCTATAAATAACCATAGAATGAAATAATCCGCTAGTCATCCCCTTCTTCTTAATCTGTGAAAGTATTGATGTTTCTAATGCATAAATGCCTACAGTATTTAATCAAATATTATGGCTTCCGTAAAAATTACAAATGTGAAGCTATTCAATGTGATGTGTGGTGAAATCTTACGGAATAAGCAAAACTGAACTTTACACAGTCACATTTAAAGATAGGCATAGATGACATAAAAACATAGATTTCTTGTAATCTTTCACTAATACCAAATATACAGTACTCCAGTATTCCAGAGCTATCATTAATTGAAAAGAGTTTTAACTTCAATTCTGTTCTCAAATTAAATGTGCTGTCCATTTGCCTTCAGAAAATTTAAACAAATTTTAATCAACAGCAAAAAGCTTTCCGAATCTTTGAACTATCCATATTTGCATGAAAATCACTTTCAGGTAATATTAAGTATTTTTTGGATGTACTTCAAGATGTAGACAATAATTAGACTATTATCCAATACCAATCAGCACCTTGTGGACATGAAAATAAGATTGTGCCACTGCTAAAGTTAATTCAGTCCAGTTTCTAGCAAAATCTAATTTGAACCAACAAAATGGAATGTTCAATTTAGCTTGCTACATCCAGGAAACATTTAATAAGGTGTTATCACACAGTACAATTCTAGCAAGATAATGTGAAAGAAGCATGTCTGATCATGTGCATCTTATCTGTAAATCAGTCATAAAGATTTTTATTCAGTACCATTTTCCTTTGTAGTGATCATATTGTTTTTGTATAGTATAATGACTAAGCATCTCTGGGCAGTTACCGAACATAGCCCTTGTGGTAATATGTATATCACATACAGAATTGTATTTTCAGTACTAGGAATAATGTTTTTATCTGCGTTGGAAAAAAAACTTTTGGGTGTTTTTTAGTTCTCAAGCAATTTTTCCCAATCTTTTTCACAAGCGAAACACTTTTTCAATTTGCATTTTTAAACAATCCCATAGATATGCACAGTATAGTACAAATCAGGAGTTTGAAATATGGAAAAAATACCACACAGCAGTGACCCAAAGCAGTGTCTTAATTGTGCAGAAGCTACACCCCAAAAAATGAAGCTACACTGTGGGTGTCTTACAAAATATGTTGTGAGCACCTCAATTCTCTATTCTGTACAGCTTATTTTACTTCTCGATTATTATAGATTAAACTTGATTAATTCCTGTAAATTCTGAGCACCTTAATTGCTAAAATGCCTCAAATGCAGTATACCAGACAGTTATTAAATCTTACATCCATTGTTCTGCTTATTTCTGGCAAGGGTCGTGGGAACAAAGTGCTCAGGAAGCAGAAGTGAAAGACAACATCCTAGATGGAATACAAGTCCACTGCAAGGCACACACACATGCTTATGCTTATTAAAGTGTTCATTATGATCTTAAAGCTGGAAGGGACCTAGAGCACTCAGAAAAATGTCACACTACCATGGAGAGAACGTGTCAAATCCACACAATGTGCCGTGTTATCTGCTATGCTACTATGCTGCCTGTTCTGAGATGTTTCTTTAGTGAAAGAAATGGTCAGACTGGTAGCATTAGAGTATATTTGCATTTTTGCCTGTGTATATATACAGTATATAAAAAACTGATACAGATATATTCCAGCTAATTATTATATTTTATTTTTGATGTTTGTAGATTTTTAGGGAATATTTTCCATGGAAAAAGGGTAAAGACCCGAAGGACACTGCTGAAGGATGTTTTATAATGAAAGTATTCCTGGTGCCTTGGAGTATGCACTGAAATGACACTCTCAGAGCTCCACAAAATTATATTTCTTAGACCTGTAACCACTGCATCTCTAATTTCCTCTGGTAGCAAATGATCAGCAATGAATAAAATTATTTCCTTTTTCAGTTTATCGCTTTTAGAAGAGTTTGATTGCAGCTGTAATGAGCTTGAATCCCTTCCTCCGACAATTGGCTACCTGCATAATCTACGAACATTTACTGCTGATGAAAACTTCCTTACAGAGCTGCCTAGAGAGGTAAGAACTGTTAATCCAGCTTGGGCCACTCAACAAATGTTAATATCTGACAGATCCTCTGTCAATGTGATTAGGGATTTTAAAAAGCAGAGGAGTAGAAATTGTGAAGTTTTTTGGAATCTCAATGTTCAGGTTGGAGGTGGGGTCTGTTGCACTGAGATTCATTCTGGTTTTTATTTATTTTTATAAGCAAGATGGGAACAAGCTGACATTATTTGGAAGATTAGTTTCTCTGCTGTAAATCTGTATCGCAGTTATTGGTAATCAGGGATCACAAGTCAGAAGAGGGTGCTTTTTGCTTAACTCTACATAAGCACTAATTGACAGTTCTGGATGCATGAGTACAGAGCTGTGTCATTATGCAAGTTACAAAGTCACAAGTAGAGGTAGAAAGAAGACAAACAATTTGGCTGTTAAGGCAGATTTATGGTGTGTTATCTTTGAGCTTTTCGGTATGGAAATAACCGCTACAACAAAAGGGGCACAAGCTAGCACTTCATCATATTACCTTCCTCTAGATGCTCATTCTATATCATAGTGTGTCTACAAAGCTGTGCAGGGAAACGACAATGGGTCCTGCAAGTTCTGTCGTTGATTATAATAATTACGTCTGTCCTTAATTTTTGGTTAGTACAGAACTGTCTAAATATTTCAAAGCAAACCTAGCTATCCAGTGATCCAAAATAGTAGAATGCATTATATCCACTGGAAAAAGACAAACCTTTTTGTCTCCTGCTTGTGGGTTGAAGCAAATTACCAATTCTGCTTGCTCCAGACTGCATTTTAAAGCTAGTACGTTGAAGCTGAAATTCTCTTTGAGGTTTATTCAAAGGATGTTTCAAGTTCCACATTTGCCAGTTCAGTTATGTGATCGCACTGTCCCTGGATGTGCATTTGAGCTAGAGATCCTTCTTAAAATGGGGCTATTTTTACATTTTAGATAGTTTTCCAGTTTTTCAATTCATGAGTGTTGTGTGATTCTATTCAATTTCTATATATCTGTATAGTGTAGTGCTTCATCACATAAAGTCCTAAAATGCCTACTCTCTCTTGTAATCTCAAATCTTTCAATGGGGGTATACAGTAATTGCTTCCGTTGCTCATAACAAAGTGAAGGGAGAATTATTTGACGTAATTTGTGGTAGTGGCATCATCAGGAAATTCTCTCTATTCCAGGAGTTATATCAAAAGTCCCATGACTGAAACACGTGAAAAAGTACTAGCCTTGCTTCTTTCGATGGTTGTAATTTTTTTTGCTTTCCATCTCTTATTGATCTAGATCGGAAGCTGTAAGAATGTCACTGTCATGTCTCTTCGCTCCAATAAACTTGAGTTCCTGCCTGAGGAGATTGGACAGATGACGAAACTGAGAGTTCTGAACCTGAGTGACAACAGGTATTCCCTGCAGGTTCACTGCATTCCTATTTCACTGCACAGTGGCTGACTGCATTGCAGTTTAATGAGCTGTCCATCTTTTTTTCTGTTACCGAATGTCACAGCTGAATATATTCTGTACTGTATTTTGGTTTTATTTTTTATGCAAAATTTAGATGTAGAAAACACCTAAAGTGCTCAAGAGTTTAGGGTGTTGGAAGGTGTTTGTGAAAATATTCTAATCACTGATGTGGAACAGTGCAAAAATGTCACCAATTAAAGTACAGGCAGCTTTTACAGGAATAAGGAAATTACACTCGATTCTCTCCTTTCTTTTGAGCCCCACATGAAAGATATATTTTTTTTCCCTTACAAATATTGGCAACATTAGGCAATTTCTGTAAATGTCTGATGCTAAAGTTTATAAAGTCACTAATGTTTATAAAGTCACTTAATAAACTTTAAATAATCTTGCTCCATCATACATCTCTGAACTACTCCATGTTAAAACTCCTGCCCATAGGCTCTGTTCAGTTGAGGCTGGTCCTTTGCTCACTGTACCTGGGACTAAATCTCGGACTTTTAGTGACTTTGTATTGCTGCTCCTGTTATGGAATGCTCTTGTTCTCTTCAAGAGACACATTCTTTGACTCTCTTTAAATCTTAACTCAAAACACATCTCTTACCAGGGCCTATGTATGATTGCCCCACTTTATATCCTATATATTTTTGTTTATTTATTTCCTTAACTTTTTACTGTACTTTTTTATCACTATGGGGCACTCTTTACATAAAAGTTATTATTAGCTCCTTTTTTATTTTGCAGTTTTATGATTGCTGGTTGTATTCCTTTTTAGATCTCTATGCTAGTTTGGAATTGGCAATTAAAAGGGAACTTCTGTCACAATTTACTAGTTATTCAATCTTTGTAACAAAATAAATATTTTACAAAATTCTTGAATTAAGCACAAAATCATGACCTTTGTTAAAGTACTATAAGTTTTACACATTACTGTGCTTTCAAATGCATTCATCAATGCTGATTCTTTCTATACCAAAAAAGTAACATTGTAGTTCCCCTGTAACTGTTAATCAGTGTAGCATACTGCTACGATCTACATTAAGTAATGAGTTATTTTGTCCCCATATGACATTGTGAATATAGTGTGCCCTAAAGTAGGGTTCAAATTGATTAGCGGAGCCCTGTGACTCTTAATGATGTCAAACTTGAAGATGACAGGTGTTCAGCAAGTCAAGGACTTAAAACCATCCACTTCCAGTTCTACAGTTGTTATTTTGTGCTTGTTTGAAGCCTCCTGGCAGCAGCTAATGGCTCTAACCAGTGATATCTGGACTATAGAACTCAACCTGCACACCAAACAAGCAGCTTTACAGTTTAAACCACCTCCTAGGGTGTTTACATTACCAGGTTCCACAACTGTTTGACAAGACACTGGGACAAGACTGACTGTAGTTGTTTTTGCAGCAGTCCATCTTGTTTTGATGTGCTCCTCAAGTAATGCAACTGAAAAGAATGACTTTGGACAAACGTGACCACACCTCAATGAATCTTTACTGGACCAGCGTTGAAAAGTGTTGAACTCAAGTTCAACACTTTTCACCACAAACCATAAGACAGCACTGTGTTTAGATTTCATGAAGTGCAAAGTTAAGCTTACATCTGTAAAGCAGAAAGTAGCAATTTCCTTTGCATTTTTGTTGTTCCTGTAGTAGCTGAGGATTGGAATTTGTGGTTTATATCTGAATACCTTCTCAAAGAATTCCCATGAGGCAGAGCTTTAAAATGAGTGATGTGATCCTCCTGTTGAAAGTGCCTTATTGATTTCTTGTCCAAAATAATTAAGTGAAAGAGCCGGCACCTGTCTTCCTGGTCTTCCATCTGTTAAAAAGTAGTAAACTTATTTGTTGAACGGCAGTTAAGTATAGTAAGGTACACAAGAAATATTAAAAATATGTAATTCTTAGAACAAAAGTAGTCAGTATGGATTGATATGGACTCTAGACAGAGCTGTGCAGCTAATTAATTCTCAGAGTTAATTCAGTGTCAGTCAAAAATTATTCTCCATGAGTAATGTAGAGCTGGAACTACAGGATGGAGAGCACTGTATCAGCCCGAATGCCCTCCATTTGTCACATTTGAGTGTGTGTGTCATGTCTGGATGCCACTATCCAAGGGGTTCTCTTCTCATGGTTCAGGTTATACACATGTTCAATTGCTCCGTTGTACACAGGTTTAGCCAAGATAAGTTTTTTGAACAGGCCAACATAATGAATAAGCACACTATATGTGTATGTAAAGAATGCATATATTAATTTTCAAAAGACCTATATATTGATTAAAGAAAGTAAAAAAAGTGTTGAAACTGGAAATGTGTAATTTTGTCAAGACAACAGATACGAATTAAGGCAGCATACCCCCTGATTCCTTGTCACTGATTATATGTTACAGAGTAGAAAAGCCTTATCAAGTGGAGGCAATAATTAAAGGTTTCAACATCAGAGAAATAATCTGTGCTAGCACATGGATGGAAATGGATGTACAGGCTTAATACACTTCTCTCTCCCTTTTCTGCAGTCTGAATATTGTAGTATGTGTACAGTACATATTTATTGTATAATGTATGTATATTCACCATATTTATGTATCTCACATGTTTACAGTATTAAAGCATTCCTGCAGGTCTGTGCAGGACCCTTCCAAGCACAGAGTTAATTAAACAGCACTTTTAAAGGATGATCTGATGTTCTGTCAGTGATTAACAAAAGAGAAAGTAATTAAACTCTAGTGCCCCTTAACAGCAACCATTATCCAGCTTCCAGTCAGACTCAAACGCATTAGGAAATGTGCCCTGACATGATGGAGTCCTTAGGTCATCAATTCAGATACCTTCATGCTCTTCATGAATAATAATAATAATAATAATAATAATAATAATAATAATGCAATTTGTTACTATTAATACTATTTGTATTGTTTTTTTCCTGACATGTTTTCAAAATGACTATGCTATTTAAATTGTATGTCAAATAAAGTATATAACTTAAATAAAGTATCAAATCCAGTCTTTCACTTCAGCTGTGAAACCGTAGAGATTCTTCAGTAACCGCTGGCTTTGGGTACTATTGGAACACAGTTTGCTTTAAATACAATTCCATCAAAACTGATGACACTGCTGGATTCAAATTCATGTGACTGAAAGTGAAGAGGAGTTTAAAGCTACTTCCAGGAGCTTTTATTGCTTAAACAGTCACTTAGACTAAGAGAGTAAAGGTGGTTATGAGAACAGCAGGGTACTAGGACAGAATGAGATGCTCCCTTACAGCTTCTTTGCTAGAAGCCCTCCTGCAGTAAATCAAAGTGGAATGTCATTGGAAGAAATAATACCCTCAAAGTCTCCATCCCCAGAGTTTGAATAGGAAGTGTGCTTTAGGATTTGTCACAAAAATATTTCCTTGGAATCAATGAATTCAGAAAATCACCTCTAGGAGAGGTGGGAGTCTCTATTTTGTACTGAATTGCTGTTGATTTTTCTTTTTGGTTTTAAACAGGTTAAAGAATTTGCCTTTCACTTTTACAAAACTAAAGGACCTTGCTGCACTCTGGCTATCAGACAATCAGGTAAAGTTGCTGCTTTTGTGTGCTTTTTCAAGGCAAAGGAAAT
This sequence comes from Lepisosteus platostomus, assembly GCF_059453375.1. Classification (NCBI taxonomy): domain Eukaryota; kingdom Metazoa; phylum Chordata; class Actinopteri; order Semionotiformes; family Lepisosteidae; genus Lepisosteus; species Lepisosteus platostomus. The sequence goes on from NC_142621.1 coordinate 29,113,608, forward strand.
AATAAACCTGTTTTGGTTGTTCAAGGCTGACTTGTTTGTGGGTGTTCACCACCATTATTTTTCCACATGATCTTGTCCAAAGCAGCTTTATTACTGTGGTTCCAAATAGCTGTTTCTGTTTTCACCGACAAATTACAGATTAATGTAACAGAGCTTGGTTGAAGAACCTAGGTTAAATGTCTTACTCTTACAACATTATTAACCCCTAGCATGAAGCTCAGTACTCTCGCATCTGGAGTCCTTACTGCTCTGCACTATTACTGTACACCTTTGCATGGTGTATGATTAATTTTGAGAAGGGCATGTTAAACTGTTCCAGACTGTATTTGCATTGTGATGCCATTGTATTGTCATAAACACCCCAATGTAGTCATCTCAGGACAAACTAGTTATCTTAATTGTCAAATTAATCTCCCTCTGCCTAAGAGTGTGCATCGCTAAGACCCTTTCTGGAATTGGTACCTGTAGGTACAGTACTAACCTGTGTGATGTTCTCACTGTGTTTTTGCAGTCTAAGGCCCTAATCCCCCTTCAGACAGAGGCCCACCCAGAGACGAAACAGAGGGTGCTGACGAACTACATGTTTCCTCAGCAGCCACGGCATGATGAAGGTTGGTTTCAGATGAGCCTCTACTGAAGGAACAGGTTACTAAAGGAAATTTCCATTTACTGTACATGGGTGTAGCTGAAGGTCAGGGCTCTAAATGTACAGTATGCTACATAAGCAAACTTTAAAAAAAAACTGCCGATAGCAAATAATGCTGATTTTTTACACTGAACATGTCTTTTTAGTAATGCCAACATTTTCCAATTTGGAAGTGACTTATTGGAGCATAAAGCAATAATGTAAGGAAATTAAGAGTGGCTTTGTTTAACAATGCTGTTAATTGTCCACACATCTTTTGTTTCTGTTTCTGTTCAAGTCTTTTGTGGATCTGTTTCTGTCAGTCCAAAATATCAAAAGATATTGTGTAAAAAATAACAAAGAAAATAAGGATTATCTTACATCGCATTATGCATGGTTCTTGAATCTACAATGTGTACCTAAACCAGGAAAGGGAAGACTCCAAACACTGAAACAGTGGCTTTCAGCTCCTAGGTAAGACTTCAGTGAGCTTGGCTGTGTGCCATTGGGTACCTGCAATGAAACACATTGCCATGTCAGGGGTCAGCTTGGCGTGCAAGTAACTGGTTTATTTTTCTGTTCTGTCTTTCCCAGATTACCAGTCAGACAGTGATAGTTTCAACCCTACATTGTGGGAGGAGCAGAGACAGCAGCGCATGACCGTGGCCTTTGAGTTCGAAGACAAGAAGGAGGAGGAGGACAACTCTGGGAAAGTGAAGGTTTCTGCTCTTGCTTTTTTTGCCTATGTGTTCAGGGTTTTCATCTTCATTCGATGGAGGAGCCACTTGTGAAATCTGTTTTGTCCTAGTTAAATGGGAACATTTAACTAGGGTAACAGAAAAAGTTAAATGGGAACATTTAACTAAGGGACAAGAACATTTAAGACAAGGGACATTTAACTGCACTTAGAAAGTTAAAGGAGAGCCAAAAAATGAACAGCACAGATGAAGCAGAAATTGTATCTGTGGAATTAAACCAGGTCTTTTCACTCACTGCTAGGTTGAAATCAATCTGAAACGGTATCCCACCCCCTACCCAGAAGACCTGAAGAACATGGTGAAGTCTGTTCAGAACCTGGTAGGCAAGACCACTCATGCTCTGAGCACGGAGAAGTGCACATCTGGGACCAACATGGATCACCATGGCAAGGACAAGTATGAGCCCAAGTGGCCCATCACAACAAAGGAGGTAACAGTCGAGGTAACCGTGGAGGAAAAAAGGCCTGTGATTTCACACCTTAAAATCTCCTTGTTCCAGCTTAGAGTATAAATCTACTGAGAACGTGCCCCAATAGAAAATCAATTATATAGAATTTCTATTTATTTAATTGTGTACATTAATAAATAAAGGACTGAGTAGGGTACAGAATAGCGATACAGTGGTTAGCATTGCTGCCTTGCAGCACTGGGGCCCTGTGGATCCCTCGAGTCCCATCTGCATGGAATTTGTAAGTTCACCTTGTGTCTGGGTTTTTACTGGTGTTTCCCAAAGACACGCTGGTAGGTGAATTAGCTTCTGGGAAAATTGGCCCTAGTGTGAGTGTTTGTTTGTCTGTATCTGTGTGTGCGCCCTGTGATGGACTGGAGTCCCTACTAGGGTAAATGCTGCCTTGAAAACATTGCTTGCCAGAACAGACTCCAGCTCCACCGTGACCCTACATTGGATAAAATAGTTAGAATATGGATGGATTTAATCTAAAAATGTTTCGAGCAGAAGTTTTCATTTGGAAATTATACATTTTCAAGTTATTTTATTCCAAATAAAAATGAAAATACATGTATGAATGAAACATTTTGTGTAATTGCTGATTAATAAACCTTGCTATAGAAATTGTAGGCGCTGCCTTATATTATTGCTATTACAATAGCATTATAGCATCTGTTACACTTAATGGTATTTACTGAAAGAAAAATCGCTTTTGAGCAATGTTAACACAGGCAATACTGAAAGTTCTTCTTTACTGCTGTTAGACAGTTTTACCAACAAGAAGTCAGTGGTTAAAAGACCTGATTTTAGGTTCTTATAGGTTGTAGAAGGATCTAAATTTGCTGGCAGTTACATGACTTTAAAATAAAACCTAATTCCCCCTCTTAATGCTTTCTTTTTCATAAAATCTTTAGATTGAAATTGTAATGTCAGCAAAAATTGTTTTAGCACATCTGACCCAGCATATACAGTAGATTCTTCAGGTCCTCATAGTGATTTAGTCTTTAACTGCTAATATCTTTAAATTCTTAGGCACTCAGACATTTTAAAGGCTAAAAAAATGATGGATGAGTTTGTAGTGTAAATAATACATAATTATTTAGGTGTAGCTTGGTAGCTTTAACGTAGTAAAGAGCATTGTTTCTGATAGTGGATCCAGAATTATTTTTTAAATAGCATGTTAGAATTTCAGATTGGTGATTGTCTGGATTAAAGTTAAAAAAGCTTTCTGGACTAATTTAAAAAATGGATCTGTTTGGTGAGTTTTTTGTAGGCTTCATTCTTCTTTACTTTTGATGCAACAAAGGAAGTATTTGACTAATTTTTGGGACAAACAACCATAAAGCTGCTTTTTTTCTGAGCAGGATGAAATTTGCCAGCCAAGAGGTCCTGCTCCACTCCTTAGATTATACAGATGACTTGTAGGGCTATTAAAAGCTTTAGAATACCAAAATCTGATTGTTGAGTGTGCAATAAACTAGTGTTGTTATGATGATTTTTTTAACCATCTGTATCACTGATATATTATTTTTCTCCTGAATGTGAGAAAATTGTAATATGTTATACAAAAACCGTTTCTTTATAGTCCATTTACAAGGTATAGAAGAATACAAGATATGTAAATGAAAAAAGCCTTCAAAAATTGAAAAAGCCTTCACATTCAAACAAAGCTATTAGTGCTAAATGAGGAACTTTCAACTGTTATTTCCTGTTTATTTCCCAGTAAACAATGTTGATAAATATTAAGAGCCTCTCTTTTCTCAGTGCTCAGTAAATGAGGGAGTTGTAGCGGTCTTCTGCCTCCCTGGTACCTGAAAGTGATTGAACTGCTATCACATGTCACACTCTTATAGAATGTGTGATGTCTAAGCAAAAAGACTTCTGTTGTTCATGACCCAAGGTTCTAGGAAATGACAACGTGTTTAATGCCAGGTCACAGAGAGGGAGGCCAAAGACTTCCAGAAGACACAAATGGCAGAGCAGAGCACCATCCACAACTCAGCCATGGAAATCCCAAAACGCAAGGAGAAAGAGGAGCTGACGGAGAGTTCTGAGGTAAGGTCGGAATTGTATTGTCTCTCCATTCCAAAGTCAACCCCTTTCTTCAATTTCTTCAGAAATGCTGTGCCATTACAAAATACGTTTTCTGTTAAAAAGTATGGGTGTTTGAGAAAGGCATAAATAAACATCATGAGACAGATAGTATACTGTAGTACAAAATGATCTACAGAATAAGGTTTTACCTTATTTTTGTGCTACAAAATATAAACAAGCTTTAGCAGACATTTCCATCTCTTGTCTAAAAATGAATTTAAGATCCCCTGTTTATACGATACCACACCATCAACACACCAGGCCTACAGATTTACAGGGAGTACAGGATCAAGCTTTACATTTGTAATGTAATGATTTTTGATGATCTTTTCAAATATCATGAAGACAGTATTGTTCTTAAAACTTTCAGAGCTGAAATACTGAAAAAGGAATCTGTGTATCGGTTGTGTTTTCTTTATAAATTGTTACAGTTTATGCAGACACTGAAAAAAAAAATGATTTCAGATACAGTACTTCAGGTTTGAGGTACAAAGAGAAGTGTTTAAAATGTTTGTGCTGTATTTTCTTGATTACTGGGATTGTTATTCTATGTGGTTTTCAAGGTATTGAAAGTAGTTTTTTACTGTAGCTCTTCAGGGTTTGTTGTGTAAGGAATTCTTGTAATGTGAAACCTTGTGACTGAGAAATGTGCAACAGTGAAATGGACTTAAACTTGTAAAAAGAACAAGAAATCCAGAGAGGCAATATAATAAAAATGATTGTAATTTCCCTTTCAGGCTTTTTAATTAAATTGTGTCACAGAGCTTCTTACTAAATAATGTACTGTAGGACTGTTTTAGACAAGGTTACATCACATAACCCAGAATGTTGAAGATGGCTCATTTGAACCTAAAGATGAAATTACCATTGGAAGTATGGATGTTATTGTTTATCATTTCACCACTTTCCCTAGTGCTAAAATTAAATGTCTTCTTATGATTATTAATGCATAAGGGCTTAAATGCTGCCATTTTAATCTTGGACGTGCCAGGATCCATTGATTTTTTTTATGGGTTGTGCTAAAGAATTGCCATTTGTTTTATCCGAGTGAAATACATGTGCTAAATCTGTGCTAAGTTCTGTAACAAATGCTTTAATTTTTTCTTTGCAATTCTTGGAAAGTGTTTCTCACTACTTGTGACTTTGTAAGCTCTGTTGTTTAAATATATCCTCTCCTTTTGAAACAATGTTAATAGAGTTCCAGAGTGCATTACTGAAGTTAGACTTTATTATAATATTGTTGTGATGCAGTAATTGTGACACAATGCTCTTGTGCTAAACTAGCTAACATCAAAACTGTAAAGCAGATAAACTAGGACTGCTGACAAACGAAAACACTTTTTTGTGTTTATGTCATCTCAAGCAGTCACTACTGTAAGCCCTTTTTGTATTTTTTTTATTTTGCTACATAACTGAATGTAAACAGAGATAACAAACATTACATTGCATTAGTCCATAGCTGATATTTTCTTATGTCTTAGGACCAGGCACTATAAAAATGATTGCATATGAAGACATACTGTATACAGACAGCATTGTGCTGGATTATCAAGGTTTCTGGGGGTCTATCAAGGTGCCCTGTTACCATGGGAATCCTTCAACTGAAGACCAGTGCTGTTCTGTCTGCCCGCCCACACACAATGCTCTGTGTTTTAAAACAACATTGTGCACCAGGGTTACTTCTCAGCAATACTCCCCTGCGATGCAGTATTATCTGCAGAGTCACTGGGAAATCCAGAATAAAGCTATATACAGTACATTGCATTTTAGAATTATATACTTAGGTGATATGTGCAATATACTGTATATCATACCTTGTTTAGTTACCTCTGGAGCATGGAGGAATATACTGTGTACCATGAAAGTGTTTAGCAGATAGTAAGTAGAATGCAGATGAACCTAGAAACACTAAATCATTGGGCAGGCCCTGTCTTATTATTATGAGATATGACAAGACACAGGGGTTAGAAGAAGGTACACTAATGTTTCAGTACCAGACTCAGAGCTTCAATAAGCTTTTTTCCTCATAAGAAAACAACACCATTAAGTATGAAAAGTGTTGTAAATCCAAAGCCTTTCTCTCAATGTTATTTTTAATGGTCAAAAGCAATTTTGTGTTTTTTAAAAAGGTTTTCACATTGTTTTGCCTTTTCTAAAGACCTGCACTGCAAGTAATTGTTTTGTGGATATGGTCCTAGGTGTTTTTGTACATTATACAGACTATAACATATTATCCAAAAGCATTAAAGAAATACTGTATCTACTGCCAGTAAGTACCCGAATAAGGATGTGTATATCGCATTGTGTATTTCTTGTATACCGGTTTGAGTAAAAGTATAAAAGTGTGCTTTGAGAATCTGGTGTTTGCTTCAACTAACCAGGTGGTCTCCTTCTCCGTAGCAATGCTACATACCAGCTGATTAACTTAGAAGCACCTTATTTTCTTATTTACTTTGGTTCTCTTAATGAAAAATGACATGTGTGCAGTTTTTTTCTGCTCCTGGGACTTGAGAGCTTTCGCTTTGCATACCAAGCTTTCGCTCCAGAGTCTAAATGCCATCGCTATCTTCTGATCATAGCTGGGCTCACGTCATTCTGCTTTCACACACGCAGCCACGTGGACAAGTTGATCAGAGGGACCTGGGGCATCATGATCATGCTTATGAATGTCATGCATTTCCTTTTCTAAACCATGAAAATCCTTTCCATTGTTTGTTTGTTTTTTTTGCATAGATTTCTTTACATCGCGTCGTCCCCAAGCTGCAACAGCCAGAGAATACGGCCCTGTCCCTTACAGCTTCCTGTTTCTGCCTCATAGTAAGTCACAGTGAGAACAGACCTCCCCTCGTTGCTTGGTTCCCCTTGAGCACTGTCCTTCTGTCAACATTTCCTGAGCCACGAGAGACCTTTCAACACAAGAAATTAGAGCAGTGTTCCCACGAACCTTGTTCAATTGCACTTCTTTGTGAAATAGAATTCGAAAATTAAGGGTGGTAGCTGCTTTTTCTTTAGCAATGAAAACCAAATGCAGTATACTACAGAAGAAAGTCTTCCAAATAACAAAGTGGTTGTCCTATTTTTTTTTCCTGTATGTTCTCCTGTTAATACCTCTTGACATTGTGTCTGTAAGATGGAGCCCAACACAGACTAACATTTTGGTTCCCAACAGGCTTACTTTGGTTCCAGGTACAGTATGCACATCTTGAACCACTGCAAAGAAAAAAAAATAGAAAAGGACCAAAATAAAAAACCCAGTCGTCACAAAACAGATTTGAATTATTTCCTAAATTCTTTATACACACAGGGGATACTAATTTGTTTGCACTGGTGCCACTGTGCTGTGGGAATATATTTATTTTAATTTCAATTAAACCCCAGTGTGCTGGGGTGAAAGTTTGTCTAGGTTTTCTATCCATATGGGATATTACCAACTTTTCATTTTGAATTTGTTTTCTATTTTCCCAGATTTGTTTCTACTTGAATGGTGCTTTTTTAAGTACTCCTACCTTTTTTACTTCCTTCATTGGCAGAAAGAATAGTCATACCAGACCCTAGACCCCCAAACACAGATTTGCAGCTACAGTATGTGTAGCAGGACGAGTAGTATGCTGCATGGCATTTTCATTGCTGCGTGTTTCACAGTTGTGTCAGGTTTCCCTTCTTACCTGTTTATTGTTAGGGCTTGAAATATTGATTTACTTGGTGTCACATAAATAAGGTAAGCTGTTATAAACACAGTTTAAGAAATCAGAGCCTTCCAGGACCTGGAAAGCAGACATAGCTGAACAGCAGATGCTTATTCTTGGTTGCCCACACCTCAAGCAGCTGGCTCTCTTTTTCTGTCTAGGTGCTGTACATCAAGCTGCAGATTTTTTATGGTAGAGGTGGGAACAAGGGGTGGGTTCTCTCAAATATTGTATATGAAACTGGGCCATTATAAAGAATAATACAATGGCTGTTATATTCTCTGCATCATCCTGAGGCAGCTAATGAGCATTGGGTGACACTGAAATGCCAGCAAACAAAGGCCTAAACACATTCGTGATGTCACAGCAGAAAACATGGCCATAAAATCAGTAAATAACTGAAACTGATTTTATATGAAGTATACTGTCTACATATTTTTCTGAGAACCATCTCAGTTAAATGTCGCTTGGTTTTATTGGTCATGATCAATCACATTAAACACAACCTTGTGTTTTCCACTATCATCCATCAAAGTGGACTCTAGTCCTGTTCCTTCTCAGGACTCAAATCCAGGTTTAATGTATTTGCCTTAAACTACATTTTCTGCTGTGTTTGTGTTGAAATCTAAATTTATGTCACAGATCTGTAATGAATCCTAAAAATTGAGTTGAAGTGCTGTATGCTTGTTTTCTAATATTCAGCGAAAAAGGGTGTGCACTACCCTCACATTCCGCAGTTCCACCTGACAACAGTGCAGTGCTCATGGTTGATAAGCCAAGGATGTAGGCTGAATATGTTATCAGATGGTTATGTCCTCTTGTTGAGGGTTTATGTAAGACAACAACTTTTTTTTTTCTTTCTGTTGAAACAGTACACAGTAAGTATCTCTGTTTTGTAGGGAAAAGAAAAAAGATATTACCATGTCAGCACTGTGTTCACTCTCACCCATGTACTGTATTTTTGAGGCTACATGAAAAGGACCTTTTGGGAAATCACTGGCTGCTGAATTTCTTCATTCTAATCATTAACCTGTCAGAAAGAGTATTTTCTCATGCCTGTGCCACTTTTCCTTCAAGCAAGCCACTAGGTTTTATTTACTTGCCTCATTCTCTAGCATTAGAACGAATTTCAAGAATTACTAATTTTCCAAGGTAAAGCATTATATCTTAAAAGTCTTACAAACTGATTCACCTAACTTATTGGGCTGAAGAGTTCTTAAATACTTTTAGACCTTCATTTTATGTAGACGTTCCTTCAACACAGACTTAATGCTCAGACTGCTGTAGCTTAGTGCTGGCTAGGTTGATGAATAACATTTCATAGAGATATCTATACATTCCTAATATAGACAGCCTTTTGCAGTAATTCATTACTAATCTTAATGAAAATTAATGATTTTAGTATATAACTGTGATATTTTAAGATACTGTATTTTATAGAAACCTTTTCATACTTTAAAATGTTTTTTAATGACAGGCCTTTGTGTAATTGGTGGATTTTGCCTCTCAGTCAATGTGCATAGTGTAATATTTTCCACAAAGTGACCTACTGTAGCTGTGATAAAAATATCATTGTAACATATACAGTATGAACACTTTTTGAGCAATGTAGCTTTTTTGGACAAGTCTTATAATACTCAATTTCATTTTTCAAGGACTTTACCCTCTGATTTTAATATCTGATAAATTTAGTTTGAATAAAAGAATAGTACATGAATATTAGCTTCTTTTAAGCATTCCATTTTAATCAGGTCCTTGATTATTGTATTCCTTTGTTTCTCAGTTGCCCTATAAAATCAGTAGATCAGTATGATCAAACGATTATATAGGCTTGCATCCTCAAAATAGCTTCTGTGTGTCAACATAGAATTGTTTGTTAATATGCTATGTGATGTGTATGAATTCTCATTCATTCAAAGTCATATGGTGCTGGACTCTTGGAAATCCAAAGTATTACAGAGAGTTTAATTAAAGTTCCATCCTGCAAGTCATTGTAATTCTTAATATTGGCTTTGGGGTTTTACACTTTTATGGTATTATAGTGTGTGATCAGAGCATTGAAAAATTAAGAATTGTATAATGAAATAATGAGAATGTGTCAGTACCTTGGTAATTAACTAAAACTAATGAGATGTGCATAACAAGAGTGAAAATAGATTTAAATTGTGCTGAGAGTTCAAATGGTAACAGAAATACATGAAAGTGGTGAAGAGAGTGATTAGATATATACAGGTATTCGATTCCATTTTTTTTTTACTGCTGCAAACAAAATAAAAGTTTATGAAAATTGTGAGGCCCCTGTTTTGTCCTCCTCAAAATTGGAATCTACAGGTCCCAAAACTGAACATTACTGAATATTACTGTAGTATTCACAAAACGGAATATACTTGTGGGTACGTGTGCTGCATAAAAATGGCTTCATCTACATTTGTAAAAAAATGAAAGAATTGAATCAAAACCCCAAATCAAAATCTTTTACAACTCTGAGTGGGAATGATGTTGCAGTTGTTTCATCTTTGTGGAAATTACTAAAAGTCAGGGCAATATAAACCTGAAATGTACTATGTTGATGGATTAAGCACATATGGAAGAATGAATATTTTTGCAGAATGTTCTTTCTAGATAAAGAGAAAATACAACACCTGTAATTTATAACAATATCTGTCCTTTTTCAAAAGACAGTTGAGTTGAAAATGTATTTTGTAATAAAATAAGTCATTGATTAAGCCAAAAAAATAGTAGAATGGAAATGCTCACATGGTGTTTTTTTAAGAGAACTCTTCTTTTGAGTTTATTGAAAGGTTTGTCTCCTGCATTCTTTCTGTGTGAAAACTGCTCAGATAAAAAAAAACTCATTTATTTATTTCAGGATTCCTTAGGAGGTTCCCCAAATGACATACGGATTTCTGACATGCGCCCCACTTTGGTGGAGCCTGCATTGTACAAGCCAAAAGTTGTACTGATCGGGAAAGACAAGAAAGGTAGGCAAAAAACTTCCAGCTTTGCAGTGAACTAGGTAACTATTGTAAGTAGACAATTTACTCATTCTCTTCTATATAAACATGATGTCCGAATAGGATTATGTTTTTCAGGTTGGTATTGTTATTTCTGAAAGCTGGAAGAGGGATATTTATCTTCTGTTAATTAAAAAAAACCCATCTGCGATCATCAAACATTTGCGATCTTGCATATAGATATTAATCCTAGCTACTGTATATTGAAAAAATAATTATGCATGGGTTACTTTCAATTTAGAGGCATGTGGAAAAATCCATCCTGTCTCAACAACTCAAGGATTATGGAGTCCCATGGTGACTTTAAAAAGAAGTGCATTTAGGAGACCTGATATCCAGTTTTTATATTGAAATGATTGAGTATGACTGTTTTGTTCCTTTGTATTTTTTTATGTGCCAAAATAAGAAATATAAGAATTAAAAAGACATTTGATATTACTTGAACAGTATAAGCAGTTTATATAAACTATATATTAGATACCATTACTTGTCCGGGTCCCCAGATTATTTAATACAATTCCATTGTTTTTAAACTTTTCAAAACCAATCTGTTTAGAAAAGAAAGCGTGCTCAATGAAAGAAACACATCAGGTGAACACATCACCTCAGCTCAATCCACAAACGTCTACATGGGCTCAAGCCATAGGAGTCCACAGCATAATGGTGATATTCCTATCTCACACACAAACTGTTGTTGCTCTGCTATAATGTTGTCTTATAAGCATGAGCCCTCAGGAAGAGCAGTAACTAAAATCGCAGGCCATGATCAATGTGACACTATATAGTCAATTTCTATCTATCACTATAAGTGGACATATGTTGTAACTAGACACTCCTGCCCAAGCCATCACCTTCTGACCTCCTAAGTCATCACTTATAGTCTCCCAGACTATCATTGACAAACCGTGTTTGGCTGTAAGTTCTAATCAGGTTAGAATTTGTAAGCTATGAACACTCTAGTCAGTGGGCACTGCTCTGACTTAATCCAGCCTCCAACACACCAATAGCACAAGGCAGTTGTTATGTTCATAAGCAGGGTAGATTCGTTCTTTTTTAGGTTTTTGTTCTTGATTTTCATCTCGATATTAAGGTGATTTAGTGCTTATGTAATAGTCAAAGTTCCATAAGTGTATCACAGTCAATCATAAATTATCAATAAATGAAAATATGCCAAATGTTAACATACTTACTATTACCTAAACACCCTAATTATGATTATGAAAACAAAAGTGATGTTTAACAAGTTAGTTTTCTCAAGAAATACCAAATAAAGACCTGTATGCTAGAAGAAAAAATGCATCCACACACACACTTTTATTTTGTTTTCTTTTCTTCATTTAGTACCGGGATCATTTTTAAAACTTACAGAAAACATACAGCAAGCGTCCATAATGGATTCTGAAAGAACTGAAGTGCAAACGCATATCCCAATAAGGAGAGGATAACACATTGGGGTTTATTTTACTAACAATTACTATTCTTTCTCTTTCCTATGTGCTCTCATTACGATTCACCTTTTTTTCCCAGAGTCCACTGATGAATCTGATGCAGATAAAATGCACTGCCTGAACAACAGCGGCTCCTCTGCAACCTACTCGGACTACTCTCCCTCCCAAGGCTCATCGGGCTCCTCCAACCCCCCTGGCAATGTTGGGACCCTGCAGCCTGTCACCAAGGATGGGGCCCCTCCCTCTCATTGGACTAACAGGTCAGCTCTTTAGGCATCAGGTCAGGCAGCAGGTCTCTGGAGGCTTTGCCGTCCACTGAAATAAATTTGCTCTGCTAACAGCCTGAGAATCCGAGGAGCAGCCAAAATTAAAAACATATTTAAAGGAAATCGGGGCAACACTTGGTCACCTGCTTAAGAGGCTCACTTTGGGTTTTCCATTAAATAACTAACCAAATCTTTTAGACTATTTTAACTGCAGATAAAGTGAATGTTTTAATGTAGTGCATGAGAGCTGTTCTGATGTTCTTTAAGGCAATTACAGTATAAGAGAACAGGACAAAAGCATGTTATCCCTTAGTGCTGCTTTGATTATGTAACCAGTATCTTGTATATTTTGTCATTACACAGCTGTATAAGTCAAGGGTCATACTTTGTGATCCTCTTTAGTCCTTCTTTAAAAAGGACAAGATGATATTCTGTAATGTATCTTGTAGTGGAAAAGGTATCAGTTACTTTCCAGAATATGTCCTTTCAGTCTCTTAAAAGCTCGGGAATATGGTAGGACATCTCAAGCATTTGTTTGTGTAAATGTTAGTAAAAGAACATACTGTAATATAGAGAAAATTCCCAGGTGGCACTGTTTTTTATATTTGTATTGATTACAACCACCCATAGTTCATTTTTGGTTCGTAAGTTATAAAGGGTGTCCAAATAAGAACATATATTGGCTTTGTGTTAAATTTAAAGTTTGACAAGCTTGTTTACTGTTCTCAGTGATGTCATCATGTGAAACCGCAGTAGCAGCTCTATAGCATAATGTAAAAGCCATCCTTAGATTATGCAGCGTACATGCTCAGACTCCCTTGTGGCAGAAATATAACCTACTGTGTCATTCAAGTGTAAACACCCCATCCGGGGGCAGCATGTATGGATTTCCTAGCCGAACAGTACAAATGCAAACTCACCAGGCGAGTCTGATTGTACATCAATGTTAGCAATGGTTAATATGGCTATAACAGATCAGTGCTATTATAATAATTTTAAAGTACTTCTTTAAAACTGATGGCTCCTCCCTTCTTTGATCATGAATTCATCTTTCCTTTTGCAAAAACTGACAATATTCCACTCTTGAAGTCGACAACCAGCTGTCAAACACGGCTGTGTCAAGAAACTGCTGCTTAATCCTTCATTAACATACATTAGCATGTGTCTGACACAAAAGAGAATGTTCTGAAGAAAGTAAAAGTCTCATTCCTCAGTGGGGCGCTTGAAAAGTGAAGGTCATATAGGTGCAGATGTCTTGATTCAAATTCAACATCAGTTCCGTCAGCACAGCTTTAAAAATGATGTAGTTATTTTTCTTCCTTTTGTGAGAGTTCTGGTTGACTTATGAGACTATAGCTCTTACCCAAAGACTGCCTTGAATGTTAGTTTGATTTCTTTCAAATAATTTTGAAGAAATTAGAAATATACAGGGAACAAGTTTATTAAGCTTAATGATGTCAGGTGAAAAAGGAGCTATCTTGTCACGGCAATCCTCCACAGACACTTTAAAGAAGTTTCCATCAGACAAACATAACAATAAAAAACAGACTGATGAAATGCATAGCCCTGTAGTAAAAACAGCTAAGTATTATTTAGGTGTCGTATCTAAATTACTAGGTGGCTAATCAAAAATGGTTTTGTACAAAAGGTTAACATTGTTAAAAACAAAGTTTAAATAGATTGAGAAATAAACCAGAAACAAATTAAAGCTGTAACTAGGGTTAGTTAGTCTTTCCTTTACTATCACCATCAATCTCAAGTAACTTTATAACCCTAAGAGGGTAGTGGGGAGCCCACAGCCTAACCTGACAGACACAGGGACAGAGTTGTACGACATCATATATATGACACCTGCCATATGAAGGATACTCACACACACATACAGTACATTCAATTAAAGGCATCTATGGGCAAGGGGGTAATTTTGGAGACACAAATTAATCTGGGAGGCATATTTTTGTGCTGTTTCTTTCTTGTAAGTATGTCTTCAGAAGCATGTTTTCAAGTTCACTTGCTTTTCTTTGTAGGCTTGCTCAGTCATTTCCTCAACCCATTGAAACCAAGCCTTTGCTGAGCCAGAGGGATACTCCTCCTTCTAGCACGTTGCAGCAGCGGAACGAAAGGCACGCCTTGAGTGACACCTTTGACAGCTGGAACGACAGCACCCATTATGATAACACAGGCTTTGTAGCTGAGGAGCAGCCCATAGAGAACCCCAGCACTAACCCCATGCTTGGCTCCAAAACCAGGAGTGTGTCCACTCACGGACGCAGACCTCTACTGAGACAGGAGAGGATAGTGGGTGTCCCCTTGGAGTTAGAGCAGCCCTCCTCCCACACATTTCACAGTGTGCGGAATACACCTGAAACTGAAGTGCCTCCTCCTAACCCTTGGCAAAACTGGACAAGGACCCCTAGCCCCTTTGAAGACAGGACTGCTTTCCCTTCCAAGTTAGAGATCACCCCTGCCAGCAGCCCAGCCCCAGACCGGAAGGATTTTGAGCAAGAGATGAGCGAGTTGCCAGGCACTTTTCCCTCCACTGGAGCATGGGGTTTCCTTGATTCCAGAGATTCGGGAACAGCACGGAACTCCTCCTCCAATGTCTTTACACACGTCCACTGCCGACAGGACCCCGCAAAGGGTGCCATTGTCATTAGCAAAAGCACAGAGCGGCTGTCCCCCATGATGAAGGAAGTTAAGGCCAAGTTCAAGAAGTCACAGAGCATTGATGAGATCGATATCGGCTCCTACAAGGTTTACAGCATCCCTCTGGAAAACTATAGCTCTAGCATGGAAAACCAAGGCAGTATGGACAAACAGGAGCTTCCACCGCCACCGGAGCAGAGCATGTCTCGCAGCCAGTCAGCTCCCATGCTAGATGATGACCTGGATGGCTATGGCAGTGGGAAGGGCTCCCAGCAGCAGAAACCCGTGATTCCCAAAAAGGTGTATCACTTCGACCAAAGCTTCAACCCTCAGGGCGCTGTGGAGGTGGTGAAGCCTGAGAGGAGAATCCCTCCTCCTTTTCCCAACAACCCGGAGTACATGAGCCAGCAGAACAAAAACATTCCCAAGGAGTTGGTGAGTCCCAGGGGTTACCGGGGATATCCACCCATGGAGCATATGTTTTCCTTCTCCCAGCCGTCGGTCAACGAGGATGTCATCGGTCAGCAGTTCCCCAGTCAGAGGTCCCGCTTCCTCAGGAGGGCAGATTCTCTTGTCAGCTCCACAGAGATGGCCCTCTTCCGGAGGGTGGCCGAAGCTCAGGAGCTCCCACTCACTGACCGGTACAATAGGACGCATTTCAAAGGTATGCTGGAGCACCAGAACAGCTTGTCCACCATGGTTGAGTCCCAGTTCCACAAAAGGAATGGTAGGTATGAGGATGAGTACTCTTCATATCAGGAGCCAAAAAAGTCTGCCACAGGTTTCCCAGCCAAGAACTTGACTCAGAGACGGCCGCTGTCAGCCAGAAGTTATAGCACGGAGAGCTACGGAGCCTCTCAAGCCCGGCCTGTATCTGCTCGGCCCACCATGGCTGCTCTGCTGGAGAAGGTGCCCTCTGACTACAACATCAGCTCCTGTACAGAGAAGAATGCAGAAAGCGAATTGAAAATGCGCCCTATACCCGTGAAAGGAGATGAGAGCTCCTCAAAAATGCCGGTGGACTGGAGGCAACAGCTTCTCAGACACATTGAAGCAAAAAGATTGGACAGAGTAAGTTCAATCACTTTTTATCTCTCAGTTATAAGGCCCTTAAATTACATTGTTTTTAAGCAGCAATATGAAATGTACAGTCTAAAAATTCAGGTTGTTTTTCTTGACTAGACAGGTCTAGATTGTTAATGAAGTTTCCACATAAAAGTAACCCTCTAAACATCTGCTTCCCATAATCTCACATTGCATTCACAGAACATATTTCAGTAAAATTATTATTATTATTATTATTATTATTATTATTATTATTATTATTATTATTATGTTGCCCTTGCAGAAATTTGTGTATTGTTCTTATGTCTGTCTAGCTACAGTATGTCTATGTACTCATAATGTCTCTTGTACATGTAGCTATGTAGCATTTGAAATGTGTAAAATGTGAGTTACTGTACGTACTTGATCTAGCCAATCAGCTGCTTTTTAAACATTGTCTGGTCTGGATCACCCATTCATTCATGTCACATACCTGTTTCCTCCAATCAGAATGCTGTCCTTAAACACAACACAGTTAACATCGGCATGCTGTATTCTGGACGCTATTCTGCTGCACATGCCAACAGAAGCATAACTTTAAACTTTTACAATAACTCAAAGCATGAAAAGCAGTGGCTACCTCCACATGTGAGTATAAACAGTGAATGCAACTGCAACTTTAATAACAGACAATATACCAAGTGGTGCACAGGTGCTGTTTTGATTCTGGGTGGCTTTTCCAGAAGTTTAAGACAACACATTAATTTAATTAAATACAAGAGGCCTTGAATTGTGGTGCATTTGGTAACATTTTGCCAAACATTTCTTAAACTATAATTTATTTAATAACAATATTGTAAAATTTAACAAAATAATAAATATATGTTTCATGTATGAATTTATAATACTCTCGTACCCTATAAAATGACACCAGAATTATCACCATTCTTTCTCAAAACAATAAGCTCAGATTGAAGAAAACCTTCTCAAAGCAATTAAATTATTAGCTCTATTATTGCTTTCTATGTGAAAATTTTTTTCTGTGTATTTGACCTTTCAGCTATCAACCTGGATTTAAAGTGCGGTGAAAATGTTTGTGAACCCCAAGTTTTAGTCCATATTCTCAGACATTTCAGACATAAAATATCATTAGAACAAGTAATAGGTTTATTCCATGCTGAAAAGAGAAGAAAGAAAACACAACGTTTTGGCCGTGGAGCCTTCTTCAGGTGTGAGAAAAACAGGGCAGTAAGCAAAGGTAAAGTAACGTAGGATAACAAGAAGTTGGGAGTAAGGAGGAGCAAGAGGCGGGAGCTGGGGACAGACAGAGTGGCCAATCAGACAAAGTGGCCGATCAGGTACTGTAGTGTGATGTCAGGATGAAAGGTGTGAAATGAAACCTACAATGAATAGAGTCCGTCGTTGAGAGAAGGGGAAAGGTGTGATCATAGCTGCAGGATAATTTTAGTTTCTGTAGACTTTCTGATGTGGGAGTTACAGTAGGAAAACTAGCTTTGAGAACACAGAACACAGATCAGAGGTGAAATGAGAAACAACAGGCTTGGAGAAATCTTTAATCTTCAAACCCCTAACATGTTCTCTGAAGCAGTCTCTGAGTCTCCTCTGTTTCCCCAAAGTAGATGGCTGGGTATTTACTGCAAGAGGTGCAGTAACTAAGGTTGCTGGAGGTAAAAGATGTCATCTGAGTGATAAAATATCATTAGACAAGCCTTAAATGAAGGCATTAAAACTACAAAACAAAAGAGATGTTTAATTAAATTAAAGTAAAGTTACTTTGGGGTTTAGGTCTGGACTTTTATTTGACTAATCCAAAGTAAAAAAAAATCATCATCTTCACTTTTGGCTCAGGGTGGCTAAAGGGTGATCACTAAAAAAGCTAGAGCAAAAGCAAAAGTTAGAGAAGCCTGCAGATACAGTACTTAGATTAGGTTTCTCTGAGCTTCAGTGTTTATTTCTGATGGTGTTCCTAGTTGTTTTTGAGGAGATTTTGCTAGCACAAGCAATCCTGGTAGAGCCATGTAATCTTGAATATTTTCCAATTGTAGACTGTCTGACAGTGGATGGATGAAGCCTCAGATATTTAGAAATAGTTTTGTAACCATCCAGACTGAGGAGCATCTCTCGAACACTTGTTGACTGATAAGCATCTGACTAATTACTCTTTTTCTGAAAATTGTTTCCACTAAACTGTATGGTAAAAACCAAGTTGTCACGGATGATGGAAAGGCATGCCGTGGAATGGCCAGAAGAGCAAAAAACACCCTATGCGCAGCAGGAAAATGGGCAACACAGAGGTTAGCCCAGGCTCAGTAGGTCAGACGATGTCAGGTAGAAACCTATGCCCTTCAGGCCGCGGAGGAGACGACTTGATGCTAGATGGGTCTCAAGACATCCAAACCCTCAATGCTGACCGAGGAGCAAAGGGTGACCTGGAAATATATAGCCCCACACAAGGACACACCAGAAGGACAAGAAAAGCACAGGATAACTAGGAACAGGACAGAGTAGGAGCGCCTTCTAGATGTAGAGGGCGTGACACAAGTTATCAAAGGCTTCTGACCATTATACAAAATAAGTTTGACATAACTATGTCCTTGTTTACTTGTTATCCAATTATTTAACCACTTGAATCTAATTATCCCTTTATCTAATTTATTTACTGCTTGTTCATTATTTATTTTTCCTATCTCATACTCTTTTTCTTCTCAAAAACATTGAATTAGTGAATATAAGTTGCTATTGTTAAGAAGAGGTCTTAAACCAGGCTATCATGGAACAAAATTGGAATGCCCATAAGTACACTGTGGGCTCGCAAACGTTTTCACAAACTTTTTCACAAACTTTCTCAGTCTTCCTGGTATTTGTCTATAAAAAGGTGAACTGAGACTGTGGCGTCTCTGCAGGTCTATTTCTGCACCTCCCCTGCTGCTGTCATATTTTAAAAAAGCCACCAGGCAAACTGAAACTAGCTTTCCGAAATGGAGCAGACACCATCAAAGGGAATTGTGGATCAGTGAGAATTGCATCAGGGATGTTCACTAGTTGCGTACAATGTTCAGTGTATGCTGACCAAAATTAAATGTACAAATAAGACAAAAATATAGCAGTACGTTGCAGCTACAGTACACATGGGAAGGTGCTACATTGTGTGGGTGGCTTGTGATGTCTTTGCACACTGATGTATGCTGTCGTTGCCCATAAGAACTTGATCCCACTTTTGCTCCACATTTTTACTCCTCTGAAATAAAGGTTTCACAGTAGATTTTTTATTTCTTTATTTCAAGAGGTGCAGAAAAACAGTACCTTTCTGAATTTTGAGAAAAATGCATCACTTCTATATATTGTTTATCAGGAGATCTTGATGAAAAGGAATCCTGATGTTGCTTTGCATTGGCCCAATTTACAGTGTTGTGAAGAATCTTTAACCCTACAGTTTTTTTCTGTTCAGTTTGTGCAAGGCTGAATGTTGTGTATGTCTGTCCACCTACTGACACTAGCAACAAATTTCTAAAGGTCTGGACAGGGGCTAGTTTGAGTTTTGGAGATGAGCGGTGTTTATTTTTCAAGAAAACTACAACATTTCCAAAGGCTAAAGTCAGGGAGCAACCTGACAAGTCTCTAAAAAGAAAATTAAGCAAGAATTAAAAGTTATTTATTTATTGTTAAATTTATAGCTTGCTAAATTCATAATTCCAGCATAGCCAGTAGTATTTGTTGCCTAAAGTATAGTTTGCCAGTCCCTTCTGGCAATCCCTAATATCTAGCAGTAGCTCTTTTCCACTTAAATTACTTAGACAAGTACTGACTATGGCAATGGAAGTAAAAACCTTGAAAGCAAACCTACTGTACTGTGCAGCTTTAGTGCCTCCAATGCACAACTCATGAGAAAAAAATCTTGCCACCTGTTTGTTTGTTTGTTCCTGATTATTAAACAGTCTCGTTTTTGACACTTCCAGTACATACCAGTACCAACATGGTGTGAAACGGTTTATAGCACTCTAGTTAAGACCTGAAGTCACATCAGACTTAACAACACAGCATGAAAGCATTAGTCACTAATTAAACCTCACATGGATATACAGTAGCAAGCTGAAGGAGCAACCACTAGATTTTCAGACTTCCAAACTGACTTCTAAAACTGTTTGCAAGAAAAAATCCAAGAGAACATTCTCAGATGAAATTGTATTGAAACTATTCATGCTTCAAAACATGAGGGTCTGAATTCTGTACTTATGGACTTTTTCGTTGTGTATAGTACTAACCAAGCATTATTTCTTCTAATTTGCCTTCTGATTACATTCAAGAGAAAAAAAAGTTTCAGCTCTTTTTAAGTGTTGTCTGGCATGTTGAAACATTCTGTCAAGTCTTTGTGCTTTGTCTGCAATCTGTTTATTTTTTACCACAATACAGTTTGACTTTTGCTTCAGACTGTTCTAGAATGTTCTGGTTCTAAAACACACTGTTCAGCTGTGCCCGTTTACATTAGCCTTTGTAGTTGTTGTCTTCTTACGTTGATGATGCAAGAATTTTCCATTCTGTTACCTTTTTTACTAATTCATCTGAGTTCACCTGATCAGTATTCTGACTGCTTTGCACTTGTGATTTCTGTTCCTTTGGCCTTGAAGTTAGAAACATATATACAAACTTTTATACAACTATACAAATGCAGAAGTGATTGTGTTTGTACAGTATAACAGATTTTCACATCTGGAGAGATCTGAATGGAGAAAAAGGCCTATTGGTATATTTGCATATATGGTTAAGAACAGGATAAAGGCAGTAACCTTGTCATTGAGAGAATTTAGCTTGTCTTTTCTTTGTTTTGTTTTTTTACCAAATTGGGCAGCTGTCAGTTAAAGAACAGTACTTTGAGTTTTTTATTAGTGTACAAGAGTGGCTAATAATTTATGGTGTTAATTGAGATCATCATGAATGTAAGTGAGTATAAGTCAAAGTTCACACACTGCAAAACTAACCTGTTTTACTAACCTGTGCGTTTAACAAAAAAACAAAACAAATGTAATGTAAAGATCTAATCAGAATGAACTGTTGATAAACAGTTAATCAAAAATGAATTGGCTACAAAGTAATTATAATTTTGTTTATATTTATAATGTTATGAATGCTTTAGCATTTTCAAAATTTTAATTTATTTTAATTTTTTATATATTGCCCTTCACAACAAGTTGTCACAGAGTGCTTTCAAGGTTATTTATACGGACTACATAGATAGGGTTGTACAATACAATAAGTCAAAAGGATATTTGTGTAAGTACTGTACAGTAGGTGTGAAGTAGCCACACTGTTAAAAAATACTAGAATACCCCAGTGTGTGGACCCATAGGAACCACATAGGGAAAAAAAAACTGCGAAGGGATTTTATTATTATATTATAATTATTATGAGCAAATATACAGTCTCAGGGAGCCTTTTTGGCATTAGTGTGCTCCTGACCACATTGCAAAGACTGGAAAAGGTGCAGGGTTCGGTATGGTGGGGAACCTGCAGGTAAGTAGTGCCGATGCCAGGGAGGTTATAAAATCCATATTTCTCCCCTGTCTTTGTCATTAGACACCCTCCCAGCAGAGCAACATCCTAGATAATGGACAAGAGGATATGTCTCCCACGAGCCAATGGGCCCCTTATTCTCTAGGCAGAAGAGATGTGCCACCAGAAAATATCATCAAGAAGGTAAGGAGGAAGGGACACACTGAACACTGCGAGGACCTTGAGCTGGTGAAAACACAAAGCAGCACATGCCACATTAGTATTAATATATACTGTATCTGCCATATTGATACACATTTAATAATATGTTAAAAAGCATAAGCATTGTACATTTCCTTTCCAAAAGTACAGAAGCACTTAGCACATTGACTAAAAAAAATAACATGATAAAATGGATGATAACCACTCGGTTAAGTGTTTAACTGAGAACTCACATAAAGCTGAATGGTTGAATGAATGAAGTTGTTTAAAGGTGGAGTTAAAACTAAACAGAACTTTCTAAAGCCTAGAAGAGTGAATGATAGGATTATATTCCATGCATATATGATTAGAGTTGGTTATGAGTCAGCATGGGGCATGTTCAGAACCTTAAATAGAGTTCACACTGCAAGTCTGGGAGGATTGAGCCATCAAGTTCAATTCTCCTCAGCAGCCCTAACTCGCAATCATTCTTTCCTGAAGTTATTTCCTAAGTTAAAAAAGCTATAAATACCTTACATGAGCCCTTTCTCCTTCACATTCATCTATTGAATCCCTCCTTTACCCCATCTCCACCTGTGCACTACTCCCTCTGATCGGGGGTTCCAGTCTTCTCATCCTCTGGCCAGGATGATGGTTTTCAGCCAGAAGGGTTAAGCCCAGTTTGCTATGACTAAACACTCAGCAAACATTTTTCAGTACATTTAATTTCCTGGATGTTGTAATTGTAATTATAATTACAATACAATAACAATATGCAATACTGAAAGAAAGGCCCACTTTTTTCTATTTTTTGCCATAAAAGTAAACAATGTGTTCTTTTTATTGGAAAACAAACTGCTTTTGTATAAAATGTAGGAGACGTTGGGTAGTAAAGCATAACAGTCTTGTAAAGCAAAGGATATATCTGACAGCAATCTCTCAAGGAAAGCATTCTGCATCAGCAAATCTTTAACATTTCACTAAATGTAAGGAGGATGAAGTAGAAGGGTGTTGTAAGGAGATATACAGGACTTTTGGTTGCAGTATTTAACATGTAGTTCACAGTCTAACCAGGAAATTGCTTCCAATGGTCTGGCTGAATTTCGCACTTTCCTGTTTTGCACAGACAGTTAATCTGTAAATTAATAACAGAGACATGTATTAAACTATTCCACCATTCTCCAAGTGATTACTGTTGGCCTTCTGAGCTGCTCTGCTGCTGGGGACTGTCTTTGTCATTAGCTGACTAACCAGCCGCTGTTGATGAGAACAATTGACCCACGTGTGTAAAAATTAGGGATCATTATGAAGCTTGACTATAAGCAATATACAAGTTAGGATTTTGGATGTGAATATATTAATAAATCACTAAGAAACACTCCTGTTATTCTTTGGCCATACCTGTACACACATAAAATTGATAATGATAACTGTTAAAATTAAACAGAATAAAATAACATTATATGCATGTGCTACATTGCTCAAAGGATTTTAAAAATAAATTAGTAGTGTTTAAAGCACACTGTACCTCCTAAATAATTTCATATTCTAAATTATTAAGGTAGAGATCAATGTTATGAAGACTTTAAGGCTGGGTCCTGTTGTGCAATTTGTTGTTTTGGCACTCAATTATATTATTAGCTGACTCTGACCAGGTTTCCCCCATTGGCCAAGCAAGAAGTTGGCTGGAATATCCTAGCCTTGCCAAGCAACATTAAACCCTATGGACTTCTTGCTGCTTGATAGATACTTAAGCTCCCAGTAAGAGCTGTGTCTGTCTTCAGTCTGATGCCTAGTCAGCTGTTGGTGCTGTGAGGCTCACAGTGTGAAAACATGAAGATGCTCTTACAGTACACGGTTAGAATTCTTTTCCTTAGTTAATATGTGACTCACATTGTCTTGAAGGGACTGTGTTTTTACAGTCCAGATTCAGGCTGAGAGTGATGAAGTTGTGCTATCTGCATCTGTTATGAAAAAGAACCAATGCCCTGCTACACATATACTTTCGCAATCTGAAACTTGGATTAAGTGCCCTCAATCTGTCACCTTGTGGAAGCAGTGTAAAATTCACACTCACAAAAAACACTATAAAAACTGTGGTTTCACTTCATTAATTATCACCCACAGGCACATTATCTTTGATGGTTCTTGCTCCAAACAGTGCTTATTTCAGTTTAAAAAACTCACTAAGACAATAACTTTTTACTGTATTCCACTGTACACTTCCTTTGATGATGCAACATGAACATGCAATAAACATGTGATCAACTTTTATTAAGGCATTATCTTTAATATTATTTGTTGCTAGTATCCAGGGAATGATATATAACCTCTAAAAATTAGAGAATGCAAATAGTAAATCACTGACATAATGAATATTAAATATTTGTCCTTTCCATAATTCTCTGTTGAATGCAGGTACAGTATTTAAAGTATGTGACTGTCTGAATGTATTTGTACCTGGTTGTACCATTAAGAAATACATCAGTTGCATCAGAATGCATTTTATCTAGGAATATTTTTAAATCCTTCTAAGCATCAGAAGGACCATTATTATTGCAACCAAATGTGCATCCTGTAAATCTGTGTAGCTGCTGGCATGTTTCTCAACTGATGTTTGAAGATTGTGTTTCAGTCTGCACCCACTCTCTTTCAGAAAATGAAGTTGTTATAAACTCTTTTACATATGATAAACAAACAGCAACACAACTGGATAGTGTGCTACATACTGTACTCTCTTGTAATTTCTTAATTTCCACTGTAGGAAATGGGTCTTTATTTCACTACTGTTTCTGAAGTAGACGTTTTTGAACCACATATCAAAGATTCACAAGATAAATTCCCTTTATTTTGTTTATTTTATTTCCTTAGAGTTAGGAATTAACCTGTTAGTTATTCTCTCAATTGATTCAGCTGCAGCAATGTTCTGTTGATAATCTGATGATCAGAACCATATGCGATATTCTAAATAATCTAATCATAGGATGTGTAACACCAGGTATAAATGCTGCATTATCACTATATCTTCTATCTTTTTGTTTGTTTGTTTTGTGGTATCCCATGTTTTCAAGATAAGAACTAACACAAACTCTTACAGTACATCCATTCTGCAGTTGCAAGTGCAATCTGACCAGTTAAGTCTAATTCTGAAACATTGCAACAACAAAAAAGAAAGCAGTATTAATAAATAGTAATTTTGTGCAGCTCTACTACTGTACGTTTCATGATGTATGCATTGGAAAGAGATATTATTAGGCCACTGTATTTTTCTAGTAGTTGTTTTTTTCATACCCTAGAATAAATACACTACACTTTAACTATAGCATGTGAAATCACGTCAGGTTTTCCTTTCTCTGTTATGAGAAAGGATCGAGGCCTTGTCACAGGGTCAAGATGTTGTCTTTGTTTTAGACAAATGACTCATTGGTAACTTCCTGAGAGACACCTACAGTAAACACCCACCAAGTAAATTGCTTTGTGCTCTCTAAAAACACTCATCCACCATGGTGACTAATACCTTGTTACAGTAAGTTAAGGTATTGGTTTTCACTGCATTTTTCTGTTACATTTTACTGCCTTGTTACAGTGCAATTATTGTATTTAAAAATAAATTTTAATAATAAAACTTACTAGTCTGTTGTATTGGCTATCCAGTTAATTTTTTTTCTGTCCAAATAATATGACATTTCCTAAATGTCTGCATTGCAGATTTTTGAATGTGAACTTGAACTGGAAAACTGGAAGAAAAAAATCGTATTCTTTCATCTGGAAGTTTTCTTTTTATATATATATAGCTTTAATAAAAGCGATAAAATGCAGAAATTATGTAAATTATTAATGTATGTAACACACATTTAGGATTAAGAAAAAACTGCTTAGTACGGACTCAAATTGGAAAATATATTTGTCTTGAATGTTGCTTTCGTTTGTTGTTTCACTCCTGCCAAACTAAAGAACATAACGAGCCCCTGTGATGCAGTTAAGAGTAAAAGAATTGCACCATACTGTTGGAAAAAAGCAAAACGGAATTTCAATTATTCTTCTGTGTTCTGGAAGATAAAACATGGCATTTTTATATCTTTATAGCTTATGATTTTCTTTACTTCCTGTGTTGTGTAGAGGGCAAGAATCCTTTCAAAATGTTTTTTTGTTCTTTAAGCTGGTACTAGTTGAATGTTTTGTATTTTTTCAGTTGTAGTCTTTAAATGTCCTGTTATTGTTGTTACATCTCAGGCATAACTGCTGATCCTCCTTATTAATTCTAAAGATGTATGTGTTTCATTGCTGTTTGGTCTCCATGGCAACCCCATCCTGTCAGAGTTTCAGTGATGATGTCATTTCTCTATGGGTTTCCATCTCAGCATCTCAGAGCTATCAGATAAGCAGCCCTTCTTTTCAGCTGTGGGTTAAGCAAAAAAAAAAATGAATGTGAGAAATTCACACTGATAGACTGTCATGGCATTTAAAAGAAGCCACAGCTTAGATTATGAAAACTGCCCAGGTACATGTCTGAAGCTACAGTAAATATCAGGGATACAAGTTCACACTATTTAAATACATTAGTACTATCAGGTTGGCACAACTTGTCACTTGAATAAAAAACGCAAAAATAAATCTGGTTTTTGGTTGATGAATCATTGCCTATCTTTAGTCCCAGCCTGGGATAGGCAAAATGAACTAAAGAGAAATCTGTGAAGCTCATGTTTGCATGCCACACAAACACATCACCTCACATTTGTTTGATGTCTGTTAGTCGTCTGTGTAAGATATAACTTTGCATCTTTACAGCTCCCTGACTCTTTGCCTAACGGGTTGAATTACCCACAGGCAGGTAGCCATCCCCTCCAAACGCAGACCATGATCGTGACCTCATCCACCGCAACCCCCCCACACCGCTCTGCCAGGGACCAGCAGTACGAGGGGGCCATCAACAAGATCTCCATCCAGCAGTACCAGTCGCCGCTGCCAGTGCCCATCTCCACTACCAGCCCGCGTGGCCCGCCGAGTGGGCGCTGCCTCATACAGACCAAAGGGCAGAAGAGTATGGATGGATATCAAGAGCAGGTTGGGTTCTTTTATCTCCCCGGGTATATTCCCAATCATACCCTGCCCCAACGTTATTCCCTGTTATACTCCTCTTGAGACCAGATACCCTACCCCATCTTTATTCCCTGTTATACTCCTCTTGTGACCAGATACCCTACCCCAGCTTTATTCCCTGTTATACTCCTCCTGTGACCAGATACTCTACCCCAACTTTATTCCCTGTTATACTCCTCCTGTGACCAGATACCCTACCCCATCTTTATTCCCTGTTATACTCCTCCTGTGACCAGATACTCTACCCCAACTTTATTCCCTGTTATACCCTGTTATACTCCTCCTGTGACCAGATACCCTGCTCCAACTCTTTTCCCTGTTATACTTCTCCTGTGACCAGACACCCTGGTCCAAATGTATTCCCTTTTATTTTCCTCTTGTGACCAGATATATTTCTTTCAATCATTTGTTCTCTGTTTTATTATTAATTTATTTATTTGACACAATCTGGTAAAGTTTCTTGCACAAGGGCAAGGCATTAGTGTCTCCACCTGGGATTTGAACTCAGTCCAGACTCCACCTGTGAAAATATTTTCAGATTGTAATAAGTTTAGACCAGAGTTCCCTATAAAATCATTTTTTCAAGTGCAAAGTAAAATTATGCATTTGAGTGGTTTCCTTGCAACCATTCTTGCAATTATCACTGTCAGAAATATCTTATCGTCTCAATGTGATCTTCCCCTGTCATGTCAGAGATGCAGGGTTGAGGTGAAACTTTGCTACATTTCATGATTGCTTTTGAAGTTCTCACAATGCTTGGTTTTTCTACCTGAGTAATTAACCCATTCATCATATACAGAAACTTGCAAAAGTATTCACCTTCTGCCAGTAATATTACACATTGATGAACTACACTGTACTGTATAGATTTTTTTTCAGATGAGCTGACTCAAAACTGTAATAATGAAGCGAAACACTGTTATATGTGAAGGTGGAATGTCAGCAAAATAAGAAAAGGAGGTAGAATATAAGAAGTAATATTTATGAATTGCATATTGTGACACCCAAGCTGGGTATGCCTTAATGAGATCTTTAAAATAGGCAATCCCAGGAAAAGAAACACACTAAAGCAGCCATAAAGTACAAACTAGTGCCCCTTTATTTGTAGTGCAGAGAAATTAAACAAACATTAAATCTAACTAGACCTCTTCAAGTCCCTCACTTCCCTATTAAGTAGCTAAGCTGCTTCCTGGCTTTAAAAAAATACACAATCTCTCGATGACTGTTCTTCTCCATCTCTATCTGAAAGTTTCAAAAAAGCACTTTAATAAACATACAGTACAAACTAACAGGTTCCTTTAATCCCTCAGTCAGTTGCTTCCATCTCACTTTCTTCTGATGATTTTGCCCTATGAAGGATCTGCCTTCTGTCCTCAAGAGAGCAGGTATAATTGACCTACTTTAGAAAGTCTCTGGTTCCTGGTATTCAAAGTGTCACCTGATCAATTCTGTTCCAGCAACTGATCAGGTGATGGGAGGCAGCAGCTCATTCCTCATGACTTTATGAGGAATGTGGTTAAGACAATGACAACAATTTTGCATGAGCCTACTGTCCTCTTACAATATGTATTCATACCCCCTAAATCAGTACTGGGTCAAATAATCTTTGACAGCAATCACTGCTGTTAACTGTATTTCTGGATGGGTATCTATAGCTTTGCACAGTGATAGAGTGATTTTGTTGATTTTTTTGGCAAAACTATTCCTTTTATGAATGATTTTCAAATGCTTCAAGTCAATACAATTTTCTGTTGGAGTCAAGTCAGGACTTTGGTTTTAACTGATCTATACAAGACATTCATTGCCTTTTTGTCAGATTAGCTTGTACTTTGGGTCATTGTCCAATTGAAATGTGAATTGTTGACCCAGTTTTACATCTGTGGATGATTTAAGAAGACTGTTTTTCTAGCATATGCCTGTATTTCGCACCATTCATTTTCCCCATCAATCCTGACAAGCTGCCCAGTCCCTGCTGATGAACAGCAGCCCCATAATATTATAGTATCACGATCATGGTTGACAGCAAGGGTGAAGCTGATTGAACGATGTGCTTGTGTCTGGCACAGTCACCTCTTCTTAATGACGGATGTAGAAATAATTTATAAAGGACTCAAAAGGATAAGCAACCTTCTCATGACTTTCTCTTCACAACTTCATCCCTTATTTATTTTGAAAGCTCCTTGGTCTTCATGGTATGACTAAGTTGTGGCTTGTAATTTAAGATCTGTCTAAGGGAACATCTCAACATAACAAAGCCAGATCCATGCACATAGGCCTCTACTAATTTTGTAAACTTTTAAACCATTCTTTTTTATTAAATCAAGTTAAGGGTTGCCATAACAAGAGGGGTGAAAACATATTTTTTCCTAACTGAGAATCTTCTAACTTTTTAAGATAATTTATTTATTTACATGCTATCAGCATTTTAGTTTTGGAAATAAGGAGTGTTGTTTGTAGATTGTAAATGTAAAGCCCTATTTGAAAGTCTCATGATTGCAAGCTGAGACAGAAACAAAATGTAGACACTTTGTAGAGGTGTGAACGCATTTATAAGGCACTGTCCTTCATCTTCAGATATTCCCCTGAAACCCTTTGTCTGTCTGCTACACTGGGTTGTCGAAACATGTTCACCATCAGGTGCCATTGTCTTGTATAGGCATATATGAATTCCTTATTTTATCATCTTTATCAAAGAAGCCTGCAATGAAGGATTCTGCAATTACAGTGCCTTGCGAAAGTATTCGGCCCCCTTGAACTTTTCAACCTTTTGCCACATTTCAGGCTTCAAACATAAAGATATAAATTTTTTATTTTATGTGAAGAATCACCAACAAGTGGGACACAATTGTGAAGTGGAACGAAATCTATTGGATTTTTGAAACTTTTTTAACTAATAAAAAAATGAAAAGTGGGGCGTGCAAAATTATTCGGCCCCTTTACTTTCAGTGCAGCAAACTCACTCCAGAAGTTCAGCGAGGATCTCTGAATGATCCAATGTTGTCCTAAATGACTGATGGTGATAAATAGAATCCACCTGTGTGTAATCAAGTCTCTGTATAAATGCACCTGCTCTGTGATAGTCTCAAGGTTCTGTTGAAAGCGCAGAGAGCATCATGAAGACCAAGGAACACACCAGGCAGGTCCGTAATACTGTTGTGGAGAAGTTTAAAGCCGGATTTGGATACAAAAAGATTTCCCAAGCTTCAAACATCCCAAGGAGCACTGTGCAAGCGATCATCTTGAAATGGAAGGAGTATCAGACCAATGCAAATCTACCAAGACCTGGCCGTCCCTCTAAACTTTCAGCTCAGACAAGGAGAAGACTGATCAGAGATGCAGCCAAGAGGCCCATGATCACTCTGGATGAACTGCAGAGAACTACAGCTGAGGTGGGATAGTCTGTCCATAGGACAACAATCAGTCTTACACTGCACAAATCTGGCCTTTATGGAAGAGTGGCAAGAAGAAAGCCATTTCTCAAAGATATCCATAAAAAGTCTCGTCTAAAGTTTGCCACAAGCCACCTGGGAGACACCCCAAACATGTGGAAGAAGGTGCTCTGGTCAGATGAAACCAAAATCGAACTTTTTGGCCACAATGCAAAACGATATGTTTGGCGTAAAAGCAACACAGCTCATCACCCTCAACACACCATCCCCACTGTCAAACATGGTGGTGGCAGCATCATGGTTTGGGCCTGCTTTTCTTCAGCAGGGACAGGGAAGATGGTTAAAATTGAGGGGAAGATGGATGCAGCCAAATACAGGACCATTCTGGATGAAAACCTGTTGGAGTCTGCAAAAGACCTGAAACTGGGACGGAGATTTATCTTCCAACAAGACAATGATCCCAAACATACAGCAAAATCTACAAAGGAATGGTTCACAAATAAACGTATCCAGGTGTTTGAATGGCCAAGTCAAAGTCCAGACCTGAATCCAATCGAGAATCTGTGGAAAGAGCTGAAAACTGCTGTTCACAAACGCTCTCCATCCAACCTCACTGAGCTCGAGCTGTTTTGCAAGGAAGAATGGGCAAGAATTTCAGTCTCTCGATGTGCAAAACTGATAGAGACATACCCCAAGCGACTTGCAGCTGTAATCGCAGCAAAAGGTGGCTCTACAAAGTATTAACGCAAGGGGGCCGAATAATTTTGCACGCCCCACTTTTCATTTTTTTATTAGTTAAAAAAGTTTCAAAAATCCAATAGATTTCGTTCCACTTCACAATTGTGTCCCACTTGTTGGTGATTCTTCACATAAAATAAAAAATTTATATCTTTATGTTTGAAGCCTGAAATGTGGCAAAAGGTTGAAAAGTTCAAGGGGGCCGAATACTTTCGCAAGGCACTGTATATGTTGTTTAAATTATCTTGCGGTGTCACTTTCTATAAAAGGTTACCCGTTTAAATGTGTATTGTGTAATCTGTTTGTTATAATGCTGTTGTTTCTTTGTTGCAGTTTTGTGTGCGGATAGAAAAGAACCCTGGCCTTGGTTTTAGCATCTCGGGAGGAATCAGTGGGCAGGGAAACCCCTTCAAACCGTCAGATATGGTAAGATTAATGGTTTCTTCTGCCTCTTTCAGGGAGGAACAATGGATATCGCTTTTTAAACAGTGTTTGGCACTGATGTGCTTTTAACTCTTGTTCTTTCTTTTTTCCCTGGAATCATTGTTTTTATATTCCTGCCTGGTTAAAGTGTATTACACCCAATTTATTGCTGAACATTTTGGAAAAAAGGATAACTCAGTCATACTGAAGAGTAACTATGGAAACAGCTCTTGAAAAACCTACAGTACTGCACATTGTCAGCACAATGTGTTTCTATTGCAGCTCTATTGTTCTTGGCTGAAATGACCTACAGAAATGTGTTGCCATTCCCATTTTTATTTCAATAAAAATAAAGAACTGAATACATGGGCATTAAATCATTATAAGGTATCACAGTCTACTGGACCTACTATTACTTCTTACAGTAGTGAAACACAGTGGTAATATACAGTTAATTGAAAGACAAAGAGACATTTTGTTCTTTTTAGTTTGTGCTGTAATAAATCCAGCAATAAACAATAATGCGCTTTCTCAAATTCTTATCATCCCCTTAAGTCACAGTCACATTTCCAGAAGGTAATAGCACTATTTCCTCTGAAAATGTTACAGGATTACTAATTTGCATGTCAAATTGAAAGCAATGATACCCTAAGAATTACAAAGACATTTTTGCAGATTTCTTAAAACCCAGGACTACAAATTAGATTCAGTGGTCATATCCAGCTACTTTCATTGTTCCTTGTCATTGCAAAGATCATTGTAAAGATAGAATTTTCCATCTTTTTCACTGCCCACCTTGTAGAGTAAAGTCTGGCTTTAAATAATAATCTTTATAACAGTCCTGTTTGTGTGGGTACTATAAGGGCGGATTATGATCTAAACCCATTCATGCTTGTGTGTTCAACACATACTGTATAAATATCATTAACTGCTCAGGCTCCATTACTCTTTCAGGGCCATCTTCACCTACACAATAGTTTATCTGTATAATGTTTCTGAGTAACTGTTACATAAGAAAATCTGATCGTTTAATTGTGCAGAAGAACATTATGTACTATTTATGTAAAGTAAATTACCCTTGATAAGAGCATTAGCTAAGTAAATAATAACAATGATCTACAAATGTAAAATAAATTATTGCTTTCTTTCACTTATCCTCCAGCACAATTTTTAAACCAATTCATTACTTGTTGTGGAATAAGGTTAATTTTTACTCATTTGTGCTTTGAGGTGCTCTTTCTCTTTTGTTTCAGCCAATAGAAACAGCCTGGTACTGATGTTCTCATGGTCTGTTTTGAAGTCTATTGATCGAGTACTGGAATATATTGTGGATAAATAAAGTATCTCAGAATCTCTTAGGGCAGATTTAGAAACATTCAAATCTATAGATTTAAGAGTATGCCGCAGATGCTCCAGCTTTAAATTATAATGCAGGTTTAAATAATGAAATAGGGAATGCATGCATAAAGGGTTTTTCATGGCACATTTTACCTTTCCTCATTATATTGGAAATAAATGATTGGGATGTCAGGATCTGAAATAAAAATTGTAAACATAAATAAATGTAATTTATAGGTAAATTAATGTTTTCTTCCTCTAGTTTGTTAGACCACCTAATAGTGGGAATGCCTTAATTGATCTAGTCTTTACAATCATGATGGATTGAGGAAGCAGGGGTGAAAAGAACTCTTTAAAAAATGTGATTATAATATGGTGTACAGTACTTCTAAGAATGTTTTGAAACTGAATAGGTAGATTCCAACTCAAAGGTTTGCAATTTCAGCAAAGGTGACCATGAAATAATGAGACCCAGCTTAAGAGAAGTGTAACTGGATACGATATGGAATCTGTAGAAAATTAAAGGCAACAGTAAAAGATACACTTGAAGATAACATTTCACACTCAAGTGTTCACCAAAGAAACAATTGACAACATGCTTCAAGCTGTGGAAGCACGTATCCTAGTCGTACATTAAAGTATATTAGCATAGAAGAGGCAGCTACAGGTTCTAGACACTCAAGATAAACAAATACCTGGCAGTATTTTTACAATTACAATTAAGTAAAAGACATGTTATTCAAAGACCATTAAGAATAACAAGCATTTCCAATATCCAGGTGCAATACCCACTGACTCACAGATTGCTAATGTAAGGCCATAAAAAATGGCAGAACTAAACCGAGTAAGTACAAACCAATAAGTCTTACTCATATTACTGTATATGTAAGGAATCAGATATATAACAAATATGTCAAAACAGATCTTGAAAATGTAGTTCTTATTAAGTACTGTAGCTTACTAGAGTTCTTTGAGTGTAAAAGAGTTTGTGATATGGTATATCAGATATTTAGATATTCAGAAAGACTTTAGTAATAAGGACCAGTGCTCTTTCTGATTTCGGTCAATGATATAGATTCTGGTATTGCTGGTAAACCGCAGATGAGAACAAACTACAAGGATTGTATCCATTAACTAGGAAGAACCCTGCAGAAGCTGAAAAAGAAGTTGAAAAGTCGAAGTGTATACATTTATTGTTTATAAGTGTACTGAGTTGCGTGAAGGTAGCACAAATTATATATTAATAATATATCAAGAGAAGGTAGTCAGGCGTGACACTTCTATTTTATTTAAAATTTTTGTTCCAGCCTTAATTATAAAAGTGATCATCAGCACCTGGGTTAATCAAGCAAGTTAATAAGCAAGTTAATCAGTAGTTGATTTTTTGGGAGGTTCAAATTACTGTAATGGCACAATGTACTGTAGTACTGTACCTACAGTACATGTACAACAGGTTACCTATCTATGGACCTGAATCACTGTAAACCTGTCTTCGGTATATTTAAGATACATTTTGCAAATCCTACACCTTTGCTTAGTGGCTGTGTCTTGATTCTATCCTAAATAGTGAAATAAACATATAGTTCTGTAAAAGTAAAACTTAACTTTGTCTGAAGTAAGCCACAAGGCATGTTAACAGCCATAGAAGAATGTGAATGGTCTTCCCAATTAAAGGATTCAAACGTAGTTGCAAATGAAGAAAATATTGTTGAATAGGTTCCCAAAAAACTTCAGTTTGACTCATTTGCAAAATAAAAAAAGACATTTTGCCTTTACTAATGAGAGTCGGTCTGTATACATTTTCTATTGATTCAGCCCCTATTGGTGTTCAAGGGGGGTCCCCACATGCAGACAAAATTTAAATAACTTTCACATTTTACATAACAGATTTTCAGATCCAGAAAAAGACAGAACTTTTAACTGTCTATGGATCACAAAGTCCACCAATTACTGTCCATTGTGGATTAATCCATACACACAATCAGTATTACCTTAAACAAAGGTGCAACTTTAATAGAGAAATTGCCATTACATTTCTGCTATTAAAGCTATGTATCTATTATATATATACTATTTCCTAACAACAGGAAATTATTTTTACATAAGGAGAAACATTTTTTTTTCATGAGTTCATGTACAAGACAATGTTTACAAACCAGGCACCACGGGGTGGGTGGACATTCTGATTTAATACAAGCCACAGTAACAAAAGTTATGCAAGTAGAGAAAGAATTTACCTTATATGTAACAGATGCACTCCCCAGCTGGTGCTCAGACTGTTCGGCAAACAAGGACCCTCTCAGCAAAAGGCTCTCCTCCTGGACCAGGTAATTAACCATATTTAGTGGTTATTAGAGGGGAGAGATATCACTTGTAACACTGTTTATTCTATTGCATTCTGTTACACTTCTATTCTGAATACATTTGTATCACCAAGCAGTAGAAAATAAAAAATAATTTCAAGTCATTTTACATTTTCATTCCTTTTAAGCTATAGCTGCTAATTAATATTTAGAAGTCTTTTGACATTCTTACTAAAAAGAGGCCCCAGGATTGAGGGATCAGGCCCCAGGATCATTCATCTCATCCATTATTAAAAGCAAAATGTAGACATGTACAACATGATCACCCATCATCTGACAAACGGAGAACAGATCACAAATTTCCTAATTAGAATTCGCAAAACTAATCATTCCTTAGATGAGGCTAATTCGTGTTCTTAACTCAAGGCACACAGGCGTTTGTGCTGATACCACAAGAGTCTTCAGAATTTATTATGTGCTCACAGAAAGACACACAATGCCCTTAATATGGTGAGCAGTAATTCTATTTCTAATGAATTAAGCAGAAAATGGTTTCTACTATCAAAAGGTAGAAACAAACAAAGCTAAATCCTTTTTGCTTGTGTAGCAAATTTGAGGAAAGAAAAAAATTCTGAAGTGTTTCTTATTTTATCTCCCATACATGTATTAAATAAATACATGCAGATTTTATGATTGATCTCTGTGCTTCATGGGTTAATTAAGATGGGTTAATTCCCAGGGTATGTAATCTAGTGAGTACTGGCGATATTACTGGCGTCCAGAGGCTATAGTTATTGACCTATTTGTATGTATGCCAACTTTTATTGCTATGGTGTGCAGTTATCTTGATATATTTGACTTTTAAAGGAACTTGTATGTATGTGTTTGTAGTTTTTTATGTATGTTTAAATAGTCATTTAAAAAGTATCCAGGTCTCTGGAGGGAATCTCTGAAAACCTTGTGGCTTTAGATCTTCTCTTATCTGATGAATACTGCTTACGTATTTTAGAGGCACGAATGTATCTTAAAAAAATTAAAAAGTTTTTAAAGGCACGAACAATTAGAACTGACTAGCTCTTTTTTACAAGTCCATAAGAGTCTTCTTGACTCGACGGCCCTCAACAACAAGAGTCTTCTATTGCTATCCAGTGTCATCTGCATCAACCCTTCAGTCAATACAGACTGTAATGTAGGTGCCGTGTGACTTAAATGTTAAATGTTGCAGATGGCTCTGATAGTAGCATATTTCAGAAGAAAACCCACATGGTCTTCATCTACCTTTGTGCTAGTACAAGGGATTTATATGTAAAATCAAGAGGACTGGCTACTAACCATCACTTATTGGAAGCAAGAAGAAGTAGCTTCAGAAATTCTGAAATTTTAATATAAATACTGTATATAATGACAC
The DNA here is from genome assembly GCF_059453375.1 of Lepisosteus platostomus. Classification (NCBI taxonomy): domain Eukaryota; kingdom Metazoa; phylum Chordata; class Actinopteri; order Semionotiformes; family Lepisosteidae; genus Lepisosteus; species Lepisosteus platostomus. The sequence goes on from NC_142621.1 coordinate 29,150,045, forward strand.
GTCAGAGGTTTACAAAAAAGTTCAATTATAAGTAAATTAACGAGTATTGATTAAATACGAGTTTACAAAGAAAGACTGCAGCAAATAACATTCTACATTTGATCTCATTATATCCATTTTTTGATTAGCCTTGAACCTTTTCTGTTTACTGCTTTCACTTGTTTAATCTGAATGTTTGCCTTAAATGCTTTGGAATGAAACAGCTCTAGCCTTTGTTCAGTGTGGAATACTGTGCACCATGTAGCTTCAGTGCACTTTAATGACCCTGGACAAAAAGTAATCAGCAGGAAACTGTTTTTTCTGTGATCAAAAGGTGTCTGTCCCCTCTGCTGAGCTCGAAGTTCTGTGCAAAACAGTCAAGGCCAGCAAAGCAAATTTGTGCCATTTTTTTCTGTTCATACAGTATGTGGCGCTTTTCTGGGAATTGTGATTAGAATCTCTGCAGCTCTCTAACCTCTCTGTGTGCTTCCCTCAGATGAAGATACATGCTGCTTAATCTTTCCTTTGCTCTGTCAGAAGTATTGTGAGATGAAAAGCATACAGATCTACAACCCGTAATAATATTAGGAACATTGGATACATGGAGATAATGTTCGTGGAGATCAACATCAGTGTCCAGTAACTGTGAGCATATTTGCAGCTATATATTTACTGACCTTTTATTTCTGCCTATATGCAAATATTTACTGGGTTATTATTAGAAAATGTTCAGAGTCCTGGCTGATGGAGAAAAGAGCAGCCTTTACAAAATACCAACCAACAAAGTGGAGCAGACACAAATACATCACTATGAGGAGCTTGGCTTGCTGATTCACTCTGGACTGGACACAGATACTAATGAGAAGGCTGATGTTTATATAATCTTTTATGGATAGGTCCAATATGTCTTGGTATGCTCAGTGTAATTTGTTACTGCTCTATACCATAGTATTTATTCCTTCACACAAATACATTTTCAATCTGAATTTGTAAATACTGCGTATTGTGTGAAATTTAAATCTCCGTGTTTTTATGTGAGCAAAAATTGTTTAAGCAAGTATACCTTATATAACACAGTGGAATACTCTAGTTCTCCTGTCTTTAAGATTAGAAACTTTAGTACCAGAACTATTTTTGTCCTTTTTCAATATTGAATATTCATGTTTATTCTCTGCTGGGTTGCTTTTCTTTTTAATAACCCACAAGACAGTAAAGGAACTAGCACAGAGCTGGTTTTGTAAGGGACTGTGCTGATCAGTATGTCATTTAAGTCCATAAAACAAAGGACTCCTAAAATTGTGCCTTGCTTTATTTTTGTAACATCCTATAATCCTTCATAACATACAAAACAAGACATATCAAGGCATGTTTATGAGTTTGCATCTGTCCCGTTGTTTTCTAATGGAAATATGAGTCGCAGAGGCTTTATACTGATTGATCGCATGACAAGAGAGAGGCAGTACCTCAGCATCCTTGTCTTTAGTGTCTACCCTTTACAGGAGAGACTTCAGTGCATCCAGCCACATGTTTGATATTGTGCAGTGCATAGTAGTGCTCTTGCCACTTTAGATATGTGTTTGTCTTCCTGCCTATCACCTGACCAAGAAAGTCACTAAAAAAAAGTTTAAAATTACAGGCTGTAGGGCCATTATTCCGCATCTCATTATTATCACAAGATTCATAGTCTGTCTACCTGTACAGGAGCTAGTTTATGCTTTACATGCTTCTCAAATGCTTTATAGCTATTAAAGAATGTTTGGATCTGACAGGAACTCAGTGGGTGGTACATTGTGTATATTACATCTTTGGCATGCAGAATCCAGAAAAAAACAGCTTTTTTTGCAAACTTTCTACCCTTTATCAGCCGATCAGGGTCATGGAATCACTGCAGTATGTAGTGTACAGTCAATCCCTAGATTAAAATCCCCTTGCAAGTGAGAGATTCCCAACAGTAGTCATGAGGAAGCCCTGTATTGGCTGGGTTTGTTCTTGGTCACAGGCTAATTGGTTTCCATTTTCTTTTCAATATGTATTTTTAACAGTGCTTTCAGCTGTCTTTTTTGTTTTCTTAAAAACCTGAATGGGATTTGTAATTGGCATCAACCCTGAACCAATTTCCGAGTTTCAGAACTGCCACCATTTAAGTACTGTATGTTCCCTGAAATAGTGGATCCACAACTGCTCTTTGCTGGAGTATTCTATTCACACCTGTGTAAACTGATCACATATTAAGAGCTGTTTGTACAGAAATAAGACAGACAACTCCTGTTAAATTTGAAGAGAATAAGGAGAGACTGCATGAAGGTCTGTGAGTTGAATTGTTGGATTAATGTGCTCGATATAAAAAAATGTTAATTTTTTTTTAAATAAAGACTGAGTAAACAAAAGGGCAAGCAAAAGTCTAAAAAAGCAATCAGATCAATTAAAAAAGTAATTATCACATATGATTAAAAACTTGAAACAAAATACATATGACCACTGCTCTGAGGCACAAACTCCAAGCTGAATTGCAATGCCAAAAGAACCGTTCCTTTACATAGGAGAGTTGAATGTTTCTGGAATCCTCTGGGAAACAATGGGCACTTTTAGTGCACAGCTATATTATACTTTCCATGTTTACACAGACCATTTCGAAACAGTCTACTTTAGGAAAATATAGAACTGGTACAGAAAGAAAGTTTTAGAATGAAAGTAAAGGTGTGCAAACCATACAGCCTACTGTGTTGCCATCTGGTAGCACAGGATTATGCGAGCATACAGTATCTCTGGAAAACACTGACTGAGAGCCGAGCAGCCCCTGGGGGGCACAGCAAGGTGACTTTGAAACAGAACTGGTTCACCACTGTCTCAAGAGCCCTTCTCATTCAGCCCTCAACAGCACAAGCTGCGACTGAATTTTGTTCTTGTGCACACATGCCCATGCTCATTTTGTTTTTATTACAAAGAATAGTGAATGTGGATCTGTAAAACTTCATGGCTCTGCAGCAAACACTTCTCCCGATTTCTGTAAAATCTGTAAATGGGACAACACAAAGAGTGTTTTTGGGTTACACAGATTTAGAATTTTCATTAAATCTTTCACTGGATCAAAAAGCTCTGTTTAGTCATCTCCTTAGCAGTTTTCACCTGTTTATTCTAGATATTTATTAACAAATCATGTAATGTAGTGGTAGACTGTACTGTCTTCTATTCTGATTTTTTAAAGAGGTATTATATATATATAATGTAATTTTGCAAAAATGTTTATTACCAAGTAGTAATGTTCCCAGAATTGGCTTAGCAAAATGTTTGACCTAAATAGAAATCAAAATGAAATATGTAGCATTTTTTAAGGAGTTATTTAACATATGGCAATTGTACTTTGATTTGGATAATGTATTGCATTTCTCCCATATGCCATTTGTTTAATATAATTCATGTAGTGCCTTGCAAAAGAATTCACACCTTTGCACAATTTTCACATTTTGTTGCTGTAATTCTGGTTTTCACGACACTGAAGTAGCAATAATATTTATGTACACAAGAAATAGCACAAAAATGATATATTAGTAAAGAAGTAAAATAAAAGTGCTAAGTAATTATATAAAATGAAAGAACAATGTAAAAATTAAGGTTGTGTAAGTTCAAACCCTTTGCTGTGGCAAAATAACATGAATTTAGGTGCACAAAATTACCTTAACGAGTGGCCTCAGTTTGGTTCATATAATATCAGAATAAATATACCTACCTCTGTACGTTCTCTCAGTTTGTGAATTTCAAGCAAAGATTCAAACATTAAGACCATGGACCAACTCAAAGCAACTCAAGGTCAAAGTTATGTAAATGCAACGAGTAGGAGAAGGGTATAAATACATTTCAAAGACCTTTAATATCTATTTCAGCATGCTGACATTGCCTTGATTAGGCTGTTCCCCCAAACTGAGTAGCTGGACAAACAGGAAACTGGTTAGGCTTACTTTGAGTACTTTCAGTTCAGTGACTAAAGAAACTGAAGAACATGGGAAAACCATGTTGTCCATAGGTGAACAATAACCTGCTCCCTCCACATAGAGGACATGTATTTGACATGATAAAATAACCCATCTTAAATTCCACACGAGGTGTGCAGCAAAGCAGCTGAGTGATACTTGCAAATATCTGACAAAAGGTCAAACAGGACAAAACTGAAACATTTTGGTCTGAATGTAAAGCATTCCATCTGACACAAACATAGTGCATCACTAAGTCAGGACTGCCCCTCCTGTCAAACATGGTGGTAGTATCATTATGTTGTGGATGTACTTTTCATCAGCATGGACTGTGAAGTGTAACGAACAGTTCTTTCCGGGCCCTATGCGGACGACACGATCCAGAATAGTGAAGACACAAGGGGAAAAATAGTCATGCAGGAAAAGGGTTTGGAGACGGGGGGTGTGTCCATGGAGTGCAGGTGTCCAGGGGAAGTGAATCCAGGCGAACAATCCATGTAGGAAATCCAAAAGAGTAATCCGAGACAAAGGGTAGAGTCCAAGGCCAGGGGATCCATCCAGGGAATTAAAACACGAACCAGGTCGGAACCGGCGAGGGGAACCAGGAACTAGGAACGGAAAGTTAAAAGCATAATGGAGCCAGACGCAGCAAGACCCCGGGCTCTCATGATGTGGAAATCAATGAGGAACCAGGAGTGAAGTCCGCGTCTGGCTTGTAAGGGGGAACGGGAATAGGGAACAGGTGCAGACAATGGGAAGGAACGAGGAAGGGCTGGAGCTCCCTTAAGAGGAGGGCTTAGCGATCGTGACACGAAGCTTATCAAGACATGGAACATAGAACTAATTACAGTTAAATTGTGGAGAAACACCTGCTGAGGACCCTGATGAAGTGATGAAGTGAATGTTCTTGTGTGTTCCATTCAAAGTCCTGATTTGAATCCTATTAAGAATCTGTGGAAAGACCTGAAAACTATTGTCCATAAGTGATCCGTATGTAACATCAGAGAGCTTGTGCAAATCTGCCAAGAAGAATGGGCAGCAGTTCCACCACGCTGATATGAACAACTGGCAAAGACTTACCCAAGAGCATTTGTGCTATAATTGCTGTCAAAGGTGCTTCTACCAAATATTGTTCACAGGTCTTTTGCAATCAACTTTTGTTTTTTTCTTTAATTTTTTTCCCTAAAATGTACTGGAACTTGGAAATTGTCAGTTTCAAGTTTTATATAAAATATTAAGTTAAGCAAATGTGTATGTATTATTTTGTAATTTCACAAATTGAAATACCATATTAAGGTTCCTAATTCTTTTGCAAGGTACTGGATATTCTCTAAAGCTATTTCTAATCTGATCATTTAACATGTATCAATTGGCACCCTATTTTAGAACCTTCTTCAAATTCTTAACTTGTTAATGCTGGAAAAGAGAAATTGAGCGCTGAATAAGAGAGAATTGTGCACAGTCCATTTAGAAAGACATGCTCCAAGCAAATACTGTACATGAAATAAGAGAAAAACTGAGATATAAATTACTTAAAAGCAAATTTATGCTTAATGTTTTCTAATGTTTAGAAAGACATGCTCCAAGCAAATACTGTACATGAAATAAGAGAAAAACTGAGATATAAATTACCTAAAAGCAAATTTATGTTTAATGTTTTCTATTGACTGGGGTGTGCTTGAAGATTTATATTAGATTACTGTGTAATCACAAATAGTTGCAAGGATTGTTGCACTTATAATTTCTGCCTTGAGACTATCAATAAGCTTACTTGAGTCATTAAAGACACTTTTAACTAATGCTAATTTCTCATCTTATTTTGGTACTTAAACATACCAGAGTGCCACATAAATCAAACAATAGCAGCAAATAAAAAAAGTGCCATACCAAGACTCATACTAATTGCACAATGAAACTGTCTCCCTATAAATGTGATTGAGTTCATTTTTCTGTGCGCAGTGTTGTTCTTTCTAGGGAACAGAGTTTATTAAATTTTATCATAGGTATCAGTACACATTCTAGTTGTTCAATGAGCTCACCTATTTGTGTTAGTTTTTCAGTATACAACCTGCAATATACAGTAGCTAGTCAGCAGCAATCAGTTACACTTTTACAATAAAGATCCAGACTGAAAGGCAAAGATTCTAAAACAATCTTTACCATCTGGTTCCTAACCTCATATCACTTTTGACTTATAGGGTATCTTTGTTACTAGGGTACAGCCTGACGGACCTGCCTCCAACGTGCTTCAACCTGGAGATAAAATCCTAAAGGTAACCATGTTTCCCATCATAACACATTGTCTACCAAGTCTCCCAGATGGTCCTTTACACCACATTGCCAGTAGAAGCTTTGCATGCAGCAGTCTTTGTTCTCCAGATGTGCATGTTGTGCTTTGTTGTATTAGATGGGCCCATATTGTATTGTTATTCACCTTCAGTTATGCTTTTAATAAATGTAGCGTTTCCTTGGGGCAGCTGTCCACAAACTACAGTACAGTATCTTTGCAAGACCAGGCTTTGTCAAGGTTTACAGCCATAACAAATTTGATAAAAATGACAGACATTGGGAAATGACCGCATAAATGCCTTTCAAAATGTTTTTTAGCGATTCATCTGGCAATTGCATAATGTATGGCTATAAAAGAGATTCACCTGGTCTTACAACTAACCTTAGCCTATTGTTCTGCATCTCACAGGCTTCTTTGTCACTTGTGTTTTTGTGTTTTCACCATGAGAGCAATCATGTGCCGGACCCTTAGTGGAGCACATTTCAGCTGAAGAATTTAGTTCTCATGTTTTCTAACTCTTTTGAGCTAAATAGTTAAATACATGAAGAAGAAGAATTGCATGTATTCCCTATCATATCAATGTTTAGAAACAACAAATGACTCAGAAGGTGTGTAGGTGTGCACTGGATTGCTCATTTCACTCAGTCACATTTCTCCTTCTCAAAAGGACAGAGCAATCCAGAACCAAGAACATTCTCAATCAACATACTGTATTCAAAGTGTTAATCTCAATCTGCAAGCAGCTCAGAATATGAACATATAGCACAAAAGGTGGTGTATCCCATTATATTTTGACAGGGTGTGTGGAAAAATAATGACCACCCCCAACTCATAGATCTTGCGCATAATTTGTTGTTTCCAAACTTTTTGTCAGAATACACTACTTATTTATATATCCTCAATATGGATATGAAAAGGGATATGAATGTGCCTTTATGTGAAATCTACATTTCTGCTATGTATCGTACACATCTGAAGTTTACTGAAGCTGCTGAATTCCCAGGACTGTTAGTTTAATGTAAAACTGCAGTCCAGACACCTGATGACAACCTTAGCAGTCAAACTGGACAGCTGGCAGTGCAGTCTTCATGGAACTTCTGTAGCTCACTGTGCCATAATAACATGCAGGGAGTGCAGCTCTCCCCTGTGTTATTGGCTTGTCTAGGCTTTGTGTTGCTTTAAATGTGCGAAATTAGAAGCAGACACCCACTCCACAGCCGTCAGACAAAGAAACTTATTTGCTCTCTCCACAGATACAGAGTTAGCTGAGGAAAAGACCTCTAAAAACCAGCTTCTTTCCCCCTTTCTCCTTTACAGCATGTACTGTCTTACTGTGTGTCTTTTTCATTTTTTCTCCTCCTTGACAACATTGTATCTTCTTACCTCTGCTGAGTTCGGCCTGCTCCTGAATCCCTTTGCTGGCATGATCTGTTTTCCAGTGCTGCAGTTATTGATGTGTGCTTCATTCTTGCATTGCAGGCCAACGGACATAGTTTTTTGCACATGGAACATGAAAGGGCTGTGTCTTTACTGAAGAGTTTCCAGAAAACTGTGGACTTGGTAATCTTGAGAGAGAACACAGCCTAAATATTTTTTATCGCAGCATTACTTTTCACATGGAAGGGACATTTAAAATTATATCCAAGTTATCAAAACTCATTTTTATCTAGGAACAACATTTGCCAATTGCTGGACCAATGGCAAATACTAGTGCCAAATGTATATTAGGATACATATCTAATAGTGTTACAAATGGATATAAAGAACACAAGGTTTCAAATTTAATGTAAGTGTGATTGAATTCAGTTATATCTATCAGCCTGAGGCTGTGGATTGGTGCAATTTTTTTCTTTTGGCTTTTAATTTTTTAAAAACATTTTTATGCATTTTTTTTCTAAGTAGGGTTTCATTTAGATTTGAGAGCACGAAAGCACACAAGCTGTTTAGGAATTACATTCACCATAAGCACTGCCTCAACTTTGTATATGCCTTTTGTAAATATATATTTACTTATAACTTACAAAACAGGAGTATAAGAGAGCTGTATGAAGAAAGACATAGAAAAGTATTATGCTATTTTCTTAAATATATAGAATTTATAGATGCCCCACGGAAACCCTCTAGGATATCAAATCTTTTAAAAGATTTTAAAAATAATCAAAAATACCCTTTTGGATATTAATATATATGTATATATTTTACCCCCTCTTTTGGTTTGCCTTTTGATATACATTTAAAATTATTTTAAAAAATGGGTTTAATGTTGATGAATATCTGCTTTGAGTGTCATAAGAGTTCCATATTTGCCACAAGTTAGACTGTGTAACAGTGCCATCTGCAGGATAAGAGTGCCACATCTCCACATTGTTCTTCCTTAACATCCGTGATAGTCACTTGTACTCCTGAAGAGCTTCAGTGCATCAAGAGTTATAGGGAATTTCCTGGGGGACCTGGAAACACTGATAATATAGACCAGTCCTTCCCAAACCTGTGTATCTATTTATGACCCTATGAGTCCTGTCTTTTTTTTTAGGACAAGTTCTTAGTTGCAGGCTAATTAATTACCGTTTTCTATATAAGACATATTATTGAACCTAATTTCAGCACTTAGTTGAACAGGATTTTAAAATTAACAACTATGTTCCAGATTATAAGTTTCAGAGCTCCTTTTATTCATGTGTGTTATCTGAAATTTAAAACTTCCATTGTGGGGGTGTTTGATACTCCTCTCTGTCTGTCCTAAACTGATCAGAAAGATAGCAATAAGGGAGCATATTCTTAATAAGAGGAGAGACTCTATATTGCTCTGCAAGCTGAAGCTGTTGGAATTAATTTACTTGAAGGCAGGTATATTGTAAATCAAGGACAGATTGCAGAAATAATGGGCCTAAACAAGCAAGCAGATAAATTAAAGACAAAAGTTTAGTACCAGTGATTATGAATAAAGTCACAAAGAGTCCATGGTGGGAAGGAAACCAGAAAGCCCTACAGGAACAGGAATATCAGTGCTCTATGTATAAAGAACATCCTCTGTGCAGGTCTGCAGAGGTGCCATGGAGACTTCTAGCTGCTGCTTGGGTTTACGAGTCCTGTCTGACACAAACAGTGCAAGAAGGAAATAAAAAGATCCTTTAAAAAGACATCTCCTCCCTCTTTCTAAAGTTATATAAATGAAGTGTATGTTTAACCTCAATATACTAACCTTGCATTGTCCTAGAGAAAGGAATATACCAGGCTCTAAAACAACAGAAACAAGCTTTCTTTTTACTAATTGTAACTTCGGATTTTTATTTTTCGTTTCTGTGATACTTGTTGAACTATTGGGCAGTTATTATATTGTGCACATACTTATGTCAGTGGCCAGTATGCTACATTAACAAATACAAAATTCAAACTCTCCTAAAAGCGAGAAAAACACATACATAAATTTGAGACTATACTGTACACTTCATTGTTACGGAAATAGATTATTATTTTTCTGCAAGGTGGATTTCAACGTTTGTTGAAAACTGATCTGTTAAGAATTAACTCCAAATTACTGTTGAATAGTTTTCAGAAATGGAAATCTTAATCCCCCAGTAGAACAGGTGCAGTGTACAGTGCTTTACAGTGTTCTTGCATTTTTCTTTGTTGCCTCATTTACTCTTTCCCCCACGTTCAGAAATGTGCCATTCGCCGAACATAGAGGAAGCAGTATTATCAAAGAAAAAGCCTAACCACACCACACATCATCCCAGCTTTTTTCATTCATTCATTTCTGTTTCAATTCATTTTTGTATAATTGGGCTCTCCAGCTTGTTAAGAAAATGTTAAACAAAATCTGTTGTCCTGAATGTTGAAAGATCTCTTATACTACCTAGGTCTTTTGATTGGGTAGTGCCTTTTTCCTAACTTCCACCCTTCATTTAGTCTCCTAACTTCCAGAACTTAGCAATGACATTTTCCCCTGAATACCAACATTTAAAACAAAGCTCTAATCTACACTAGGGACCAAGAGGAGGCAGCCATGGGGTGAACAGTAGTTACTCAGCACTCAGCATTACTCATTTGTAGTATGAGGATGTGAAGGTGTCATTTTTCACAATACGCAACACATTGACTACGTCAAAGAGCTGTTAACCATAACACCATCTCTGGTGAAAACCTCAGAAACAGTAGTTAGAAGCAACATATTGTATATTTGAAATATTTTCCTGAAATGCGTAAGAAAAAGGACACACACAGATGCCCTAAAAGTTTTCTAATGGACAGTCCTGTATAAGAGTGCAGTAGAAATCCCAGTATGAGTGACCATCTCTTACCATAATAACTTTACCTGCCCTGTACTCTTGATTTTAAAAGCAGCAGCAGTAACAACATTTTTAATTGGTGATAAGTGCCTTGTGGTACAATCTACAGTATACCCCTTAACAAGTTCTTTTCCTCCACATGTTTCTTTCTGGCACCTGGGCAACCTCCTGCACACAGGAAGGGTCTTTGAGAGTTGAGCACTGAAGGCAAGTGATCCTCCATCTAAAGTTCTTCATGTACAAGGTCCCAGAGTACAGATCACAGCTTGAGCCAGTGACTTCTTTCAGTGACAATACTGTATGTCAGCCTCACAGCCAGATGGCTCTGACGCATCGACTATACCACCTATTTTCTACAGGTGGTTTCAAAGTTTGTCTAAATTTTAATACCATATCTCCAGGAACCAAGGCATTTTCAAATAAACTGAGATAGCATTGCTGTATGGGTTTTTTTCCTTCTGCTTCACATTAACAAGGTTTTCAGGTTTTATGATAATGATGTCTCTGGAATAGTGTGGGAAGTATAGAGTCTGGAGAAAACGGGTGCGTCTATCTAAAAACTGTTCTGTAAATTTGACGCAAGATTCTGCTTTAAGTATTTGGAACAAAATTTGTGTTCTTTCACTTTGGTTCACCTTAGACATACAGTAAGTGGTCATGAAGGTCAGAGGCCTGGGGAGCCATCATTTGTCTGCGATACCAGCACAGTCATGCTAGAGTCATGTTTGTACTGCTATTAGGACTTCCCAAGAATTTAAGTTAGCTTTAAAAAACCCCAATAGACAGGTGTTTAAAATCATTACCTTACTGAGGCAATTCTCTAGCCACAGGTTTTAATGCATGCTTTCACTAGGTTTTATACTTGTCTTAGGATACATTCAACAATTTAAACAGTTCTTTTGTGTTTTTAAATGGATACACTTAAATGTGCTTTTCATTAAATTTTTCTTTCAAACTTGAATAATAAAGAGGTCTTCAATATGCAAAGAAAGATCAGTATAGTGACAATTGGTGCCATATAATCTCTATCAAAGGTGTATGAACAAAGAGCCCTGGAGAAACCTATATTACTTTTTTTACGTAAACAAATGTAGCATTTTATGTGACATTTTTTGAGCAAAACTAAGCACTAATAAGCTCTAGCCCTATAAAAAGGCCTTGGATAAATCTGTGTCTAGCTTAGCTAGGTACATTAGGTACAAGGTACTATGGTGCCATTGACCAAACTGAAGTTTGGATAAGAAGTAAATTACAATAGTAAGATGAAAAAATGTAACATAACTATAGAAAGCTTTGATAAACATTTTTTTTTCTACTTAATGTTTTCAGGTAAATTCTTTCTAATATATTGGTATACTTAGCTTTGCTCAAATTGTGAAATTTTATAAACACTACAACAGTGGATGGAAATGTCTTCAGGACACAGAAGGAAAGCTGTAGTATCTGACATGTATAATTATTTCTACAGTAATTGTGGATTTGTGTTATACAAATATATATATGTATATGAATATAAAAATGTCATTTTTGTATGTGTTTAAAATACAGCTCTATATAAGAAAGCTAATATACGGTAATTTTCAGTCTAATTGCAGTATTGATGTAAATAATTGTGAATGAAGACACATTTAAATAATTTATTCCTATAGATTGTGAATGTATTCCAAGCTTCTGCAGTATGAAGACTTACTTGACTTGAATGCTGCTTCATTTTCTGTGCAAAATGTAATTTTAACAAAAAAACAAAATTATTCAGTTTAGTTGGACAGATTTAGTGAGAGTTTATTATCCTGTTTATTGATTTGCACATGCAAGTTTAATCCTTCCAGTTTTATTTCTGTATTGACACGAAGATATGTAATTGGTAAAGTATATATTATGTGTCTAGAATGCATTTTGCAGATGCTATCTGTATATATTTAAAATAAATTTTAATAAAAAAAAATAAAAATGAACAAAACGCTGCGCAGCGTATAACAGAGCCATTTTCGGCTTTGGAAGTACAAATTTTTCAGTATTTAAGAAGTGTTTTGAATAATGTACGAAAGTCTCTTTATTGTACAAATAAAAATGTCACTTTATTGTTAAAAGCCTGTTTCTGTTTTTCTATTCATGCTGTTGTATTCTAATTTAAAAGGAAGGCAAGACAAAATCTTCTAATTAGTGTGATTAAACTCATCCCAGACATTTAAATCCCAAGATCTGCCTTTTGTAAGTAATACCTAACCCCAGGGAAGTACCTTTTGTGTATGTGCATGTATTTACTATTTTTATCTACTTCAGTGTGATCTTTTTCAATTGATATTGTTGCATTTAATTTTGTTCTACAAAATGCACTTTAATTAAATATTTACACTGTTCTTTATTATTACTTGATCCCCTACTTTGGAAAATAGTAAAATCCATAAAGTGATAAAGATTTAAAAAATAGTAATTCATAAACAATGTTATTAAACAAGAATATTTAGCTTTAACTTCCATTTTACATCTTAGGGGTTAGCTCCCCTACAGCTCCATTCTCTTGCACATCACAGTCAGCAGGATTGTGTTTGAAGTCAAACTCACCATGACCTGTACATTACACCCAAAGAAGGCTCCACAGTCAAAACTTTGTGTTTTCTTTCTTCTCTTTTCAGCATGGAATAAACCTATTACTTGTTCCATGACCAGTACTAGGTGTGTACCAGGTGAGGACATCATGAAGTTCATAACCTGCCCTTAGCTTTTCAAGCACCCCTATAGACTGACAAGATGGATATTGCAGGTCACAGGTTAATAAAATTCTTCTACCTGACTCTTCTCATGCAGAAAATGTAGCAGTTTCTGACCCTTTTTGACAGGACAATGATAAACTGACAGTAACTGCATTGTAACTAAGTCTCTCTCAGTCAACTAAGTCATCAGTATTGGTTTTCACTGCAGGTGTGTGGCCTAAAGACCAGTCGGAGAGTAAAAGGGTAGGCGTTTGTGTGAGGCAGCGACAGTGTGCTGCGGTTTTGTTCCATCATTGCTCTCTATAAAAAAGGAACAAACATGGGTCTAGTGTCTAGCAGTCATGGAGTTAGACCGTTTTTAGGGATTTGTTTTCAATAGGAAAAATATATTTCCAGGAGGGATTAAGGGAGAAACAGACTGTGTCCCATTAGGTTTAAAAGGCTAAAGCAGAGTTTGCTTCCCTTAAGGTTAAGGATAAAAAGGAGAAGTACAGCGCAGTCTCCCATCATATAAAATTAGATTTACTGGGGAATCCACTGAGGATAAAGTCAGATTGGGAAGATTTTTACAATAGTGTCGGCCCGGCTTGTGCTCGGGCTGTATAATTTCTCACTGTTTATACAGCTTTATTTATGGTTTATTGACTAAAAGGTTGGCAGCCATACAGTATTTGCGTTACAGCAGATAGGGTGCAGGTACCCTAAAACAGGGCATTTGGTATAGCCATTAATTTAGAATTTTATATTGTTCCAAAATCAGTAGCCGGCTTTATTATACTGTGACCACATATGTTTTTCATATCTCAACCTCCTTTTAATAATTTAAGAGTTTACTTAAAGAATCAATTTTGATACATTTTAATGTTAATGTTATTGACACTCTTGAGGTTTGTTACCTTGCAGTGCTGGAGGTATACAGTATATACCTAAATTGTCTGGGTCATAGTGGTCCTGGTAGGGTGTCCCTTGGCAAACAAGTATTGTATGAGATGAGGTCCCAAGCACAGCCAGAAAAATCACACGTGGCACATGATACAGGGATGCACCCCTGGAGCTGGACCTGATTTTAGTGTTAGCTGGTAACCAGGTCCCTCACATAACAGCTGGGCTCAGCCCAAAATAGCTGCATTAAGTCATCATGTGGGCATACTCCTGCAAAGTGAAGGGTGAAGGGAGGGGCAATATCATAGCGTCAGCAAGAGGGATGGATCATGATATACTGGACAACAAAGGCTGGCTGTTGGGACATGGATTGTCACTTCTCTGCAGGTGTAGGAGCTGAGCTTGGTTGAAGAGTTGGAAATACACTGACTAGATATGTCAGTGTATGTCAGTCACCACCTCCACATACTATATAGCATTGGCTCTGAAATCATACTTCTAAATCAAGGGTGGCCTCTTTTCTAGCATGGAGTTCCATACAGAAGTGAACCTGGGCAGCTGTGGAGATACTGTCAAGCCCCTGGATTGATTGTAAAACTCTAGCTTTCAGAGAGGAAACCTCTGAGTGTTTCTGCTTATCTGCCTTCCTGAAGACCTGGGTTCATACAGTAACTCTGCTGTTCTGCTGAGGAACTTCAACACACGGTGGGTAACAATGTTATCTGGAACAGGGCGATTGAGAAGAATGGCCTCCCCCGTCTTTACCTGAGCTTTGTGTTGTCAGATCTCTGTGCTAGTTGTACAGCACTTATAAGTTGTATTATCTTCACAGACAAAGTTGACTTAATATGCATAGTCATATTCTTGAACCTAAGGCCACATGCTGTGCAGATCTGGTTTAAGCAAGGGGCAGAGCTGCCAGCTGATCTAAAATGTGAGGTAGGCAGTTGGATTGGTGTGGAGTCCCCAGGGCCAAAGGTGCTAGGCTGGTTTTCAGTGTGAAGCAGGAGCTGAGCTCTTGAATAAGCCTCTCAGTTTATAGGCACATCCACATTCTTACCTAATCATGAACAGCATTGTTACATTATTATGTCACAGAGCTATTGAGCTTACACTCTTTGACAGGGTGGGAAATTTAGTTATATATGAGAGCCTTGAAGAATCACTAAGGAGTTCGTTATGGTGATTTGGGTACCTCATGGTGTGCCTTGCTGGGTATGTCCCCCTGGTCACAAAGAAGGAGAGCCTGTCAATAAGCTTGGGAATCCCTTAGGAGGACCTGGAGTTTGAGAAACAGGTTTGGTACTCCAATGATTTATAGCCAATGGCATTTTTTATCACAACAGATATACATATACAGAAATGTATTAGGTATTTTAATACCACAATCTAGCTGGTCTTAATGGTCACCCTACATCACCTTTTTTTTTTTTGAAGATTAGGAACACTTGTAGGTTAATAAGCAAGAAATCTGTTCAATAAAGGGAGCTCTTTTCCTTCAGAACTGAAGGGTAGCTAAATTATTTATACAAAATGGAATGTATCCCTATAAATTATCTCTAAACATTATAACTGGCCACAGCTCCAGGTTCCAGCTATTTAGGAACTGATTATTTAATGGTTATAAAGAAAACTTGTTTAATAGAGGTGGCATGAACTACATTTTCCAATTAGTAATAGGTGAAACCGGTGGCCAATAGAATGCTTTGCTTAGGTGTATTTGGTACAGGTGTTATTCGTTTAAATCAATCTGCATTCAGCACATATAAATTGTATTGCATACAACAGCTCAGCATCTTTTGTTTGAGTTTTGAGACACTGAAAAGCCTATGTGACATTGGGTAAGCATTCTTTTGGTCAAAAGCCTGAAGATCAGAAAAGGATTTGTAGTGGAAAAGAGTATTGTTCTCCTCCTCTTCCTTAAGATAGTCTATGTTCATTAGTGGAATTGCAACACAAACCTTTAGACAGAATCCTCCTCCTTAAAACTCATCTTTAAATACTTTGTTGTGGCAGTTAAGAAACTGCATGCTTCTGCAGGATTGTGACTAAAGGCCTCATAACAGTCTCAGGAAGAGTGGCTGGTTTCCATATTAGAGGATGAAGCTTAAAGAAGCTTGGCTTTAGTAACCCTGATATCATAATCCCCTGTAGGATTCAAATTCTTGAATGTTTACATGTTTGATACTATTAAATGTTTACCTTCTCTGTTTATGTCAAACAGATTGACTTATCTTGTGTATTCTTCTTATTTATTGTAGTTGTCATCCTGTAAAGCACTTTGAGAAGCCACCTTTAAAGGCGCTATATAAAATAAAGATTATTATTATTATTATTATTATTATTATTATTATTATTATTATTATTAGAAATGTATCTATTTCTATTCCTCTGGAATAACTTTAAAAAAATGAATGGTGACTTTTGAAAACAACACAAAAGCTGCTATCTCAATAAGCATGTTTCTAAAGCTTTCTGCATGGCTTGCTTTAAGATTAGTTGTGTGGTGTTTAGTGCTGCTGTCTTGTTTGCCTTGTTTTTGAGTCCTGGGCTGTATTCCTGTCTGGACCCCCTCCTCTGTGTGATGTTTGTATGTAATCTATGCTTTTGAGTTTTCTTGGCCTGTTCTGTGGGCAAGAGGAAACTGGACATGCTGGCAAGGCATGATTGGCTTTTCTGAATAGTCACTTTCTATGGATGCCTGTTATAGACTCCTGCCCAGATGACAGCAGTCATGCTTTCAGTCCTGTCTTGAGCCCGGTACTTCCGTTAGGGCTCTGGGTTGCCACAGCCTCCCATAATGGGTTCTGGTTTTATCAAAATCTGGGGAGTCATCCAAAGCATCACAAAAAATATTCAGATTCCAGTTACAAATCAAAATTACCCATATGCTTTTTAAAGTTCTGTCTCTTCGATGCCAATACTGATTATTACAGAAATGATCTTGGTACTAGGAGAACTCAAGATTAATAAATCTCACAGTCCAGGGGTATGCTACCAATTGGATCCAAGGCAACAACAGATGTTTTTCAGAAGTTGTTGACAAAACTCTTTGAAAGGGGTAGTACCTAGGGACTGGCAATGTGGTGCCAAGTAATTATAAGCTGACTTCCATACATAAAGTTATGGAAAAACTTAGAATGGGAGGATCACTTACTGTATATGAAAATAGTCTACATGGATTTAGAATATGTAAGTCTTGTCTAACCAATTTAAAAGTCTTTGGACAAGCTGTAATGCATGCACATAGGTCGAATGATTATGGTGTATTTAAATTAGAAATTTCAGAAGGATTTTGATCATAAATGATTAATTCACAAATTGCAGGCGTTGAGGGACACACGAGTGGTTGGACTGAGAACTGGCTAGTAAAGATTGGTTATAAAGAAGGGGTGAATACTCAAATTGAAGTGATGTTTAGATTTAACTAATTACTAGGATGACTGACCTTCTTAATATATTATCAATGATATAGATTAACATTGCTATTAATCTGTCCAGTGCTCAATTCCTGGAGTCCTACCTGTGTGGAGATTGTATGATCTCCCTGCCTTCATGCTGGTTTTCCCTGGGTGTTTTGGTTTGCTCCCACTACACTGGTAGGTTAACTGACCCCTGGGAAAACCTGGCCGTGATGTTTGTATGTGTTTGTGCTCAATGTGAATGGACGAATGGAGATAGATTCTAGTGAAGCTAGTAAACTATGTGGATTTGCAAATGATACGATTTGAGAAGTGTTAGTAACACTAATAGAAATAGATGCAGCAAATTACAAAGAGATGTACAGTAGATGAAACAGAACACCTGGCATTTAATGTTGACAAGTGCATACTTGTCATAAAAACAAACTGTGAAAATGCAAAATGGGAAATGATGAGCTAGAAGGTAAATATGAAAGACTTTACAATGACTCATAACATCAATTACATCCTCCACACAATGTGAGGAAGCAATTAATAAGGCAAATACTACATACATACAGTATAAGTATAATTTAAACAAGGGATGTTATGTTTAAATCATGTAAGAATACTCTATACAATTTTGGTGACCAAAAAGATAATGCTGCTCCGATTCAGTCTGGGGTTTAAGAGAATATCCTACTCTGACAGGCCAAAGTAACTGAGCCTTTTTTAGTCTTGAATAAATAGGATTACTAGGGGACCTGGTAGAAGTCTTTAAAATCCTCAAAGACACACAAAGCATAAGGAAGTGCATTAAAAACGGGGGGAAAAAATCATGAAACAAGTGTAATGGAAAGTTACTGAGATAAAGCGTTTTATCCTAAAAATGTTGTTTACGGACAGAGCTGTGCTGCAGAAGCAGCTGGATACTTAGAACAAAGTATGATAGCACCCAACTCGTCAAGGGCACGGGATGTTTTAGTAATGTTTTTCTCTGCTGTTTGAAGAAGGGAGAAGGGAGCGAACAATAAAACATAACAGAAATCACAGATACACTTTTATTGTTAATTAAGTGCAAACATTTTCACAGTGTCTGAATTATGTCTTTAGTGGTTTTTCCTCAAGTTATTACCCAAGACTGGAACCCCAACTGACAGCATGCAGGAAAATGAAATAAGATTATTAATTGAAATAGCACATTTCATAGGAGTCCCCTGATTCATGCATTTATGTAGAAGTGGTACATTTAGTTTCAATCTACGTAATTATCTTAAAACAATTACTTTTAAAAATTGAAATCCTAATGTGAAACGTTACAAAATGGTCCACAGAAAAACATCACCCTGTAGAAAAACTAAAAATTGGTAAGAAAATTGGCAGCGAGTCATAAATTAGTAGAAAAATGTACTCAAATTTTAGAAGCAAATGTAATTTTAAAGTAAAATTAATATTTAATCTTTGTGTTGTGAGTTAAACTGCATCAGATGCGTTTCACTTCAAAAGCTATAAAAAACTATCAGAACAGAAGCAATAGTTATTACAAGGCAATGGCAGTGTCTTTTCCTAGCGTGCTCTCAGAAGAGTCTTTTGAGGGTTTGAGAGCCTCACTGTGTTTAGTTTGGAGCTTTTTTCCCTATTCATTTCCCATTATTTCATCTGCAGTTTTCTTTATTCAGTGCATGTCCTATTTGGCCTTTGTGATTCATTAATGCAATTCATTAACATCATAATATTGGCACTAAAGCACTGTCCTTTAACAACTCCACAGCTGAGATCCTGACATCCAGAATATCAGCAAGAGGAGACGCTTTTTTAAAGGGAGAAAGAAAAGTAATATGTTGGAATTACTCAGAATCCCACAGCACATTATGCATGCATAATGGATCTTCTATTGAGGGGAAAAAATTAAATAATGGGAAAGCTGTTTGTAAAAACTTTCCTCCTAACATTTTTCATTTTAGATCAAGATCACAAACGTGAGAATGCGCAGATGCATATAAATATTTAGTCATACAGTGTGTATAACTGAACTATACTAAATGTCTTTTCTAGGTTTACACACGTCCCTTGTAATTCATAAGAGTTAAAAATATGGTACAGTTTAACAACATTCTTACTGATGAATTACAGATTCTTTCTATTCTTGATAGGGATAGTATTGTCCATAATGTCTATGGTTGCAGTTGCTTATCTGATTAATGTCAAATAGTTTGTTACAGAAAGCTTTGTAGCAACATTAATGTACCACTTCTTTTTGATCCCAGAACAGCTAATATTTTTCAACTGAAATTATCAGGAGGCTCGAAACAGGAATACAGATGTATTCTTTGTACACAATGCAGCTGTGAAAATAACACTGACACTCTTTAGGTAGGAATTCTGCTTCTAAGGTATTCAAGAAGTGCATCTGTTCCTCGTGCAACAATTGCTGCTCTTGGGTTGCGAAATGGATTCCCATCTAGCATCAGTGCCCTGTGAAACAAAATATATTGCATATTGGCAGCACTTTAGAAAATAAAACCTCAACCATCTCCAAATATGAATTCTATTAAGAACTCCATTGTAGTAAAAAAATGGATTTCAATATTTTGTTACCGACTCTAGAAAATGGATAACTAAAGAACTGAGTGTATATAATCACTGCTGTCCAGACTGAACTGTTTCTTCATTACTGCGAGTACCCTTTGATTTATAACAGACACAGAGACAATCAAATCACAATTGCATAACATTGTTAAACTACTTTAACATTGTTTCAAAAATTGGCTCAAGCTCCACTTGGGGCACAAATACAATCCTTTACCAATAGAAAACCCAATTAACTGACTAGGTAAAGTGAAAAAACTCTAACTTCCTTCTGAACTTCTAGTGTAGAATCTATTCAACCAACAAGGTCTATAGTAGACTCCACCAATCCCAGTTTATCTGTACCTAAGGCTGGTGCAGTTGCCAAGCTCTGGAGGCACTTGCAAGATATCGTTGTTCTGCAGGTCAAGCGTAGACAATTTCTCCAGTCTTCTCAGCTGAATTGGGTCAATAGCTCCCACCTGGTTGTTGCTGATTAGTATTGTCTCCAGTGTAGGAATTTCATAAAGCACTTCAGGAAACAACTTAAACCTGCGATTAAAATGTCTACTGTCATTATACAAGTCATTAGCCATTAAGTAGTCAAAGTGATTGAAGTTCCTGCAGTACATCCCAGAGCAAATTAAGCACCCCATATAATTAACTTCTTCAGTAATAATTAAGGCTTCATTATACAGTGCATTTTTAATATTGCTGCAGAACACATGACCTGTAGCACAATCAAACAAAATATGAAATTATTTTTAGTATTAAAGTCAGGCTCTCAAAGCTTAATACTGGCACAATGTTTCAGTAATACAACAGCCAACTGAAAGATTTTGTTTAAGCTGTCAGTCTTGTTAATAACAAAACAATCTAGCATGGTAGTCTACATAAAGACTTTCCACACTTATTCCACTGTAATCCATTACAATTATGAAAAACTAGAAGCAATAAATGCTCTAAGACTACACCAAAGGCCTGACTTTGGTTAACAAGACTTGTAATGGGATATTCATTTTCTCAGCTGTAGGGAATTTTACTAGTAGTTTTTTTTTTAGGAAAGATGTAGAAAGACTAAAAGAGTGCAATTTTACAAATCTAGTCTGTCTTACTTTTCCTTAAAAATTTTAACACAATCTTCTTCTATGTTGTGTAACACTCAGTCAACAACTAACCTGTTAAAGGAAAGTATAATACTCCTCAGTTTTGTTAAGGCTTCCAGCTCTGCAGGAAGTGATGTCAAAAGGTTGTTTCTAAAACAAAGACAAAGTTAAGTATTAGGAATTTCCAAAGATAATATCTGTCTAGGTGATTCTCCTGAGTTCTTATGAATCCAGAAAAGACATGGTGATTATTCTATATGCGAATGAAACATAGGTGTTACATTATGTGCCAACTATTTAATAAATGGTTTTCCCCTTCTTCCTGTTATTGCAACAGAAGAATCATATGTGATGTCTAAAGTGTTGACAAGAGTGATTTAATACCAAAAGGAACAGGGATCCAACAGACAGGGGCTGTTTTTTCAGTATGAAAGCTATACTTTTTAAATGATCCTGACTCTAAGAAAGGAACAGCATGTCTTCCTCTATGGTGCAGAGCAAAAACTAAATTAATTGACGATATTAGTCTTCCTCAATACTGTGTGCAGTCTTTTTCAGATATCACTTCAATTTCAGGTTGAGGACCTTCCTACTAAGATGACTTGGTGTAGAAAACTAAACTTACAATTGTCTTAGTACAGGTCAGCCTGAGCCAGTCATGCCTATTGTGGAATACATTATATGTATTGTTGATATACTGATGTTCTCTGAATGGCTGTTTATGCTCTGGTCCTACGGAGTTACTTTGAATTCAAAGCAATGGACGATTTTTAGTTTTAAAAAATACTGCTGTAGTTTCACACCCCTTTTATACTCCGGGTTTCTAATTGTATATTTATAGGTTTAAATGCCACTACCTGAGGTCTATGTTTACCAGCTGCTGAAGCATGCAGAATTCCAAGGAAATAGAGGTGATCTTATTGAATCCCAAGTTTGTATCGGAAATTGTTGTTTTCAGTTCTACGATCCTAAAAACAAAGAAAAATATGAATTTGCTTAAGAGGAAATAAATACATTATTAGGCTACAATAAGTTGGAGTAATTCTACACAAAACTACAAGGTTTAAGTCTTAATCTGCTTTTATCACGTCAGTGTCTGTAGAAGTGCTATTCAACTTTAAAAACAAAATAAGACTGTTTTATGATATTGAGACGCATCAAGAGTTTTCAATGTTAAGCACTTAGGAAGTTGTAGAAGTCTTATTGAATTTTTAGAGCTTTGGAACTTCCAATATAAATTCTCAAACTTGTAACTTTTTGTGTGGCACAACATTTGCTAAAATATATTTATTAACTGGTTTAGTTACTTAAATTTTTGGATTTTATTAATCCCTTGAATACCTAGCAAGGCATGTTTTATCTTGAAAGCACTGTATATTCCCTGACTCAGTCTTATGTTCTAGTTTAATTATGGGAATTAATTTGATATACAGTAATTTTATGTTTATTGATCTGATGTGGTAACATATTCAGTACTTTGTTCTTGCTTTAAAGTTAAAGATGTAACCATTGGTGATTCATTCAAATTGCAGTAGATAGAATTACTGTGAAAGCTGCCAAAAGAAGTCCTACTTTGTCCTGCTATTAAGGAGAATCCTTTTGTAATTCCAAACGCAGCTTAGTCACAGTGAATAGAGATTCAGACCTTCTTTTTTAATCTAAAATGTATGAATGTTGCATATTATAATGAAGAAGATACTTGTTTCACTGTTATAAAATGCATTTTCTTGAAAAACCTCTGGAAGTCACTTTTAACTTTACTTAAAATAACTACTGAAAGATAAGTTTGTTCTTGTTTATCAAATGAAAAAATTACACCTACAGTAGTGTACAGTTAAACATTGTCTCCAATATAAAATCCTAAGGCTGGCAATTTACTGCAATAAATGCAGTGTTTAATTGCAGACGTTAATTGTGACAGCAATTTCCAACCTTTTTTTCTCTGTGAACTTCTTACCGATTCTGACCTGATGGACTGGTAAATTGGGAAGAACATTTAAGTGGTTGTTTCATTCTCATACAAGCTATGTCATATTTTGAGTCTGTAATTGTATTGATGGCACCAAAATGCATTAGGAGACAAAAACGGAGTACCTGGCAGGGATCGCAGTCAGCTGATTTTTGCTGAAATTAACACTGACAACAGGATCGCTGACAACTGCATCAAACACCTCATCTGGGATAGATGCCTCCTGTTTGCCACTACAATCCAAAATTAAAAAAAAAGGTATTAAACATCTTTATTATTACAAGAATTAATAAGCAAAGAAGTAAGAGGTGCTGAAAGGCTTCCTCTCCTTTCTTCCCAAGTTGTCACTTCACATTTTATGACAGAAGTATGGTTAGGAACACGCAACAGGAGTAGTGAAATATATTTCATTTCCAACAGGCAACGTTTTACTCAAGGTCACCTACTCTAGCAAAAGCCTCTAAATGCCAGGGAAGTGACTGTACACGGGCTGTTCTGCCAGGCAGCTTGAACAACAGTGCCAAACCTGTGGGACTGTGATGTTTACCTGTACTCCAGCGTCTTCAAGGTTTTTATGGCATGCACATTCACCCTGGCTTGACTTGGAAGAGTCATCGCTGTCTTGGGTGGGTCTTGGTCTCTTCCATCTGGCACCTCTAAATACCAAATAAAGTTAAAGTTAATGGGAGAGCAGGACAAACATGTTAACTTTTAAAATACATATCCTTACAAACAGGTGTACCTTGGACTCGACTTCTCAAATATTTCAGAAGCTCCTGGGTCCCTTTCTGAAAGCAAACAAAACATCACAAAAGTACTGGTGGGTCCAAAATGACCAAACAAATAGTCCTGTTTTTCAGTAAAAGTACCCTTTTCACAGATAAATATGAATAATATGAACAATTAAGGGTAAGAATAAATGCCCAATTCCCTACTATGAATTGGGATTAGAGACAAGTGTAAGCTACTGTACATGTTTAGGCAAATTCCTGCTAATGGAATGTAACACAAACAGCTGCAGCATTACTGTACGTTTCTAATCTATATGCATCAGATGACAATGTGGGGAAGAAAAAGCATCAGAATGACACAAAAATGCTTTAAATCAAGAACCATAATTAATACTGTACCAGACAGAATAGTATGTACATGTATTGCCCTAAAACAAAATATATTGTTGCTCTGGACTCAATCCAGTACCAGAAACTAGATGTATTCCTGAGCACAAAGTAATTCACCACACTGACATGCTAAAGAAACTGGATGTCTTTAGTCTTGAACAGACTATTTAAGAGGGTAATGCCAGAATTGCTGGTAAGGGGTGTTACAGGGCAATGGAATGGTTCTCTCCACTCACAGTTAGAAGATCTCTGCGGATTGTCCTCAAAGGGTTTCCATCCAGAGCCAGGATCTTTATCTTGGGCAGGTTACCAAGAGTATATGGCAGACTGAGTCAACAACAGACACAGAAATGCACCACTCAATGCAAAATGATCATCTCATACTGCTACAATGAGCTATTAAATATTAATGAAAAAACTCACTTTGTTCAAATGCTGTAATACACCAGACAAAAGCTTGAACTTGCTTAACAGATATCGAGATCTTGAAATTAACTAAAATCTTGAGAACACTGAACTACTAAGGTTCACATTCTTCTGAATATGTTACCAGATGTCTTCCACTTATGGGGTACAGAATTAAATCTACATTTAATGTATTACCTGTGAATGCGTTTGTTTGTAGGAGATTGATTTTTCCCTTATTTTCCGTGCACCACAGTTTGAGTGTCTTCTGCTGGCTGCTTTGACAACACTTGAGAGGTAATTTAAATGGCAAGTGGACTTTTGAACAAGGTGTAGGAAGGATTATTGAGCCTGACACTGCCAAACCATCACTTTATAGCAGTTAAAAGCATCTCTGTGCGTCACCCATTTCTAATCAACTCCAGGACTAGTCTGCACAGCACCTGCTGATGTCATTATTGGTGAGCTCCAGCCTCTCCAAGCCCTCGAGTAGTGCAATCTCATCAGGCAGGGCTTTCAGCTTGTTGTCCCTCAGCTCCAGCACACTGATAGAACTGAGGTGCTTCAGATGCTCTGGTCCAAGCACCTCAATCTGATTGTAACCAACGTGGAGCTCCTGAAGCAGAAAGTTAAAAAAAGAAACCTTTTGCAATCAGGTGCTTGTAGCAAAGCCATACTCACATCAGAGTTATAAAAAACAGGTAGAGAGCATAAAAAAGAGCGTGCTCCACTCCAAGAGTTTATCTTCTTATAATTTTAAATCCTGTTTTTTAGATTACATATAATTTAGAACTGCCAATTCTGCAGATTATCCCCCCTTCCTCATTTGATTTCCAGTTTTAATATATGCTCCATTAATCAACAGCTTTTGTGTAGTAGCAGAGAATGCCTATCTGACCACCTGCTGAGCGACTGGTCTACAAGCCCCAAGCTATTGTCACTAGCTGTATTAATACTGCCTCAGTACACCACAATGTACTGTAAAATAAACTACAAGTATAAATTTGTAAAAATACATAAAAACATTATTTTAAAGAATGTTTTTTAAGTACAAAATTCCAATACAGGTTAGAAAGTGCCCAAGAGTAATAAGAGAGACAGTACCCTTGCACAAAGCTTTGAGAATCCAGCTAAAATAATGGTAGTAGCTAGCTGCATTAAACATACCTTGAGTAGTTTGCAGGAGGGAAGCTCAGGAAGATAGCGGAGTTTATTGTATCTCAGGTAGAGTTGTTCTAAAGAGGCCATCTGTGCCAGGACCGAAGGGACAGTTTCCAGCTGGTTGTGAGTGCAGTCTAACAATTTCAAACCTGCAGAAATATACCCCAAGAAAGATGAACTTGTTTACACAGGTAGTGCCCAATATGGTCTCAAGTCCCTTAAGCTTGCCAGCTCCTTAATTGTTATTGTCTCATTGTTTATTAATGTTTCTAGCAGAGAACTGCCAACAATATTCCTACTCCACCCTGTAGTATTAATGGCAATGACTGATGCTACTGTGAATATTTTGGAAACTAGAAAATAAGAAGGTCTGCAGATTCTTCAATGCATAAGGACACTTCAAAATGGTTTGAACATCATAAATGTCAATTCAGCTCTCTCAGCAATGGGGTCAGGTTAACAAATAGGTCTTCTGGCAACATTTGCTAAATGGAAACTCATCCTTTAAATTTCTCTTTGATCTAACCCTAAGCACTGACCTTTAAAGTAACTTTGTTCACTTAGTGAATTCAGCTTTCCGTGTAGACCAATAACCTATTTGAATTCTGCACATTCTCATAGAACTGAGAACTTCTCATACCTCCAAGAACATGCAACACAATCCTTAGCCTTGTGTGACCAATACAAAAGACGAACATTTGTTGAGGTTTAGACATGCACACCTTACAGTATGTTTCATAGAAAAGGCATTTTAGTGCATCTTACTCATCAACAATAAGATACAGTACATCAAAATGAATCCTCTATGCTGCTAAAATCTGTAGAAAAAACAGCTAGGTTTTAAACTGAGGCACCTTTCTAAGTTTAAATTTGAATTTCTTTTCTCGTAAGACAGTGTGTTGAATGAAAAAAACGTTAATTTTAATGCTCTCTAAACATCTGCTTTATTTTCTACATTGCAGAAACACAATAAAATCTTGAAAATGTAAGGTCTTACTCTTCATGGAACTGATAGCTGGAGGAAGGCTCTTCAGTTTGTTGTAAGACAGGTTTAGTTTAACCAGGTTTCTCAAGTTGCCAAAGCCGTTAGGAATGTCTGTCAGCTGGTTATTGGAGAGGTCCTGTGGAATTGCACAAAGCACAGTAGTAAAATCACAATTTTTACCTTTCATTTAAAGTTTTCTTTCAATGGATATAGCTGGAAATGGAAGGAAATCTGTATAATCTGTTTTTTTCTATAAAATCCATAAGAGCAACTGAAGCCGTCATTGCTTTTTAGGGGGGTTGAACAAAAGTAAAAATGTTAACATTACAAACATTGATACAAATGCATTGTTTTCATTTCAAATATTTGGAATTGTGATACAGAACACATGAATGCTGCTTGGGTCTGCCTTCATAAATCTTTCCCTTTTCAGATATACCTGCCTTCCCACAAAAAAAAAAACCCATGACTCACAAGATCATCCAGATTGTCGAGTTGACCCACGCCCTCTGCAATCTGCTCCAGTTCATTCTGTTGCAGATGCAGGCTCCTCAGTGTCTTCAGATTCCACAGCTCTTCTGGTAACTCTTTCAGCTTATTGTGGCTGCAAGAGTAAAACAGTGAGTTGCTCGCCCATTAAAAAAGGGCATTTTCTATTGCACAAAAAGCTCTCCATAGAAGTCATCCATCACCCAAAACAGCCTAACATTTAAATTCCCTTATAAATGTAGTGCTGTTCCAAATGCTTCAACACTATTCCATTGTGGAAGACAATGACACAATGGCATCCAGCAGTACATTTCCATAATGTAGTGTTCTGAAATCACACAGTAAAAGTCTGCAGAATTTGGGGGACAGTTTCCCCAGCCTTACTAAAATATTCAGCATGTGTTTTTTGCTTTGTGTAGCTGCAGAATTTCAGAAAGTGGTCTAGCCTCTTATAGACCACTTTCTGAAATTCTGCAGCTACACAAAGCAAAAAACACATGCTGAATTCAATTCAAGCATCCTTTAAATTCTTGAACATTAAAACTTGCCTAAGTTTTAATGTTCAAGAATTTAAAGGATGCTTGAATTGTTAAACTAAATCCAGTGTGAAATGTTGCAGCAGGCAAAAACACCTATAAAATAAAGCACACTGTGATCGTAAACTAGAAAATAATCAACAACCTTCCTTTTTTGAAGTAATCTTTTATTCCATGCATTGAATTTTCATATAAAAGGTTATTTCCCATTTATGGTTAATCTACCTAATAGTATTTTCAAGGTAAAATTATAAATCAAATAAATGACAATATGGTCAAACTGTTTAAAATCCTGCAGTGCACGGCAATCTGAAGCCTGGATATTTGCATTAAAGTGCTGTCATTTAACAACTAAAGGGACAAAGTCTAATAATAGTTCTCTAATCTGAGAACTATTCACTTAAGAATGTTTTTCTAGATCAATTATTGTTTCATCATTTTGTAGTTAAGCATGAGAATCATATTTGTTTTACACATTAAGAAGGCAATTGGTCTTATGTATCAAATACCTTAGATTAAGCTTCTGGAGGTTTTCCAACGCTCCAATGGACTTGGGTAAAGAGGTAAGCTGATTGTCATGGACCTTATAAAAACAGACAAAAGAAAAGGTGACAAACAAATTAGTTATACGTCAGTTTATTTTTTTCTCCAAATATGAAAGTGCAGAAGTCATAGGGAAAAATAAATCAGGAACGTTAGTGCTATATTACACCATTTTGGAAAAAGAGGTTCTCATTTTTGGAGAAAGTGTGGTGTTATCAGACAAGTTCTCACATTGACTCTTTCCCTAATTCCACATGAAAATGGTGAAATTCTACATGCAAGATATACCCACGTCCAAAACCACGAGAGCCGGTAACAAGTGAATATCCTCCGAGAGGCTCTGGAGCTTGTTTGATGAGAGAAAAAGTTTAATGAGGTCCGTCTGCTCCCACCAACGATCAGCACCTCCGAAAGACAGGTTCTGTTGAGCTTCCTCTGGTGTGTCTACATTCAGGCGCCAGACGCTCTGGGGTACTGCCAATGTAAAAATGTGTGTGATTTTAATATTTAAAAATCTTAAGATAACTTTAAGGCAGCCTAAAAATGTGGTTGTCAACTTTTCTTTCGTATTGCTGTTGTTAATGCTGCTTACACAACTAAATTAATGGCTAAAATTATACCTAGTACCATACCTAGTCTTAGTACTTGTTATTTTGGCCCTACACAAAGCTAGCCTACTCTGCTCCTTGTCCATTTATTATCAACTTCCTTAATGAATCTCTTATACTGTAAATCGCACAAAATTATTTTTGTTCACATGGAGAATTTCCTAGAGATCAGTGGCACAGTACTGATTTATTAGAGGGCAATTTGTAAACTTTGTCTAATTTAAACTGTTGTCCCACTCACCCGGGGTCTTCAACTGGGTTATTTGCTGGAACCTTAACTTTAGTCTCTACATGTTGTCTCTTAATGAGATTATTCTCACCAAGTAATCAAGGACTTCATGAAGATGTTTCAGCACTATGCTAAATTTTTGTAGATTTATAGGCTCTCCCAACATCAGTTTAGCAAAGTTAGTGACATGTCAATGTCATTATTGAAGGTGCTGAAATCAAAGCCTTGGTGGAAGGTAGAAATCTTGGTGTTGCATTTGACTCTGTATTCCTTTTTTAAATGCGATATGAACATCACAAGTGTATCTTTGTGTATCATTGCACCATCAAGACTTACTCTTCCTATCAGACACTGATGCATGGATGTGCATCTTTCCCCCATCTTCCCATCAAGATTAATTTGTTGTAATGCCTTACTTACTGGGATATTTTATAAAATACTAACAAAGCTTCAGTGAGTTTGGAATTCTACAGCTCATGTGCAAACAAAAAGCACTTTGCATCAGCAAATTACTCCAGTCCCCTGCAAATTGCAGGACTGGAACCCATACAGACAATACTGCCATTACAAACAGTAGAAACTACACTGTTTAAGTGGAATACCCACTGTCTCCTGCAATCGTGGACTTATTATAAAGAATTTTTTATAAAGGCTAAAAACGTGTTCTGTGCAAAACCGATCCCAATAATTCTCTGTGCGCAGACGTGAATTAGAGAATAAGGAATACCAGAAATTGTACTGGAAGTAAAGTATTGACTACTGTGCTTTCAAAACACAGAAGGTATTATTTTCAAAATATAAAACCATGTTTATTTTAACAACTAAAACGTCAACAGTATTTTGTTTTCAAAAATGTAACTTCGCGTGTCTGTGACGTATTAACCCAGGTCGCTGGTTATTTATTAAAGTTAAAAATGAGCGTTACCGATTCCAGCGCACAAAAGCTGGATATGACAGCCATCGTCCATCTCGTTTCCCTTACCTTCGGTCAGTCCTCGTCCTGACAGGTTAAGCTGTCCGCTTTTTCTGGCCGATTTTAATAACCCGCAAGGAACAGAGGGTTCTTCTTTGTCGGTTTTAAACCCAGCTCTAGAATCTACAAATTTCCCACCTCTTTTAAAACGCGACATTGCTGCCAAAACACAGAGCAACAGTCAAATCGACGTCAAACCAATCGGGACTGTGCTAAATCAGCGCGTGATACTTTGGATAACTTCATTCAAACAATCTCCTCCTAAGCTCCACTGCATTTGTTGCTGTTACTATCGCAATTTTCAAGCGCCAACTTCGCTGGGCCTCAATTTATGCTGTCTCAGACATTAAGGATCAGCACGTAGGAGCCGGTGCAGATTGCCTGTGTTTTTAAATATCCGGAAAAAAAAATCGGTTTGCTTTCAAATCTGGGAAGTTTAACAGGCAGATGTTACACAAATACATGCACTCTGCTAAAACGTTACTATCACCTAATTCAACACAACCTAAAATTGACACATAGAGGTCAATGTGATAGATAAGGTCTGTCTATTCACTTTATTCTAAATAAACCGTTTTTAGAAACACGTTTACCGGGAGTGTTATTTTATGAACATTTTAACATGGTGTAAAAATAAAAATAAATGTTTCGTTTTCATTTCTCTTTAATCGTGATTTTAAAAGCATTTAAATGAATTATTCTCATTTTTTTCTTTCGCTCGAGTGAAAAGGTATATTGACAAAAATGAATTCGTTTTTATTTTCCCTTGACCAGATGCGGCAAGGGCGCCCGCCTGAGCCCCCGTTGCGTTACAGTACATTTTTTTCATCCATGAATTTCAGAACATTAAGAAAAGTTGTTTTAACTCTTTTTGACAAATTTTCATGATTTCCCTCAATAATGCGTTAATGTTTGCAGCGGAATGTATTAATTTTTTCTTAATATTTCACATCGCCAATGTCACTCATAAACTGAATAAAACGCCCCTTTCCCTTTCCACTGCAGAGTCTTCGTACTGCGCATGCGGTCCGCGCGAAGGCTTGTGGGATACGGATAGTAATTACAGACAAGGTAGCCGTTGTTGTGGCTCAATGGCGGCTGTGGTCTTGTGAAGTGTGTAACGTAAGGAACCTTCCAGAAACGTGGATAGTTGGCGGAAAGAATAAGAAAATCGATCATCTGACGCGGCGTTCAACGACGCACTGTATATTTTTTGTTTGTATTTTAATGTGTTGGAGTAGGGCGGTGAAAGAAAATGAATAGCACCACGAACGTAATCCAAG
The DNA here is from genome assembly GCF_059453375.1 of Lepisosteus platostomus. Lineage (NCBI taxonomy): Eukaryota > Metazoa > Chordata > Actinopteri > Semionotiformes > Lepisosteidae > Lepisosteus > Lepisosteus platostomus. Next base: position 29,181,544 of record NC_142621.1, read on the forward strand.
TGACGAACGTGTCTCCCAGCACAACCTCCGAGCAGATGAGGACACTCTTCGGATTCTTGGGAAAAATTGATGAGCTAAAATTGTTTCCACCAGAGTAAGTGAAGCGTAAGAAAACACACGTATAAAATAGAAAGTGTACAGTTATTTGAAGAGTGCCTTTACTTCTTAATTTTGTGCTATCGTGAGAGGAGGAAGTATTGTTTGATGTTTCGCGGCCGAGGAAGGATATGCGCGGAGTGTAGGCCGTCCGGCCTACTCGCGGTGCAGCCGCCCGGTTTCTAACTACAGTCATGGCTCCGTGCGCTCCCGCCCGACATGATGTGCAGCTGCTAAGTCAGCAATCAAAAGCGAGGGAGAAATTGAGCATCATATACTTGATTTCTTTAAGGGAGAGTTTGCCGGTGTTGGTCGCTGGGTTGAGTACCTAGCGTAATTAAAAAAAAAAGAAAAGCATTATGATTCTGTTATCGTGTTTAATCCCGTCTCGAAATTATGCGACGTATGTAGTCGGCGAATTTCTTTTGAGAAGCTCAAGTCATGGAACCGTTATTTTTGCACTGGGAAAATACAAATTGAGTGGGTTGTACAGTGTAATGCAAACTGTGCTCAACCCGTTTGTTTTAAAAGCGACGTGGATTATACTGATGACTAAATTAGACTGTGGTTATGGAGAGAAAAGTCTGTGGGGGAAGCAAGGGAGAGAAAAAGTTATTAACTTATGTGTTCTGTGCTTTTGCTGTTTTTCACCTGTCGAATAACAGCTGGCTGCACCACATAGCAACTGCAGTTAAAGGTAGGAGGCTCAAGACATCATCTTGGTGCTTTTATGGCTAAAACGTGACAGCTGGCATATTGAAAATTGATCTCCTCCAACGCTATCCAATCAGTATGACTTTAAAACAATGGAAAACAGAATTAAAAGTAGAGCATGAACAGTGAAATGCATTAATATACAGAGCGTGGTACATTTTGGACTCTGAAATACAGTCGGCCTAGGTTAAAGCCTGTGTTCCTAAAAGTTATAGACAAAGATCTGATTTGGCCTAAGGAAGGATAAGAATATATCGGCATCTGTTAAGATTTCCAAACTGGTCTGTTTTTCTTGCACAACCAATTTGTATTTTTTTCCAGTGAGTCTCCCTTGCCAGTGACTTCACGTGTCTGTTTTGTAAAGTTCCATGACTCTGACTCGGTGGGAGTGTCTCAGCATTTGACAAATACAGTCTTCGTGGACCGGGCCTTGATTGTCGTCCCTTATGCTGAAGGTTTGTGCTTTGTTTCTTCTCTTGTTTGTCACGGTTATGAATGATACCCCCTGTAATGTTGGCATCACAGAAAAGATGTGATACTGAATATCGCAGATCCTTGGTATACTGTTGAAAATAAACTATAGGGCAATGTATTGCACAAATCTATGCTGCAATTCTCTTAGTTTGCAAAAATCATTTGTACAGAGTCTTTGTGTTGAAGATTCATAGAAAGAAATGAGCATTTTAAGGTTGTTGCATGTGCCCTTTTGTCTAACAAAGCACCTGAAGGTGTGTAAGGATTTAGAGCTTCCTGCGTTAATATCAGGAAATACCTTTGGATTTTCATGGCACCTGGTCATTTCTGCTGAGTGAAGCTGTGGTGAGAATTCCATGCAGTATACCAAGGTCTGAGTGAAACTGGGTTTGCTTGGAAGAGAATCGTGAGAAGCTAAAAGAGCAGCAACGCGGTAGGACAAGAATTAGCTTTCATGTGTAACCATGCTTTTCCCCGTTTAGTTTATCACTATTAAACTTTTCTCTCTGTTATTTGTGTGTGTGATTTTTGTAGTGGAGAAGGCAATTGCAGAGCCCCCTCCTTGATGCCTGAAAGTGGTCCTCTGCAGCGAACAGGGGAATGTAGACAATTACAAAAGGCCAGCAAGCATTCAAGCCCCCCTCTGTTTTCCTGGTGTAAACACTTAACTCTCTTCTTTCTTGTTTTCTTTGTGTTTTAGGGCTTTTTAATCAAAAGGAGGATTTATAGAAAGTCATCACTCTTATAACTGTGCAATGAGATTTAAAGCAAATACTGGCTAAGACCTAGTGTTCAAAGCAAAATCTCTTGACTGTAATTTTAAATATCAGTGGTTTCTAGACAGGCTTATAAGGTTTATTATATACATGTTTAATAGCATATTATTATTCTAGTAATTCTAAAAGCATCAGTGTTTTTTAAAGTAAAAGATACTTTAATTTCGCTAATACATTTTTAGTCCCATTGAAATATTTGATAGATTTTGGAGAAGCATGGTAAGATCAATTTTAGTACATAAAAACATGCAGAGCGCTTTGCATGTTTTGCGGTTAGTGTTACTTGTCAGAGGTTAGCAACTTTTTTTCCTTCCTTTAACATTTTTCTCTTTCATTCACCTTTTCATTGTTGGCAGCACCCAGATTAGTAAATATGGTGATGATTCACGTGATTAACTGACTCTGGGCTCTTCCTAGATGTGCACTCAAAATGGAAACTGAGTTGCACATTGGCTGAAATTGAAGTTCTCTGCATTACATATGCATTTTTTCCCCAGAGAGCGTACAAGTGAATTTTTACCTAAGAAACGCGTAAGACACAACACATTTGCAGTATATTTGCTGTGTAATATTTTGATAAAAATCCACTCCACATAGCACAGAAAGAAGGGTTCAGTACCTTTTTTTAACAGTGGCTTTTCTTTTTTTGTTGTTGTGTTTTACAGTTCTTTTTCCTGGTTCAGCCAATCCTATTTACCAGGCCCTGCTGAAAATACCACCCAACAGTTTTGTCTTCTGCAGCTAATCCAGTTTCTCAAGTGCCCTTTATATGTTGTGTGTTTTTGTTGAGATAGTATTTACTAAAGCTAAATAGTCACCAGTTTATGAACAGCCTTGGACCATCTCACAGGGTTTCACTGTTCTGGGGGCATTGGGCACTTAATATTAAAGCAGGGCTTTTGCTGGCAGTAAACCTTAACTTTTTGAGATCATCCAGTTTTCCAAGCAGGCAGATGGAACTTAAAAGCCTCATGTTGTCTGTATTGCATTTGATCACTTTTTGCCACAAGTAGTCGGCTTACGTTTTCTAAGGTGGCTTAACTTCTCTCCTAGCTACCGTGTTACTAAAACAGGTAAGGAAATAGTAGGCCATTTGGCATTTCTAGGAGTCTGGAACAGCATAGATGTAACCAGCAAAAGCCCAGAGAGACGATTCTTTAAAATAAATCTGTTTTAATGTTAAATGTATTTTTTCGCCTGTTTATGGTAAGTTATACAATTCATAATAAACTGTACCATGCTGTTGACCCCAAAAATCATAAACTCTTGTTTTGTGTATCTTGATTTTTCTGTGTGCTTTATAGCGAAGCAGCCGACGCGAGTCGCTTGTTCATAAAACATCTTATGAAACTTGAGAGCACACCCCACGGGAGAACCGACTGTGCTTGCTAACGTTTGGTTCATGACTTAAAAAACAAGTACAGGTGATAAAATCTTGGCAGTGTTAACCACAGTAGTGTGTATTGTGATATTTAATTTTCTATTAGTATCCTGCGCTAATGAGTAGAGTGAGGGGACATATGTCAACGATGAAGAGCTGAAAAATAATTTATCTATAGTGCAAATGTATAGTTCAAGACTCAGTAGTTTCAAAATCTAAGGAGCTGGCTTGAACGAGTCTTCTTTTTTTGGGTGTTTGTGTTTTTTACTGTTGGAGAGCACTTATTAATGCTGCTTTGTTTTTCTGCAGGAGTAATTCCTGATGAGAGTAAAGCTTTGTCTTTGTTGGCGCCAGCGAATGCTGTTGCAGGGCTGCTGCCTGGGGGAGGTCTTCTCCCAACTCCAAATCCCCTTGCATCGGTATGGTTTTTAAATTCTCAAAATTTTAAGATGTTCTAGTGCCTCTATTCTGACGGGCATTGTTCATACTACCGAAATGTTTCGTATTGTAGCACCACGTGACCACCCTCTGTCTTGTGCGGACAGGCCTCAAAAATGAGTCTTTGTTAAAAATGTACCTTCTAAATAGTGTTACTGGCATTACTCTGATTTATCTGTTGCTAGCATCTTAGGAATGTGTGCATTCAATCTTGACTCATAAATGATTTGTAAATTTTAGTGGTATCTATTGAAGAAAAGTTTTTTTAAATGCAAGTATTCCACCTATGGAAGGATGCTGTGCATTGAAAGTGGAAAACATTACTTCTCAGAGCTCCATCTGAAATGAGATTGGATTACAGGTTTAATTTGGCCATTTAAAGTGTTTTTTTTTTAATTTGATTCAGATCTGACTTAACTGCTAAAAGTTGTTCAATATTCATAAGTGTGCTGGTTCTTGAAAGGCTTTGGAAACCTACTTAAGGAAGAGTCTACTTGATTTATTTCTGTCATAGGGAGTCATGTGAGCATGGGAGGAGATGTGTGAACAATTCACAGTGAGAAATTTAAAAATACAGCTTGTGATGCAGAGTAATGACAAAAGTGATGTGTAAATATGTAAAATCCTGAAAGTGTCAGAAGTGACAAATTCTTAGGTTTTGTTTAATGTATATTTGTCAGATTGGAGCTGTTCCTTTGGCTGCCCTTGGAGCACCCACTATTGACCCTACTCTGGCTGCACTGGGTTTGCCAGGATCCAACATGAACTCTCAGGTTTGCAAAGCACCCGTTACTGTGGTATTCAGTTTTAAAATTCTGAACATTTATTTTATAATTTCTGAACATTTGAATTAAGTTGATTCAATTTTTGTTTTGCAGTCTCTGGCTGCAGATCAAATTCTGAAGCTCATGACCACTGTGGACCCAAAGTAAGTACTTTTTATTAGAATTATTTGTAAGGTTAAGGTTTTAGAGCAAATATAAAGGGTAGATTTAAATGGGATAAAGTCTTCTTACTGAGGTGGCGTCTCGAACTGAAGCCGATCCATTGCCTCACCCTTTAGCCTCCTCCATTGCATCTTGTATCTCCAGTCGTCTACATCAATTGCCTTTCCGGCATCTTCTTTCACTGAGTCAAGCCATCTTACTCTAGGTCTTCCTCGTGACCTCTTTCCCTCAATATTCTCTTCTACTACTTCTTTTATTAGATCTTGATCTCTTCTCATTACATGGTCATACCACTCCAGTCTTCTTCCTTTGACAGTATCAACAATATCAGTGTCCTTATAAAGCTCTCTTAATTCTGTTTCTCCTTCTCCATTCTCCATTTTCTTTCGCTGGTCCAAAAATCGGTCTTAAGACAGTTTTCAAAACCCATGAGTTTACTCTCCATCTTTTCAGTGAGTCCAAAGCTCTGCACCATACAGTACTAATGGATTGTCTATGAATTGACTCTCCTCCCCCCTACAGTATTTCAGTATGTATGCTATTAATTCCAGGGGCCTTCCCTTTCTTCATCTTCTTGATCACTACCACTTCCAAGTTTGGATCATCCACTTAAGACTGTACATCCCGAGTCCTCTGTTCTTCTCGTGTGCTGTTGGGGATCTTGTCACTATTCAACTATTCCTTGAAATATCTCATGGTTCGGTAGAATTCTCTTGTTGTTTTTGGACCTGTTCTATTTTGCTTTCAATATATTTCCTTTTCTCTCTCCCAATGAGCCTTTTGGTTTCTTAACAAATCTATTCATATTCTTTGCAAGGTTTTCAGTAATTTTTGTCTGCAAGCCATTTCCTTCTTATAGTTTTCCTCTTTTTGATTTCTTTGCACTCTTTATTGAACCAGTGCCTTCTTCCCTTTGCTCTGTCCCTTTCAGGTTTCAGAACCTCCTCCATTGTTTCCACCAGGCTGTCCTTAATTACTTTAATCCTTACTTTTATCCTTCAACAAATTTGTCTACTCGAAAGTTACCTTCCTTTTTGCTCTTCTTGCAACATCATATCCTCTGACGAATCTTGACAAATACTTAGAAGTGATCCGATTAAACTTCTGACATCTTCCCCTTTACTTCCGTGTCTTGCATCGACTAAGACATGATCAATTTGGTTATGTGTTACCTGGTCTGGGGAGCACCAAGTCATCTTATGGATGTTCTTGTGTGGGGAAATATCTATTTTGCATCAGCAAAGTACATAAGTTTATTCCATTTTCGTTTGATGTGTCATGCAGACTATGTAACCCTTTGTATGGTTTCCATACTAGTTCCCTGCCTAACTTGGCATTAGCATCTCCCAGAAAACGTTTTTTCATTCAATTGTATCCCCTCATATATCGTTTCTAATATCTCGTATAAGATGCCCTTCACTTCTTCATCTTTGTCTTCTGTGGCTGCATGATAGGAGACTATAGGCAGGTTGTTGTATCTTCCTTTTAATCTTATCAGGCATAATCTCTCATCTGTGGCCATCTCTACCTCTTATCTTAAAATGTTACCTCCGGTTAGAAACGGAAGTGCCTACTCCAAACCCCACTGAATAAGTATGTGAAATATCTGTCTTTGTGTGATCCTTCTCTTGGCCACCTCATTTCTTGCAAGGCCGCAATGTCTAGCTTGTATCTTTTTAATTCCTCATACAGGATCCTGACTTTACCCAGTGTGTAAAGTAATCTTTCCATGTATCACATAGTATTCCCTTCTTCCAGAATCTCTTTATTTTTGTAATCTGAGGCTTATCGTAACATGGTGTTTTACGATATAGGGGTGTTAACCCTATGATCAACCTCCAACCTGGAGGACCAGGGTACCACTCTTTGTCTGACCCATCGCTAAAGACCCGTCTGGCTTGGGTGTTCCTGCCGGCATAGCTCAATTAGATCCTTTAAACACGCAAGCCTCCTCACCATGACAAGGTGATGATAACTTCGAGGAGGTAAAAAAAAAAATCTTCAGGTTTTCAAAATATCTAGAAAAGGTTGCGTTTCATACAAGTCAAGTGTTAAATGGAAGTGAAAGTATTCATGCAAACAACTTTTATGTTTTGTTTCATACTGCTGATGCTCCATGGATTTTTACTGAAATATTATGTACTTTTTGCAGGTTGAATCATGTGGCTGCAGGACTGAATCTGAATCCTGCTCTAAAGGCTGATGCCTCCAGTAAAGAGATAGAAGAAGCAATGAAGCGGGTCAGAGAAGCGCAGTCATTGATCTCTGCTGCTATTGAGCCTGGGAGTAAGCACCTTTGTTTCTGTACCATACACGGGGCAAGCAAGGATGTGTTCTGAGGGTTTTTTTTATAAGACTACAGTGATAAGTAATCTATACTTGCTTTGTGCCCAGTGTATACAATTGTATGAAAAGTTTTATTGAAGTTTAAAAGGCCAGCATTACACATGTTGATCAGAAATCTCTGTTTCAGGTAAAAAGGAAGAGAAAAGGAAGCATTCAAGGTCTAGGTCCAGATCACGACGACGAAGATCCAGATCCCGCTCCAGGCATAGGTACGGTTAAAAAACATGAATTTTGCTGAAATTTGATTTATCTGCTGCGTTAGTTAAAGAGCTGTTTCTATAAAGCTTTTATTAATAGGTAAGGTGAAACAAAATTAGAAAATGTTTGTTTTTTTGTTTCCACACAAAATATATTAAGAGCTTTAATGACTAGAAAATGAAGTCCTCAGCATAGATTACAGGAACATTGTTTTATCCTACACATAAAATTGACATTTCTCACAACTAACGATATTGAGGTGAGGGCATTAGTAGTTGGAGTCCCATTTTTCTTAAAAGGGTATTATTTTGCTAAATAGACGTTCAAAGAGCAGATCAAGACGGAGGACACGGTCAAAATCAAGAAGCAGGAGAAGATCTAAAAGTCCTCGGAGAAGGAGGTCACATTCTAGAGATAGGAGTCGACGTTCCAGGAGCAAATCCAGGTATGTTTTGTTGTTAGAATTTTGTCATTTGTAACTTTTGGATCAGATATGTTTTTCCTAGTAGTATACATTATGGTAGGTCATTTAGTAATTAGTTTTTTATTGTTAAATAGAAACAACTTTCTGCCCTACAATTTCTTCACTTAAGTAGAAATTTTGTAGCAGGGTAAAGTAATTTAGCTTATTTTGAAAAAAAATAATTTATGAATACTTACAGGGAAAGGAAAAAGGAAGAGAAAGAGAAAAAACGTTCTAAAACACCTCCGAAGAGCTACAGCACCACCAGAAGGTCCAGAAGCATCAGCAGGTATGTGGTTGAAAAGTTCTGTCTTTTTGCTTCCAGTCTCCTGTTTGCTACGTGGGTCTCTACAGAAAATAACTAGTCTTTTTGCTATGGACAGGAGGCGCAGACGAAGTCGCAGTGCTACCCGCTCCCCAAAAAAGTCTAGGTCACCCAAGAGAAAACTTTCTAGGTCTCCGTCTCCCAGGAGGTGGGTATCGTATTATAGTCACTTTTTCTAGAATGATACTTTGTAGTTACCAAGTTTTTCCAGTCACACTATCAAGACATTGGTGGAAAGTTAGATATGTCCCCAGCTACAGCTGTGTGGCAGTCTGGTGCACTGAAATATAAGGTGTTATAAGTTCAAGAAAAGATTTAATATCTGAGTATAAACTTTATTTCCGGAGTTTCTGTGTTCAAAACTTGTTTGCACAAAAAAATGAGGATAGTTTTTCCTTGTTTCCAAATGATCAGTATTGAGAATGTGTGATTCTATATACATATTTCTACACCTGTAAAATAACTTCCAGAAAATAAAATAATGTATATCTTTGATTTCTAGGCATAAGAAGGAAAAAAAGAAGGATAAGGACAGGGAACGGGAGAAAGACCGTGACAGAGAAAGGGAGAAAGACAAAGATAAAAGCAGAGATGAAAGAGAACGGTCAACCAGTAAGAAGAAGAAAAGCAAAGACAAGGAAAAAGAAAAGGAGAAGAAATCTGACACTGAGAAAGGTGATGTTAAGGTATGTGCCTTTTAAATCTAGAGGAATATATTTTTTAAGATTTACTTAATAGCAGTAGTACTGTTCAGTTTATACCTGTACTGATGCAGCAATGTTTGATCTACCTTGAATATTTGTAGGATAAAATAAACATTTTATATCAGGACTGGATATTGTTTTGTTAGGATGTCTATCTTGATGTATTGTTTTAACCAGAAGTTTATTTGATCATTTTAAGAGACCATTATTTCTGCAGACCATTTAGTTGATTAATGAAGGTTAATGTATAATTGTTTAATCAACACAGCGCTCTAAACGGGAACTGTTGCAGGCAGAGATGACTAATAAGGGAGAAGTGAAAGAGGTATGATGGGTTTTTATTCTTTTATAATGTTGAATCACGTGGTCTGCAGAAATATTGATAGATTATTATAGAATTCTGCAGTACTGAATAGAATAGGTTGTGGAATGAGTTTAGCTTCACATATCTAAAGTAGTTTTTCTTAAAGAGAAGTTGAAATGACTGAAAAGTATTGTTAAAATATTATTTAACTTAATTGCTTATAAAACATTAAATTGATCTTAATAGAGTTGTTTGAGATACATAGGATTTATTGTAAATATATTTAATGTCAGTCCTTGTCCTTAATCAGGTAACCAGAGATTATGATGAGGAGGAACAAGGCTATGACAGTGAAAAAGACAAGAAAGAAGACAAGAAAGATGCAGTTTCCTCTTCCCCAAAGGCTAAGGAGTCTTCAGCTGAGAAACCTGCAGGGGAAACTGGAAAAGAGTCCAAAGTTAATGGCGATGATCACCATGAAGAAGATATGGACATGAGTGACTAAGGGTTCTGAAAAATAATCAGCTGGTGGACTGTAGTCATACCATGCAGACATGGATCAGTACCATTCCTTACACTTTTTTGTTTTTCCTTTTGAAAAGTAGCAAGAAATAAACTTGTTACCTGTAGAAAGCCAGTTGGTGAATAGTAGTCTTAAATCTAAAATGTACAGTTTTTATTTTTAAAACATCTTTCAGGACCTTCCAGAGTAAATATGGTTGAGTTATTTTCAGTAGATGGAATGAAGTGTGCATGTTGTGAGGATTATGTAAAGGATTTTTTTTGCTGTTTTTTCCTAAATTGTATTTCTAAAAAATAAACCACAAAACCAGACAAAATAACTTTAATAGAGCCATGGTTAAAAATGTAAGTGATGAAATTTTAATGATTTTTCCTCTGTGAAATTTTTTGAGAGGTGAAAAAAGCAACATCAGTCAAGGGATTACTGCACATTTTCTGCTTTGTGCTTACAGGGCTTGTATACAATATTAATTATAGTGAGATCAGTTTTTCCATCTCAGGAGCTGATTTACACTTGATTCTTGTTTTTGGAATGTAAAGAACTTTAATATTTTAAAACCAACTTCAGGCAGGTGGGTATGCAAGCATTTAATGTTACGTAGTCATGAGTTTTTTTTAATCTATTACATTGAGCCTTATTACAGTAGTTTAGCTTGGCTGTCCATTTTCATGTTGTTCTTGGCTCCTTATAACTGAAAGCATTACTTCTTTTCATTTTCTTCTCTGCATAGTTTGCTTTTTTTACTGTGCTTCACTGTTAGTTGATGCACAGATCTAATGTTTTTTGTGGTCCTGTGGAGATTTTCTCCCCAGGCATCAAATGCAAACATTTAAACATGTCATTTAGATTCTGCTTTGTGTCACTGTACAGTTTTCAACGTGTTTTACCAGTGGATCTTTGATAATAAAACCCATTCAAAAGTACTTTGCGTTCTTGAGTGTTTTTAGTGACTGCCTGAAAACCTCTTGACAACAATGCTATTGTACAGGTGTTTTGTAATTTTTTCACCTATAGAAATAAACTGCTTATGGAAGAAAATTTAGGCATGTGCCGCATGTTAAGTTAGGGAACAAAGTAGTAAAGAAACCATGATTAAAATATTAAAATTGTGATCAATACACATGTATGAAACTGGTTAAAAGAAGTGGCAAAGGTTTATCTTGATAGAAACAATCGCTTAAAGGGGAACTGCAGTCCCAGTTTCTCAGACTGGTTATTAAATTTGAACTAAAAATCATTTCTCAAAATGGCGACAGAGTGGCGATGTGTTGTGTGTTGCTTGTCGTCTTTATGTCTTTTTCATATTATGGGTTTTTTGTAGCCAGTCGTTCTTAGCAATTATTTACAGTTGTGAGAAAGGTTGAGCCTTTTGGAATTATCTGGATTTCTGCATGAATTGCTCCTAAAATGTGATCTGATCTTCATCCAGGTTTGAGTCTGACCTTCCCTGTTGTATAAAAAAACCACACAATTTAGGTTATGTGCTCTGCACAACAGAATTCTGTTGAAGTGCAGTATGGCCTGATCAAGAGATGTCAGAGGACCTCCGAAGAAGAATTGGAGAAGCTCATAAGATGAGAAAGGGTTACAAAAGGATTTCTAAAGACTGGAGCCTCCATCTGTCCACAGTCAAGCAGATTGTTCACAAATGGAAAAAATTCAGCACCGGCGCTACTCTCCCTAGGAGTGGGCGTCCTACAAAGATCGGTGCAAGGGTTAAGCTTTTCAAACTTGCATTTGACATTGAATGCACTGGCATTTTAACAGATACATCTAAAATTCATTGGGTATTCTTAACTTTTATCACATAGGTGCAAAAGTGGTGGTTTATTTGGACAGTGACCCCACAAACCAACAAAACAATTATATATAATGCAAACAAAAATAAAAATACCCCCAAAAATACAAAAACACTTCCTCCGACAGCTAAAAGTCAGGAGTCAGCTACCTCTCCCTTTCCCTACCGAGGAAGCCTCCTAAATAAGTACAGCATAGCCCTGCCCACCATCGGACCCTACCATTTATAATTTCCCGCCATAACAATCCATTCATTTTTTCAAACAATAGAATATACAGCATGTACCAATAAAACAAAGAATCACGAACAAACCATTTGACCCTTTTTAACATTGTGTAAAAACGGTACATCCTTTACAGGAAGACGTGCGCATGCGCCCCTCAGCGTTGACACTATAAAGTCAAGCTGAGAACAAAGTCCGGGTTTGGACACATGAGGTCGTCATAGCTGCAACTCAGCCTGCCCAGGACGTACACTGACTGACCGACAGACACACCAACAGACCGAGTGCTCTCTCACACAGCTAAGTACAAGAAAACAAAAAATATGACGTTATGCTTGAAAGTTTGTGTTTGTGTCCGATTTTCTACGATTTCTACGATGTTCTTGCGTGTATGGAATGGGAAACTGCTAGCCGAACCCCGAGTGTGCACCGTCGCGAGGTAGCTAGTTGACAGAAACATGCATGCACGAACGCGTGTTCACTTAAGTGGAATGACGTGTGTGGTGTATTGTCCACGGACGGTGACCGAGATCCCCCTGTTACAATGACTTTTTTCCTCCATTTATGGCTCTATACACTGAATTGCCCTAAATGGGAACGTTGTCTAAATTGTCCGAAAAGCAAAAGATTGGAAGAAAGTGGTTAAACTTTTCAAACGTTTGCTTTTGGCATTGAATGCACTGGCATTTAAATAGGTGTAGCTAAACTCTAGCTGACGCTTAACCTATTTAACCCTGATACCATGCTCATTGAGAGCACCATTCCACACAAAATTTCCAATAACATTGTACTAAAATTGATACATTTTGTTTGGTTTGGCAGCTGCTTAGTCGTTTCAGACTTATATTTTGATGCCCTGAGTTATATTTTCTGCTTAAATTTGAACCCTAACCTACCCAAACCCTTAGCTAGGGTTAGGGTTAGTATTATTAGAAAACAGAGGATGTTTGATGGCATGGCTTTGTTTTAGGACAGAAGTGAAATTTAGGAAAAGTGATATTTTAATGTTACCTTCACATTTTTTTCTTGTATACTGTATATGGCTCTATACAATACATTGCCCTAAATGGGAATGTTTTCTAAATTGCTCGACAAGCAAATGTTTGAAAGAAAGTGGTTAAACTTTTCAAACGGTTGCATTTGGCATTGAATGCACTGGCATTAAAATAGGTGTAGCTAAACTCTATATGAGCCTGGTCAGTACCTGGATGGGAGACCTTCTGGGAAAAACTAAGGTTGCTGCTGGAAGAGGTGTTAGTGGGGCCAGTGGGGGGCGCTCACCCTGCGGTCCATGTGGGTCCTAATGCCCCAGTATAGTGACGGGGACACTATACTGTAAACAGGCGCCGTCCTTCGGATGAGACGTAAAACCGAGGTCCTGACTCTCTGTGGTCATTAAAAATCCCAGGGCGCTTCTCGAAAAGAGTAGGGGTGTAACCCCGGTGTCCTGGCCAAATTTCCAATTGGCCCTTACCAATCATGGCCTCCTAATAATCCTCCTCTATGAATTGGCTACATTACTCTGCTCTCCTCCCCACTGGTGAGCGTTCTGGCGCACTATGGCTGCCGTCGCATCATCCAGGTGGATGCTGCACATTGGTGGTGGTGGAGGGGAGTCCCCATTACCTGTAAAGCGCTTTGAGTGGAGTGTCCAGAAAAGCGCTATATAAGTGTAAGCAATTATTAATTATTATTATTAACCTATTTAACCATGATACCATATTGATTTAGATCACCATTCCACACAAAATTTCCAATAACATTTTACTTGTCAAAAAATGAAATTGTATCATCAGTTGATACATTTTGTTTTGGTGTGGCAAGGCTGCTAAGTCTTTTCAGACTTATATTTCGATGCCCTGGGTTATATTTTCTGCTTAAATGAGTGTTAGGTTGCATTGAAGAAAATCTGAACCCTAACTACCCAAACCCTTAGCTAGGTTTAGTGTTAGTATTATTAGAAAACATAGAGGATGTTTGATGGCATGGCTGTGTTTTAGGACATAAGTGAAATTTAGGAAAAGTGATATTTTAATGTTCTCTGCACTTTTTTTCTTGCATATGTCTCTATACTGTATACTACATTGCCATACATGGGAATGTTGTCCAAATCCCCGAAAAGGAAAAGATTTGAAAGAATATGGTTAAATGTCTCAATCTGTTGCATTTGGCATTGTGTGCAGTGGTTTTTTAAGTTGTTGCTAAAATTTATTGGGTTTTCCAGAGTCTTAACCTATTTAACGCTGATACCATGCTCATGGAGAGTACCATTCCATATGAAATTTCCAATAACAGAATACTTGTCTGAAATTGTACCACAGTTGATACATTTTGTTTGGTGTGGCAAGGCTGCTAAGTCTTTTCAGACTAATATTTTGATGCCCTGGGTTATATTTTCTGTTTAAATGAGTGTTAGGTTGTATTGAAGAAAATCTAGGGTTAGGGTTAGTATTGTTAGAAAACATAGAGGATGTTTGATGGCATGGCTGTGTTTTAGGACAGAAGTGAAATTCTTTGAGAAATATTTGAACCCTAACCCTAACCTAGCAAAACCCGAAGGTAGGGTTAGGGTTTTATTCCCATTGAATGTAGACAGTTTTTGATGGCTTGGCTGTGTTTTAGGGCTGAAAGGATACTTAGGAATATAGTTCTTTCAATGTTTTCTAAACATTTTTTTCTGACCTATATGGCTGTATACAGTGCTTTGCCCCAAAAAGGAATGGTGTCTGAATTACCCTACAAGGTTCGAAAGAACCTGATTTAACTTTCAAGCTCTTGCCATGGGCTTTGAAATCTCAGACATACAGATACAGCCATTCAAAGTGCACTGCACAAACACGTACTGCAGGCATTTGGCTATGTCATAACGCGTCATACATGATTGGTTGGCCAGAATGACCGAAAGATTTAATCCGCTTAGTATTGAATATTTATATGAAATTTTACAACTAAAGGGAAATTTTAGTAGCTGAGCATAAAAAGAAGAGGAGCATAATGCATCTGAAGGTCAGAAACGATATTAATTTAGGAATATAAACATATTACTGTATGTAACCTGTACTGTATATGGCTGTTCTTGGTAGTTTAAACAAAGAATACACACCAGTCTTCCATTTCTCCCTAAAATATTAAGCATCAAAGTTTTATGAAACGGTCCCCAAATATGTGATTGCTGTATAGAATGAATTTTAATAAAAAACATTTTTTTAACATGAAAATTAAGATGCTTACATTCCTCCGCCTGAGAATATAGTCCCTCGTTGCTACGCAACGCAGAAACACAGCCACAAGTAACTAGCAAAGAGAGGACATTTGCTAGCCAATATGATAAGATTTAGCACATTTATTTGAACATTTGAACATCAATTTTACAAGCACTGAAAAACTGTCCAATCCCTAGTTAGTCAGGCATTTTCTTTTACTATAACAGACATAAAAACTCCCTTGCTTTTAACAGAGCGTTTCATAATTTCTAACAACGAAAATGATTTAAACTGCGACCCTTATCATTCAACCAGAGCTCAAAATATCACAAGGATCCTCAAGAGCACCTCAAAAGAAACGTGTATCAGATACATGAGAATCCAAGCTTTTTTATCTACGCTTTCTTATCTTCGCTAAGAAGTAGTCTTTAAAATTGATCACACAGTAAAAAGTTTAAATTCTGGGGTGTGTCTATACCAGAGATTATGGCACAGCTTCAGAATGGTAATTGGCTGACGCCATCGGACACCCCTCTGATTGTGGAAAAAAGACCTGCTGATCTGTTCTACATACCAGGAAGACAACAGAACATGTTTCTATTTGAAACATGTATTTTAAACGTTTAATTAAGAAGTAAAAACCTTACAACGTTCATAGATTTCTAAGCTGATCAGGAGGAACAAAAAAAGAAAAATCACCCGTGTTTCGTGAATAAAAAGTGGTTATTAACTATCGAAACCTGTTTATTTTTTTTAATTTAGATTAAGAGTTCTCGTCACCCTCATTTCCATTTAAATTACAAACCTGTGGTTAATAAAATGTCTTTATTGATTAACAATCTGACAATGCAACGTAAATCGTTATCTTTGTCTTCTGCATAAAAATGTTCATCTCTCTGTCCAGCAAATTAATAATAAACTTTATTTTATATAGCGCCTTTAAAGGTGGCTTCTCAAAGTGCTTTACAGGATAAAAACAAAAATAACTTTGGCGCTATAAACTTAAAGGTGCTATTTCTTATGGAATGTGTTTTCTTCTTTTTTTCAACATGGAATAAACCTATTACTTGATTCTTATGGAAGCCCGTTTCCGCCAGGGATTAAAAAAAAAACACACTTTTTCATTGACAAAAAATAACGCCTCACTCTCTTGTTTCAAGCACCATGTCTCTTCCCGTTAAAAAGAGGAGACACTTTACACTTTAACTCTTCAGTTCACAGTGAAATTTCACCAGAGCCCCTCACTAATAGTTTATGCTAAAACTTAACTTTCTTAACACGTGAAGTACTACTGTAAGCAAAAAAAAAAGGGTTTTTGGAGGGGGGGCAGTATTTCTTGCATTGTGAACATGTTCCAGTTAGTGTGTGATTAAGCATCCATGAAAAACCGGAGGTTTAAAAAAAGAGAATTAGCTCACTGATAGTTTTATGTGGAGGCTGTGAACATTTTCAAAAGTCGTGGTCTTCAAAATGCATTTGGTTTGAAGGCTTTCTGTGTTTTCCTTCCAAAGATATGGACAGAAGAATATTCGAGCGTGGTCAAATAAATGCAAGTGTTTTCGTAACTCGAGGAGGTTTCGTGAAAAAGCTACAGGCTTGCCAATTGTAATCATTTTATTTTTAAATACATTTTAGCAAAGTCATCTATACAAAAAAAGTTGCTTTTAATACCACTTGACAGCCGGCTGGCTGTGCTGAAAAATAGATAAAAACCAGTTTAACAACTCTTAAGCAAACTTGCGTTTTTGTTAACACAAGTTTATCAGTGAAAAGCCCACGGTGATTCTCAGAGCCCTTGTTAGTTTAGAGGCATGGAAATTCTGACAAAAATTGATTTAAAGACGATCTGTCAAAGTGCAGTGAAATACAATATTGTTGTTGTTATTGTTATTTTTATCTTGTAAAGCGCTTTGAGAAGCCACCTTTAAAGGCACTATATACAATAAAGTTCATGATTATTACTATTGTTAATTTGCTGGACAGAGAGGTGAACAATATTATGCAGAAGACAAAGGTAGCAATTTACGTTGCATTGTGCATTGTGATGCTGTAATACAGTTTAAAATAATTAAAAGTCTAAACAGTATCAACTTGAATTCTTATCTCTATTAATGTAACTATCAAGTGGTATTGAATAAATACAGCTTTTCAGTATAAATTACACTTTTCTAAAATGTATTTTTAAAAAAAACTCTCATCTTCTTTAAAACACAATATGCCAGAAAATGTGTTTGACGCATTAGCAGGTTAAAGCGATTCCATTGAGGAGCCGGGTGTGAGAATTGTTTCGTTCCTTGATTTTCTGATCTGCAAGGCCCTTTGGCTACAGTGAATGTGAATTCTGTCTGGCATTGCCAGATTTTGAAAAAATACAAGTATTTTAATCAAGATGGGGGCAAGGTAGTCTTAACTATGACATTCTCCCTTATAAAATTAACGTGAAACAAAATAAAAACTAAAAATAAGATACAATCTACAGACATTCATAACAGCGACTGTCAGAAGATAGGACTCAGCGACTCAGACACCCATTGAATGGAAAAGGGCACTTTGATTTTCTGTACAGCTGGTAAAGCACCCAGAAAAACGCAAAAGTGTTTTTAATAAAATGCTTTTATTCATTCATAATCTGACTCACATAACTCACATTCCAGAATGCCCTCTACCCTGCTCAACAATCCTAGGAAGAACACGAAACAGCCTGTTAATAAAATTGTTGCAATTTTGTTCTGTCAAACAAATTAAGTCATTATAATTGACTTATATATTTACGCATACGCGTTAAATATATTTAGCTGAAAAGCTGTACAATGCAAGAAATACTGCCCCCCTCCAAAACCCCCCTTTTTTTGCTTACAGTAGTACTTCTCGCGTTAAGAAAGTTAGGCGTTAGCATAAACTATTAGTAAGAGGCTCTGGTGAAATTTCTCTGTGAACTGAAGAGTAAAAGTGTAAAGTGTCTCCTCTTTTTAACGGGAAGAGACATGGTGCTTTAAACGAGAGTGTGGCCTCATGTAGGTTATTGCTGGGAAGAGAGGGAGAGAGTTACATACTGTGGGTGATTGCATAAGCAAAACAAGTGCAGCTGATAAGTATCTTCTACTGCAGCTACAGTATGCCTACTAAACACCCTGCATGCTTCAGTTCTGTACCAAGTGCAACACTTTTTGACAGAGAAAGGCCACCAGGTGCTGCTATAACAGACATGCACTAGCTTTTAATAAGGCAAAAAAATAACTATTCTATGACACCTAATGTTATAGAGGACTACAGCCTTACTTTTTAATAGAATGGTTCCCAAAAACACAGGACCCTTCAATTGGGTGAACAACAATAGTATCAATGGCAATGAAAGGACAGAGTATTCAAACCCACCGTGTTTGTTTTCTACAGCAAATATATACATACAGAGAAAATGTTGGATATATTATGCAGTAGTCTTCTCTTTCACTTGGCATTTCAACTAAAATAAAATGCATTCACTACAAAAGGGATAATGTACATTTCCTTTTGTGAATGAAAAGACTGTAGGATAAAGACTTCACAATAGAAGAAAATGAGAAATGTACATCATAAGAGCAAGTAAATATCTCTGCACTCTACTAAAGTAAAGACTACATAATCCAATAGTATCCCCCCATCAACCAAATTCAACAGACAAATGGCATGGTTTAACCTGGAGAGGATACCAGTCCATCCAAGGGCACTCACAGACACACACATTCTCATATTGGACAATTTTTCAGTGTGTTTTTGGCAATACCAGTATGATCTTGTACTGTGGGAGGAAACTTACACAAACATAGGGAGAATGTCCAAACTGTATGCCGATAGACCCCCAGGTGCAGAATTGAACCCAGGGCCCCATTGCAGCAAGGAAGCAGTACGAACCACTGCACCACCATGCCACCCCTAATCCACTATTGTCTAATTATCCAACCTTTTCCTGCATGTGATTAATAGCAGTTTTCACAGAGATAAATAACACTAAGCATTTTTTAAATTACTTCTGTTTCAGAACAGCCCAATGAAAAATGCAAGCTGAACTTCTAAGAAGGTGTTCAATATATTTAAATAGAATTAATTCCAACAGAAAACCGTTTGAGATCTAAATACTGTACGTGTAAAAAGGTCCTGTTAGCAGGATTGCTCACATAAAAGTGCTTTGTAGATCATTCTAGCAGTAAACAACAACCAGGTTTACCCACACAACCCAAAGCAGTCACTATAAAGATTAACATTTTCTTGGTTTTCCAAATCCTACTCAGCTGGAAATTTTTTTCACAGGTGAAAACCAATTACATGAAATGTGCTCTCCCTCAAGACTCCTTAGGCTTGAACAAAGAAAATCTACCTCCTTTTTAAGTTTGGGCCACAGTAACTGCTATTATGCATCTGATAACGATATTCACATGGAATCAACAACACGCTGTTGCTGTTCCTGAGATGCTAATTGTAGCAATAGGTATGGAGTGTAAGGTCTGTAAAGGTGTGGTGCAGTGTACTGTATGTACTGAACCTGAATTAAACCAACTGATGGAAAAAAAAGGAAATGAAAAAAAGGCACTGCATCACAATGCTTGCCAGCTACAGTATTATATATACAGTGGTGTGAAAAAGTGTTTGCCCCCTTCCTGATTTCTTTTTTTTTTGCCTGATTGTCACACTGAAATGTTTCAGATCATCAAACAAATGGAAATATTAGACAAAGATAACACAAGTAAACACAAAATGCAGTTTTTAAATGAATGTTTTTATTATTAAGGGAAAAAAAAATCCAATCCAAACCTTCATGGCCCTGTGTGAAAAAGTGATTGCCCCCCCCCCCGTTAAAACATAAATCAAATGTGGTTTATCACATCTTTGGAAAGCTGAGTTCAATTTCTCTAGCCACACCCAGGCCTGATTACAGCCACACCTGTTCTCAATCAAGAAATCACTTAAATAGGACCTGCCTGACAAAGTGAAGTAGACCAAAAGATCCTCAAAAGCTAGACATCATGGTGCGATCCAAAGAAATTCAGGAACAAATGAGAAACAGAGTAATTGAGATTTATCAGTCTGTAAAAGGTTATAAAGCCATTTCTAAAGCTTTGGGACTCCAGCAAACCACAGTGAGAGCCATTATCCACAAATGGTGAAAACATGGAACAGTGGTGAATCTTCCCAGGAGTGGCTGGCCGACCAAAATTACCCCAAGAGCGCAGCGAAGACTCATCCAAGAGGTCAGAAAAAAACCCACAACAACATCCAAAGAACTGCAGGCTTCACTTGCCTCAGTTAAGGTCAGTGTTCATGACTCCACCATAAGAAAGAGACTGGGCAAAAATGGCCTGCATGGCAGAGTTCCAAGATGAAAACCACTGCTGAGCAAAAAGAACATAAAGGCTCGTCTCGGTTTTGCCAGAAAACATCTTGATGATCCCCAAGACTTTTGGGAAAATACTCTGTGGACTGACAAAAGTTGAACTTTTTGGAAGGTATGTGTCCCATTACATCTGGCGTAAAAGTAACACAGCATTTCAAAAAAGGAACATCATACCAACAGTAAAATATGGTGGTGCTAGTGTGATGGTCTGGGACTGTTTTGCTGCTTCAGGACCTGGAAGACTTGCTGTGGTAAATTGAACCATGAATTCTGCTGTTTACCAAAAAGTCCTGAAGGAGAATGTCTGGCCATCTGTTCGTTACCTCAAGCTGAAGCGCACCTGGGTTCTGCAGCAGGACAATGATCCAAAACACACCAGCAAGTCCACCTCTGAATGGCTTAAGAAAAACAAAATGAAGACTTTGGAGTGGCCTAGTCAAAGTCCTGACCTGAATCCGATTGAGATGTTGTGGCATGACCTTAAAAAAACGGTTAAGGCTCGAAAACCCTCCAATGTGGCTGAATTACAACAATTCTGCAAAGATGAGTGGGCCAAAATTCCTCCACAGCGCTGTAAAAGACTCATTGCCAGTTATCGCAAACGCTTGATTGCAGTTGTTGCTGCTAAGGGTGGCCCAACCAGTTATTAGGTTTAGAGGGCAATCACTTTTTCACACAGGGCCATGTAGGTTTGGATTTTTTTTTCCCTTAATAATAAAAACCTTCATTTAAAAACTGCATTTTGTGTTTACTTGTGTTATCTTTGTCTAATATTTCAATTTGTTTGATGATCTGAAACATTTCAGTGTGACAAACATACAAAAAAATAAGAAATCAGGAAGGGGGCAAACACTTTTTCACACCACTGTACATACTGTATATAACTCTATGCCTATAACCATTATAGCTATACATCATCTTCAAGAGGTGAGAAAGGTCAGGGCAGTACAACATTGAGACTTGGCAGAATTGATCTGTAATAGTCTGGAAAGCAGCGAGGTACTGATCCATCCTCTAATCTGTGTCTGGGTTACCTTTTGTAGCGAGTTCAATGACGGGGCCCAGTGGTGGTGATGTAATTAATAAATCTTTAATAACCAGTGAACTCCAGGAAACGCTCAATGTCCTTTTTGAACTTTGGAGGACAGTGGCTTCTTGAAATGTTAAGCATCATCAGGGCTTTAGGTAGAGACAACCACCTGCGATTCCCCTGTGAGGTGAGATTCACAGATCAAGAGAAATGCTTCAGGGAAGTCTAGATCCACTGGGAGATGATCAGCCCTGCATATGCTCTGCTCCCACACCCAAGCTGCTTGCCATTTCTACTGAGTTGTGTATTTCCAGCATTCTGCAATTCACTTCTAGTGTCGCACCCCAGGAGTTATCAGGTAACCTACAGGTACCCTTTCTCATGTCATCATGTTTTTGAACATTCATGAAAAAGTTGCCAGCTGTGGATATGTGACCTAAAAACATCCACATGGCTTTATTTATGGGTTGCAATTTAAAAAAAGTCAAAAACCGCACTCAAAATGCAAGAGTGCCTTTAGTGCTTTCTGGCAAGAGGAGACACCCAAATTAATAATGTAACATAAGTGAGCTAATTCTCTTTTTTTAAACCTCCGGTTTTTCATTGATGTGTAATTACGCACTAACTGGAACCCGGGGGGTGCCGCTGTGTACACATGTTCACAACGCAAGAAATACTGCCCCCCCTCAAAAACCCCCCCTTTTTTTTTGCTTACAATAGTACTTCTCGCGTTAAGAAAGTTGGGGGTTAGGTGTTAGCATAAACGATTAGTAAGAAGCTCTTACTGGTGAAATTTCTCTTTGAACTGAAGAGTTAGTGTAAATTGTCTCCTCTTTTTAGCGGGAAGAGACGTGGTGCTTTAAATGAGAGTGTGGCGTTACTTTTTGTCAAAGAAAAAGTGTTTTTTTTTACTCCCCTTTATTTCTTTTGAACTTCTGCTCTCATTGACAGCTGACACTCCTCCATACACTCAAGTGAAAAATTAATACCGCCAATGTAAACGTCGTATTTACAATTTGCTGATAATAAAAATGTTAAGTTCTCTAAAGCTTTCTCAGTCAAGTATGATAGTTTACCCAGGGAGCTGTGTAAGCATGCGTTGACAGCAAAAGATCAGCTAAACTGGGAAGATGTGACACTGAAGATATTATTAATAACCTTTTAAATCTGAAGGGAGATCTAAAGGGATCTTAATACCCTTAATACCCTTTATTAATAGGGATCACGTGAATTTGCGCCCTACCGCTGTGTACATACAGTACGAATATGTTGTGATATTTAAAAATATAAAAAATGTCAATTTAAAGCAAATAATATTAGCTATTTTAGTTTTTCAAAGATTTTTTAAATGTGCACTTAGTTAAAAGAAAACTGATGGCGACAGCTGGGTTTGAACACTCAACCTCAGGTGTAAAAGTCAGTTACTTAAGCGATCACGCCACGGAGGCAGTCATGTGACAAACACATCTCAATGGAAAGTCTTATACTACTGTTTGTGCAACAGTACATGAATATAGGTATACCGTTATTTCTTTAGATACGCGATTCCATATTATATTCCCTATTAATCAAATTCTAAAAGTATGCTTTTAAACGCGCAGTGACATGGTCAGAAGGAGCAAGGAGCACGTAAAAACATTTCTAAAATAACCACATGTAAGAAATGTTTAGGGAGAAATGGATTACTGGTGAGTATTTTTTCTTTAAAATACAGTACCAAGACCAGCCATATACAGTACAGTTTACATACAGTCATATGTTTATGTTCCTAAATTAATCTTTTATGAGCATGTGAAAGGCATGGTGAATCGGAGATTCTCAGGAATTACAGTGCTTTGCATGATTGGAAACAAATGAGTGATTAGATCAACGAAATGCTGTGGTTTTACTTTTTGTTAATGAAAAAATAAAGTATTTTCGTTTACAAAGACGTTTACAAAGAATGTGGACCAGGGTAATACTTTGAGTTTACAGCTTGTCCAAGGTCATTCATTATTAATACTATTAGTAATATCTTTGGTAAAGACTTTGATGGCGACATCTCAAACGTTGTACATGAGAGGTTGAGCTTTATTAGCTCACCCTGGCGGAATTTCCGGATACTATTATTTTACTTGCGGTATCATGCAGTATTACCCGAGAATATACGGTATTAATACGGTATTATACAGTAACTTGAGTTATATTGCAACAAATGCACCGTGTTTTAACGTGGTATCGCCCACTTGTTTTGAATGGCTGCATCTGTATTAACAAATAAAGCCAACATGTATTAGCTGTTTTGGACTTTTAGGCTACTTAAGCCTTAACGTACATTCAATAAGCACTCCGTTCACTCTTTGAGAAATATTTGAACCCTAACCTAGCAAAACCCAAAGCTAGGGTTAGGGTTTTATTCCCATTGAATGTAGACAGTTTTTGATGGCATGGCTGTGTTTTAGGGCTGAAATGATACTTAGGAATATAGTTCTTTCAATGTTTTCTAAACATTTTTTTCTGACCTATATGGCTCTATACAGTGCTTTGCCCCAAAAGGGAGTGGTGTCTGAATTACCCTACAAGCAACAGTTTGAAAGAACCTGATTTAACGTTCAAACTCTTGCCATGGGCTTTGAAATCACAGGGATATTAACAAATGAAGCCAAAATGAATTAGTTGTTTTGGACTTTTAGGCCACTTAAGCCTTAACGTACATTCATTTAGCACTCCGTGCAACACAACATTTCCAATAAAATAATACCTTTCAAAAATTAATTTGACAATTCCTGATACACTCCTTTGGTTTTGGCAGTGGTGTATTGTCATTTCAGACTACTATTTTGATTCAGGGAATCACATTTTCCAGTCTAATGAGTGGAATATTGTGAAACGTCTTTGAGAAATATTTGAACCCTAACCTACCAAAACTTGAAGCTAGGGTTAGGGTTTTATTCCCATTGAATGTAGACAGTTTTTGATGGCATGGCTGTGTTTTAGGGCTAAAAGGATACTTAGGAATATAGTTCTTTCAATGTTTTGTAATCATTTTTTTCTGACCTATATGGCTGTTTACAGTGCTTTGCCCCAAAAAGGATTGGTGTCTGAATTGCACTACCAATAACAGTTCGAATGAACCTGATTTAACTTTCAAACTGTTGCCATGTGCTTTGAAATCACAGGGATATTAAGGAATGAAGCCAAAATGTATTAGTTGTGAAGTAAGAGACAAGATGTAAAAAGAGTTAATAACTTATGTCAGTTCTGCCTGAAAATTAGACTTCTAAGCAACAGGGGTTTATGGCAGGAAAGGGGGTTAACTGATAAGGATTCCAGATGCGAGCAAGGAACCCCCTGGGGGCATAATCTTAAACTGACCATTTGGCCAGGGCCTCTTAACTGACCAAATACCATGACCCCCCCCCCCCCCCCCCCTTACCATAACACCGAATGACGTCCGAAGCAGCAAGGAAGGACTATATAACCTAAAAGTTTTTACCGGCACTTCGAACAATACTTCGGTTTTGTTGTTTCTTGCGGGAAACAAGACTTCGGCTTTATTGTTCCTTGCATGCAATAAACTCATCTGTTTTACTTAATCTCGGGATCCAGAACCTTATTCTTTCTGTTACAACAAATTTGGCGTAGTCGGCGGATTCTCCAGAAGGCGCAGAACTTCCCATCGGCAGGAGAGACGGTCAGCGCTCACATTACTAAGAGGTGTAAGGTCTCCTCTTTTTAAAAAAAAAAAAGTCCCAACTCTCTCTGACCGATTGGGAAGTCTCTGCTCCCTGCGAGAATCGCCCGAGATAATGGAGTAAACGTGAGTTCCTGAATTCCTCTGGCCCGGGGAAGACACCTGTGTATGTAATGGGAAGCTGGTGTATGCCTTAATTGCGCGTGGAGTTTTTGAACGGGTTTTGGACCTTTACTGCGAAGTTCAGGACTGGTGTGGGTCTTAATTGCGCCCGGAGTTCTGAAGTTCAGGACTGGTGTAGGCCTTAATTGCGCCCGGAGTTCTGAGGCTCAGGATCGGTTTGGGCCTTAATTGCACCCGGGGTCCTGAGATTAGCTACGCCTTGATCGTGCACGGATTGGCGTGGCGTGGTTTTTTGTTTTAAAGGAAACAGAAGTAGAAGATATGTATATATGTATGTTTTTGGTGTTTTCCTTGTTTGTGAATACATATACACATGCATGACACTAATATAAACACACCTCATAATAAAAGAGCAAAGCGTTAAGTAGCAGGATTTAAAGGACGTTGAGACCCGAGAATCGCCCTGATTGAGCTCAGACCACCCCGGGGCAAAAGAAGCGATGCTGGCGTTCTGGGGATGGTGAATTACTGATCAAGAAAGGGAGTTTTCGAGGTCTCGTTCCTTGCCTGTGAACAGTGCGGTGTAAGTCCTCTCTAAAGGCTCTGAGAGGCATTTAGATCTGGAGGTAACAGATGCCCTTAGCTGAATGAGTGCAGGAATGCACAGGTTTTTCAAGTGAAAGCATCCCCCTACCATATTAGCTGTTACTTCACACGCGACAAAAGTAAACTCTTAAAGAGACCGAACATGTGTGCTAACTGATGGTTTGAGAAAGTGGTGGAAGGGTCCGTTTATATATCAGAAAAGTGTAAGTTGACGGAAAAAAAGGAGAAAAATATGCGAAACGTTGAGTTTGTCAGAGGGAGTTTGGGGCGAAGATGCCTGTAAAGAAAGCATATGAGTATTGATTGGCAAAAGCGCAAGCATGTAGCTCCCACCCTGGTGCACGGCCGGCACCAGTGGTGGCAGATACATGAGAGAAAAGAAAAGAAAGAAATTGGAATGTGACTTCTTAAAAGTGTGTTTACGGGAAAAACAAAAACCCGAAAGAAAAGATACTTTACTCGCTACGAAAGAGTATGAACAAAAGCGAAAAGAGGCAGTGCAGGAGAATCAGAAACTAAAGGAAGAATTAGTTCCTGGTCGCACTGCACTAGTTAATGTGTTACAACCGTCAACTAAATTATATCTTGCTCTCCCATAGGGGAACAGACAGGCAGGAAATGAAAATAATTGGGATCAATTCCCACAGTGACCATATGGAGACGGGAGGTCCGAGTGGGATGACACCTGGTACGAGTGTAATAGAGACGGAACAGGGACTCCCTTCTTAAAGGGAGGGCGCCCGCAGATCTGTACTGTATTCTCACCCGAAGTGGGAAAGGACTTGATGTAGCGGGGGCTGGCGCTGTTGATGACAGCGTCACTCTAAGTAGGCTGGGCAAACGATTTTTAATTTTTTTTTTAAATAAATAAAAAATGAGATATAATGATGTGTTCCTGCTTAACTTAGACATTGCACGACTTTAAAACATATAAAAACAGGTTTTGAGAGTTAAAAACCACTTTTTATGCGCGAAAAATGGGTGATTTTTCTTCCTCGTGATCAGCTCAGAATCTTTGTGTACGCTGTAAGGTTTTTACTTCTTAATTAAACGTTTAAAATACACGAATTTCATAAAGACAACACGTTTCGAAGAGAAAAAATCCCATTCTTTTCTCTTCCTGGTGTGTGAAACTGATCAGCAGGTCTTTTTTTCCCAATCAGAGGCTCTGAAAATAGCGTACCGCCCACTGCGCTCCTTCAGAGAGGGGCGCGGCACCGAGAGAGGGAGGAGGCGCGGAGCTCAGCAGTACAGAACGAACGTTCTGCTGCCTAGAGCGCTTATGGCAGCGATCGCGTCTGCATTTATAACTTCGTTTTTAAAATTAATCAAGCAATATGAACCATCTCTTTTTACTTTTAAGTCACTTAATTATCATTAAGCACAGCTTTCTCACCACTTAGACTACTTTTTGATACCATCCTTAGACAAAGCAGAAACTTCCTGTTCTGTCTAATGACATTACAAGTGGAAAGATTACAGATTTTAATCGTCTTTAATTTTGTTACGTTATACATTTTAGAAACGTTTCATCCATACAAACACCACAAAACTATTCTCGATTGTATTTCTGAATGGTATGTTACACTTAGTTCACTGTTTTAAATACATCTAATTAAGAAAGTTAGGTGTTAGCATAAACTATTAGCAATCAATATTAAATTTAGCACTGTAATAAGTTGTTGGACTTTCCCCCGCATCTTGTAAAAATATATTTTCATTGTTCAAATATACATTAAATCTGACTATCATATAATAAGTTAAATACAAAACTAAAGAAAAAATAGGGTTAAATATAATCCAAAATATTTTGCTAACAATGTTAACTTTTTATAAATAATAAATTGTATTAACTAAAGAGTAGGATGGCACAGTTGTTAGTATGCTTTTTGTTTTGTTTCTTTTAAATAAATACAACAGTAATACCTGATGTCTCAGTGGCTTTCAAAATTAAATTATGCATGCAAACCTGTGAACTAGAAAGATAACTAAGATATCCATCCATTTATAATGGTGGCGAAGTGGTTAGCATTGCTATCTTAGAGCACTGGGGTCCTAGGTTCAATTCCTGCCATCCTGTGTGTGTGGGGTTTGCATGTTCTCTCTGGGTTACATGGTTTTTCTCCATATGTGTGATATGACTCCCTTTGCACTTGTACAAAACATACTGGTAAGTTAATTGGTTTATGGGAAAACTGGCCCTGGTGTGTGTGTGTTTGTGTCTGTCTGTCCTGTGATGGACTGGCGCTATGTCCAGGGTGTATTCTGCCTTGTGTCCGTTGCTTACTGGGATAGGCTCCAAATCCTCTGTACTGGATAAAGAGATTAGAAATGGATGGAAGTAAAGGCACTGTGTGGATGGAACTATACACAGTGTTAGAAACCCACTATGAAATGGCAGCATCTCACTGAGAATAAAATATTTTATAGTGCTGGCTTAAGGAAACAGCCTTTCCACCTCTCTTGCACATCAGTATCCATACCTAGTTATTTAAACAAATTGTCTCTAATTATAAACATCTTAATATGCTGGCTCTGTGGATCCGCATCAGCTATGTTTGCCCATTCCTTCAATTCATGTGCATCCAACACACAGTTCAACGCTAGCAACTACACAAAATCTAAAATACAATCCTCATTTACACAAATATCATGTGTAAATACTGGCCATGTAATACTCTGCATTGTGGAATAATAGTTTATTTTAAAGAGAACTAGAGAAACTAAGAACTAGAGAAATCAAGAAAGGCTTTTTTTTCTAGAATTAATAAATGCACGTCCTGTTCACTGGGGAAATTAAATCCACACTGAGCAATCTTCAATATGTTCAGAATATGACAGCGAGAATCCTATCAGGGATGCATTACACCTGTTTTCAAGTCCTTGCATTGGTTACCTATCAGGTTTCGGGTCAACTTCAAATTCCTCATCCTCATTCAGTATCTACAGTATATGGCTTATTATCTGTCTACTCCCCACCTTTGTCTGTCTGACTCTGGTCTTCTAGCTGTCCTCAAGAACATCTACATTCTGTGGGTGACAGGGTCTTCTCTAGCTGCACCCCAGAGCTCTCAATTTGTATTCCCAGTGATATCAGTCACGTACCCTGAGTGCATTTAAATCTAACCTCAGAACCTTTCTTTTCAGAAGACTTAGTGTCTGTATCTGCTTCATTTTCTAATTTTGGTAGCACCTCTAACTGCTTGTCTTTCTTATATGTATTTACTTTGTAATCTGTGGTCCTTTTATCTGTTTTTATATCTACTGTATTGCTTTGAGATGCCACTTTTAAAGGTGATATCTAAAATAAAGTTTTTTATTATTGTTATAGAGAAACATGATCAGATTTTCCCTGGTTCAGAAAAAAAGATCTAAAGTATACTAGTTTGTCACTCTTCTCATTCCCTTTGCTAAATGACTTTTCATACTAATCTGATCAATCTAACTGCCAGTTTTCTGTGCTTTCTCTATCCTGCTAGATTTGCAATTATTCTGAAAATTTTCTTCTTGAAATAACTAATTTCTAAATACCTTTTTTCACTGTTAACATCTTGCAGCAACTCTGCGACAAAATATACACTTAGCACAGTTCATCCTGCTACCAACATTGAATAAAAAAAATCTTATGATTTCTATATTTATGTCTTTAGTGGTTTCATTAGTGAAAAAAGGCTAAACTTTCTTGGAAAAATGTATTTTATGTGTTGCGGAAAAAACTGACTTGCTTTAACAAAATATGTTTACAAATCCTTTCACCTGGCAGTTTACCTGAATGCCCAACTATCTGAGAAGCCCCCCATGAAACCATAGTTGCTATTAATTCATTTAGGGCTCACTGACAGAATTGCAGTTTTTTATGCATGCTAATTTCTGATTCCTCACTCTGTTTCATGTTTATAGATAAGACTTTATTGATCGCGGAGGGAAATTGATGTACATGTTCATGTACATGATGAACATGTTTGCATGTTCTTTTGTAACATACACCTTTTTGTGATTTTTTTGTATATCTAAGCAAGTGTTCCTGCATCCCTCTTCTGCACTATAGGCATGGCTTTTTTCTGTTTGCTCCATTTCTAAAACTTTTTGCTCATGTGCATTTTTGTATTTTTTTACACCTCTAGCACTTTAACGTCCTGAATTTTCATTTGCCTTAATTTGTAGAATGAATTTGAGTTTTAGCCTTAAAAATCTTAAGTTTTCACTTTCTTTTGTTTCTTGTCCTACAACTGTTATTATTGATCACCGAATTATTGTACTTGACATGACTTCATTCAGCTTTTCCTGAACGTCTATGTCAGGCAGAGAGAGTGCTGTTTCTGGTGCGATCTTTTGCAGCTGACATTTCACTGTTTTAAACGAACAAGAAATTAGATTGCTCATAAATCACTTATTATATTTTGATTCAGAGAAGCACATTTTCCAGTCAAATGAGTGGAATATGGTGAAACGTCTTTGAGAAATATTTGAACCCTAACCTGGTGTAGCGGCTAGGCTTATTAATAAGGCAGAATTAAGTGTTTCTGTGCTTTCCCAAATGACGCCTCATCTCTCAGTTCATCTCTGTGGTGCAGCCACAGAGAAACTATTCATGCAGGCTGATTTAAAGATGTTTTCTTTTGATAAGGGACAGCTCCCAAAGGGGGATGCACTTAGTTAAGCCTGGCTATCTTGATCAATGGTCATCCATTGGCGCTTATCTGTCTAGGGAGTGCCAGATGGACATCTGGACTGCATTCCTAGGTGTCAGGAGTAAATGACTCATATCTCACCTTGATCAACCAATCAGGGACTGGTAGGGCCGAGTAACCCACGTGGGACTCTGATGCCCATGGAACTTTCAGCCAATCAACGAGCTGAAGTTCCCCCAGGTAAAAACATGCAACACAGAGGGCCTGAGAGAATTCTGTGGACTTTTCTAAAGGGAATTCAAAGGAGAATTCCAGGGCAGGACGGCCCAGGAGCAGAAGGCTCCCAAGGGCAGGACATTCTGGCAGCGCGCCTCCTGACCATCCTGAGACTCAGCCCGGACAACCATGTAACGGCCAGTGTGTCCGTGTGCCAGAACTTTCCTTTGTTCTAAGAGTCTAGAGCGGAGGTTGCCAGAGAGTAACCAGAGGATCCACCCGAGGTTAGCACCAACAGGTCAGAACTGTGGACAGCTGAATCACTATTCAGAACTAGAGCTTCATCAGGATCAAACCGGTCTTCTTCCTGACTTGCTGGGACCCACAGTCATCTTTTCTCCTGTGCACAAACTGTGCTAGTTAAAGCCAACACTAATTAGCTGGCCAGTGAGCATCAGCAGCGCACCGTCGCAAACCGCACAGCACAGCCTGGCACCTAGCCAGAAAGCGTGGATTGGACAGCAACAAGCCTGCAACTGCTTCTTTGAGTCCGCAGGAGATCTGAATCCCCAGAGATTGGATGAGTATTCAACTTCAATGCATTACAGCTCGAGAAATCAATTGTTATCCCAACCAGTTGATATCAATTTAATTCCTAAGAGTTATGTACTTGTTTTGAGTATCTAATGTAGAAGTTATAACCAAGTTCATTTACAAAACGGTCTAAATGAATGATATACTGAACGTATGTCCTCTTGATATATGTAACTCTTTGTAACTGACTGAATATATACCTTTTGTATTCTGATAACCCTCTCGATAAGATCTGTTAGGTTTATATGCATATTCTATGTATTAATAAATGTATCCTCGTGTATTAGTACCTGTGTGTGTGCGTTGTTTGAGTTATATCTCATGGTTGGATTCTAAGGCCATCAAAAGAATCATTTTGTGATTTACTGCTACAATTAATAATTGTCCCAGTAAATGCCCAAACCCTACAGAACTGGTGCCTTCAGAGAGCACACTACACTGGCAAAATCTGAAGCTAGGGTTAGGGTTTTATTCCCATTGAATGTAGACAGTTTTTGATGGTATGGCTGTGTTTTAGTGCTGAAAGGATACTTAGGAATATAGTTCTTTCAATGTTTTCTAAACATTTTTTTCTGACCTATATGGCTGTATACAGTGCTTTGCCCCAAAAGAAATGGTGTCTGAATTGCCCTACAAGCAACAGTTCAGAAGAACCTGATTAAATTTTCAAACTCTTGCCATGTGCTTTGAAATCACAGGGATATTAACAAATAAAGCCAAAATGTATTAGTTGTTTTGGACTTTTAGCCCACTTAAGCCTTAACGTACATTCATTTAGCACTCCGTGCAACACAACATTTCCAATGAAAGAATACCTTTCAAAAATTAATTTGACCTTTCCTGATTCACTCTTTTGGTTTTGGCAGTGTTGTATTGTTATTTCAGACTAATATTTTGATTCAGAGAAGCACATTTTCCAGTCAAATGAGTGGAATATTGTGTAGCGTCTTTGAGGAATATTTGAACCCTAATCTAGCAAAACCTGAAGCTAGGGTTAGGGTTTTATTCTCATTGAATGTAGACAGTTTTTGATGGCATGGCTGTGTTTTAGGGCTGAAAGGATATTTAGGAATATAGTCTTTTCGATGTTTTCTAAACATTTATTTCTGACCTATATGGCTGTATACAGTGCTTTGCCCCAAAAAGAAATGGTGTCTGAATTGCCCTACAAGCAACACTTCAGAAGAATCTGATTAAATTTTCAAACTCTTGCCATGGGCTTTGAAATCACAGGGATATTAACAAATGAATCCAAAAAGTATTAGTTGTTCTGGACTTTTAGGCCACTTAAGCCTTAACGTACATTCATTTAGCACTCCGTGCAGCACAACATTTCCAATGAAAGAATACCTTTCAAAAATTAATTTGACCATTCCTGATACACTCTTTTGGTTTTGGCAGAGTTGTATTGTCATTTCAGACTAATATTTTGATTCAGAGAAGCACAATTTCCAGTCAAATGAGTGGAATATTGTGATAGTCTTTGAGAAATATTTGAACCCTAACCTGGCAAAACCTGAAGCTAGGGTTAGGGTTTTATTCCCATTGAATGTAGACAGTTTTTGATGGCATGGCTGTGTTTTAGGTCTGAAAGGATACTTAGGAATATAGTTCTTTCAATGTTTTCTAAACATTTGTTTCTGACCTATATGGCTGTATACAGTGCTTTTCCCCAAAAAGGAATGGTGTCTGAATTGCCCTACAAGCAACAGTTCAGAATAACCTGATTAAATTTTCAAACTCTTGCCATGTGCTTTGAAATCACAGGGATATTAACAAATGAAGCCAAAATGTATTAGTTGTTTTGGACTTTTAGGCCACTTAAGCCTTAACGTACATTCATTTAGCACTCCGTGCAACACAACATTTCCAATGAAAGAATCCCTTTCAAAAATTAATTTGACCTTTCCTGATTCACTCTTTTGGTTTTGGCAGTGTTGTATTGTTATTTCAGACTAATATTTTGATTCAGAGAAGCACATTTTCCAGTCAAATGAGTGGAAAATTGTGTAGCGTCTTTGAGGAATATTTGAACCCTAACCTCACAAAACCCGAAGCTAGGGTTAGGGTTTTATTCCCATTGAATGTAGACAGTTTTTGATGGCTTGGCTGTGTTTTAGGGCTGAAAGGTTACTTAGGAATATAGTTCTTTCATACATCAGAAAGACCACCGAAACTAAAATTATTCTGCAGCTAGGATCACACATTCTCCCTTCACTTAATGACAGATTACTGTTCTTTTACATTTTCTCCATTCATTGGAAGTTTCATTTCACACCTCTCTGCACCCATTCTGACTTCACACCTCTTGATTGGCGTCTCTTTCTGTCCCCTGCTCACGCCTCTCACTCCTCCTCCCTCCCAACCTTTGTTCTCCCGCTACTTTACCTTTGCCTACTGCCCTGTCTCTCTCACACCTGAAGAAGGCTCCACGGCCGAAACGTTGTGTTCTCTTTCTTCTTTTTTTCAGCATGGAATAAACCTATTCCTAGTTCTTTCAATGTTTTCTAAACATTTTTTTCTGACCTATATGGCTGTATACAGTGCTTTGCCCCAAAAAGGAATGGTGTCTGAATTGCCCTACAAGCAACAGTTTGAAAGAACGTGATTTAATGTTCACACTCTTGCAATGGGCTTTTAAATCACAGGGATATTAACAAATGAAGCCAAAATGTATTAGTTGTTCTGGACTTTTAGGCCACCTAAGCCTTAACGTACTTTCATTTAGCACTCCATGCAACACAACATTTCGAATAAAAGAATACCTTGCAAAAATTAATTTGACCATCCCTGATGCACTCTTTTGGTTTTGGCAGTGTTGTATTGTCATTTCAGACTAATATTTTGATTCAGAGAAGCACATTTTCCAGTCAAATGAG
Organism: Lepisosteus platostomus; assembly: GCF_059453375.1. Lineage (NCBI taxonomy): Eukaryota > Metazoa > Chordata > Actinopteri > Semionotiformes > Lepisosteidae > Lepisosteus > Lepisosteus platostomus. The sequence goes on from NC_142621.1 coordinate 29,215,577, forward strand.
TGGAAAATTGTGTAGCGTCTTTGAGGAATATTTGAACCCTAACCTCACAAAACCCGAAGCTAGGGTTAGGGTTTTATTCCCATTGAATGTAGACAGTTTTTGATGGCTTGGCTGTGTTTTAGGGCTGAAAGGTTACTTAGGAATATAGTTCTTTCATACATCAGAAAGACCACCGAAACTAAAATTATTCTGCAGCTAGGATCACACATTCTCCCTTCACTTAACGACAGATTACTGTTCTTTTACATTTTCTCCATTCATTGGAAGTTTCATTTCACACCTCTCTGCACCCATTCTGACTTCACACCTCTTGATTGGCCTCTCTTTCTGTCCCCTGCTCACGCCTCTCACTCCTCCTCCCTCCCAACCTTTGTTCTCCCGCTACTTTACCTTTGCCTACTGCCCTGTCTCTCTCACACCTGAAGAAGGCTCCACGGCCGAAACGTTGTGTTCTCTTTCTTCTTTTTTTCAGCATGGAATTAACCTATTCCTAGTTCTTTCAATGTTTTCTAAACATTTTTTTCTGACCTATATGGCTGTATACAGTGCTTTGCCCCAAAAAGGAATGGTGTCTGAATTGCCCTACAAGCAACAGTTTGAAAGAACGTGATTTAATGTTCACACTCTTGCAATGGGCTTTTAAATCACAGGGATATTAACAAATGAAGCCAAAATGTATTAGTTGTTCTGGACTTTTAGGCCACCTAAGCCTTAACGTACTTTCATTTAGCACTCCATGCAACACAACATTTCGAATAAAAGAATACCTTGCAAAAATTAATTTGACCATCCCTGATGCACTCTTTTGGTTTTGGCAGTGTTGTATTGTCATTTCAGACTAATATTTTGATTCAGAGAAGCACATTTTCCAGTCAAATGAGTGGAAAATTGTGTAGCGTCTTTGAGGAATATTTGAACCCTAACCTCACAAAACCCGAAGCTAGGGTTAGGGTTTTATTCCCATTGAATGTAGACAGTTTTTGATGGCATGGCTGTGTTTTAGGGCTGAAAGGTTACTTAGGAACATAGTTCTTTCAATGTTTTCTAAACATTTTTTTCTGACCTATATGGCTGTATATAGTGCTTTGCCCCAAAAAGAAATGGTGTCTGAATTGCGCTACAAGCAACAGTTCGAAAGAACCTGATTTAACTTTCAAACTCTTGCCATGTGCTTTGAAATCACAGGGATATTAACAAATGAAGCCAAAATGTATTAGTTGTTTTGGACTTTTAGGCCACTTAAGCCTTAACGTACATTCATTTAGCACTCCGTGCAACACAACATTTCCAATGAAAGAATACCTTTCAAAAATTAAATTGACCATTCCTGATACAGTCTTTTGGTTCTGGCAGTGTTGTATTGTCATTTCAGACTAATATTTTGATTCAGAGAAGCACATTTTCCAGTCAAATGAGTGGAATATTGTGAAACGTCTTTGAGAAATATTTGACCCCTAACCTAGCAAAACCTGAAGCTAGGGTTAGGGTTTTATTCCCATTGAATGTAGACAGTTTTTGATGGCATGGCTGTGTTTTAGGGCTGAAAGGATATTTAGGAATATAGTTCTTTCAATGTTTTCTAAACATTTTATTCTGACCTATATGGCTGTATACAGTGCTTTGCCCCAAAAAGGAATGGTGTCTGAATTGCCCTACAAGCAACAGTTCAAAAGAACCTGATTTAACTTTCAAACTCTTGCCATGGGCTTTGAAATCACAGGGATATTAACAAATGAAATATTCTTCATTTTCCCGTTTCACGAAACCAATCATTTCTGAAGTGTTGTGTTTTTTTAAAACTGCATACATGCCCACAGTACTTATAACTGAATTTATTTATAAGAAACCAATGTCACATGGAGAGCCAGAGCTATGTGGTGTTTTTGGCAGGGAGCAGTCGGACAGCGTCCCTTTCCCATCCTTTCTAACAAGAAGGGTCATTATAAAGCTGTTGAAGCTGATGGAATCCGTCAAGATGTGAATGAGAGAGATTCTGGGATCAAAATGCGCACAAAGGATCAAACAACTAGCACTGTTTTTCCTCTCCTTGTACATTATCCTAACAAAATATTTGAAAGTGACATGTCCATAGGAGTGCCATATCCTATCCAAAGAATTAGCAATGGCCCAGTATACAGCATGTACCATGACTCCCGAGGACTGTAAAATAGAAGCTGATCAGGCCTTTTTCTAAATTTATTGTGCAATGCAAAAAAAGAGGTGGATATAAGTGACCTTATAAGAAGCTTAACTGGTGGTGCATTTGTCACAGAAAGCCAACAGCTGAAGAAGAGGCAGGTTTATGGGCTGGGATTAATTCAGTTTGCATTTTGCGTCCAGGATTGTGTCAATGTGTGGGTGTCTGCTGTACTCCTGTGTCTATTTCCTCCCCCAACTCCAACGTATTCAAATGCAGACAATGGGGCAGAAAACAATTAGGGAGGATTGAAAATCACAAGGTTTGAAGAACATACTGGTTACCCAAACCTAAGGCAATTACCACAGCTAAGATATTGGCACTTATCTTATAGGTGTGTGGCGTGGATTTTCTAGTTTGGACAAGACCTTGGGAAGAGGGATGGGGAGCAATAAAGAAAAAGAAGAAATGAAAGGGCCCCTTGACACCTGGAAATTGTTTGGGAATTCCTAATGTTTTAGCGAGTGAGTGCATATTCTCATTAAAGACAAGAAAATACACAAGTTGTGTGAAAGGAAGAGGAAGATAGTGAGATTAATGGTGGATCCAGCATGGCAAGAGAGGATTTGTTTATTGCAAGGGAACTGCAGCAGGCAAAGACCCGACTTCATTAAACTGCTGCTTCACAGTGGAGCACAAAGAGGAATTTGGTGTGCGTCTATGGGAGAAGACAAATTTCCACAGCAGGGGACAATCAAGTATCTATATATACAGAAGTGCAGTAAGAAAATAATAGTTTTCATCAGTGTCACGTTGAGCTTTAGGGCACGGTCCTCTGGTAGTGCTGGATGAGCCTGTCTGCCTCTCTGTCGCCTGACAGCAGGGCCCCCTGTACTGTGCCATACAAGTTCTTCATAGTGCTTTCTCCCACAAACAGCACCTGCAGCGCCTGGAACCAAAAGTTTAAGAATAGCTTCAGTCAAAAGGAAATCACCTTCATGTCAAAGATGGAGGAAGATTTTTTATGTTCCTAGAAAATAAATTCCAGAGAGACTTTCAAGATAAGGTGTTTCAAAGAACTGTTTGGAGAGTGGCTGTGATGAGCAGTGTGTTTCACAGCCACTGATATGTTAGGAATGCTTCAGTGTGACCATTAAAAAGTTATCCAAACTGGTAAAGCCCTCACCTCAGGATGGCCATTCTCCAGATGGGACTTTGGCACATAAAAAACTCTTGCTAAAAGCGAAAGTGACAGAAGGTCCAAGATATTGTAGATCTTAATGTTTATTAATGTAGATCTTAATGTTTAATACATTCCCAGCCTGCTCTGTATATTTATTATACACATTATCCTGTCTGTTTTAACTATATAGAGTTTACTGCCACCAAGATACACTTAGTCTACTGAAATTTTGCTTCCTGGTCTACTGGCAGTCAACTCTAAACACTTTATATCTCGCTGCACTGTCCTTTGTTCCCTGCTACTTTCCTCTCTCTCCCTTAGACCTAAAGAAGGCTTAACAGCCAAACTGGTGTGTCTTCTCTTGACTGTGTTCACCACAAAATTAATCTTTACTGTGAAGCCTTCTTCAGGTGTGTTCACGTTGTGTTTTCTCTCTTCTCTTTTCAGCATGGAATAAACCTATTACTTGTTCCTTTGCAGACTACGAATGCTGACACAGCTACCCACCTGAACTACTTCAATCTGACATACTGTACATCTATACACGGTCATGTCCTGTTGGTGGTATTCTCAGGCCCTGAATGAATGAGAAATGTTCTGTTTTCCAGCCATTCCCATTTATTACTTATTTGCTTCCACCTGGACAAAGACTTTACCTAGATAAGCTCCCATTTGTCCTAATGGAATGCCTAAATCTAAATCTAGAGATGCACAGACATGCAAACAAGGACCAGTTTTCCTAGAAGCCAATGAACCTACCAGTCTGTCTTCGGACGCATGTGGAAATGGGGAGAATTATACAAACTGCACTGAGTTAGGACCCCAGGTATGGTGATAGGACCCAGGGGACCCAGAACTTCAAGGCAGCAATGCTAACCTGTGACAATCTCCCTAATTAAACCCACATGCAAATTCAACATTTCAAACAATTAGCAAACAAAGTAACTACAACAGGTGAACTATTTAGATGGTCTTTGAGCTGCTGCTTTGCTGGCTCCACTGACATTACAGTCCCCCTTAACAGTGTGGCATTACACAGGGGTATTACGCAGTGTGGAGGCGGAGCCCTGGTAGAAGGACAACGCTTCGTCTTCATAGTCACAGCTGTCCTGGCTTCTAGATGAGCCATAGCTCTCAAGATCCTATAAAAGCACACTGGACACCCCCCAAAGGGACAAGTAGGGACACCCCGGAAGGGGGAGTTTTACACCAACAGTCCCAGGGAGGATTGCATCCACGTTAGGTGTTATTTTTCTTTACTTTTTACCTGTCCCATCACATATTTCCACCAGGGCAGGTACACATACACTTTTTTCTCACACTAAGTTTTTGTTTTGTTTTTGCCTTAGTCGCCCTGTTCTACCGAACTGGACCCCGCTAAACAGGGTAAGCCCTATTTTATATCTTCACTCTTTTTGTATGATTTTTGGTCCCTGCTAACCTCACACCAGTGCTTCAATCCCCTCACCTGGGACATTGACTTTGCATTGACATTGCAGGCCCCTTCTACTCCATACTGTCACAACAGGAACAATCCACCACAATGTTTTGATGTAAGGACTAGCAGATAAATTCTGAAATTACTTCTATTGCAAACCAAAGGACAAGAGAAAAGCCCTAGGCAGCACAAAGATGAGGAAACTGCTTTGTCTACAACACTGGTAAACATTCTTTCATTCCTAACCCTTGAGAGCTACAGTGGGTGTAGAAAGTCATGACCTCCCTTGGATTGCACAACATTTTGGTGTGTTACAACCTCAAATTGCAACACTTCTGCAAATAATTATTTTTGTACTATTAGCAAAAAACTACTAACATTTTAATGGGGGATAATATTTTTTATTGTAAGAAAATATGTTATGAAAAATAGAAAACTGAAAAATCTAGCTTGAACAAGTTTTCACTCCCCCGAGACCTTAAGCATTTTAATACTGATTTGCTCCCACTTTTGCAGCAATTACAACCTCAAGTTTTTTATGGGGAGTTGTAACCAGCTTTTCACATCTTGCGTGATTCATTTTTGCATAATTGCAGGTTACTCAGAGAATGGTGGTGTAAAGCAATCTTCAGTTCCTGCCACAGAATTTTCTTTACGTCTGGACTTTTACTGGGCCTTTCAAGGACTTCAACCTTCTTCTTTTTGAAAATAAAAACAAAAACAAATGAAAAGTAACCCTACAACATTAAGCCACTCAAGGACTATAATGTCTTTGGATTTAGGGTCATTGTCCTGTTGAATTATGAATCTGAATTTCTGTGTCTCAGAAAGATCTTTTGCAGATGGTTCCAGGTTGTGCTTCAGGATATGCCTTTTTTTTTTGCTTCATTCATTCTGCCCTCTATTTTGACAAGCATACCAGTCCCCACCACATTATGCTGCCACCACCATGCTTATATGTGGAGATTGTGTTTTTTGAGTAATGAGCAATTCTCTTCTTTCACCAGACATAAATCTTGGCATTATGGCCAAATAACAGAATTTTTGTCATTAGATGACAATTTTGTTCTGTATTGTTTCCAGAGGCTCCTATGTGCTTTTTTCAAAGATGGCTTCCTCCTAACCACTACCAGACAGCCCAGATTTGTTAATTACATACTTGAACCACTGTTGACTCACTCAAAGTTTCTCCAAACTCAGTTATGAGACATTGTTAGTTTTTTAGGATTGTTTTGGGCCCCTTGTCTAATTTGTATGCAATGTCCAACAGTGAGAACGCACACAGACAGGTATATCTATCCTTACAGGTCTAAAGGCAGCTAAAGAGAGGTCTGTTCCATCTGAATAGTTAACAACGTTAATTGCAAACAGGAGGATTCCAATTAACATACTGTGCAAATTCTGAAAACAACTGGTTGAGTCAGAGCTTATTATGGAGCGTTAATGCTAAAGGAGAGAAACATTTTCAAAATACTTTCTACATCCACTTTACGTTGGTTAGACCCTGAATCGGACATAAGCAAAGAAACCATGGGCTGCCATAGAGGCACCACTGAAGGGGGCATCAGTTGTCACACCCACCTGGCCAGCAGCCTCCCTGCCTGGCAGAGGCAGTGCCAGTTTGTCCATCAGCTTGCCATCTACTCCTACAGGCAGGTAGGTGTAGGCACCACGAATGAAGGAGTTACTGTACCACTTAGTGCATACAATTCTCCTGGGGGGAGGTAGATCAAGCTTTCCTGAAAGGAGAAATAATAGCAATAATAATAATTGTTATAATATTTCTGCTGCCGTTGATAAGATATTTAACTGTCAACAGTAATGCTGTTGTGTTTTAAAGGAAATGTCTCCTCACTCTTAACCCTAAACAGACTTAAAGGGGAACTGCAATGCTATTTTTATATTTTGGGGTTAGAAAGAATCAGCATTGATAAGTGCATTTCAAACCACAATAAAAGTAAAATGCACAAAGCAATGTGTAAAACCTCTAATTTACACCACACAATAAACAATTTCCAGGTATGCACAGTGCCATATTCTGCAATTCAGAATGAGGCCACAAGATTTTTGGTGATGTGTGTGGCCCTATGACATTATAAACAAGCAGGCTTGTGAATACATGTCTTGTAATCCAATATAAATATTTCTCTTGATTTTGAGATGGTTTTGCCAACAAATACTACTTACTTGTTAACTGCATGCAGATCACATTGGAACATTTCTGTAGTGAAATGTCTGTTGCACAACCTGTACTTATTCGCTTGTACATCACATTACTCTAGTGATTACAGTGGCTAGTGAGCAGGAAGGGCCACATCACAGTGCAATTCTCTCTCTTGCCTGTGGTGAGACCAGGGGTTTGTGTTGACATAAGAGTACTTTCACAAACTTCACGATTTTGTGGTTAATTTGAAATTTGTCTTTTTTTCTGTAATATCAATTAATTTAATTTGTTACCAAGATTTAATAACCAGTTTGAGAAATTGGGACTGCAGTTCCCCTTTAAGTACACATGTGGAAATTATGTGGAAATGCATTTGTTTATACAAAGGGCAATGGAACAAAAATGTTGTTGAAACAGATTCTCTGGGGTCCTTCAAGAAATCACTTTCGAGATCTAAGCATCAACAAGCTACTTACAACCACATACATAGGATGAACTGCAGGCTTCCACTTCATTGCAACTTTTCTTATGTTCTGCAGTTCAGAATATTATATTTCCAAACTTTCTGTAAGCAGGAGTGTTAGCATTAGCAGCAGCAGTGGCAATCATAGCTATAGTTGCAATAAAAATATTACCAGTGAATTTCCGAAGTTGTTCAGTGATTGCCACAGAGAGCTCCTCCTCAGTCTTTTCCTCTATCTGCTCAGCCACTCGTCCAGAAGCCCACAGAATCAGGACATTCCCAAACCTGGCCAAGCACAAACACATTCATACATCCTGGAGTTAAGTGCAGTTTAATGACCGAACCAGCCATTGACAGCTACACACTGACCATCCCTTTACGGTTAACTGAAAACTGCCTTAAAAAATCCCTGACGTGCACTGATCACAAGCTGCATAGAAAATGGAAAATATAAAGTCTAATGCAAGCTAGCAGGGACAAGCAACAAAGTGACAAAGCCAGTACAATGTGCTTGGTTTCTTTTTCTTAATATAACTTGAACACAGAACGTTGTCACCTGGTAAATGAGAAGAGAAAATGGCAATGGTGTACACTTAGGAAACAAAGGATGAAGCAGTACTTTGCCCCGACGGTTGTGAGAACGTGGAACAAGCTATTCAGCAACAGCAGCCATACTCTCATACCCTGTTTTGTTTACAAAAATGGTTAATGACATACTTCAACCAATTAGTTGCTTACTTCCAAACAGCTAAAACGGCTGAGTGGCCTCCTCTCATTGTGACATTTTTATATTCTTAAAAATTCCCCATTTTTAGCAGCTTCAACTCCCCATGCTTATTTCCCCGGGTTATGAAATTATAAAATGCCAACAATATCATAGCATCTAATAGGAGTAAATGTTGCTGGAACATTTCCTTTTGCGATAATAGTAGCCATACTGCCTGCTGCCTACCTCTCTTGTGGAAGCATGACTGTAAAGTTGTGGAGAAACCTCAGCCAGGCATTAGGATCAGAATCAGTGTACTGAAAGGAGGGGGTCTCATCCTTCCAGAGTAGGCTAATCTCGTTCACGCCACTCTCCCAGAAAGCCTCCTCGTACTCCAGAAATACTTTGTTCATGGTCCCAAACTTGAGTTTCTCAATAGCCTGAATCTTGTCATCAGGGAGTTGGGGAGAAAAGAGGGAGGAGGCTATTGATTTCAAACAACCTAAAGCAAGAAGAAAAACACACAAAAGGATATTACTCTTTAGAGAGCTTTGTGAGAAACAGCCTTCAGAAAACACTGTGCACTCCATGCCTGCATGTGGGACAGAATTTGTATTACTGTCCATATGGGGACATAACTGAATTGTGGAAAAAGTTATCACAAAAAATAGTCACTCATGACAAGCAGACAATTGTCCTCAAAATGTAAAGATTTTTTTTTTATCAACCAAATAATGATTGCAAGGAAACAAAAAGTGTCAGAATTCTATGTTTCAGGTCTACTTCCATGCCTTTGTGTTTTAATTCAGTGGAGGAGACATAGTCACATTTCCTTTTATCACATTTTAATAAAGAATAATAAGAAAATAAGAAAAGGCAATACGATACACAGAAGGATTTATAAAGCAGGGTGAAAGCAACATCTCTGTTAATTAAGCTTTTTAATACAGCATCAGGGAATGCATCAATTTTATGAGAGTATGTTTATAAAACATTGTGATTACTTTCCGGGCTTCCTAAAAAAGACTGCTATGCTGATTGCATTTCTTTTGTATTGTTATGTCAAACTAACAATAGTGTTGTTTTTCTCTTGTAATGGTGTAGCAAAAGCTAAGTGGATCATGAATAGTATTACATTCTGTGTTGCACCACAAATGCTAAGATTGTACAAAGTTTAAATAATGTTGTATTTATCAAAGCAAGCCCTAGATTAACTACACAACAACTAAAGATATGTAACTCTTGTTCTACAGAGTTCTGCATATATTCATAGGTGCCTTTAAGCATTTGTAAGGTAAGACCAAGACAATATTCTGAAAATGAAGCAAAATATTTGAAGTCACTCATATCTCAGTTTGAACAAAACAGGAAGACCCCTATGCTTCTGAATAGCATAGCTGCAAAACTCTCCTCATAACTTTGCCATATAAGCTGTATGATAGGGCACAATACAGATTTGCAGTTTGGTGATTACTCATCCTGCAGCTGGTTAAGTTTGCTGTTTCTTCGGCATATCATGCACATCATTTCCCACTCCTCAGAGCAACTGACATCTTATTACTAGGAAGCAGTGCTTCTGTATTTGATCAACCTTAGGTTAGAACTGGTAAAGAATGGTTCCTTCAGTGATGTAGAACCTGGTCTATTTCTTGTAAACTTGGAATTATTTTCTAACACACCAGTCTTGAATTGCCGGTATGTTCAGGTCACGACTATGATCCTCAAACCAGCACAGAAAGCAATAATGACTGTATGCTTTCCTCCAAACTTTGTAAAGTCCCCTGCCATTTTTCACAGTTGGCCCCACAAGCCTACAGCGAGAGAAAGTATCAACCGGAGGAATGATACATCTCGTACTAGAAACATAGCAAAGGCAGAAGAGCCTGCCAAGACCACTGGTCAGATCAGGGCAGGATGAAGGTGTGCTTGCAGACTGAACCCACTCAACCCTGAAGAAGGGAAAATGCTGGTTACAGTTAAAAACCAGACAAAGTTTGGACTATGGGATTTTTACCGCAAGTGATCCAATTTAGTAGGAATTTGTTGAAAAGTGCAGCAAATTAAGTGCACTTTGTTACTAAGCCATTTGTAGATGATTCAAACTTTACCAGGGAACAGATGTTTCAAAACATAAGCTTTGTTATATACAGTAAATCACATCAGAAAAGCTACAGTTCAATGGCTTTGCAAATAAGGAAGCCCTCCTTACCCAGGGAGATGGTGACCACAACATGATCGGCCAAAAGTTCTTTATCTTCTCCGTAAACCACACGTACCGGATACTGCTGAGAATCCTTGGAGTTAAAAGAGCCATTCCACTCAATCAGACGTACAACTGTGTTCAGCAAAATCTTGTCTTTAGGGAAGTCCTCCAGTATCTTGTCTACTAAGTGAAACATGTTTCTGTAACATCAAAAAAGTAAAAAGCTAGCAATCTGGCACTTAGTTTGATTTGGTGAACAAGCCCTGATATTCATTATTTTATGAAGTGTAATGTGTAGTGCATCTCTATTCATTCAATAAAGTGTTGAGATGTGAACTAAATTTTAGAGATTCAACACTAATGCTTATGTCTAAAACTATGGATGCCAAAGACAATACATTACAATTGATACCTTAGTGAATAAACTTGTTTTAGATAGAGGACGCCAATCCATACATTTAGTATCCCTCTCTATGGAGATGCTGTTAAAACAAAATCTCAAACCGAAAAGCCCCGATTCACTAAAAACCTAAAGAAAATGCCACCGCTGATGTTACAAACATGCACTATTTCTATCTAAGCACAGGAGCACGTGCTGTCAGCAGATAGCCTTTTGTCCATCAAGAGTACAAAGAAATAATCTGCAATGCATGAGTTAATTAAGTAATTAAGAACAGAAGGAAGGATCAAAGCCCTACAATGGCAAAGTTGCCTTTCTCTGGTCCTCTGTGTGACTCCTATATTACTATTAATATACAATATGTTAATCTTAAGGTAAATACAGAAAGGGAGATCTACCCTTCAATATTGAGATCATCTCCAGAGCTATGTTCAAAATACTGCCATGAATCTAGAGCAATTGAGTTGAGGTCTGAAGCCCCGATGTCAATGAGAGTGTCCTTGGCCACCATGCTGAGCAGGCCTGGTGCCCACTTTCTACTCTCTGGATCACCATCCATTTTCTCCAGTATTCCCTGGGCCTTCTCAGCGAAGTGCTCTCCCATGCTCTTCCCTGCACAGTTGCTGTACTTCTGGCGGATGATTCCTTCTCCTTCACTGTACACCCCTTCAGCAAAGTTGATGTCAATGTCGCTGCCAGTGTTGCTGTAAATTTTCCACCTCCCTTTCTTCTCTTGTACTTCATGCAGAAGCCCATACTGTTTTGACAGGCGGAATACAGGATTTGATTCAGAGGCATCGTGGATGAACTGAGCGCCTGTGTCCACCCAGGTGTTCCCTGTTAAATACATGACCGAATGTGTTATATAAAACTTCCAAAGTGTAACAGAATTGTCAATAAAACAGGAACACAAATTTTGTGAAGCCTGTGAATGCCAGACTTTTCTTGCTAATGCAAATTCATAACCCCATTTGGGTTTGGTGTTTGAAGATTATCTCGAATAAGATGATGGAAACCATTGACTGAAGGGACTACAGCAATTTTAGCAGTACAAATGTCAAGCAGAAATGAAAGCTCATCATAAGCAGAAATGAGCACAGTCCCATCCATTCCAAAAAGTCACATGTTGCAACAAAATTCACATTTGGCCTTAAAAAAATACAAGAGATGACTTCTATAATCTTACTTCCCTATTGCAGAAAGTACAAACCCTTCTCCTATTTATTTCTAGTAACATCCTTTATTTTGAATGTGTGCCCAAAACACAAGAATGTCACTTACCCAGATGAGCCTTGGCAACTCTGCCTCCTGGCTGAGCTGCAGCTTCCAAGAGATATACATCACTGAATCCACCCTGCTGGAGCTTGGTGGCCACCCTTATCCCCGCCAAGCCAGCCCCCACCACCACAATCCTTGGGTTCTTTTTCATGTTTATACAGCTGCAGGACAGAAGAACGGATAAGAACTTTTCACTTACTACCAGCACCAGGGTTTAAAGCAAAGACTAAATCTTGGCAGCAGAATTGTGAGCAATCATCGTGCCATGACAAAGATCCTCACAGTGCTCAGTCACATAGCTACAGTGCCATCTGCAACTTCGCCTGTAACCCTGTAGTCTTCCTGCATATCCTGTGACAGAGCACATGAGCACAGACCTCTAAGCAAGCATCCAGTTACCTTCACCGATAGTCCTCTTTTACAGTCATATTGCAAGTAAAGATATACTGCTTACAAAACCTGAAAAATGGGTCTTAAGTAAATACGTGGTAGTGCCTCCTCTAGTTCTTTGGTAGATATACCTACCTATACATTGGTACCTAGGTTCATACAGTACAAAGACAGAATTTTAGATCCCCAACACAGACAGGCTCAGCAGCATGTGTGAAAGGTAGCACACACATCCAGCTTACTTCTTCCAGTGACGTTTACAGCATGCATCAGCTTACAGCCTTTGTTTCAGCTCTTAGCTTGGGAAATGAAACAGCCAAAACACTATGTACTTTAAGTGACATGTTTCACCACTAAAATAAACATTTGTGCATCACAGGTTTCACTTTTAATCAAGTAAAATTTCATGGTTGTGTAACACTTTCTGTCTAGAACCAATACATTTCCATGCTCATCTAGAGAACACTAATTTACCTTGCGTATAAACCGTTCAAATCCTTTCCATTTCTTAACCATGCATGAGGAAAAAAGGGGCTACAGTACCTTTCTCACATAGCAGAACAGAGTGAAGGGAGAATCTGCAAGACAGCCTAGATATCCTTAAGCAGCTGCATAAATCTGCTAAGCTGCCCAAATGAGCTCATAAATACTGCAGAACATAAAATTAATGAGAACCTGAAGGATCAAAATTGTTCTACAGACCTCGCAAAAACTTAAAAGTCAAAGGTTAACTATGAAAGTCCAGCTGTAGATTACAACAGAATCTATAAGATGTGCTCTTCGCAGTGCCAACACAAGCACATTATTTGGGGACATTAATGCTCACTACACATTAAGTTAGCTATGATTCCTGTTGTCAAAAAGGGGAAAACATTAAAACTACTACCTACTTGAACTTAACTATTGAACCACTTTCAAAGTGAGAGCAGACAGGAATTCTCAACTGCACATATTTACCAAATATTCACCTCAGCAGAGACATAATAGGAATGTTCAGCAAAGTTTTAACAAATTTAAATCTTCACATTTTGTAAACTACAAAATTAGTTTGTATAACCTTCAGTACACAACATATGCATCAGTTAATAAAGGAGGTATATATTCTGTTACTTACTTTCAGACAAGTCTTTGTAGATTAGCAAACTGTGTCAGAAGCCTCCCTCATGTTGAATTGAAATGGAGTGCACTAGATATACTTCCTGTACTGGAGAGCTATAAACAGAGTTATAAACTCACTGTGTGAGCTGAGTCAGGGGTGTGGTTTAACAGGAGCTGTGTGGGAAACGTGGCAGGAGAGCTAGGGAGCTAGGCAGAGTGCATTTTCTTGCAGACTGTCCCACATTGCTAAATGCCCATTAAGATTATAATAAGAATAAAAACTTACATTTGTATAGTTCTTCAATGAAAAGACATTTCATTGCCCGCAACTACTGCTGCACGCTGTATTGTTGTGCATTTGATAAATAAACTTTGATTTGATTTGAATAAACTTTGATTTACCTTTGACACCAGAAGGATTTTATCCAAAACCACTACTGGGAAGATAAGTATGACAAATGATCAAGTTTTTCCATGAGGCAGTGAGTAATAAACAACTGAGTCATAGCCCATTACAGAGGAAGTTACACATTCTGTAGATTACAGACTTAACAGTACAGGGAAAAAGTTTGCTCCTAAATGTTGTGACAGTCTAGGTTACATGGTGTTGGGGTGTATTCCTTTTTTCATCATAGAAGGAGGAAAACCAAGCAATGTAACTTGAATGGGGGTCAATCTAACCGTTAATTTAAATATTTAACAACTAATCGGGTTTTATGTAGGTGATCTGCGTTTTACGTTTTTATTGATCTGAGGATTTTCTAAAGCAGTTCTGAAATCGAGTATCCACAAATTCACAGGAAACAATTCAAAATTCAGCTTTTTATAGCCATTTCAGGATTCAACAGTGTAATTTTTGCCATGAGGCTCTGCGCATACAGAAAGGACAGAGAGTACCATACAGTATATTTTCTTCAGTCACAAGACAGGGTTTTTATTTCTCACTAAGACAGGGGTTCTTCTCCCCTTGACCTGGGGAAATGACCCCTGCTGTTTTTTTTGTTCCAGTTGAACTCTCTGTGATTTAACTGAACTCCTAAATTGACCTAGTAACAGAATTCATTTGAACTCTTTTCAGTTACTATCCAGATTTGAACTTTGCCTTTTAGTCTCATGCATAATGACGTTTAACTTCGAAGGATAAAAGTAAAGTGTGTAGGTGGGAAAAAAAAACAGTAGGTATTCCCACTTGCAGGAATGGGAACTCCAGAGTAGAATGGGGAGAATAATTCCAGAGAGTGGTCAGGAATGTCCAAAAGTCACATCCCACTAAAACCCTCTTCCCTGTACCAAACCAATTCCATACAATCAGCTGTCTATAGCTGACAGTCATCAGCAGCACCATTCACTGGCTGCAGTGGATTGGGTTAGCATACAAATCTAGAAACTGTAAAAGCTATCAGACCTCCATTGAACACTCCTTAGGAATGGACACATGATCTCAGCAACATCATGAAAACCTGTAATTAAATCAAGTGTCTCTTAATTGATGCAGCTCTTCACACAGCAAGACAGCATGATGACAATGGTTTATTAATGTGTTTTCTATGACAATAAAAAATCAGTTAGAAAAGATTTAGCCCAAGGTCCAACTGTGGCTGAGGAGAGCACCAACCCAGCAGATTTTTTAGGTAACCAGTAAAACAGTCTAAATATGTGTGACAATTTGTGACTAATGATGAAGATGCACATTTTCTGCCATCTATTCATTTGAAATACTAGAAATATAGTTTTCCACACACTTTAGATCCCTATTTAAATTGAGTAATACTCATATACCAATGACTGATAAAATAGCAGATATATGCATAAATACCTAAAAATACTCTTCATAGTCCTTTGTTTATTTAAAAATGACATAGACAGAAAGGGGGATCTGGTGCCCAACTTCAAGTACACAGTTTCACTTCTTGTGAAATTTGTTTTTCTTGCGATTCTTCTTGCCAGCTGCCAGGGCTGCTCTCTCTGCCAGGATCTGCTTGTACTTCTTCTTATTGTAACTAGAAAAAAAAATGAAACAGGAATGACCAGAGACCGAGACCAGAGATGCGGGTGTCTACCGATCCAGAGAAGGGTTCTCAGTTCAAGTAGCCCTGCTGTTTTTTTTTTTTACTTATGTTACTTATGAAACTTTGTAGTTAAAAGGCAAGCTCTAAAATGTTTATGAGCTGAAAACAGTCTAATAGGAGTATTACTGAATTAACTGGAGTTCCTTAAAGGCTGAGCTATGTAGCTGAGAGTTCAGGTGGAAGAAGGACCAACAGGTATGCAGTTCTCCAGGACCAGGTCTGCAAACATCTGTATTAAATCTCCCCTTCATGTAATAAAGTTCTGTTTTAAAGATCAAAGCTTAAAAACACAGATGGAATCTACAGTAGTATTCATGCACGGAAAATAGATTAAATAATTTATAAAACTTCACTGTCTAATCTTCATCCCCTAGCAAAAAAATGGACCATTCCATCCATAACACAGTAATAATTTAGAGACACCACATAGCTTAGACAGCACATTTTTAAACAGAAAAATAAGAATAATTGCTGAATAACCTTTAGATTAATTTCACATTTGTACTTTATAAATTGCACAACTGGCTGCAATACAAACCTTCTGAATTCAGCATCAGCAATTAATTCCTCAACAATAGTCCTCTTCCTCTGTTTCTTAGGGATCCGTGCATGATAGAAATCCACAGGGTCGTCCACTACTGTTCCAACCTGACACAGACATTTAAAACAGCCACTTAAAAAGATCAACACAATGACAACACTTCCGTGGTTTATAATGGAACCCATTTAAAACAGCCACAAAAAAATAAATGCTTATCAGAAACAGGCATTTAGCACACTGCACATGCATACTTTAAGTATTGGTGAATCATAATGAAAAAAATTCAGAAACCCTAATTTTTCTCAATAAAGTTATTTTAAAACAAGTAATCATATATACATTCCACTGTAGATTTAACTCATTAAAAGAAAGGACCTTAGGTTCTCGAACAGTCCTAAAAAAGATGCACACCTGGAAATACTTGGGGAATCCCTCCCGGTCATTCTTCTTGTAAAACCTTTTGGGATCCAGAGCTGATCTCATTTTCAGGGCTTTCAGGTCGTTCTTTAACTCCTCCGTCAGTTCAGGGGCCTTCATATTATACCAGCTGTCCCCTGTAGTCTTTGCTCTCTCCTCCTGATGAAATTTTAAGAAAACATAACATTACCTTAGCTAGCTTATGATTTTCAAAACCAAAAACTAGAACAGGCAGTAGGAGGCATTTCAATTAGAAGCCACTCACGAAAATGCAAATGACAAGAGCTTGTACTGCATCAGGGTTTGCATGTCTGACATGGCGCAGACTCGGGGAAACATCTCCACCACAGAACACTAGCTAATAACTTTAAAATGGACAGGCAGTTTGCCTGAAAAGCTGTAAAAACCTGGTGATGTATAAGGCTGTGTTTTTCTGAACCTCTTCATTAAGGTAAAGGAAACCAAGAGAACACATCAGTATCAGGCATTTAAACCAAGAAAGTCAACAACGGCACAGTGGAAGATCCTCTCTTGACAGAATATGCAAATTCCATACAGTGCAGAATCAAACCCAGAACTCAAGAGCTGTAAGGCAGCAGTGCCTTTCATGCTACCAAGGTCTAAACCATCATTTCTATGCTGATGGTACTCAATCCACTTTTATTTAATTGGTTTAAGGGGGTAATCTGCCCCTTTGCTTTCCTATTGTATTAAAACCCTTGGTGTAATTGTGTAATTCCGCTGTCTCCTCTTATTGTGTACTTTGCTCGTATTGTAAAACACTCTGAAAAGCCATTTTTAAAGGCTCTATATAAAATAGTTTATATTACTGCTACTACTACCGTGGGTTCTGATTACTGACTACCATGACTATTACCAACCTGTTTGCAATGAAAAGAAAAACCCACCAACTAATGCAGTAGTGACCTCTGTTGGCCACCAAGTTGTCATTACACCCAGGCAATTTAACCAGTGATCTACCACAATATATAAATTTTAAATACCAAATAGTATTATTTTTTTATTTATGCTGCTGTTTTTCATGCCGATTCCAGCCATAAGTAAATGTGGTATTTGACATCATCCCTAAATCTGGACTAAAATGAATAATTGACAAGTTGGAAATGCAATAATTGAGATTGAGACTGATGTCACAAACAATTTTAATAACAATAATTATTTTAATAATATTTTAATATTTTAACATAATTTAATAATAACAGCCAGCAGCCATATCACCCTGCAACTCACAACTGGCAACCCACAGAAGCTAAGCAGGTGTGAGCCTGGTCAGTACCTGGATGGGAGACCTCCTGGGTAAAACTAAGGTTGCTGCTGGAAGAGGCGTTAGTGGGGCCAGCAGGGGGCGCTCACCCTGCGGCTCATGTGGGTCCTAATGCCCCAGTGTAGTGATGGGGACACCATACTGTAAACAGGCGCCGTCCTTCGGATGAGACGTAAAACCGAGGTCCTGACTCTCTGTGGTCATTAAAAATCCCAGGGTGTTTCTCGAAAAGAGTAGGGGTGTAACCCCGGTGTCCTGGCCAAATTTCAAATTGGCCCTTACCAATCATGGCCTCCTAATAATCCCCTATGAATCTATGAATTGGCTTCATTACTCTCTGCTCTCCTCCCCACTGATAGCTGATGTGTGGTGAGCGTTCTGGCGCACTATGGCTGCCGTCGCATCATCCAGGTGGATGCTGCACATTGGTGGTGGTGGAGGGGAGTCCCCATTACCTGTAAAGCGCTTTGAGTGGAGTGTCCAGAAAAAAGCGCTATATAAGTGTAATTGTAAGCAATTATTATTATTATTAATTAAAAAGAATTATTTGTTAACATTATCACACAAGCAATATACTCTTAATACCAAGTAATACCAAGACAGAATGCACAACACAACTGACAGATCAACTGAAAATTTGCCTTAAACAGGTGTTAATTAACAAGAATAAAACAAACTGAAGAATAAAAACAAACCCGATAGAAAAAATAGTTACCAAGTGTCCAATAAAAGCAAACATCTTAGCTGAGGCATTTTGGGACAGCAGCACTTGCTTTCCAAACTGTGACAATAACAGAAGTATTTTTGGTATCTTATTTATGATTACAGTTCATTTCTTATTTCTTAAACCAAATCCTCAAACACCAGGAGAATCACTGCCTTAAGCCGGGTTGAAAAAAGCAGTCTAGTGGTTAACCAGGATGGTTAATGTCATATATACAGTTCCTCATCTTTCCTATAGCAAACATGACCAGGTGTTTAGGCTACTTTGTGGCTTTAGGTGGATTTAATATTTTGGTAATATTTGACTTTTTCCAAAATCTGTAAGTATAAATCTCAAAGTATGCACTTAATTACAAATTTGTGAATGTAGATGCACAAACCTGGTCTGAAAACCACTGTTCTTCCAGAGCGATCAAAAACTGCACTGCTACTTTCCAATGTGCATTAATATTTAGTTTAAAAAGACAGAGATGCGGACCACTTTGATACAGTTGGATCTTTGGCAGTATCTGTATGGAACTGGAACATTGCTGTGCTCTGCGCACAATCAGAATCCTAATACTGTCTGAAGCTTGAGGTGTAGTTCTAATTTGGTTTAAGGCTTTCAAAGAAGTTTAGGTGTTCATATTCATTCTGTACAACATATCTCCAACCTGAGCATAAAAAAGACCTGTCTACTCACTCTGCGTTTCTTCTTCAGTTGGTCCTTTGACTCTAGGTATGGAGGTACAGCATCTTTCTTTTCAAAATCTGGAGTGATCACACTCTTCCTCAGTAGCTACAACCACAAAAGCAGGATGAAGGCCATTACCACTCTGATAGGGTAGCAAACATTTCAGATTATTTTGTCTACTCGCTCAAGTTTATATTGTCAACCCTAGAAATCTTTGGTTGCAGTCTGAACCTTCCTTTTACATATAGTCTAATGCTGATGGACAATGGCACTCAAAGGCATGTCTCTAAAGCCTGTTGATCGCACACCACCATGACTGAGAAATTTAAAAGGAATGCTCCACAAGGTATGTTCAATTTAAGTGACAAAGTTCCCTTTTATAAATAACTATTCCTTAAAAAGTACATGATTCAGAAATCCTACCTTATGTGACTATGAGATTTTGCTACTACTGAATTGTAGTGACCATATGGAAATGTAGTGACCATCCTATCACAGTAATTATTTGCTATAAAACCAGATTAAGTTTCAAGATACCTGTAATTTTTGGTTTCAGCAAATTGGCTGTTACAGATAAATACTGACTAATAAGAATACCTCAGCAAAATTAAATATTCTGTCAAAGGCCACTTTCTGGTCAGTATGAAAAAATAACATCAAGCATACTTTGAAGAACCAGTTTTCTTTTAATTAACTTTTAACAATAATTTAGACCGAATTGCTTCTAACTCCAAATGATCACTTCAGTAATAACAGCACCCTCTAAATGAATATCTCTAGTGCTACAGAGACAGTTTCAATAGCATGTCTGTATTAAAAACACATGCCTCCAGAAGTTCTCAATCCCTTATTTTGTGTCTTTCGTAATCTTTTAATTATAACCTTACATTTTGAGTTGAGGAAGATACTCACGGCCAAACTTGATGGGTGTGGTAAGTGAAACTAAAATTTCATTAAGCCACTACTTAAACAAAATTGCGAAATGGAGTTAATGTCCTCACAACATCATACTGGAAGCAGAGAATGTTGAAAAACAGAGAAGGGGTCCAGAAATGGTTGAAAAAAAGATTTTAACAAGATCAAGAAGCAGTTCAACAGCAGGGATGAATTATCCTTAGTTATTAAGACTTCAGCTGAGATAGGAAATGAAAGGCATTGGCAAGGGCTGAGAACCACACAGTTTTAATTCAGACATAACAACTTACCTCATCTTTTTTCTTCTTCTCCTTCAGTTTTTGCAGAGCACTAGGGCCACTCTTAATTTTCCCACCATCAAGACTAATGTACAGTCCCCCAGTTTGTTTCATATTCAGTCCTGGGTCAATGCTGCTAGACAACTCTATCCTGTTAAAAGCAAATGATAGTATTTTACAAGATCTGTCAAATGTTAAAGATATTTACAATGTGCTATCTATTAATCATAGATTATGGCACATTTTAAATAATCAATAACTCATATGTCCCATGTTCCCTATACAGAAAGCAAAGATTCACTTCTCCTTGGTTTATTGAGTTCACATGAAATGACTGACACATCTGCACTAGTCAGTAAAATAGGAACAATTTGTTTTCATCTTCCCCTTCTACACTACATGGTGCTACTTTTTTCTGTTGTACAAATTTCACTGTTAGGAAAATGAAGTATAAAATAAAACTCGGACAAACAGCGATATAGTGCTCTACTGCATATGGACACCTGATCATTCTTCACCTCACAAAGCAATGTACCTTTTTACACCCTGAATAAAACTTTATCATCCTGCACCTCACAACTGGAAACCCACTGAAGCTAAGCTAATGGGAGACCTCCTGGGAAAGCTAAGGTTGCTACTGGAAGAGGACTTAGTTGGACCAGTAGGCAACACTCATTGCTAGTGCACTCCACTGCAGAAAAAGCACAATCCTTTCTATGAGATGTAAAACCAAGGTCCTGATTGTCTGGTCATCAAAACTCCCAGGGCATTTCTTAAAAACAGTAGGAGTGTCCAGGACAGCGCTATATGAGTGTAATGATTATTTATGTAAGGATTATTAAAACTCCGGGCTATAAAAGCTGGAATCTTCAATCCAAAATCAAATGACACAGTATTTTAAGAATGTACAACAAACGACAAGATAAAAGCTTAAGATGTGCTGCAAAAAAGTAAAGTAATAAAAAGTGTTTATGACAGTTCATTTCAGGAATGAAAGCAGAAAGGTACTGTCACCAAGATGTGTAACATCATCCCAAAACATTCAGATAACGTGGTTGAAAAATAACCAACCTGCACTAATTGGCTTTGGGTATGTATGGCAACGTCAGCAGAAAGGAGGAAATGGATATGGTGTCCATCAATAGTTCAACATCTCCAGATTTACTTGTTCATTTAGGATTTTTTATATGTATTAGTTTTCATATTTCTAAACTTAAATGTTTTTGTACTTCATGCATAATGCCTTTGTGAAAACAGTATAATAAAATCTGAATTTCTTACTTAAAAAAGAAACCTATCCCAGGGGTCTAAAAGAATCTAAAGGTTTTCCATAACAGCTGAGTGGCGGGATCATACAAGAACATAACAGCTAAAGAAAAAGAAAGTGTACACTTCTTATACTCACTAATATTTTCAAGTAGGTATTTAGATACTTACAGGGGGGGCTTTTTACTTTTCAAAAGAATTGCGGTATCCTCATCTTCTTCATCAATAAATTCCTCAGCATCTTTACCCTCATCTGCTTCTTCATCACTGTATTCCTCCTCCTCCTCTTCGCTCTCTCTTGTTTCACATATACCTTTGGTATCCAAGTAATACTTTTTATCAGGCTGCAGTCCAGGCTGAGTGTCTATAACAAACAGTCCATCATCCAGAGGGGATTTAGATAGGGCTGCCTGGTTCTCTCCTTGAGAGACTTCATCATCATCATCACCACAAGCAGAATCTAGCTCCTTGCTCTCATCGCCATCATTCTCATCGTCACTACTCAGCAGCAAACTGATGAACTGTGATTCCTGCGGTGCAGTGCTGCACTGTCCACTTGAGTCTTTCTTCCCTTCCACAGGATCCAGTTTTGCAACAGACCCTCTCTTCGCCACAGTCTTTTCCATCTCACAAATTGAGGACTCACTGAGGGCCACGTCCATGGTTTCTTCCCCTTCAGTCTCTTCAATGTTGGTTTTAGATGTGGTCAGCTCTTCAGATGGACAGACGGGCTGGGAGCCAAGAAGGCTAGAACTCTGGGAGTCCTTGGATATTTCTGGGAGGGAGCTCTCAGGCTGCAGCCTCTTTTCTCTCTCTTTGGGAACAGCAGCAGGAGACTGAAAGGTCTTTGCCCTTTCTTCAGCAATGGTCTCCAAGGGTGATGCTGCATGGCGACTGCTCCCTGATCCTGTGCGAGAGCTGTTGGCGAACTTGGTCGCCACTTCCTGTTTTGCATCATTCTTTTGACTCGGAGGACCAGTGCATGTTAGGGAATCTTCTGATTCCGTATCCGATATAATGGTTACCTCTTTTGTGGTTTTGGATTCAGCCTGACTATAGGTGAACCTGTCTTGACTTCCGATAGGCCCAGGGACAGCCTTGTTGCACCCACTACTCTGTGACTCGCTGACAGACTGAGTTTTTGCTCTGAGTGCTTGTCTGCTGGAGCTAGATAACGGAGAAGCACTGGAAGCTTCAGCCTTCTTCTTAGGAACTGTGGAGGCTGGAACAGTGTTCCTCTCCTGCCTTTTTCTTGCCGACCTACGGACTGCAGAGCCCTGAAGACTTGATAAACTGGTGGCATGGGTCTCAGCTTCCGAAGGCTCCTTGTCCTCTGTCTGAGACTTGGATGGAGTGCAAGGAGGAGCTGCGCAACTCCGGCTCCTTGTTGATCTTTGCGCGCCAAAAGCTCGCGCTCCAGACATATCTGAACAACAGGATTCTGCCTCTGAATTTTCAGTTTCTGAACTTGCAAGCTTAGTCACGGGCTTGTGCAGTGATGCCATTCTGCCTCTTAGGCTCCTGGATGTTCTACGACCAGCTGTGGAAATAGAAGAAGAGCACGACTCTGCTTCAGAGCCATCATCATCATCATCATCATCTGCCCTCAAGGCAGATTTAGCTCGGGCCACAGCCGGAGTCCTGCGGCTGCGAGTTACACGTCCACTGGACACATTGGAACAGCAGGACTCTGCCTCGGAAATCTCAACCTCATTCAAGGATTCCACCTGCTGTACAGTCCTGGTCTGCCGGCTCGTTGATCTTGTGATCCTCTTGACAGCTGAGCTCCGAACCTCCTCTGTGCGAGTGGTAGAATCCATGTCTTCAGCCTCTTCGTGTTGCAAGTCACAGGCATCCTCCGAGTGCGACTCACTTTTTGTCACTGTGGTTCTTCTGGTCCTAGTAAGAACACGAGTCGGGGAGGAATCCTGTACAAGAAGGATCAGATTTAGATTTCAGGACGCAAGGACACTGCAGCAGAGAAAGTCGATGACAAGTCTTGGTTGGAACTTCAAAAGACTTTTAAAATAAAAAAAAATATCAGGCATATGAAATTAAAAACACCTTTGATTGCTTATCAGAAAAAATGAAAGATTGGGACAAAGACAAAAAGATGTCTTCTAAGTTATGGACAGTAGCAGGTGTGAGCTTGAGAGTTCTAAATCTCGAATACCTACTTTTACAAATCATGAGCACTAGGGATGTGCATTTTTTATATTTCCAGTCAGCTTTATGCAAAAAAAGTCTGGTTTACAAATTGGTATTCATATTCTTAAGAGATAGGAATACCAATGCTGTTAACTTTGTTTTCAAGGACCATGCTGCAAAGCACCTATTTGCAAAAAAATAACTTGTTCAGCTCTGGATAGACACAGCTGCTCTTAAAGTGATCAATAAGTCAGGTGTCTTACATTATTTATTTGAAAAAACATATATACATGGACAGCTACTTTACAGTCCAAAAAATACATTTTATTGACACACTAAAAATAGAAAGAAGGAGACTGTGGCTGAGACACACCATTGTAAATTTTATCAAGGTTGAAAAACCTGGTGTTTTGTGATATGGAAGGTGTTTCAATTGTCCTTGTAGAAATTTTGATCAATGTTAAGTTTTTGTACGGTTAGTGAAAAAATCTTTATTAATGGGCATGATTAGGTAGGGAAAAAAGGTCATTTATGTATGTCAAGATATTGTAATAATTCTATTTTGATTTTGTTGCAAAAGCCTTTAAATCTACCAATGTTTAATCTGATTAAAGTATAACTGTATTACTACATACAGTTTTATGCAAATGTTTGGGCACCCCTGGCCAAATTACATTTTGTTGATTTTCTAAGTTAAAAGAAGTAACCACAACCTCTGCAGCAAACCAACTTAAACTTGACATGTTTCTGCAAAAATTAATGCAGTTATTATTTATTTGCTCAGATTTAACAGATTGAAAAAGATATTACAGTAAATGTGGCATGTGCAAAAGTTTGGGCACTCTTCCAGTTGATCCACTAGTGTTATTTTGTGAGGTCTCAGAGCTTAATTGACTCGTTAGGCCTTAATCTAAGTCAGGTGATGACAATTCCAGAGCTTCATAGATTCTCTGACTCTTCCAACCTCTCAGGGTGTTGTGCTTACACTCAACAACCATGGACTCCTCTAAGCAGCTGACTGAGGATCAGAAAATAAAGATAATTGACTCTTGCAAAGCAGGGGAAGGCTATAAAAAGATATCTAAATGCTTCCTGCTTGCAATTTCCACTGTCCGAAATGTCATTAAGAAATGGAAGTTAAGGGGAACTGTTGAAGTCAAGATAAGAAACCAAGAAAAATCTCTGATAGAACTCCTCGTAGACTGGCCAGGAATGCAAAGCAAAACCCATATATCACTGCTAAGGACCTGCAGGAACTTTAGCTGGCACAAGACTAGTGGTGCACCTGTCCACTGTGTACCATTGCTTGCACAAACATGATCTGCATGGAAGAGTCATCAGAAGGAATCCTTACCTGTGATCTCATCACAAAAGTCAACATCTGAAGTATGCACAGATAAGCCAGAGACATTTTGGAACCAAGTGCTGTGGTCTGATGAAGTAAAAATTGAACTCTTTTGCTACAATCAACAAAGTTACAATTGGAAAAAAAAGGAGAAGCATTTGAAGAAAAGAACACCTTGCCAACTGTTAAGCATGGAGGTGGATCTATTATGCTTTGGGGTTGTGTGGCAGCCAGTGGTACAGGAAATATTGTGCGAGTAGAGGGAAGAATGGATTCTACTATCTACAAATCCTGGAATCTAATGTCGCACAGTCAGTGAAGAAACTGAAGATGAGAAGAGGTTAGATATTACAACAAGACAATGATCAAAACATACCTTATAATCAACCATGAACTACTTCAAGAAACAAAAGATTAAGGTTTTGGAATGGCCTTCACAGTCCCCAGACTTGAATATTATTGAAAATCTGTGGGTAGATCTGAAACATGCAGTGCAGGCAAGACGACCTAAGAATACTCCTGAACTAGAAGTGTTTAGGCCAGGGGTGCCTAAACCTTTGCATACAACTTTATACTCTATAAGTATTAGAGATAAGGTCAATTTATTAGCCATATACAATTTATTGTATTAGGAATTTGTCTTTTTGCATACCCCAGCTTGCTCTCCATGAGAACCACAGGCACACAGACCAGGGAAAGAGAAGCTTGGGGTCAGAGCGCAGGGTCAGCCATTTATACAGCGCCCCTGGAGCAGTTAAGGTTAAGGGCCTTGCACATGGGCCCAACAGAGTAGGATTCCTCTGCCGGCCGCGGGCTTTGAACCGGCAATCTTCCAGCCACAGGTGCAAGTCCTTAGCCACAGTGCCACCGCTCCACCCTTATTATTTAGGCAACAAGCAAGCACAAACAAAATTCAAACATATATTAATTAGGTAATCAGAAAATTGACAACTGCTGTGAAAACCCCGAGAGGCGTTCTAATCATGAATACCTACCTTTACAAAGCAGCCATTAACCCTTCACTACAGCACAATTTAGCAAACTGTATTAATTGCCTCTAAATACTGGAAGCATATTTTTATTATTAACCATTATTTAGACCATTTTACAGTGTATACATAACTATTCTGTTGAAAGGATATTGATGCCTCATTTTATACTAGCACAACTACATCATTAATCATTTGCATTTGAATCATGCAGATTAGCAAATTAAAGGGTGTCTGGGATAAATTGATCATTGCCACTTGTAAAGTGTGTCTGAGAGACTGATGAGGCAAAGCATGACATGAAAATTGCCATTTCATCTAAATATTTTTCATGTTTCCAGCTTAGGCACTGTAGCTCTATGGGCAAATTCTTTTTCAAGGCATACAACTGCTCAGAAGATTGAGGACTATACTGACCATATCGCCTTAAGTACGTATAGCTGCCGGCTAACTCGTTCACCTCGGGTTTTGCCATTTTTCTTCGCTTACAACTGTTCTGTATCCAACAGTCATTCAAGTGGCTTTTCTGTATTAATCTGTTTTCGTATAATTCAATGTTAAATTATTTGCTTTGTAGTTTCCAGCAAAAATTCAATTTCAGCAAAACTGCTGAATTTAATGTATTATATCGACCCATCTACACCTTAAAAAGCCAGTGACTGGCAATGTGACTTTTTTCCAAGTCGCAAATCAAGCAATCACCATGTGCTTTCGTTCACTTATCTGTGCTTAGCAAAAATTTCTCTAGGTTTCACTGAATATCTGAACTTTAGTTGCCATTTTAATTTAGCTTATAGTTTATGTAATTTCAACCTAATATGTGATACTGTAACATTGTCAAAATTATGTGATTTTATTTTTAACGCTGAGACAACACAGCCACGTTAATCAGTAATATCTCCAAGCACAGTAAAAGCATCTAGGGATGCAATCATCTGAAACAAACACTGGCCAAACAACCACATTCATATCAATAACAATAAACAATAACAATACTACCGTTTTAAGAGCTTTTTCTGCTTTGGTCCTGTCTGGAGACTCCACGCTTGCTCCTCTTCTAGTAGCAACCATGTTGCTTTCTCACTCACCACCTTCTAAACCAACTCCAACTTCCGTTCGAAAGTAAAGGGACAAGACTCGACCAATCTACTTAGCGCAAAGATGGTGAACTCAGATGGAGTCGATAGCGCTGAATGGTTCTTAAAGTGATATGCAACAGTTTTCTCAAGTCAGACGCTAGTTTCTGCTGCTAAATTATGTAAATACTGTAACATTCCTGCTTCATGCTTTTTTTACCTTTAATTCAAGAAATGTAATTTTAAATGGCCCTGGGAACCGATTCACTTTCCCCGTTAAAATATTTCAAATACTAAATAGAAAAGCTGAGCTTTTTACGGCACTTCCCGGCGCGAAGTTTTTCATCATTCTCTCAGAATTAACAATTATCTCTCAAAACCCGTTTTGCTCGCATTTCAGACCTGTACTTTACCAATTTATGTGTATACTGTAAATATCAAAATAGTGTATTTTTTATTGTTAAAAATGAGATGCGTTGGTTGCTTCAAACCGGGCATACCTAACTGTTCCAAGAAATTCAAATAATAAAAACTAGTTTGCGGTAGTGGACAAAAAAATGGGAATACATGAGTAAATGAGGGACCAAGTACAGTACATCAAAGTAAAATCTTCCACAAGGGCGTGATTTATGTTTTTTAAGCTAACAACATCCCAGCCTGCTTAGGGTCATATATAAAAATACCGGACTGATCAATGACTATCACCAGCATAGCTGTATGAGGACACCACAGTGACTATAAGAGATATGTGTTGCGGTACATTTGGCAGAAGCTTCACTAAGACAGCTCAACTTCCTGAAGTTTCACGAACAAGGGTGTCTAAGGTAATATCAGCAAAGGGGAGCCGCGCATACACCAGGGTCATGTTTTTGGTTTATTAATTTGAAGTGAAAGATAACTGCAGATCAAGTGCCTCCAAATTTCAGTCTAGGGCAGGAGCAGCCAGTTTAATTAAAAACGATCTGCAGAGAACTTCACAGAGCAGGATACCATAGTCAGGTTGCAAAAGCATAATTAAACAGTTATTAATAATTTACCTTAAGTTAATAATCACAGAATTTATTAATGATTATTAATCAAAGACAGATTTTTGCCCTTTATACTTTAGTAATGTATAATGTACTTGTTAATGCAATCACAATTGTGATCTGTAACCCCTAAAATAAGTTTCTGAAATGTTAAAACCTCAAACAGGGGTTTCGGAATGTGCTTTTGAATAGCAAATTGTAAATGTAATATGCAGTAATAATTTAAGGGATATAAACAAACACAGTACTCCCTGTGATGCTTTCAGATAAGTTTTAAAATCCCCTCTGAACTGATATGTAGAAATGGAACTATAGATACCTTAAAGCACCATATAGAAAGTCTTAATTCATGTGAATGGTGTTTTTAAATGTTCATGTAATTATGTATGAAGTCCCCTGTTAACCTAAAAAGTCACATGGTTGAGCTAGAAATTTCATGTATAAAATGCAAGAGCACTGTATGGGATATTTGACCGTCACATACAGTATAAGAAGTAGTTCTCCGAAGTTCTTCTTGGTAACTTAAATGCCATTTTAAAATAAACATTTTTAATGGTATATACTATTTACAAAGGTTAATTTGCTAATACTGTATTACAAGCCATATACAGTTTAACAGCACACCTTTAAAATGTATATTTTAACCAATCATTAACCTTTTAACTGTTTAGCCCTTGTTGTTTCCTAGGAAACTGCATGCAAAAAAGACCTCGTTCACTGAAATGGAAAACAAAACTTACAATTATTCATTTCAACAAATACATCAAATCAATAATTAATTTGGCACATTGTCACAATTGAAACTTCTGAAGTTTATAATTAAAAAAAAACTGCTTATCCTTAACCCTCTAATCTGTTTAAAGCAGTAAAACTTATACAGACTTGCCATGCAGGGCCTTACACATTACAGGTGTGGTACAAAAGAGCAGAAACACAAAAAAATATCACTGCACAAGAAAACGGTTTTATAATTTATTATCATAAATTAAAAACCTGATATACAGAAAAAATAATATTAATTCAACAAACAAGAATGTAAACCTTAACTATACAGTACTAAAGACACATACTCAAGACCTTCAAATGGGTTATCTGATGTAAATCCATTTTGGACCCCATGGACTTAAAGCTGCCAGAAATAAAGGCATCCCATCCTGCGTACAAATCCAGGTTTTTCACTGCCAAGATGTATCGCTATTGTCCATTTTGGCACTTGCCAGTACATCCAGGTATTCACTATGGTGTAATTTAATAAGCTGCAATTGAATAAATCACAGAATATCAGTTTAATTACTCTGCTGGACCCTGATTACACCTTTCAAAAATTCACCACAGGGGTATGCTAGATGAAAACATTAATACAAATAAAATCCTCATGCTCATTTCAGCATTTTTATGCAGGATATTTATTCTGCTAAATATTCATATTCTAAAAAGACGAGCGTTGCGTTTGTATCGTCCAGAATGCACTTTCACTGGGCATAATCAAGTCTGCCAAAGTGCATCTTGTATAAATTCTAAACTCAAACATAATATTGCTTGAAAAGGTTAGTGAGCAGACCACATTCCAATGCAAGAACCCTTTTCCTCCATATTCTTTTGTCGATTTACTCAAAAACAGTTAATGTAAGCAACTGCTGTGAGTAAAACAAAGACATTAAAATCTTCTACCAAGTCGCTAAAAAGAGCTTTGAAGTGAGAAAGGGAATTTCACAAGCCAAATTGTAGAAATAAATACACTTTAAGAAATGTGAAATTCTGTAAAACATCACAGGTTTAAATACAACTGAAATCTTCCTGAAACCTGTACAGTTTTTCTAAATGTCAGTCCTTGGCCAATTTACATGTACATTGTGATCACTGCTTCTGTATGCAAGAACAAGGAGATCATACCTTCTCGGGGCCCTGAGCTCAATGATCTCCCCAGATCGGCTCCATTATTTTAAAGATACTGCAACAACAGTTTTTATTACCTTCTGAAAGCCTTTCCATTTCAATTTCAAGAGTGAAAATGCAATATTTAACACAGTCCAACACTAAAAGAAATTATTCTCAATATCAAGAATATTATTCTAAATACTGATAAGCTTTGTCAACCCAGTGAAGTTCTTCAGAATCAGCAATGGAACATTAACCAGAGGAGAAACTACAGAAGAACATTCAGAATTCAGAATTGAGTATGGAACAAGTTATTCAGACATGTTGCTAAACTCAATACTCTGGTTTTGAGTTTACAGCTTCTATTTCCCAATAGGGCTAGATGGGCCAAATGGCCTCCTCTCTTCAGCAACAATATATGTTATGATTCTTGAAGAATGCCAAGTACTACTGCTTAGTACAGCTTGGTTTCAAACAACTAGAATCTTTATCACTCAAAAGCATTTAGGCTCAGAGTGGAAGCAGCACAGTAGTAAACAGAGGTACAGAGACGAAGTGGAGGCACTTTTGATTTGATTTTTTTTTTGCTTAAAAAGCCTCCAAATCAAACAAATCACATGCAAAGAGCCACTTTAAAAGGGTATCTTTTTAAAAATAAGTTTACCAATCTGGTTTAACTAATTGTAAGAAACACTTCAAGAACTATAGCTTGAAGTGTGGTCAGTGTTGCTTCTTTTAGCCTGAACAAGGTAGCCCTTTGATTTTATGATCCCTCTGCTTTTGACGATGACGGAATAGCGCAAAACCCACTCCAGCGACCAGTCGGCTACCAGGAGCTCCTTCACGCTTTCCTGCACAGCTGCTTGGAAGCTTGTGGCAGAAATCAGCTCTAAGGGGAACAAGGTACAAAAAGGAATTTGAATGCAGATTCAGTTCAATACAGTAAAGTTAACATATTTGTAAACATACTTCCAGGGTGTTGGTATATCAGGCAAAGGATGATCTTTTCCCAACTGTACAAAGTATTCATATCTTATAAAGTGTTATTCAAAACCCAAAATTTGACATGGAACATGCCCAAATGTACAGTGCCTTCAGAAAATATTCACCCAAACCCCCCCATTTTTGAAAATGTTCTGATCACAATTTTTCATTTGCTAAAATTTTGCAGGAATTACATTAGGTATTCTGTATCAGCTATGCACATTTGGATTTAGAAATTTTCACTCATTCTTCCTAGAGATTTGCTCAAGCTCTGTTAAACGGGATGGGCACTTCTCACCTTTGGGGTCATTGTGAGTGAGTAGCTGGATGTCACACTCCTTTGCGAACGCGGTCAGGTCTGGAGGCATCACACAGCAAGAGGCCAAGTTCACCTGATTGCTGCTGGGCTTTACCTAAAGAAGGAAAAAAGTGCATCACTCCACCTCAATAAGAGTGCATTTAAAAGTATGGCAATAAGCTTGAGGTCTTTACATGTCACCTCTCCAAAAACTAAAATACCTTTATTTCATAAAGTAGCCCCCTGGATTGATCTATACCATTTAAGGGTTTATATACTCGGATCAAATTTCCTCTTAATCACTTCTGTAGTTCCTTTTAACCCATATATGAGAATCCTCCAAGACCAGGAAGCTCATTTCTAAGTCAATAATATCCTTTGTGTGGTACGGAGACCAAAATGTAGCACCATATTGTTCATTCAAAAGGCAGCTCTCATGTCCAACCTCAGGTAGACAACATCACCATCTTAGCCCACCCACGTCAGCAGCTGTAATCATCCATGTGCAGTTTACTTTACAGTTACTAGCTCACGTGAAGTTAAGACTTGCATTCCTTTATCACAAATTTCATTTTACACACTGCTCTATATACCAAATTGAAGGTCTACAACCCCATTTTCAGAATATGGTGATGCCGTTTCCTCAAAACTGTTCTGTAAGAAACCTGGTATTATAGCCTGAATTGTATTTGTAAAATTCAGGCATCCTCCCCCCATCACACCCATTATTATGAACTCAAATCATACCACACAAAATGTTTCACTGGGTTAATTTAACTTCCATATCTTCATAATGTACTGCAATTCCCTACACTATCTACAAATTAAAGATGTAGTTCTTTTTTCAAATTGAATCTATCAAGAGCACCTACCAATCTTTGGCACAATTATTTTCAGTTTACCACTGCTAAATCCTGGAACAATCTGCAGAGTGAGTTGAAACTAGTCACTTTCACAGCTGAGCCTCATTTCAGTTGCATGATTAAATTGCCACGTCCTGTTAGGAGATGACCAATTAATACAATGTAATGAACCTTTTATCACTATTATGCCTTCTGTTCAATAATGTATTGTGATCTTTAGTCAGGACTTTGACAAAAGAGAAATCATTCTCAAGTGACTTATCTTGTTAAAGATCTATTATTGTTTTTTGTTATGTGACTTTAAATCATGAATAGTTTACTTACAGTTTAAGTAAATGTTCAGGGAAGGTGATCAGCAAACAAACTGAGGCTATGTTCTGGGCTTGTAAAGTCATTAACTTTGCATACCCTCATTTATATCCATCTATGAAGTGCGTAAATTTATTATGTATGCAACAATCTGTGATTTGTGAAGGACATTTTCTTTAAAAGGCGCTATATAAAAATATTGATTGACCAACTAAAATTAGTCGATTCACTAAGTTTATGGTGCAGTCTGATATTTTTCAAGCCAACCACTATTTTTAAAACAATCAGCTGAAGAAGATTCAAAAGAACCCAGAAAGGAAAGGACTGAAAAGGTATTCAAAATAGCAGTTCAAGCAATCTCAGAAAGTAAGAGCAACATGCTCATGTATGTAAGCTGGATGAAGTGCTAGATCCATATACACCACAATTAGACACATGGGAAGTTAGAAATTAAATATCTTAAAGAATTCTACGGATACTTCCAAATTAGGCACTATGCAAATAGTTGGGTAAAACAACCAAATACAGAGCAAGGTAAAAAATTGCTTGATTGTTTTATAGCATCTTATTAGCAATGAAATCAGAAGAAAACTATAATAACACTGAAAATATTAATAGCATATGCATTAGCATTAAGCATTAAGAGCATATGCAGATTTCAACAAAGCTCCACCAGTTTTTCAGTTGGAAGAACCTGACTCGTCTTTTATCACTCCTAAAATTCAAACAAACAAAAAGGAAGCAGTTCACAATATTTGAGTCTATGAGGAAAGCAAGTAGCAACTAATTTACACGTTATTTTTGGGCATGACCCTGAATATAACTATATTGGAAATCCATACATCCCCGTAATAACATAGTAAACCTAGAAATACATTTGAATTCTGTTATATATTTGAGTAATGTTACTTTTGACTACTTGGAAATTCCAAGTAGCTAGAAATTCTTTCAGCTGCTAGTAAGAAAACTATCAAAAGAAAATGGTTTACTAAAGAACCCCGAACATCAGAACAATGGATCACCTTTTCTCTTAGGTTACAGGCAGAGATGTTTAGCAAATACTGACAAGCCTAGACAGGGTTTGTTCTGTGAAAGAAGATAAAGCACTTTTTTGTCTGAATTTTGGGTTGTTCTGTTTTTTTCTGACTGTATTTTTATATGTAACTTCCCATCTACACTAGCATAATGTACATTGTTAATAATATAAAAAACAGTCATTGTAAAATTAAAGATTAAAGCAATAAATTGTTTTTTTATGTGTTTTACTTGTAAATCTTTTCCTTGTTAAACAAAAAGTTCAAAACAATTTGGCTCATAATACCTGAAGTGGGTGAGGCTTATGGCCCTGTTATAGCATTGCAGTCATTACCTGTGCCCATGTGTACAGCTGCTCAAGAAGAGCTTTGTCCAAGTCAGAGGTGCCAATGGCAGCGATCTTCTGGCTCTGGACTAACCTCTCCAGTTCCTCCCAGAGAGGCTGCAGGTGTTCCAGGGACAGGCTGTCTCCCTCCAGGAGTGGAGGTGGGGCAATGATCACAGAGTCCAGCTGGGCCACCCCCAGGGCTGAGCAGGCTGCCAACATGACATAAAAACTCAAAGCTCTTCTTCGGCACTTTTTGCAAGTCAATGGTTGCCAATGCTGGTCCTTGTGGGCAATATCCTGCTAGTTTTCATTCCAGCCAAGCTTATTTACTTAACTGAAGCCGTTAACATGGAATGGAACAATGTATCTCGTTTTTCTTTGCCTTTCAGCATGGAGTAACCCTTTACCTATTCCTAAACCTGTTCCTAAAATCATATTACATCAATTGGGTAACAGTACTTAGCTGGAAAAAAACAACACTTATGCAGGTCTCCAGGACCATGATTACCTGTTATAGGTGACTGTACAACACCTTCAATCAGAGGTACATAAACCTGGAAATTCTTGCAGGTTTCCTTCCAACTGTTAATGACCGAAGCCAGCCAGTTAGGAGCTTAAACTGGACCAGTTTAACAGCTGCTCACGGTTCTTAAGGTGCTGCTGCCTTAAAGAGACCTAGAAAACCTGCAGACACACTGGCCCTTGAGAACTATGACTGACCTGCTTTATATCCAAAGCAGCACGTAATTAAACATTTTCTAGTTTTCCAATTACATTAATGAATGAAGATTAAGCAACAGAGTTTTAACCGAAAGAAACATCAGATCACATTCTGAGGTCTTTAATGGAGCAGACATCAAAGAATGCCAATGTGGACAACTAATGGGGTCAGTATTAGAGAATTATTATAAACTCACTACGGTATTATACGTAATACTATTTATTAAGAGTTTGAACATATTTTAACTTAGACTTAGAATAGACATGTTCTTTCATGCTGCACTTACCCATTTCTACTGCATCCCTGATGCAGGAACAGTTTGACCCACTGAGAAAAAGCTTCACTGCAAGTAAGGACATATTGAAGAGATCAGACTAACAAGTTTCCAGAAAATAGAAAATAAAACACTCCAACCATCTAAAATTAAGTGTAGAACATTAACACACTGAACATTCAAAATACAGCACTGATGCAGATGTGAATTAATGATTTACCATTTCAACAAAATATGTGCAAGAATAAACAAACATTATATAGTAAAGTAGTTCAGGTGGGTAGCTGCATCAGCATGTGTAGGCTGCTAAGGAACAAGTAATAGGTTTATTCCATGCTGAAAAGAGAAGAAAGAAAACACAACGGCTCCACAGCCGAAATAGTGTTTTCTTTCTTCTCTTTTCAGAATGTAATTAACATATTACTTGCTCCTTATATAGTAAAGAATGTGCAAATGAATGTACTTTTACTAAAATGTTACTCTAGGATTCCTTTGTGAACTATGCGGTTTATTAAAAGGAATTCTTATCAACTATTTTTTTAAATTGAAGCATGATTTTCTATTACAATGCAAGACACAAGTTCCTGAGGGAATATAAAAAGGGGTAACAAAAATTACCCTCAGAGGAAACAGTTTCTATACCATTACAGAACCAACCAGTACCATACTAAAACACAACCTTTGGGCTTGGCATGATACAAATAGCCATTTCTTTGCTCCATTTTGAAAAATATTCCAAGGCTCCTAAAATCCAGGAAATCCACATGGTTCTCCATTACTTTGGATTAACTGAGCTCTAAATGACTTTAGTCAAAATGAAAACAGGTTCTTAGCCTTGAACTACAAAGGCATTTTACCTGAAACCTTCAGTTCCTCCCTTTCTTCAGGAGTGATAGCCTCTGTTGGTTGGGTCAATGTACAGTTCAACGTGTCAGGCAACTCCTAAAAAAAAATACAAATAAGACCATTTTATTTTACAAAAACTACTCACCATTGTCTACAAATTTGGAATACAGGACTATGGAAAATTTGTGTTGTTTTGTTGGGAAAAAAAAGCTCTATAATTCCACCTTTCCATTATCTAATTGGTTTACGCAGTACGGGTTGTGGGGGAGCAGAAGCCTATTCTGGCAAGCAAAGGCATAAATCAGGATACGTCCTAGTCAGGACTCCACTGCAGAGCTCTATACTTGCTGATATTAAATTATTAAATCTGCAACAATCTCTTTAAAAAGTGTCAAACTGCACCTAATGCCCCGAACATGATTAGCAGACATTATTTTGGGGAGCAGAAAATCCCAGATTAATAATAACTTAATATATCTAAACTTTCCAGAGCATGAATTCTTTAATACAGCCATTTCCTGGGCCTAGTTTGTTTTGGGAAACTAGAGGCAAGGCAGGACTACACACTAGACAGCCAGTCCATTGTATATTTATTCACATCTGGGGGCAATTTAGGGACAGCAAGTCTTTAAACTGTGGGAGCCCACAAAGGAAACAGGAGTGTCCACAGAAAACCCACATGATGAGGACATCCCAGTCTAGAATTGAACCCAGGAACTGCATCATGCACTGTGCTGCCTTGACCAACCCAACCTAAGATGTCTTTTCACCACTACAGACTAAAAAGCTTCCTACAGCACAAATTCACTAAATACTGCTGCTATATTCATGTGCAACAACCGGGATTGTGAGTAAATTCCTTAACTGGCCTTCTACCTTGTAACAAAAGCCTCTACAGAAGAAGGGATTTCCTTTCATTTATGAACTTCACAGAAGAAGATAACTTCTGATCACCAAATACAAAAGTGAAATTATAAAAACAGCAGCTTTTCCAAAATCTGCTTTAGTAGCAAGGTCAGTTAGTAGCTAAGCCCATCTTTGTCTGTGAGCTCTGATAGCATTTGGCAGCGTTTCATGCTTAACTTGCTGAAGAATTCCTACCTCAAAACATTTGCTTTGCATCCCAAACAAACCTAAGAAAAAACCCTGCTGTCCTCAGCTCTTTTTTTGTCCATGAGGGAAACTTTACAATGTCCCTTAATCCTAACAATCTTCCTCCTAATCACAGCCCAGGTGGTGATATGAAGTTTTGAAATTAACTTCCATTCAACTTGTGAGAAAAACAATACCTGTGAGGCAAAGCAATACCTTCTGAGATTAATTTTTGACAAAAAAGCTAAGACTACTAAATTTGTATTAAAAATGGCAATATTGTAAAAAGCACAAAATTCCAAAAAGGTGAAATTTCAAATACTCTATTGGATGTTTAACATACAAGGACATTATTTTACAGACAGGAAAGAAGGACTACAATTTTATCTTATTTTTCCAGCATCTCCATTTGTTTTTCAGAGCTTTCTGGATAACAGTCTTATTACAGGATTTCATCAGAATGACACTCTAATGAGCTTTCACTTTGTTTGTAAGACCCCTACACACTGACTGAGCCTATAAAAACAGATTTGGTGACCTCAGCAAAACTCAGGCAATGGCTTAAAACTAGTCTCAAACGCCATTGCGGAATAGTAACCTTTTCAGTCTTCAGTGTGAAATGTAATGTCAATACAGATGTAAAGTAAAGCTAAAAAAAAAGTCAACGAAGGTATACTACAACTCCTGGAGTATCTAAACAATGCACTGCATACATCATATGTTTTGAGGTATGAAACAGAGAGGGAGGGGAACAAAATCAACCTAAAATTAATCAATGACAACAACACATTAAGAATATAAATCTTCAAATAAATTTACCCTACTTTCACAGAGATGTAAACACCTAAGCACCCTTCCAGAAACAGACTTAAAAATAATCAGATGCCTGACAGTCTCTTAAGCAGGACTAGGAATGTACCACAAATAAAGAATTTCTAAAAACGAAGAACTTCAACATGTAAAATTTCACTCTTTGAAGTCAGATGGTAATCTGCTGTCAAGGACAGAGTTCTCATTGAACTATAACTAACAGGCAACAAACTACAGTACGTCTATTCTGAATGCCACTGCTTATTTACAAAGAAAAGTGCTGGGAGGAGTGAATAAAACATCCATACTGGTATTTGAAACAAAATACCCTTCGGGACATACCATTTCGGAAGTCATATAAAACGATTTGGCTCATAGTAGATTATGAGCTCCCAATAGAGGAAACCATAAGTGTGAAACTTCACAGCAGACAACTGTTTCAGACTCACCCTTTCAAGACTGCAGTAATCTGCTAAACTGCTGATGCTTCTCAGCACTGATATTCCATATCAATTATTACTTACTCAAAAGTGAATTTTTTAATGGAACTGTTGCTGCCTGAATCAGTCAGTGAGGTGGATTAAAACCTCTTTAGCATTGAAGGAGACAATGCTATTTATTTTCTCAAATAAATCTAAGGATTGTAAATTTAATTGAGAACAAGTAAAGGTTTATTCCATGCTGAAAAGAGAAGAAAAGAAACATGATGTTTCGGCTGTGGAGCCTTCTTCGTGTAGGAAAACCCTCTCTCACACCGGAAGAAGGCTCTACAGCCGAGACGTGTTTCCTTTCTTCTCTTTTTCAGCATGGAATAAATATTTACTTGTTTCTCTGCAGCCTACGCATGCTGACACAGCTACCTACTTGCACTATTTAAAAGACAAGTCAATGTAACAATCTTCGATGTTCAAATAGAAAACAGTTATAGAATATCTCAGGCTGCATGAATTTTCTGCATCACAGATGTTCTTCTTTGCTTTTCTATTGTTATGCATAATTTATATTTATGTAATATTTATGTATTTTATACAATTGTCTTTGGGGATATGACATGCGGTGCTCTGGATGAATATAGTGGACTCTTCCGTAATACGTGTTAAGCTAGTGCTGGATGTATGAACACAGTCTTGCATCTGGATTTCTGCTATCGAGCATCTCAACACAGAAAGGAGATCAGAGAAAACAAATTTAGTGCAGCAGTCAAATCATTTCATACCACTGGTCTAAGTGCAGTCCTCTTCCTAAGTCTGATTGGTTATACAGTAGTCAATACTGCTTATTTCCCACCCTGGGTAGTTCATAATTAAAACTATGTTAAAGTTCCAGCAATTAAAAAAAAAAGTATTTTAACAAAAGCAGCCATATATCCCATTGTCTAAAAAAAATGAGCAATACCAAAAAAAAATAAATAAAAATAAAATAAAAATAAATCCCAGCATTTCTATACTCTCATTCCAAAGGATCCTAAATCACTTTACATACAGCACGGGGCCTACTTCATTTACTACTGAAGTGCATTAAGATTTCATTTTGATTCGATAAGCAACTGTAAATCTCAGCCATGTTAATTCAATCCTGGGCAAAAGCAAAAGTTGTAAGAACATACAACTATTTTCCTTGAGGGATTCAGACACGCAGAGAAGTAACATTGTGCTTACAAGAGGTAAATACACTAGGAGATCACCTAAACAAGATGAACGTTTCGCACGACAGTGGGATAATATACACAGTACTACAGTAATAGTACAATATTTCCCTTGTTCACTTCTAAGAGAATTAGGTCCTTACCAAAATTGGATAAAGCCTGAAATAAAGGAGCGTTAAGGCCAGGTCAGTGAACAAATGTTTTGAATATTTCATTTGTAATACTGCATTCTAAATGAAGTAGAGGGGCCCAGATAGTACTTTGCACACAATGCATAAGTCATAAAAAGTTTGTTTCTTAATGTCATGTGAGCTGTTCTGTTCTTGCACGTCTTGTCATTTGGTTATTTCAGCACCAAAAAAAGCAACTCTGCTGAATTCATAGAATTCCATGAAACTGAAAATAAGGGACTGATTTAGACTTAACTAAAGAAAAATGGTTTTTACTTAAGGCACTTTATGAAACAGTTTAAATATATAAGGGAAAATCAGCTTTTCTTCAATTATATTTCTAATAACTTTAAAATGAGATCACTATGCATTGGTCAGAACAGCCAGGTACGACATAATTTCTGTCTCCAAGCAGTGATCTTAAACATTTAAAGCCAAAATCAGCACTTTAAACAACATTTTCAGCCTCTTAACACAAATAAAAAAACTAAACATTTGCTAAAAGCCCGGATATAATCGTGTAAGGAGGCTGAGGTAACAATGTAGCTGCTCTCATTTTATTTCTAGATTTAGGTCTCTTCAGTTTCTATGTGAATTTCCCCATCTGCCCATCTCCCCTTAAACGGTAATTAGTAGCAATGGAGTCATCGATAGATCCTAATTTAGACACAAGCATTCATCTTGGCCCTTCATATTTAGATTGCTTTATTAGCTTTAAGTTTACTGATTTTCATCATTGCATCCCACACACATCTGCAGGTCTCCTTTTACCTGGCAAATGCAACCTTTCGGCCACAAAAAAAATCGAATCGAGAGCTAAACTATTAAAATGACAGCCCGAAATGCGAGCAAACAGCATCACCTGTAAATTCTGCCTGAAAAATAGCTCAAAATTAGCAGAGCTTTAGAGTTTTTACTTGGGAGATAAAAGGGGCTTCTTCTAAATTTAATGATTTAGGGATGAACCCCAAGTGTTTAAAAATAAATCAAGCTTTTTGATTGGTTTATATTGCAGTAAAAAAATGCCCAAACAAAGACATTCAGAAATGCCTTCTTTTTGACAATATATCATTTGTTGCTGCGTGTGTACCATTTAACGTTTTATTAAAATGACAGGTGCTTGACTCACGGAAATAAAATACCTATTATATTGTGACTTGAGCCATTTCACTTCAGTGAAAAAAACCGAGTGAATAAGTTCTTAATATTATTTTAATGCAGCCTTAAGGTATGAAGTATAAAATCTCTCACATGTTACAATGGCTCAGAAGAGAACTGTAAAGTTCTGTAAAGCCTGGAATAGCTCATACTGATACAGTGTGAGACAGGAGCCTTACTATATCCACCTACAGTGGTGCCTGCTGTAAGACTCAGCACACAGGCCACCACAGAGAACAAGCAGCCTCACCTTATCCACAGCAGAGGGAATTTTAGAAGACCACTCACTCAGGGTGGCTGTAATGCAGTCCTGGAGCTGAAAGAGAGGGAGAAAGATAATGTTGTGCATCAACATCGAATTTGTTTTTCCCAAAATAAGAGCTATTTCTATGCATTAATTACACAATCTCTGCCGAAAGCACAAGTGTATTTTAAAGACTATATGATGTTTCTTTTTATAGTTTGGATTTTGCATCGAATGTAAATAGCCTTGGACAATGACGTCAGCTAAACGAATATTAAATTAGTAACCAGGATCACTGTTGAGGAGAAAGTGCATGTCATCTAATAAATCGAGTCATTTAAATCGCTTATCAAGTGATTTTTTTACTCTTCCACGTATTTTAATGACAGTAGTGCACTAATAATGTATATATCCAGTGCGTTATACTACCTAAAAGAGAAACCTCTTGATCACTTTGGGTGTTATTTTATTCTCATTACATACTGTACCGAGTCTTAATTTAATCGGGCTGCTCACAACATGTGCATATTACCATCTTATATTTTCATATTGACATCATGTTATTAAAGAGCCCAAAACCAGAAGAATGTATTCAGTGAGTCATTAATCCCATCACAACGATATTCCAGGAATTTACGTGAACAGAAATCGAACTTTTCACAGTGGGATCTAATGATTTAAAGCAGAAAACAGGAGCTGAGGGTGGCGTTACACCAAGAACAGGTGTTAAGGGTGCCGTGCGGGTGGCGAAGAAGCCGGATTCACCTGCTGACCTCAACGCAGTGGGATTACAATGTTTACCCGTACCGATCACAGCCCTGTAACCCCCCTCCAACACCACGCCGCAGACCTCACTAAAAAAGGCCCAGTGCCACCCTCTCCTTCCTGTCGCTTCAGACTCACTTGTCTGGCTTCCAAGCGCCTAGTTAACCTCGTCTCTTCCGCTACCTTGCTGTAACGATTAACCAACCCACCTCCTCACTTGGCGAAGAAGGACATTTCTTCTTTAGGCGGCTTCGGTTCACCAGGTTCCCTGTGTGCAGGTTCAGAGTTGTAGCATGGTTCAGCATTAATCTGGCGCTGGCACTGTGATTTTCCATGTGCGTAACAAAGATGCGCGGCGACCACCAAACTTGAATAGCAACAGCTACAACAAACACTCCAGTTGACTCCAGACAGCAACCCCCCACCGGAGTCTTTCACTGTAACTTTCCAATGACTCTGCAGAGAAGGTTCACTCAGTGATAAAGAAGCAGTGGTGAGATATCGACACGCCCACTTGAATGATGAGGCATGAAGGAAATCCCGGAGAGGAGTTTTTGTAAGGATCCGTGTAAAAAAATACTAGATCGCTGGACAAGAACAGTACTGTACACAGTAACTAAGGTTACTGTGTCACGGGGCAAAGTCGCGACAGTTGCTGAGTCATCCTGAATCTCTGCAGTAAAGGATGTTATGCTGTGTCATGTCTTTATTGCGTGTTTCTATTAACCAATTTTTATTTCAACGACATTCTGATACCAAGTTAGTAGCTTTTTTAAAATAAGTAGGTTTCTAAAACAGGGGCTATTTACCTTGACAAAGTATTTTTTTAATTTCACTGTTTTAATTGTATTTAATTTGTATGACATTGTATCGTTACTGTTCCACATGTATTATATTTTGTATATATGTTTTTAAATTATACGTTTGCCATTTCCTCGAATTTGAATTGTTATTACAATATTACAGCACTGACCTGAATATTATTTTTTCTAATATTGTAATATTGCAGCACTGTGCTGTGTTGTGTTTAAACAGTACAATTACATTATAGCAGTGATCTCCTGAAATGTTTCTATTGCAATATCACACTTCTGATCTATTTGAATTATATTAGTACAATATTACAACACTAACCTGTATATTTCTAATGTACAATTGCAGTATTTAATACAGCATTGACCAATACTGCATTAAATTTATATAATTGTAATTTTACAGCACCGACCTATATAGTATTCATTTCATATTACAATATTACAGCACAGACCAGTATTGTATTCAAATTGTACTTCTGCAGCATTACAACACTGATCTCTAGTTTTGATATTGTATTGTATTTTTGCTAGGCAAATGAATCATTTTGATCAGAAAAAATATTTACAGGTAACTCAAAAAAATAATTTTTCAATTATGTGTAGAAAAGAACATATGACAGGACTAGCCTACAAAAAGCAATTCTAATCCTGTTTATGCACCTTTCATAATGCTATATTTAAAATAGCTATACCATCTATTATTGTTGTCTTCTCTCATTTTACAATATATCACAAGGTAGCAACTACTTCTTTTCAGTTGCACAGCTATGTATATTGCAGAAAATATATTCAATTATTTTTAAAGTATAGAATACAATTCTATTTAGTGGAGAACACTGGATAATAAAACAAAGATTTAAAGATTGTCAACTGGAAAAAAAACACTCCACCAAAAAATACCAATAAATCTTAATGTTAATTCATTAATAAATGATTGTGCTCAGTAAACACCTTTATAAAAGAAATGAACAAATAGTTCACCATATTTCCCACAAGACAAACTTGACATTTCATTGAGTGAAAATGAGTGGAAACAGGTGAAATAAACATTGCATTTAATAGTATTTTCAAATTAACTTTTCTGAATACTTAGTACATTACAGAGTGGAATGTATGCTTGTTTGCATTTGGAAAATTTGGGGGAGTGGCAGGCTATTCAGTGTTTGGCTGTTTAACCAGCAAATTCCAGCAATGCTAAAATTGTTTTTTTTTTTAATTTAGTAGTAGAGGATTATCTTATCTATTCAAACAGCACATTCTTCTCATGCCACCCACCTTTATCCTCTGATGACTTCCAGAAATGTGAACATGAGACTGGGAGACTGAAATAAGAGTATAGCATTTACAAAGGTTTTACAAAGACCAATGGTTTTCTGTGAGAAGGTAGTTTTGCTCATGTTGACTGATCTAACCATAATTATTGTAAAGGAGCAATTACAAATTGCTTATTCATCTAATGAACCATGACACATCAGTTATAAAAGACCTCAAGAATCCTTCCTCAGTCCTAAATACACTACTTAGTTCGAACTTGTCAGTGTTACAGTTAGTCTTGAAGTAGGTTTCTTGGTTAGTTTTATGATAGGCTTATATCAAGCCCCACCTGAGTTCAAGTTTAAAAGAACTGCACCACTACTTTTATATTTCGGGGATAGAAACACTCAGCATTGATGAGCGCATTTTAAAACAACGATAAAAGTAAAATACAGAGAGTAACTTGTAAAACCTCCAATTTCCATCACAAAATAGATCAAATTTCCAGTTATGAGCTGCACCATAGTCTGCAATTCAGAACAAGGCAACAGAATGTTCAGTGACGTAAAGCGGCCCTATTACATTGCAAAGGCTTGTGAATACACCTCTT
This sequence comes from Lepisosteus platostomus, assembly GCF_059453375.1. Taxonomy (NCBI): domain Eukaryota; kingdom Metazoa; phylum Chordata; class Actinopteri; order Semionotiformes; family Lepisosteidae; genus Lepisosteus; species Lepisosteus platostomus. The sequence goes on from NC_142621.1 coordinate 29,259,889, forward strand.
TTAATCCAACAGAAATATTGCACTCCATTGTGAGAGGGTTTTGCTGACAAATACTACTTGGAACATTTCTGAGGTAAAATTCATGCTGCACAACCTGTATTCACTTGTATGTTGCATGACATTAGTCATTACAGTGAACTCCTGCTCTTCTCATGATGAGACCTAGGATTTGAGACAACATAGCAACTTAAAGTACTTTCACAAAGTTCCCGGCTTTGTGCATAATTCAAAATTCTGTAACATCAATTAATTTGTTACCATGATTTCAGTTCAGTTTATTGTCATATGCACAAATGCAATGAAATGCTTGTTTGCATGTATGCTCCAATACAAAGACATTAAGGAAACACCAAAAACATAAACACAGAACAGCGGCAGCAACAACAACAACAAGTTAAATAACATACAACTTAGAAAAAAAAAACATCAGTGTAAGTCACTGGTAGGGGTAGAGTTCAGTAATCTGACAGTTTGCATGAAGAAACTGTCTCTGAATCTGGAAGTCCGAGCCTTTATGCTCCTATAACGCTTACCAGAGGGAAGGGGGGAGAAAAATGAGAAACCAGGATGACTGGTATCCTTAGAGATACTTCCAGCCTACCTGAAACAGCGAGTTGTAAAAATGTCTGAAGTAGAGGGCAGCTGTACTCCAATGATGGACTGGGCTGACCTGATCACCACCTGTAATGCCTTCTGGTCAGACAATGCGCTGCTGCCAAACCACACTGTAATACCACACATGAGCAACCTCTCAATAGCACACCTGTGAAATATGGTAAGGACAGTTGAAGATAGACCAAATGTTTTCAACTGTCTGAGGAAGTAAAGGCACTGTTGTGCTTTCTTTGTAGCTCCAGTTACATGCTGGGACTACGTTTAATCATTAGCAATGAAAGTACCCAGGAACTTGAAGCTGCTAACCATCTCAACAGCCAACCCAATGATGTGAATAGGGGTGTGATCCCCACCCTGCTTTCTAAAATACATGACCAGCACTTTGCTTTTGCTGACATTGAGGGAGAGATTATTGTCAATGCACCACCCCACCAGGTTCTTGACCTCATCCCTGTAATCATAAGCAGTGATTATGATAACTGTCTTTGTGGGTACACAGTCATCCACACATTTCTTAATAAAATCGGTGACGACTGTAGTGTACACATGCAGGTTCGCTGATGAACTTTTAAAACACAGCCCAGTTCACAGATTCAAAGCAGTCCTGCAGCACTTCATCTGTGTCCTCCATCCAGTGTTGTAGCGTTCTTGTGGACACATTCTCACGCTTCGGCTTCTGCTTGTAAGCTGGCAGAAGCACCGACAGATGACCCAAGTGTCCGAAATGCGTGCAAGGGATGGAGCGGTAGTAGTCTTTGATAGCGGTGTAGCAGTGATTGAGAGTATTCACACCACGTGTTGGGCAGGAGAAATCTTGGAAATATTTTTTCCCACAGGTTGGCCTGATAAAAGTCTGCCACAATGAAAAACACAACATCAGAGTAAATAGTTTCATAAATGTTAATGGTAGCATATAATTCACCGAATGCTGCTTTCACGTCCGACCGGGGCGGAATACACACCACTTTGGAAGCCTGTTTCCACAGTTTCCAAAAAAAACGCTCTATGGTATCTCGCAATTGCGACTTAGTATCTCGCAATTGCGACTTGAAAACTCAGAATTGCAACTTCATATCTCAGAATTACAACTTGAAAACTCAGAACTACGACTTTATATCTCGCAATTGCGACTTCGAAATAGCCCACATTTCATTGTCTGTCCTTTTGTTATTGTAACGGATTCAGGTTCCAGGGCTTGTGCCCTCGCTGCTCCCACCCTAGTTCGCGTCTCACTGCATTGGCTCGAACCCAGGTCTTCTTCTTCAATGCAACCTAACACTCATTTAAGCAGAAAATATAACCCAGGGCATCAAAATATTAGTCTGAAAAGACTAAGCAGCCTTGCCACACCAAACAAAATGTATTAACTGAGGTACAATTTCATTTTTTGACAAGTATTCTGTTATTGGAAACTTTGTGTGGAATGGTACTCTCCATGAGCATGGTATCAGCGTTAAATAGGTTAAGAGTCTGGAAAACCCAATAAATTTTAGCTACAGCTGTTAAAAAACCAGTGCATTCAATGCCAGATGCAAGAGATTGAGACATTTAACCACTTTCTTTCAACTCTTTTGCTTTTCGGGGATTTGGACAACATTCCCATTTAGGGCAATGCAGTATATAGAGACATATATGCAAGAAAAAAAAGTGCAGAGAACATTAAAATATCACTTTTCCTAAATTGCACTTCTTTTTTTAATTAAGAAATATTGATACAAAATCTTCAAGGCAGTACAAAAAATATAGACATTCCAATCACAAAATAGACATATGCAATCCCATCACAGTGCAAAATACTGATACAACACATGGACTCCGCAAAAAAACTTAGAAATGACAGGTAACAGAAAACCGGTCAAGGTTTACATTTTACAGACCATAAAGACAGATACACCTCTTCCAAGGCATTCTGTAGTCTTGTACAGGGCAGAGTATACCTTAAACAATAAGCCTTGGTCTGAGCTGGTGAGCCTATGACACTTTAGCCAGTCTTGTCCCACCCAAGAGTTCACCTTCCAAAATCTCTCACTTCCTCTGCACTGGAGGTTCTCTGTTGAAGTAGCAGATAGTCCTGAAGATACCATGCTGCAGTGTACAGTACAGACAAAGAGGAAGGCATCACTCCTTTCCTTACTTTGATGTTGCACCTCAACCATATCACCGCTCAAACACAGCAGACCGCCTTCCATCTCTGCTCTCCTTTTTTCTTGGTAGGGCTCCCAGGCCCTGGCCGTACAGCACTGCCTGGGCCAACAGCCCAGTGTCTCCAAGGAAACAAGCCATCCAGCTGTCTGTTCTCCTCCATATCTCCTGTGCTGCTCCACAGTCCCACAGCGCATGGTGGATTGTTTCTGGCCGGTCACATCCATCCATGGTACAACAAGCTGTTTTCCCCATTCCTCTCGAGAACATTACTACTCTTGTGGCTTAAGATCCTTGAGCGATCAGCCAGGCCATGTCATGGTGCCTGTTCAGCAACCCAGAGCAGGCAATACGTCCACAAACAGCCTTGTGGTCCTCATCTATGAGGCCACGAACATGGCATATTTGGGCCCTGCCCTGTATAATACCTTTTAATGCTCTTGAAGTCAATAGGACAGCCAGTACCTCTGATTCCAATGCCCTTTGCCTTAAGCATAAGACAGCTCAAATGAGACAGGTACTGTTAAAGGAATAGAAAGACCCAACCTTCTCAAATATGACCCAAATAAAAACCTACTTAAAAAATAAGCTTTCCCTTGTCCCATAGTGGCAATTCGAAAATGGCTAGCCACATAATTACAAATCAGGAATAAAAATATATCTGGCATCCCTACACCCCCTGCCTCCACCCTTCTTGTAAGCACCTCTCTCCGGACCCTCTCACATTTTGAACCCCCCAAAAAACTAAACAGAAGCCTGTTAAGTACTGCTAGCACTGATCTTGATGGGAAGAACACTAAGCGAACATACAAAATCAAGGGTAGGACCACTGCCTTTATGACCAGTACTCTGCCCTGCAAAGTCAGAGATCGCAAGGACCATAACCTATTTTTTTTCTGCACAGTTTTAACTAATTACTGTCCCCGGACCCCTGCCCGCCAAAGACGGTTCCCAGTACTTTAACACTATCCGTACAAACTCGAACTCCTAGATCTCCTTGCACCTCCTCACACCAACCGTTAAAAAGCATAAGTTCCGACTTGTCTCTGTTTAGTTTTGCACCTGATGCTGCGCAATAATCTTCAGTGACTCACAGAGCTAGATCTATGCTCTTGTAGTCAGAACATAAAATTGACACATCATCCATATGTAATACTGTCTTAACCTCTAGGCCCCCACTGCCTGGAATGACCACTCCCTTTATTCCTACTTCCCTCCTCAATGCCTGTGCTAGTGGTTCAATACAGCACACAAAGAGAATCGGCAATAACGGATATCCCTGTCGGACACCGCAGCTGATTCTCACTGCTTTTGATAGAAACACATGAACAATTATTCAGCTATTGACATCCCTATACAGCAGTCCCACCCTCTCTATGAATCCTTGCGAGCACTTTAAACAAGTACTCATGCGAGACCAGGTCATAAGCTTTCTCAAAGTCTAAATTTAGTAAACTTAGCCGAATGCCTCGGTCTCTCACGTAACAGATGGTGTCACGAAGCAGTACTAAGTTGTCCGTGATACGCCTCCCCGCCACCGCACAGGATTGATCTGGGTGAATGATGCTTCCCAGTGCTTTTTTCAAGCGTAGTGTCAAAAACTTGGCATATAACTTAAAATCACAGTTCAGTAAGGTTATGGGCCTCCAGTTCTTCAACTCCGTATGATCCCCTTTCTTATAGAGGAGTGTCACCACTCCCATTCTAAAGGTCTCTGGCAGCTTTTCTAGATCATTGAATTCCTTTAAAACCTTCCACAAATCAGTCCCCAAAATATCCCAAAACCTCTTGTAAAACTCAAGGGGGAAGTCCATCCATACCCGGTGTCTTCCCCGACTTGCAGGTACTGTATGTAGACTTGCTGTTAATTCTTCCAGGGTCAAGTCTGCAGACAAGCTTGACCACTCCTTCCCTGTCTCTTGCATTCCCCTCACAAACCTATCTTGCAATAATACAAAAGTCTTCTTCGGTCCAAATAAATCTCCGTAAAAACTCTCTGCCGTAGCTACCATGTCCTTAGTTGAGACCTTAAGATTGCCATCCTCACCTCGTAGCCCATTCATCAGTTATCCTCCAACTAGAACTTTTTTGAAAAAAAAACCTTGTGCACTTTCACTTCTCCCTCCTTCCTCAGTTTCATCTACTATTCCCCCAGCCACTTTACCAGTTTCCCCCTGTTTCTCTGAGTTTTCCTCTCCCTTCTCCTCTTCCTCCACCCGACTTCCTACAAAGGCCCGCATCAAATTTTCCTTTTTCAGTTTGTTTGCAAAAGAATTTGGACAATTCCTAAACAAGTCCTCCCCACTACCACACAAATTACACTTCCTCCCATTTGTACATTCCTCAAAACTATGGCCCACCTTTACACTTCCCACATACCACTTGTGTGCATGCCTCCACCAAATGACCCAGCTCCCCCCACCGTCTACACAATTTCGGCTGTCCCTGATAGAAAACCAGGCCTCTATTTTCCCCTAATACGATTTGTGAAGGTATGTGCTTATATCCCCCATACCCACCTATGTGTTCATACAGACTTACCAGTACTCGCCACGCACAAGTCCAAATTCCGCCATCATCCAAAACTTTCACAGGCCCACCCTTAACCACACAAAATCTAGACAGCCAAGTTGCAATATCATCTCCAGACACCAACTCCTTAAACATTCTCACAATCGCCATCCTCCCTGATAAATCTGACAACTTCTCAAACTTAAACTTGTCTATTAGGGCAGAAGTTGATCTCTGAATCTTACCCCAAAATTACTCCATTAAACCTGCAGACTTAAAGCTTACATCAAACCCCTGGTTCCTAGATAAAGTAATGAGACAATTAATATCTGCATTTTTAACCCCCAACTCACCTTCAATACCTTCTGTGAAAAATCTAAGTGAGAAAGGACACCCGAGTGCTTCCCATATCTCCCTCCCTATACTCGAACCTAACACGAAAGAAGTGGCACACGCCGGCCCGGGAGGCCGCCATGGCCTTGTTTGGCTAAAAAAGCGAAACAACCAACCAAAGACCCAGTTAAGATAAAACTTCAAGACATCAAAATAAGAAATAAAAAAAAAACTTACCCCACACTCTTCAAGAGCTGGTTCAAAAGCCTCCTTCAGATCCTGAAGTCCCAAAGCCTTTGTTTGTGGAACATGTAGAAATCCGATACCCCCCTAAAACACAGCCATGCCATCAAACATCCTCTATGTTTTCTAACAATACTAACCCTAACCCTAGCTAAGGGTTTGGGTAGTTAGGGTTAGAGTTCAGATCTTCTTCAATGCAACCAAACACTCATTTAAGCAGAAAATATAACCCAGGGCATCAAAATATTAGTCTGAAAAGACTTAGCAGCCTTGCCACACCAAACAAAATGTATCAACTATGGTACAACTTAATTTCATCAAGTATTCTGTTAATGGAAATTTTTGTTGGAATGGTACTCTCCATGAGCATAGTATCAGCGTTAAATAGGTTAAGAGTCTGGAAAACCCAATACATTTGAGCTACAACTGTAAAAAAAACACTGCATTCAATGCTAAATGCAACAGAATAAGACATTTAACCACTTCCTTCAAATCTTTTGCTTTTCGGGGATTTGGACAACATTCCCATTTAGGGCAATGCAGTATATAATAATAATAATAATAATAATAATAATAATAATAATAATAATAATTGCTTACACTTATATAGCGCTTTTCGGGACACTCCACTCAAAGCGCTTTACAGGTGATGGGGTCTCCCCTCCACCACCACCAATGTGCAGCATCCACCTGGATGATGCGACGGCAGCCATAGTGCGCCAGAACGCTCACCACACTTCAGCTATCAGTGGGGAGGAGAGCAGAGAGTAATGAAGCCAATTCATAGATCCATAGGGGATTATTAGGAGGCCTTGATTGGTAAGGGCCAATTTGAAATTTGGCCAGGACACCGGGGTTACACCCCTACTCTAATTAAGAAATATTGATACTAAATCTTCAAGGCAGTACAAAAAATATAGACATTAAAATATCAATTTTCCTAAATGTCACTTCTGTCCTAAAACACAGCCATGCCATCAAAAACTGTCTACATTCAATGGGAATAAAACCCTAACCCTAGCTTTGGGTTTTGCTAGGTTAGGGTTCAAATATTTCTCAAAGACGTTTCAAAATATTCCACTCATTTGACTGGAAAATGTGCTTCTCTGAATCAAAATATTAGTCTGAAATGAAAATACAACACTGTCAAAACCAAAAGAGTGCATCAGGGATGGTCAAATTAATTTTTGAAAGGTATTCTTTCATTGGAAATGTTGTGTTGCACGGAGTGCTAAATGAATGTCATTAAGGCTTAAGTGGCCTAAAAGTCCAAAACAACGAATACATTTTGGCTTCATTTTTTAATATCCCTGTGATTTCAAAGCCCATGGCAAGAGTTTGAACGTTAAATCAGGTTCTTTCGAACTGTTGCTTGTAGGGCAATTCAGACACCATTTCTTTTGGGGGCAAAGCACTGTATACAGCCATATAAGTCAGAAAAAAATGTTTGGAAAACATTGAAAGAACTATATTCCTAAGTATCCTTTCAGCCCTTAAACACAGCCATGCCATCAAAAACTGTCTACATTCAATGGGAATAAAACTCTAACCCTAGCTTCGGGTTTTGCTAGGTTAGGGTTCAAATATTTCTCAAAGACGTTTCACAATATTCCACTCATTTGACTGGAAAATGTGCTTCTCTGAATCAAAATATTAGTCTGAAATGACAATACAACACTGCCAAAACCAAAAGAGTGCATCAGGGACGGTCAAATTAATTTTTGAAAGGTATTCTTTCATTGGAAATGTTGTGTTGCACGGAGTGTTAAATGAATGTACGTTAAGGCTTAAGTGGCCTAAAAGTCCAAAACAACTAATACATTTTGGCTTCATTTGTTAATATCCCTGTGATTTCAAAGCACATGGCAAGAGTTTGAAAGTTAAATCAGGTTCTTTCGAACTGTTGCTTGTAGGGCAATTCAGACACCATTCCTTTCTGGGGCAAAGCACTGTATACAGCCATATAGGTCAGAAAAAAATGTTTAGAAAACATTGAAAAAACTATATTCCTAAGTATCCTTTCAGCCCTAAAACACAACCATGCCATCAAAAAACTGTCTACATTCAATGGGAATAAAACCCTAACCCTAGCTTCAGGTTTTGCTAGGTTAGGGCTCAAATATTTCTCAAAGACGTTTCACAATATTCCACTTATTTACACTCCACATCAGGGCTTGTAAGTATTACAATAACGATAAATCCAATTAATTGATTTAACATTTATTCATGGATTTTGATATTTTATTTGCCTAAAAGGTATTTGAAATTGAAATCATTTTAGAATTTTGCAATACCTCATAATAAAAGCAACATCCTTAAGAAATGTCTTAATGTTTAATGTAAATATCATACGTATAACACTATTCAATCTGCCCATCGTGTTACATTCACAAACCCCAAAATACAATTCCCACAAACCTTTTCCTTTCGTGGTTCAGTGTCTTCCGAGTTACTGCGGAACGTTAAACAACAATCCAGTCGGTTTTCGAAAGGGGAGCGTTTTGTTTGACGGACCATCGATTTACAATACGTGACCTTACAGGATGCTGCGTGCTTTAGTGTTTTTTTGCAGTTTTTGAAATATAACTATAGTTTACGAAATGGCTTTATACAGAATGTGGAATTCGTCGACAGTGCGGTGTATATACAGGTAAATACATTTTACGATAACATCAAATTAGAAGTAGCAGAAAATGGAAGTATTTTATACCAGTGTCAGAATAGTGTAGCATAATACGAATAAAAATAAAAATAGCACTGAATTTAAAAAATGTATTGATGTATTTAACCAGATAAGACGTGTCTCATTGTTAATAAGGAGAAGAGATTGTACAGTAGGACATTTGCTGGAGCAATTTGAGTGAAACAATGTCCCGGTGTTGTACAAATCCTGACCTAGTACTTATTTATGCAGTTTTGAAAGTCTTGCTGCTAGGTTAAACATCACGCTGTAACACTTGTGCTGACTAAATTGGTTTTCTAAGTACTGTATTTGTAAAAAAAAAAACTAGTTCTATTAAATGACAGTTTGATAAAAGTCGGATTTTACAAGCCGTTGACTCTTATATGTAAACCAAATTTAACTTGTAAAGGTTTTTGTTATTTCATTCTGGAGTCTGTATAATGAAACAGTATGCAAACTAAGTTTGGTATACTTGCTGTTGTCTTCGTCATTAACATTTTTTCAAGACCCTGCGGCTTGCAAAACCTGGAGTGATCTCCAAAGGCACATCTGATGTTCACTGCTGGTATAAAAAGAACACTTCACCTTGGACACTTTTCCAAATGGCTCAGTCACGGTTTTTTGCATTATTAGGCCTTCAACAGTATATTTTCCTCCTCATGTACATGTGCCATACTCAAGTACCATAACCTGTCTGTGTTTTGCTCATAGCTTTCTCCAAGAAGGAGGCACCTCCAGGTCCTTGCCTGCTTCATGTGCTTTTCACTCAAGTTGCAATCTACAGAACTCCAACAGAACCTCCATAGTACAGTATGGAAGGCAGAGCTATGGAAGAATGTACCCTGTGTTAGTGGTGAGATGTGATGGCTCCACAGTCAACATCAGATACAAGGAGCCCAAGAGGATTCTGACAGTAAGCAAGATTGACAGTGTTCAGATTGAGCCTGTTGTTTGTTTTGTTTGTTCACACCAAGTCCTGGTGTGATTTGATCTTAGAGAACATTTTAACACCTAAAAATATCTTTTGATATTTGAGACAGTCAGTTTCAGTGCAGTTTTAACCCAGTTCACTGGTGCAGCTTCTGTCTTTGGACCAGTAATGCAGTGCATTATCAGTGAAAATAATTGTTCAATTTGCTGGTTAATAATCTTGCATTGAAATAGCAGAGAAATAAGTAAGACAACAGGTAGAAAAATGCTCGAGTTAATGAACAACAATAAAAAAAAATGTTCAGGTGTGTTAGTATTATTGGGAATAGTGTTATTTATGTTTTATTCTCAGAAAAATGTTAAGATAATTTAGAGTTGTTTTCATTAGTTCCTTATGCTTTAGGATCTTTGTTTTGCAGTTTCCCTACAACCATAGTCCAGAATATTTATTTTTGCTGCCTGCTTTTAATCTGGGTATAGTTTAAGAAATGCACTCCATTTCAGATTGTAGAGGGGGGACATGTTCTTTATGTGAATATAGAACGTGTGCAAAAGCAAGCACTCTTCCCAGTACCCCTTCCTTTCGAAAGTAATTTGGACTGTCCAACCATGGAGTGTCAGCGGAACAACTGATTCTGTCTTTCGTCTCTACAGTCTTTGTTGACCACACCCTCTGTTGCTGCTAAAACAGCTCACTATAGATTTGCTTGTATTGTCAGATGCCAGTGGACATCTCCACCCTTTCTGAAGAAGAGAGGAAAGCCAGGCTGCAGAAGAGGGATGCAAGGAGAGTGGAGGCTAAACCAGCCAAGGAGGAGATCAAGGACGACTTCAACGTGGACGATTACAGCAAGTTTTGGAAGAAGAAGTAGCAGCAGCTCTGTAAACAATGTTGAGACCTTGATTTGTGTGAAACTGCTTCACTGTTAAATATATGCTTATTTTTTAAGTTTGCTGTGATGTATTCGTTCTTTCAGAGTAAAAGGAAAGGAAACAACTGGATGTTTCCTATTCACTCCTTTCTTGAGGGAAGCATATTTGACATGTTAGGTTATACCCAAAAGGATTTCTCTTAGATATATGGTATTGAGCTTCAGCAACATGACTGGGTAGGCTGTTTGATATTCCCAAAAGCCTTTGTGTAAAACTCCTGCTTTCAGTTTCAAATGCACCTCTGTGTAGTTTTCTCTTGAGTTGTCTGATTTGTGTTTCACCGTTGGTTTGGATGTCCACTTGGATGACTTTGTTAGTCCCTTTGAGGATTATTAATACTTTGATCATGCACCCTTGTAGTCTTCTCAGTTCATTATTAAAAAGTAAAATTTTTTTGGTCTGTCAAAGTAAAGCATACCTTTAATCCACAGGAGAGCTATTTGTTACATTCCTGGGTTTAATTTTAAAGCAGCAATAAGTTCTTTGGGAAGTGATGACTTTCGTTTCACACAATATTCTAAATGAGGTCTTGAAAATTTATTATACAACTGCCCTTGATTTAGGTTCCACATTTTTAACTGAATATCCCAACATTTTAAGTGCTTACCTAGATGTACATTAAATAATCTTATCAGCATACACTCCTGAATAACAAGTTCCTCATCTTTCTAAATAACAAAGTAGCTTAACTGCCTGTCTTTAAAGAGTCATGTATCTGTTTACCACTTTATATTTCCTTTTTATTTTAATTCAATCGTCACTTAAAGGAGGTAAACATTCCTTGATTGCGGTTTTGAGAATAACAAGTGTTACTTTTAAAAAATACACGTCGTACTCCAGGGCTTAATTTGTTCACATCATGAACTGCAAAATGTCTTGTGTGAATTTTTGAATCTTTTCTGTTGCCTTTTTTTTTGTATATTTTAAATCTAATTATTTTGGTTCTTTTCTTCTGATCCTCAGAAAGTTAGGGTTTTGTGAAAATACTCAAGAATGATTCCCCTTTAGAAAGTTTATTATTATATTATTGCTACTATGATCATACTCAGCACAACAGTATGATAGGTAGTTATTATGTGATCTAGGTTTTCCAGGGCAGAAAATAATTTCAGAGAAACAATATTTTTTTTCTGAACATGGGAACATACAGTATTTAGAATCGAATCTTGGGAATGGTGATACCTCGAGTACTGGAATGGGTCTTTCTAATTTCATGACATGTATTGGTATTCAAGGATTAAATTCAGAGGGACGGTTTAGCTAAGGTGGCTCAAATGAATTAGTCTGATTTATCAGATGCTATTGGTACATGTAGGCCCCTCGAGAAAATTGTTACTCTGCCCCTAAGTCTTTTTCTCATACCATAAATTAAATTTTGCTGTTAATAGATTGCCCTGACCTGTCCCTGTGCTTTCCTGACTAACGGGGACAAGTTTATAAATGATCAGTGAAGAGGATTTTCACCACCTTTTACAGTAAACAGGTTAATCATTAAAGCACATTGGAATTGTGCCTCAAAGTTCACAGTAAACACGTTCAGCTGGCTTCTACAATGACTCCGGGAGCTGTTTTTTCCTCTGCCACTCCAACCCCAGAAACAAACAAAACATTTGCCTTGGAAATCCCGGATATCATAGTTGTTATTGTCTATTTTGTCTTTGTTATTGTTGTTGGAATATGGGTAAGTAAAGCCAGACCACTACGTACAGTATGTGTTTATCTCACACTGGGTCTGGAGTCCCATTATGGACTTCTGCTTTTTATATTCCAGTGCAGTTTTCAATTGAACTGAGATCATAATATAATAAATTACATAATATATTTAATATTTAAAACTTTACAGTACTTTACAGTTCTTTTTCAGGTCTTAAAGGGGTGGATATCTCAGGATACATTAAAAGTTCCAAAATGATAAAAAAATCCAAATTATTGCTTCATTTAAAGTTTATTATATAAATACTTTGTGAATATGTATGAAATCCTTGCTTCCACTGAAAAGCAGATAAAGAGTTGATGGTTTTGTCCCTGTTTTTAGAAGCCGATCATGTTTTTAGAGTGCAAAGAAACTTATGTACTTTCACCTGTGATAGGTGAAAGGTTTAAAAAGTAAGAACATACTGTAAAATTTCTGTAAAAATCCTCTGTATGCAATCGCCAGGATTGCATACTTTTTTACAACTTTGTATTTTATTCTAGGATTGCTGATCCTAATCATTAAAACACTGTAATCATTTTCATTAAAAAACAAAAATTGGAAACTACAGGTTTCCAAAAAGTAGGGTTATTAAAGTCTAAGTAAATGAATGGATTTGCTTATTCAGCATCGTGACAGTGTATTTCTAAGAGTAAACAGTCATTTTACAGTTGATGAATGGGTGACCTTATTAATCAAACTGCTATCCTTAAGACAAAATCTAATTTTACATCTCAATATCTGTGTATGCTTTTGTACACTTTTTGGCTTTCAATTGTTTAGGTAAGTTTTCTCTAAACATAGTTCTAAAATTTTGGAGTTTTTTATTTTGTCTTTGATTAATGTTTAAAGTTAATGTTTACCTACGGCGCATGTAACAGGATCAGGTATATGAGAGTTTGATTTTACCAAAAAGAAAAAAGTAAATCTCCAGGTTTTGAAGAAACATCTGTTAGTCTGATATAATTCTAATTTAGGGTTAGAGGGTTATAATTCTAACCCTTGAGCCTTAGGGGCTACAAAGATGCTCATTATTCTGGCCATGTGCCATTATAATGAAAATGAATAAAGCAGCATTTCTAATAATATGGTGACCTAAAAATATGGATTTTTCAGTCAAGCATGAATGCTTTTTTTTTGCTAGTAGAAAAGTAAGATTAATCATTACTTTTGGCAGAAATTGAAAAATACCCTCTCATTCAAACAGCCCATGTGACAGTTAATATTAACTATCTTGCTGTAGTAATCTCCATTCTCAGTTGTACTAGGTGACAACCATCTCTACTTCTTTGCAGTCATCAATCAGAGCCAACCGGGGAACAGTTGGGGGCTACTTCCTGGCTGGGAGATCAATGACATGGTGGCCAGTGAGTTTTCCTATTGAATATATTAATTATACACACTATACTGTATGTTTAACAATATTATCTACTGTTATGAGCATGAGGTTACTCAGTGTTTTACACTTTAATAGTGTAACACTTTTAAATAGTTGTGTTCTCAGTTTTAGATGGTTTTTATCATAGGTTGGGCTGACCTGGTGTACTCATGATGAATGATTAAACAAAGTAATGTTACACATTAAAGGGTTCAAATACACCTATCAATGCAATATTAAATACCTTTACTTCCTTGTCAGGATTCCTCAAAGATTTAATACAATTTGGTTGTGCAGTCTGGAGGGCATTTTTAATTTATTTATAAATGTAAACGTGCATGTCTCTTCAAATGTGAAACACTTGCACATCTAGGAATCCTGACAGGACATTATATTTAATATTATAATGACAGCTGTATCTCAAGCTCTTTTTGAATTCCTGCCTTGTTCATCCTCATTCAGCCTTAGAGCTCTTCATCTTTGCTCCCAGACAGCTATTCTTTGAGGTGCCCTTTCCGTTTTTCACTGAGGATCTCCCTGCTCTTAGAGGAGGCTTTTCTATTTGCCACTGCTTGGTTAAGCAGAATATATATTTGATGGCAAGATGGAGCCTCTAAAGTACTAGCTTCCTGAGGACATGACAGGTCATCATATACTTACACACACACACAATAATTAATTTAATGAGGTTTTGATATGAGGTGGAAGAACCTTGAAACTCTCATGGTTTTCTTCATGAGTGACATATTTGTAGATTTATGTACGTTCCTCAGTAACAAAAAAAGAAATGTTTGTTTTTAGGGGAAAAACCCTTTTCAGCATGCTGTACATTTTAAAGTCAGCTTTTTGCACACATGTAGAGCTGTAGGTATTCATCCCCAGTGGTCTCACAGAGTGTGATCAGAGTGGAAGCAGAAGTGTCAGCAATCTTCCTGTCCTTGTGCTCATGTTCAGATTGGTGCCTCCCTGATGTCCAGCAATGTGGGCAGTGGACTGTTTGTTGGCCTGGCAGGCACTGGGGCAGCAGGAGGCATTGCTGTGGGCGGCTTTGAGTGGAATGTGAGTACTGTTGTGCCAGAGGACTGGAAGCTGTCTCCCAAAATTTGATATGCCAATCAATACTCTATGTAAAGCAGCATACATAAGTAAATTTAGTTGGTGATGCCGATAAGAAACTATCTTGAGTTTTGCCTCGGATTTTATCCTTTTGATAAAATGATAAAACTTAAGATGTACATACCAACAAGGGACACACAAGCACACATGCATTCTTACATGGAAATATTGGTGCCACAGTGATACGAGTCAAATTAAATTCTATTGAAAACTGGCATATGGCTCTCTATGAATATTTGTCTTAATAAGTGTTTTGTGGTTCCCAAAGAGAAGGCCTGTAACTATGAATCCACAGACAGTCACACATGTGCTTAAAAGGATCCTAATGGATGTATGATTATGGGTTGCTCAGGAAGGAAACTGATGTTTGTTTTTTTTACCAGGCAGCTTGGGTGCTCATTGCTCTGGGCTGGATCTTTGTGCCTGTGTACATCTCTGCTGGTGTGATCACCATGCCAGAGTACCTGAGAAAGCGGTTTGGGGGTCAGAGGATTCGCATCTATATGTCTGTCCTCTCCCTCATTTTGTACATTTTCACCAAGATCTCGGTAAGTTTGAAAAGTTCTGTTGATCTGTCTCATAGACATGCCCTGGTTTCCGAAAGCTAGGGAATCATCTGCCTGACATGCAATGTCAGCAAGTGTTTTGAATTTCAGATGAGACAAAGATCAGTTTGTCACATCAGTGTTACATTATTGTGTCACAGACTTCACGCAGTTAGTGCCTCAAAGGAATAAGCAACCAAATTCGGACTTTTTCACTCGCTTAAAATGAATGTGTCCCAGTCCTTGTGCTCACTTGAAATTTCTGGATTCAACACTAAGTTGCTTCTCCTGTCTGCGAGACACCTTTGTGTCCCCAGGTGTAATACTAATAGACACAGGTAATTTTTCATCCCCACCATAATATCTCTTTCAAACAATGTATTGTAGCTATTATCTCCCTTTTTTGTTGGTAACATTTTGTCTGTCATTGTGTTATGTTTGGAGTGTGCTGTAAAACAAATTTCCCCAATGGAACAATAAAGCTTGAATTGAAAGTTCTAATAAGAACAGCCATGTATTTTTGGAATTACCCCAAAAATAATCATATTATTTTTGTGCTTATCATTCCTGCTAATCACATTATCACAAGTACAAATTTTTTGACTGTAAGGCATACATGACTGTTTAGACTTTGCTGTCCCCTATGTTGGGGGGCACAGTGTGAATATACAGTCTCCCTCCCCCAGGGTAGGCGAGCTTAATGGATGTGTAATCAGCCATTTGAGTGAGTGCCAAGTATTACCTAAGAAGAGATTATGTTATCACTTATTGATGTTTTGTCTCAGACAGACATCTTCTCAGGAGCCTTGTTCATCCGGGTCTCTTTGGGCTGGGACCTTTACCTCTCTACAGTAGTACTGCTTGTGGTGACCGCAGTGTACACCATTGCAGGTATTGTACACTTCTTCACTGCCCTGACAATTGAGACAACGGTTGCACAGGAATATTTACTACCACCAGTTTGCCTTCTGTTTCAAATTCAATACAATTACAGCTTCATATTCTGAACTGCAAGAGATCATGAACTGTGAATTTGGTTAGTGAATACATAATGAGAGAAACAGGTCAGAGTCCTGTATTACCTATAAACAGCTGTTATTGTAAAGTACTGAAGCAGTGAAGGATCTTTCAATGTCTAGGAAGTACACTGGAATAAAAGTAAGGACCATGATAGCTGACATTCTCTGAAGAAATATTACGAGATTTCATTTCTTCCACAGAGAAAACCGGCAAACAAATGCCAAACTAATGATGAAATCTGCTGGTGATTTATTCTAAAATATTGTATAAACACACTATTTTGGGATTTCACATATTGTTTTGAAAGAAAAGCTGAAGATGTTTTGCGCTGGAGTCATAATCTTAATAATATATTTACAGGGTTTCTTTTCACTATCACATTACAATCATGTATATACATATGGTATACAATAGAGACAGCAGCTTACTAAGATGAAGATAAACTATAGGTGATGAATCATAATATGACATTACATTGATAAGCAATCACATATTGTACTGATGATAGCAAATTTTGATGTATGAGATGACAACACAAATAATAGTTACAAAGGAAAAACCTTAATACCTGACTGTAACTCTTCTAACTTCCATCTTTTAACCGCTTCATCTGATTTGGAGTATTCAGGGAGCCAGAACCTATTCCAGCGATAAATGGGCACAAGGGGAATACACCATGAAGAGGACACCACTCCATCACAGGGCACACAGAGACACACACACCAGGGCCAGTATTCCCAGAAGCCAATTAATCTACCAGTACATTTTTGGACTTTAGGAAGAAACTAGAGTACCCAGCAAAAACCCATACAGCATGGGGAGAACATACACACTCCACACTGATAGCGCTCCAGGAATTGAAACTTGGGCCTTAGGACTGTAAGACAGTAACTCTTGACTGTTCTGCCACCCTCTGCATAATATATACTATTCCATGTCAGAATAAGTGAGCTCTGCTATGGCTTGGTACTCTAACTTCTAAAAGTTAATTAAAACAGAATTGGGTTCAGAGAGATACCACATATGGACCAAGAGTAGTAAGGACATGTAAAAAGCAAAGAACTGTCTGCCTAATAGCAACTAAATGAGGCTAAATGGGTCAACTGACTTAATCTTGTTTGCAATTTTCACAAATTCACACTGAAACCAACATAATTTTAAGATATTAATGCATCTGTATCTGCAGGTGGGCTGGCAGCAGTGATCTATACAGATGCTTTGCAGACCGTCATCATGGTGGTAGGGGCATTTGCCCTGATGTTCATAGGTATATGATTCTTTCTTCTTTCTTTTTGGTTTGAGCTAAAAAGCTACAGAAAATTACATGATGTGCTATCTAGAGTTAATACATACTTTAAGTGTACATACTGCTGTGTTTCTGTAACTATTCTGCATCTCCGCTATGCATTCATAATGTGTAGAGATATTTTGAAAAAATGGAGTTTTAGACAGACCTTCATACCATGTTTGTTGTATGGTTTGTTAGTTGAAGTGTTGGTGTCCATATTATCACTACTGTTGGTTCACATGATTGAAAAAGCCCCCTGCCATATCTGACACACTCTGTGGTCATGACTTTGCAGTTTGGCAGATGAACAATGTGCTCTGTGAGGTTGAGCCCGGACACATAGTATGTCAAAATTCTTTCCGAACAATTACATTGCTTTTTAATGAAGATCAAATTGGCGTCTAAGGGGTTTAAAGTACGTGATATGTTATATGTGGTTTCCTTTGTTGTTTGGAGATGTTAGTACACATACTATATATTTCTGAAAAGCCCACAATGCACTGACTGATGCTTAATTTCTAAATGAGTTGAATGGAGTGCATTTAAAAACCACTCTAAGTGTACTCTTAAGTGTACCGTGTCTCAAATTATCGTGAGACCTTAAGTAAGATACTGCCTCCCCATTCAGAATCAGGGATATTCAGAATCTTTCCATAGTTCATCCTTCCTTTAATGCATGTCTCAATGACTACATCATCAACCTTTTAGTATTAGGAGCACTGTAGTCCCCTGTAATATTGGTATGAAAAAAAGATTATTTTCTCCATTAAGCAGTGCAATACTCAGGGGTGTTTCTTGCTGGGTTGTGCAGCAATCACCATCTCCTTATCTTACCGCACCGTATTTACAGCCGTGCTGAGAAAAATAAAAATAGAAATAAAGAGAATAACCTTCTTTCTGTTACCTAGATGAAGGCTCATTAATATATGAAGCTCACTTCTGATCTTTCCCTCTGACATAGCAACACAATACTTTATTTCCTTTTCTGCTGAGATATAAGAGTGTCAACCATTTCTGGAATAACATTTGTTTTGTTAATGAAGATAAAGATTTCCTACTGGTTTTACAGTAGCATATGTTGCACTGTGGCTATGTCAGTCCCCAATAAAACTGGAACTGCTTGTAATGCAAGAACAAACCAAGTATGTTCTATGTAGTGAATGTGAGCTACCTGGTGGACATGTACATAATCATTTTCATACATGTGAATGGCATCATATAACTGAATATTCTGACATGCAATTTATCATAAATACATGACAGGCAATTATTTTACAGATTATATATGATAGAAATATAGGATATCTTTTATTACATCGAACAAACCCATTATCCGACTTGTAATACAATAGTACTTTATTGTTTTATGTCAGGCAAATGGCTTCAGATGAATGGTCCAGTTCAGTCCACTCTTGTGCTGTGCCTCTCCAGGTTTTGAGAAGGTGGGCTGGTATGATGGACTGCTGGAGAAGTATGAGGTGGCCGTGCCCACTCTCACTGTGCCCAACGCCACCTGCCACCTGCCCCGTTCTGATGCTTTCCACATGTTCCGCGACCCACTAACAGGAGACCTGCCCTGGCCTGGCTTGGTGTTCGGGCTCACAGTCCTGGCAACATGGTGCTGGTGCACTGACCAGGTAATATCGCAAGGCTGTGCCTATGTGCCTTGCACCTCAGTGTTAACATTGATCATGACAATGTAGTTACTGATGTATTGTAGTAAGGTACTGAGGTGATTGAGCTGTACTTCCTGCTGGAGGAGCTGATTGAGCTGAGCTGAGTTCAAGCTGCAAACCAGAGGGACCTCCACTACATCTGCCAAGAGCTGAATTCCAGTGATCTTATATAGTCACCTGCCTTAGGTGTGGAATTTGAATTTGTTTATGAGCAATGAAGTATTTATGCAATTCAGGGCTCATGTGGAATGAAAGCCAGAGAATGTGAGGCTCTCAGAAATAGGATTTAAAACTCTGTTATAAATAACAGCAACCAAAACAAGATAATTTTATCTCAGGGTTTACAGGACATCTTGTCTGCTCTACCTTGCATTGTCAGTGAGTGTATACCAGTATGAAACATTCTGCTATGACACTCACAGATCAGGACAGAAGTGAAGCCAAGTCTTGTACTGAGGCCCTTGAGTAGCAGCATACTTCATCTTAGAATTTCCAGAGAGTCTGTCTCAGAAACTCATTTGCAACACTATATTTGTGCAAATATGATATAGCATATAGAATCATACTGACTATATATTAAAATATGTCGACATTTTTGCCCGGGTTTTTCAGCACATTATCAAAAGAGATATAACAGTCTTAGTTGTGTACAGAAGTGGAGCGTGTGCTTTAGAAGGACATTAAAACATAGCTGTATGTAAGACATCACTAGTGCTTCCAGTGACTGGGATTCTGCTGTGTCTGCCCCCTGTGTGCCTGTTCCAGGTGATAGTTCAGAGGTCCCTCTCTGCAAAGAACCTGTCCCATGCCAAAGGGGGCTCGGTGCTGGGAGGGTACCTGAAGGTCCTGCCCATGTTCTTCATTGTGATGCCAGGCATGATAAGCAGGGCACTCTTTCCAGGTGAGTGCTGGCAGAATTTTAATGTCCCCTAGTCCACGCCAGCCGGACTCTCAATCTCAATCAATAAAGAGTTTAAGCTACAGGGTAATGCATATAAGACAACCTAATAAGGACATTTCATGCTCTTTACCTTATTCTGAGCAATTTGGGAATGACAACCATGTGGATTTGTAGTACTATTAGAAATATAGAAAGGTTTTTGAAACCAATTTTGTACTGTATTTTGTACTCTAATAAAAATAGTATGTTAAACAGGGTAAATACAATTTTTGTCTTATGTGTCTATGAACAAAAGTGATTCAAGGAGAGTTTCATTCTCCTATAGCATGTTCATTTTATGGATGAAGTAATTCTAGAGAAAATTCAAATTGCAGGTAGCAGAGCCAGGATTAAAATAATTAATTTCCAGGCTAGAGGAGTAATTTTTCACACTGATAATGCATCCATCACTTCAAAATCATTAAGGCTCAAACAGTTACAAGACTTTGTATGTTCTGCATGAACACAGAATTGTGTAAGTAATACATTAGCAGCACTATCCCTTGAGCTGTGGACTATATTATAGCATTAACGAGCCTGGATTTACCTGCAGTGTGTGGTGCTTTTGAACCCCAGTGATTTTTGAGTTGACTGTTGCTTTCCCCCTGTCTGATGCCCTGTCTGATTTGCTATCTGTTAGATGAAGTGGCCTGTGTGGACCCTGAAGAGTGTGAGAGAATCTGTGGAGCTAGGGTGGGCTGCTCAAACATTGCCTATCCCAAACTTGTGGTGGAGCTGATGCCAGTTGGTAAGACACACTGCAGGACTTACTTATGTCTTTGTCCTTTTAAAAGCTTAAGAACATGGCCATCATGTCCTGAAGTTGAGACTATAACCTGCACAGACTGCTCATACTGATCAGACTTTAGTACAATCCAGAGTGATTGCTAACGGTGTGTCCGTGAGTGCTGTTTTTCAGTGTGCTCAGTGAACTCCACTGTGTGCCTCTCACTCCAGGCATGAGGGGGCTGATGATTGCAGTGATGATGGCCGCCTTGATGAGCTCACTCACCTCCATCTTCAACAGTAGCAGCACTCTCTTCACCATGGACATCTGGATGCGCTTCCGCCCCCAGGCCTCTGAGCGAGAGCTCATGGTCGTGGGCAGGTACCCATAAATGCTCTGCCTGGAGAGTGTTAAGAGAGATAAGATGTTTCCAAAGAAGGCAACAAACAAAGAGAGCTGTTTGATCAAGGATCAAGGGAGCTGCTCTTCTAATCTTTGTGCAAGTTCTAGGGGGAAGTGTTCTGACAACTCCAGAGGTCCCATTTATCTCTTGATCAGATTTTAAATAACTGCTGCTTCACTTGTTGCAGTAGCAATTACTTAAGGTGCCACACTGCTATTGTAATTTATTATACACAAAAGTGTTAGTACACCTATTGTTATTACTATTATTGTAGAATAGATAGTGGATGTTAGATAGGGCTGCCCAGCTGGATGTTTGGGGGTCTGCCCATCTGGTTGGTTTGATCTCAGCCGTTGTGCTTCTGCAGGGTATTCATCTTGGTGCTGGTGGCCCTCAGTATCCTCTGGATTCCCATCATTCAGGCAGCCAACAGCGGAAAGCTGTTTGATTACATCCAGTCCATTACCAGCTACCTGGCACCACCCATCACTGCCCTTTTCATCATGGCTGTGTTCTGGAAACGTGTCAATGAGCCAGTGAGTGTGCCGGGCATCCAGGCCTCTTTTCTTAACGACCGATTTTAGAACACAAGAATGCTTTGAATAGTATTTTCATAATCATTGCTATCATAGGTTGCTTTGCCTAAAGGTATGAGACAGGGTCATAAATTAAAGAGATAGAAATACTGATGAGTCTAACACATTCTCCTTAAGTGATTAAAATTAGCTATAATAAAAAATCCAACTAGAATTTTAAATATGTTGTTCACATTGTCAGCTGTGCTATGAATCAGAGGCTCATAATTAGTCAAAATGGAAAAGCAAACCATATATACTCTGCCAGTTATGTCAGTCAGGTAATACAGGTGTCTTAGAATTAACAAAATTTCAGGGCCATGAAAAACATTTGGGTGCATTTGAATGAGCAGTTTTCCATATCAACCAACAAATCGGTCTAATTTTCTTTTTAATGTCCTTCATGCAAAGCAACCTTCATAAAGTGCTAAAAATTCAGATACAATGGTATCTACATAATGCAGAAAAGCAAACCATATATACTCTGCCAGTTATGTCAGTCAGGTAATACAGGTGTCTTAGAATTAACAAAATTTCAGGGCCATGAAAAACATTTGGGTGGATTTGAATGAGCAGTTTTCCATATCAGCCAACAAATCAGTCTAATTTTCTTTTTAATGTCCTTCATGCAAAGCAACCTTCATAAAGTGAAAAAATTCAGATACAATGGTATCTACATAATGCAGAAAAAAACATAAAATGTAGATATATTAGAAAACAATAACAGCAGATACATGGTTGCAAAAGTAATATTCCCAAAAACCCAGTCCAACAATTAACAATCCTGAATAACCATGATCCTTATTATTATTATTCACTAATTATTATATGGTTGGCATTGTTTAGACCTCTAAGGCTAAATTGTATATTTATATCTTTTTGATGGTTTAGTCTGATAGATATGCTTTGATGTATTATTCTGGACTAAGGGAATAACAACAGTGTGTTTTAAGGTATGCTTTCTATTGCACATCATGGTGTTTCCACAGACCAGGTCAGTAAAGCACAGTCAGCTAATGTTGAAACCTAAGGAAACCACAAGAGGCACTATGGCAGAATCATAATAAACGTGCAAACATTGCATGGTAAGCTTTACCAAATTAGTTATTATTAGTGAAAACCATTGATATTGTCTCCTTTTGGAGACCCTGAAAATCCAGTCTACCATACAATAAACAAGTGTGAATAATTTTCTGATTCTTCTAATTTCAACCTGGCTTGAAGGATGTACAGTAAATCCTGACTGAACTGCTGTGGTGTAAGACACTTATTCAGTGAACTGATTTACATTACCTCTGCTTTTTGGGAACTGTGAACTCCAAATATCCTTCTGCCTGGTTACAGAAACAAAACCAAATTCAAAAATTCTTAAACCTTTAAAGCAGGAACCACAAAACAGTTCATCCATTCAGGATACTACATTAAGATTCTCTGAAATAGTATCTACTTTACCAATTTGGTCCAGAACTATGTCCAAATTACTTAATTTAACAATATCATTTTTAGGATTATTTAGAAACCTGTGATTTAATGGTGACCAGCAGGCTTGGGAATCTCCAGGACCAGGGTTGGAGACCCCTGCTCTAAAGGGAGCAAATTATATTCTTTTTCAAGTTCCGTGGGATTAAAGTTGAGAATGAATTTACAAGCTTCATAGAGATAAGTTATATCAAAGCCGAAACTCTGGTGTGTGTCACAGGTGATGTTTTTGGCCTTGCAATAATGAGGAACACATTTGCTTGAACCTGTCAGCTGACCCCTTTCCCTGGTACATTTGCTTGCAGGGAGCCTTCTGGGGCCTGATGGTGGGTCTGGTCATTGGATTGGTCAGGGTATTCTTGGAGTTCATGTATGGAGCTCTCCCCTGTGGTGAGAAGGACCAACGGCCTGCAATTGTGAAAGACATCCACTACCTGTACTTTGCCCTGATCCTTCTGGGTCTCACTGCCCTGGTCATCACTGTAGTGAGCCTTTGCACTCCTCCTATTCATGACCAGCATGTAAGTGAGTTCGAAAGAAGGTCAGATAACACTTTAGATCAGGGGCTGGAAATTCAGTTTGTAAATTCTTTTTGACATCTTATGTATTAACTGAACATTAACACAGTGTTAATATCCTGATAGAAACTGCCATCTAATAATGAATCATTAATGAGAACAATGGCATACATAATTGTTCACATATGTAAATGTTTTATAAATGCATAAATTTGGCATTAATTGCTTTTTGAAGCCTTTATAATGTGAAATCTGCATTCAAAAAACTAGTGTTACCAGTTTTTCATTAGTGTGCAAAAGTCGGACTTGCTGTTATGTGAAGCCTTATTAAAATTAAATGGAACATCTCCCAAAAATTGAAATATCTAATTTTCCCAAAGTGCACCCAGGTCTGGTACATAGATTTCCAACTCCTACACCTTCCACCATCTGAACAAAGTAACCTGATATGGATTCCTGTCCGGCTTTGAGTTGTGTTTCTTTATGTTACAGCAACTCACTGAAATGTTGTAAGACTTTGTACATCAAGGTGCTCATCTCAAGGCTTGTCCAGTCCTCTCCTTTGCAGAATGTTCATTTGAAAAGCAGAACACTTAAGGTGCTGAAAGCATTGAAAATGTTCCAGTGCAGAGTTGAATGTTGAGCAGCCTGTTTGTATATTAAGGTTTTTTTTGTTTATTTAAAAACATGGACAAAACTCTACAGCAAAATACATTTGTGGATTCTTAATTGTCAGTTATGAGGTGCTCTGCATTAATGACAGAGTAACACACATGAACTCACAGAAACCTGTCATTGCCATGAGCGCCTCATTGACTGTTGCCTTGGGTAGATGCAGTAGAAGAACATGTCAATTCAGTTTGAAAAGAGGCAACAGTATCAGCAGTCCTGACATGGATGTGGGTGTTGGCTGGAATGGAACACAAAAACTCCAGGAGCCATCTCTCATAGCTTTTTGACTTCCCTAAGCTCTTGTTCCCTTTATCTGTCTTACAGTTCACCCGAGCTTTTGATCATGTATTTGGAAGAGAAGGAAATAAAAGATGTGCAATTTAAATAATGAAAACAGAAAAACTAAAAGGACTAATCGCACAAAGATTAATCCCTCCCAGGCTTTGCAAACTGCACACATTCGTCCAGACTGCAGCAGTGAAACAGACCGGCAACGTTTATATCTTTAATCTCAGAATTTTGTTTTTACATTTACTTGAAATACTAAAATATCCTTTAAATAGTCCACATTTGCTGTAAGTTTATATAATAAACTAAGTAAAAAAAACTGTAGCATTGAGTAAAACAAATTTAGGTATTTAAAAATTTAGCCTTTGTTTGTGTCCCTGTGTTGTAAAGCTCGACTCCTGTTATGTCCCTACTCCAGCTCATTCGATTGACCTGGTGGACGAGGGGGAGTCAGGCCCCCCGCATTGACCTGGAAGACCCCTGGGCTCCGGTTTCGACCCCTGACCCCAGCAGGCCCTCTTTAGAGGACAAAGAGTCACCTCAGGGAACAGGTAAGAATGACATGCCCAAGACTCAAATCCTGAGTGGCTCAACAGGGCTTACTTGGAGTCCAGGATGAGCTCTTTACCCAGACATCGCTGCTTTCTGCACAGCTTGCTATCCAACTGTGATTGGGATCTCTAAAGAGGTGACATACCCCGGTAGAAGATAATTAGGTAGGTGGGTGTTGTTGCTTTTTTGTGAATCCCAGCTTGTGGTTTGATACATTAGCAAAACCAACCTTGCATCGCAGATAAATAGAGTTTTGAGAGCTTTCTGTTCATGTTGTTTTTATGTGGCTGAGTTGCTATCTCACATGCACAGTGCTGTCAAAAAGTGTTAGCACCCCACCCCCCATACAATTGCAAATATTGTTGTTACAACCAGAATTTTTAATGCGTTACAATTATTTTTTTCCCTTGATTCACACAACATATGTAACAATTTAAAGGAGCAAAAAAATGTTTCATAAACATTTTTGAAAAATGAAAATATTTTATTTACTAATGTATTCACTGCCCTGGGCTAATACTTGTTGAAGCACCTTTTGCAGCAAATACAGCTTTGAGGCTTCTTTGGTACTCTATCAGCTTTGCACATTTGGACTCACTCTTCCTTGTAGATATCCTCAAGCTCTGTTAAGTTAGATGGGGCATGTTAGTGAACTGCAATCTTCAAGTTATTCCACAGAATGGGATTCACATCTGAGCTCAAGGACATTCAACTTCTTGGTCTGAAGTCACTCCAGTGTTGCTTTGGCTGTATGCTTGAGGTCTGTTGTTGTCCTGTTGGAATGTGAATCCTTGACCCTCTAGGGTGTTTTGGTGATTGAAGCAAATTCTCCTCAAGGATTTCCCTGTATTTGGTTCCATTCATTGTCCCCCCCTATCCTGACAAGTACCCCAGTCCCTGCTGCTGGAAAGCACCCCCATAAGATGATGCTGGCACCATCATGCTTCATGGTAGGAATGGAGGTTACACAGGTGATGAGCTGTATTCAGTTTGCATGAGGAATAGCACTTTGCACTCATGACAAAGAGTTCAGTTTTTGTTTCATCAGACCAGATAATCTTTTGCCACATGGTCTTGGGGTCTTTTATGTGCCAGGTGTGCTATTAGCTTCCATCTAGCTACTTTTTAATAGAAGCAAAATATGTGTAGTACTGCAGTGATTGTTGTCCTTGGACAGCTTTTCTGACCACAGCCATGGAACTCTCTAGTTTTGTCAGGGTTGATTTTTGGTCACTTCTCTGACCAAGGGCCTTTTTGCCGAGTTGCTCAGTCGGGAAGGCCTGCCTGCTCTAAGAAGAGTCTGGATGGTTCCATATTCTTTTTTCCATTTCCTAATGATGGACCTGCTCCTGAGAACTTTTAACACCCTAGATATACAGTATTTTTGTATCCCTAACCAGATCTATAGCTCCTCACATTTCAATCACAGAGTTGTACTGACTGAGCTGCTTGGTCTTCATGGTAGTTTCTGCTCTGACATGTACTGTCAACTTATGTACCTTATATAGACAGATTTCCTCTGACATTGTCACCAATAGACCAAATTTCACCAAAATTCATTAAAATTTTAGAGTGATCTCAATTGGAGATAACTTGGGCACAGTTTGGAGTGTCATAGGAAAATGATCGAATATTTACCTAGACTTCTCAGTGTTTTCTTTCAAAATACATGTTAAAAATCCAGAACTTTCATTCCAGTTTGACAGTATAGAGTTGTATGAGTAGATGAATAACAAAAAAATCATATAAATGTATTCCTATTTCATTTTGAGACACAAATTGTGAAATAATCCACGAGTCGGTGAATTCTTTCTGAAAGCTCTGTAGTGTCTCAAAATGGCTGCACTGGATACGCATGAAACATTGACAAACACGTGCCCACGTAATGGTATTGAAGTGAATGTTATGTTCAAGGTGGGTATATGAGATCTATTTACTGTAAGTATATAGTAAGGCTTGCAATTGTTTTATTTTTAATAAATTCATTTATATCTATGATTTAGATAAAAAGCTGAAAACATAATTAAAGGAAATGTTGGGGGTAGACGTTCCTGATGTTAATGGTAGAATAGTGGGGATATCTTTGTCTTGCTTCAAACCCTTTGGCTAATCATGTTGGCCTTTTCTGTTGCTCTTGACAGCAGACGTGTCGTGCTGGAAGAGAGTGGGCCTGTGGTTCTGTGGCCTATCCAGTAGTCAGGCCAAACCACAGGTGAGCCTGGATGAGAGACAGGTCCTGGAAAAGAAGCTTACCAGTATCAGAGAGGACCCTGTCTGGAGAAATGTCTGCAATGTCAATGCCATCATCCTATTGACTGTTAATGTCTTCCTGTGGGGATACTTTGCCTGACCATCGCCAACATCCTAGCACTCCAAAAAACAGAGAACTTTATGTCTTGACTAACTTTTTCTGCTTACAGTATGCAAAACATTGTTTTTCTGTTCAAAAGAACAATGCAGAGCTGTGTCAGTTTGGACTTTATAACAGAATTGTGATGAGTCAGACATGAACCTTGTCATGCTTCACTGGACAAGTCCAAACATGAGCCCTATCCAGCAGTTTGTCCCAAACTGACATTCCTCTGACATTATACTACTGAATGTTTCCTCTCCTTTAATTTACAGTGTTTTTTTTTCCATTGAGAAACATATTAAATCCACATTTATATGTGGAGTTTTTAGATTTTTGTTGGTACTCTGAAAACAGAATTACTCAATCTACAGTGCCCCAAAGGTATTACTGCAATGAAATTTGTAAACTGAATATTTAAAGCAGTAAATGTATGCAGAATACATTAAAACTGTAACTTACTGTTCTTCATTTGTCTGGCCTGCCTTATTTGTATGGCCTGCTATTGTTTTGCATCTAATGAAAACTCACCAAATTCAGAAAAGGTACAGAAGATTTGAGAAAAAATGAGTAGCAAAGTTTTTAGAATTTTAGAACACGAAAAGGTTTTAAAATTTGTCAGAGATCACAGGGAACCTTGTTTGGTTAATATTCCAGTTGCCTTTATCTTCTTTTACAAAACATTCCCAAATTTTGCGTTCTCCTGAAGTGCTTCAATTTTATTTGGAATAGTCATGTCTCTGGCACAGGTACCCTCGACAAACATGGAGAAAATTCTAGATTGTTATAGAAAATAACAAAAACAATATATAGTACAGATTAAACATATTTTGATTACATACTGCTGATTTATCAATCAGATATGAATTAAACATTTTAAACATTTACAAAGAAATAGCAAAGTATTTTCAAAGTTCGTAAAAATGTAGTTTTTACAGCTGAATTGTATTAGAATGAACAGTAGATGGCGACATTGTCCTAAGTTTCATATTTGTTTCATTAGCACTGTATTAAAGGAACAGGTTATTCTCGATATTGACTTTTTAATTAAAAATATATATATATATTTTAAATGATGTTCCTGTTCTTTAATAAAAACTTCCCAGGGTAATTCCTTTTGATACCAGAATAAAATGTTTTTTTAACTGTATGAGTTAAATTGCAACCAATCCTGGAATTCATTGCATTTAATTTACAAAACCTCGTTAATATGTGAACTCCTTAATTGAAACACATTAAAGGACCAAATGATCCAGACTGGCTCCCATCTTAGTCATCATCTGTGATCCCTCTGCCTCACCAGATTCATACTGGGATCACTGGAACATCAGATGCAGGAATAAAGGTCAATTTATTGTCAAGTGAGGGCTAATTTCTTTGTGAGCCTTTTCCACCTATATTGAAAATCAAGATGTTATACCAAACAAAATCATATATGGCTTTAAAGAGTCTGACTAATAAATATTATTTTTGACATTTTAGCAACAAAAATCACCAATACTGATATGATAATTACGAAGCATGTAATTAAAGAGAAAAGAAAGTATAATATTAAATGCAAAATATCAAAGAAAATTGAAAACACATGCTTCTACATATTCTGTAAACTCCTATGTATTTATCTGTGCAAGCCTAGAAGAGATTCAGAGAAGGGTCATGTAGAAAATATGTGCAAGTGCTTTGCTCTGTAAGAATGGAACACTAGATTAAAGTTAACGTATATTTCTTTTTCATATGAACAACTCTTATATAGTCAAAGTCCCCTGTTTCGATGTGTTAAGGCTATTGTGCCGTTATTGCAGAAGTTTTCTATTGTGTTCAATTTTTCTATCACCTGCCTGAGGAATAGGACCCAGCTGCTGATTCAACCAGGTTATTAAAAAAGATCTGATGAGAGTTAGACAGTCGGCTGTCCTGTATCACATAGCCTTCCAACACCATGTAAGAACCATATCTAGAGGTTAACAAGAGAGACTGGGATGCCTTGGGGACATCATCTGTGATTTCAATGGAAATACTTTAAAAATGGGGAAGAAAATACAAAAAATATGCAATGCACTTATTTGCTCCTTTAGTAACATTTGAGACTCATTATGAAAAATTGATCTAAGTGATATTCGTAAGTGTCAATTAAAGGCAAAAGCTTTCATTTGAAGCTTCCCTGACAGTAGTGGAAGTGTTGGTCTCATGTAGACATTGAGAGTAAGATCTCACCCAGAATAACCCAAAATCTCAGATATTAGTGTAATGATCTAGTAGTAGAGAAACACAGGGCAGTTCTGGAAGCAACTGTTTAATTTCACAAGGCTTTTATTCTTTGTTTCTCTGCCCAGATCATGATAATGATTTAAAGTTGTTTTATGTTAAGACTGTCTTGTCTTATAATAATAATTGCTTACACTTATATAGCCTGGATGATGCAACGGCAGCCATAGTGCACCAGAACGCTCACCACACATCAGCTATCAGTGGGGAGGAGAGCAGAGTAATGAAGCCAATTCATAGATGAGGATTATTAGGAGGCCATGATTGGGCCAATGGGAAATTAGGCCAGAACGCCAGGGTTACACCCCTACTCTTTTCGAGAAACGCCCTGGGATTTTTAATGACCACAGAGAGTCAGGACCTCTGTTTTACATCCCATCCGAAGCGCCTGTTTACAGTATAGTGTCCCCATCACTATACCGGGGCATTAGGACCCACATGGACCGCAGGGTGAGTGCCCCCTGCTGGCCCCACTAACACCTCTTCCAGCAGCAACCTTAGTTTTTCCCAGGAGGTCTCCCATCCAGGTACTGACCAGGCTCACACCTGCTTAGCTTCAGTGGGTTGCCAGCTGTGAGTTGCAGGGTGATATGGCTGCTCTTATGATCTAAGATGGGGAAATAATCATTTTGTAATTAAAAGTTAAGGGTTGAAAAATAGAGTTGAAAGATTTGATAGGTGACTTTTCTCTTGACTGCACCATTTTAATCAAGTTAATTTTTCCCTACATTACTATCAAAAATGAAAATTGCCCCCAGATGTTCCTACAACATCTCACTGAGATGGCACAGCTGCTATTGGTAAGGTGTGAATCGCTCAGGGTTGACCTGGCTTGATAGGACCAGTGATAACTCTGCTGGAGGCACTTTGGTACACACACCGTGGGAAATGGTAGAGTGACTGTGCTCTTTCCTGCAGCACTGGTGGTAAAAACTGGGCTATCTAAAGAAAAACAAAAGGCTCATATCATTCCTTTGTTGGCCTCACTGCATTGACAGCTGATACGTTACGGGATTGATTTTACATTTTTTCTACTAACATAAAAAGCACTTACTGAACAGAACTTTGGTTATTGTAGACCATACCAGCCTACACTTTCACTGCGACCTGAGAGAGTGTTGAAAACATTGCCATGATTTTCATGGGCCCTCGCTGACTAATTTTAAATTAAAATGTAGCTCAGATTTGTGGAAAACACAAACTGACTGTATTTCGATTGTGATATAGTAGTTTGTTGCTCTAATTATTCTAGCATTGTAAATGGTTCTTTTATTTTTCTCTTTATTTGAAATGTGCCAGCTTTGAGCTGCTTTTAACAGCTCAGGTTTTCAGTGAGAGATGCTATACATATGAAAAGTATTATTATACAGTATGTGATAAGAGCAGAATAAGATGGAAGCCTTACTGAAGCTGGCAGATGAAATTAATAAATTGGTTTTGGTGGTGATCAAATATGAAGAGTAAAAGACAGGGATCTGCAAATGAACCTTAGTGAAGGGGTATCCAATCCTGGTCTTGGGGGCCACAGTCCTGCTGGTTGTTCATTGCAGCTGTACACTTCCTACTCAAAGGTTGAAGATGTTAAAGAAATCTTTATCCAGTTTTAGTCTTAAAAGGGATGGTGATGGACAATGATTTACATATATTTAACAAAACAAATACTTCCTAAAAGAAACTTTTACAAATGTAATTATGTCTTAATTTTTATAGTTTATAGTTTTTGCCTTATTTTTATGTATAGACTACATATTATTTTTATATTTAACTAAAATAAAGGAACAGAGAAAAGGGGTTCTGTGTCTTTAAATCAGAGTATTCAGGCAGTTCCTAGCCTTAGCAGTGGGGTGGTGCTGTCTTGCAAGGCCTGTTGAAACATTATTTTTCCAAACAGATTGTGGAAAGGAACTTGCCAGCCAAGTCTAACCAGCAGTGCAAACAGGTGAGTAATTACCCCCTTTTCATCTTTCTAAATTTTGAAAGATATGTGCAACATATGTGAAAAGAAGATATTCAGGTTTTTGTAGTGGCTTCTTTTCTTCATCACTTTATAGTTATAAAGCTGTTTATGTGCTGTGAGTTAGTACAATGATTTAGTTTGTGTTTGTGTAGACAAGATGTAGATATTTGTCACATCATTCTTGCAATCTAACTAGAAAACACTGCTACAAAGCACGAGAATGTTCCCTTGTACAGGAAAAAAAATCAAATCATGTCTGAAGGTTGCTGGGGCCTAACTTAATTGTGAGTTCACTCAAGTTCTCTAAATTATTTGAGTTTCTTAAAGGACAGATGCAAAGCAATTGGTTAAGGTCTTCCACTGGAGCAGTTCTGTGTCTCCAGTCTGGCAGTCTTAATAAGATTTATTCTTGGAAGTATTTGATAAGTGTGTCCTCAGCGGGTTTTAAAACCTAAAATGGAAACAAATGCCACTATAAAAACGTGCATTTAAAATGCTTTAAAGAATTTAGGAAATTTGTAGAATTATTTCTAAAGCATATGAAAGTTTACTAATGTCTAGATAGTTTGTATTTTAGCAGCTAATTGATCCAAAGATCAAAACCACTTTGCAGCCTTTGCTTTACTTTACAGATATAAATGAGTCTCCTGTGGTACCTTTCACTAATTTGTTTACAGTCTTTCAGGACCTATTAGCTCAAAGGTTTTTAAAAGAATATAAAATATAATTGTTACAAAACTTCAATAGTTAATTACTTCATATTTGCTCGGCAGAATCCCATCATAAGACACAAATAATGTCTCTGGACAAATATTTGACAGACATGCCCTATTTCAATTCTAGAGGCTAGGTGACAGAAATATTTATAAGACAAACCTAAGAAGCATTCATGTGAAACAAAAATTGAAAGAGACGATTAAAAAGATTGAAAACTCAGCTTTGGATTCCTCAGAATTGGAAGAAAAGAGCAGAGTGAAGTGCTCAAATATTGCTGAAATATAAGTAATTAGAGAATTTGTCTTTAAGAGGCACACATGAAATGGTTCAGTTGGCTCTGCATGCCTCCTCCTGGAAAAATCACTGTGTTGTTGGGAGCAATTATCTGCTTGTGGGAGACTGGGTATACAGGCGGGGAGGTTGTAGAATGCTTCAGGGTCCCTACTGCTATAATCCAGACCCCCTCTGGCATATTTACAGGTCATGAAGGGAGAGGGGTCTGTCAGTGAGTAGGTCAGTATTCAGCACAGAGCTCTCAGCTCTCACAACTCGCAATACCATGAGTAGGATTCTCACTCAGTCACTGCTGCGATGAGGACTTAATTCCAAATCTCCACATGTCACAAATACGAAGAACACATTTCCACAAATAGGAGCTGGCTGCCTCATGCCTGAGTAATCCAAGCACAGAGAAAGGAGCACACCACAACAGGGGGCATAGCAGCTTTATTCAGTAGCTCAGAGACACTCATCCTGGATCCTGAAGAGCTGCGTTTATTTCTGACTTCTGTTTTATCCCATACCATAAGAAGCCATCTATCCAGACATTCATTTTCTAACCTTTTCTTTCCATCTGGGGTCAGGGTAGAGCTAGAGCCTGTCCTGGCAAGCTAGAGGTGTAAGGCAGGGTACACCCTGGCTGGGACACCAGTCCATTGTAGGATGGACACAGTCACAAACAAGCACACTCCAGGGCCAGTTTTCCCAGAAGCCAGTTAACCTATCAATATGTTTTTGAACTGTGGGAGGAAAACTGACGAGAATGTAGGGAGAACATGCAAACCCCAGATATGGAATTGAACCAAGGGGTCAATTGCTGTGAGGCAGCAATGCTAACCCCTGCACCACCATGCTGCCCTATAAGAAATTAAGTGACACAAATAATGTGCATAATTGATCTAAAACTTTTAGGTAATATTTTACCACGGTTAGCCATTTTTGCTGTAGATTCCAATATAAAGGAACATTTTTGATCCCAAGAAGGCTGAAAGTTGTGATAACCTTGGTACAGGCAACCTTGGCCCTGAGGCTTACATTCAATTACAGATTGAATCAGGCTGGTTATATCTAATATTTGTTTTCTAGATAGCTAAGCTGTGTGGGTCCTGGATAAATGTAATTTAACCATCTGTTCCTCTTGAAGGTTTCAAGCACATTATGCACTCTGTAGGAGTGGGTTCTTTTTTTTTCTTTTGAAAATTATTTGAAAAGCAAAAAAAAAAGATTCAAAATCTTTGCCTGTTGAGGTTGAAAAACTTGGGGTCCACTCAACTGAGTCATCCTATTGATTCCAGCACAAGCCTGCCTGCCTTCGCACTAATTGGTAAGAAAGCATGTAACTAAGTTTGTGATGGATGATTAATACAGTAGACCTGAGCAGAGGCAGTGATTTTTGGAAAGATAATTAGACCAGTGTAATAAAGATCAAGGCAGCGTGGGGTTGGAAAGCTTGGATCTTCTCTTGAAAGTACTGTTGCTCAGTGTGTTTATAACTGCTCTGCAGAGAAAAAAGAGTAGTATATTTAGAAAATCAACTAATATAATAAGCGCATTCTACAAATGGTCAGGAATAGTTAAAGAAGAACAATTGCTGTTGTTCCTTCATCATCTGTGCTGACTACATTACCTCAGTCTCAGAAGAACTAAGACTCATAGACGCGGTTTCTAAATTGTAACATTTTCTTCTGACAGTTCTGCTCTCCTTCGAGATGGAAGAATCTTGCTCAGAATTGTGTTAACAGAGAAATTGATTTCCCTTGCAGGTTTATGCTAAAAGGCAACTACATTTTCTTGTAAATCAGCCAGACATTACTTCAGCATTTGTCTAAGGGTAATGTGAAAATACATATAAATGAAAGGTCAAGATTTCAGTACATTAAATAAATAGGATTAGTCTGAGAAGAAAAAAAGTTCAGTGTTGGACTGAGCATAGTAGAACTAATATTTAAGTTAATGAGCATTCATTAGTAATTAAAGTTTCATTGTTTTTGTGTATTTTGTTCTCTTATGCTTGTAGATGACATAGTAAGGGCTGGCTTGTTTAATAAGGAGCTGTAAGTTGATATAGAGCAACAACAGAAAAGTTAATTACATTATGTTTACCGTTAGGTCATATTTCTGTACTGTACACACTTACGTAGTTAACAAGTCTTTAAGACAGAAGGAAAACAAAAACTCAAAGCAAAGAAAAAATAACCTAAAATGTAACCACAGGCAACAAATAATTATTTTTTATAATTTCCCAGTGGACTTGTGTCCTGTCCAGGGTGCATCCTGCTTTGCACCTGTTGATTCCTGGGATAGGCTCTGGTTCCCCCTGTCTCAGAGATACCCTGATCTGTGATGTTCACTTAAACTAATGCAAAAGATAAAAGCTTTGATGGGTGGAAACAACCTCTTACAAAGTTTCTTTGGAGTGACTCAAAACATTTTCCTTTAGTCTTCTTTGCTTAGCCCCTTTTTCATGATGTAATCACAAAGAACTGAAGAGTGCTTGCCTTGCCTTTTAATGCTCCACTTTTCTCAAGTCAGGCAGTATTAATTTACACTGTGGCCTCCAGACTATTAGCTGCCCAAACATGTCTGCTGTCATGGCATTGACTTCGAGACACAATATCTCTCAAAACCTGCCAAAGTCAATGTGTTACCTTACTGTGTCCACCGCATGGAGATATGAAGGGGAACTAAGGGGAAAGGTTTAACGTTTCGATCCTCAGGGCTTGCATTTTTCTTTTTTGCCTTCCACATGTTGATTCCAATTCTGGTCTTTGAGCTGATGTGGTTCTGGAGCTTCCACCACAGTTTTTTCCTGATGGGCCTTTGGCAGTTTCTCACACATGGGTAAGCATGGGAGGATGTCAGATAACCAGCCATCACATTAACTTGGTTTGTTTTTCTTTATACTTTGGGATGACAAGTCTCTGTGCTCTGAATTCATCTAGGGCACATTTTCTGACTGCTTTCATCTGGGCCACCAAAATAGGTTTCTTCACAGACCTCAGGTTTCCTTGCACAAATCCTGCTGTCAAAGCACAGGAACACTGTTATTTCTACCATACAATTTACACTCAGGACACTCCTTAATTATTTGCTAGTTCCGCCCAGCAGGGAGTTTTTCTTTTTAAACAGAAGGCAATCAGTGATCGTTTTCCTTAAATGGACCAGATAATGAACCCCCTTTCTCATTAATGCAAATGTTCTTTGAAAGAAGATGGATTCAAATCAAGAGGAGTCTTATTCTCAACAAACTGAAATGTTACAGGCTCTAGGACTGATCTATACATGCACAGTTTTATAAAAAATGTTTACAGACTATCCTTGCAAAGGGATTTTAGATCATTTAAAGAGTGCTTGGGGTTCAAAGCTGATCTTTATTTCCCTTGATTTCATTGCATTCATCTGAAACTACATTGAAAGATGGTGGTTGGCACTGTAATGGATTGGATTTTATTATTCAGGGACGTATTACAGAGCAATTTAATCCATTCAAAATATAATCACAGAAGAAACATGGTCAAAAAGTGAACAAAATCTTTTCTTTCTATTCCCTCTGCTCATAGCTAGTTGTGTGCAAGGTGATCGCATTTGCAGTAGTAGTAACACTATTAGCACTGTGAAAGAGTTGTCATAGCAACCTGTGATTTTGTTTTTTTGGGTGATGGAACGTTGACAGAAGTTGTTTGTTTTCAGTGTGTCTCCTAACCTTTTCATCTTCGTTTACTCCTAAAGATCAGTGTTGAGGCAAATTTGTAATGACAAGCACTAGTGAAAGCCACACATTACTCTATCTTCATGTTTTATTTTAATAATTTTGACTGAATTTGTAATAAACTCATTGATTTGGTTATTGTTAAATCAGAGGTTTCTTTTTAAAATGCAAAAGTGATCAAGAGCACAACTAACTGGAGGTGTTGGTGGCAAGACGTAAACAACAGCTGAACATTGTTATGAAAAATAATTGTCATGTTCTTCTCATTTAAACGTCTGCCGTTCCATGATTATCTAGTGTTTTGTTTTTTTCCTACATAAATCACCTTTGAGTCTTTTGTGCATTTGAAACTACATACTGACAGCTCACAGATGTGTAAATATTAAATTCAATATGTCACTTTTGCCTTGTGCACACTATTACTATTAATACACTTACATTGATACACTGGAGTAAAACTGCAGTGTAAAGGAGTACTGGACCAGTACTGGACCTTCTGTTCTGCATTGACATGAGTTTAGAAGGTTCAAATGTTATTCAGCTTTTAGGTTGCACAAATTTGATGTATGATGACCTAATCATTCTCTTGTATATTATGAAATGCATAAAAATCAATGAATAATGTATTTCCCCAACTACTTCAAGCTTTTAAGTGTTTTTCATATGCCAAAAGGTTAATAGTTTTTCTTGTTGAGCAAAACTGTGATTAAAATCCCTTTCCCACAACTCTTTTTTTTCTGGTTTGTTCAATTACCTTGTGACCTTACACATAAATTCAAGCAATTATTTGCAAGATCAGATGGACTGTTTTCCAACTCATCTTAACAACTAGTGCTTGAAACTGAGGTCTGCATTCACCCTCAGTGTATTTTAATAAGCAACAGTTGTATTTACATAGCTATTGTTTCTTAGTCACCCTTGACAGACAGACTGGCCTTCTGAGGCTCTGAACTGGAAAATGGTTGTTGCCCAGAGGGCGGTTTGGGTCCTTTGGTCTATGGGTTTCTGATTTGAGTCTGGGCAGAGTGGTGCTTGGGAGTGGCTCACAAAAACATCCTTCAGTATTCCCTCAAAAAAAAAGTAAACCCCAAGGATACTGAAAACAAACCCATTATGAATTCTTGGAACAGTTCCTGCAGGATGCTTTTAGAAATTTCACAGAAAGAAACAAAGGTTACTGAAAAAGTCCTGAAGGATACTTTTAAGCAACTGTTGGCTCCCAAAGCTGCCAGAATGTTTACTTGTACCTCATAGAATTTGTAGCAGGAAGATTGAGTTTTTGTAGTCCAGTAAAATAAGATATACTGTAGAAGCTAAAATGTAACAGACAAAGAACACATTGTGGGACATGCATCTTTTCACAAAGAATAACACTTTCAGAAACTGCATTTCCGAGTGTTCATTGAGGAATTGCATATACCACGCTTTGGCTTAACCAATTTGGCTGAGGACCAGCCTCAGGCCGTTCTTGTAGGTCAGGAAAGTTTTGACTCCCAAAAGACCTCATACTACCAGTGCGGAGCTAAGGCTTAACATGTAATATGCTTTAGATTAGTTTTTGGAAATTTGAATGAAGTGGGTGAGTAACCTGATATATGAGCAACACAAATTATGAATTGGTTGCAGATGATGGGTGAAGTGTCTCAGATGGTTCATAATATGTGAAGATTCACACTTCATAGTGTGAGGCTTTGGAGTGTCCTTATTGACAATGTGAATGAGCAGTGTTTTTTAATTGCTCTGAGTGGAACCCCAAAAGAGTAGCGTAAGAGTAGGTGATTATGCGTTATACAGTAGTTCACAAACACTGCAGAGGAATCGGGAAAGGGGGTGTGACAGAATCTGTGCAGCCGGGGACTGCAAGCATTTTTCACTGTAGGACACCCAAAACCTTTATAGAGATTGTGAAATTGTATTTGTTTCAAACAAGCTGTAGGTTAGGGTCAGCAGCCATTAGTTCAAAGGCATTTCCATGTTAACTGTATGATCTAGACACTTTGGCTTGCTTCTATGGTCAATTATATGGCGTGCTAAAGGGTTGCATAAGCCAGATAATACTGTGTGTGTCCAGAATAGCTCTCTGGAGGAAGAGATGAAGTAATTCCACATCCAATGAAATTATAGTTTAAAAGGCTTTGACACCAATCTAAGAAGATGATGAAATGACCTCAGGTATCCCATGACCTGCAAGAGATATGGGGTTCAGAAAGAAAGAAGTGAGGAGCAACAAATGAGAAAGGTTAAGGGCAATGAAGCAGAGTTGTTGGATATAGGAAAGTGTGAGAGCAAGAGTTCCAAATAATGCATGTGATGGGGAATAAGCCAGCACACTGACGGCACTAGAAACTGGGATTTAGTGCTCTGCAATGGAAACAATGGTTATACTGCTAAAGGAGGTCTGTGTCCTCAGCCGAAAACTGGTGGAGCTTCCAAAGAGAGGGGCAAGGTCGAGATTGAATGGATGCGGTTTAGGCAGAAATGCTGAGATGTCTGCAAACAGAAATTGTGGGGCAAAGATTGTGAGATTAGGTGTCCAGAGTCCTTAGTGTGACAGAGATGGAGCCACAGTCTTGTTCTGGGGTAAGAAGGTTTGCTTCTGTTGAGGAGACCAGAACCCAAGGTAATATCCACATTGCATATTATTCGTTAAAGAATGCAGGGGGATATAGACCCTAGAGCAAGAAATAGCTCGAGGTGAGATGGGAGTGTGTAACTGGAGCAAGGAAAGGCACCACAGAAGGACCTTGTATCCAAAGTGAAATGGTCTTAGCATTAGATCTTAGCAGCATGAGGTTTAATGCACGCAGCATCTGTGGAAAGACAAAAACAAGTCAAAGAGATAAATGAGAGAGGCTTACTATGGTACTTAAAGTTTTTCAGGAAATAAAGTAATGGAAAGTTACGAGTTTGAGAAGCAGAGGTGAGCAAGACCTTGGTCTGAAGTTTCATTATAAACTCCATTAAGAAATCAGTTGACAAGATAGTACAGATAACATTAGCCATACTTTTAACCTATATGGGTGAGGATTTGTAAAGATTTGTTTGGATATGGACATTGACCGAGTAACACTGTGGGAGTTGGAGGAGCCGCGGGAAGCACCAGTATTTGTTGATGCACCAACAGAGGGACTGAGGCACCGGTGTGAGGTTAGGGAGAACCAGAAATTACACAAAAAAGGGGAAAAACAAGAACAAAAAGGAAAAAGAAAAATTTGCCGCTGTGCACCAAAAAACTTCCAGGCTGGACTTACCCTTTCTAACAGGGACCAGCCTAGGGAAAAAACAAAGGCTAAACACAGCAGTAACCAGACTGGGCTTACCCTATTTAACAGGGTCCAGTCTGGAAGAGCAGGGAACGCAAAGCCAAAACAAAATAAAAACTTGATGTGTGAAAAAGGACAGCCTGCCCTGGTAGAGATACATGATGGGACAGGCAGAAAGAAAGAGAAACTAAAAAGAAGAAAAAACGATGGCCTTACATTCAGGTACTACTCCTCCCGGACTGTTGGTGGAAGTTCCTCCCCTTACGGTGGTTGCCCTGCTTGTCCCTTCAGGGGGTGTTCAGTGTGTTTTTAAAGAGCCCTCACAGATGTGGCTTATCCAACTTGTCGCCTTTCATCCAGGGCTCTGCCTCCACACTGAACATTCCCCCCTGTGATTCAATATATATCATTCAATATGTTTTTGTTTTATACAACCTACTTCACTGTGCCTTATTTAAAACCAAAAAAAGGTTACAAATGAGAGGACATCTTTCAGTCAAATCAATCAGTTTGGTTGCTTGTAGCTTATAGCATCTTTTCCAGACATTTCTTGAAGGGTCCCAGGGAATCATCTTCAACAAAATGGCTTGTCAGATTGTTCCAGACACATCAATCTTGGAGTAAGTTATAAAACAAATCAACACTTTTCTCTATTCAAAGCTAACCTCACCTTAGCACAATGAGGCAAATGGTTATTTGAACATCACAAGTCATCTTATGTGGCTGCTTGATATACTATTCTAATTGAACACTTTTTCAGGTAATTAAAATTATTTTTTTCTTAAATTCAACTTAGCATATCCTTCACATAATATTGAGACAGCAGTCAGCTCAAACGCATTTGTCAGATTATGCAAAGAAAACACCTGCCTCATAGCTTGCAGTTCTCTAATTAAGAATTTGTGTGATCTTTCGAGAAATAATTTACACTGAAAATAAGAAAGGGTGACATCATTCTTTAACCTCCTAATTGGAAATTGAGTCTCTATATACACCACTTTATTTGTGTACAGTTTATAAGAAAAGTGTGATAAGAGCAATACGGTATATAATCTCTCTTTTCATACTTTATCACATAAGCAAACTTAATCTTTAAAGATCTGGCGCTTGATGAATGCCAGTTTTACAACTCTCTCAAGTAGTACTGTATTGTATATCCTCTAGTTCTGCTTGCTAATCATAATTAAGAGTAGATGTGTATCTTAATCTGTATTCTGGTTAGATAAAAATATGATCTGTTAGTGACCTATGCAGAAATCGGGTCTGCGGCTTGGAGCACAGCAGTAAGATGTTGGGACAGAATTAATTGAAATGGAGATAATGTCAGTGCAGTCTGAAGGTATATGTAGACATGCTTATATGATTTCCACAGGTGTACCCTTTTTTGTACTGTACATTTGTAGGTTCATGAATAAAAATAAGGCCACCTTCACTGACTATTTGACATCTGATGACAGAAGGGAATTCTTAGAGAAGGCTGAGTTTTGCTTTCTTCAGGTAAAGTATTGGATAAGCCAGTAGTTTAGGGTTGATTGTGTATGCAACAATTTTTTTTTGTCTTTTTCAGTAAATGTAGAATCCATTGAATTATGGAGCTAGGAGAGTGAAACCTAGACTTATTCATATAGTGCTAAAGAAATAGTCAGTTTTAGCTTGAACTGGTGTCCCGCACATCTGCTGCATGGCTTCTACCTCTCCTTGCAGCTCAGCAGCTGAAAGGGGTGATTTCTCTTTGTGCTGCAGCCTCCTGTGCTGTTTCCAGGGGAAGTAGTGTGTCCTCTGCAAGACTCAAGAAGCAGCAATTCTTTTTGGTTTCGTTTTTTTACCAGCATTTTTGTTTTACTTGTAAAGTGCTGCACTAGCAGAGAACACTGGTGTTTTCTCTGGCTGTTGTTGGTTTCGCCTGTCATGAGTATTCTTGGTTATCAGTTTGCTTTGGCATGTATTGCCTCACTCAAACCGACGGCAATGTTAGGAATTTCACTTTGCACAAATCCGCAGGTGCTAATTATCACCACTCTCACTTCAGAGTATTACTATTCAGACATCAGGCTAGCGGGGCTTGGGGCGGAGCGGTGGCTCTGTGGCTAAGGATCTGCGCCTGTAGCTGGAAGGTTGCTGGCTTAAATCCCATGGCTGGCAGAGGAATTTTACTCCCTACTCCCTACTGGTGTTAGGCCCTTAACACCAGCTGCTCCAGGGGTGCTCTACAATGGCTGACCCTGCACTCTGACCCCAAGCTTCTCTCCCTGTCAGCATGTCTTTGTGTCTCACGGAGAGCAAGCTGTGGTATACGAAAAGACGAATTCCTAATGCAAGAAATTGTATATGGCTAATTAAGTTATCTTATCTAGTTTACCTGATAGTCTCTATTGAAATCCCTTTATTTCCTTCTAAAGGCAGATACAGTATGTCACCGGCCGAGTGACCAGGTTTGGCTCAAAAGAAAAGAAACTCCCACACAGCACAGTCTTCAAATGCAAACAAAACTGGATTTTTTGCCATCAAAATAGGGATAACAAAAAAAACCCTCACAGGAGTACTCTCCACACCCTCCTCCATACTGAGCTCTCCCAGTCCCTTTTATAGCCCCTCCTCTTCTAAGGACCATCCTCTTAAAGGGATTTGCTCACATTTTCTTAACAGAGATAGGCAGTTTGACCAAAATAAAGTATTTAACCATCCAAAAAAAACTTATAAATTTTAACAGAGTCATGCAAGCGTGATATATTCACTTAAACAAAACAACTAACCTTACATCGGTTATTTATAGATGGCTCACCAGTAACCTTTCCCTTTAAGATCAGCAGTGTTTTTAGTACTGCTGATGTGGCAGTGTGGGGAACTACAAACTACAAACAGGAAAGGTGACTGGTGGCCATCTTGAGCAACAAAATACAATACTATGCACCAACGGGGAAAACACTGTAGTGATTTTAGGGAAACAACAAAAAGGGTAAGTATCATTCACACTTCATTCGTATCACATACACACTCTCACACAAACATACCAGAAGGGTAGAGGGAAATATTGGAGTACTTCACATTCAGCAAAAGAAAGAAAAAATACCAAGCACTCTGTCACACAGTATAAAAACACAAAAGTATTTTTTTTGCATCAGTGGATCAGTGGGTGGTGCTCTTCCGTCTGGACCAGAGTTTCTGAATCAATGCCCCAGTACGGTGTTTGGAGACACTGTGATGTAGGAAGTGCTATACTTCAA
The DNA here is from genome assembly GCF_059453375.1 of Lepisosteus platostomus. NCBI lineage: Eukaryota > Metazoa > Chordata > Actinopteri > Semionotiformes > Lepisosteidae > Lepisosteus > Lepisosteus platostomus. Next base: position 29,302,913 of record NC_142621.1, read on the forward strand.
ATTACATATTAAGGCACAGCCCTGACTGCTTGGTAAGGTTATGTTAACGTTGGTCTCCTGGCTGAATTCCACTTTAGGCTTTTACACTCTGGCCTCCATAAAGTTCAATCTTAATTCAATTGGTGAAGTAATTCTTACATCTCCACCTGATCTGCTGTGTAGTGGAGCCCCATATATGTAAATTTCTGTGGGAGTTTTCTGGGTAAAAAGAATTATGTAAAGGATATTAATTTTTACAGTAATTGCCTTTTGCTTCAGAGTGTGATTAGCTCCTGGTTTTCAGAAAGTTTTTGAAGTTTGAATGGTGATATTTAGAAAGCTTATATGCAAATATGCTTTTTTGCTTTCATTTAAGCAAAACAAAGAAAATTGAAGCTGGTGTTCATCTGTACATGGAAAATATTAACTAAACAATGTACTATGAAGCTCCTACACAATGCGGTTTCAGCTGTCAACAGAATATTAAGTGCATATTCTTGTATGTAAATGTACAGTTGCCCTACCAGCAAGATATATAATGAAAAAACAAAAAAGAAAACTCAATACCCCACACTAAGAACTGCAGATGTGTCTGAACCATTTTTATATATAACCTGAAGAGTTATCTAAATAAATTTAAGTAGTTCAGCTTTTATTATCCTCAGCTGGAATTCAATATCTTTATTTATGGGTGCTATGCTCTTGATAAAAGAAGAGACGGCATCACTCTAGAGTAGTTTATCTAGAATACTGTAACTATATTGAGACAATAATGAAACTAGCCAGCAAGCCTTTGGAATGTGGAAGGAGAAAAGTATCTAAAAACAAACGCACATAAGGCACCTCAATCTGGTTTTCAACCTCCTGAAAAACTTTGCAAAACAGATGGTACACATTCATGCTATGCTTTGCATATATATGTAGGATGAAATTGTTTAACTGAAGAGAGGCCCTACTCATACAACTCTCAGATATGTGATCTCTATATATCCTGTTTGACCAATGAACTATCACCTTTCAGACACCAACTGAGGATCATCTCAAAATATTGTAGATATTAAAATAGGCTTTTCCCCCTCTGTTTGATGGAGAAGAAGCAATAACTTTTTAGAACTTTCAATGTTCTCTGTGTAGTTCAGAATGCATGAAAAGACTCTATCCTTCATCTATGTAAAGATCCTAGAATTTTCAGATAAGGAGTTGTTAATTTGGAACACCAGTAAAATACTGAGGGATGCTTTATCTTTACTTCATATTTTAATTGGAGCTATGTCAAGCTTCCTTCTGTGTGCAGGTGTCAAGACCAAAGGCATGGTTTCAATACCGATGCAGCAATTAGGCGAGATTTACATTCTCTCTCGAAATGTAACACAACATGTGGTCCTTTCCTTCAGCTGGAAAGTCTTTCCAACTTGGAATGCATTAGCAACATATTCAGAAGCAGCCCACTCTTCAAACTGTTTTGTTTATGAAGAACATGTTATGAGTATTAATTTAAAATGTTCTCTAACCTAATTTGGGTCTTAGCCTTTCTAGGAGAAACATAAACCCTGGAGTTGAGTTTCTTAAAACCTATGAACATAATTCATTTGCATATACCGAAACCAGAATGGTAAACAGAACTTCCAACCCATGTGATAGACTTTATCTATAAACATGAATGAAAAGTAAAGCTGCCCTTAAGTTAGGGTGCATCTACATTTTTTGCCAGCTTTCTTGTCAAAGACGCTGCAGGAAACATTATTTTATATTTTAAGGCTTATCATGGGTTTCACTTTCAGATAGCAACAAGGATTGTTTAAATTCACAGCATCTCCCTCTTGAGAATTAAGTTCGTATGGTGGGGTTGGTTTACATGAAAATAAGTGAAATTAGAGAAGATGTACTGCTCCTATTATAAGCCATGGCATTGTTATCATTTCTTTTGAAAAATGATGTTTCTTTTTTCTAATGTTTTTTCCCCTTCTTAGACCAGAGAAAATAAATGAGTTTGATTTCAAAGTGCTTGCTGGGAGGGCTGATTGAGGTAGAAAGCAATATTTCTCAACTAGACAAAAAAAACTACAAATCTTTCTTTTTTTTTGGCTCCTAAAAGAGTACATAACCTCCAGTGTGCAATATGGTTGTCTGGCAGATTTTGACAAAAGCCAAAAGCTATTTTGTTTGACTCTAAAGAACTTGCACTGGAAAATGTAAAAAAAAAAAAAAGAAAAAAGCTTAAATCTCAACAAAACTTTTTTTTAAAAGATCAAAAGGCCAGATGTTGCACATGTTCCCGGGTGCCTCAAGTGGTAAAGATGAGTACAGGTTGAGCTCCATGATCTGGATGTCATGGGTTGAAAACTGGGTTATGCCTCCAGCCTGTTGTCTGGGATTCCCTCAGCAGAAGAAAATGACTCTTGCAACCTCCCATGCACTTGCAGGTTTGTGTTGCTGCTGGTGAGGGACCTCTCCTCTGATCAACATTGAACCTCTGGCACAAGACTGTGTTGCTTGGGATGTTTTAAAAGATGCATGGCTCCAAGGTGGTTGGCTCAAAGGAGTCTGTGTAAACTACCTCATTCTCTTTGTTAAAGCCTTGTTCTGCTACAGAGATCATAGTAGTGAGGTGAGAAATGAAAAACACATAACTCCACATCAGTTGGCTTTATAACAAAATAATTGGCAAACTTAATTTTAAAAAGAAGAATTTGACAAAACAGAAGGTGACTACAGACTACTTTTTCTTTTAATTAGTTGACCACAATTGAGCTAGTTTATTGTAGTCAGCTAATTAATGTATCAGAGAAATAAAGAGGAAATTAACCTGACATTTTCAATGTACTACCTGGTACAAATTGCACTCTGGCACTCCTGCTTGTCCTGTTATGTATCATGTTATATAATACCTTTGCTCATTTTAAAACTGGCTTAGTCAATAATAGCACAAGGTATTTAAATCCATTCTAATAATTCAGTGCATTATATATTATTTCAGTAATTTTATTTTAATCCTTAAAATCAGTCACATGTTTCTGAATTGTTTCTCAACAAGGAAGGTGGAAACTCCAGTGAAATTCAACACTTCACATGATGGTGCATACAGTGAGCAACCAAGTGCTCAGCTTGAAACCATGTGCCTGAACCTCTTGAAGATTTCTTGTAATCTGAATGCCTCGCTAACATCATTACATCTAAATGATTTCCCAATTGGAGAATTTATTAGACAAATCAAGGTGGATGAGATACAAGCAGAGCTTGGCATTTCACAAGGAGGAGAAATGCCATATCATTTGGGTATGCTCAAGGTCTATATGAGATGGACACCCCTCAATATCATCAGAGGAAATCAACCATCTATAATGCCTATTTACAGGCATGGAGACATGGAGTCACAAGAAACATAAAGGAAAAAATGCTAATTTATTATAGGGCTGGAAAGTTCTAATCATGTTTTTGAGAGCATTTGGAATAAGCCAACAAGCCAACCAACCATGCTGTTGAAGCTGATGCCCTGGCAGCTTTCAAGAAACAGCTGGATGACATCCTCAAATCGATTAGCTCCTAGCAACCGAATGAGAAAGAATGGTTGAATTGCCTCCCCTTGTTTATTACTGGTCTTAAGTTCTAATTGCTTGGTTCAGATGGACGTCCTTCCTTGTTCAGCGGGTCAGGATGTAGATCCTCCCACCTAGCAGCTAAAGAGTCTTCATTTCATTGCATTGACACTTTATTGTGCATGTGGACAAAGAAAGAACCCTTCCTTTTCAATTGATGTGCATGCCTGGCTGGAAGTCCAAATACAGTACAATATATAATTAAATAGATTCAATGCCAGATAGTTTTTCTCTTATCCAATGGCAGTTTTATTACTGTTCATCAATAGGCCCCTACTGATAGCAATGTTCTGAGAAACAATTTTAAAAAAAACAAGTCTTAGTAAAAGAAAATAAAAATCTGAACTCAGTACAAAGAAATGCTCATTTATCTGTGGGATGATTACTCATTCACAAATAATTAACTAGACAGCTAATGTGAATTGAAAACATAATCATGAATAGAAACCCCAGAATTTGGAGGCTGACTTTCATTTTGTGTGACTGCACCAGCTGAGCTGAACCTTAACATTGTGGGTAAAGTAACAAAGCCAATTTGTTTTAGATCCGTTTCTAGTCACGTTTTTCCATCAAGGGAAAAAGACGTGTCTCTTTTCATAACTTACTGCCAGTGCTCTGTCAGGGCTGTTGAGGGAATCAAGCTTTCAGAGTGACAGATCTAATAAGGAGTACTGCACAGCCTGGAAATACACTTTTTAATGTTTCTGACTTTTATGATCCAGCAATGTAACAGGAATATGCCAATAATGAAAATCATTAATGGCATCTCTTTTCAGATGCATTATGTTTTGAAAATATGAGGGCACAATATTTAATTTTATCCTTTAATAATAAAACTTTGTGCCAGTTTTGAAAAAATAAATTGTATTGTGTTAATCAGAACATTCAAAATGCAAACTACATGTTGTGAAAAAGTGGTCCTGAATTTTGTATATATAAAGATAATGATTGTAATCAGTCTTTTTTTCTTACATATGATTGTATTTTGCCAAGTTGATGGTCAATATATAGACAATATTAATTACGTATTATCTTAAAAATTACGCTGAATTTCTTATTAAATTACTTCAGTCTACAATGGTCATAATGTGCCTCTGTAAATAAGTTTTTTTTAAAAAACATTAAATTTTTTTCAAACTCACAACTCACAAAAGCAGGACACCGTCACCATAAGACACAAAAAATAAAAGGGGAGAATGAGGGGTAATCAAAGGAACCTTGGAATCTGGCTGTACTGTATGTCCTTTCAGCAATGCAGCAACGAATGTTTTAATGGTATAACCTACTCCTCAACCCCACTAGCTAGATTTTGCTGGCTGCTTGCAACAGTCATCACACATGTAGATTGATAACTTGAGAAAAGCTATTGGGCAAGAGGTGTCTAGGACTTACTGTCCTGGCTAAAATAGCAATTACAATTGGCTAGAACCATTTAAGAACAATCGTTTCTGAATCTGGGCATCGATCTATCGATCACACCCTGAGCACTTCTCTGACAGGTGCGACCTGGAAGCATCGGTGCAGTGTTGTGGACGTTTTCAGTTCAAGTTTCAAATGAATGCAACTTTTTGGTTTTTTTTAGATTTTGTCTGTGTAGCATATGTAGTCAGACCCCAGATTGAAGACTCCAGCAGAGGCATTCAGCAGCTTCCAAGCCACACAGATGCAGCAAGCATCAAGCTTTGTTTTGAAATACCCATCACCTTTGGAGTTCATTCAAGCCAACCCCATATACTCACAGGACTACACAAGACACATGAGCCATGACATCCATATGATTTGTGTCTGGAACCCTGATTCAAGCCATGGGTACTCCTTTTATTTCTTATGATTTTGTCTCTGTTAAGAATATTTTGTTAATTGATTTGTACCACATTTACTCATGGATTGAAATGACACTAAACTCAGAAGTTTTTGGATGTGTGAGAGGAAATACATTTCAGCTGCATTCAGTTATTATTTTTTTATTGGTTAGAGTTTGTAAATAAATGCTAGAGAATTGTCCTTCCATGGAAATAATGTTTTTCTGTTTAATAACAGTTCTATATTTAAATATACAGTAACGTGCATTTACTGTACAGTAGATGTTATAAACAGGCTGCCAGTAACTTGGAAAGATGAAGACATTGCATTAGACTTTAATAATGTTTTTTAATTTAAACTAATTTCAGGAAGAGGCCACATCTTCATTTGATTATCTTTAATTGAATTGCTTAACTTTGCTTTCAGTGATTAAAAGATAAAAATGGAACATGATCATTTATGCTCAGCATGGCATGTAACCAAGTCCTGTAATGCAGAATCATAAATTGTACTGACATGAATAATAAAAAATAAATCCACTAGACGTCTCCACAGGGTGTTTTAGCATTAATTTATTTTATTCGTAACTTGCATTGGACAGTAGCAAGTTGTGTGTTTGCCTAGACTAGAAAAACAGAAGATTGGTAAACATATACAAATAAACGTGAACAAAAATGCAGTCATTTCAGTCAGACACTGACATTTTTAAATTAAAAATACTCTTTTAGGTGATCTGTCTTCTTTCTAAATCAATACCTAATTAAAAGGCTTCACACTCTGCACCACTTTTTAAAAAGTAAATTCAATTCAGACTGGTTGAAAAAAAATGAATTTTTGGTCATGGAACTGGACACTTTCCCCCAAAAGCAAGGGGACAAACTACAAAAAGCAAACACTTACATTGCAGATTACAACTACACATTCCTCTGATGACTCACTGGGGCACGTACTGTTTCATGACTCTCACGCACACAACTCCATTCACTGAGTGATTTTCTCCTAGGTTGCCTTGGGGACTCTGAAAACTGATCTGATCTCTGATCTCTTCACTGATTTTAAAGCTGTCTATGCCACTGTACAGACCATGCATCGATGTTTCCTTCAGAAGCTGAAGGAGAAGGTTACTACTGCTCTGGCATTCATAACATTCATGTACAAAAAAAAATATGTAGGTACATATCCTGCACGCTGTGCAGCATATCAAAGAGTTAAGGAACAACCCTGCATGAATTCCATCTAACTAGATTTGAGGATGTAATTTGCATACCATTGGGCTGCCAAACGGTGATAAGGGAGGTGACACTACTGAGCTTTTAATACCAAATACCAAAAATTGTATCAAAATTCCTACCTATTCTGACCAACATCAGGCCTATTGAAGTCACAAGGACACATAAGAGTTGTTGCAGTCCTAGTGCACAGATAGACAGGCTATGTGCCTTCATCATGAAAGTCCTTCACAATAATGATCAATAGATTATCCTTCAGGCAGCCATGCATCATCTTAGCAAGACAGAGCTTCACTGCTCTTTTTGAATTATTGTATCATCATGACTCAGTGAACAAAAATTTTTGTTTTGGTCCAGAAGTCCCTTCACTAGTTTGGGGTGAATTAGTTTCTGTAATACCTGGGCAAATTGAAGACCAGCCATGACATTAAATCCCATTTGTTTAAACTGCACATGACAAAGATAGATCCATCTCAACAAAGCAATGCCTATTTTAAATACAAAACTGTTGGTGCTACTGAAGTTTGAAAGCTTTTGATCTGACATTGTGAAACAGAAAATACATGAGTTTCTCTGATATTATGGTGACTGTGACTCAAGAGATGACATTAAATATTACGTTATTAAATTCAACTTTATTATAATTCTTGGGTTGTCATTTTTATAATGTAGAACATGTAATCGTCAAACTGATGGACTGCACAGCTGAAGAACATTATTTTGAGCTTGTGAGTGTGCATTTTTACATTTTGTCTTATTACCATGGAAATAAGGTTTTCAGTTTTATGTGTGGCAATACAGGTTATGTTTCTTCTTTGGTGTTTCTAGTAGCCAGGGCGTTTGTATCTTTTTTCCTGTCTAATTCTATGTTTGTGTTTGTTAGATTACAGTTCTGCTGAGTGTTTAAGCATTTGAGAGCTTGTTCTTTTATTATTATGGGGCAATTTAACACTTTTCAATTCCATTCTTCAATGTGATCATGTTCAGCTACCCATGTAACTACCCATTTGGTAGTTAGTAGCTGGTAGTAAATATTTACCTTGTTTGTGTTCATTTCTTTCTTTGTCGCCTGCTTGTTTTCTATTGCATTTGACCAGATCCCAGGGAGCAGAATTTTCTTCACTGTTTTAAAATATCTTTATGTGACAACTGATAATGTTGTATAGTAGAATTGGACAGGTTGCTTTTATTTAAAATGTTTATTTTTTTACACTTTAAGAATATTGCTTTTTTTCAAGAGAGCCATCTCAATTTGCTCATAATCAAGGTTTTCAAAATAAAAACTAGAATTGCTCATTTTAGCAATTTTACTGTTAGTGGCTTTAGCTGTGATAATAAAGGTAATTTCTGTTAAGCGATGGTTATTGTTTAAAAGTATTAAGTTGTGCTTGTCATCTTTAGACAAACACTATTTTTCATCCATAGTTTCTGGAGTACATAAAAATGAGAATTCTCCTTTCAGAATGTCTAGAGTCAGTATTTAAGAGACTTGGATTTTTAATCCAGAGCTGGCTATTCCTCACCAAGTCCATCACTTTCCCTTCCCTCTGCCTCTAAGTACTTCAAAACATTTAAAAAAAAGATTTAAATGTATGTGATACTTGGAGAAAGAATACTTGGTCTAAAAATGATTTTTTAATCAGACACAAAATACTGCCACATTGACTATAGGTTTGTGTCTCTATCCTTGTTGCCTGGCATTACCTATACACATAAGTATGCGTCCAATACTTGAATACTTGAAAAAGCATTTAGACTCTTCATATGGTGTCCCATTTTTGTGAAATTGCAACATCATGTCTATACTATTTTAAACATAGTTTTGTATGTATATAATGGCAAGTGCTTTTGTCTGGTGTGGAGTCTTTGTTTTTTTTCTCTTTTGTGTCTACCTTCCTCTCCTTTTAAGATCTTCCTGCCACCTACAACGATCAGTACTGCACACAGCAGTTATAACAGATTGGGTGGCACACTGTTTGCCTAGACACCTATTAATTACCACACAGTCAGAGGCGTCACCGTTAATGGACACTAGAGTAGTGTGGGTGCTGTGCAGGCTGGGTCCGGACCTGGAACAGAGAGACAGAGAGGAGAGACAAAGGAGAAAGAAAGGAAGAACAGTGCACAGAGGCACAGGGTGATTTTAGTAAATGTTCTGGATACTGTTGACTGATACGCATTTTCTCCCATCTCAGCTATTGAACTCTACCTCCTCCAAGGTTGTTGCTGGCCTCGCAGTGGCACCCTTCACCAGTTTCTTTCTTGCCTGGCTGCTCAGTTTGGAGAGACAGCCTGATCTAGGCAGTGTGTGGGTGGTGTGATGCACCTTCCACTTTCGATGTTAAGGGAGATATTCAGAAACAACCTCACACTTTATACTTTTATCTATAGCAACTTCTCATCCATCCAATATTCCTATGTGGTGGCTACCTTTTTCTTATATCGGTATTACGATTGCACCATTTTCCAGCAGATTTGTATAGAGAATAGGCTAGAGTTCCTGATTAAAATTAAATCTTTTTTTAAAAAATAAGTAGATTGTCTGTTCTACAGGCTACACTATATGACCAGGCCATACTTCACTGATGAGATGGTGTTTTTGGAGAATCTGCAGTGCCTTTCTTCTAGGTTTATTTTTTTTTTCTGTCATATTTGACCATGAAGGTTTGTTCCAAAACTCTTTTTGTCTTTTTGGCTTGTCTTCACTTCTGAGCAAATTTCAAAGCATAGTAATGTCATGTTCTCTGTGTGCATCGCCAAGTCTGAAAACTGGATCACTCATCTTTTTGATGAAATAAATAATGATGATAGCAGCAGAATTTATTCTAAAGATTACAAAATAATTTTGTCTACTTACAGTAAGTAGAAGAAAATGCTTCCATACTTATTTAGCAGTGTTTACCATCTTATATAAAATGGATCTGAACAAATATAGCTAATACAACAAAGGAATACATCTCATAGGGAAAAAAAGAAAATTCTTAGATTGGCCAAGTCAATTTCCAGATTTAAATTAAACTGAGTATGCATTTTACGTGTTGAAGAAAAAAATGCAGTTAGAACACCCCAAGAATACACAAGAACTCAATTTGGTTGCAGAAAAGCATCTCAAAAGGAATTTCCCAAAAATAAAACATACAGTATGTCATATTCTACATATCATTCACATAAATCTCATAATCACAAATTCTAATTGATTAGTTGTAAAGTAAAAATGACCATTTTGACTTTGTTTTTCCCAAACATTTGAAGGCCGCTGTGTTTACATTTGATGTATTGCCAATATGTATACTGTATAAGTACTTCTGAAGCACCTTGAAAAATGACCCATGGTACTTTGCGGTGAGAAACCAATATATAATTTGATACAATTCTGTGGTCTGTCATGTCTGTGTAATTGCTTATGTCTCTTTCAATGTGACTGTGTGCAGGATTTGTAAAGCAAAAAAAGCATCTTAGGAATGTAACAATAATTCATTAAGGTGTTCACTAAGACTTCATACTATACTGTAGTGGAAAAAATAAAGGTTAATTCTCAGATTATTTTTGGTGGCTTCCATGGTAAAATGTTGATTTCATCCAATGATAAGAATGAGAGTGAAGGGGGAAAACTGTGATACACAGCTGGTACGGTGATGCTGAACAGCCTTATAGCTGTTGCAACCTTGATATCTGCTGAAATACGTAAGTGTTTTTGTTGGGGACTACAGGGACTGTCTCGGGGACTACAAGATAAACGGTCTCTTCCTGACTCAGATGCTTATCAGGGTCTCTATCACTGTAATGTGTAAATATTCTAATGTATTATGTAGAACTCTTTCAGGTTCTTGGTAATATACAAGAAAACCTGCTAGTGAGGAGTGAACATTAAATTAGGATCTATCAGTACCATAAGTGTGGATTTTCTTTTTGAGATATAACAACTGCAGAGCTACAGTATCTTAAAAACTCATGGATCAATGGAATGAGCTTGTTTTTACCTAGATAACAATTCACTTAGATACTTGAAGTAGCAGTAATGAGAAATGGGGCAAGCAAATTTAGCATTTGTGATGAAGTAATATAGAATACGTAGTTTTAAAAAAAAATGAGGGAAATGCTAAAAGAAAGGAAGTTGGCTCATTAGGTGTTAGAACAGAAGTTTTCTGCCTACCCGGACACATTTTTTAAATAAGGCAAGCTAGCACTCTGTTTTACCATACTTGAATTTACACTCATGCCAATAAAGTGGGAACAGAAATACTCAGGATGATTGTGTTTCATATCAGAAGGGCTGTGCTCACATAAATCATAAATCCCTGTAAGAAAATTTTAAAATCTTAATTTTATTGACACCAGTTGTAATGGTAATATATAATTATATAGGACTGATAATTACAATAAATCCAAAATCACAGAGACTGATGTCATTCACCACTGAAGCACAGGGAAGCATCTGTGGTGGTACCTTTTGTTCTCCAGGACAGCAGACCAGGTACAGAAGGCCTACTTGCCCAGTTCACCTATTTCAATCTCTGAATACTGAATGTTAATTCTGAATTAATAATAATCCTGGATGAGAATGCTTGTTGAGAAGCACTTGAGTGAGAAATTCCTGAACTGAAATTTGATCAGGGTATTGGCATTAGAGAACCCTTAACCTTTTCATCTGAATGACTGACAGTATAAAGTCAATAATGATATAAAAAAAAACATTATATGGACTTTTCATCTTGGCTTCATTTCAGTGTTTGAAAACTACATACATGCAAGGGACATATTGTAGATGTGTCTCACCATTTTCCCCATCTTATTTCCTATGTCTGAAAGAAATACACAAATAATGCTGATGTACTTTACTTCTGACAAAAAGAGTGCACGTAGAATCCTTTCTTATTACAAATCTCTAATACAAGTCTTAAACAAAACTATTTAAGGGAATGTCAAAAAGTGTTTTAACATACAGTAAAACCTTAATTATCAGCTAAAACCTCACGACCTACAGTCAAGCCACAAAGAGAAATTTAAGTTTAATAGGCATTATGTTTTGCTCACACAAAGTAATCAATGAATGGCATTGGATGATACTGTAGCTAAAAGCCCCTCCTCTAACTAACTACATCGTACGATCTAACCTGCTTTAGAATACAGTCCACTGTTCAAGGAGTCCGGAGATGTGCAATTTAAAAATATGACCCATATTGGTTTTAAGCAGATAGCCACTCCAAAGATTGATGGGATGGAGAGATTTGGAAAAAATCATGACCCCGGTTGAGGTAGTTAATAAAAATGTCCAGAGAACCAGTGACATTTTGGATTACAACATAACGTAGAGCTAAGAAGACTCTGGCAAGGTGATGTTTGGATCAGGTCTGACTGCCTGTTTTAGTTTATTAACTTATAAACACATCATAAAGGATTTCATCCTCCAGGATTTTATCTTCTTAAGAGGAAGGAAACCAACTATGTATTACTTGTGGACTCTACTTGAGATTCAAATAGTAGAGAAATCTGCTATTTCATATAGATGCTTTCAAGGACAGCGTCATTCACCAAGTGATCGTGTAATGGACCCCTGAATGAACCTGAAGGGGGGAAGACAGGCACAGAATTAAGGAGAGCCGATGACAATCAGCAGTTTTGTAGGAGCAAGTAGGCTGGGCGGAAGGTGAAAACAAACAAGAGGGAGATTCAGGAATAATGGTCCAAAGACAATCGAGAAGTCAATCCAGGGTGAAATTCAAAAGACAGGAGAAAGAAACATGGAGACAGAAACTGGGCAGATTGGACGATTGATTTGGTGATTGACCCCAGCCATTGTGTTACCGAAACCACACTTACCCAAGCGTGAGCATTATAGATGTAGACCAATCTCAGCTTCTATGTTTTCGATTTTCTTGTTTGCTGTAGAAACAGACATGCTGGGTAGACACCTGTTGCATTTACAAAAGAACCTGACAACTTGGCTAAGAAAGACATACTGTTATCTTATAAAGGATCAAAGGTTAACTTTAAACATACTGATCCTAAAATGTTTCCTGAAATCCCATGTATAGTAATTGAAGGAGAGTTTTAGAGTATATTAGGTGCTTGTGAATATTTGTATGCAGATCAGATAGGGAGAGAAGATTGTTCTGTCAGTCTGATCTCCATGAGGCCCCTCCATTACTTCTTTTCAACCCTTCCCGTAACTGCTCTGGGAAACCTTATAATGTGTTGCATTTTTAATGACTCTCAATACAAATACCTATAAAGTAGTTTAGTTTTAGGCCTATTGAAAAACACAATAAAGCCTAATAAATGGTTGTAATACAATAAACATTCACAGACTGCACTGAATGGAAATGTCCATAAAGGCATGTAAAGTTAAGAACTGTACAAGGTGGAAAAACCATGCCACACATTAACCAGTCACCATCTCAGACCATTAACAATAGGAAGTAAGCATGACCTGCACCTGAACTATTAAGTGTCAGCTGTTTAAGTGTATGGCTGCTGAGCAATGCGCTGGTTCAATGTGTTGTTCCACTGGGCACAATCTGGTACTTCAGCGCAAGAGGCACACATGCTTTTGAGGCAAAATTTGGAAATGGGAAATGACCATAATAAGATATAAGGAGGTATGCTAAAGTGAAACCGGCTGCACATTGTGTGACTAATGAATGAAGGAAAGCTGCTGACATCATCCCTCCAAGTGAGATCCTTCAGTATTCTCCTAATCACTTCAGCTTTATACTCTCAAGCCTGCAGTTCACACTCCTACCTATCCCTGTACCTGGGCCAGGCTCTTAGCCACTGCCCACACAAAACGATCTCTAGATTGCTTGCTTTATATATGTATTTATAGAAAGGCTGTAAGTTCTGATTAGGGTTATTAATAAGTGGTTTCTAATCTGCTGTAAAACTTGCTTCACATTCTCAGACTCTCAATACATTCATCACGGTTTTACAAAATTTTGTTTTATTATTCCTGCCATTCTACTTGAATTTTAAACAGGGTTTAAGATTTCCGCTTGGAAAGCCACTCTGTATTTCGAATGCATTGCTGTGTCTATGCAGAGTAACATTTTATTTTAAAATGATTCAAGACATTTTAATGAGAAGTCATTCCGAATAATAATGCAGCAGTCAACCCAGAAGGCAGAATAGTTTTCTGAATTTTGATCTTGAAATTTCCTGTCATACAGATCAAATCTTCTCATAATGTAAGAGCACGTCATGAAACACTTTTGGGGGGAAAAAGCAGAAATTGAGAGTTCCATTAATCAGGAGTGTTTCATTAATTAGAAGACGTGTATCTGTTCAGTGTTATTTAAGATAATGTTTGTAGAAAGGGCTGTTCACGGAATATAAACTGAGAAAAGGGAAATAAGGTTCTGCTTTTGGGGGTTCTAGTATATATGTTTTTGCAGACAATGCATATATTTTTAAAATCTCATTGAAATTTCATTCTTGAAATTTGCTTGGAATGAAATGTTTACCTGCCATTCTTTTGTCTAGGTGAGATAGGACGCTTGATATACATCTAATGCTAGTCTGATGCGACACAGTCACTTGTAAAGATAGAACCATAATAAGCAAATGGAGTCTACAGTATATGTATATACAATTAAATATAAGAATCTTCAGCCTCCAGGACAGGTGGCTATGTTTTATTAAGCGTGTCATAATGTGAAGTGAGCCAGCTTCCTAAGGGCACAAAAGATGAGTCCATATTGTGGCAGCCATGACAAAACCTTGTGGTGATTCATGTGTCTCAGGGTTAAGACATTAAATATTTATTCATTAGTCATGAGCTAGATGAAAATAACTTGTCAAGTTGTAACTGTTTTTTATGTTTCTTACTTAGTAGTGATATTCTAATTTATGCAAAGATTAAGTCTATTAGCATGTGTGGATGCCATTCCTTTAAGATTACCACCAGAGTATGAAACTAAGAGGGTTGCAATAACAACAGAGCCACCATTAGTGGCCACTACAATTAGCTTTTTTCTCTTTGAATTATAGTCCAGGTCTTGTAGTATATTTGTTAAACTACTAATTGTTTGAAATGTGAAATATTCACATTGGGTTTATGGGTTACTGGAGTTTGACTACATTTGGTACCTTGTGTAGATGAGTATTAGAGTAAGATTGATAGTCAAGGTAGTTTATAAATTTAGTGCATAAATGCCCAACTCTAAACCTCATAGGCCAGAATGCAGGAGATTTTCTAGGTTTCTTTAAGTAATATACACCTGAAAACCTTAACAAAAAATTGTTAAATTGGTCAAATTAAGATAATGACTAGCTTAAGATCTTACACCTGCAAACAACATTAGTGAAGCTTTGTTTAGTTTGGTGATAAGTAACAATGGTCCTTCCATGCTATTTCAGGACTTTGAACGATTAAAGATCACTTTGCTGATTAAGGATTAATTCAATCAGAACATTCAAAATCTTGAATGAAATTGAATGAAAATATCAAGGTTGACAGGACCTGGTTTCGTGTAGTGCAAGACTACTCAGTCTGAGGCCCTTCTGATCTGCTCCATTACAGGACAAACACAGCCTGCTCCTTAATTTCTGTATTGATCCTGCTAATTCTCACATAAATAATTAAGGAGATGGCGGCAGCAAAATTGTAAGATGGAGTCAACTGGTGGGGGCTGCTATTTTAGTAGGCCTTCAGTAGTGATATTTCTAAACTCTTTTGTTTCATATCAACTCAGAGGCAGAACTTGGCAATCATGATCCCCAAGCAAAGTATTTTTATGGGCACCCTCCTTTCCCTCTCTTGACATCACACAGAAGCAGCACCATAATATTGAAATTCATCTTGTCCTATACTCCACAAAGTCGTCTAAAAACCCTATATTCAGTAGAGCCCATGGATATGATATACTGTTTGCATGTCCTTTTAAATTGAATTGTCTTCTATTGATTGGATAAACATCATCTGACTCCAATTAACTGCCCATGCCATTGCTGTAGATCAGTGCAATGTGATGAATTCCACAACATTGCTCTGTATTTCATCATGTCCTCCCGGTTGCTACAGGAGCACTATGTAGTGTGTTACTGAGCTAGAGTTAACTTAGGTTTCAACCTCTTTGTTAGTTTGCAAAATGGAAAACTGTCTCCATTTTAGTGCATTTGGCTGCCACTTCAAACTTCTGTCTTTTGATTTTTCTTTTGAGATGTCCACTTTTATGCTTTTGTGATAAAAGAAAGGTAGCATCATTTCAGATACTGTGGTTATGTCCCACAGCTAATTTAGAACATTGCCACCGATTTTGTTCTTCCTGTACTTTTCCCATTAAATTTTAGTTTGTAAGTAGTATATTTAAATACCACAATCAATATATTTCTCACAGACCTTTGTCCTATTGCTCCTGAAAGTTGCATCAATTAAATAAATTACATTTTAATTCAATTTTATACTCCCAGCCCCAGATCTGAACTTGGCTTTAGCCAGACTCTGTTTCAAGCAAAAACTTTCAAGCAAACCACAAGAGAATATTTAGAAATTCCACTGAGAAAGAATTTGGATCGGTATAGTAGATTAATTATGTTTCTAAAGCATGATAATGTTAAACTCACTATGTGTTCTACCTGTGTTAAAACGTTGTCCATACGTAGATGTAGATGGGTCGCACTCAGGGGGCCTTGGTGCATTACCTCAGCTGTACAACCTATATTTCTGCCAATGTTTTAGCTGTATTGAAAAAACAATGCCTTCAATTAAGTTGCAGCTGTAAGTTAGTTTTATATTGAAGTTTGGAATAATTCCTAGATGCAAAGCAATTTGTCTTTGAATAGAGTAGAGGCTTATACAGTAAATATTGATCTGCCTAAGTACTTGGAGGCTTCATATGCAACTTATCTTCCTATTTAGCTCTGGTGTCACACCAACCATTTTTGTGATAGGCCCTTGCAAATGGTGGTGTAACTCACATGTTTTTTCTCAATCTGTTTCAGCTGTGCAGATTTCTGAGGAGCTGGAGCATGAACAGGAGTCAGGACTTCTGATACATAAAGAGTACTCATTGGAAAAAGACTGCTTAGATTAGGATTATGTACTGGGTTATATATTTATGTGATATGCAGTACTTTGTGAATTATGCCTTTAATAATAATAAATAATAATAATAAAGATAATTGCTTACACTTATAAAGCGCTTTTTCTGGACACCACTCAAAGCGCTTTACAGGTAATGGAGACTCCCCTCCTCCACCACCAATGTGTAGCATCCACCTGGATGATGCAACGGCAGCCATAGTGCACCAGAACGCTCACCACACATCAGCTATTAGTGGGGAGGAAAATAGAGTAATGAAGCCAATTCATAGATGGGGATTATTAAGAGGCCATGATTGGTAAGGGCCTACTCTTTCCGATAAACACCCTGAGATTTTTAATGACCACAGAGAGTCAGGACTTTAGTTTTATGTCTCATCCGAAGGATGGCACCTTTTTACAATGTAGCATCCCCATCACTTTACTGGGGATTTAGGACCCCCAGTATAGACCACAGGGTGAGTGCTGCCTGCTGGCCCCACTAACACCTCTTCCAGCAGCAACCTTAGTTTTTCCCAGGAGTTTTTCCTTAGTTAGTCTACCATCCAGGTACTGACCAGGCTCACACCTGCTTAGCTTCAGTGGGTTGCCAGTTCTGAGTTGCAGGGTGTTATGGCTTCTGAATAAAGGTGACTGCTTTTTGTTTAATTGTATTTAGTTGATTTTTCTTTTATTTTTCTGTCTAAGAAGACTAAAGTCAACTTTTCAAATTTGCCTGATGAGTTACTTTGTTAGGACTCTGTGTACATACAGCAGACTATGGGTAAACAGATGTATGCTGCTCCTGCTTTGAGGTTTCAGAATGGAGGCTATTAGACTTGCCCATACAACTCTGAATAACTTTCACTATGACTAATTGCAATTAAGAATCATTGGTGTTGTGCCCTGAATAGCTAATGACAATGAGGTGTAATACAAGACAATAAAATGTGCTTTGGCTTTCATAATTAGAAATGCAAATGTAATTTTCAACCAAGAAGACAATTTTATGCTTACAGATTTTTCTATGCCTTATTGGAAAAATCCACGACCCATTTTTAATCTGTTCTGATCCAAGCAAACCTTCCACTAAAAAGACTCAGAAATAATCCACGTCTCCATTAATTACAAACACAAGCATAATTAATAGTTTAGGTAACAATGTTAAACAAACAAAACAAGTTATAAATGTTAATGACCTTTATGACTGACTCATGATGTGATTCCTGGCATGAAATGATGGATTAAATCACTGAGAAAAATTGATTAAGGTATTAAAATTTCAGTGCATACAGTACACAGGAGCTTCCCAGCAGTGACAAGATGCAAAATTCTAAAATGAGCATGTTTCATTTAGAGTAGAGTAGAGGAGTTTGTTGCCATATGTACATGTATTAGTGCTGATCTATCGGGACACACAGCACACAGTACAACAAACAACACCACACAATAAAGATAGAACATACAGTACCAAACATAATAAATAATAACAACAGGAACAATAAATATGTTGTGGGACAATAAATATGTAGTAGTGAGAAAAAACATGGTAGACCATGCAAAAAGTGCATTGTGCAAATGTGTATTGAGTCTGAGGCATTGCAGTTAGCTTTTGAGGATACTCACTGCAGTAGGGTAGAAGCTGTTCTTAAGTCTGGTGGTCTGTGTTTTAATAGAGAGATATTGCTTGCCAGAGCATAGGGGGGAGGACAGTTTGTGACCAGGATGGTTGGGATCCTAAATTATGGATTGGGCTTTATTGTGACAGTGGATGTTGTGAATCTCACCAATTGATAGTAAATCACAATAGATAGAGGATAAAAGATCTCTAATCCTCTGTCCCATTGCCACATCCCTTTGTAGTGCATCTCTGTCATGCATTGCAATATTGCTGTACCACACAGTGATACTGCTAGTGAGGACACATTCTATAGTGCGGCAGTAAAAGTTTAAGAGTAACTGATTTCCCATACCACATTTCTTTGAGCACTTCAGAAAGTGCAGGTACTGCTGTGCCTTTTTTCAGACTGGCTACAGTGTTATGAGACCAAGCCAAGTCAGTGGAGATCAGCAGGCCGGGGAATCTGAAGCATCTGACATTTCCACTGCTGTGTCATCGATACTGATTGGGGTGTAACTCCCCCTGGGTCTCCTGAATTCCACAATGATTTATTTTGTCTTGTTGACATTTAGGGCCAGATTGTAGTCAAGGCACCACCTTGTAAGATGCTCCACCTCACTCCTCTATGTGGACTCGTGGTTGTTGTTGATCAGCCCAATAATAGTGGTGTCATCTGCAAACTTAATGTGATACAGCAGAACTTCTGTCAATTGCAGGAATGATGCAGCTTTCACTGACAGCACTGCAAGATCAGAATTTTTTTTTGCAAAAATAAATTTAATCACAACTTTTAAAAGATATATAATATTACTTGCAATTCATGTTGCTTCATAAACTTAAGTTTTTCTTGACATTGGTTTCTATAAGCCATTTAAGGTGTGAAAGCTCTCCTCTCTGGCCTCAAAAGTCCTTCAGCATTTACATCTTCTATTCAATTAAACAGTTATTGAATGGTTGGGGTGGCTAATTTACCCCCTCTTGTATCCCCCTCCTGGCTCTAAAACTGTGACTGTCTGAATGTCCATAGGAGCTGTTTCAGGCAAGGTGGTTTGTCTTTAGTCTTTGTAAAAGGCCCATAGTCCTCTCCACCTTTCCTTTGCAGGGGAAAAGCTCCACTTGTGAATGTCCCTTTTCATTTGCTCTCTCAAGTCTGCAAGGATTTCCCCTTCAACTTCCGTGTTCCCTTCTCCTTGTTGTATATCTTGTAACAACCCATCCCTTGAGCTCCAAAGTTCCTTCTTCGTGACAGACACCAGTAGCCAAAGCAGATGCTGTTTCTTCTTGTTCAGTCTAGTCAGTCCCACCCCCAGCTCTGATAGGTCAGCACTGTTTGCACTTCCAAAAGTGAAAATGCCTTGGTGAAAATATACCCAACAGGAAGTTGAGTTGCCTCATACTTCTTGGGTCCTGTGACTACCTCCTGTGTAGAGTTTTCCTGTTCTCTCACTGTTCACTTGGCTCCTCCAGTTGCTCTGGCTTCTACCCAGAGTCCAAAGGCACGTTGTTCAGATTAATTAGTGTCTGTGGGCATGTATGAGTTAATGCACGTGGGTGTGCCCTGCAATGGATGGGGTCTATGCCATCTTGTGCACTGTGCCAAGCAAGACACCAGCTTGCTACCACCCATTGCAGATTAAGTGGTTTCTGAAAATGGATGAATGGCAGATCATTCACAGGAATCATTATAATATTTGTGAAATATTGTAAATGTGTGAAAATTCCTATTGAATTCCAATTGCATAGCAAAAGGATATTTTTTTATAGTTTCTTAAATGTATATAAATGTGGGTTATTTTAAGGAATGAGAAACATCCACGTAATTATTTTAAAGTACTCCCCATAATTAAAAAATAATTAATTGAGAAATTATGGATTAAATTTTTTTATCCCACTGTTTACCATATGTCACATTGTTACTGTTTTTAGTTTTTGCTTGTAGCTGGTTTTAGAGAGCTAGGAATTCAAAGCAACAGTTTTAAGCCTGATTAAGGCAGTGTGACCAGATGGATTCATGTTTAATCAAAGAAAATCTATTTGGCCTTTGTTAATTTATTTTTTTTGAGCCACCTTGCTGTCCAATTAGTGTGTGCATATCTCTCAAATACCACACACTTAAAAAATCCTTAAACTGCTTGGATTTTCTTTTATTTTTAGCTGAATTTGGGCTAAATGTTTAAAACTCTTTAACCTTGAAAAAAGGTTGGAATGACTCATCTGGTTTCCATGGGGTTTTGCATTAAGTGAATACAGCAGCATAACTATGCAGTTGTAAAACCTTTGAAAAACAATCTCCTTTTTCCAATTGATTGTGCTTCTGAAAGATGAAGTCACACATACACCTATAAAGAGTGACAGAAAGATCCTGCCATTCCTTGTCTTGGCTTGCACATGTTTTGATCTTTTTCTCTATTTATTGCTATGGTGATGTGGAACATTTGATTTCAATGTCTTTTTGCAGATTCAGAAATGGGGGAGGAGAATGAATCATTACCACCTCTAAGCTGATTCTAAGCCCCTTAGGGTTTAATAACCCAGTGTTACTTAGAGGAAAATAGGATTCCTGCAAGAACCAGTAGGTGGCGATCCTCCCTCTTAAACAAACATTCCAGTATGGAAATTGAGAATTCCAGAAGACTTATTTTTTTCCTTTTGAGTCACTCCTATTGTCCCTCTTTACAAAAACAGGACTGCTAACCTTGGTGTCATAGCCTCCGTAAATGTAGTTCCATGAGTACAGATGGTGAATGCTGTGCTTGTACATGTACATGGTGTGCTTGTACTTGCTTGTTTATTTTTATATCATGAAAGACGCACCATTTCAATGTATGAGAGAAAACCTAGCTCCTGCTTTATTATGGAGCCATAACCTTTCTTGTTTTGAAGGTGAGAATTGTTACAGTATATAAGAGCAACTTGTTGGTGTGGAGGGTGAAGGCACCTAGATATCCTTTGTGATGGGTTTTCTGTTGTGAAACCTACCTTGATCTCAAATGTTTCTGAATATTAAAGCCCTGGAGATTTGAACTTAACAAAACAGTTTTGCCCCTGATACCACTAGAGAATGACTCTTCAAGGTTCTGTGTGATACAAGGCAAGTAACCTTAAATCAAAACCCCACCTAATGCATAAAAATAAGATCACATATCCACTCGGCTGTTCTGGAACCTAGCTAGGATATGTGTTACAACACCACATTCAAATTTGTTCTTTGTGATTAGAAAGCAACAGCCAGCAAATTCCATTTAATAAACATGGAAGGGTATGCTATATTTCCAGAAAATATACAAACTAAGAGATATGCACCCATGAAGCTACAGAAAAATGCATGCTTTAACAGAGGCTAAGGAAGAACAAAGTAAATGTTCTATGAGTATGTACAGTGCCTTGCGAAAGTATTCGGCCCCCTTGAACTTTTCAACCTTTTGCCACATTTCAGGCTTCAAACATAAAGATATAAATTTTTTATTTTATGTGAAGAATCACCAACAAGTGGGACACAATTGTGAAGTGGAACGAAATCTATTGGATTTTTGAAACTTTTTTAACTAATAAAAAAATGAAAAGTGGGGCGTGCAAAATTATTCGGCCCCCTTGCGTTAATACTTTGTAGAGCCACCTTTTGCTGCGATTACAGCTGCAAGTCGCTTGGGGTATGTCTCTATCAGTTTTGCAGATCGAGAGATTGAAATTCTTGCCCATTCTTCCTTGCAAAACAGCTCGAGCTCAGTGAGGTTGAATGGAGAGCGTTTGTGAACAGCAGTTTTCAGCTCTTTCCACAGATTCTCGATTGGATTCAGGTCTGGACTTTGACTTGGCCATTAAAACACCTGGATACGTTTATTTGTGAACCATTCCTTTGTAGATTTTGCTGTATGTTTGGGATCATTGTCTTGTTGGAAGATAAATCTCCGTCCCAGTTTCAGGTCTTTTGCAGACTCCAACAGGTTTTCATCCAGAATGGTCCTGTATTTGGCTGCATCCATCTTCCCCTCAATTTTAACCATCTTCCCTGTCCCTGCTGAAGAAAAGCAGGCCCAAACCATGATGCTGCCACCACCATGTTTGACAGTGGGGATGGTGTGTTGAGGGTGATGAGCTGTGTTGCTTTTACGCCAAACATATCGTTTTGCATTGTGGCCAAAAAGTTCGATTTTGGTTTCATCTGACCAGAGCACCTTCTTCCACATGTTTGGGGTGTCTCCCAGGTGGCTTGTGGCAAACTTTAGACGAGACTTTTTATGGATATCTTTGAGAAATGGCTTTCTTCTTGCCACTCTTCCATAAAGGCCAGATTTGTGCAGTGTAAGAGTGATTGTTGTCCTATGGACAGACTCTCCCACCTCAGCTGTAGTTCTCTGCAGTTCATCCAGAGTGATCATGGGCCTCTTGGCTGCATCTCTGATCAGTCTTCTCCTTGTCTGAGCTGAAAGTTTAGAGGGACGGCCAGGTCTTGGTAGATTTGCAGTGGTCTGATACTCCTTCCATTTCAAGATGATCGCTTGCACAGTGCTCCTTGGGATGTTTGAAGCTTGGGAAATCTTTTTGTATCCAAATCCGGCTTTAAACTTCTCCACAACAGTATTACGGACCTGCCTGGTGTGTTCCTTGGTCTTCATGATGCTCTCTGCGCTTTCAACAGAACCTTGAGACTATCACAGAGCAGGTGCATTTATACAGAGACTTGATTACACACAGGTGGATTCTATTTATCACCATCAGTCATTTAGGACAACATTGGATCATTCAGAGATCCTCGCTGAACTTCTGGAGTGAGTTTGCTGCACTGAAAGTAAAGGGGCCGAATAATTTTGCAATGCAATTTAGTGTAAAAGCATATTTTTAGCATACACACTTTTAACAGACATGATATGTATATTCTGTTGTATTTTCCTTTAAAAATGTAATATACAGTACAAATGCAATATGATTTTGAACTTTAATACACTTTATAACTCCACATTTTCAATAGTTTATGCAGATCAGTGAATGCTTTTGTCTTCGATGGAAAAAACAAAGATGCTTGCCAAAAATATGTCACATCCTCATTTTCAAGAAAACAAAGGCCTTCATGGAGAGAATCACTAAAATTCTCTTGGCATTAGTTTAGGCTGCAAATTAAGTTATTCAAATTGTAGGCTGTCTCATAAATAATGAAATTAAAACTTTACAGCGGCTAAATATTTATATACTGTACTCCAAATGCCAGATGTAGATGTGCCCAGATACCATGGAAAGATGTACAAATGGGACACATTTAACTAATTTATGGAGGCATTCAAATCTTTCCTACTTAAAAATGGAGATCCTGTTTTATTTTCCTTCTGCTATCCTGAAAATTCAAGTAGCTCTGTTTATTCTTGCATTTCATAAACTCCAGCTAATTCTTTTCCTCCTCTCTGCATATGTTCAGACAATTGTGTGCTCATTTCTTACAAGCAATTATGGGGAAAAAATATTTTTGGCACTTTAGGTACCCTGGTGGCACAAAGTCATACTTGTAAGAACAAGTAATGTTAATTAACATAATGGAACTGTCTAATGTTCCCACAACACTTCCACACCTGTAGGTCAAAGATGAGTTTTCTGCAATCTGAAAGGTGGTCTAAAGAGAGAGTGTGTCTCATCCATTTTCTGCTTTGTCTTGTGCCACACATGTATTATCCTTATGTCAAGGCTGCTCGTTTTAGCACAGTTTTGGCTATGCAAAATTAGTCACCAGGAGATGAAGCTTTGAAGGTTAATTTTAATGGTGAATGCAGCATCTGTTGACTTACAATACATACTTTTGTGATCTCTGAGAACTGCAGACAATGGTCCATAAGTTGGAAGAAAAACTGGGTGAATCTACCAGTTTCTCCTGTAGTGTTTGCAGAGTGCTCGGGTTTCCTCACAAAGTCCTAAAGCATACTGGTACTGTAGGTTAATTGGCTTCTGGGAAAATTGGGCCTGGTGTGAGTGTGTGCATGTCTGTGTTTATGTCTGTGTGTGCCCTATGATGGACTGGCAGCCCATCAAGGGTGTACTCTGCCTTGTGCTTGTTGCTTGCAGAGAAAAGGGGTTAGAAAGGTGATGGGTGGTGTAGTGGCCAGGCTACCAGAAAGAGGACACAAGTGTATCATGTCACCATGGACTGTGAAACATGTGGTTTGGAAGGCAACTGCAAATCCTAAGGCAACAGGCATGGGTCTCCAATTCACACTGGCATCTTCAGGATACAAGCTGTATGGCTCTGTGGCTAAGGATCTGTTCTTGTGGCTAGAAGGTTGCTGGTTCAAATCCTGCAGTTGGCAGAGGAATCCTACTCTGTTGGGCTCCTGAGCAAGGCCCTTAACCCCAACTGCTTCAGAGGGGCTGTGAACTGGCAGACCCTGTGCTCTGACCCCATTCTCTCTCCCTATCTGTGTGTCTCATGGAGAGCAAGCTGGGGTATGTGAAAAGATAATCCCTTATGCAAGAAATTGTAAAGGGTTAATAAAGTGATGATATTATTAAAAAAAACTGTATAAAACTACCATTTAAAATTGGTGTGTGAATGTGGATTAGCAAAACCAGGAGACTCCAACATCATTTGAATGACAATCGAAACATTGTCTTATGGTAAAATGAAACACCAATAACAAATATAATTTTTGGACATGCTCATCAGTATTATGATTGGCATAAAAAAGATTAAGTTTATGCTGAGAAAACATTCATCCCCACTTTGTAATATTGCAAATCTATTATATTTTGGGGTTGTTTTGCATCTTTGGGTCCTGGAACCCTTGTTCAGAGGAAATCATGAACTCCCACTATACCAGGACAGTTTGGCCAGATACCTGTTTTTTTTCTGCCAAGAAGCTCAAGCTGGACTGAATACTGCCATTCCAGTATATCAGTGATCCAAAGCGTTCATCCAGATTGACAAAGGGGTGGGTAACTGTGCTCAAAATAAATTGTTCTTTAATGACCATATCACTTTCCAGACCTCGGCTCAGGGTAGGACTTCACAAACAGAAACTAAAGGAACTGAAGGACTTTCTATGTGAAGGTATGTTCATTCATTTCACCTCTGAAGAGCCAGAACCTTAGGAACCATGTACTGTAGTTAGTGTAATCCCAGCCAAAAGAGGACTGACAAAATAATAACTATAGGCGTGTGAATACATGTGACTGGGTTTTGTGAACTACAATTATTTATGGCAAATATAACTTTGCTCTATGCAATGCCATTCAGATAACGGGATATTTTGTTAGAACTTCTTAGTTAAGATATACGGTATTAACTTTCTTTGGTATTCTAAAGACGTGTTCAGATTTTCGAAAGTCAATTCGTAGTCTGTGACGGTGAAGCGCCTTAAACATGGTGTTCTATCTCAGGTCCAAAAAAACTCACATGCTCCCGTTTTCATTCAAGTTGAATTATTTTTTATTATTTAACCTTATTTCTAATTGTTTTTAACCTCGAAAAGAATTAAAACAGACATGCGTTCTGTGCGATATTCAGAAAGAGCTGTGCTCCCCTTAGACTAGAAACACCTTGCACATACTGTAGATTATTATTTTTTAGGAATTATGTTGCGCGTGATACTGGCTCGTTTGTTTTATCTGTTTTCATCACTCGTTTCAATTTGATAACCTCAACAAGAGGTGGTGCAGTTAGAGATAAAAACATCTGACCTGGCAACAGGTAGGGATAGGAGTGTATGCTTTGTCCTCTAAATTGAACTATTTTTAGAACAAAATGAAAAGATCGCTCGTTAGAAAACTGATTGTGCGTGTCATTACCCATTAAAACACAAGCAAGTAAATCGCTGACCGTCCTCATACCCTCGTAATAGATTCACAGTGGCTACCACCAGTACTAAAAAAAACAGTCTATATGAATGGACACCCACGCACGCCTTTTCGCTTGGCTTCATTCATCCACAGACTTTCCGATTGAGAAGATCGCACACCGGCGGAGCAGAAACTGACACATGGCATCCTCCCAAAGCTCTTTGTCGAATTAATTTTCACGAGTCGAGCAGATGGCTCACACGTTATATCGGAATTTCTTCTTATTAATGTTTTCTTGTCAGCGGAGGAGACCGCTCCCACCCAGTTTATGTTTTGGACCTGTCTTTAGGATGGTAGCGCGTCGACAGTGATTAAATAATGGACGTGGTTAAAAATATGTTTTTTTTTTAAATTAGGGATTTAAACATCTGCTGTCTGTAGCATTCTTATAGGATTAACGGGCTGACTGATATTGTGTTAACGCGCAACAAGTTTTTTTTACCCCTCTGAGTATGTATGTGATGCATTTTTTAGCATCACTCTGAGGCTTGTTGGCTGTCTGCCCCCTCTAGTGTGTTAACCTGTCTGGCTCCGAGTCACAGTTTTTACAGGATGTCGATGTGAGCTCTGCGCGCATCTCTCTTCGCGCTGTCTTTTCACTTTGCTTAAGAATAAAAAAGACCATTAAATATACTTCTCGTTGAGCAGATACTGAATTTCATGGGAGTGCTGAAAGCATGGATAAACTATCATCTCTTTTAGGTAAGAACATTTTTGACGTTTGCTTTATTTGCTGAAATAACCCCCCCCCCCCCCCTTTTTTTAGAAAAGATCACACTGTAGTTGTACCTGTGGATCTTTTCTTGCGTTTAGTTTAATGAGAAGCAAATATGAATGGTGTCAATTTTTAAAGCCAAATATTTAATTATGTGAAACGTTTTTATTTCCATTACAGTATTAAAGAGACGTTTGGATTACGTTACTGGAGTGATATCTCTTTGCTCTTTCGCTGGTGCAAGCGGACGGAGCTAAGTTTGTCTAATCAATGGAATCATTTTTTTTTGGTATAAAAACCGGGTATGGAAATTGAAGACTTCTGCACAACTAGGGAGTGGTGAAGCTGTTACAGAGTATGTGTGGGATGCTAAAGTATTGTTACAAAGTTAATGCTTACAAATACAGTGTTTCTGTGCTAGTAGTCTACATGTTTGTGTTTGAGACCTGACCTACTGTAATAGGCTACTGTATTTGTTTGCTTTGAACACCGGTTTATAATGCTTTGCCAAATGCAGTCAAGTGTTATTTAAAGAACCGTCAGTTGTGACCATTTTGAATTTTCTGCACTCTGTTAAGAGGCAAAACATAAGTCGGACCAGTGAGCATTTTAATCAGACATGGAAGACTAGATTGGTACAAAACGCACAAGCACGCGCACAGAGGATATTTGCTTTATGATAAATTACACCTGTCCATTGAAGAATCAAATACATTTTCATTTCGATACACACCATTTTTTCACTCTGATAGGAAACTCATGTTTTAATGATGTCCAAATGTGTATGCATTAGTTGTTCTGTATATTATATGTGATAGGCTATTTAATGCCTAATACTTTCTTTAAAGATATCAGCACAAAGCAAAATGTTAATAGTGTACTGTAGTAAATGAATAGTGATTTTCTGTCCTTAGACATCCCCAGGAAAATGATTCCTTAAAAAGATTTACTTTCATTCTGTCATTGCGCAGGCAGCTACAATATACCAGTGACACCTGTAGCTGACTGCATAACTTTGTAAAATGTGATAAGCTTTGCACCCTTATAAACGAACATGTGCTTACGTTTTTTATTTAAATAAGAATAAAAACTAAGAAGATGCAACATAAATATTGCAATTGTGCTCAGCATAGGTTCCATAAATGTAGAATATTTGTTATTTTTGTCTGTGAATGTAATGAGTTGTTCACCGCAGTCATAATTGGCTACACGGTATACAGGGTGTGTCTGCATACTTTTGATGATAGCGTCCGGTTACTGCCGAGATTACATTGAAGACAATCTATGTCTCGATAGGTGGACTGTGGTACATTCGATGATTAAATGGACGTGGGAGCGGCCAATAGTGTATATTCAAACTAGACAGCCTTTGAGACAAGGCTGAAGAGTTTTGATTGCACTTATTTGCTTTTATGTACAGTATAGGGAACGGGTTCAGATATCATTATACAGGTCTTTAGCTGCCGCCCACTGTAGCGATAGAGGCAGCATTGTCAATTTGAAAGAAAACAGGAATACGGTAAGTATCAAAATGGTGAACCATTTATTGTTCCACTTCCTGGGAAAAAAATGGAGTGCACAACATTACCATTAAATTCTCAATATCGTCTTTAAATTAAGGTGTTATTTGGTCTGTGCTACTGGTGACTCTATGGAACAACTGCTTTTTAGAGAGAAAGCTTAAGGTTTGCATGGTGATGGTTAAGATTCTCAGAAGTATGAGACTTATTGCTGTGTGTCTCTAATCATTCTCACAATTCAGCAGGAGATAGTAGGACCTAGGACCAAATGCAAAAGCAATTGCATTTAAATAAAAACTCTTCCAATATTTATATTTCACTTGGCAGTTGTGCATTCAGAACTACACATTTGCATTTTTATTTACAATCATGGGAAAGCTTCACAGGCATTTGATACACCTTATTAGAATTAATCAGATTAGTAATGGAGTGTTATTCAGTACAGTATGTACTGTATAGTCCAATAGGTATTAATAGGCAATAGATAATAAGATAGGAGTTAAAAAAGGCACTGGAAAGTGATGAAGGAAGGAATGAAGGGCTGTCTGAAGGAAGCAGAGAGCTGTCCCAATGTTTGCTGGTCACTGTTCTCCTCCCTTGTCTCATAGAGAAGATGAAGTAAGAAAGGAGAATAGAGGGAAAGAGGAAGATGTGACTTATTAGCTTTTCAAGGGACACAGAGGGTGGAAGGCTGGATTTGAGTGGGTGGGAGTTATTCACTGCTGCCCCATAGCACCATGGACCTGGGTTTGATTCTAGAATGAGACTCCTTATGTGTGGAGTGTGCTTGTTTTCAATGCACTCATGTAGGTTTTCTCCATATACTCCAGTTTCCTCCCACATTCCAAACATTCTAATAGGTTGATTGTCCTATTCTAAGGATATTGTGTGTCTGGGGGGTGGATTGTGGAATTTTGCTTATTTGCAGTTGCCTGGTAATTCAGTACTGGCGTTTAAATTATTTTTATTCCATTGGTCACAACGGAAAGCTTTCTAGGACTTTTCCTTACAAGTAAAAGTATCTTCTTTCCTGAAGCAGTTCATAAGAAAATTGGCAAACAAGCAGAGGTCAATTGACCCATCTGACTTGTTTGGCAGTTAAATGTTTTATCGAAGAATTAGAAGTAAGGTATCGGCTTCAACCACATGGCTTGTTCCATACTTTCAGAACCCTTTGGTTAAAGACGTTTCTCCAATTTTCAGTTTTAAATGTACTTTCACATTTTCACTTGTGTCCTCTGTTTCAATGTGAAGTCTCCTTGTAGTTTTCTCTGTTCAGCCTGTTATAACAGGATATTCTGTTGAATCCTGGAATGCATCTGTTAACCGAGCACTGTAGCACAGCATTAGTAATATGAAAGTGTATAGATCTGTTTCAAGAGCAAAAATAAGAAAGACATACAGTATAAAATTTATTGGAGGGCAGTTTGGTTTTTTTTGTACTATCCTTAGACTCTGTAAAGGTTTGTGAATTTTAAACTGGGCATTATTTTTTGATAAGCTTGGGTGTTATCCACAGTAGTTCTGTTTTGAATATAGAAGTACCATTGGGCCAAAAATATTACTAAAATGGTAATGAAGTTGTGATGAGATGATTTAGAATCCCTTTAAACTATGCACCTGGGGGCATAGACACTGGGAATTAAATCAATAAAAGATCGTTGCTATAAGAGGAATGAGATCAAGTAGAATCCTAAAGTGTGGAAAATTTGTAATTCCATTACACTTTCTTCTGGGAATCATTACATACTGTTTTAAAAGTTTTCCCTGATTTTATCAATTTATATTATATAATGTAGAAATCTAAGGTTGATCATGTGTGCATTTTCTTTTCAGATCAGTTCAGATCTTTACATGCCAAATAAACATATAGCATGGTATAGATTACACATATACCATACATTGTCTTATTGTCCATCCCAAACTGAAGATTTTTAAAATGGACAACAGTTAGAAGTTTTTTAATGTTCTGGACATTGCCACACAGCTACTGTCCTAATATGGTGGCATGTTGGTTTAGCATTCAGCACTACCTGGCTCACACCTCTAGGCTCCTGGGTTTGATTTTGAACAGAGACTCCTACGTGGAGATTGCATGATTTCCCTGTGTCCATGTGTATTTTCATCTGGTTTTCCAGCGTGCTCCCACATCACAAAGATGTCATGTCATTTGCCAAACTGCTTTATACTGTACCATACAGTGTCGCGGGAAGCTGGAGCCTACCTGTCAAGCGACGAGCGCAAGACAGGGTACACCCTGGACGGGTCACTAGTCCATTGCAGGGCAAGTGCAAGCCAATCATACATGGGGACAATTTTGAGGCCAAAGTAAAGGCAGAGGGGGTAATTAGGCCCCAAAACCAGGATAACTCCCTACACTTATTGAAAAATGCCCCGGGATTTTTAATGACCACTGAGAGTCAGGACCTCGGTTTAATGTCTCATCCGAAAGGCTGATCACAAAGATGTGCTGGTGAAAATTTAGCAAAAGTTGTTTGACTGTTAATCAGTCAATTTGATTGAATTAATCCTCCCTGTCTAGAGTAGCTGTCACCTTACCAGCACAGGAAATGTGTTTTATTGGCCTAAAATATGTTACATTTTGATCTTTGCGGAACGTGACTAAGAATTTTTTTGATCGGTTTTGCGTTGCTAGCACTATCTTTTCCTTTCATGAAAAAGACAAAATGCAATTTTGTGGAATCTGAAAATGACTTCTATTTTGTTCCTGGTCCCCAAGCTCCCATGCAGTTAGTGCTGGCTCTGGTAATCAGAGACTACAGTGAATGAGCTCAGTTTCAATTACCTTCATTAGTATGCCTGAAAGGAATGATTGCTAAATGATAATTGAACTGTTCTGCTCGTTTCCTTTTGGAAGGGCTAAGTATATTCCAAGCTAAACAGAAAATGGTATGATACTATAATGAAGAGAATTTATACTTTTAGTTGTTGGGTTTAATATTCAGTATGTGCTGAAAACTGTTGTCTGACAATCCCACTCTAAATACAGAAAATTTTAATAGAGTTTAAGAATCTCCAATCTTTGGATCCTTCTCTTTGTGAAAATCATGTTGAGCCTGGGGATAAGAGTGCCTAGAATATTTGTTCATACTAAGAGAGGAGTCAATGCCTTAATCTCTGCAGCTCTGAAACCTACAGTAGTATGATCAGTATGATCTGCTGCACAATGGAATTTTCTCTTCACTGTAGCTCAATTCCTGCGCAGATTAATATTAATCTGTAAGGGAAGTAGTATATTAATATTTAAAAATAAAACAGAAGGGATGTCCATCCTTGAGCCTGGAGAGTCAGGTCTTTGAGGTTAGCCTTACTTCATCAGTTGAAGAAGATTGGAACATTTTTGTTCAGTTAAGTAGGAAATGATCAGTTGTCGTATTTTAGAGTTGTAGTCATGCACGTCAGTTTTTTGCTTTTACATCTTACAAATATTTTACCATGTAAACCCCTGACCGCACAAGTATGGGACTGACTTTAATGACCAGTAAAGTAGGCCTCAGGGTATGATGTGTTTGGAAAATAAAGCCTGCAGATGGCTGAAAGCAATAGATTTGATCAGTGCTTTGCCATAAATAAATCTCCTGTTGTTAAATATTTGAAAAGCATAATTAAAATAACTAAACTCTGTAGGAACAGAGTCTAAGATGCAACTTTAAATATTGAATAGTCAGGAGAGATAACAGAAAAGGTAAAGGGTTTTGCCATGATTTTGGAATGGCAGAGGTACAGTGAAGGTTTACTCCGTTACTGTCTTTCTGTAACTACATATTTAGTCATAATTTGATGCTGTTAATTTATAACCCAGATTGTGTTAAATAAGCCATATCATTGTGGGTCTAGCTACAGATACACAACCTCAAATGTTTTGGGAGTATGGAACAAACTACCCAGCATGCAATTGGAGCCAAAGGCTTGGCTTCATTCAAGATATGGCTGGATGAGATCCTTGGAGCAATTAGCTTCTAACCATCAAATGGGCTCGATGGGTCAAAGAGCCTCTTCTAGGGTTTTTATTAACACTTTACTAAACTATAATCACAGAAGTTTAATATATATTGCAACCAGTGACTTAAAATATCATTGTTAAATCATCTGGGTATCTGTTTCTTGTATATAGTCTAGGAAGCCTTTCAAATGACATATAGCCTGTTTACAGTATTAAGTATTTTCAATGATTTGTTTTAATCTTCACTGTGATAGCCTGATTTGCTAACTTGTATACATGCAATACTAACAAGCTGAGCAGGATAGTGAAAGTAGCCAAATCAGTGCTCAACAGCTGCAGCGTGCAGACATCTACAAGTACACCAACAAGTATTGTCAAAGGCCAATATAATCGTTGATTGTCATGAACATCGTTTGTACAGTAAATTTGAGCTCCTTCCATCAAGAAGTTGATTTAGACAACCTAAATTCTATTGAATTTTATTTTCAACATGTACTGTATCTGTATCTGTCTCATACACTGCTGATAACTTCATCTATTTCTGGATTGTGAGGATTACTTTAAAGCTTTTAACTTGTTTTTAATCTTGTGCATGAATATTATTTTTTGTGTTAAATGTATTTGGTATTGTGTTGCATCTTTTACCTTCCAGCAAAGCAAATTTCCCATCATGAGATAATGAAGTGAGTAAGCTCCATGAATTAAGGTATGTTATGGGTGCTAACAAGAGTTTTCTCTTGAATTTCCTGTGAAGCTCCTAATGCCTGTGAATATTAACAAGGTGATGCCTGTCTTAATGTGTACCTTTCAAATTGAATGAAAACCAGTGACTTTGTGTTGACACATGGGTATTTTAAAAAAGACAGTTTTAAACTATGTAATGCTTTTGAGTGTCAGTTTTAAAAGAAAGTGGTGACATTTTTAATTGAATTGTGCTGGATAATGGGCTATTATACTTCACATTGTATTAGGATTGGAGCTGACATCAGGATGAAGCTCCATGAAACTGCTAAATAGAAGAAACACAGCAGGCAAGGGGTTCCAGATACATGACACACAAATGTGATGTCAGTAGCGATCAAAAATGAGAGTAACAAAAGCAGGACATTTTTTTTTCTTTTAGCTTATAAATACTACTTATATTTCCTAAAATATCTAGTATGCTCGTCTGGACTCAATGAGGGTAACTGAACAATGTGAATGGTACGGTTGCTGCTTTGATTAAACCACTGTGTGCTTTTCTTTCCTGTTTGGCCTTCATCTTGAATGGCTGATCCTTTTGAAACGCTGCCTTAGTTTTGGCAGTATTCTGTGACAGCTGGATATTACCGTGCAGTGTTTCAATTTGCACAAAAGCATTCTGACTTTGTAATAGCCCAAGGGCAAACATCATTACTGTTGACATTTTGCAACTCTTAGTTTTATTACACAATACAAGAGTATTTAAAAATAGTGTGATCTGTGGTATTAGTTCAACCTTTTTTCTTTTATTTTTGTATGGAGATGATGGGGGAGAAAAGAGAGAGTTCACCTGTGGTCAACTTTATATAGCATAGATTTGCATACTCAGCTGGGTATTGAAATACAATTACAATAAACTGGATTTTCTCTGCACTGATTTCTCAACCCTGTATATGTTCAGCAAAAAAAAAAAAAATAAAGCTCCATTAGCATGTGGTTTTAAGGACCATTCAATAGAGCTCTCTCATCCTAGCGTTAATCCCGCATCAGCAGGGGCCGCTTGTCGGCACGCCCGTCTGCATTTGGTGGTTTGAACCAAATATTAAATGCAACCGAGAATACTCCAACCGGTGCGTCGCTCCGCCTGCTTTCGGAGTGGGGGGAGGAGAACAAAGTAATGTAGCAAATTCATAAAGGGGGATTATTAGGAGGAATGGGAAATTTGGCAAGGATGCCAGGGTTACACCCCTACTCTTTTCGAGAAACACCCTGGGATTTTTAATGACCACAGAGAGTCAGGACCTCGGTTTTACATCTCATCCGAAAGACGGTGCTTGTTTACAATATAGCGTCCCCATCACTATACTGGGGCATTAGCACCCACATGGACCCCAGGGTGAGCGCCCCCTGCTGGCCTCACTAACACCTCTTCCAGCAGCAACCTGAGTTTTTCCCAGAAGGTCTCCCATCCAGGTACTGACCAGGCTCACACCTGCTGAGCTTCAGTGGGTTGCCAATTGTAAGTTGCAGGGTGACATGGCTGCTGGCATGTCATGCAATAGAGCTATACAAGGAAAATGTGGATTCAATAGTAACGTATAGAATGTCAGCATTTTGTATAGTTGGATGGATCATAACAGACTGATAAATGAATAGAATATCAGTCCAAGACTAAGATACATTTGTGACTCCTAGTTGCCTGACAGGCAATACTTACTTGACAGACAGAAGGGCCTGCAGAGCAGGGGGTTCAATTTACCTGAAAACAGTAGGATATATCTGACAGAGTTTAGGTCATGAAGATGTTGGCTTTTGGTACATTTAAGAGCTAAATTCCTTAGCTGAAATGTTAATGAGCTTGCGCGGTGAATATGAATGTGACCTTTATCTGCAGGAGTAGAATGGTGTGTTCAAGTTGGAGCTGAGCACTAGAGGTCTCTGTTTGAATAATCGTTTCTCTTGGGTTAATAGTGACCATTTGCTTCCCATTGATTTAGCGTCCATTCTAGAGAGAGAGAAAGTCGGTCTTGTAGAGGAATCCTTATTGTTTAGGATATTAGTTCCTTGTTTTGCCCTTTTTGCATCTTGATTTCACAATGAATTCTGGATTTCCTATGCCTGTAAGAAGGTAGAGCTCTGGATTTGTAAGTATTGTGAAATGTTGTGTGCAACTTGTAAAGTTGGGTAAACACATTTGTATTACAATGTTTGCCACCAGCCTGTGCCAGTGAAGCCAAGAACAGGAGTGCCAAGTGATTTTGTATTTCCAGACTAAAGGGAGTATAATTATTAACCTTTATCATTTTTCTCCCATAGGAACCTGGACTCAGGACTTTATTATATATATTGATTTAAGAACTCATTATTTTATAACTATTCTCACTCATCCTTATTTCTAACAGTTATCTTATGCAGGTAACACTGGTCACTATCCCTGCTATCAGTGACCAAGAAATGAATGAACTACTGATTACTATAACATCGGGAGAGTTTGGGGTATAATCTGGGTGAGAGCTGGATTGTAAATCTCAAATAGTGCCTACTATTGGGGAAAAAATGCTAACAACTCAACTGATATTAAGAAAAACAAGCATTTGACATGCATTTTATGTTTTTGTTTTGTGAAGATGATGGCAGCATCATGTTGTGCATGGCTTTATTCAATGCTGTAATGCTTAAGTGAAATCAATTATTTTATTACAAGGACAACATGCTTTGAGTGCCCCTGTGATATCTTATCTTAGAAAATGGGAGTCTTTTTTATGTTGTTGCTTATGTTTTTAGGAATCAACATGACTTTGCCTGGCCTGAGGTAAGGACACAGGGCTGATCTTAAGGAATGGAAGTAGCATTTCTATTTGCTTTACCCTTTCATTAAACTTAAAGGAACTGACCTGTGTCTTGAAAAAGTGAAAATCTCTAACATCAACATCTTCTTGATACAGTATGTGGTACTCCTTAACCTGTCCTTGATAATGCATACTTACATGATCCCCACGTTTTGCAAAATGCAAACGTGTGAACTACAAATCACAGGAAACAGTTTGATTTTGCTCAGCCCTGGCATGAATTCAGAATGAAGATTTTAGCTTTATTTTCATTCACCTTTTCGAAACTGAATCCCTGCTAAAACTTTACTGCAGTTTTTACCACAGGTGAAATATTTATACTTGTGTCCATTGAAATATGTGAGGATGGTGGGCTAAACTGCAACTGGCATTCTAATTTCCTGCAATTCATAAAGTGATAAGTTTGAATGGTTACTCAAGCATAAGATACCAGTTATGCTCACCCTGTGTCACCATAGCAGTGAGTTTTGGCTGCCTGTTCTCTGCATGCAGCTAGCTTACCATTAACATGTCCTTTGGTTAATCCTAGGACTTTGTCCTTGCTGGTTAGGAAACTCCACTGACTTTATTGTGGCCCAGTAAGGAAGCATCTCCAAAGAGACTGGGAGTCACTAGAACATAGGAAGGAATTTCAGGTGCCCAACTCAATATTGGCAGCTGAATATTTCAATCTTCCTTCAATTGTTTAACTGATTTCAATTGACAGATATGGAAAATATGAAAATAATATAATAATTCTTCACTTTTCTTCCCACAATGCAATGGCACCCATAGTGCACACAGTACACTCACCTCATATCAGCTATCAGTGGGGAGGAGAACAGGATGATGAAGTCAATTCGTAGATGGGGATTAATAGGAGGCCATGATTGGTAAATGCCAATGGCCAGGACACTGGGATAATACCCCTACTCTTTTCGAGAAACACCCTGGGATTTTTAATGACCACAGAGATTCAGGACTTCTGTTTCACGTCTCATCAGAGGACAGCACCTTTTTACAGTATAGCATCCTTGTCACTATACTGGGGATTTAGGACCCACACAGACTGCAGGGGTGAGCACTGGCCCCACTAACACCACTTCCTGCAGCAACCTTAGTTTTTCCCAGGAGGTCTCACATCCAGGTACTGACCAGGCTCACACCTGCTTAGCTTCAGTGGGTTGCCAGTTGTGAGCTGCAGAGCGCTTTGGCTGCTGGCTGTAGAGCTTAGGGATATTTGTCCAAAAAGTAAAAAAAATTAAATGTGATTGCAGACCACGACCTACAAAACTTCTAAAATACCTCTTAAGAAATGCACAAGGTGCACATTTCAATTATGCAATAAAAAAGATATAATAAAATCAGTTAGCTAAAGAAACCATGTACTATCCATGGTAAACATGTAATGGCTAAAGGTCTGAATCACAACCCCAACATTTTTACTTAAGGGTGATATGATAAATGATTCCCCTAAGGTCCAGACAGGCTCCAAGGTACCTAAGGAAGAGGCTGTATATCCTTCACTGTTTAGTATGGAGGCATCATAAAAAATAACATGCTTTGCATGTGAATGACAAGTTACACTTTTAAAACAACAATAAGAGGGAGCAGACAGGATGGAAAGTGACATTAACACGGCCAGATTCCAAGTCATTATGGGAAACATGGACCAATAGGTTAAGAAAAACTTGATTCATGTCTTAAGATGCTACTGGTTGTACAGAGTACAATACAGGGAGCCAGTTGTGAGTTGCAGGTTTATATAGCTGCTGGTCATATGGAACATGCTGCTGTTCAGGTTCATTAATGCAATGTGTACAAGGACCTGGGTCTCTTGGTAGAGGGTACTAAAATAATTTGTCTTTGAAAAGCAATCATGTCATGACTACGGAATATCACAAGAAAGGTGGATGAGGCCAAGTGATAAAAATCAATTTATCCTTGCCTCAGATGTTACTAAATATATCATTTAAAGACCAAAAGTGCACACACTAATTGGCTGCAATTTATATTTTCCATTTTTTTTTCTTCACATGTACTATATGCTTTTTAATAAGGCTTTTTAGTCCTGATTAAGTATTAAGTATACTTGTAAGCGCACAGGTCTTGTCTTACACAAACTGCAGTCTAAGAACCCTTCCTTTGATACAGTATTCAAAGTAAGGAGAGAGCTTACATCTGAATTTATTACAAAGTCTCAATCTAAGTCTCTTGCAATTCATCTGGAGTGAAATTTCATTATGGCAGCAATAGAATATAA
Source organism: Lepisosteus platostomus (assembly GCF_059453375.1). Lineage (NCBI taxonomy): Eukaryota > Metazoa > Chordata > Actinopteri > Semionotiformes > Lepisosteidae > Lepisosteus > Lepisosteus platostomus. The sequence goes on from NC_142621.1 coordinate 29,340,948, forward strand.
TATACATGGTACATTGAAATGACAATGAAAGGCAATCTGTTTTAAAAGAATCCATGTATGTAACATTATTTGGTTTATACTACATGTAGAAGTTATTTTCATTGCATGTTCTCTGGGTGTTGTGTATCTTTCTTTTGTCTAGCAATTATGGATTGTTGAATGAATGAATCCTGGCATTTCCATTTACCTGCAATTTCTGTCTCCCTTTTATATAACAGTGAGGTTTAATCCAAAGCCATTTAATCAAATTTAAGCAGTGAAATGCTAATCATGAAACATATCTGATTTTATTTCCAAGGTTTTGGGTAATCTCTTTTTCTTCCTAATAACAAACCCTTAGGAAGTGACACCTTCTTGCTCTCACAAGTTTTTTTTTATTCTCCTCTTTATTAACTACAGAGATTGTGATACAGGCTTACTGTATAATGTATGTGTAGGGTGTTAGAGACTATAACATGAAACTCTTCAGTCTGAAGAGAAAATGCATTGGTGTGTTGATGATCAAAATGGAGTGTTAGCTCCATGAATCACTGGAATTGTAGCCCATTGGCCATATGAGCCTAGGGGCTAATTTATCTGTGCTCCTTGTCTCTAGTGTTTTAGCCCACTTCCTGTTGTGTAGGCCTGACCAGTGATACTGGAGACCCTACATGCCGCTGTGTATCGGCCTACTCAATCAAACCCACATAACATTTTCCATTCCTCCTCAATCATATAATTCTGGAATATTATTCTGTCATCTGTATCGTGCTGAAAACAGAATTCTTAACTGTTTTCCCTCTCTGGGTGTCTTCTCATTAAAGACAGGCTTTGGAAGAAGGACTCTAATTTTTATGTAATCATTTTTTCATTTTCCCAGTGGTGCCTATGGCCTTAAGCCAGTATGAGTATCCTGGACAATAAAACAGACTGTTCTTTGTGTTCTATAATATGAGGAGCTGGTATAAACAGACTTTATTCATTGTTTTTTGTTTGTTTGTGTGCAGCATGGCATCACAGTGCCTCACAGTACTGGCTTCATTAGTTCAATTCTGGACCTGGGGTGTTATTTGCATGGAGTTTGTATATTCTGCCTGTGTTCATGTGGGTTTTTGCTGGGTTTCCTCCCACATTCCAAAAACATATTGATAGGTTAATTGGCTTCTAGGAAAATTTGCCCGGCGTGAGTGCGTGCTCAATGATGGACTGACATCCTGTCTAGGGTATATCCTACCTTGTGCTTGCTGGGATAGGGTCTGGCTCCCCCATGACCCTGTTTTGAATAAAGCAGCTAGGAAATGAATTGATGTATAAAGGGTTTTTGTTTAAAAAATGAACTTAACCACAGAGGCTCTTGTTATTATAAACAGATATTCCAGAGTAAACTGAACTGAGTGTAAATTTTAGAAAGCTGCTTTGAAGGTGATCATTCCAAAGGAAACTTGCATTCAATGGCTATGATTTCATTCTTATATTGTATATTTTCATAAACCTTTTCCTTTAAAGGCATTTGAAAGAAACCTTTAAAAAATACATATGGCAAACTGACAATAGATATCAGGAGTAAATTAATATAGACAAAAGCACCCCTGAAATACAGTATCTCTATTATTCTATCCTTTCCATTCAGTTAGACACATTGCCCTATTTTTTGTGAAAGTAAATCCTTCTAAATGATATATAATGAAAGATTACTTGAACCTGAGCACAATAGATCCCAAATTCCATCTCTTCTGCAGACTGCAAAAAATTTCAAGGACACTTTCCTATTTCCTGAAGTGATTTGGCTTTTTTCTGAAATTGCTAGGCTTGGTAGATTGCTTCTTTCTATTCCCTCTCTGCTTTATCCAGGTTAAGACTGCTTCTGCAGATTTTATTTTTCTACAAGAAATTGTTTCCTTTGAATAGAAACTCTTTTCAATAAATGTTCAGAGCAACTGGCATGTAAGACACTTGCTGCATGGTCTGTATACAGAGTTAAGGAAAAATTAGTTCTCAGTGGTGGTGAATTCCATGTACAGTAAGTATCTGAAGGTCGAGATCTTAAAGGTGGTTAATAAAATGTTTTGCATGGTTCCAACACATTATGAATGCCATCCCATTGTGCTATAAATTCTGGAATTAATTTTTATCTTTAACTATAACATACTGTGTTGGATGAGAGATATTTGTAAAACTTGTACGGAGGGTGTTCATCTTTATATAAAGAACAATGCAGAATTTAGTAGTTAATTTAAACATTATGGAACCCGTGTTTCCTTCACAGAGCTTCATATGTCTGCAGTATTGTAGATAATTATGCTCCTGCTGTCAGGTACATGCTAATGAATGTTTTTGATCAAGTCATTGAAAATAATGCTGAAATGAAGAAATGGAAGACCCAGTTTTCGCCTGCATGGTTCACTGCACCTTCAAATGTGTTTATTTCTTTGAGGAATGTTTACTCAGAAGATTTCAGCAATTTAGCTTTGTGTGTAGCAGAAGACTTATTTTTCTTCTGCCGGATAATGATTTTAATTGCCGCTCCGAAGTCTAATTTACAGTAACTGCAGTTATTTCAGTGTTTCTAGTGGTTTTTCAATTCTGAGTGAGGAAATGTCAGTCTTATTTACATGCCCTGGCCCACCTCTGACATTTTCCCTTTATACCTGGTATTTCGTGTGCTTGGCATGCTTTTGTCCTTGGGGGCTTTCTTCATGGTGGCTGTGTGGATGAGTGAGCACAGTGTTCAGTCAACCTGGAGCCTTCCACAGTCTTTGGTAGACATGTTGAAAGAAATGACAATCTTGGCTTTTATTAGGAAAGGCAGTTTGGATGCAGAATTTCAAAGGACAGTAAATAATCATTCCAGAGACTTGTTATACTAAATTTAGAAAAGTATCTCACCTCTAGCTTGAAATCAGTCATACTTTTTATTGATCTTCATTTCATAGCAATTCCGTTTGGTTGTTTAATGTGTACCCTGCATTGCCTTTGCTTTCCAAAAGAAAGAACAAATCTCAGGTTTGATGTGCTGTTTGATTAAGATGAGAAACTACCCACTGAGAGACAGACATATTTCTACCCTATGGTATACACCAAACAGTGACTGAATTTTGTAAAACATGTATACAGAGTATGGGGATCCTGCCTGTCTCTAGTCCTTTTCATGAGTCAGCCTCATTAAATCTTTTTTCTTTAGTTGCTGTCTTGAGGTCACAGTGTTTGTGCAGATTGAGATTTTAGATGTCTGTCTTGTTTTCTGATGGATTGCTTAACCCTGACTGATTATCTGGTGCCAGTTTCTTTTCAGTTTGTGTTCTGAGCCTTGCAAGACCTTCATTAGGAATAGCTCTTCTGGGAAAGCTAGATAAACATAGACTTGTAGCTTTTTCAAGAATGCGCTAGACAATTTCTTTTCTGTTACGGCTTGGGCTTCCTGCTACGTCATAGAGCACAGTAATGAAGTGCAAAATCTCTGATTGATTCCCCATAGTTGTTAATTCTATCCTTAGGCCATTCCTTCTTTTGAACTTGAGTCATCAGTACACCAAAAAATGATTTTACCACAGGCTAGAAAGATTCTACCCAACCAGTCATTAGGCTTTAAATACACTAATATCATATGTTTATTTCCCTGGGAATTTATATCTTGCTAATCTTAGTTGTTACAGTAGGTATACTTAAATAGGTTAAATACTGTATGTGATCTGTGTGCTGAAAAAGCAGAATCCTATGCATTCCATTTAAACAAGCAATAGCCATAGTGATGGGTAGTGTTTTGCCGAGTGTTGGTTATACAGTATATACCCTAGGTTTCAGTTAGATTATTTAATTTTGTTCAGTTAAAATCATTCATACTTTATAGGCTTTTGTTCTATGCATGGCCCTCCCCACTTCTCCCTGATGAACAGACCAGAAAGCTCACACCAGTCCTTCTCTTCCTAGATCAGCTATTTATGTTTTCAAAATGACACATGAAGTGTGTCATTGCTTTCTGTGTCTTTAAACTGATGTTGCTGATGGCAGAGAAGATGCAGGCACAACCTTCAACAGTACACAACAGTATTGTTTACAGTTAATAAATTGACCAGAATTGAGTTACTTTCTAACATGGGTTACAGTATTTTCTGCAATAATGTTGCATGTGTCTCATATTAAGTATCCAGATAGCTGCTATTAAATTAGTACATAGACGGGAAAAATTAAGGGTGTGTTTTCACTAAATCAAGACTTCAAATATCTGTTACAATGGACAGAAAAGATAAAGTCCCTAACAGACTATCATTTAAAATAATGCTGAAGGCAGCACTTCAAAGAAGCAATCTCTAAAAACAATGCAGAAATAAACAACAAATATCAGGGTATATGATCATTTACACTGAGAACAAGACTGTTGTACAGTATATACATGTTTAATGTTAAAAACCAACACAAATATTAACACCCATAGCTATTAAAAAGTTTGATAAACAGCTTTGATAAATACCTTTAATAATTAAATCCACTCTACATAAATCTTAAACAGCGATCCAGGAACATCTTTTTAAATATTAAATCTCATCTCCAGAAATTTCAAAACAAGCTATTTGTTGTAATAAAATAATGGAATATCAAATCTAATAAATCTATCCACAATTTTTAATTTGCCAGGCAAACGAAGAACTGAGTATGTTGTTTCATTAGATAACCAAAACTATTCAAAATACAAATTTCAATTTGGTACTATACTATGACATGAGACAGTAATGAGACAAGACAGTGACCCTCCAAAATCCAGGTGTAAACTGTTTTAATATTTCCTTTTCCACCCTTGTTGGGTACTTCAACATCTTGGATTTCCTATAATGTAATCTAATACGTTAATGTGCAGTGCATTTGATTGATTATCTGAAGATGAAACCACATGGCAGTTTAAATGTTGATGCATTACTAAAGCACAATGGAAAAAAATAAGTGTTATCTGCAATTAGAGAGCTGAAACATTGTGGTTCTCCTGAAAATTACAAGCATATTTTTTATGCCATTTCCAGTCAGGAGATTTATGACACAGGTGAAGCGCAGAGTGTTTTGTGGATACACACATTGATTATTAAGCATCATTTCTCAGCTTAATAGCACTGCTGTTACAGCTCTGCAAATATACTGTAATTTCTGTGCTCCCATGGGAAGTGCTTTTATTTCCATTCCAGTTGCCATCTGAGACTTTGGATTTCCACAATTGTGATGTTTTTTTTTCTATTATGCAATGCGATATTTGTTTGGATTCAGCAATCCATTATCAGAAGGACCCTTATTCCTGGTAGCCTATCCTGGATGTGAAGAAATCAACGCTCAACAACGCTCTGGACAGGACACCAATGCCTTAAAGGGCTCACACTCAGTGTGCAATATGTTGGGCTCCAAGACCTCACAACCATTATAAATATTAGACCTTTTGTATATTAGTTTTTAAATGTGATATACTGTAGTATACTATATAGTGCATATAGTATACTATACTGTATATAAAATAGTATATAGTATATCATTTGACCTTTATAAATTACTGGTGTTGGTGAGAATTAAATATTTGTCATAACAGTTAACTACATCTCTAACCTATTTAGCTTCTGACTCTTTTGTCAAAAGCTAACAACCCACTTACTGTGATCTGAGTAATTTTAATCAGAACATAAAAAACCTGTACAGTGAAATTTTATTATGGTGTTCTTTTGAATGGTGGACTATTTTTACATGAAGATTAAATGGTTACCAGCATTTAGAGGGACAGAGTGAGAGAGAGTCACCTGAACAATGGTTATATTTGAACTGGTTTAGGCCAAGAACGGTTGATTTGCCTCTTTGAGCAGGTGCTTTCTTTAGTTTGAAATACATAAAAACTAAGCAGGTGAGTGCAGAAAGAGTGTAGCTGCTTGCTAAGAAACTTCCAGATGAATGTTTTAGCTGTAATGAGTGTTCACCAAAAATAATTTCAGCATGTGAAAATACAACTTAAGAAAGGGGGACATTTGGTTTTATTGGCACAAATTGATTGAAGGATCCAACCTGCATTTCTGCTTTCACAACATGACTGGGTAGCTTCTACTCTCCCTCAACTTTGTGTAAAAAGCACCTCTCAATTTTCCGTGTTTCTGTAGTTTCCACTTGCTCTCTTGGGTTTTTATTACAGTGTTCTGAAAAATTCAGTTGGGCTGACTGTCAGTGCCTCTTTGAGATTTTTGAATACTTTACTCAGATTCTCAGTTTCTAGTTTTCTCTGATGACTAAAGAATCTTTGTTCTTCAGTTCTTTATTCCTGGTTGCTCTTCTCTGGACTGATTCCATAGGCGCATCTGCGTTTATAAACTGTGGGTAACCATTAAGTACTTACAGTACAAGCCAGCATATACTGCATACAGTGTGCAATTTTCACAACATCCCTTAATTTAAATTTTGCTTTACGCTATTTATGTTTTTATTGCTTCCACACATTATCTAGAAGATAAAAATGTAAATATTCCCCATCTCATATTAAGATTTTTCACATGCTATCTCCAAGCACTAAAACACTCTACACTTGTCTACAAGGCTATCTGCCTGGTATTAACCTTGTCTTGAATTTTGTCTGGGCCATTTTGTATTTCCTGCACCTTTCTACAGTAGTTGTTAATCCTGCTTTTTTGAGATCATCTGCAGACTTCAATGGCTTCCTATCTGTACAAATATCTGTCACACTTCAGTAATTATACCACCCCAATTTTTAAGCACTTGAGTCTTACCAGTACTCTTTCTATGCATTAACCTTGCATTGCCTGAACTGCCTGAAATTTAGGAGTTAGAGAAGCCTTTTCTAAATTCAAGTTGACTATCCCCAAGATTACAAATACTGTAGTACAATACTGATGCCATACAGTTGATACAGTCATTAAAAATAAATGAGACAATCCATAACCTTTACAAGACGGGCTTTGTAAAGCAGTCTTTGTTCAGACGGGCAAAGCAGTCTTTGTTCAGTGTTTTTGCCCTTTTTATTGGTGGGTGCTATAAACCATTTTTGGGGTCTCTACTTATGAAATATTCTTCAAAGAAAGTTTGATTATAATCAAAGCTCCCTAAATGTTCCTTTCCACCTGTTTTCCTTACCCTTGTTTGTCCAGAATGATTTAAATCAATGTAGGGATTTCCTCCATGTTTATTTTGAAGAATACACTGAGAACTACTACATTTGTTATATAAAGGTGCTCTTCTTCAATCTTCCCTGTGTCCTCCATTTCCTTTCCAGTTTAAATATTTTTGTATTTCTCTTAATTTTTACTAAGAGCTGTACAAGTGGCCTGTGCCAAAATTATCTTACAGTAACTGAAGAAACTGAAGTATTTCTTAGCACATTGTGTTCTCATCCATGTGTTGTATTATAACATTTATTCAACTTTAATTAACTAGCAGTAATTCACCTTTGTATAATGTTTGACAGATAGTGTACCCCTAGTGGCATGGTTGCAAGCAGGTGTTAGTTGTAAGATACAGACAAATGTCAAGGTGGAAGAGTCACAGTCCTAATTTTTAACTTTGAATTTTCTCTGAAGCACTTTGAATGTTTTTTCTCCATTTCTAAAAATATTTGTTTGCACACCATTGCAATTTTCGCTGAGGAAATGGCAATGCAACATTTTTTTTCCTTGATTGATCCCCATATGTTGGGATAATTACAGTACTAATTACAGTTTTACTATAGAGATGCCAAAAGGGCAAGGCAGGCCAGAGTGGTTGCAGATGACACAGGGTCCAATTAATACTGGCAATCTAGAGCCTCCTTTTTGTTAAAGTGCAAAGGGGAGAGAGCAGCTTCTTGGTCTGCATGTAATGTGAGAAACTAAATGCCAGTATTTCCACTGAAGGTACTAATTCTTCATTTAAGAAAGGTTTTATATCCATTAGTATTTAGTTTTACTGATGTGTAACAATAATATGATGTACAGCCCTTTGGTTGGGATTGAGAGTTTAGAGGCCAAATCATCTTTAAAAGAATAGAACTGTAGACTCGACTCTGAGGTTGTACTGAACAAGCATCTTTAAAAATGAGTCCCATTAAAGGCACAGGACTGTAATTGTGACAAAGGTTTGCCAGTATTTTCAAGAGGTTTTATTTGAGGTCCATAAGAGCCTAAATTGAAGATCTTCCTCACAAACCTTCTGGAATCTATGAGGTTTGTCTTGTAAGGCATCAATGGGACACCAGTCCACCTTATTGGCAAATCCATGTCCTGTCTTGATGGTAAGGATGAGCTCACATCATCTAACTACAATTCCCACATTTTATTCCCTCACGTTTCCCTGATAGAAAGTAGCTGGCTATAATTGCCTATTAGTACTGTTTAGAAAATAAATAATATTTCTTTCACTTACACTTTCATGGTTTTGTACTAGATTGGTATAATCAATTGTGGACTATTAAATTATGGTTAAAGCTGGATTCAGACAATCATGAGCAAAAAAAAAAAACTGAAGATCATCCTGTTTGTCTGACTCCGGTCCCTTTGTGAAAAAGCTTGGAATAATTTTCCTGCTTATGTATCCTTTAATAATTTGTAATGCTGATATAATTAGTTTTTTGTTAAAAATGCTTGAATTAAAAAGAAGGAGCTTCTTTTGTTGACTTACTAATGGTTGTGGTGTGTGGCAAAGTTGTACCTGGAGTTCTTTTGGGTCTTATGAGTCACTCACCTGTGTCAAATGACATTTTATTTGTTACATTACAACACAGTAGAAATGGCCTTGTATATCACAAAGGCCTGGTAACAGTGCTTTGTATAGAGAACAAGTACATTTTCAGTCTCCTTGGGTTATTTGATGTAGTGTTGATATTTATAGTCATATTTGAAAACACTAACTTTAGTGCCAACATAGTTAAAGTCAAAGGTCAGTTGAGGCCCTGTTCAGTCCAGTCCCTGTCAGGAAAATAGCAGTCAGTTGACACTCTAGCATTAAGGCAATTAAATGCCAATTTACTGATTCTTAATATTTACAGTAGCTACTGATCTTGTATTTAGCTTTCCTTTCAGTGTATTTGTGCAATGTTGTGCATTTAACGTAAAGCCATAAAAATCATTCTCTGGTGGATCGACATTTTAAAATACTAATGAGCTATTTTTACAGAAGTCTTTTCCCCTTTTGTGAATGCACTAGAGCTGCATTAGATCAGATCTAATCTGAATTTCACGCACGTTTGCAAAATAAGCAATCTGAGTCAACATCAATTTCAGTTCATCCTTTGAAAGCAGAAGATTCCTTCAAGCTCACGGTCTGTTCTGAACCAATAATTAAGGTGGAGGAGAAATATGAAAGGTTTTTCATCCTTTGAAAAACAGTCTAAAATAGAATAGCATTTCCCATTGCTAATTTAAATTCAACAGTCTGTGCTGGTTTACTCTGTGTTGTATGGTACCTGCCCTGCTCTTTCAGTGTAAGATGCCTGCATACAACAGCTAGGATAAACATCTGTAGCATTTTTTTGTTAATTAACCCAAGCTCCCTCTTTGTCCAAGATCTGTAGCCCAGCTTTCACTCCTGTGTCAGAGTGTACAATAGAGATTTAATTTACTGTACACACAGTTTATGGCTCTATGGCATACAGACTGCTCATGGAATATTTTCATGGTGTATTCTGGACAGTACTTACTGAATGAGACTTATTTAGTTTGGTCTTTTTAATTAACACATTCTCAGTATTACTCCTGATAACAGAAATAATGAAGGTATTCTGTCCTTTTTATTCAGAACCAATTACCTGAGCTCTGATCCTTCTTAATGAACAGAGTTCAGTGAATGTTACTGGTATTGTGGAGTTAATATACAGTGCATTCAGAAGTATTCAACCCACCTGAATAATTGCAAATGTTATGAACAGAATTCTTAATGCATTAAAATGATGTTTTCCCTTTATTAACACCACAGATGCAACCATTGAAAGAGGAAAATATATATTTTTGTGTAACACATTTGTGAAAAATGGAAATATCTTGTTTTTTTTAGTTTTCACTACTGAGTTGATACTTTGTAGAAGCAACATAAGTCTTGGATTTGTCAGTATCAACTTTGCTTGTCTGGATTTGGGGTTTTTCACTCATTCCTTCTTGCAGATTTGTTCACGCCGTCTCAAGTTGGATGGGGGGTTTGGTGAACCACATTCTTCATGTCTTTCCACAGAGTCTCAGTGGAATTAAAATTTGGGCTTTAGCTGGGCTACTTAACATTCATCTTTTCATCCTGAAGCCACTTTGGCTACATTATATGCTTGGGGATGTTGTCCTGTTGGAACGAAAGTCTTCAACCCAGTGTAAAGTCTTTTGCTGACTGAAGCAGGTTATCCTCAAGGATTTGCCTATATTTGGCTCCATTTGTTGTTCCCTCTATTCTGACAAGTGTCCTAGTCCCTGCTTCTGAAAATCCTCCCCGTAACATGATGCTCCCATAACACGATGCTGCCGCAACCATCATTCATGGTAGGGATGGTGTTACACAGGTGATGAGCTATGTGTGATTTGTACAAGACATGGCTCTTTGTATTCAGGCCAAAGTCTTAGGGTCTACTGTGAGCCTTCTGGCAACCTCCAGGCATCCTATTATGTGGTCTTTTCTCAGGAGTTGCTTCTATACAGCCATCCCTCTCATAGAGGCTAAACAGATTCTCATTCAGAACTTGTTACCTCAGGTACGATCTTTATTTTAATTACCAAAGTTCAGTGTGTGTTTTATTGGTCTTATTGCCCACAAACCTGTCAGCATACATTGCCTTCAGAAAGTGTCCTCTTCCCTGTGAACAATCGTAAATGTTGTGTAATGATTAGAATTAGAGGTTAAATCAGTGTGGTTCTGCAGAGATTGTTGTCCTTGGACAGCTTCTCTGATCTCTGCCACTGAGCTTTTTAGTTATGTCAGGTTGGGTTATTGGGTTCTTTGTCACTTCTCTTCTCATCCAGTTGCTCAGCTTGGGAGGGCTGCCAGCTTTAGAAAGAGGCTGGGTGGATCCGTATTCATTCAGTTTCCTAATAATGGACCTCACTGTACTCCTGGGTACTTTTAACATCCTAGATACTGTATGTTTTTATACCCTTCCCGAGATCTAAATGCTTCATTACCACACCTTCATTCTATCACAGAGTTGTACAGGCACTCCTTAATTTTCATAGTAGAATTTCTTCTGCACTGTCAGCACTGTACAGATACATGTATTTTTTTTTTTCAAATCAAGTCAACCAAGTGAACTGACCACATGTGGAATCCACTGACATTTTAGAGTGATCTTGGAAGGAAATGTGATGCATCTGGGCTCAATTTGGAGTGTCATAGCAAAGGGGATGAATATACTGTATATCAGATATTCCAGTGCTTTCCTTTAATTACATGAAAAAAGCTTTTTGCTGTCTAAAAGTATTTCTTTTTGAATTTCTAATTCTGTTCTCTTGAAATTTGAGTTTACGACATAAATTGTGAAAAAATACAGAGGGTGGATAATAGTTTCTAAAGGCACTATTTATATTTAAGTGAATACAACTTACAACATACAGTACGTAATGGTCTTGAAGGTTCCATAGGACATTGTCCTCTTGTATTTTATTATACAATACACTATTGTATGTACAATATGTAGTATACAGTATACAGAGTGCCATATTTGTAACTGTATATAATACTATAAAGTAAAGTATATCTGAGGTAAAAAAGTGTCCATTTAAAAGGTTAATTGTTTTTGGAAAAAAAAGATGTCTTGGATGGCAGTGTAAAAGTCTTCTGTTTTGTAGCTGGTTTAACTATTTTTGTGATTTGTGAGTTGCAAAATGTTTTTTATTGTACCTCATTCATAATTGACATGTTAGTCTCTGCTCTTCATGTTTGACATTCTGGATCACCTTTTCTCTTTTATTCCATCAGTGTTTAAAGTGAGAGTATGTGTACAGTATAACAGAAACTAGTGCAAATTTGTCTTCCTGTTTTTTGTTATATGTTGTTTAAATTAATATCAGGGCCTCTGCTTAATAGATGGCACGCAAATGTACAAAACGTTTTAAAATAGGTAACACTGTCCTTATATTGTTGTTTTGCTATTAAAGAAAGAGTGGAATTTGTCAGTGGAATTTATTTGCTAGTCCATGCTGAAGAGATCTGTTCTCATGTATTATGAAGTGGTAGTAGTGGTAGCAATATACATATATTTATACGTGTTTGTAATTGAGTAAACACTGGGAATTTGATACATACATTAAATTACAAAAACACTAACAAAATTAAAAAGTGAGTGAGACGTGTAAGCATTTAAACACTTTACCAAGCAAACTGGTAAATATTAGTATATCCTAAAATGACATGATTCTCTCTGCAGGGCTTTTATTTTCAGTAACTTTGTAAAATTAGAATGTCTCAGAACTTGGGGTTATTTCCATTCCTGTTATGGTTGGGAAAATGCAAAATTATTTTTCTACTATGCCAGTTCTCAATGAATGTGTAGAGACAGAGCTAACAAAATAAATAAAAAAACAGCTAGTGTGAACTAATACTTTTTCAATGCTTTTTTCATGTTATTAAAGAGAATTATCCAATATGCTTTTGACAAATACCTTATTCACCTGTAAAGAAAATTTAATGGAATTTTCTTTCTGTAGAATAAAACTGCTCAGCTGCTTTAGAAAATCAAAGTTTGGAATCACATCGCAGGTAAAAGCTGAGAGTAGTGTGAAATTAAATATCATACAATTGTTAAAACTCCTTTAATTATAATCCTTACTTGTCTGGCCTACATGTCCCATTCAACCTTTTTCATATGAATGCCAGAAAACTGATAAGTACACCTTTTATTGTGATCTGAATTGGAGGGAAAAAATGATGTAGGAGTTCTTAATGGAGTTTAAAAATCTCTGAAAAATCACTGATGAGGACTACTCATAGATGTAAATGCTGTCTGATTGTTTCATTTTGCTACCTAGTTTATTATATAAGCCCAAGGGCAGCAATTAATATGTAAAAAAATACTTAGTGAAGTACTTCTGTGGATTAACAACTTTTTGGTAAAGTGCTGCAATTAATTTTCAAAGGTCATCCTCTACTTTCACATTCAGTTTGAATATGTTCAATTTCCTTCAAATAGTAGTTTACTGCATATCCAATTGCCTATCAGCACAAACCGAAACCCGCAGATTTAATTCAACGCTTGGTGTGAGATCTTTCTAAGACAGTCTTCCTGTACTGATTATGTTTTGTACTGAATGCATATTCTCATTTTAAAAGTCTTTTTTTTATAAAGAAAAATCTCCCATTGAAAAGCTTGTAAATCGTATAATTGTGTAGCAAGAAAGGGATCTGATGCTTATGAAAGAAGAGTCAAAAGGCTGAACTTAAGTCATCGGAACTGCCTCAAGTCTGAATAAGTTTGATTGCACTGATCTGAACGGAATTCATTCTCAGTGTTCCACTGTTTTGCAAAAGAGTATCATCCTGTGGGAGTGTGCAATGTTCTGCGCTCCATTTCTTTTTACAAGTTTCCATAAGACAGCTGAAAGAGCATCAGTCTCTGCTTCACAAAGAAATCTATTTTATCTTTATTAAGTTATTAGAAAGGAACTAGAAGATCAGTGTAGGTGACTCTCCAATGTATTTGGGAATAGAATTTCAGAGCTTTGGGGTATAGCAGGAGACCAGAATCAAACAAATGATGACTGTGGCTTGGGGAGTAGATAATTAGTCAAATAGGTACTTAAGTCGACACAAAACCTGATAGGAAGCCAGTGCAAGGACTAAAGTACACGAGTAATGTAATAATTTACACGCGACCTGGTCAGGATTCTGGCTACCGAATTCTGCACATGCTGAAGTTTGTTCAGTATGGATTCAGATACCCCAGTGAGTACAGTAGGGTGTAACAGTAATCAATTCTAGAAAAATGTGTTGACCTGCTACAATCAGAGACAACATAGGACGTAGTCTGTTGATGCGGTATTTCTGAGATGGAAGAATGATGTTTTTACAATATTTTGCACATGTCAAACATCAATCCTGGACCCCCAAAGTCTTCAATTTAGATTGAAATTGAAATTCAAGTACAGTGCCATCCACAGATAGATTTACTGTTTTGGCTTTACAAAGCAGATGGGAGGTGCTGAGAGGCATGACTTCAGTCTTGTCACAGTTTAAATGAAAGAAAATTTGAGAGTGCAGAAACAGCTGCAGTGTCAAGTTTAGTATGGACATAGATTTGAGTATCAGGATCATAGAAATGATAATTCAGTTCATGTGATCTTAATAGCTGACCAAGTGGGAACAATATCCAATATCGAGCCCTCGGGAACACCAGACTTAAATCCTACTTTACATCAGGCCTGAAACCCCTAAGACAGACAAGGTGTCAGTGATCAGTAAAGAAAGAATTGAACCATTCAAGAGTAATGTAAGAAACTCTAAACACACTTTTTCTTATTGAGACTAAGATGTTGTAGCAAACATTGTTGAAAACAGCACTGAGGTCTAGGAGACTAGATATTGATAGAGAACTGATACAGCAGCCATAAGAAAATAGTAACTTGAACAAGAGTTGCGTCTGAAACCAAATTGGAACAATTTGAATAGGTTATTTGTAATGCGATGGTTACTTGAATTGCAACCGCATGTTCTAAAATATTTGCAAGAAAAGGCAAGTTGAATATAGGGCAAAAATTGCTGAGGTTACCCAGAGCCATATTTGTCTTTTTAAGCTTATGGGTAGCTACAGCTGGATACACTGCAGTTATTTGGCATTTAAAGTAAACTGTACTTTTCACAAATATTTCAAAAGCCTCTCTAACCCTAGTTCATCCAGATTACACCTGCAGTTCTTACCTCTGTCAACTGACATGCAGTCACCTTGGATTCCTCTGTTTATGATCTTTTCAATCTGTCAATTATCACGGCATGTCACTTTATTTACCAAAGGCAAGTCATTTCAGTTTTTCAGTTGCCATTTTATGAACTGCAAACCTGTTTCATGAATTCATGAAAGCTTTGTATTTGCAAGTAAATATCCACCTGTAAGTGTTAATGACTGTGAATACCCTTGCTAGAAAATATGCAAATGAATAGTGGTGTGATATCATTCTGTAACTTGCTTACAACAATCTTTTAGTTAATTACAAGTAGTATATGATATACTCCCTGTTAATCATTTTGAATAAAGTACTATGCCATATAAATATACTTATTTTTTTCACATACATCTTAATTCAATCAAATCAAGTCTATTGCATACAAGAGGCTTTAAAATGTGGTATAGGGACATTTGTGGTTTCACGTTCACAGTTTCAGAAAGTAGTAATTTGAATTTATATTAAATGCATTTGAACCAGTGTCCTTAGCAGTAGGACAGACATTTGATCTCATCAATTCTCTCCATAAAATGTCCCCGATTTTTATTGTGCTCAAAATGGCTGAATTAAGAATTGAATGAATAGATCAATTTTTGCTTCACAGTTTTTAAAACATTTTACTCTGACTGAGATTATGTAATCTACTGCAGAAATTTAAAGATGTGCATTTTTGGGAAATTGCAAACACAATATCAAAGTAAAAGTCATAATGTACTGTAAATACTCATTAGCTAAGGATGTTTTCAATGTTATATGTGGAAGCTTTTGTTGATTTTATGGGGAGAATGCTTTAATGTTACACTGGTTTTTGTTTTGTTCCTTGTGGTGTCTTTGTTTTCCAACCGAAAAAGGGGGTGAACTCCAGAGAGCATAAAACCACACATTTTCCTCTAACTGGCTTACAGTGTTCCAACTGAAACCTACACTGTACCTTTTTATTATTCAGGTAATGCAGAATACAATCCCATTTGAAATTTGTTTGAATTTGTGCTAAGAGTGATATCTGTAGTTTTCCAGTGAATAAAAGCATTTGAAAAAAGCCTGGGCTCCTAAATTGGGAATCTTGTCTTTCTTTTTCACTTTGAATCTCTTTGAATCTGTGTTCTCATCTGAATTTCAGGACTAGGTCATGAATGTACACACAGAACTCAAAGGTCTCCCTGATTTCTAATATATTGGAAAAAATCTGAATAACACAAACCTCACATTTGAATCTGCCAAATCTCTGATGAATTTTAAGAATTACAAACTGATCTAAAATACAATAAATGAACCTCAGATACTGTAAGATTAAAGAAAAATGTTTTCATTCATTGTTAAGTGATACTTTAACCTCCCCAAATGTAATATGGTGACCATAAACAATGCTTGATTTGTGACGTGCAAATTAAAAACTATTCTAAAAATGTTTGAAGTTTTAAGGCAGTAGCATGGTGTAGGAGAGCTTGTTAAATCAACACCATTTGTCTGGGATCCCAAGAATACTAAGATCCATTTTGGCACATTGGTATCGATACTGGCTTGCACTGTGCCGATTAAGAGGTTTGAATTCAGAACCTAACTGCATACACGTACAGTAAATTAAACAGTGGTACTTACAGATATAGGTGACAGTCAAAAAGAAAAACTTGGGCAAAAAGAGGTCTTAGAGTGTTGTCACTCACAAAATCAAGTACAAAATTATTTTTTTAAATACTTATATATTATGTTTCTTTGTTTTTTCCCATACTTTTTGCCCCCCAAACCAATGTGGATTCTATGGCTATGTACTGTATTGTCCAACTCTGTTACTAAGTTCACCCAAGCGTATCATTTGAAGTACTGTATGTTAGAGGCAACCAATTTGAGTGTTTGACCGGTCAATCCAAAAAAACATTCTGTATACTCCCATGTACATACAGTATATAGTATATACAGCAAAATGATTATATTAAACCATAAGTGATTAGATGCCTGTGATTAAAAAATATCAACAAAGCACATCCCTCCATAAAAAGCACACTACTACTATGCATCTTGTCAAGACTGAACCTCAGGCTGAACTTCCTTTTGGCACAGACTATTGACTTGAACAGAATCGTAGGTTATGCTTTGTACAGTTGTGTGTCTTTTGAATGCCACCTAATGTGCTTCTCCATTGGAAATGTCCCAGTTGTTCACTATCCATGCTGATTTTGTCATGGTCACACTTTTTAATGTATATGGTGCTCATAAGGAAGAATAAAATTTGTGGAATAAACTCTGAGATTCATTAAACCTTACATCTTCCTCTGATAAAAGCACCTTTAATGAAATTTATTTGTAGTTTACCTGGGCATGATTTTGGCATGAATGTGACTTCCAGCTGGTTACAATGACTACATGCAGCTTTGACCTTGGGTTTTCTGACACTGCAGCCATTTTCTGTGTCGACTGTGCTTGTGGCTCCAGACGGTGAAGCTTCTTTCAAAAACTGATCTTACGGACAAACTGAAAAATGCTTTTAACTGGTGCTGCTATCAGCAGTATACCTCTTCACAGAGCTACCACAGTGATTGTCCTTGTCCTGACTTCCAGCTAGAGCAGACATGTTATGTACAGTTTTGAATCTCTTATGGTGCAGAAGAGACTCACTGAAATGTCTAGAACATATATTTTTTGGTTACATGGTGTGAATGCAAATTAGCTTTTCTAGAGCAATTTGTGCAATTTTTATTATAGAGTTACAAGTATGCAAACCGTGTCCCCTTGTGATAATATTCAGACTATATTTTCCAAGTTATTCTTTCAGTTTCTTTTTTAAAATAAGATCAGTCATACATTTATTGGAATCATTTTATTATTTTTTTGCCTTTTTTTCCTTATTACATTAATTGATGTAAGACTCCCAGGATGGTTAATAGAAAAAGAAATCTCCTTATTTTTTATTTATTACTTCCAAGCAAAGCATATTTAATTGTAATTTGGCACTATAACGTAACCACACCCTGGTTATTTCCTGCCAAAATATTAGTAACGTTCAGAGTCCTTAAAGCTCATCTTGTACTTGGTCTTTGCATCATGAAACATTAAACCACACACTTACAGTACAACTTAAATTGATAGACTGTGGTTAGAAGAAATTATTTTATAGCTTTTAGGTGGAGAATCCTTCGCAAAGTGCTTTTTAATATAGATTTCTTCACTGTTTCCATACTTTGTGAGCATTGTTTGCAGTGACCACTGAAGGCCTGATACAGCTGGCTTGTTACTGTATTTTTTATAAAAGTGATGAACCTTTCTCCATCTGCAGTGACATCAAATCATAGTGAATCTGTAGGAAGATGTACTGTAGATTTAAACAGCAGCAGTATTCTAAGAAATGTGTAGGATTTATAATACACATGCGAGTTTACATTTTTCATGTAGACTGTGTTAATGAGTCCCCTGAAGAGTCCCACGTGGCCCGTAATTTATATTTCAGTTTGAGGCGAAGAGAGCTGGCAACAAATTGCAACTGAGGTAGACTTCATTGCTTGGCATCTCTCAGCAAAAAGAAGAATCATTTCATGAAGAATGATTTTGGCAGTGAAAGATAAATATGTAGAAAAAAAAGCATGGGGTCTTTTATCTTTTGAAAATGACTTGATTATTTAAGACTCATGAAAGAGAATTAGAGATGCATGCAGTCTTACATTAACAGTACTATGATAATGCTTTGAAAATCTTCACAGAAAGATGTTTTTTTGGCTTACATAAGGTAGTAAACAACTAGAATTTTTCTTTTTTAAGACTAACTCATAGGGATGTAAGTTTGTGAAAATATCTGCATCATTTCTACTGTCTCAATCTTAAATTCCAAGACTCTTCTACTTGTCCTGCATCTCTTTCATTGTTACTGTAGCAAACTCTTGATCTCTTCCCATCTTCTGATTTGTCCCACATGTTTTCTTGCCTTTGGGAAGAGATTTCAAAGCTTCTTTCAACTTCTACTGATCTGTTTTTGCAGTCTGTCAGGATTTTTCTTATCTTTACCCACTTTTAATTATGTCAGTATTGTAAATATATAATAATAACATTGCGTTTGTGTATGGTAATGCTTTTCATTCAAAAGAATCCTAAAGCATTTTACACACCAATGAGGACCCATTTCATCCACCACTGAACTGCAGCCCCTGCTTGAGAGACTTGTGGTAGCTCCACCACACAACAGATCACATATAGAACCGAGACATTGCTTATCCGTCTATTGACTAACAGCTTTATCCAATATAGGGTCGTGGAGGAGCTGGACCCTATTGTGGACAGCAGTCCATCACAGGGCACGTACTCACACCCGGCACATACTCCCAGAAAGCAGTTTACCTACCATTATGATTTTGGACGAAACTGGAACACCTAGAGTAAACCCACACAAATTTGGGGAGAACATACAGTACTAACTCAATGCACATAACACCCCAGGAACTGGACTCAGAATTGCTAACCACTGTGCCACCATGATGCCCTAGACAGTATTTATTACAATTTACATTAAAGGGGACTTAAGGTTAGGCCACGTTGCACAAATCAAGAGTGGAATTTAGCCAGTATAACACCCTTATTCCCTAACAATGCTATAGGTTCTTTGGTGATGAAGTAAGCTGTGAATTTTAACACCTCATTCAAAGAACAATATCTTCTATAGCAGAGAGTCACCAATCACTATACTGGAACACTGGTTCTGGAAAATTGGGCCCAGTGGGAAATGCATTGACTAATTGTCCACAGACACCACCTACAGTACATCTGCAGTATGGATTACGTTGGAGGACCAAGACCAGTCTTGCTTAGATTCTGAGATCTGATGAGATCAGACTTATAGGGTGGTAATGGCTTGTTTTATTATATTTAGGTATTTCTTGCTTTCTATTAACTTGTCTCCTTCCATTTCATTTGGTGTTCGGTGTTTTCATATCATTTTTGCAATTGTCAGGTTTCTCTGCTATAGGTCAGTGCTGGTAATTTGGATTCATAGAACACTTTTCTCTTGAGGCTAGTGGGCACGTCTATCAATTCCATAGATTTCTCCAGATGCAAGCTGTTCCATTTTTCTCTCTCCCTTTTGAATTTTTTTGAAAGGTCTCCATCTGTGCTGAATTGATGATTAAGATTGTTATGGACACAGATATATTTTTATGGAAGATTTGAGGAAGAAAATGTTTATTTTGCCATACAAAATTTGCATAATTTCCAAACAGTCTAAGGTGGTGTTTACACAAAGCAATATAAATATTTAAGTGTCTTTGATGTGCTACCCTTTCCTTCGTTATGCATATGATATACAGTATACTGTAGGTACAGACAGATTCATCACGCATCCTTTCAAGCTTGACTGCTTTCCAAGGAGAAAAGGAAGATCTGGAGAACTGGCATTGTGATGAGGTAATATAATAATCAGTTTACAGTTTTAAGAGGAATATGATATGTTTCTAGAGTTAGCAAGATGGAAAAAATAATGTCATCTTAATATATCTGGCTGACACTTTTATCCAGAGCAAGTTGCATTTATGAACTTTAATAGATGTGGGCACTTTACTGAAAGGATCTCTATGAATACTTTACTCAAGGGCTCAACAGCAGTACATCTGGAATTTGCATATACAGTATATACAGTAGTTGAGAGACAAAACCTGAAGTACTGTTCCACATGGCTCCCTGTATTGTACTCTGTACAACCAGTAGCATCTTAAGACATGAAATCAAGTTTTTCTTAACCTATTGGTCCATGTTTCCCATAATGACTTGGAATCTGGCCGTGTTAATGTCACTTTCCATCCTGTCTGCTCCCTCTTATTGTTGTTTTAAAAGTGTAACGTCATTCACATGCAAAATTTTTGTAGGTCGTGGTCTGCAATCACATGCATTTATTTTTTTTTTACTTTTTGGACAAATATCCCTAAGATATTTACAGCCAGCAGCCAAAGCTCTCTGCAGCTCACAACTGGCAACCCACTGAAGCTAAGCAGGTGTGAGCCTGGACAGTACCTGGATGGGAGACCTCCTGGGAAAGCTAAAGTTGCTGCTGGAAGAGGTGTTAGTGGGGCCTGCAGAAGGCACTCACCCTGTGGTCTATGTGGGTTCTAATGCTACAGTATAGTGACGGGGACACTGTACTGTAAAAAGGTGCTGTCCTTCGGATGAGATGTAAAACCAAGGTCCTGGTTTCTCTAAAAGAGTAAGGGTGTTACTCTGGTGTCCTGGCCACATTTCCCATTGGCCTTTATCAATCATGGTGTCCTAATAATCTCCATCTATGAACTGGATAGCATTAGAGCCAGAATCAATAAGTATTGCAGTGTGCTTTTTTTTTAAACTGTTAAGTTTAGGCCAAAAGCCTGAAGCATTAAATAGATAAAGCTTATTTAGTCAAGTTTTAATAATGCTGTTTCCAAGTGCTGTAATAGTATATTAACACAATCTGATTAAATAAATATTACAAAAAACAATTGTGCTTTTTCTTGTCTATATTGAACATGTGTTTTAAACATTCACTGTCTATGCAGGAAAGGGTGTGTAAACTTCTAGGATAATGACCTCTATTAAAGGGGGTAATTGGAGTCAGGAGTTCCAATCAATTAGATGACATTCAGGTGTGGGTTTGAGGTGCCCTGCCCATTAAAAACCCCACAAAGGTTGGTTACCAACAGAGTCTGGTCTTCACAGCACAGTTTTGTTGAAGTGAAATGGGCCCTGATTAAAAGAGGTTTCAGAGGACCTTGGAAGATGAGCTGTCAATGCTCATAAGGGTGGAAAGGGTTACAAAAGCATTTCTGAAGCTTTTCCATCAAACTACAGTCATGCAGTCATGTACAAAAGGAAGACATTCAATACCAGTGTGAGTCTCCCTTGTTATGGTTGTCCAACAAAACTCATTGCAAGCTGTATAATGCTCATGGTGAGTCCAGAACAAGAAAAACGCTGAACAAGAGTGATGTGCATGGGAGATGTTTAATGAGATTGTTTATCAATTATGACAGATGAAGTTCAGATCACATTTTAGACTCTGTTACTGTGGAATACAGATAACCCTTTGGAATTCACAAATTGTCACTACTGTACATATTTAATTAATGCATCCTTTAAAATGAATTGTAAACTATGCTCTGACCATTGGCTTAGTATTTCCCACTTTTAGTATGGATTTGTTTGACAGTTTAACAATTTAGTCTCACCTCAAGTGCTCATTACTAATACTTTTTTCTTTTAATTTTACTTTTTTTGTTTTCCTTACCACTCTTAAAAGTTCAAATCAAAGGAGGATAAAGCTTGCTTTTACTCTGAGACAAAATATAGTGAATCTAACAAAAACAACTTTCACTGTGAAATGAGTATTACTTCACTTACAAACTTCTCCAACTTTGCTTCTCAAGCCGCCAGAGCCAGCCCAATTTTCATTAATTAATGGAACTGCAGTGGCAGTCTTATAATCTGGATCAAGAAGAATGGTGCCTTTAATTGTCTTCAATAGCAGTGAATTTGCATATTAACGTGCAGCTGTTTCTGCACCTGCGACAGGAAGATATATTTGGAAAGTGAGAAGCAGTTTTTTTTATTTGTTTTTGATGAGAAAGTTTGTTTTCTAATCTATAGACAGGCTTCTGTAGGAGAAACCATAATGGAGCTTAATCGATAAATCCTTGTGTAGCTTATCTCTAAAACTCTATACTACAAAGTTTCAAGCACATGCCTCTTTGAATTTGCAATGTTTATTGAACATTTGGAACTGTCATACTGAAATGTTTACAAGTCACTATAGTGGAATTGTGCAGATTTCCTTAAACACTTCCGCTCTCCTCCTTGAAGAAATAACAACATTCTCTTTAAACAGCTGTGTTGGGTCTTGGAAGAATTAGAAATTGGCTGAGGTGTAGTGCTGTAGCTGTGTTTGTCTGGATGTTATTGTGCTTGGTGTCATGCAGTGATGCAGTGTTTATTGTGAGGGCTGTATGATCTAATTGTGCAAGTTCTAACGTGCACATTTGTATTTAATTGCCAAGATCAAGGCAGGCTCTCCAAATAAAACCAGTCCTGGCTTTTCGGGACTCTGAAGTACCAGCACATCCTTTCCTCTTCTGTGTGCTGGATTGAATGCCATGATTCAAATGAAACCCTGCTAAGCCTCTCCTATCTGGTCAAAACAATCAGTGCCCACTGTGGCCTCGTCCTCACGCTGCACAGAAAATGTGTTTCTCTCCCAAGGCAGCATTTCACTGCTTATTAAAAAGTAGGAGCAGCAGTTGTCTTCTTTCAGCTCATTGATTTCTGCATTGAGGAGGTGCAGCTGAATCAGTTCTAGGTGATTCTAAGGACAGGTATCCTGCCATATGAGCTGAACACCCAGATCAGGAGTCACCCCACTGGTACAGTACATACTGGAAATTTCAAAATTAAACAGCAAGAAGAGGACACATAGTAATGAGGTTCCTATTGTGTAATCTGGGAAAGGTTAGCATTATATTGATGTTCATTTTTTTTGTGGCAATGATTTAACAAAAGAAAGCTTTACAACTGGTATGGTATTCATGTTGCTATATAAAATCAATATAGAATATTTGCATATTAGCAGCAGAGTGGCGCAGTATTTAGCTTTTCTTCCTTGCAGCAATGGGGCTCTGGGTTCAGACCTGGGGTGCTATCTGCATTGAATTTGTATGTTCTCTAAGTATTCACATGGGTGTTCCAGTTTCCTCCTACAATCCAAAAACATACTGGTAGGTTAATTGGCTTCTGGGAAACTTAGCCCTGGTGTGAGTGTGTGTTGGTGTCTGTGTGTGCCCTGTGATGGACTGGTGTCCTGTCCAGGTTGTACCCTGCCTTGTACCTGATGTTTGCTGGATAGGATCCGGCTCTCCTGCTACCCTGTGCTGGTAGTTAGAAAATGGATGGATGGATATTTGCATATTAAATATATTAGGAGAAATGTTTAAAGAAATCAAGAAATTGCTTAAAATATTAAACACCAGCAGTTCAAACGGGGACCAATCAATTATTTATACATTCAGTCCCCTTCACTGATATACTGATGGAACTAGACCTTTTTAGTTTTGAACAAAGATAATAAGGGAACCTGATAGTAGTATTCAAATTCCTTAAAAGAAAAGACAAAGTTAATCCTTGGTGAAATGTCACCAGAGGACACAAGTGGAAGCTACAGTATATGGAATTGCATTTAAAACTGAGAACCGGAGACACTTTTTTACCCAAAGGGTTGTGGGCCTATGGAACAAGCTACACATGTTATTGAAGTGGATGCTTTAGCTTCTTTCAAGAAACACCTGGATCAATTACAGTAGCTATTAACTACCAAAATGGTTAAATGGGCCAAATGACCTCCTTTCATTTGTTACCTTTCTTATTTTTAGTAATCCTGTGATCACAGTGAGGAAGACAGCCAAGGATAACCAATATTATCACCACTCTCTATACATGGTGGGTAGCTGCGTCAGCATGCCTAGGCTGCAAAGGAACAAGTAATAGGTTTATTCCATGCTGAAAAAAAGAAGAAAGAGAACACAACGTTTCGGCCGTGGAACCTCCTTCAGGTGTCAGTGCTTTACAAATTTTTCAGAAGTAGAAAACAGTCAGATTTAAAATGCAGGTACTACAGATTTTAACAAGTAGTACATGCACGCATTGTGCAAACGTATAGCTTTTTTAGTAAAGGAGACTGGACTGTTTCACAGTTAGACAACATCCTTGTTAATATCTGTTTGTACTGTATATTATAAGGCAGCAGAGTTACCACCTTGTAGTCTAATCTCAGAAGTCGGGCCCTGTCGGTAATGGGAAGGGTGGACCTTGTTAGTACTATGATGGGATATTTCCAAGGACATCCAGCTGCTTCTAAAACTGGTTTTCATGTACCAGTTTGTGATGCTTGTACCTCTAGACCTGTATTAAGAAATCAACATCCCTGTATAGCGACTGACAATACTGCATTGAAGGAGGGCACAGCCTTTGGTTAAGATGCTAAAACAAGGTCTTAAATTTTGGGGAATTAAAGATCTCATGGCAATGTTTTTTGAAAGAGTAAGGGCATTGCTGTGGTATGCCAACCTAAACCGTACTTTGAAATTTAAGCACTTTGCCTTCCCTTCATTCAAATGGTGAAGCTCTCACTTCTCCACTTGAATGTTGTGTGTCGGCAGCCCCACTACACAATGACTGACACAGTCTGCTCATTACTACATTGATGGATGAGTTGTTTTTTTTCCTATATGTAAGGCAATTTGGGGTCCTTTTGGAAGAAAGGTCCTATGCACATTTAATGAATTAATAAGAGAATGCAGTTCATCTGTTCAGTAATATTGAGACATTAGAATAAATATTTGGAATTGACCAACTTACAGAGAAGCACATTCTTCTGCCCCAGAGCTTTTCTATACATTTGTAAAACATTGAAAGATAGAGTCTTTGTGAAGACAAATTTAAAAAATTAGATTTGAGTCTATTTATCGCAAGTTTACTATGTATAAATACAATAAGCCTCATATTTGCAAGATTCACATCCAATATGAAAGATCTGAAAAACATAATACAATCCTGTTTGAATAATTGTTATGGACCCTGCTGTGTTTTTGTTAGTTTTAATAACTTTGTTTTAAGACTGACTTGGAGCGGCTGCTGCATTTTCTCACTCGATTCTTGAGATTTTAATCTCTTGTAATATGAGAGACCTTTCCCACGGGATAGATAAAATTCAGGAATGCAAGTACATTGTAGACATATTTCCTATTAAATTGTAATGCTGAAATAATTCTAAGCGCAGCCCAATGTGAAGTGTGAAACTATATTTTTAAAATGTTTAGTACATTACAGTATGATTAATTTGCCTGCCTGTCATAAATAGCAGTTTATTATCTGCTTATGGTATAAATATCATTAAAAGGAAGTGTCCTGGGACAGTAATACTGTAAGGCCAGCTTTTTTTATTTATGTTGTACTGTATACAGGTAGTGTACATCTACAGTAGGATAAGATAAGATCACTTTATTTGCCATATACAATTTTTTGCATTAGGAATTCATCTTTTAGCATACCCCAACTTGCTCTCCATGAGACACAGACAGGGGGAGAAGCTTGGGGTCAGAGCACAGGGTTGGCCATTGTACAGCACCCCTGGAGCAGCTGGGGTTAAGGGCCTTGCTCAAGGGCCTAATGGAGTATGATTCCTCTGCTGGCTGTGGGATTTGAACCAGCAACCTTCTAGCCACAGGTGCAGATCCTTAGCCACAGAGCCACCGCACCACCCTGGTGTGTTACTAGAAGAACTGCAATGAATGGTTCAGAACAGGTCTCGCTCAGACTAACCCTGAGAGGCACCAGACAGTTAGTTGAGCACTACCGCATGCTGGGGTGGGATTAAACATTCAAGGCACCTGGTGAAACTCAGACCCCTCTTATGGCACCTACCTGAATAGGTCTGTGGTGCTGTCAGTGAAGAATGCTCCTCTCCCCTGAAGCTCCTGTATGAGGCTGAGTGGTTTGTGACATCTTTGAAATGGTGGATCTGGCAGTGCCTTCCTAAGGTATTCACCCCCTTCCAATGATGTCTTGTTTTACAGAATTTATGAAAAAAGGCGATTGAACCTATTTTTTAATCCAAACTTGAATGTTCATACTGAACACATTTGTGAGGAAAGGAGGTAAAATGTTGGCAAAAGCTGCAAAGAAAAATCTTAAGCTTTAATGTTTTTTGCTTCCCCTTTTGCTATGGATCAAATTAGTTCATGGGCACAAAATTACTTTGGCAAGTCATCCAAATAGTTGAGAGGCCTTTGTGTGCAACAATGCCAGATTGCGTGTTTCCAGAATACACCTGCCTGTGTAAGAACAAGATACTTTCAAAAGTGTTTACCTGAGTGTAGAAAGGCACAGAACAGGAGAAGGGAGTAAAAAACTTAAACATGCTCAATACCCCTTTGAGTATGGTGGGCTTGATCATTAATAAGTGGAAGTTAGACACCAGACTGTCAAGACACTGCCAATAGTGACATTAAAAGAGCTTGAGTTCAAAATTATGTGATATCCTGATCACTCCTCAAAAATAGCCTGTATGTAGAAAGAAGGTAGCCATCAGTTATAAACAGCCGTCTCAAATGTCGTATGGTATTACATGGTATTTAAGTTTGTAAGCATGAAAAAAAAAATATCTTTCTGGCCTAAATGCAAACCATTATGTCCGATACCAACCCAGCACAGTGGATCACCCAGTCGTTACTATCCATACTCTCAAGCATGATGTAGGTAACATTAAGCTATAGGGCTACTTCTCATCAGCCTTGGAAAAGTTATCAAGTGTGAAAGAAAAAGGGATGGAGCAAAGTCTAAGCAAGTGTTAGAGAAAAACTTGCTTCACTTTGAGAAGAAACTAAAAATTATATTTCATATGGGAAAAAAATAAATTTTATTATTTTATTATTATCACACCTGAAGAAGGCTCCACGGCCGAAACGTTGTGTTCTCTTTCTTCTTTTTTTCAGCATGGAATAAACCTATTACTTGTTCCTTTGCAGACTACGCATGCTGACGCAGCTACCCACCTGAACTAAATTGTATTATACTGTATATTATACAAAGCTACCCTGGTGTGGATCAACAAGGGGAAGGTCAGTTTGTGAGTTGTCTAGACAGTTCTGATTCGAATCCAGTAAACAGCCTGTGGCAAGGTATGGGCAATTGTTGTCCAACAGCAATCCTCAACAGTTTGAGCAAGTTTGCAAAGAATGGGCCAAAATTTTATCACACCTGTGAGACATTAGAGACATATTGAAATAAACCTTGTAGCTGTAATTGCTGCCAAAGCTGCTTCTAACTGGTATTGATTTGGGGGGTTCAATACCTTATGCAATCAAAATATTTTAGTTTATGATTTTTCTTTCCAATATATGCAGACAAAGCATAACATTTTACCCATAAAAGTGTTCAGTTTGCGCAATCAAGCTTTGATTAAAAATAGTCACAAAAGTGCATAGTACTGTATATCACTATTAAATCAATTAAATGAGCCAGTATGGGAAGGGAGTGGATACTTGTTTAAGGCATTGTGTTAGTCTATTTAATAATAATAATTTGATTGCTAATTGCTAATTAATCCAAGGATCTCATCCAGCTGTAGTTTTCAAAGAAACCAAATAAATTCTAGCTTCAGCAACATGGATGGTCTATATTCTCCCTGTGTGTGGCTGCCTGATTTGTAGCTGTGCAATTAACCACAAAATCCACAACTGACAACTCCAAATTGAATACTTTATGTATATAATAGAACAAACACGTCAAAGATTTTTTCCCCACTGAAAAAGAAGAAATATGTTTCAGCTGTTGAAGTAGTTAAGGTGGGTAGCTGTATCAGCATGCGTAGGCTGCAAAGGAACAAGAAATAGGTTTACTCCATGCTGAGAAGAGAAGATAGAAAACACAACATTTTGGCTGTGGAGCCTTCTTCAGGTGTGAGAGACAGGGCAGTAAGCAAAGGTAATGTAGCATAGGAGAACAAAATCTGGGAGAGAGGAGGAGCGGTAGGCAGGAGCAGGGGACAGACAGAGTGGCCAATCAGGTAGTGTGAAGTCAGGATAGGTGAAGAGAGGTGTGAAATGAAACCTACCTGTACAGTGAATAGAGAGAATTTAGAAGAAAATTAGTCTGTTGTTGAGAGAGGGGGAAAGGTGTGATCCTAGCTGCAGGATAATTTTAGTTTAATTCCACTACTCTTCCATTTCTAGACATCAACTTCTCCATTAACTACCCCTGACTCTCTACAAACCCACTGATTCACAACTATTTCCTGTAGCTCATTTCACCCCAAACTCCTATGCTACATTACCTTTGCTTACTGCCCTGTCTTTCTCACCCCTGAAGAAGGCTCCACGGCCAAACCTTTGTGTTTTATTTCTTCTCTTTTCTGCATGGAATAAACCTATTACTTGTTCCGTTTCAACTGTTAGCTGTCTTCAGGTGTAAGAGTGTAAGGCGACAAGAATAAGAAGCGCACTAGAACAAAGGGAGGAGTTGGTGTAAATGGGCACATAGGTGTGAATATCCACAAGAGGGGAACAAGCGAAGAGGTGTAAAAGTTGGAATCTGTAAATGAATGGAGGGGATTTTAAAAAATTTGTCTCTCACAGACCCAAAGAAGGCCCAAAAACTGAAACCTTATTTTTCCTTTCTATTTTTTAATCATGGAATCAAACTTTATTTGTTCCATTGAATCCAACACACACACTGTTTTTGTTTTCCTGTGCTATATAATCTCTGCTCACTCCACTGTCTTTCTCACACCCAGAGAAGACTCCACAGCCGAAACATTGTGTTTCCTTTCTTCTCCTTAATAGACCAATGTCTTGCTTACTAATTGCAAGTGAACTGGAGGAGCCTCTTTTTGGCTGTGTGATTCAGTGATTGTAGTCAACATATTTAGAAAAGCAATACTAAATGTAGAGGAAATAAAAAAAATGATTTCTGCTAAGTTCTGGACAGGGTAAACTCCTTGAGGGATGAAATGGGAATTCCCTGGACAATTTAAATTGCTTTCCTTTGTATACTGTGTATTTTGGGGGATATGAGTACCTTCTATGCCATTGTAACTGTAAATTACTGTAAGTGACTAGATTAATTTTCATGTTTTCATTTACTGTAAAGCAGTCAAGAATATTTTTTTATCTTGTATTTGTTACGGGATAGCAGTTGTATGCTCTGTTTCTTCTTGTGCCCTATCCTTCTGATATAGAGTCTGGCTTATCTCACCCCTCACCAGGATATACAGCTTACTGATAAAGGCAACTGATATACTTAGTAACTGATAATGGCTTACTCCCATTAACTACTTAATTCCATCCCTAAGAAATACATTTTCATATTTATAGTAAAAAACGTAAAACTACGTAAAAACAATGATATAATTATTTTAATAATGTTATTCTCTGGAAGAGTAATTCTGTAGATTTGGGATCTGTGTCCACCAATGTCAATACCAAACTTTTTCCACAGTCCTCTCTGAGGAGACCCACAACTTGCTGTTTTGTAGGGGCTGGGTGGGCTCAGACTTACAGTATCCAAGTTTTCACAGTGTTACAGGGGCCTGAAACAGGATGCAGTGTTATCAGAGCTCTTGCACTATGGGCTTTCAAGGTTACAACAAGTGAAGAAAAAACTAGCATGACAATAGAACTACTATTGCCTTATTGCTGCAGGGACCTGGGTTTGATTCCAGACTTGTGTACTTTTCTGTGGGGAGAATGAACACTTTCTGCATGGGTTGTTTCTGGGTACTATGGTTTCATTTCACTTACCGAAGTCACACAGAGTACAGTACAGGTATGTCACTTTAATTGAACGTGTATATAAAAAGATACTTTCAGCAGTCAGTCCCTCCCATGCTTGAACAAGGGTCAATGAAGAAAGGTATTTAAAAATGGCATAAAAAGAATAATGGTTTATCTGATTTTTAACAATGCTATTTAATAGCCTTTTCAAGACTTTACAAATCTGATGGACAGAATCAGTACAAGGCAACAGAATTCGCACCATTATAAGCTGCAAAAAAGCCTATTTCAAAATCTGTAAAATGGGAACAATACATTATACAAAAAGAAGAACAAATCTATTTGAGTTCTTCAGTGAGTATTTACTAGATTTGAAAAGTCTTTGGTAGATGGTGTAGTTCTATATAAGACCATCCATTGGATCAAGACATCAGGGAAAATAGGGAAATGTAAACATTTCTGAAAGAATGCAAGTCCCAATCTTCAGACCAATGTTAAGACCTGACTGAAGGACTTATCGACTATGTTGTGCCTAGCAAGCAAAATAAATAACAGGGTCTCATTCAGTCACAACAGAAGCTCATAGTTGATACAGGAAAGATTTTGGAAGTCTGGAGGTTTGCTAAATATTACCGTTCATGCTTTAAAGGAATCATGGATGTCGCATACAGGGTTAGTTTTCCAAATAAGCGGAATGCTATTCGTTGTAAACATCCTGGCAATCAGCTTCCAGAGGTTTTCAGGGAAAAACACAATATTCAGGAAAGATAATTGTGTAGACCTCATAAGGGGAAAGGAACAAGTAATAAATATATAAATGGGAAGTCACATACTATATAAGCAATTGCATTTTCTTTTGTCAGTTGTTTAAAAGGTTAGGCCTACTTTAGAGAGCAAATAATTCAGAATTTTATTTTGGCACCTCTGACAAGCTGAAATGTTTTATCAGGCAGAAGATTATACCACTGAGCTGATTGTTATTCACTCAACATTTCACTTAGCAACAGAACATTAAAACAGGCACCTTGGGCTGAGGCTTACATTTATACAACAGATCTGATTTATTTTGTAAGCTGGAGATACCCTTGTGGCACTTGTTTTTACTGAATGTGCCTTGAACAATAAGTTGGAAGAAAATATCAATGCAGATGAATTTCTGTACTGTTATAAATAGTACTACACATTTTCCTGGCTCCCATCTACTGCTAAATTTGTATTCCTTATGTTGACACATTGACAACAAATATGGTCTCTGTATCTTAGAATTACCTTGTTATATGTTTAAATGAAAATAAAACTAAATATTATGGGGCTACTAGATATTTCAAAAGATAATGAAACAATGTAATTGTTTTTTTTTTGTTCTATAACCACCTAATTTAGAATCACCAGTTGCTTAAAAGTGAGAATCCCAGCTGTCATGCACCCCTGACCCGACCACCTGCCAGAGACTGCACAGTTTCTTTTCCAGTAGAGTTAGTATCAATTGGACAGGCTGTGCATTTCAAACTGACGTCTCTCTGTAAACCTGGCCCTCTCTGTCAAGGTGCAGGAATATTTTTCTCTGAGACCTCCAAGAGACAACCCTAAGTACAGTAATACCAACCATACCCTGGGGGTGCTGTGTCAATTGTGTGCTGGCACCTCGGCAATTCCAGTTACAGTCCATTAGTGACATAACCCAGGTGTGAACCAGTCCACAGAGCTGTACCATTACACCACTGGGATCAGGGTTGTGTATAAGTGAGCAGTGCAGTGGCTTGTGAATGTTATTTGAAGCTGCCCAGAGTTTTTTCTTTTCATGTAGTGGTGAGTTCTTTGGCTTACTGGGTGTCTGTATCTGGCTTTGGGGTCTCAGTGTCAAAGAAAACGGGTGGATTGGCGATGTGGTCTTCTGGTCAAGTAGACGATTGTATGGTGATGTGAGATAACAAGAGTTAGGATGAGATTGCTGGTTGGTTCATTTAAAGCTATATATTATTATGTTAAAGGCATAAAATGAAAATGCGGTATTGCCTTGAAGGACAATTGATCTTGGACGCGTTTATGTACATGCAAGCTATGTGCTATGAATAAAGAATCAAAGTAAATACTGCTTTGAATGAAGAACCCATTAGGTAATTAAAGTGGTGCATTTGTAGGTAAAACTAGTTTAGAGGACAAGAATTACATCTGTTGAAACAACGTGATGCAAAGTATAAAAAAAATTCTATACTTTCGACATTTACATCGCCCACCATAAGTACTGGGAAAGTGAAGTCAAAATGGCTTTTTTTGCTGTAAACTCAAGCACAATTAGACTTAAGGCAAATAGATTAATATGATATGAAATGTATAGAATGTCACCTTTAATTTCTGCGTATTTCAGCACAAATATGCTTTAATATTTTACAATAATACCATGTTTTGTGTTCCATCACTCCATTAAAGGCGAGCATAAGTATTGGGACAAATTAATTTATAGTAAATTAATATAAAACTAGTATTTTGTTGCAAATCCTTGATGTTGACATTTTCAGTTGATGTATGTTTTTTTTTGGGGGGGGAGAGGGGTTGCCTACTTCAGTTTCTTTTTCAGCAAGTGAAATATATGCTCGATTGGATTAAAATCAGGAGATTGACTTGGATAGACGAAGACTTTCCATGTTTTTCCTCTGATGAATGCCTTGGTTATGTTGGCAGTGTGTTTTGGGTCATTGTCTAGCTTCATGATGAAGTGCTGGCCAATGCGTCTGGAGGCATTTTCTAGTACATACAGTAGGCTTCTGAAGTCATTCTGCCCATCCACCATGTTTCACAGATTAAGAGGTATGCTTTGGATTGTCTGCAATTCATTCTTTTCTCCCTACTTTTACTTTGGTAAAGGGTTACCTTTGTCTCATCTGTTCCAGAACTCTACTCACTCATCTCTACTTTTTTGCAAATTGTAATCTGGCCCTTTTATTTTTGGTGCTGATGAGCACCTTACTGTTTAGCCTTTATAATTCTGTTGTCTAAATATTCTGCTAACTGTAGATTGTGATACCTTTACCCCTGCACTGTAGAGGCTTGTTGGTGATTTCAGTGAAATCTTGACTGACCTGGTTGTTGCAGATTGCTATTTACAACATTGGTTTATTTTTTTCTTTTAAGATATTCCAAATTGTTGATTTATCTATTCTAAGTTTCTGCTTGTGTTCTAACTCGATTATTCTTTCTTTCAGTATCCAAATCACTTGTGTTTCTTTCATAGACAGTTCTCTAGTCTTCATGTTAGTTTAGGCCTGCTGACTACAAAGGTAAAATCCAACGCTGCATATTTACCGATCTTTCAAGCACAATCAATGCAACAGGAAACACTTGACCAATGAGAAACACTGGAAGCCAATTGTTCCAATACATATGCTTACCTGGAATGGGGGGATTGAACACAAAAACTGCTATTATGCTAAAACAGAACAGCATATAAGCACAGAAATAAAAGGTAACATCCTGTAGTTATATCTCATTCATCTTATAATATAAAATCTGGATATGTTGAATATACAGTAAATATAGCAATTATGACTTTATTCTTCCAATAATTATGGAGAATACTGTATGTACTTCATACAATTTGTATTGTTTTTAATACAAAATTTCCTTCCATCCTACTATATGTTGACACTTACCTCAGAAGTATAATTTTTGTCTGGGTCTCTGATTTTATCTTCTGCTCTGAGCAGGTATTCTTGTGTCTTCCAAACTGGCACTTAATTTAGGAGCAGTTCTTTAGCAGCCATACCACCCTGCAACTCACAACCGACAACCCACTGAAGCTAAGTAGGTGTGAGCCTAGTCAGTACCTGGATGAGAGACCTCCTGGGAAAAACTAAGGTTGCTGCTGGAAAAGGTGTTAGTGGGGCCAGCAGGGGGCACTTACCCTGTGGTCAGGGTGGGTCCTAATGCTACAGTATAGTGACGGGGACACTATATACTGTAAAATGGCGCCGTTCTTCAGGTGAGACATAAAATCGAGGTCCTGTGGTCATTAAAAATCCCAGGGCGTTTCTTGAAAAGAGTATGGGTTTTACCCCGGCGTCCTGGCCAAATTTCCTATTGGCCTTTACCAATCATGGCCTCCTAATAATCCCCCATCTCTGAATTGGGTTCATCACTATGCTCTCCCCTCTCGCTATGATAGCTGAAGTGTGGTGAGTGTACTGTGCGTACTTTGGCTACCGTTGCATCATACAGGTGGATGCTGGAGTTTCCAGAAAAAAGATAGATAAGTGTAAACAATTATTATTATTTACTTGTTATGTAATTGTCATTGTGGTAGTTACAGAAAAGCTAATTGTTGCATGGATGGATAAGCGTGTGCAGTGAAGAAGACAAATTCCAAATAAAGAGCTACCAAATTAAAATGGAAAAATATTTATTACTCTTATGTAACAGGGAATGAATGTACTGTATATAATTAAAACAAAGCAATACAGGAGCACCATATTGAATCCCTGCTGAAGAGTCACGGGTTGGACTGTATAGGCTGTAAGCATCCACAGCAGTATGTCTCAACCAGGTTTATTCAAGATCAGCAATGGTAGTATTTAATGCTGGCAGGTATTATCTATTAAAATGAAATCTGTGTCACCTGCAACAGCATCATGACGTGCTTGTGGATGGAGCTCATCTATTATGTAATGTAGTGGTGCCATCATGGATGATGCAGAATTCTGTTCATTTTGTTTTGCTGATTACAGTCTATCCATCAATCAGCCTGTAATATGAGGCAGTACAAAATAATTACCACAGTGCCTACCTAGTCTTGGGCAGCTCCACCTGATGCTTCAAACCTTTATATTGGGCTAACAGGAATATGCTGTATCTTCACTGAGATGTCTGTGAACCACATACACAGACAATCTACTGTTGCATTGTGAAGTTCTGATCTCATTTGATTACAGTTTGCAGGCAATTATTCTTATTGGTCAATTTGAATGTTGAAAATTTAAATAAGTTGTGGAATAATCAATTAAGAAGACCCTTCTGCATCTCCACCCTGTGATCCCTGACATTGTTGCTGGTTTCTCATTAACTCTACAAACGTAAGACAACACTTGGGACTGAGTAAAAAGTCATCTTATTATCCATCTCTATAGTCATGTTTATGCCTTTCTTATGTAACCAACATCTCATTTGTGTCTGAGACCAGAAACATGGGACTGTATACAGTCTTGGACATGCTTATTAGCATGCAATAAAATGTGTACAGCTTACTGACAGGTGAAAATGTATCATTGCCCTCTTAATTGGACAAGGATAATCTTTGCATAGGTACAGTTATTAGTTTGACTGAAAGAACTGACTCTTGCTAAACGTTCAGTGGGTGTGGCTTCAATGCACATTTGAATTACTTGGAAAAGCACTGTGAAAAGAGCAACTCATGCCAGTTTTGTTTGAGGCTTCTCTTTCATGTCCAGACATTTTCTAACTGCTTCATCCAATTCAGGACAGTGGAGGAACTGTCCTGAATTGGATTGCTGAGTTTATCTCGGCAAGCAACAGGCAAAAGCCAGGATACACACTGGACAGGAAACCAGTCCATTGAACGGCAGACAGACACACACTCACAGCAGGTCCAGTTTTTCCAGAAACCAATTAACCTACCAGTATGTTTTTGGATGGTGGGAGGAAACTGGAAACACCCAGAGGAAACCCATACAAACATGAGGAGAATATACAAACTCAACACGGATAGCACCCCAGTTCAAGAATTGAACCAAGGGCCCCAGCAATGTGAGGCAGCAATGCTAACTAATGCATCTCTGTGCTGCCCCTGAAAACTTTTTTGCTTAATTCACTTAGCAGTACTTTTTGCTGCAGAATCATTTTTGCAACATTGTTAAACTGCTTTTGTCGTTTTCTGTTTAAAGGGGAACTGCAGTCCCAATTTCTCAGACCGCTTATTAAATCTCAGAAAAGATATTGTAAAAGTTTAGAATTAATCACAAAATTGTGAACTTTGTGAAAGTTCTGGATAGTCGCCATGTTGTCTCAAACCCCTGGTCTTGCCATGGGCAAGAGTGAGACTTTGGGTGAATTACAATGTAAAGCAGCCCTTCCTGCTCACTAGTCTCTGTAATGGTGAACTGCATACAGCGTTCACAAGTACAGTAAATTGCAAAACTGGCTTGAAGTCAAGATAAATATTTATTTTGAATTAAAAGAAATGTACAGTATATTAATTATTTTGCTTACATGCTTGTTTACGATATAATAAGGCTGCTTTACGTTGCCAGAAGTTTTGTTGCCTTGTTCTGAATCGCAGAATATGGCGCTATGCATACCTAGAAATTGTCCATTTTGTGATGTGAATTGGAGGTTTTGAACATTACGGTGTACATTTTACTTTCATTGTGGTTTGAAATGAACTTGTCAATGCTGATTCTTTCTAACCCCAAAATATAAAAATAGCATTACAGTTCTCCTTTAATGATAAAGCCATATCTGTGTTACAAATTAGTCTTATTTAAATTCCTCATATTACGTTTGAGCTTCCTTGTGAGTTTTGTTGCTTACTTCTGATGTCATGAGAGCGCTGAGGGTTAACTGGATTCACTCCCTTTACTCAAAGGAAAACTCATCTCCAGCATAGAATTAAAAGGTAGAATGGTCACAAGATTTATTCTTTCTTCAGAGGTGCAAAAACTCCAAGCATAGTGTCCTTCACAAATATAAATCAAAGATTAACATGGACGAATGCTCTTCAGTCACAGATCACATTCTCAACATGGAGATTTATTTTCTCAAACAATTTATTTTATTAGATGCAGTTCCCCCCATCATACAGATGCAATTATCATTGTAATAGCAAAATAATTAATCCTTCCCAATTCAGTCTTCTCAGTCTTTGTGCAATACCCATTTTCCTATAGCAAATTCATATATGTACAGTATAAAGTACAGTGTCCTACAGAATTATTCATCCTCTTCCAATAATGTTCCATTTTACTGAATTACAAATATATACTATAATTTTTGAAAGACAATCTGAAAACATTTAAGACAAAAGAGCCCTTAAATGTAAACAGAAACTGCAATTTACACTCATTGGTGTTTATGATTGAATCTTTACTTGAATTTCATTGACTTATGAACAAACACACTCTGTAACATCCCTCAATCACATGACCCACTACTATTAAACTCAACGACTTTTCAACTAATTTTGTGGCTTGTCAAGCTAATTTTGTTAAACTAATTTATGTCAAAGGGGTTGCTGTACAATCTACATATTGTTTTTTGCCTTTGCTGTTTTTGCTTACATTTAACTTCTTTCACATATTAAAGTATTTATTTGTATACTTATTTTGTGATTTAACAAAATAGACATTGTGGGATGGAGGTGGACATTGTTCAAAGGCACTGTAAAATAAATGTGAGAATGCAACTTCTTACTCAGTTTAAGCTACCACAAACTCCATCGCGACACACTATTAGAAAACGGCTGAAAGTAAAAAGGGAAAGTAATTCCCTTTTTCATACTGAAAAGTCAATAGGCTGGCAAATCTAGTGAGAGGTCAACTTCTCTGTCCTGAGGTTTCTCTGCTGTGATTGTGGCTCAAAATAATATTCTCTTAGCCTACTTTAATTAAGTTGGCTTCTGAAGCTAGTTTCTAGGATAGTTACAAGGAGCAATATTATCCATTTTCTGTTTGTTCCAGTGCAGCATCATAGGGGAGCTGAAGTCTATCCTGCCAAGCAAAGGAAAAGGGCTGGGTACACCTTGGATGGGACCCCAGTGCATTATAGGGCACACACGCATTCACACCTAGGGACAATTTTCCCGGAAGCCTATTGACCCACCAGTATGTTTTTGGACTGTATGAGGAAACACAACACCCAGAGGAAACCCACTCAAACACAGCAAGAACATACAGACTGAGTGCAGATGCACCCCAGGTCCAAAATTGAACCCAGAGCCCCAGGCTGTTAGGCAGAAATGCTAACCACTGCACCACTGTGATGCCCAGTGCAATGTCATATGCAATAAGTATTAATTATAAAGAATGGTCTTAAAGCTTATTTATTTTCTCATTTTAGATCTTATATCTCCATAGTAGTCCTATGTTTGCCATGTTTCTGAAAAAGCTCCTAGTGTTGCAAAATGTAGAATATATACAAGATATATGAACAGTATGCTGCCTATAGCAACTAGTAAATTGTGCTTAAAATTTTATGTGAAACTTTACAAGCTCAGGTAAGCTAACTTAAATTGCTTAGAATTTACCTTATAATTATACATTTATATAATTTACTTATTAGAAATATAGCCCTTTACACCTTCTATACATATTATATTGTTCTGTTTTTACTACTGTTTCTATCAAAATCAGTCAAGGTGGAAACCAACATTCAGGAGGGCTATGGTGTTACACAGGAATGCCAATGAATTTGTAGCATGCTAATTTCCCTCTACTCTGTACTTAATAGGAAATTGGAGCATTTCCAAAATTGCTGTTTTTGACAGCATACATAATTTGGAAGGCAAGACAGTATTTCACCCTTATACTATTGGAAAGAGGCAGTGTTCTGAATTAATTTTACACGTTAATGTTTTTCTTCCCTTCAAAATACCTCCCCATGTTAAAAAAAAGTTGACTTTTTTTAACATGGCACATCCACCACAGAGAATGTAATGAATTACAGTAGTTCAGTTTAAAGACATGATCTCTGCCCTTGTTTCAAGATATTTACAATAGAAAGTAAACATAGAAAATGTGAGAGATCATGTTAGGTGAATAAATTCTGGAAAGGAATGTCAGGGCTTTCCTCAGTCTGCTTTAGTTTCACTTTGTTTTTAAACACAAAACTATTTAATTACCTTTATCTATCTACCTTTATCTATAGTGAAATAACTAAGATAAACCATTTATACTGTATGCTCTAAAACCCAGATCAAATCAATGTTTCCATCCATTACCTATTCAATTCAATTCAGAGGAATCCTACTTTGCTGCGGTGGAGCGGTGGCACTGTAGCTAAGGCTCTGTACCAGTGGCTGGAAGGTTGCTGGTTCAAATTCTGCGGCTGGCAGAGGAATCCTACTCTGTTGGGCTCCTGAGGAAGGTTCTTAACCCCAGCTGCTCTAGGGGCACCATATACTGTAAATGGCCGACCCTGTGCCCTGACCAAGTTTCTCTCCCCTATCTCTGTGCCTTTGTGTCTCATAGAGAGCAAGCTGGAGTATGTGAAAAGACAAATTCCTAATGCAAGAAATTGTACATGGCTAAAAAATAAATCTTATCTTATCTACAGTAAGATAAGAGAGGTAGATGAGAGAAGTAAAACTTAGAAACGTTATATTTAAAATGTTTGCAAATAAGTGTAGAGTATTCAGACTCTTTACTTTTAGGAACCAACTGATCTGAGAATTTCTTGAAAGACCATATTTTTTGTTGCCCATTAACAACATGGTTGGAAAGTTTGATCTAGGCTCCCACCACCCTTTGTGTAAAATGGGTGTCCTTCTCCCAGTTTTTAATGTTGGTGGTAGCTTTCTCCTTGTTATATTTTCATATATTATGTAGACCTTCACATTTGTTTTGCTGGACAATTCCTTCTTGGTTACTGTGCGGTTAGGCATTTGTAACAGTAACAATGGCTTTGAATAACAAATCTAAATTGTTGAAATTGTTCATTTTATTTGAAGTATATAATGTTGAGAAATGTTGGTTAGAAAATATTGTTTGCACTATTTAATGATAACAGCACAACAAAAGCATGTTCACTTTTATTAACCTACTGTATGCAGCTATATGAATACAAGGTATAAAATATTTAATCCCTAAAGCTGGGCATTGAGTGGCTGAAATTATTCATTATATTACCCTAGTGAGAAGCATGCAAATCAAAAAGCACAACGGTTGTTAGTTGTTACTTTTTAAAAGATATATACTGGAGAATTCCAACTGTACTGGCAACATAACATGAGTAATTCCTCTGTGTTTTGGAATTGAAGTGCTTTTCTGATTGAACTGGTTCTGAAGGTATTAGAAAAATAGTCATAAAACTGACTGCACAAAAGGAGATATACTTGAATTATTAATGATTGATCTGAATTATTCACTTCACTGAATTTTCTCCATCTTTCTTTTACTGACTAATAACTGCCTAATACAACTGATAACATATTATACAGATGGTGCCTCAGAGGTATGTTCTAATGACTGAAGCCTGCTTTTTTTAAACTACAAGTAATAAGGCCATAACCAATTCAGGAAAGTGATGATATAATGACTGACCATATGAAATATTTTCTACCATAGATTCTCACTTTCTTGAATCTTAAATGGCTTTTTTCGATGAGTGAGAATGTGCAGCCATTTTCTATTAATGAAAATGCATCATATCAACATTAGTGCATCAGTACATCAAAGCCGCTATGTTAACCCAGATTTCTGAAACTGAATAACCACAGTTAAACAGTTACAGAAAAATCAAGCTTTTAAGCTCTCTGGTGAAGAAAACAGCCAAAAAAATAATGACAAAACAAACACACAAATATTAGCAAAATGTAGTTAAACTACAGACATAAATCCTTTTCAATGCATTGTCTCTTTAAGAAAAGAAATACAGAGCATATCCCATTTTTCTAATATCTATTTTTCTGATGTCCTATTTAAAACAAAATCTAAGTCTGGTGCATGCTCTATATACTGCAGTAAGGTGACTAATTTGATCCCATGCTTTGCTTTAAAAATATTTTAAGGTAATGTTTTTTCAAGGCATATGAAAAAACAAATGATGTGATAGGTGATATGAAATTGTTATCAATAAATGGATAGATATAGTTTCACCTTCTGAGTATAACAACACCAGCACTACAGTTAACTGCAATTACAGTATATTATCTGGAAAAAGGACAAATGTCCTGATGTAGATTTATAGCCTTTATTAACTTAAGTTGTGATAATCAAATGAGTTTAACAAATAAACAATTTTGTTAAATATTAAAACATGTTTTTTCACACAGAAGAAAAGATATATAATGGTTTGTAAAGTCATAACAAGAAAAAAATGTCAAGAGACTAAGAAAGCTTTCCAATCTGTAAAAAATGACTTCTCTGCCTCATTTATAACCAGGGCTCCCTTGTGATTGTTTCAGGAATACATCCAAAGATTATGCATGAACTTGCCTGAACACAGATTTTTGAATTTCTCTGTTCCTGCTGCTAAGACAAATAATTAAAAAGCCTAAGCTCAAATTGGTTTTTGGATAGTTGACAACATGCCAGAGCCCATTGGCTCGAGAGGAGAATGGTGGATCTCTTACTCTCAGAATATCACGTTAGGTGTTAAGACTGGTGTTTCCAGAATTGTTTAAGTGCTAATTAGTGTGGTCAGTGCATGTTTTGTTTAAAAAAGCACATTTGTAGAAGTACTGTAGGTTCATGTAGTTAAGTGTTTATTTAGAATGCATCTTTGTGGAACTGAAATGAGCTGAAAACCTGTGATATATTAGTTATTGTGGATTAATTCTTTGCAGCCTCGTGAATTTTCTGGCAAATTTTCTTTTACATTTAATGAAATTGATTTAATTGTCTTTGTGACTCTTTTTTTGCTTTTTGAAGTGGGTTAGTGACAGACAGGTGTAGAGCAGGGAGCTGAATTCTTTGCAGGAATAAAATCTTGATTGCCTTTTCTGCATTTTTCATACATGAACAAAACTACCCCATGATTGTCTGAGGTTTTGATTTTCTTCTTTGCAGTTTTTGCTGACATTTAACTTCTGTTACCTATGCAGGGGTTCAGTTTGTGCATTCATGTTTTGAAACTTAAAGCTTTTGGAAATAAAAAAATATTCACATCTACAGCATATATCATTTTGCAATTCAACAAAGTAGAACATTGTTGGAAAGGGGTGAATACATTTGCAAGGCACTGTTTATTTGTGAGCAAAACATTTCTGAATTTCTCTCTCTCAGAATACAAAATGCACTTATCAATATTTTCATGCCTTTTGACTATTTGCAACACACTTTATAGTTTTTCTTTTTCTTTGTCAGAAGAGATGAATAATCTTTATTTTTCATCTTCCTCTACTAAAGCCTGTAATATTTCAATTAGTGACTTCCAGATCTGTTCCTTCAATTCCACATTAGAAGAGCCTGATAGCCTTTCAACAATTACTTCAATACATATGTAGAGTTTACAATGATTTGGCTACTGAGTAAAAGTACTGCACTTGACTTTGAGATACATTTAATAAGTACACCTGATAATACATTGGTGCCTCAGACTGATTTCTTCTACATCCACATCAGAGTGTACTAAAGTAGTGCTCTTTCAGCCATTTCCTTATAACTAATAGCTTCAGTGGCTGCATTGATTAGTTGATTAGAATTGTGACAAATTCATTAAATATCCTCTGTCCAGAACCTGTTTTTTTCATATAGTGCCCTTTGTGCCAATGCATTTCATATCATTATACTCTCTTGATCTTCATTGTATCAGCAACCACTGTGACGTTGCTTTTGCCCACAGGCTTGCAGTGATATCAGCAAGAGATTAAATGCTCTTCTAATTGGTGTTGCCTCTCCTCTCAAGCACAGTGGAGCATGCCATGTCTTGGATGACCCTGAAGGTGGGCATGTCAGAGGAGCACGTCTACAAAACCTGCTTAAAAAAAAGCTTAGGCTTAGACAGTTTTCGTCATTAGATCAAAAGTGTCATAAAAAGCTATTAGTGCATTTTTTGTTAAAATGAAGAATTCCCCTAGAAAATTTCCTTGAGCTATTGACAAATGGCATTTTTGTTTTGTTTTGATCCCAATATCCTTTTACAAAGCAATGTGTTTTAATGTGATCTATTAGTC
This sequence comes from Lepisosteus platostomus, assembly GCF_059453375.1. Lineage (NCBI taxonomy): Eukaryota > Metazoa > Chordata > Actinopteri > Semionotiformes > Lepisosteidae > Lepisosteus > Lepisosteus platostomus. The sequence goes on from NC_142621.1 coordinate 29,383,874, forward strand.
CTGTCAGAGTGTCTCCATGAATTATAGTAACTAATTTTCTGTATGAATCCCCTGGCATTTACACTGCTTGGAAATGGGAAAGTTTGCTCCCATCTCCATTAAAGACAGTCACTTTATTCCTGATCTTATCGCTGTCTTGGAATCAGGACACCCCTCAAACACACCGCTGAACACAACCCACGGTGTCTCTTCACATTAATTCACACTGACCATTCAGTGCATTTCTGTGGAAAACAGTCTTTTCAGATTTTCTTTCCATCTCGGGGATTCCTGTGGCTTTTCCCAAAGTAACAGTTTGTCCGAGGCTCTCTGTATTTTGCTGCATGTTATAATGCACACAAATCTTCTACCAATAAACGATTTCTTTCAGCTCTACAGCAGGACCACCTGCTTATTTATTTTGAGACTGAGAAAAAAAGGTTTGCTGTTGTTTATATTCTGAAATGAGAGATGATTTGGCTTCAAAGGGCTGGAGTAAAACCATGCTGTATCTTACCGTAATCATGTGTTTTGTGTTATTATGTCAAATGCATTGTATTTTCAAAATGGACTGAATGGTCATTGATAGAAATCAAATCCCTTTATCTGTCAGTGATGCAGGCTCACATCATGAGGATACAACATTAATTTTCTCCCCTCTATGTACTTTGCAGTGTGCCTTGTCCTTTTGGTGATCATATAATCCATTAAAAGTTTAAATGCCTATCATATAGAAAAAGTTATATTTGCACATAATCTGTATCTTTTTTTAAGTACCACAACTAATATTTTTAAGGAAATATAATTTTGTTTGAACAGAGAGAGCTACTGTACCACAGTTACTGTCTGTAACTGTACTCACTCAGTGACTGGCAGGCACAAGGATAGGTTATGCTACAGTATTGTCTAAACACACTTGAAATTAGTTCCCCAAAAAAATATGCATTTCCTTGTTTATAAATCATTCTAACTTTCCACTACATGCAATATTTTGTCTAAGTGATACTGAACAAACCCACGTCAACAAATTGACCAACCATTTCCTCTTCAACCTCCCAAGGATGAGAGCATAAGTCTAGGAAATATTAAAGGCATGTGGGGTCTTTTCAATACATTGTGATAAGGGTAATAGCATATTTTTCCCAATTAATAATATTGTAGACACCAGAGGGGCCTTGGTTCTTCCTAAAAAATCCTATAAATGTCTAAGAAAATTAGGTTAATTGTTTTAATTATTCATTTGGAACAAAAATCAGAAGACATTGAACCCTCCAGGAACTGAACAGGGGACGTCTGGTGAAGGCCTTTCTTATTTTCTGTTAGGTCTTGAAATTAGAAATGCTAGCTGACTAATTTCTAATTTCTATTAGATGCAATCAACACCAATCAAGCTATTTTTTCTTGTCGGCAGAACTCCCAAGGTCAGAGGCTTTAATGAAATTGCTCTTGCGTTTGAAGCCTTGTTTTTGTCTCATTACCATTAGAACAGCTCTTTTTCTCCCTGTCCTGAGAACAAACAGCTCGTTTCTCCACTACCATTGCTTAAAAATTGTTTGAAAGAGTGCACTTAAACAAGGGTGTGCATATCATAATTAAAACATGCAATTAAAAGATACTGTATACACAAATTGCACACTTTACATTATTAAAGAATGAATTGTTTTTTTGTGTTGTTTTGGATAATAGATCACTGATCACTGTACAGTATTTTACAAGTGGAATAATGAATTGTTCATCTATTAAACATGTTAGGTTTTAGTTTGAAGTGTTGTAAAGTTCTGAAGAAAGCATGCAGTGCCAACTGTAATTAGTGTTGCCTTAATAAATGAATAATCTTAAAGATATTCTTACACAAGAAAAAATAATCCAAATTTTGCAATGTATGTTTTGTTTCTTAGGAAACTAAATTAACTGTAAAATGTAGAATATGATCAACTGATGTGAAAACAGAAAAAGGCTTTAAAATAGAGTTAATTCCAGGGAGATAAGGTTAACCATTTTCCTAAGCTTGTAGATGCGTTGTACAGAAGTTGAAAAATTAAGCTTATCATTGTTTCCATCAGCCTCTAATTCTAGGAGACTGGCAATAACTGTGGGTATCCAGTTTTAAAAGGAAGATTTGTAGTGATTTTAAACAATATTGGCTGAGTGAATAAAAAGGCAATAATGCTAATACTATCAACCTAATGAGAGAAAACCTTTCTATATTTAGTTTTCTTCAGTTCCTCTGGGCCAGAGTGTGTTTTACAGTTTTCAATTAACATTTGAAAAACAGGTAATTTGACTGGTTATCCAAATCAGACCAATAAGTAGTTCATTTAAACCAATTAGTGTTAGAAATGGAATAAAAACTACAGGAGCCTAAAGGTGGTGTCTCTGAATTAAATGACCTGTCAGGGAGAAATTGCTTGGATCTGAAATTCTTGGTTAATGGGAGTCCAGGACAAAAAAGGAGCCATCTGGCATTGTGCTAATGGTGAATGACTGTGATCTACCTGACTTTCAGTTAAAAAACACAAGTCTTATACCTTTGATCTCCAGTCTTGCTCCTGGTGTGCCACAGTCCTTGATTTAGAGGTGTTCTTCATTGGTGTCTATTATGACTTTGCTAATCTTGACTAAATCAGTTACTTGTTTTAGTTTAGCAAAATATCTTGCAATTGTACATTACAAGCATTGTAGAGTTCTTGATCCATTCTGTTATCATCTAGTAACAATACACTAGAATAATGGGTTTTTCTGTTTGTGTAAATTATACAAAAAAGTGCAGGTATTTTTTTTACTCCCACTGTTAAAATGATCTATTGTTTTCTGTTTATGACTTAATGTTTGAGTGTTTAACAATGTGAATGGCAAATGAGATGCATTGTATGCAAAATCAAATTAGTCTTTTTTTGCCTTGTAATAAGGTATTAGAGATCATCAGCTTTTCCCAATTACCCTGTTGCAAAAAAATAGTCTGTAGTGTTTCTTTTCTGTATTTTAGTAATTACTCATGCACCTCTTAACCTTAATGCAGTTTATAATTAACAACAATGATGGTCATTCATGCAAAGCTAATGCTAATGCACTCTTCACTCCACATAAATATTAGATGCTTTGTGTGTGAATTTTAACCTTATGAATTAGTCTGCACTTCATTCGTAATTGTATGATCAAAACACATTCTACTTGCTTGCAGTGAGTAAACTAAACAGTAAATATTACTTCTATGCTCTTCATATGTTGATGTAAAGGCATGCATTATTAATCACTGGTTGATTGTCTACCGCCAATTTGTTTCTTTATTAAAATCAAATCATTATATCAACAATTTGAGCGTGAAACGTTTTAAGATTTTGTTTTTCATTTGGGTATTAGCACCTTAGAGGTTCAGGGTTTTTTATCCAGTTGTTTGAAGAATCCTTGGAAGTGAGCTTTAATAACACGGCTGTTCAGCTTGTTCCTGGCTCCCACAACGCTTTCTGTGAAGAAGTGTATCCTGATTTCAGGCTTAAATGCGTTTATTCTTTGTATGTGTCCCTGGGTCTTTATTTCACTGTTGATCTTGAAGTACTTCATGGTGTTAACAGTGTCTTTGTGGTTTAAAAATACTGGATTTGAATTTAATTTATTAATGTTGTTATCTACAAAGCCCTGTTGCTGTTTTAACATCAGTAAATGAGAAAGGCACACTTGCATTGTTTCTCATATAAATGGGGTTATAGTAGAATGATCCTGATTTACTGTATACTAAAAAGTATTGATTAATGCCTACAAGTAAAATTGTATTGTATAGCCTTTTTTCAGATTCAATGAATGTGAAGCAATACGTTTTAACACTGTGGTCAAAGTGTGTAAATGTACACACTTTTGGACAATCATTTCCACAAGCAAGCACAAAGGCAGCTATCTCCTCTTAGAACATGACTAAGGGTAAATGCCTTTAATAGCAACAGAGTTGAAAGTGCAATTTGCTGTGTAGTCTTAATCAGGCAGTGTGAACTTCAGATTATCTAACTTCTCTGCTGGATATGGCACCCTTGCTGTTTTAAAGCATTTCAGAAATTTTAAGTACGTACTAAGTTAAGTTTGGTATTTAATAGTAAAACTGAGTCTCGTACAAACTCTTTGAGGGAGATATGAATTTAAATTCCAGCCTGATATTCTCAATTGTAAATTATAAAGTTCAAAACATTGTGCAAAACATTTACTTAACACATTAATCTGTTGTGTAAACCTATAACAGGATTATATTGTGTAATAAAAATATTTATGACCTGGGAAGTGTGTGCTCCTCAAAAGTTTATATTCAGTAGTGCCCATATGAAAATATCCCTTCTATTACAACAGACAGACTTTTGGACTGAGACTTATTTGAACATCTGTACTGTAATCCTACACAGTTTTCCTTCATGACTGGATCTGGGAACCACAAATCTAAATTGCATAGGAGTAATAGTGAAGGACCTGGGTAAGACTCAAGATGCACAGTTTGAAGACAGTTGGAGATTTAAAGTAATTTTGGAAGAATTTCCATCTTTTTGTACTTTTTTCTTTCAAAATGTATCCATTGTGTTTACTGTAGAATGCATCATACTCTAGTGATATGTCGCTTTATCATAAGTTAAATCATAGATTATAGACATTTGGATAGGATTGGATAGGAAAACTAATTGTGATTTAAAACATCAACCTACAGTAGGATTAGAGTGACCATTGTTGGTGAGACCAGAAAATAATAATCACAGAGGAGAGAGCTAAATAGTTATGCAATTCAATGTTTAGCAGTTTGTGCTTGACATTTAATCATATTTGCACAAGTGTTCAATTTCAGCTTTAAAGTTTTGATTAATAATGCTTTAAAAATGTGTATATCATTTGTAATTCAACAGAATGTGACATCATTAAAAGGGGAGTGAACACTTTTGTAAAGACTGCGTACTATAATTTGTTTCTATTTACAGTTTTTGAAATTCAGTACTGCAAGTTGATCTTTTTATGCTTTGCCTTTAGCCTAACTATAACCTTGACTCATCATCTCTATCAATTTAGACTCTTCAGTTCAGTCTCTCCCATTCTTTTTAAACACACATTAGTATATACAAAATGTTCTGTAGACACCATGAGATTTTAGTGTGCACTCATATCAGTAACTTAAGAAGGTCAGGCATCATTAATTTGTTTTTGAAAGTTCTCTTTATTTTCCTGTATTACATCCAAAAATGAAAATAAAAGAATGAAAATGGTTTTCCCCAGTTCGTCGGACCAAAACCTGATTTTTTCAGTTCTCCACAAGAATTCTTCAACCTCCATGAACTCCAAAGTATGTTTAAGAACATAAGAACAGTTTCAAATGAAAGACGGTTTTAACCCTTCTAGCCCAAGTGGTAGTTAATAGTTATTATGAGGATCTCATCCAGTCATTGTGTGAAAGTAGCCAGGATATTGGCTTCAACAACATGGCTGGATAGCTTGTTTGAGACTCCTAAAACACGTACATGTCTTTAAATGCTTATCTATAGGAAGAACAAGTGTGGGCCTTGAATTTATGACACCTGTAGCGATTAAAATCAACAGACCACTTGGTTTCTTTTAATTTCTTTCTCTGTTGTTAATGAGGACTTGAAACAGAATTTTGACAGGGGTAATCAAACTGTCCAGTGTCCGTGAATAGATACCCCACAAGGTCTTGTCTAATGACAACCCAAGTTATAGTACATTTCTTTTTTGCTACCTTTGCTACTCCTAATCCTACATATACAACCAAAGTATCATATCAAAGACCAAGAACTTATTAAGATACTGTATTAGAAGTAACTGCAGACATGGTTCCTCATTATGGCTGCCCATAACACACAATGGTCATATTATAAGCAGCTGAGGAATAAAGCTAAAAAGGAGATGAGACAAATTTCTATGATCTTCTCTGAGCTCAGCCTTTTTATTTATTATGTTAAACAGTTTTTTTATTATATTCAGAGACGTATATGACATTGTTCTCCCAAAAATTTTTTTTAGAATGTGGGATAAAGTGGGCAACAAAACCTTGCCATTAATTTGTTTGAGCTTATAACCATGGCACCTGATAAACCACTCATACATAGCATCTAGAAACAGAATATCAGGATGTAAAATAAGATAATGTTAGAATAGTTTTTTGTATAAAAATAAAATTTAATTTATTAGTATTCCATCTTTTTAACATTCATTTCTCTTGTCTTGATTTGAAAGTCCACCAATCTAAACCTGGCACAGTGCATTAGGCTTAGCTATCACATTGAGAGACATCTCCACCTTAGACATTAACCTCTCAAAGGATTGGAACATAAAATTATATATGATAAGTAAGAACAATAAAAGAAAGGCTCTTATGAATAAAAAAGAAAATTGTTAGTATTGTAAGTAATTATAATTATTAGGGTTATATGTAAAAATTCTTAGACATATTTGAGTCAGTTTGGGTAACTCGTCACACCAAGATGAGTTTTCCCAGCTGTCTGAACTCACCTCAGAGATTATTCAAGCGTGTTGTCTGGCACTATTTTTGTATCTTCAAACTGACAACTTCCCAGGCAGTAAAAAAGTGATATCATAACAGGAAAGGGAGAGATGCCGAATGCATGCCTTAAAGTCTTTAATGGAATCCACCTAAAAACTCATGGGACCAAAAAATGTTGTGCTGTGTAAAAGGTGTAAACTGAAAGATGACTTTTTTGTTTCAAAAGCATTGCCCTCGGTTGACTGTAATAAAATTTTTCATTGCCTTCCTCTCCTTTTGGATTATCTGTGGTTTAGTGACATCAACTGAAATGTAATGTGAACCATCTTTTGTATGGTGCAAGTGACAGTCAGCTTTGAGTGGCATCTCAATGCATTTCAAGCAATCCTCAGCATCAACGTGGTTCAAATTAGTGAAGTGGCAATAGGGAGAGGGCGCATGGGGGATTGATCTTAAAAGATTGTGAAGAACTGAAAGAAGAATCTGACATGCATTCACTGGCCAAAACATTAGGCACTCCACCCAATTCCATGATGGTCTCTGCAAACAGCAAGGGGACATGGCTCATACAGTGTCCTCCAAAAGTATTGCGACAGCAAAGTCAAATCTGCTACTTATGCTTTGCAGTCAAGTAATTTGTATTTGTGCCAATGAGATTAATATGAATGAGAAGTAAAATTTTGGATATTTCCATGTACATTTGAACATATTAGCATAAAAAACAGTTTGTGTTCAATCCAGTGAACTCAAGTGACATTACATATTGGGACAAATTCCCTTTAAGTGAATTTCGGAGTGTACGTCGTGTCAGTGTGTATAAAATTCAGTATTTGGTTGCATATCCCTTTGAGGCAATAACTGCATGCAGTCTGCATCCCACTGAGCTTAACAAAATCTTTTGTGTAATCATTTTAGAAGCTTTGTTGCAGCTTCTTCTTCTGAATGCCAGTTCTTGCCAATTCATGGAGTTCACATATATCAGTTTGATCTTCAGCATGTATTTGCTGTCTCAATACTTCAGGAGTAGATGGTATTAAGCAAGGATTTGAAGCATTCACAAGTCTGTGACCCCATCAAATTATTTGATCCCCTTCAGTTGTGGGAGAATGAAACAAGCTGCCCAGCCATGTTATTGAAACTGATACCATAGTTTCTTTCAAGAAACTGTTGAATGAGATCCTTAGATGAATTAGTTAATGAAAATCAAATGAGCTAGAGGAGCCGAATGAACCCCCTTTCTTTAACTGTTCTTAGGCTTGATGAGCCTGTAGTGTGTGGGATTTAGCTGTACTGTATATTCAATAGTTTCACCCTGTTTTCAACTGGATTGAGATCCTTAGGTCATTCTCACTGGGGTGGTGGTGGAAAATTGCCCTGTGCTGCTAAAGAGGGAATGTATTCTTTTGACAAATAAACATAATATTTTGGCCTGTGAGTACAAATTAGTTGTTTGTATGTATTCATTAAGGAATCATCACAAAGCATATAATCATGTAGCAATGGACTTAAATGTTAAGTTTCACATGAGTTACACAGGCTTATTTTATTTTCAAAAAAGTTTCAGCTATTTGAAATTATTGCAGCTCCTTTCCACTGTCTGGCCAGTGATCAATGGATGTTGCCAATGGATACAGTGTGAATAGCAGTGTATGCTGACAGCCTGTTGTGATGTCTTGCAAATGCAAATCTCTTACTGCAGATATTTATTTTTTGGAGTAGTATTGATGTCATTTCACATGAATTTACCATCAAATTCCTGGTGTTTTCTTTGGGTTGAAATTTGCTACTCACAATGCCATTATTTACTAAACCCATTTGACTGGATTCTCTCTCCTCCTTTTGCTTTCCATTTCAGGTTTGTCTAATAGAAAATTCATGGTGAACGCATATCTTTATCATCCAATTCAGTCCTCTCTGCAACTTCCCATTGAATATTCCCTTTCGCTATACACCCTCTTAGAAGCCCATGCATCTACAATTCCCAGCTTTCTTCTTACAGCGCTCTCTGTCTGACTTTTGGTTGGTCTCTTCCGAGTATTTGTGCTGTCTCCCTCTCTATTCAGTTTCTTGCATTACTCACACCTGATGGTATTCAGCATTGAGCCAAACAGAGAAGCTACTTTGATGGTAGCTGTGTGCATGCTGTTGTACTTGTCTCAAAAACCTTGCAAGCAGATTCATGTTTCAGTGTGCACCAGAAGATGAGCCATACTTAGATGACAAAACTTGCAGAAATACCTGGATGCTTCATTGTACTTTGGACTATGCAGAAACATTAACAATCCTAACTCCAAGTGTCATTACATGATCAAAGCGGTTTACTTTGGCACAAATGTTTTGGTGGATAATACGATTATAGTTCAAAGAACTATGGAAGTCTGGGTTTGTTTTGCAATTTGAAGCCTGATTATGAGACCTGCTAGCCATTTTGTCATGATTGGCACTTCTTTTCAACACAATAGGTTTTACCACATTATAGATATCAATACGTTTGATTGATTTCAGAGACAACAATGTCAACGTTTCCTATTCCATGAAGTCTTCAACCACCATTCGAGCAAAAACTGTCACCTGGGCAATATCACTTGAGTCCATGGATTCATCACGCTGACTTGAGAAGAATCTCAAGTACCCATATCATGCTCCAACTGCTTCTTTACATTGGCAGAAGCTGTTATTGCATGTTTTTTGTTCCCAGCTGCAATGGCTGAGATAAGACATATGGTGTGGGGACAGTTTTTGAAATCCTTGAGTGAAGATTCATCCATCACAGTTATTGTATAATGCATGCCGCTCTGCTCTGGCCCCCTGCATTCCTTGTCGCTTGCGGGTTCAAAGTGGACAGTGAACCACTAACTAGACAACCCTGCTGCTCCAAAGAACCAGGTCTTCTGCGGCAGCAAATTCTACACCATTTAGGTTTGAAGGGCTGAAGATATTTATGCAATGTGTCCTGTTACAATTGCGTCTTTCACAGTTTCAACGTCTTTAAATGACCTGTTTCCTGTCCAATAATAACCAACTTTCAAAGATGCTTCATTTGTAGCATGTCTTTTCTTAATTAGTTTGGTGAACAAGAATTACTGAATATGCAATGCAATTTTAAGGTTTTACATTTTCATTGGTTCATTGGTTTGGTTTTTTTTTGCACATTCATTCTCTGCCATTTCTTCTCACTAGTGAATTACCATACCTATAGAAATCAGAACTGGTCCCTCCCCAACCACTTCTGGTGCATGTTTGAGTCATCCTTAGGCAGCCCTGTGAATTTTTAACTCTTAACCAAGTACATAACCAGGTTTACAGCAGATAGCAGACTACTTGTCCCATTAAGCTTGTTTGAATGTTAATAGCTAGTTTGATCCAAGAGTCTCACCGAGATTCTCACTGAGATCCTTGAAAAAAGACAGAATATCAGCTTTGACATCAAAGGCTGAGTAGTTTGTTCTAGACTCCCATAACCCATGGGGTAAAAAAACAAAATCACTTCTTCTTTTCATTTATACTGTACCTTTAGGTTTGTGTTTCTCTGTTAATTCAAGAGAAGATAATAGGTGATATAGCTGATGTTTTCTGTGAAATACTAAAAAAAAAGTAAACATGATATTTGTAGTAAAAGAATTATTATTATATATAGTTCTTACATTTCTCTGTTAAAGTAATACTTGGCAGGATTTGTAATTTCTTTCTTTACGGTAATGTAATTTGACTACATTTAAACTACATTTAGAATTAAAACTCCTGTGACTGTACATCCTCAGGTTGTATTGGGATGGGCGTCTCTCTGTAGACAAATGTTAAGGGCAAAAGGATTTTCACTTTCTGCAGAGCTAAAACCTGTTGTGATCGCACAGTTACTTCCCAGTTTACTAAAAGCTTAGGCTTTATTCTCTCTCTACTGGAGATTAAAACCTATTACAAATAAAAGCAATTACTTGAAGGAACTTCAGCATTCATTTTCCATGTCTGCTGGATATTCTGACACGGTGCTGCAATTATTCTATTTCTTCCCGGTACAGTTTAATGCTGTCAGTAAATGGTCTCTCATTAGCACCCTGTGGGATGGGAGACAAAAGGATGAGCCGCGGTAATCCTCCTCAGAGAAAGACCAAATTGAAATGCTGGGCTCCTTTTGGCAAGCCGCTGCTGCATCACCTCAGCTGAGCAGGCGGACTGGAATAATGAACCTGGCAGGCCAGATGGGAATTGTGCAATACTACAGTACATTCAGTAAACATCTCTTGTTTAAAGGTTGGCTGTTGGTGTTTAATCTTTCCCTCGTTTTTCTTCTGTGGTTGCCGATTACTGCCTAAAAGTTAGGCTTTTTGCCAAATTCATATCGGTGAGCCTGTACAGTATGTGGAAATTCTGTAATGGCAAAGGCAGCTCTTGCACAGTGGCCAGCATGGACCGCTTGTCGTTATAATTCGCTATGTAGAGCGTGTATTAGGTAAAAATTAAAACTTACTGTACGCAGATTGTTAAAAGTTCATATGTTTAATCATGCTTGAAGGTGTTGCCACTTTTTTTTTTATTTGTTTAAGCTTCAGCATAGGAAAGAGCCCCCTCTATGGGAAGTACAGACTTTATGGATTGGGTCTCAAAGAGGAATACATCTAATCATTCTAATTAAGTGATGTTCTGTATCTATCCAGAACCCCTGCTACTCTATTCTTGATTTCATGAAAAAAATAATTGAATGTTTCAAAATATGTAGGGATCACATAGTAAACTATAGTCAGATACGCCCCACTAGAAGGCAGCGCTGCAGTGGTTTCTTTGGTTATGTTGTCAAATTTATAAATGGAAAAAAAAATGTATTATGAAATTAAGATCCAGCAATTTATTATTTTTCCTGATGCTCTAGCTGTTTAGAAGTAGTACGTAGCCTCATGTTTAGCTTTATGTTGGAAAAATGAAATTGTCCATCATATGGAACTCATTGGAAGTTTATTGGAAGCTTAACTGTGAACTTCTGTAGAACAATATAACAACAAAAAGCTGTTCAGTGGAGTGTTCCCTGTACAAATACACTAAATGGCAAAATATATGTGGTCTTGATTTAACCAAGTGAAATCATTAATAATTAAAAATAACATTTGAAATAAGCAATCTTTCATTCTTATACAGTATGAGGAGGTGAATGGATGAGCCATTTTTGTATGTATTTCAATAAAGAGCAGTTTGTGTAAATTATGAAGGTTTTGTGGCAGGGGCAGTTTCATGACCTTGGAAACAACCAGTAACTGATTCATTTGCTGGTGTAAGTGATCAAAAACAGTAAATATGGCAACTAACTAAGGAATAATAGAAGGGTTTTAATGCTTATAGCAGTGCTTTAATAAAAGAGGGTATTAAAAAGCAAAGAGTTTTGAGCTTGATTAAATATAGATGAAAGCAGAAGAGAGGTGTCCCTTAAACAGGCTGAAGAGGCTTGGTAATGAATCTGTTTGGGTTTTTTTAAATAGAAGATGATCCTCTTCTGATCATTTCAATGTAACGAACAGTTCTTTCCGGACCCTATGCAGACGACACAATCCGAAGAAGTGGGAAACACAAGGAAAAGGTCATGCAGGGATACGGGGCTGAAAACAGGGAGGCGTGTCCAAAGTGCGCTGGTGCACAGGGAAGGTGTGGCCGAGGCAAACAATCCAAAAGTAATCCATAGAGGGAATCCAAAAACACAAGAATAAGTCCATAGCCAGGTGATCCATCCAAACTAGGAATTAAAACCATGAACCGGGTCGGAACCGGCGGACAGGGAACGGGAACAGAGATCAAAACCTTAACGGGACCAGGCGCTTCCAGGTCCCGGACTCGCATGGTGCGGAAACCAGATGCAGAGCCAGGATGAGCGTCAGCGCCTGGCTTTTAAGGTGGGCTGGGAAAAGGGATCAGGTGCACAGAATTAAGTCTAAAGTGAAAGGGCTGGAGCACCCTTAAGGAGGGGGGACTATAATCGTGACATTCAATGCCTTTGGAATTTTCTTGACAGAGTTACAGGTGGTTTTTAAATAGCAGTTGGTGTGGACTGTTTTTCCTAGACTTTATTTTTGCTTCCTATAGAGACTAATGTGATTATCCAGCATGACCTTATTAACTTTAGAACATCTCAATATTTTCTCCACATGATTTCTCCAGTTGTACACACAGAAAAATAAGATCTCAAATATACTGTAAACAGAGCTCAGATTTTGCTTAACTGCTCCTTGTGGGATTGTGTTTTGGCGGAACTTTTCTTTAAAAATGATATTTGTCATTGTTTAATCAACTGTGATTCAATGAAATTCCCATATTATATTTTTAATTTTTGGTGTGAAGAGAGTACCATGTAGAATTGCAAACTGACATGCATAGGCCTAATTGGTAATATCCAAAAACTGGGGTATTTTGGGGTGTTGTGATTCACACTTCCATTTAATCAGTTAGTGTTGTGTTTAGCTGGTTACTTTTGCTTGTTCTTCCTAATTAGAAATTTGTGTGCATTAGAATGAACATTGAAGAACAGATCTGATAGGAAGGAAAGCCAAAATTTCACTATCTAAATCCTAGAAACGTTAGTTTGAGAGTATGTCACTTGAGCTGTAAATGAACTCTTGTCCCCTTTAAGGAAATTGCCACATGTTCAGATGGCCACATACAGTAGGTATCCATGGTGAGTCATGTATGTGTCTCTGGTTGTTAAAACTGTCAAAATTTAAAGATGTTTTCATTTAATAGGATATTCCACTAGTATTACTGACAGCCCCATGTAGCGAATGATATGCTAAAAATAATAAATAAAAAGGACCCACAACAAAAATTGGTAACAATAACAGACACCTGATGTTTTCCGGATAAGCATATTGTTCAAGGACCAAATGAGTTTTGGCTGCAGAAGCAAGAATGTCAGGCTTGGCATCTCATTGTCCATGAAAAAATTAAGAATGAAACACTAGCTTTCTGATCTGTCATATCCCTCTGATACTCAATAGGGTGTCTTGTATAGTGTCTTGAAAGTGAAATTGTTGAAAGAATGCCTCCTTGTGAATTGGAAAATTGGAATATGGGCTGCAGAACACAAGAAGAAATGTAAAATTGCTTAGTGTTACCCCTTATATGCGGTGTCAGTTTTATTAACTCTGATAGGATGTTCACAATATGTTTTACCTTTCAACTCATTCTCCTTCTACAGAGTGGATTCTTCTGATGTTAAAAAAAAAACTATGGTCAGGCTATCCAGCTATTATCTCTTTATGGTTGAGTTTGGTTTAAGGCAGTCCAGTCCTTTGCACATTTCTTAATAGAGTAACATACAGTAATCCCATTTTTGAATGGCCATTGGCTTCGGTACCTTCTTCTCTTTCCATCTTTCTTTCAGCATCCTCAGTAAATATTTATCTACTTCTCTTCAATCAGCAAACATTTTTTTGTCTTGGAGAGTGATTTAGTGGGCTTTCTGGTCAGGAAAACAAAACGCATTTCAAAATCATAATGATATGCAGAAATCTGATGTAAACATTCAATAAAAAAACATGGATTTTCAAAATGCAGTGTCATTGCCAAAATATCATTTATTTTGGTTAAAAGAAGTAGAGAAATGTATTTTCATTAGTTAGTCATTCCTGTAGTTTATTGATGATTCTGTTATTTTACTGCAGTATAAATGAGGTACTTGCTTTAGGTACAGCAAAAGATAAAGCATGTGGCAAACGAAGAATTTTTTAACGACTGAAGAAGTTTCCTTCATTTTTTTGGAATGGGGAAAAAAAATGAAAAGTATGCAGGGTGGTTCTTATTGAGCTAGATAGATCATAACTAGTATGCCATTCTTTGAGAACAGTTGTAGTACGTCACTGTGAAATAAGGAATCCCTTAATGTCTTAAAGTGCTGCAGCGTAGAAATGGTGTGTCATTCTAGCGCTGTATTGGCAGTTGGTTACTAGTTTGGCACTGATTATCCGTCAGCTACTGAAAGGGGTCCTCCAGTCCTTCAGTCATTTGGGTAATCCAAACTCCAGTCCTCAGAGGCTGCAGAGCACTTGCTTTTTCATTCTGGGCCAAGCTCTCCAACTTATTAACATAACATTCAACTCATATGCTTAATTTCTGCAGCTTTACAGCTGTTGAAAGGATACAGTTTATTCAAAGGTTTACACTAAAAAAGGTAAAGTGGTTTTAAATGTCTTGTTAATAACATAATATAACCAACATGTTCCTGAGCTCACCCAGAGGATCCTACAGTATATGCCCCTTCTGCTACTTTGGCTGTCAATGAATGTGTATTTCATTGATGTTGATGATTTTAAATGTGTATTTCTTACTTTCTCCCTCTTTGCAGCACTATGGTGAAACAAGAGTCCGAAGATGCTGGAGTTGGGCACTTGTTCAGTCAGCGCTCACACGCTTTCAGACCACAATGCCCTGGGAGTTCCACAGCTGGGCAGCACCCCCCACCGCTACATGCTGCCACCGCCAGAGGCAGAGAGCTGGCACAAGCATCGGCTGGGCTTGACCCAAGGCTCCCGGTCCTGCTCCCTGCTGGAGCCTGAGAGCCTCTCGGACAGCCTCCTGTCCCGCACCGCCAGCTTCGACGCCCTGTACGAGCTGCGCGCCCGCGAGGCCGACACCAGCTTCCCCTTTGATGGAGGAGTTTCCTTTGAGGTGCCCACGCTGGGCCTGGACCCTGCGATGCCCGTCAGCCCCCACCTCATCAAGCGCCGCCGTGGGGGTCTCATTGAGCAGAAGGACATCATCAAAGCCCATGAGGCTCACAAGATGCAGAGTACCCCTCAGGCCAAGCGCAAGGAGTGGGAGTAAGTACAATCAATTAATCCACCAAGTCAATTACAGGACTGGCTTTCACATGATGATTTGAAGCACCAGTTTTCTTTGAAAGATAATGGGGTTCTGTCTTACTGTGAATAGGATGTTTGAGGATGCCCATTACTGTTTCCACTTCTGCAAATATCTATAGAAAGGCAGATGTAAAAGTGCAGTGATGTAAGGGTTTTAATTAACTGTAACAATTATTAATTGGAACAGCAAATTGTGAGAGTGCTCTTACGTGGGAATCAATCACTTGATAATTTACAGTCTCTGACATGGATTCTAAATATACACTGGTTGTCATAATTTATCAATACAACACCAAAACATGAATAACAAAACAACAAACAGAAAATATTTGAGAAAGAGCTGCTGTGATATAAAAAAGTTGATCACTCAGGGATTTCAAAGATTAGATAATAACTTCAATGTTAAAATCAAACATGTTTGGATTAAAAGTTCAGCTCTTGAGATCAATGTTGCATTGGTCAAATGTCCTTGGCGAGTTTAAACTTTCCACTGGAAAACAGAGTTGGGCTGGGTTGGTCTGTGGTCCAGCTGGTACAGTAGATGCTTGCTCTGTGCTGGAAGTGTCACATTATAGAGAGAAGAGAGAAAGCTTTGCCCAGCATAGCTGAGGAGCGCTCAGCTGGGAAGTTAGCCAAAGTCAGCACGATGCCTTAAAACCGTTGGGGCACATTCAAACGCTTGGGTCTGGCCGCAGGTGAGATAGGTGGGAGAAGCATCCTGGTTATAGTGTTTTGCTGAAAATACTTGAATATCCAAGGTATTTGTGTTGACAAAAAGAGACCACCTCTTCAATTACATTGAATAATAAGGCAAAACATATTTTTTTCACTTATTTAGAATATCGTGGGCAAAAAAGACTTGTGGGTTATTGCAGTCATGTGGTTGGTAAAGTCAGATTCTAAGTTCAGTTGGAGAGAGAAGATGAGCTAGTGAGTTAAATAGTGAAAATTAGTTGGGTGCTAGATACAACATCACAGTTGATGAGCAGTTAGGATGTTTGGGCTATAATCCTGGTACTAACCCTGTAGATCCCCTTGAAGGATCATCAGTTGGCTAATGGACAGTAAGCTCTCACCCTTTACCCTAGTAGAAGGTGAATAGGTGACTGGATCCAGTCTACACCATATTTCAAGACGTACAGCTTTGTGATGTCCTGGTCTTTGTTTCAGACCTGAAAGATCTTTCTTATCAAGTGGACCTCTTCATTTCTCTGGTTTTACACAGTGTCCCAAGCTGTTTGTTCAACGCAAGAGAAAGATTATTATACATCTTTAATGATACTTAATTCTAAGTGCAATAATCTGCCGTGCTGCTACAAATATTACCCCTTGTCTGAAAATGTCACTTTTAAATTAGTAATAACTGTCACATTAGAAATTAGTATGGTGTGTGGGGGGTACTGTATGTTGCCTAACTTCACTGCATCAAGAAAAGACTTGTATTTAATCCTGTAAGTAAGAAACTGAGGTAAAGGACAGAACTGGATCGCATGACAGCTTGTTATGACCCTCAGGGATTATAATACTTTTTGGTGCTAATTAAAAAGAAATAAAGAAAATGTACTGCTTTATCTCTCACAGCTTATCCTACTGAACATCAGCCACATGTAGAGATTTGTGAAGATACACAATGAGATGTAATTCAGAAGATATACCAAATAAAATTGAATGTTTTCTTGTTTGTCATTTGGACCTTTAAGTTAAAGTATGGCAGTATCATCTTGTGTTATTTTAAAACACCTGTGACCATTTTAAGACATTTGCAAGCACAAATTCTATACCATCTGTATTCTGATATTCGGTATCTTTTTACATGTGTTTTTCATATCATTCTTAAGAAAAAGAGGAAGGTGCTGATATCATTAAGCCAGTCAATCAGAGCTCAGGGAGCGTGGGAGAAAGAAGCCTACGAATCACCAGTTATAAAGCAGATCCTCTGCAGTCCCTTAATTAGAACCCCCTCGCTTGTCAGGGGTGGTAATGTTTTTATGAATGAATGGAGAAATGTGCTACTGTTTCCATGAGATAATTCATGCCAAAGAAATGTAGATAGAGAACTAAGATCTCCTCCAGTGTCTAATGTTGGCACTGTTCTTTCTAGGGATGATGCTTTTTCTACACAGCAGTGTCATTGTTTCCAATTTTACTTTCAATTTTAAAAAAAGCAAAATTTCTCTATGACTCATTATTCACCTTTAGGGTTCATTTACATGCAGCACAGATGCTCCAGACGTGCTCTCCACGGGGGTGCAAATTATGATAGAGCTTATAGAACAAGTAATAGCAATCAGCTGAAAATGTACAGTATACTTTGTAACATACAGTACATACTTTCAGACATACATATATCCTTCTATTAAATGTGTGGAAATTATGGACATGGCTTTAGCCAGCATCAGAAAAAGTCAGTCACATTATCATACTGAATATATATATTTTTTTTAAATGCAGCCATATGAAACAGCATACAAGCATACAATGAAAGAATATACATGTTATTAATTGGTAGGGTTCTGGGTTAGAGAGAATGATAGTACATTGTGAAGATGAGGGTGTAAGAGGGAGAAAGGGTAGTTTCCTAGGAGGGTAGTAGGTACTACAGTAAGTACAATTCAGGTACTGGTAGGTGGCAAGACTGTGCAGTCTTGGCATTTTCTAGGAGAGAATCAGGGGAAGGCCAAGCCAAGGAGCATCAGAGAGCAATAAGTGAAGACAAGATACTGAATGCAAGGCTGGTGGGACAGAGGGCTGAGGAGAGAGCAGGTGGATAAAACGGGCATGACAGTGCATTTATCAACTTGGATATCAGGCAGGAACAACTTGACAAAGTAACATGCTCGGCATTTCTGTCCAATATATGGGGTGGCCATGTAGAGCAGTAGACAAGCCTCTGGACACCCTGATCAGAGGGTTGCAGGCTCAAATTCCAGGTGGGAAAACTGCTATTTTGCCATTGAGCACAGTAACCTTACCCAGAATGCTCCACAATTCCCAGCTTTGTAAATTTTTGCCAAAATGTCATGCAAACGTAAACCTAGCCCCTATAAGCTGCTTTCAATGAATGCATAAGCCATATAAATTAGTAGTCATATAAATTGTGACAGCTCCAGGGGTTGGGCGTCATAGTGATTGATCTTTTGATAGGCAGGTCCTAGCATTGTATTGGAATGGGTGCTTGTCTAGAATAGGTTAAGAGTACTGTAATTTGTTCTTGGTTGTAGTTTCAAACTACTTTCTGTCCCAATCTGCCCCTAAATCTGTCTTCAGTAGGGTACATCCACATACAGTAACAAATAACTGATAAAAATATCAGAGACACATTATCCTGACTTTAGATTTTTTAAATGCTTCATTTATTTCTTTTCCTTAACAATGGTTAAACAATTTCAAACAACAAGCACTAAATAATTGCTTTGAACTTCTGATGACAGTTTGTTGCTTTTCAGTATCTCCTTTGTCCTTTTACTCTCATTTGAATGCATCCATTTCCCTGCTTTTCAATATGTGTGGGCTGAAGTTCCCCAGAACACTGAAATATTTTTATTATTTTTCTTATGGTAGCATCATAGTGCTAATAAAAGCATATATAAAAGAAGTTTTAGGGGGTGTATTATCGCATTTTTCATTCAGCATGAGTGAAATTACTGTACATGAAAGGTTAAAAAATGAAAAGGAATATGACTTTCAATTTATTTTTTTTCTTCAGTTATTGGAAATTCATATATGCATACATTGGACAATTAGAGGAAAAACAGAACTGCTATAGTTATTATTTTCTCCACATTTGTACAACATCTGTTGATTTAATGCTTATGGTGAGAAAAAAGGCACATATTCTTTAGTGTTGTAACATGCAATACTCATGCACAGGACTTGCTAATATAGTGAACGTCTTGTGAAAGGACCCGTGTAATTTCAGACCGGTAAGTATTTTTTCATAATCTTAAATTATATAATAGTTAAATAGACTGTACTGTATTACATATACTGTTAAATATACTGTAGAAGGGATACTTAGAAAAGGAAAGTCTTGCTAAACCAATTTGGTAGAGTCTTTGAGCAAACAGCAGGATAAATTTACAGTTATATGAACAGATAATATACTGTAACGTGGTATGTTTAGGTATTCAGACAGCTTTTTTTTCTGTAAAGTCTCCATAAAATATTAATATGGAGCACTTTGTTTACACAGAGGGTTTTGGGAGCCTGCTACAAGTTACCCAGGTGTGATATTGAACTTGATCCACTGCTCTTCCATTAAACACCTAGATGAGATTCTTGGTTCAATTAGCTATTGGCAATCATGCAAGCTATATGGGCTGAATGCCGTCTTCACATTTGCAACCTTTCTTGGATTAATTATTGTTAGAAATTACTTAAGCTTAAAGTGCTTTTTAAAATTATCTGGTATTTTATTAATATATGCAGATAATACAGCTGGCATACCTGCAGGATATTTGGGTCGTGTTAAATTAAAAAAATTAAAACAGTATTTAATTTCCTTTTGGGGAGGGCCTCATTTCATAATAGTTTAGTGCAGTTTATAAATGTACATGTAGCTAATCACAAGTGCCCCCATTAAACTGCATGTGAGGTTTCTCCATATTAATATATAGAAAAAAATCAATACCACGGACGGTTATAGCTTTTGTGGTCATAAACATGTTTTTTCTTCATAATTGACTCATCCGCACGAATGGAACTGAGAATGAGATTTCTTCTCACAGCACACTAATCATACGAGAGCTGTTTGACTTGCAGAGGAAACAAAACACACTTTCTGCCTGAGCGTGGCCTCGGGGGAGCAGTTTCCCTTTACACATAATTTTAATCTTGTTCTGTCCGTCTTGGAAATGCAAAATGTTTTAATGTGTTTCTGACACTGATGGAAGTAATTGGGACACTCTGAATGACAGGTGAAACAAGCCATTAGTACTTGCAAACTTCTGTAAAGCAGGGGCTTATGAGTAATGAAGAGTTACCTCTTTACGTCAGTATACTCTTCAGAAATGAAAAACCACCCAAACTTGCTACTGGATATTATCAGTTCCCATGAGATGCGTAAGGCTTAGCCTACACAGCAGTTTACGAAAGGAACATAAAATGGTACTGAGAACGATGGTTTTGTGAAATCTTTTTGGAGCATTGCTCTTCTCTTGACCAGTGAATCTAAATCTGGTCCAAGTCACTGTCTCTCAGTGCTGTGCTTTACTGTCCATGACAGGCTAGCCTAAACAACCAACACATTTGCACCTGGCATTCTGCGTGGCCTGCTGTGTTGACATTTATTGTCTTGCTTTGTCCCAGTGGACTGCAGGAGACTGCAGTGTTCGGCCGGTGGCCTGCAGTGAGTTCTGAGGACACCTAAAGATTTTACTTAATGGAGGTTTTTGAACCTCACCATCACAGTCCAATACCCAATTTAAAAAACACTTATTGATTCCCATGGCCTGCTGCCTTGGTTAAGGTGTGTTTTAGTGTGTTTGTGTCGTCATGTTGAAACTGCAGCCTGAAATATGCTATTTGATTTTTGATTGAACTGGAGCCCTGCAGATGTGAATTATATTAATTCATTCAAGTAGCACACAAAGAATTTCCATAATTTCCTTCAACTGTAAATTCTATTCTGCATGTTGTTCTTTTACACACTCATCTGGAACTCATACAGTAGATGCATTTCATATACAAGTAGAAACATTAACTACAGTATAACATCTTGCTTTGATCGTTCAGTTTACAGCAATTCTGAGTAAATGACAAATGGTGGATTTGTGTAATGGGATTTCTAGCAGTTATGCTACATTCAAGAATTATAACATGTGGGTAGCCCTTCTTAGGGCTGGAAGTCCATATTTCACTCCCATAGCTTTAATGGATTAAATACAATAATACTATATTTTAAAAAAAGATTAAATTCTGAGAAGAAAAATACAAATTAAGCACATGAATACAGTTGAATGTGGGTTCTGTATAATCCTCTGTTTTCTTTTTTTTTCTTTCAGTGTTTCACACTTCTCACATCCAGTCAAAAGAACTGGAAGCTAGAAATTCTCCTAGAGAGAGGCAAATTCAGACAGTGTCTGAAGTGCCATTTCAGAATTCTTCTACAAGAATGGCCTTTTGCTGTTGCATGTTGTAGTGTTCTAAAATTTACTTATGCCCGAAGAATTTGTTCCAAAGATACTTTACTCAACCTGCTGATTTAACAACGTAAGCAGCACGTACGACACATATCTACTATACAGTACATAGACATTAGAGTCCCATTGCACAGAAACTGAGACATTTCTGATTTTCATTGCTAATGTTTTTTTATGTGCAGTAAGCGTACATTAGGAGGGTTGCAGATAGAATAATAAACCTAACAGATTTCAAACTTTTTATAGAGGACTGCTATCCCTTATTAGGTGCCAATGATTCTCAACTAAAAGAAGAGTTTAAGGTTATGTCCATATCTGTGCCCAATCAGCAAATGTTCTTGTTCTTACTGGATGTCTCTCTCAGCTCCTAGATTACTGCAGGCCCTGCTCACATCATGTTAAACAGATTAACCTCCTCTCTAAGCCTCCCTACTTCACTAGCTCCCTGCATGTATGGTGCTGTCAGACACTCATAAGTAGAATAACGTCACAATTATAACAACTAACAGGTTCATCGCAACCCATAGAAGTCCAGTGACTGGCTACCATGGTGTCACCTCCAGTTATTTGCTTCTCTATTTCATCATGTCACTCTCCAACTCACAGCTGGCAACCCACTGAAGCTAAGTAAGTGTAAGCCTGGTCAGTACCTGGATGGGAGACCTCCACTGTTAGTGGGGCCAGCAGGGGGCGCTCACCCTGCAGTCCATGTGGGTCCTAATGCTACAGTATAGTGACAGGGACACTATACTGTAAACAGGTGCCGTGTTTCGGATGAGACATCTTGTAAAACCGAAGTCCTGACTCTCTGTGGTCATTAAAAATCCCATGGCGTTTCTCGAAAAGAGTAGGGGTGTAACCTTGGCATCCTGGCCAAATTTCCCATTGGCCCTTACCAATCATGGCCTCCTAATAATCCCCATCTATGAATTGGCTTCATTACACTGCTTTCCTCCCCACTGATAGTGATAGCTGATGTGTGGTGAGCATTCTGGCGCACTATGGCTGCCATTGCATCATCCAGGTGGATGCTGCACATTGGTGATGGTGGAGGGGGGTCCCCATTACCTGTAAAGCGCTTTGAGTGGAGTGTCCAATAAAGCGCTATATAAGTGTAAGCAATTATTATTATTATTATTATTATTATTATTACTCCTTTGTCTGGTTGCATCAATACAGTAGAGAGAATGAAAAACAGCCCCTTTTTTTCTGCTAAAGAAAAAACAACCCGACGAATGACAACTTTATTAAAAGGATGTACAGTATTATGATTATTATTATTATTAATTTGCATATAGTTTAAAAAAGTTTAAATGAACTGCAGTTTTGAACACTAACCTTTAATCTAATCAGTTCACCACTCCAGTCCTTGAAGACCATGCCCTGTGTCCTCTGGAACACACACTGTTAGGCCATCTGCTTCTGCTGGCAGGCAAGCCTGCAGTATAAACACTAGGGCCAAGACATCAGAAAGGAGGCTGTCACACAGCTGTAACTGAGAGCTCTGCATGCTCATAAGCACCCCACAGCTAGCCAGTTTTAACTCACCCAAACCTTGCGATGCCTTTTTTATTGTGCATCATACCTGGAACCTTTGTGGGCACTGTGGGCTTTATTACATCTTGAGACCACTGTACCCACAGTTCTCTACTTGTGCTCTTATATAGAAGATGAGAAATGTTACAAACAAGAAGATTCCCTCTTGTACATTTTAAGAATATTCAAAAGAATAACAGTTCATTGTATAAGAAAAATGTAAAATATATATGATATATATTTCAAAGGTCTTAAAGTAATGTAAGTATAATGAGGTTATCCACTTCATTCAGGCATAAAATGCAGCACCCACCAGATGCTCTACAGCTGCTATGTGGCAGCAGCCCCACAACAGACTTTCAGGCAGTGAAGTGATAAAATTGCTTTACCAATTGAATTAAGGGGAACCTTAGCAAGGCCAAACTGAACATATCCAGAGAGGAATTAAACTCTCACCAGGATTAAATGACTCACTCTTATGAAACGTGTCATGGGATCTTTAATGACCAGTCAGTCAGAACTTTGGTTTAACATCTTATGTAAAGGATGGCACCCTCTTAAGCACTGTGTCCCTGATTCCCATATTAGGGACATTGGAATTTTTTGTTCCAGAGTGAAAAATGCCACCTACTGGTCCACCAATGCAACAATTAGTGGTTTTTTTTTCTATTCAAGATTCATTTAATGCTTTAATGATTTAATGATTTAGTGCTGTGTCAACAAAGTTGATTGAAACTTGCCACAGTATAGCCCAGATACAAGAACAACAAAAAAACACATTTTAGTTATACGCAATCCGTATTATTTAATAAATTAAAGGTCTGTTCCACTTATATTCATACTCACTCCTATGTAATACTTGCAGCATCCAAGATATGTACTGTATATTGAGGTGCCTAATGGCCTCTAGGTAGGTGCTATTTCAGAACGGAGCAGTATTACATTGGATGCTTTGAAACCTCTTCCTTGAAGTTTACAAAAGGAGCATATGGGACGGAAGGGGTCTTTGCACATCTTTTCTCAAGTACTGACCAGGCCCAGCTTGCTAAGCTTCTGAGATATAAAAGAATCAGGTTAAATGGAAGTTTAGTAGCTCAGTGACTTTAAAATTCCATCCAGCTGCTTTCTGAAGAAGCCCAGAGTTTCTGTCCCGCCACCTGGCTGGGAACCCTGTTTTTTAAACAATCAGAGCTCTTTGTGTAAGGACTTCCCTTTTAGTTTCCAACTGTGGAACGTACGTCTTTGTTTTTTATCTGTCACCTGATTGTAACGGGAGCCAGTCCAGGCTCCTGCGAAGCATAGTTTAGGACCCTATGCAGACGGTATAATCCAGAAGTAAGTGGAGAAGGACATCAGGGAAGGTTCATCAGCAGGATAGCACGTGTAGACAGACAGGGGCGTGATGATGGTGATCCAGTGCTTGGAAGGTGTGGCAAGGGCAAAAAGATCCAGACAGTCCAAAAGGGGAATCTGGGGTGCAGTCCAAAGTCCAAAACCGGGTGATCCATCCATGACGAGACAAACACGGTTAAAATCTGGAACGGGATCCGTAACAGGGAAAGGGATAAAACCAAGGTAAGGAGGCCAGGCGCTCCGAGCCCCAGACTCAGATGGTCACGATACCGTGATGAAGCCTATGCTGTCGGGTCTCTCCTGGCCCCGCTGGTAGGTGGGCTTCTGGGTGTCCATCTCCCAATGCTGAGCCAGGCATAGTGGGAGAGCCCCCCCTTAAATAAAGATGGAGGACAGGTGCATGTAATCAAGATATGACAGGGCCGGAGTGCCCTAAAGAGAAGGGATTACAATCATGACACCTGATACAGACAGGGTCTACTAAAGGGTCTACACCTCTAAGTATTTTATATACAGTACTAAGATTACAGTAAATCTCCTTTCTTTTAATTCTGATGGCTTCAGTTACTTTAACCTGTCTGCATATGACAGCTCCTTGAGACCAGGAATAATTTTAGATCTTTTTAACTACTTGTAAGAATATAGAATCATGTACAGTACAGTATGTGCGATGGCAATGGAGGCCTTTACTGGTTTAAAGAATTGAGACGCATATTAATCATATTGATCTATTTCACCATTCTACTGCTTTTGTGGGGATGTTTTTGTTTTGGGGAATGTGGGTTTAGTTTCGGGAATAGAAAGTTTCCCAGTTAGTAATTTGTCTATGCTATAAACACACAAAGGCATGACACATATTGTTATAGCCATCTGATGTTTCTCTGATAGGCTTAAACTCAAAATAACTACTTTGTTCTTGAAAGAACAATTCTCAGTGCAGAGGAAAATAAATCTAAGAGGAATTTAGTTGATCTGCAGTTAATTCTGAACAAGCAATAATTTAATTGGATGATTATTGTATTATATTGTATCATTTTCAAGGCTGCAATATTCAGTAACGATGTATTTAAATTGTCAGGTATCTTTATAATGATGTAGCCCTGAATAAAGAAAAAAACACATTAGTGAACCTCTGTGCTTTTCAGTATAGTATGTGGATCTTCATGCAGATGCATTGGGATGTATAAGGATCAAAATCCAATCTGGTTGTTAGAATGTGTAATTTTTTTTATCAGTTTTCATATTATTATTTGTTTTTGTTAAATGGAAAATGTTAGAAACTTCAACATAAATATGATAAATAAATGGTCTAGGGGCCATTTAATAATTATTACAAAGTATTCTTTGTAATTTAATTATGAACTAAAATTCCCTGTGATCTCAAGTGATCTACACATGAAGTAGGAATATACATTATGAATATCACATTCTGAGCTACTGGAAGATTTGTATGAAAGGGATTTTTCTGTTTACTGTATGTAGATTATTTATGTCCTTAGAATACAAGGGTACACCCTATAGCAAAATGTTTGGAAATTAAGTCCAAGGAACAGCATGTTCAAACTTTACAGTACGCTAGAAAGACCTTCCGGAGAATATTTTGTTTGGTTTTTGTTTCTATATCATAAAAGGATATTCCATCAATCCATTTTTTAACTTCTTCCAATTTAGGGTCGTGGGCGAGCAATGGGCACCATACAGGGTATGCCCTTAATGGGACTCTAGACCATCTCAGAACAATATAATGGATATTATACCCTTGAAATAGTTCAGGAAGGAACAAGAATGATTCCTAGTCTAGGGGGCTAACCTATATAGACTTGTATATTCTAAGGGGGTATAGACGGGGTCAACTAAAGGGACTACTTCAGGTCAGAAGAGAAACTAGCACACTAGGTGGAAAATGAAATGGAATCCATCTAAGAAAGAGAATAGAAAACCTCACTAGAACTTTCTTCCTTGCTAAATCGTTAACGCCCACACTTTGGGCTCATTCAACACCCATGAACTGTTTTACATAATTTTAGGTTCATTTACTATGCTAAACTGCTACAGTAAATGGTCCAATGGCCCCTACATGTTTGCGGCCTTTTCTATGATTTCCCTATCTCTTATCCTTGCACAGAATCACTCATGTATCTGAAGAGCTCTCACGTACTGTATCATAAGTCTGAAAATAGTCTTTAATTTTAAAGAACATTTTTAGACTTAGTAACATGAAATCCAAGTTCCACTTGAGATTAACATCAGGCTTCCCTTCAGCAAGTGTACCCTCTGACAACCAAAATAACCAGAGGTGATTCGCTTCTATAGAAAAATGAAAACCCCTGCCAAAATTCTCTTTTGTGTGCCTTTGCTTCTGTTTCAGATTTTACTTTTTAATTATAATTAGAATGAATTAATAAGTCATGTTATGTTACTGTTGCAGATTTCACTTCTACTCACATTTTAATTGTTTTGTCAGTTACTAGCAGGAAAAAAGAATTCCACATAATTGCTTTATTAATTACTCTGTAATTTAAATAAATTATCACTAGGGATGCTAGAAGACTGTGTAATGTGCTGTAGCATGGAGAGATGTCCTTCCTTTAATGTCTGAATTTTTTAAGATCCAAAAGATCAAAAATTGTTTTCAAAGGTTTATGCACAGATGTTGAAGAAATACACACATGTAAAGAAATATCAATAGTATCAATAGAAAGAGCCTTTATATTTAGTAATATTGAAGTGAAGATTGTTAAAATATTCAAATTGTTACAAAAGGCTTTATTTCTCTATTAAAAAAGAACTCCTCCTCTATTTACATGCATGACAAAGAACTGCTCAGTGGTGTTTTTTTAACATGCATACTGTACATGTTCTACAGTATGTGTCAATTAAATTTACTACCAAGTTCATGCACAGATCACATATAGTTTTATTTACCTTTTACAGTACACACAAACAGATTAGGTATAATGAAAATACTTTTTTTTTCCATTTGAAAGCTGTCAAAGATACTGTATGTGCAGCCCTTTTAACCATTCAAGCTACTGTATCAAGGCAATTGGCGGGCATCTCCAAAGGAATACAGCAAAAGCACTCCAGGAAATTTCCCATCATTCTTTTTAAATAATCGCCATCCTACAGGCTACTGAAAATGTTGATCAAACACAGCCTTTGTGTGGATGTGTTTCATCTTAATCTGTATCCCCCTGTGAACACATCTATTAATGGGCCTGACTGGCAGCCTGCGAGCAGGGCCTGTGGCTGTATGTGCCATCCACACATAAAACATGGAAAGACATCCTGACCGGATCATGCATATTGGTCTACATTTCCTGCTCTTGTGCTGTCTGAAGATGACCTACTTACTTTCTCATCAACCTGAATGGACAATGTACATGCTTCTCAGAAAACACCCCTGGGACGTTTCAGAGACAAACCCTTTCATTGTAATAATCCCCCAGTTTAATTTGTGATTTTCACAGAATACATAAAGGACCAGATTTCAGGTTTGTTTTCTCTGGTTCCATGCACAAAATTGTGTGTATTCTGCTGTGGGGAAAAAAAGCACTGGGATGTATTATAGTACCTGGATTTTTTTTTGTTACCAAACATTTTTTTAATTATTGTGGAGAAAATGTTCTTAGCCAATAGAATAATAGTCTTTATTAGGAGAATGTTGTATGGTCTTTCATTATAAAACTGTACACATCATCAGGATTATTTGTTTAAGTCCTTCCTTAATTTGCAAATAGGGCCTTTACCTGGTGAGACATTTAATATAATCATGTTTAAGATCACCTGGCCCAGTTACTCCTTCAGTGCTGTTCATACATGTGGAAATCTGAGTTCCTTAATTGCAGATGCCTTATCATACTCCTCTCCAGTCTCTACATCCTGGGAATTTCCTGTATAATTCATTTCAATCTGAATTTGCATGGTGTCCTCCATCACAAATTTTTATCTACTTCACATTTACATTGGAAATAAAGATATTCCACAGCTGTCTTGCTGCAAGTGTTTGTTTTCTTGATTCAGTTTGATTAATTGCTGTACTGTTGCTTAAGGCGAATAACTCACTAGTTCCTATGTCTTTTGTCCTATACTTTAGCATCTCTGGAGAACCTTCAGTTGAATAAGGCCGTAAACTATCAGGACAAAATGTTTTTACTTTCCTTTATACTGTAAGGCAAGAGCAAGACCCTTCAGGAAAATTGAGCTAGCATTCATTCATTCCAATTATGACACAGAAAAACATTTAAAAGCATTTAATATTTTTAATTAACTTGGAATTTTTTTCTTTAAATTAAATTGGCACATAATTTACTGCTCTTTAGTTCAAGCCTTGGCAACAGACATCACTTAAATTCACACAAAGAGAGAAGCTCACATTTTCATACCTCTTATTGATTGCCAGGTAACTACAGTAGGCTTAGGAAGCCTGGTTTCTACTGAAAAAGATATTCACATGTTTAAAGTTTCATTACTACCAGACAGCAAAAAAAAAGAGATTTTGACTGTGCTACACCATGTCTCATCCAATACAACTCAGCATAAATCGATAACAGCTTCCAAAAACAACTTTTCATATGGTTTGTTTTCACTTCATTGATTGGCAGAGTTCTGGATGTAATCTGGAGATGATGTGCTTAGATAGATCTAGTGTGAACTTTCATCGGGACATATGTGGTATGCAGATGTACAGTACAGTGCGTTGCTCCAGCAGCCCTGTAAATACAGTATATTTTCTCCAGACAAGCTTCATAACACAAATGTCAAACTCATGCTTGTTGTCAAAACTGAATTATTTATTGTGACAGATTAGAAAGAGCATTTATGGTTGCGGTCAGCATTGTCAGCAGGAGAAGCAAAAATAAGACTTGGGTTTCTCAGGGCAGCAAAAATTAAATATAAATTTCCCTTGTGCAAATAATATTTTATCACTGTGGGATACAAGAGTTATAAGAAATATGAATCATAAAGTATATCATATTAAGAAATAAAGCAAAACCATTGGTTTTATAGTATAGGGTTATAATCAGCCATAATGGCATATATCTACTGTAAAGGAACAAGTAATAGGTTTATTCCATGCTGAAAAAAAGAAGAAAGAAAACAACGTTTCGGCCGTGGAGCCTTCTTCAGGTGTGAAAGAGACAGGGCAGTAGGCAAAGGTGAAGTAGTGGGAGAACAAAGGTTGGGAGGGAGGAGGAGTGAGAGGCTGGAGCAGGGGACAGAAAGAGAGGCCAATCAAGAGGTGTGAAGTCAGAATGGGTGCAGAGAGGTGTGAAATGAATGGAGAAAATTTAAAAGAACAGTAGTCTGTCGTTAAGAGAAGGGAGAATGTGTGATCCTAGCTGCAGAATAATTTTGGTTTCGGTGGTCTTTCTGATGAATGAGTTCAGAAAACCGTCTTTGAGAACACAGATGGAGAGATTAGAGTGGTCGTGGCCGTCAGAGGTGAAATGAGAAACAATGGGCTTGGAGAGATCTTTAATCTTCACAGCCCTGACGTGTTCTCTGAAGCAGTCTCCGAGTCTCCTTCCTGTTTCTCCAATGTAGATGGCTGGGCATTTACTGCAAGAGATACAGTAAATAAGGTTGCTGGATGTACAAGATGCTGTCTGGGTGATCTGGAATTGTCCTGAGGGGCCTTGAAAGAGTGTGGTTGTGGATACTTGCAGATGATACAGCGAGCTCTGTTGCAAGGGAAAGTGCCTGGTGTGGATGGTTGTTGAGGGCGGTCAAGGGAGCTGTGAACAAGGTTCAGATTACGCAGATTAGGTGGTTGGCGATATGAGATGATAGGGCCATCAGAAAAGAGGGCCCCAATGGAGGGATAATCCTGTAGGATGGAAAAGTTGTGGTTAATGGTCCTGTGGATAGGAAGTGTGTTAGGGTGGTAAGGAAGCACCAAAGGAATGCGGTTGTTGCGGCGGGAGTTCCTGATCGGGTTGATGGTCCAGGGGGTGTTTTTGGCTCGGGCAAGGGCCCTGTCAATCACACTGCTGGGGTATCCTCTGTTGATGAAAAAGGAGTACATTTCGAGGGCTTGGTTCTTGAAGTCGATGTCGTCGCTGCATAATCATCGTAGCCTAAGGAACTGTGAAAAGGAAGAGAGTTTTTAGTGTGGTTGGGGTGAAATGAGCTGTACAGGAGGTAGCTGTGGGAATCTGTGGGTTTGTAATAAACTGAAGTGGACAGTCGGGGGCAGTTGATGGAGAAGTTGATGTCTAGAAATGGAAGAGTAGTGGAAGATATGTTAACCGTATATTTGAGGGACGGGTGGAAGTTGGTGAAATGGTGCAGAAAGAACTCAAGCTGATCGTTGGAGCATGTGGCGGCACCGACGCAGTTATCAATATATCGTTTGTAGAGGTCAGGGACATAGCCAGTGTAGGAAGCGAAGAAGCGTTCTTCTACCCAGCCGACAAAAATATTGGCATAGCTTATAATTTTCTGGTGCCCATGGCAACTCCACTGACCTGTTGGTAAAAAAGATTATTGAAAGAGAATGCGTTCAGTGTGAGGACCAATTCTGCAAGGCGTACCAGGGTGTGGGTGGGTGGATCAAGCTTTGTGCGTTTGTCCAGCGTGTGCTTGAGGGCTGTAAGGCCATCATTATGGGGAATGACGGTGTACAGAGATGTGATGTCCATGGTAAAAATGTAGCATTCGGGACCCTGAAATTGGAAATCATTAAAAAGTTGGAGCGCGTGGTTGGTGTCTTTGATGTATGAGGGAAGATCTTCAACCAGTGGTCTCATTAGGCTGTCCAGAAAGGCTGAGATGTAAGTAGTTGGACAGTTACATGCTGATACGATGGGGCATCCAGGGGTGTCCTGTTTGTGGATTTTGGGGAGGAGGTAAAAGGAGGTTAAATATCTACTGTATGTCAGGAAACGTCAGGAAGAATAAAAAACGTTTCTTCATTTAAAAAGCACTCAAAATATGTTAAACATCCAATAATGTGGTGTTTGTTTTAGTATGGAGTCTTGTACTTAGTTTGTTCTCTGTTTAAAATGATTATTGGTACATTATACTTCTTAAGGAACTGTTCTTTTCCTTTCTCTTATTGCATTAGCTCTTCGTACTGCTCAAAATCTTTCTCTTTCAGCAGGTCAGGCTGTCTTGGGACAAGCCAGGTCTATTTTTCTTTCGCGGTCAGCAGTGCTCAACTGTGTCTTAGCCCTGAGGTGTGAATTATTGATTGAGAGCTAATTGAGATGTACATAATAACAGTGGGGGGAAGCTGCCTTTTTAGGTTTAATAGTAATAGAGTTTTCATGCTATTAAAGCTTCACAATGGAGGTTCTGCTACATTCATAGTTCATTCACCCCACCTCACATTTTCAATTTTGAACTTCCTCCAGACTGTAGTTGCTTAGAACACCATTTTCACAATGTTTCCTTAGAAAAGCCGGTGTATACTTTCTGCGTCAGCACTTTTGTGTTTTTTAACCTCTCTTCCGATGCTCTCATTGTTGCCATGTGTCGACTGCAGGCCTTGATTTGTCAGGCAAGGAGAGTGAGACTTTAAAATGCAGTTTATGAAAAGCATTACTTACTGAGAGGGTAGGCGTAGCAATAAAGGCATCCAGTGGGGAGGTGATAAAAAGGAGGAAACGGAATAATAAAGGTATTTAGTCATAGCAGGCTGCCACCTACTCACTGCACTTTAAAAAGTACAGGAAAGGGTGGGGGAAAGGCTACAGGTAAAAAATAGAACCAACATTTCGTCTAAAACATTTGAGAGAAACATTGCAATCACCATCAGTAGCTGTGCTAGTTTTAACTGAGATTGTTTTACACAAATTTTCTAAATGAACTCATTGCTGGGGGTCCTCTGATTCAGCCATTTTGACAGCTACCTACTGTATTTACACAAATAAAACCCAATCACTGTGTACAGCTGTACTTGCCAAAAGAAAAGTGCTGGATGCAAAGTAGCTCTATGTCAGCATCTAAAAGACAATCTCTCAACAGCTCATTTTTTTAAAGGAAAAGAGGATACAAGCTTACATATTAAATAGCTTACAGTGGGATACAAGTTTCTTTTTATGTACCACCCTTGGAAGTTTGGAGAGACATGCCCAACAAAGAAGACAGTTATTAGTTATTTGTGGTGTGAGATGAGAGATAGAAAAAGATCTGTTGTTCTTATCCCGTCTAATGGAAAGCCCACAAAAGAAATCTTTTTTGCTGTTCTTGACATTTCAGAAAGATCTGAAAGAAACAAAAGTTTTCATCTGCTGATGCTGCCTTCTTATTACCTGTAGTCTATCCCCTAGAGCGACACCTTCAGTGTCTTTGAAATGAATGAATTCAAGTATTATTTTTCTTCAAAATAATGGTGATTATGGTAAAATCGTCTGACTATTTTAATGCCCTGTGTTTAATGTTCTGGGGTGATCCTTGAGACAACCATTGATTTAATCCTGCCCTTCAGAATATTTCCAAGGTCTTTGAATTTGTGTATGGAGTCACTGCACATACTGTAGTATGGTCATTGGTATATTGTGACCAATGTCATTGGCATAAATTAAGTAACTGTTAATTACCTGCATTTGTGTGAAGTATGTTTAATTTTTATTCAACATGAGCAAATTTGGCTCCAGGGAGACGGCAGACAGCTGTTAATCTAGAATCCTTATTGCACTTCTCTTTAGCAGTGATCTAGAGGAGTAGAGTTTTCCACCACCATCACCACCTCTCTTTTTTGTTTTTGGTGATGCTGGCAAAAGCTGGAACTTGTGGTCATTTTCACAGATGTGGTCTGATTGGGATTGATTCTTGATGCTACAGATTACGAACGTGAAGACCATTTTTATCCATTTTGTATGAAAAAGTCATACTTTTTAAATGTGTTAGAATCTATTTAACTGGCAAAGTTAAATTACCTTGTTCTTGTTCTATTTTTTTTTTGCTTTCTGAGTTTACCCTGCATTAGCTTCTATACTAAGTAATGTATTACACACAGAAGCTTAACGGTATTGAGTTAGGATCTACTTCTGTTTTTAAAACAACTGTTTGCGTGCTACTACTGTATTTTAGAGTGAGAGATGGGTGTGGATTCATTTTGTTCATAGTGCTAAGGTTAAGAGGTGTGTATGCAGAGATGGAGAATATGCCTAGAAAGGCATATAATTCTGTAGATTTTTTAAGTTGAAGAATGAGTAACATGCTCAGACCTCTGGAGTTTGATATGCCATTACTCAAGGGTAATGATGAGATGAGGCAGGCCAGGCAAGAGTACTGTATTTCTGATTGTATTGTCACAAAATACATTTGCTTACATTTATATAATATGTCAAAAACCGAACTTAAAAATAGCATTGGCTTTTGAAAATGAAAATGACAAGTATTTTTTGTCAAAAACGTAGATAAATTAACTGTTTAATTTATTGAAGCTTGTAGTAGCAAAAGGAAATGCTGAAGATGGGCTTTAGCATTGTATTACCTAGAGAAGAGCACCGGCTCACAGTGTGTGCCTGGATAGAAGTTCATAATTTTCTGAATGTTGCTGGAGCTCCTATTTTCACAAATACATCCTAGCTCTCTGTAAAAATGTTTTAACCACATGCTCCTGTAAATACAGTTCTTGACTGATAAGTGTATCGCTGCTCCACTGTACCATTACTGTTTTCATAGTCCAATGAACAAATGTGTTTTCACACAATGAGGTGCCTCTGCGGGCATCACAAGAGCTGCACTTGTCATGAAGTGCTCATTTACACAAGGAAGACAAATGCGAATTATTCTTGGTAGATTCTGCAAAATATTGCATGATCAAATACATTCGAGAACCCTCTTTAAACCAGTCATTGGCAGAGATGCACATGACAGACAAACAGATAAACACGCATTCATTTTTGTAATTTGAAATCCAAGGTTCCCTAGTAGCAAAAGTGTTCCTGCTCAGAGTTCATATTGGGTTCTCCAGGTCAGAGGTCACAGCTTGATTCAGTAGTTGACCCCAAATAGAAGCTCCCTGTGGGAGCGATGCAGAGCACGCCATTGCTTTCTCTTGCCAGACAGTAGTGACCCTTTGTCACTGTGACGACCTTTGTGGTCGTTCAGGAGCATACAAGTGCTGTGTCAATTTCTCTTATTGGACGTGTTTGAGCTGCAGTTTGTTCCACAGGCTCGTGTAGTAAAAAGAGAAAACTGCCAGTACAGAGTTGTGTATGGACGTGGTTATGTTGCCTCAATCATTTCATCTCTAGGATGTGCTAAAAGAATTAGTTTAAAAATTGTTGATTCCAAAAAATGAATGTAGTTTGAAAAAGTACGAAAAGAATACTTGTCAATACAAAAAAGACAGGGTGCACTGTAACCAACTACCTGTTCTAGCACCTTTAGGTGCGCAAGTACGAAATTCACAATACATTGGCAAGTCAAATCTAATCTCCCACCACTGTTAATGTCATATATTGAATTCAGCACCAGACTAAATTAACAAAGTGAAATTTTAATCTGACTGTCTGCATTAACAACACTGGAGAAGGTAATTAACTATAAAATAATGAATGCTAGTAGTAAATCCCCAGCTCAAAGGAGGCATGATTCTCTATTTAATTAAATTATGTGATCCTACTGTTGATTAATACCTCTATTTGTGTTTTAATGATACTGCAGAAATCATTGTGGCTGACAAGTGGATGATTGGCCCCTGGCACATTCTTCCCTGACATCAGTGAGCCCTTGCCTTTCCTCGTGTGGTTTTTCTGGGGCAATCTACCACTTGGGTCCATAGTTCCAGGGAAGGAGACCTATGATCTTAGGAGACCACTACTGGTGACAAAGGGGCCCTGTTAAAACATGCCACTCCCATTTGCTTAATGATTTCATTTCTGACCCTCCTGAAACAAAATCATTAAGGCAGTGGAGGGTTTAAAAATCACCCTTGTTTCTAACTTTGCCCGGTGAAGGACTACCACTGGTGGAAGGGCGATTTCTAAATGCTGATTTGATTTTTATGTTATATTTGTTTTTATCTTTCTGTTCTTACATTTTGTTCACAATAAACAAAAAAATTAAATAATGATAGAAAACCACGATAACAAGTAACTCCAGTTAAAACATTTGAAATCCCTACTGATTTATCAGACATACAGATTTCAGGTGAATTAACTGATTGCAGACAGGGTGTGCCAATCTTTATACATCCTTGTGTTTTCTACCAAATATTGTTATATCTTGCATTGTATATAGTGTACTAACTAAAAGTAAATGAATGTTTTTATTTTCATATATTGTGTTTGCCTTTTGATGTTTACTTTCAAACTGTGGATATAATCTATGCATATGTGACACTGCTTTATATAAATGTAACATATCCGAGCCTGAAATCTTGGGGGAAAAAAACTGTACATATGGCAACTGAAGCCTGAAATATAATTAACTGCATTTATATCTCTGCCCTTCACACAATCAGCAGGTCTTGTCAGGAACCTTTAACCTCTACTGTCACATTTTAAAATTGTAGCTTATATTAACAAATGCTGAGAAAATTATAGCTATATTATACAAAGTGCACATTGCTCTTGAGACCTTGAAAATCGTATTTTAGACTTAAAAAAATAGAATTCTTCAATTTCATTATCAATAGCATATTCAAAAATGTAGATGTTTAATTTATATCACTGCATTTAAATGAAGCACTAAGGTACATAGGAGGGTAAGTCAATCTGTAGACTGAATTTGTACATTATCCACAGTTTGGTGTTCATTTTCTCAACATTGTCTTACAGTTCATATGACATATTTCTTCTTTTGCTTTAAATGGTTATGAATAACCTTAAAATGAAATGATATCAGTGTCATTTTGACCCCATTTTCATAACTGAAGTTCCAGCCTTGAAGAGATTCCTTCACAGGTCCACATGTAAAAATCAAAATGAGAACTGGACTGTAAGGCATTTGGGGAAGCAAAATAATTAGTTGACTATACTGTGTTCTAAAGGGTGTGGTGATCTGCCATTTTAGAAGATGTTGTCCTTTGCTTCTAAGGCTTGTCAGCTTAAATAGCATCTGTCCTCCTGATGGTTGTATCTTCAGTGATTATAACAGGGCAGGAATGCATGAGAGACAAATCAACCTCATTTCATTAAGATGATATCCTTAGGTTTTCAAAGCAGTGAAAGAGATCTAGATATGAAACGAAACTGTGTTGGAAAAAAAGGAATCTTGCTTTGTGCCTGGGAGCAATGCCTCTACATTTCTTCCAGAGAGATTCTTGAAGCCCTTCTTGACAGACACCGCTCCTTTTGATGGATAGTGGTTAACCTCAGCCTGATCTCCATTGCCAGGTTTTCTCTCACCAATTGCTAAACTACCTGCAAAATAGTTTTTGACATTCTGACATTGTTTAAATCATTGCTTCTTAGACACTCATTTCTTCAAGGCATTATACTTTCTCTGTTTCTGTCAGACTTTCTCATCGGCCTCTATCTTTCAGTTTTGAACTAAACTAGCTGAATTAATAAAAACATTGTCCTCTTCCTCCACTTTAAATGGCTGATTTTTCTTTCCTTTTTTGGAGCTTAAGGAATGGTAGATTTCATTTTTTGTGTGATAAAAGGAGAAGCTTTTATCATTTTGCATTTTGATGAGTGGGTGTGGCATCGTTGAACTATGTGTCCAAATAAGAAGATTACGGTATTAACAATCCCACAACACAGACACCTTCTCTCCCCCTGACTTTAAACAGTCTTCTCCACCTTTGAAATGGATTTAGTGGATACTTTGTGAATTTATATATTAACTTGTACTTTCCATATGGTTTTATGGTTTTTATACCTCATGTTCTTGAAGGACTTATTGCTCCTCTTTGCTTTGCTCCTTTTTGTGTTTCTTATTCATAGCTTAAAGTTTAAGCTAAGGATGTGCGAATGTGTTTGTTTGAAGAGGAGCCTTTTACTGGTACATAAGTACTTCAGTGGGTCCGCAGTGAAGAGAGTCAACAGTTTCAAATTCCTAGGTGTCAACATCACAAAAGATCTAACATGGATCCACCACACCAACCTCGTAGCCAAGTCAGCACGGCAGTGTCTATTCTTTCTCCGCAGACTAAAGTTCGGCATGCCGTCACACATCCTAACCAATTTTTACAGGTGTGCCACTGAAAGCATCCTAACTGGCTGCATCACTTCCTGGTATGGTAACTGCTCCGCCTGAGAGCACAAGGTTCTCCAGAGGGTGGTGAAACTGGCACAAAACACTACCAACTGCGCGCTACAGACTATCGAGAATATCTACTCTGTTAGATGCCTCAAGAAGGCCAGGTCTATTCTCAGGGACCCCAGTCACCCTAACCACAACTTGTTCTCTCTACTACCACCTGGGAAACGATACCGAAGTATACAGACCAAGACCACCAGGTTTCATAACAGCTTCCCCCAGACAGTAAGACTGCTAAACGGCCAACCACAGTAGACGCTTGCAATTACCCAAATGGCCGCTGGCGACTAGGCAACCTTTTTGAACTGACAGGGTGCACCGGCACCCTCCTATCACTTGCACTTTCATGACACATACAAAGAGCGCTAAATACCTCCTATCCTTGTGTTACTGTCACGACCGCCAGTCATCAGAAATCGACCCACAAATGAGCTAACGAGTTCCAGCAGCGGACTAATCATAACACGCGCCGCCGCACGTGTTAAACCATCACAACCTGTTGTACAGTTCTGCACTAAGCCCTATTTAAACCCTCTAAACTCGCTACTCACTGCTCAGTATTGATTTCTCTCCTACAGAGCTCCTACCTCACTCCTTTTTTGAAAACCTCTCTTGTACGACCACATTCGGCTTTTTGAACTTACCTTTGCTCTTGACCACGGACTCACCTGTCAATTCGGATTGGACACCTGTGTTGTTTTTGCCTCTACTCTCTCTCTTTCATCTGCATGGGATCCTTCTACTTCATCACTTGGAGTCGTTACAGTTACTTTCACACAATCGTCAATTTTATTGTACTGTAAATTGCAATTGCAATTTATTGTATCCTAATGTTAATCTAATCCATATAAATTCCTGTCCTCCTACTCTTCTATCCCTCTTAATGAGCTCAAAGCATTTCATTGCCGACAACACTGCTGTATGCTGTACTGTTCGTGCATTGATAAATAAACCATGATTGATTGATCAGAATGCCATCAATCAGTCATGCCATCTAAGGTATGATGAAATTAATAAATAATGTTTGTCACTGTCTTTAATTGAGCTTTATCTTTATTTCTTCTGTTATGTGTAGAAGACCAATGTCGATTTCCAATTGGGCTATGGGTACTGTATGTATGCGTGTGTGGTGGTGGTGGGAAGATCATTCTTGATTTTTGAATAAGTGCAGACATAGAAATTACAAAGTTAAGCATTGTTATACTCAGTAATGTAAATTGAAAAACCACAAATTAAAAAGTCTCAACTGTAACATCTAATCATTTCCCATCCATTGGGTACATTAAAAAATATTTCTCATGTTGCTTCATAGCCATCTTTCAGGAAAGAGCACCCAAGATCCAAGTGTCTGCAGGTTTAAAGAATTGCAAAGTTCTTTGGTACAAGCCATGTTGGCTCATGGAAGCAGTGTGACCATGAGGTTGGGGAAGTCAAGCCCCCACATGGTGGTGGATTTATCAAAGCAAGTGAGGCTAGGACATTTTTTTTAAGATCCATTTACAGCTCCATTATGTTCAGTATAATATATGTTCTCTTCATACTAAACTATGTAGACACTGAACAGTTTTTTGTAAAACATCTATATAGTATCAACCAAGCAACAGATATCTGAATCTGTATGAAATGCAATCTACTGCATTTGGCTTTAGCTTTGTACCATAGAAGAATTGGATCACATCAGATGTTCAGATATGTCAGAGAATTTAATCTTAGTTTGCATTAATCCTCACTCCAGATATAGTGTTTCTCTTTGATTTACAACATGAAACAAGTACTTATACAGTACATGAAACAAGAGATATGCATTT
Organism: Lepisosteus platostomus; assembly: GCF_059453375.1. Classification (NCBI taxonomy): domain Eukaryota; kingdom Metazoa; phylum Chordata; class Actinopteri; order Semionotiformes; family Lepisosteidae; genus Lepisosteus; species Lepisosteus platostomus. The sequence continues at coordinate 29,423,175 of NC_142621.1, forward strand.
TCCTTCTCTTTGCTTTAGATAACTGGTTTGTACTTTTAGAGCTTATTTAAATATCAAAGCTGTGACAGTGATGCACAGATGCTATATTACGCTGATGACATAATTCTGCATCTCTTTGTTGTACAGTCCTTAATGCCAGTGCTTTTAAATGAGTACAAAGTCATGACACATTCTTAGTGTAGAACATCAACTGGTTTAAAACATGACTGTTCCCTCATATCCCGAAATTGTAATTTTTGTGTCAAGTTGTATGGAGAGAGGAGTGTTCTGTGTTCATCAAACATTATGGGAGTACTGTTTTCAAGATGACTGTACCCTACAGCACAGGGCCAGGAAACAGAGTTCAATGTTGTTTCCTGCTTCAGCAATAAGGAATTTAAAAAGTGAAATGGACAGGGCTGAAATCATTAATGTCTGGTTTTTGAGAGAAAGCGTGTAGAAATTCTTCATAATACTTGAAATGTATTCAAACCTTGAGCAACTACTTTATTATCCTTTTAAATAATAGTTTGAATATTTCAGATGAAGAAATATCTTGGAAACGTATCTGAGACAATAATACATTATGCTTGCAATACTCCAAATTGTTGATTCCCTAACCTTTTCACAGAGGATACAAGACACCTAACGTACACTTAGATGCCATGGCACAATTTAATACCGTATTGGTTATGTCTGGATGTGCATTGGTTTTGGAGACCCTTTACTGTGTCCAGTACTTTGCTTAAATACTGTACTCCTGTTAGGTGATGACTCCACTTATGGTTTCTCACAACAGCAGAACTAAATATGGCTCACTGCATTTGATATGGCCAAAAGGTTGTTTGTGCTGTTCCTTTAAACTACATATTCCCTTCCCTGTCATTATTGGATCCTGGATTTTCTGCACATTATTTATATTGAGCATTCTTTTCCTGGATTCATTATACTGGGGTTCTGGGTGGAGGCATGAAAGACAGATGCTGCTGCAGTCTTTATTACTTGTGTACCTCTTTGATAAGAGACATGGTACTGTACCACTGATTAGGATGGGGATTTGTGCAGTTTTTTTTCTTTTGTTTTGTATTCAATTTATGCTAATAAAAAAAATAAAAGTGTATTCTCAAAAATTGAAAGGCTGAGATAGAAAGGGGCTGACCTGAGAACAGATGGATGCAGAGTCAAAGGAGAAAAAAGGGTATTATTCAAAATCTAATGTTGAAGGCTCAAAACAAATTCATCCCTAAGCCATGTCGAGGAAAATCTGCCCTAATGGTTAATGGAGAAATGAAGAAAAATCTGAAAGAATAGGGAGCTCTAAAGATTGTATTAAAGGGCCAAAGATTAAAAGACAGTGTATACCAAGCTACAGGCATATTTGAAATAAGATCTAAGAATGCTCTCCAGAGAGAGAGTGAAAAGAATGTTTCAGTAAAGGCAAAGAGTAATGGAAGCTATTTTTCAGAGCTACCACTGTAAAACAGCCATAGAAGTAGAAATAGTTTTCCAAGGTAATAGCTGAACACATAGGTTTTTGCAATAGTAGATGGCAATAGCATTCAACACAAAAACAACACGTGTAATTTCTTTAAAATGTGGACAAAACTAAACTAAGGAATAAACAGACCAAGTAATCTATTACTGGTAACCTTATGGAAACAATTTGAGCTAAACTAAAATAATGCTTACAACACAATGGCAATTTAAGAGTCCACTATCATAGACTCAAAGAATGAAGACACTTACAGGTAACTAACTTAATTATTTAAATAAGTACTGTAACAAGGACAAGTGATGCAATAAAAGCATATGACGTGATGTGTTTAATGTCCTGAAAGTCTTTGATAAGGTCCCTCATAAAAGACTATTCTTCAAATTAAAAGCCATAGGAATTGAAGATAATGTGTGGACATGAATCAAGAACTGCTTTTTGTTTCTGTGCTGAAATCTGAATCGATCCATTAGGTCTTGTTAACAATTTATTTCGAAGCTGTGCTTCTTGATGTTCCCCAAAGGAGAGCAAATGATCAGGCATGTTTGACCCATACCAGGGCCTGGAGATGTATCAATGCTCTACCCGACATTTAGAAACAAGGATTATGCAATACATTTGGCGGCTGCTGTAAAGTTATAAGCAACTGTGAAGAGGTGGAAAAAATGGTCTCTCTCCCTTTTTAAGAGAATCAGTTCATGAGAAATTCTACAGCTTCCTAGATTACTTGAATATTGAAATGTTTCACAGTACAGAAGTTTTATAGTAGTAAGAAATAATATTTGCAGACATGAGGAAGTGAGCAACATGGTGGTATCACTGCTGCCTTGTAATGCTGTGTTCAATTCTGGACCTGATGAGTTTGTATGTTCTACTCATGTTCACATGGGATTTGCTGGGTGCTCCAGTGTAGCACTTACAGTCCAAAGACTAGGTCCACGCAGATAGCATTTCAGAAACTGAACCAAGGGACCCAGTGCTGCAAGGCAGCAATACTAACAACTAAGCTGCCCTCTACAAGCAATAACTTAGTGTAATCTCAATTTCTAAATGACCTGCACTGTGCCTTTGTGAAGATCATTACAGTTTTAGTTTGTGTGCCTTTCCTTTGGTTTCATCTTACAGTCCAAAAACATACTGGTAAGTTAAGTGGCTCTGGCTTCTGGGAAAATTGGCCCTGGTGTCCCAACCAGGTTGTTTCCTGCCTTATGCTTGTTGCTTGCCAGGACAGGCTCCAGCTCCCCTGCACACCAGAATTGGAAGAAGTGGTTGGAAAGTGGAAAGTGCTTTGAGATAATACCTTAACAGAAAAAATCAATATGAATGTGGTTGGCTTAATCACCCACTGACGAACCTTGAATGTGTCCTTGCAGTGGAAAAAAAAAAAAAATTTTAAAATCAATTGTATTTTCTTTTAAATTGAATAGATACTATTAACATAGCGGCATAATCATTTTTTATACTTTAAATAAGTGGAGTTGTTTCCCTTTAGGTTTTAATCACTTGTGGAAGTACTTATGAGAAATGGTGTATACAGTAATCTTACTTCTGGAAAAAAAAAGCTGAATTTAGCCTGGTTCTTGTTCTGTACAGTATATCTAGATATGAAAACTGTTGTGGCACTTTCTTTTACTGCACACCTGAAGGCCAACCTAAGTTACAAGTTTTTCTATTTCAGTGTGAAAATCCGTTCACTTTTTTTGGAGGAGGGAATACTTGTGTTCCCCCCCGCTATTGCTTCTAGTGGTTATCTTGTGAGTTGTTAGCTCATTGCATACTGTACCTACTAACTATTCACAGTACAGGATCCTTGTTTGCTGTGCAATGCTGTAGGCTGTTGCGACACAGGGCAGGCATCCCCAAAGAGTGGTTACTCAATCTGTGTGGGTAATTTGTCCTGCTCACGCTCCAGACCATTAGAAGAATGAAGTGTGAATGTACAACTGAAATGACTAATGTACCTCCGGGGAGTCCTTTGACAAATTGATTAGTTCTGATGACTAAAACAAATATTACTGTTGCATTCCTAAATGCTCTTTGACATGTCTATGCCCCCATCATGTGGTCATGTCTGGAAGTGCGGCTGCTGTGCGCAGGTAACTAGCTGTTCTCCAGGTGCTTTGCACATGCTGCTATAGGACACATTAACAAAGCAGTATAAGAGTAATGTATAACACACATAATGTCATCATCACATTTTCAATATAAGTATTTTATTTGTAATTAATAATTCCCATGAAGATAAAGGACTCATTATGGGTTGAAGAAGTTCAAGTAGGTAGCTGTGTCAGAATGCGTAGGTGGCAAGGGAACAGGTAAAGGTTTATTCCATGCTGAAAGGAAAAGAAAAGAGACAAAGTCTTGGCTGTGGAGCCTTCTTCAGGTGTCCTTTCAGCATGGAATAAACCTTTACCTGTTCCTTTAGAACTCATTATGTACGGCATACAGTATATTCAATATACTGTATTTCAAATGCCTCCCATTAACATAAAGTGCCATCTGAATCTAGTTTTAGGTATGAAGCATCCTTGGTTGAGTAAAGAATTTCTGGACAAGGACTACTCTGCCGTGCTGGATAGTTCTCGTGGCACAAATATGACTTGACTCACCTTGCAAATTTATGATCTGCATTGACAGATTAGCCCTCTGCTGTCTTCAATTCACTTCCCACTTCCAGCACACGACTCTCTGCATAATGTCACAGAGTCTGGCTGTCAAGATATGATGGAGGATAGAATGCCTGCAGAGCAGTGAGGATCTCCTGGATGCCTACAGTTAGCATGTGCCAGGCTGTAGCCTAAGCCATTGTCCCTTATCTTTTGTGAGCTCTGCCACTGTTAATCCGTGACATTCTAAACACAGCTCAACAAAAAAATTGGAACACGATGCTTTTTGTAGAATGGGCCCCATGCAGACAGCTTTTTGTATATGAACCTAATGTAGTGCTAAGTGGATTCTATCAGTGTCATCCACTCCTGAAATAGCTACAGCAGTTAGTAGAATGCACGACATTCTTCTCTCCCCCTAGAACAGGTTACAAATTAGAGGAAGCCAATCAACCCATTTTGTGCTCATTTACCATAAGCACCCTGGATTAAATGTTTTAATCACCCTCATTAAACCAATATTGTTTCTGAATTAAGTGATGAAACAAGCTGTAATATTTTTCCAGCAATACTCTTATTAAATAAAAAAGATTCTTAGTTTCCCTGTCAGGAGAATTGAGTCCCACCTCATGTTTAAAGAATGAAAAAAAGACCTGCTGAATTAAGTCATTCTTACAAGAATGACAGAAAAGTCTGACAGAGAAAACATTGACAATATGCATTAAAAGGTCTTTGTAAACAACATTCATTCAATAAGGGGAACTCTTAGTGCTAAAGAACTAAGGTAGTTTATCATCTGCCTTTCTTTTGCTAGGCATAAAAATAGGCTTTTACATTTTTTGACAAAACAAAAGAAAATTGAATTCTGATATAAATGTTCAAAAAGGGAAAATAATTGTTTTATTCTATTTGGAAAGGGGTGGCTGCAGACTTCAAGTGCTGATGGGAAGTTACATGTGTAATATTTTGTCAGAAGTGGCATCAGTAGTTACTGCTTTTTGTTGTAGTGTACATAGTTTAATATTTTATTTTCTCATCTACAGTATGTATTCAGATCTATTGAAAATAAGGTAAACGTTATTAAATAAACAGCACCTTGCGTGGCTCATACAGTAAATCAAACCCTTCTGTCCTGAAAATGACAGAATGTCCTGAAAAAAGTCCAAGGCTGTGGGCATCATATTTCCATTCCTCAAACTAATAAACCAATACTGGTTGAGAATGACAAGCACAGTTTCCAGAATTCAGAAAACGCTGAGTATTCTTAAACACTTCATCAAAAATGCCAAAGATGTCATTATAGCATCTCTAAAACTGTGCCCCATGCATAGCCTTTATAGGCTATGATTTTACTTATGATAATTAGACTGTCAGTGTCAACTAAGTATGAATCTTTTTCAATACTTGAATTTTTCACTGCAGCGAATACTACATTCTGATTCCACCCATCTCTCTTTATCCTTTCAACAAATGACCTTGTCTGCACCAGGCACATATTTACATTATGAAGAGAGTTCTACATCAGATCAGCATGGTAATCACTGAGATATGTGTGGGACGCTGATGAGGCATTCTAAGTAACGAATGTAACTCATTTATGCACACCATAGCTGCGCTCAGCTAGTTCCTGTCAAGAAGACCATCAACTGGTAAACCCAGCCATCTGTCCTGCCCTGAGGTGAAAATTTCCTGTTATCCACTGAGACACATCAATGCCAGACTGCATGTCTGCATGCTTACAGCAGATTAGGCAAACCTACAGAATATATAAAGTCTAAATATAGATTGTGAATGCTAAATCCATAAACTGTGTCTGCTTAGAGTAAACAACAAACACCTTGGAATGAAAAATAACCAATTGCGATGATCATTATTATTATGAGGAAGTATTTGTTGTGAGCATACTGGACAAACTAAAACCTAATAAATCACTGTGGTCTGATGGTATTTTTAAATTAAGGCTTAAGGAAATGAGGGGCGTTATTGAAAGGTTGATTGAAGGTTGAAATTTCAACCTACTGTACGCTAAGGATGGTGGCTCTACTCATTGGAGACTATTAAATGTAACACAAACTGAGCCTGGCTCTATCCTAAGACAAATCTGTCTTATTTTTAATATTGGTTAAGTAACAGCAACGATAGTTAGAGCTGAGGTAGAATGTTTTCAAAACACACAATGATTTTGAAAGACTTACAGCATGTCAGTCATTACAAAGGAGAGATCTTGTTTTAACTTCTGCATCAGACTCATTAGAAAATTAAAAGAGAATCCATTTAAGACAGAGTATAGGAATTGCAACTTTACATTAAAAGTGTGGTGGGTATCTGGAGCAGGCTTTTAGAGAAGAGCAAAGTTTTAGATTCTGTTAGATACTGAACTAACAAATGAGCGAGATGGGTAAAATTGGCTCCACTAGTTTATAGTCATTCTCATGTTAAAAAGTAACAGACCTAGTTAAATTCTATACATTTGTCTTTTATGTTTTTTATTACTCTTTTTGTTCTAATGTACACTTACAGCTTACTGCCAATGTACAATGTTTTTTTTCAGTTATGTTGTGAAAAGTCAAGGAAGCATACTTTTTTTCCCGTGGTTTGCCTATAGTACATTAGGAGAAGCAGCAGGATATCGCCCCCAAAGTTCCCAGCACACACAATTAACTGCTAATTGGCCATCTAGCAGTACTAACTTTACGCTGATGCATTATTCATTTAAATGTATATTAGTGCTACTGTATATAAAGGACGATGCGCTATTGCTTATTAAAATAAAAGTAACTAAACATAAGTAACATGGATAAACATACAGGCATCAGCATCAGAAATTACCAGAATTTTGAAATGCCTATACAGTACCTCGGTATGGTGACTTTGGAAACTGTGCTGCTGGCGATCATCCTTTGGATGAGACATTACACTGGAGACCAGCTTCTTTAGAGCCATTTGCAAGAGTAGGGGTGTTTGCCTGAAGTTCTGGCAAACTTCCATTCTTGTATCAAAATTCCATTCTGGCCTGGCAGGGTTGGGCTGCTGCCATATAATAGCAGTCAAGCATCACGCAGGTGGGAGCTGTAGCTCGGTATTGGATTAAATGAGTCTAAATGTAAAGTGGTATTATGACTAACTCTTTGCTCTATCTGGATGTACAGGTTCCCTGTATAAAGAACAAAGCATCAGTTTCAAGTGTGGATGTGTCCATGACTATGATTATTATTTGACTATATAGGATTATTTATTTGGTGAAATTAGTCCTTGCTTTTCTATTTAAAAATGTATGAAAGTACAGGGTTCAAGAATGTGAAACACACAATTTCTCACATTATGTAGTTTTTAAATAGTGGTTTGTGTGTTTTGCTCTTTTGTTTTCATTATAATAATCTTTGTCTCTTAAGCTTTCTCAACCACTGAATTATTCACAGTAAATTGAAGAAGTCATGTGTCCTCGCTTTGTATCTCCTAATCAGTGTGGGTGTTTTATTATTTAACTTTTCTAAATTGATTATACTAGAGCCAGCTGGTGTCAGGACTGATTAATATTTAACCTCCACTGCTAACTCTCTGTATTTATAGCCATAACATATTCAGACTAAGCAAGGCCCCTCTAGGGTTATAAAGAAACTGTTATTTCAGAAAGTTATTGCAATGGAGTCCCACAAAATTATAGAGTTCCATGTCTCTATAATATAACATATCCCTAATTGAGTTTCTGTTTGGCACACTAAACATTTCCAGTTTTCCATTTACTGTGAAGTTTTTTATGGAAGGTGGTGTTTTTACAGCAGAAGGTGGAACTCAAGGCATTAATATAATTGGGCTGCATTTCTGACAGTGTTTTGATACAGACAAATGTGAGTTGGGGTTTAAGGAGTGAATTATATTGTGTGAAGTGGTTCATTAGTATTCAAGCAGTTGTATGCACAATTTAACCTCCTGAGCTCCAGAATCTATTTTAAGATGGATGTGTAGGTGCATTCAAATCAATTTTCTAAGTTAAAACTCTCAGATTGTAAATTTATTTCTGACTCATTCCCCAAAGGTTAGATTAAAGCAAGCTTATCTTCGAAAAGAAAGAAACATCATGGTTTTGAAGAACATAAATCTGATATATACAGTATATTGTTTTTCTTTCTCAGAAATTAGAGATGAAGCCTGTATCAAGTCTAATACACACTGTTAGATCCCTGCCTAAACTTCAATTCACTGTCATTTTATTATGTTAGGGTTAGACAGATTAATAAATGATCTAATCCTAGCTACAGTACAATAATATGTATGCCATTCCCTTTTAATACTGGGTATGCAGTATAAACACGGTCTTATTCAATATACTGTTCATAATAGATTTTTACATAAATGAAACTGAAGACACTGTATTTTCTCATGAGTTTTCAAGTCCATTAATATTCCAGCAGCATCTATGTACTATTTCATATGCCCAAAACAGTTTTTTTGCCCATAAACATAGTTTTAAAAACAAGATTGAACAGAAGAAGTAACAGTGAAGGCTCTGATCTCCCTGATGCATGAATTGCATACAAAAAGGGTTTGAGATAGGCCCTATTTTAACACTTTTTCAAAGAGTATATTGATGGAGGTCTAATTATTAGAAACTGGTTTTTGGAGGACTTAAGTATATAAAGTTTCCACTAGAGGGTGACAGAGATCAATAGTAGGGAGCATATTATACAGTACTTACCCATGCGCGTTGTCTTTTGTTGTTACGATGGAGAGTGATTCTCCAAAAAGTACAGTAGAAGCCATGGGACCTCACTCAATTTCCACATACACCACTCCAAAACGTGCATAATATACACTGTACAGTACAGTATGTCCCTTTGTTCTAACTAGTCAGATCAAGGACAAAAAAATTACAGAGTAAAGAATAATAAATGAATAGGATGTTCTAAAGTTAAATATCAAACATGTACATTGTTTCCCTAACTGTGTATAGGTGCTTGAAATTATAGAACTATTGCTTGTCTTTGGAAAGCGTCATGTGTCCACAGGTAACTTGTTCATCTCTGCTCTTAAACAACAGGGCAATCAATAAGAAACTTTTTCAGGAACAATGAGTGATCCATTAGATTTGTGCAATTGCATTATTTTAATTGAGTGAAAAATGGGGTATTAAATGTCACCTACTGTAAAATACAGCGCAATTTACAAGAGTCTTTTCTTTCCCTTACTTTGAGTTATTTTCATTCTATAAAACAGTTTTCCAGTGGATATTCAGCTGTTTTGAGCAATGTTAAGAAGTCCACATTCAATCAGTGCTTCTGCAGATTCCTGTCATCGTATTAACTTCTGCTCTAATACAAAATGCCTACTGTACAGTATGTAACCATAGTATGTTTAGACAGTATATAGTCTTTTATTTCCAGTAAAGGACAAACTCAAGAAATCAACCTACTAAGAGAACCTTCGGTTTCATAAACAATAATTCAGGTTTTCTTTTTTCTCAAAACTGATTTATTAATTATGATCTCAAGCAAGAGAGGTCAGAGATCTGGACTCATGAATGTTATGCATTCAGTTTGTTTCAGTAATGTGCCTGGCATAATAAATTGTTATACAGTAAATGTACTTTGCTTATGATAAAAGTCCCACCCAAATAAAATATAGATTTAAAAGAGCCAACCATATTCAAAATATCTCTATTACTTTCACAAAGACATCAGTATTTTTTTCCATAACCGCGCTTGCCAGTCTCTAAAATCTGAGCCTTTTTTGAGAAAATAGGTTACTAAATTGTCAAATTGTGTAACAAAGGAATGACAGTTTACAGGTAAAAGGGAATACTTTGTTAGTATGGTATTTTAGAGGTAAGAAAAATGGATTTGATGTACAATGATGATGAGAACTTTGATGAGAATTTTACTATCACAGACTGTACTGTAAGTGGTTTTATGAATTTTCAGAACACTTTGAGATTGCAGTTGCAAAAATATGTATACTTTTTGTGTTGTTCATAGATATAGTTTATTAACTCATGGAAAACCTATAGTACAGTAGGTCTGTCTGGGATATTTTTTCATTAGAAAGGCCTGTCATATTGAACTAAATAAAGATGCCAAGCCTACAACAGAGTAGGTCACTATGCCAAAAACTAAAGCTTTTATTCTTCAATGCAGTGCTGCATGCAGGAATTACAAATGATCTAACCTTGTAGTTAACTTAGGTAGTGTCACTTCCCAGCTGAAATATCACAAAATAAAAATGACCTCAGTTTCACATCTCACCCGAAGAATGTTGCCTTTTTACAGTATAGTGTCCCAGTCACTATACTGGGGCATTAGGACCCACATACACAGCAGGGTAAGCACCCCCTATTGGCCCCACTAACTCCTCTTCCAGTAGTAACCTAGGAGGTCTCTCATCCAGGTACTGAGCAGGCTCACACCTGCTGAGCTTCAGTGGGTTACTAGTTGTGAGTTGCAGAGTGATATAGCTGCTGTCTAACACAAACATTGATTCCAGTATTTAGAGTGAAGCGAGAGAGTGCAAGAACCATGTGACAATTAATACACAGTTACTACACACAGTACAATTGTACTGTAGTACACATTGTCATACTGTATGTTAACAGACTACACTATACTTGATCCTTGCCAAAAAATGCACACTCATACAAAGCAGTCAAATCTTTTTTTTTCTCCTTTTAAACCCTTATTTATTTTATTTAAATTGATTTATTTATTTTACAAAGATTTTGAATCTTATTGCCTGGAGCCAAAATGAAATCGCTTTGTCCATTATCCGAAATTCACTTATTCTCGAGCAAGTCGGCAGCAACCTGCAGCCTACTCTGGGAACATGGAACTCAAGGCTGCAACGCATCGTGGATGTGATGTTAATCATGTACAGTTCACACAGAGATAACTTAGAAACATAGCCATCCAATTACCTTATCCAGCCTGCCTTGCGAAGGGGGAGGAAACTGGAGGGCCAGAGAAAACCAATGGGAGCTCTTAGATGCCACTCCATACAGTGGCATCCCATATTGGAACCTAACCCACGATCTGTGAGGCAGCAGTGCTAGCAGCGGTGCCATCATGATGCCTATCCAAAGGGGTGTGAGCAGGCTTATTTCACATTTCTGCCTCTACATTATTTTAATCTTGAGAAGTGGTGACTAGGAAGTGAAATCAAGTGTTCAGACTTTCTTCTCCAAGTCCAGCCTCCTAGAATTTGACACCCGCAACAGGCAACCATACTGGAGCTGTAAGCGGAGCTGGTGTTGTCTTGCCTGTACAGTTATTTCACCTACCAGCAGTTTTATTATATTCAGTAAATTGCTCTTGATCAAATCTCCTGAGAGTCTTTTGCTTTCAAATAAAGCTCTTTAAGTTTTATTAATATCTGCCTCAGATCAGTGACACAAAATTGGTGTTGTATTGGCTGATTTTCCAGTGATGATGGTGGAGAGCTTTGGTCCCTAATTCCTTTTTCCTGATACTGCACGGGCTAATTTGCATTCTTTATTCAGTTTCTGTACCAGCAATATGTGTCATTTTATCATTTTGTTGTTGGCACTATGTACTGCTGTGCCACTAGAGGTCAGTAAGAAAACACATTCATGGACTGTCAAAATACTTTAAAAATCGAAGTGAAATTTATTGAAATTGACATCACTCAGCTGGATTGTTCTGTTTTTTTTAGTTTTTGTTTGCAGATTTTGATGCTAGATGTTGCAAAAACTGAAAGTTTAAAAGTGTAATTACATTTGTCTTGCACATCAGTAGAAAGCACATGACAAGTGGATCATACAAGTGTTCTTGTGAACTTTTGTGAACTATACCCCTTTGTAATTATAGCCTTACAGCAAATACTTTAAAATAATGCCAACTAGCTGTAAGTGTTTTGCTTTAGTTAAGTTATTATGTGCATTAACATGACTTTGTGACTGATATAATCAACAACTCAGAGAGCTAATGAAGCAGAAATGTCTACAGTTAATCTATTTTGATATTGTGGAATGTAATCTGGAAGAAGAAAAGTTTGTTGTACACATATATTTGGCTAATAGCAGACCCAGGACAGCTGGACCTGATATAGCAGGGATTTGTCTTTCTATCGTGGTTGCTACAGTAAATAATTTGCCACAAACTCATTGTTACTTTCCTTACAAGAGTTAGGGGAGGGGAAATCACTGGGCTTTGGATTCCAAGCAGTTTATTTTGCTTTTGATTCACTCTCTTCTATACGTGTTCAACTGCTGCTGTACAACATGGTCCTCTGCTGTGGGATGCTGTAAAGCACTCTTTGGCCAAATGTTGTGAATGCCTTTATAACAAAGACTGCTTGAAATGTACACTGACTTTTTTTCTGAATTTATATGCCAAATAAAAGCATTAAAGAATCATTCATTAAAGAATCATGTTTGATGCAGGTGTGACTCACTTACACCTAAATAAGGGGAACGACCTAGCATGTGTTACAGCCTATAACTCCCGAGGGCTAGTCCTTTTTAGGGTGTTGTGAGGCCAAATGTGTTCCAAAAGCACAAGAAGCACGGTTGTTGGTGCAGCATGTCTGTATGGTTCTTAGTTGACAGTAGCAGGAGACTTGGCTGTTGAAAGTGTCCATTCAGACAGTCTCAAGGATTCACAGCAAAACAGCAACAGGAAGTGAGATTTAAATTACAAGAATCACTGTCCTTCTGCTTGTACTGTATATCAAGCAGAGGCCCATCACTTCATCATATCTCATCTGATATTTACATTTTGTGGAATCAATGCTTAAACAGGTTTTAAACGTATCACTGCAGGAGGTGGAGCCTCCATTTGTGAGCTTCTATTAGGAGTATTCTGGAATGTATAGTATTGTGGTATGTAAGCAGTAGCAGACCTGGCTAATATGCAACTGTATTTTTAACTGAAGGTCTACTTGGAGTATCACCTAAATAAAAATTGTCAGAAGTAGACTATACAAAAAGTATTAAATATATCTTGAGTGTGTCTCTAAAATATGTATTAAACTGTAGATAATTGATCATTCACAAACAAATCTTTCGCTGTTGCTTGTTTGCTTGCACATAGCCAATAAGGAGTTTTGCTTTCCAATGTTCATTGTGCAAGATTCTGCAAGCAAAGCTGGATGCTAAAATTGTATTCAACATCATCTGTTAAGTCACAGCTGATCTCTTCTAGAGCCAGATTTCAAAGTGTGATCAAAGAGTGAGGCCTTAGTTTAAGCATAATTGACTTGTGTTATGGTTGAAAATAACCTCCTAACAAAGTCATGGGCATGATTGTGCACAACATTTTTTATGGGGGTTATGTGTACTGCTCTTTTGTATTTACACACACTATAAATTACCGTCAGTTAGCTAGGGCATCACCTCTGCACTTTTGTTTTCCATCACATCATGCAATTAAAAACCTTGAGTGTCATGTAAAATGAATAGCACCATTAAATCCTGACATAATATTGTCATATTCCTTGCCATATTTTTAGCATCTCTGAAAATATACTATGCCACCAGTGTGATAACTTTCCATTCAGAAAAACTCTCCAAGGCTGTTAAAAATATTAAATATGTTTTTATTTTGCTAATTGTAATGAATAAAAGCAAAACATATTTATGTAATTGTATCAGGATTTCATTTGAACAGACCTTCAGGTGGCTCAGTGTTGTCTCTCTACTGTTGCTTAGCAACTGCTCTTCTCCTACTGCAAGCTCTGTCTCTTACCTGGGGTGCTCACCATTATATAAACAGATGTATTAATCATATTCTAAATGCAAATGTAAGAATAATCAGATTTTGCCTCACAGTTCCAGGTTTTTGGTTCAAATCTAGCCCTGGGCAAGAGTCTTTGTAGAATTTATGAATTCTCCATGTGTTTTACTGGATTTTTCCTGAGATGTCCAGTCTTCTCCGACCTCCCAAAGAGTTCTATAGGTTAAATTGCCTCTGAATCACCCCTTTCATACCTATTTGACATACCCCGTACTTTAACTAAGGTGGCTACAGGCATTTACCACATTTAAGATCCACGAGGGACATCAAATTAAGTGCAGTAGGATATATTGTAGAGATCTTCCTACATGTACTATCAACTAATTCCTTAGCAGGCTCTGCTATCAAACTCAACCACTGCAGTATTCCTTCATATCTAAAAACATTACTAATTGCTCCACTGTAAGAATGGCCTTAACCATTACTGGAAATCTCATGAACTAATTATTACCCGCTGTCAACTTGCAAATAATGGAGTCCTTAATGTCCTAATTGGCCAGCTATAAAACACTCCCCTCAAACGCTGGCCCGCCACACCCTGCAGGGGACTGGTGTGCCGTCAGTGAGGAAAGCAATTGACTGCTGTCCCTTCTGTCTTGCGCTCCCTAATTGGCTGTTGCCTTTGCCAACAATAGGACACTAATTGTTACAGGGGATAATGGATGGATGGGTTATATATGTAATACTTTGTTAAGGAAATATTTGTTTGCCACGTGCTTCAAGAAGAGACTTGTGTTATTGAAAGGTTCTTATACAGAATACCGGTTAAGGGCTAAACATATTCTTCTTCTTCCCTAGAGAAAATGCTTGTAGATGGAATGCACTTGCACGTCTTACTGTGGAAGGTTCCTTGCATTTGTACTGTATATTTCATGTGTGCAGCAGAAAATTACACTTCAGTACTGCTAATCCTGAGACAGGCAAAGCTGTTCTCTCTCTTTTTCTTATTGTTCACTTAACTCCATCACAAAGCAAGCTGATCTGCTGGAGTGAGTGTATTTCGTGGCCAGACATGCAGAAATGTCCCATTACCACCAAACATGTTGAGTTGCTTGTTCTCTGCAGTATGGGTAATGAATGCCCTTGTGGTTTATCTTGATTTGGTCAGCAGGTAAATTTGAGTATGATGCCTCATAGAGGTGAAAATAAAAAATTTCATTAAGAAGCAGCATGTGATGTTTCTTTACAGAACCCTGTGAAATACCTCTGGTAAGTAGGACATCAGATTGAAAACCGAGTCAAATTTTTTACGAAATGGCTCCTATTAGCCAAAGCAACAAAAGGCTTTGATGTCACTAAGATGCCATTAATAGAATCAAAAGCTGTACTTAGTATAGATGAAGAAGTTACTGAGAGTCAGATGCCATCATCATGGTTGCCTAAAACCGTACTAAAAATATATTTTCAGAATGTTATAAGAAAAAAGGCAATTTGGAAACAGTAGGATCATTTTTAAGTATACAGGTCTCCATGCCAGGCCTTTATAACACAGGAGTGATAGCAGCTGTTTTTAAGGCTACGCATACAAGATCAGATTTCCAGCATTCATTGATGAGATTAGGAATATTTGAAAAATGTGAATAGCTGTATGGGAGTAGGATCCAAGATACATGTACTGTAGTTGTTCTCGTTTTAGTTACTGAATCAGTCACTTAAGCACTTAAGCACCATGCTAGCCAACAAGCACCAGTAACCCCATATTTCTCCAGTCAGGTGTTAATGCTGACACTCATTGTAAACCCACCCAACAGAGTCAACTTCAGGTCATGACAAGACAAACCAGATTTTATAAAATGTATTTGTAACAGAACTTGTAGCCCCTAAATGTATTTTGACATGACTAAACAGATCATGCTGGGAGTGCATGCTCAAGGCATCTGTCTGTTACTGTCACTCGTGAAGAGAAGAAGCTGTGTGATAAGTCTAAAACATTGTCACTGGGCCACCTGATCTCAGAATTGAAAGGGCTCATGAAGCGATTTCAACCAGCCTCTTTGCTTGCGGTCCATCTCACAATTTTATCTGGAGTTAAAAATTAGCATGGCCTGTGCACAAAGCTCTAGATTTCAGACTGCATCTCATTTATGTGAACTGTTTCAATGAGCAGCTAGGAATTTTAATCAATCAAACCTGCACTGAACCAAATTAGTGGATTTTGTATATTTTAATTTGCTATTTATTATTTTTGTAATTATATAACCACCCAATTTGGAAGCAGAAATTTGATCTTTGAACCTATTTGGGGCAGGGGGAAGTTTAGACAAAACATCCATCCCTTAAGCCACTCACTTTGTGGTATGTTCCAGGCTCTGCAGTAATGGACAGAAGATTGAGTACCCACTGCAGGTAGTAGTGTTCCTCACCTCAGTAACACTGCAAGAGCCCAGGATACACCAAGGACTGTTACTGGGAGCCATCTGGGAGAGATAATTAATCCCAGCACTGTCCACAGCAGAATGAATCTGTTGTACATGTCCCCTTGGACAATCCTGATAAGTCACCTAGTGACAAGACCCTAGCTTGAACTTGTTACATCACAGAGCTGAAGCTGCACCAGGAATAAGCACCTTTACTGGTTGATTCTCTATTAAAGGAATGTTAATGTGTTTTTTTTTATTGTGATATAATAACAGGTTAATAACAGCCATGTGAGGACATCATTTGACACCTCAGTACAAACAGGCAAAGCATTGCTTTTTCTTTCTTACTGTCTTTCTGTGTGGAACTAACTAACTTTTAATTGTTTGTTTTTGCGACTTTATATTTCTGTGATTGGAAAAAGTTGTTCAACAATGATAATTATAGCTTTAATGGCAAATAGAGAGGTCAGAAATAAAAATGTTGGAAGCTGTCAGGCCTAGTCATGAAGAGACTTTTGAATAAGAGTGTGTGGATTGGTCTCAGCCCAGATGATGCACTTATAGCTATTCAGTTGGACATGGGGGTGGAAGTGGGCTCTGGCAGTCCACAAAATGTTAAGGGAGTTATCATCCACTTGAATGCATACAATGAAATCTAAAATGAAGTTCACCTACTTTTCTGCATTGGCTTCTCTGCATGAAAACAGCTGTATTATCTCAGGAATTGTCTCTTTTTTGCACATTTTGTGGGGTCAGCCAGATGGGTTCCACACGTACAGTCTTTTTTTGATTAAACAAGGCTCTTGGGATGCATGGAGCTTAATGGAAACCTCTGTCAAAACAGAAAGAACCTGTGCATTTCATTCTTTTTTATTATGCTGTTATTGATTTACTAGGCTGACATCTTAATCCACAGTGAGTCACATTCAACAACACATCTGAATTACAGAAAATTGTAAAAAGCATTAGAGTGCAGAAGTGAACAGTTTAACGTTAATGGTGTTATTCTATTACAAAAAGCCCTTTAGTTAAGCAAAAACAAAGTGTAAAATACAGCAACCGATATGAAGAATTCTAATACAGTATTCTGTGACAATACATGGTTAACAAAAGATTCTGGGGATCTTCATCTTCAGTCACTTTGGCCATCCTTCAGATGAGACGTTAAACTCAGGTCCCAAGGTCCTGATTTGATTTGAGATCCCATGACATTGTTCATAAGAGTAGTGGTGTTCACTCTAGTATCCCAGTTAAGACAATAAGAACATTAGGAAGGTTACAAACAAGAACAGGCCATTCAGCCTATCTACCTTGGAGTTTTTAAGCCACTTCTTGAAAGGAACCAGGGTATTGCCTTCAACAATATCGGTAGCTTGTTCCTTCCACCCAAAGCCTCCTGTTCTGTTTTATTTGTACTTACACATAGTTTACACTTGCACCTTCTGGATCATGTCCATTCACTTTATCAATGCCTTTGAGAAATTTTATGGTTAAAATTCATTTTAGGCTTGCACAATCGGGCCTCCCTCTATTTTACCCTTAATCAATTGATTTAGGACCTTATCATATCTTCATTTGATCTGTATGTAGTGGGGCTATAGCGTGTCACCCAGGTTAGTGCTGGCACAAGTGTACCCTCTTTTACATATCAAACTCTTTGGAATTATTCAATACAAATTCAACAGAAGAACTAATGTTTCGTGAGCAGAGAAAACTACTGAGCAATCTGATTCAAAATCCTCAAAGGCATTAATCTTTAAAGTCAGTTAGTACTGTACAGTATGTACTTCTTCAGAATCAAAAATGAAAAGTGAATTAGACAATGAAAGGGAAACTACAAGGAAGAGCATTGAAAGCTGAGCATGGGAGTCACGTTTTTAAACAACAGGGTGTGGAAGTACTGTATAGAACAAGCTACTCAGCCATGTTAACGCTGATACCTTGACTTCTTTTAAAAATGGTTAGATGAGATGCTTGGATCAATTAGCTACAGAAAAAAAACAATAGAGTTAAATGTGCCAACTGATCTCCCCTTGTTAGTAGCAATTTTTAAAACTTCTGTTACTTAGAATTTACCAGGTCTGCGTGAAATTTAGCAAAGACACTGGGTCTTACAAATACTTCCACAACACCTTTAATGACAAATTAATAAGAACCTAGGTTTCACATCTCATTTGAAGGTCAGGATTTCCTACAATACCCCTGGTCACCATACTGGGGTATGGAAATGTATTGGTTTGGAAATTCTGGATCAGAGGTGAGTCTGACACTTGATGGTGAATAAATCCAATTTGCAGCAGTATCCTGGTTTTCTTTAGAGGTCTCAGATCCCAGTGCTGAGCATGCTCAGCCTTGATTAGTTTCTATAAGTCAACAAGATCAGAGCTCAGGAGGTAAAGCTGCTGTCAGATGGTTTTTTTTCCAAATGTCGATTGTTTTTAATCAGGAAATCTCACTAGATGTTCCCATATAAAATGGCAGACAACAGAATGAACTGTCGTGTCTAACATTCTGTCAAAGTTAAGGGATGTTTCATCACAAAATGCAGAGCTCCACAAACTTTGTTTTTCAATCCCCCACTAAGAAGTGAAATGCACCAGCTGTAGTATTTATTATCCATTCCTTTAAACTACCTTGGCTAGCTGAATTTAGTTTCTGCAGGAAACAGAATTCACTTTAATTGCCTTTCAGAGGGCAGAATGAACTGCATTAGTACTATATAACAGAACCAAATGCTTTTCTCAACTGTATCAGCCTAAGCAACACAAAATTTGCTTCTTGTTTTTTTTGGTCCAAGATGAACAAAGGAAATATCACTTTTTTTATATTTCTGCTGTTAATCGGTGCTGCTTTATTGTTCTTTATGAACATACTTCTCAGTGTTCATTACAAATAGAACCACGCACAGTGTTGAACAAACAGCTAATGTGAAAAGATAACTGCTGGAAGAGAAAGTCTGCTAGTCTGGTTTCTTCAGGCAAGGCATTCAAGACCTTAAGGCCACAGAGGCAGCAGGCTTTAGAAGTGATTTAGAATGGACTTTAAGCAACCTCTGAAAGAAAATCTCTGGTCAAATGAAGATAATTTTAAATGTCAAACACAGCTTGAATAAAAGCCCCATTTTTCAGCTATGCACATAGAAGTGGTACACTATTTTATTGTTATTAAATTGTATCATCCTATTAGTGTTAAAATCTGTGATTTCTTCTGACATGACCTCTGTGAATATTCACACTTAATTCAGCTACCATACCATCAGTCATTAACATTTAATGTATAATGCTTACTATTAAAATACACCCATTGTTTTCAAAAAGGTCCATGTTAACTTTACCCTGTTTAAGAGTGATTTTCAGCAATTTTTATATTTCACCATTTAGAAATACTAACACAGCCGTGACGCATTAAGGCCTGCTAATTAAATCTGTTCAGAAATGGAGAGAGTCCAATCACCCCACCACCACTGCTTTTTTCAAAGCCTAGAAAGGTGCATTTCTCCCACTCAGACAAAATGAAGTGAATTAAGGCGGCTTTAATGATAGGATTAATACAGGAAAAAAAATAAACTGTTATTTAAGCGACTGTAATCGCTTTAAATGGAGACATCCTTAACTTCTGGTCAGGCTAAGAAAGCAATTAGCAGGTGTCAAAGTCATTTTTAAATACCAATTAACTTTTAAAGATGAGGATTTTATTCTGATGTTTTTTTGCACAGATGATCTACAAATGTCAGAAAGGAGCAGGCCTATTTTTACCATTTTCAATACTATTACGTATTGCTGTACAATGTACATGTATTAGTAGACGCAGGTCTCATAGGTTGCTCAGCTTGTAAGCATCTGTTTGGTTTCAGTGTCCAGTGGTGTATGCCATTATTTGACTCTGACTAGGATTGCCTAAAAAGAGTTTGGTAGGATAGGTTTACCATCTGCCAGGGTTTTCTCAGATTGCTGTGAAACTGTGTCTAGGACACCTGTGAGTTTGCAATGCCACTAGTCTGATACAGAGGCATTTCAGGAATAATATGCAATATATATAATAGATGGACAATGTGCTATTACACAAGCGCAAAGTGTTTGCCATTTTTAAGAAGTAATGTAGTTATTAGCTCGTAACATACTGTAAATAAAGCAATGTATAATGAAACAGGAACTGTGTTTCTGATGCAAACACTACATTTGTGTTTTTCTCACATGCAACACAGAGGATACTTATTGTGTGAAATCAGACAGGTGATGGTGTCAGAACTTGAAGCAGTTTCTGTTAGTCTTATGGGGTCTAGTACAAATCCAGTCACCTTTACAAATCTGGGCAAGATACTGAGCAAATAGATAACACTAAACCTGCTCCATCCTCATTTTTTCCAGATGAGATTTTTGGGGTGATGCAAATTAAGTAGTTTGCTTAAGCTGGCAAAGCCATGTTCCTCTGAAACAGAAATGATTCGTATTTTCTCCTATTCTTATAATAATAATTGCTTACACTTATATAGCGCTTTTCTGGACAGTCCACTCAAAGCGCTTTACAGGTAATGGGGACTCCCCTCCACCACCAATGTGCAGCCCCACCTGGATGATGCGACGGCAGCCATAGTGCCCCAGAACACTCACCACACTTCAGCTATTAGTGGGGAGGAGAACAGAGTAATGAAGCCAATTCATAGATGGGGATTATTAGGAGGCCATGATTGGTAAGGGCCAAAATTCTTATGCACATTATCTTCCCATCTGTATTTGTTTGGTTTTAGCTTGATATCCATCCATTTTCTACTTATTTTATCCAATACAGGATCAAGGGGGATCTAGAGCCTATCCTGGCAAGCAATGGGTGCAAGGCCGGATACACCCTGGATGGGACACTAGTCCATCACATACTGTAGCATACGCAGACCCAGACACACACTCACACCAGGACCAAATTTCCCAGAATCTACCAGTATGTCTTTGGACTGTGGGAGAAAACTGGAACAGTCGTAGCCCTGTGGGATTGTACTCATTACAGACAGCCTGCTATTTGTCAGACATAAAGTAAATGTGCAAACCGTTAACCTCATGTGACAAAATTAATTTCAATATTAGTAGTCAAACAGGTCAAATGCAAAGCAATTAAGTCTTTGTGAACGTCATTGTGGATTATTTTTGTGAGAGTCTTGTCATTGTTAACTAAAATGAAAAACAGGTCATTAACTAACATTTTTGTCAAAATTTCCATCAATGGAATTAACACTGTAGAAGCATCCAGAGGAAACCCACATGAACATGGAGAAAACATACACATTCTATGCAGATAGCAAGATAATGACATCTAAAACAAAACTATCTGTAAACAAACTTCCCAGGACCATCTACACGTGCGTCTCTAGTAACATGCCACAGTGACACTGAAATATTAAAAAAATAAATAAAGTGACACACTCTTTCAGTAAATGTTTAACTCCTCATTAATACAATTAGAAATGAAGGAAACAAAATGCATATTCATGTTGGTTTAAATTATCTTTTATTTTGAAAGGCATCACAGGCATTTATTTCATAGGCCCTGTGGAAAAACTGTCTGAGGGTGGGCTCCCATTATAATAGACCGAGTCATGATAAACACCCAACTCACTATTCCATTTTTAATATCTTTCAGCATGTGGGGTTCATTTGACAATAGAGACAACAGTTCAAACACCTACCTCTTTAAAAAGCTTAACTCCTAGGCAGTTCTTTGATAACAGGCTAGGACAGATTCACTTTTTACCCAACAAGCCCTCTGTCTGTTACATTAACACTGGAATCTACTGTCCTCTTAACGGTGTCCATTATTTCTAAATCTTTTTTTTTAAGACTCAGATAACCCAGTCCACAACTTCATCCCTTCTTGTTCTCTCCTACTGAGCAGAGGAGGACCTAACACACATGCACATATTCCAAACACAAATATTTTCAAGCGACAGATGAATTAATTGCACTCAGCTAAGCTTGAGGGTGAGCTATTTCCATAAATACAGGGAAGTGTGGAATCCACTAGTAGTGGAGTTCCATGCTCACTGCAGTCCATTCCACATTCACGTCAATACAATGTCTTGCAGATCTGTAAAGTACCTGCTCCCAGTATATCTGCACCTGGGGATTACTGTATGTACAAGCCATTGAAAGGGAGTTGTTGAAATATACTGTATTTAAGTTCTTCTAATGCATTTCTAGAGTGGCTACAGTATAATACCTTGAATACAAATGTATTCATATACAGTATGCAGTCATAGCCACCTTATGATAGGAGGCTACAGTATGTGTTAGAGGAGAAAGATGTATATCCCTATCTTCCACATTCATGGGCCACTTAATTTAGAATCGTTCTCTAATCGTTCTCTTTTACTTTAAAAACAACAGACACCGAAAATACAAAAGAAAACACAAAAAATGGGAGCTCACAGCTTAATTGAGGTGAGATAATTAATCATGTTTTTAAGATGGGGTGGGGGGGGGGAAGCAATAGGCTATATGATCTTTTGCATTAGTAAAATGTATCCTATGCTTACGTTTTTCATTAAAAATATATTTTTTGTAAATTATTTAAGTCTCTGCACAGTCCTGTTGCATTTAGACCCACTAGCAAAAGTCATAATTTCTGAAGATTCATAGTAATTTATAAGTCGCCGCAGGAACATTTGGGACCTTGGTATTTATAGTCACACTACTCACGTCAGAGAGCATATCAATTAATCTCATAATTCCAAACACACTCTATTACAAGACACTCTTAAAATATGTTTAAGTAGGAACCTGTTACAAGAAGCATTTTCAGACACAAACACTAATAATGGGGTCAATGCATGTCAAATAATTGATTGTGATTAACTGGAACTACCTGAAGACAGCATGGAATGTAATTGTCAGTTTATCAGCTGAAGGGGAAGGGAACTTCTTTGCTTAGATCCTCAGTATAGCACAAATGACAGATAAAGCTCTCTTCATTCAAGATAATTCTGTGAAATTTACCAAAGCTTCCTTAATGCAGTTTAAAAATTATTAAAGGCATCGTTATTTGTACATATAAACTATTTTT
Source organism: Lepisosteus platostomus (assembly GCF_059453375.1). Taxonomy (NCBI): domain Eukaryota; kingdom Metazoa; phylum Chordata; class Actinopteri; order Semionotiformes; family Lepisosteidae; genus Lepisosteus; species Lepisosteus platostomus. Next base: position 29,446,402 of record NC_142621.1, read on the forward strand.
CATTAAATGTGCCTGGTAGTGAATAGATACCTTGTGATACAGCACACTACAACACTATGCCCTAGTTTCTGATTCTTTCAGGATTATTTGAGTGTTTTGTCATATTTTTCCCTATTTGTGAAATATTTTTTTTCCATTCTGTGGCTTTGTCCAAAGTGCTACCTATTTTAAAACAGTGGCATTTAAGTTTCTTTGATCATTTAAACATAATCATCACGAATTGCACTTTGCCTATTGTTTTGGAATTGTACTTGTTTTAGTGCGGTGTGGTATTTAATAACACTATCTGGGTGAGTGGCACTCAGTGTGAATGACCATGCTATAGTGAAAGTGTTATGTTGGCACATGACCAATCACATTCAGAGTTCCCCAAAGACTCACGCTCCAGAAGGTTGAATAGACAGAAATATAAGAGATTGTTTTTAAAATGAATTTTAAGACTATTAGTTTAAGTGAGCTGGAATTATTCGTTTTACCTGTACTCAGATGCAAGCAAAGGTCTTCAAATGGTGCTTGAATTAAAATGTTTTTAGGTTTGTTATACTGTACTTCAAAGCCAAATTAAACACGAGCAGCATTTTGATGAGATGGAATTTTCTAGGGAAGCTGTACTTTCTTAAGGTCCTTGTTAATGTAAGAGCAAGATTACAGAACATTTAAAAAGTCCTGCACAGCAGATGCCCAGTATTATCTCAACAGACTGCAATTAATACCTGAAATACAATGTTCTCTAGTTCATAGTTTATTCAGTTACTGTTATGTACTGTACGCATCAACCATAATGCAATTTGAAATTGCTTGTATTTTTTCAGGAAAAATAGCCATCAAGTGGAAAGCTAAGAATCAGTAATTGTGTTTAATTTTCATACTAACTCTAAATACCAAGGCTTGCAGGCTGAAAACTGAAGTAACTAAAAAAAAATTAAAAGCACACTTCAGTGGTCTGTTTTTCGTAACAATGATCAATCAACCAATCTACATTTATGAACAAATTTCAAGTTAGAAAAAAAATTGCTCCAATGTTTGTATTAGTCTGCATCTACAGTATTAGTTCTGATTGAATGTCTTTAAATTGAATTCCTTGCTGCAGTCATGTTGGTCACTGCTTAGCTTTGGTTTAGTGTTATTCACCTCAGGTAATAACAGCAACAGCGACTACCAGGTACTTTCAGACTTGACAACTAAGCCTTACATCTAGGTAACATTGTTTCATACATAACTTTGCAGTCTGTTTCCAATCAATTAAAGGGCAGTGAAAGCTATGAAGGAGCTACTGTGGTGCAAAACGAGAAGTGTGAAGAGGCAGTTTTTGCCTTTAATTTAATGAAGGGCTTCAATGCCTGCCCAGATATTGTGGCTACAGGGATGGCTCCTTTCAGAACTGCTTTCAGATGACAGATAGAACACCTGCAGTGTCAGATGACGTGTGTGCTCCACTGAGAAACAGGTGACAGAAGATTTCTCAAGCAGAAAGATTTCAGCTATATATGAACTTAGAAAGTGCGTGTATATTGTTAATTTATGAATTTCAAAATATGTTGCCATCCTACATACATAATAGTGTAATTAAGACTTTTACAGTATGTTTGTGTGGGGTTTATAGTCAATCGTTGATCACTATCTTCATCACTTACAGTACATGTGTTTTTTTATACCAAATGTCCACAGCTGTTACATTTGTTGGTCGTTCTTTACACCTCTGTGTCAATCCTTTCTTAATATTTTGTCAACAATTCACTATTACAGATCTTTTAAATCATTTTATACCTGCTAGTTTTTTAACGTTCACATCAGAAGGCTGAGATGTCTTTCTCTCTCATCCCCTGGAGAGTCAGCTTTGAAGCAGTGCAATATATCTATATTTGCTCAGGAAAAAACAGTTAAAGATAGCAGGCATAAGACTGCAAGGAAAAGGTTAGGTAGGGAAGGTGTCTTTTATGCAGCCAGCTTTGTTCCCATAAGTTGAAAAGCTGAGAAGAAATTCTAGGGTGCCTTGTCGCTATGGAAACCTCAGTTAAGGAAAAAAAAATATCATCCTTCTTATATTGAGCTGCTCGTTGTGGATCCTTGTACATTATGTAACATTTTTACATAAACCTTGTTTATTCGTAAAGAAGCATAGTATTGTGCTTCTTGCGTTGTGATCCTTACTAAATAAAGTTTTGATAGCCTTGTTCCACCCTTCCTCATTATTTGTGCATTTTTGGAGCACTAGGAGCAACCTGTCAAAATCTTCTATTATTCTTCTGGCCCAGTACAGAACAGTGCAAGACAGTATGGGATTACCAAGGGTCATGGATGTGACCTAGGGACATCCGTGCTCCACAATGAGGTTGTAAACCTCCGTCCACAGCTGCCCTTCCCAGGTAATCCTTCCAAAGCCGAGCACTGCACAGACTAGCTCTCAGGAGAGCTGTAGGAGAAATGGAATAGCACCTCTGTACGCGTGTGACCATCTATATGTGGTATGTATAATTTATATCATATAATACTGTATATTGAGATCAACGTTTGGATCATTTGGACACAGGGTACTGTAAAAGGGTGTTTTTGGTTCATTCAGGAGCTTCTAAGACTTATACATAGGTTGACGTTTTTCAAATGTGCATCTGTATTGCCGATGCAAAATGTCTCCATCACAGTTTGTTCTAATCCTTTCACAAAAAAATGTCCCATTTCTCTGGGTGACCCGGAGAAACCTGAGAGTGGTAGGACCCTTTTGCCATCAGCTTCCCATCCTGGCTTAGAGCCCACATCCTGTGGGCTGGAGTCAACAGCCCAAACCATTATTCCACACTGCAGCCCACATTTTTATCAGCCCTGTGTTGTAGAGGTAAGGGACAGTAAAACTCAGTTAAAGTGCATTTGAACACTATTTCATCCATTACACTGCTGAAATGTCAAAATAGGACATGCTGTTTTTAAGCATGTAATGTTTCTGTTCCCATGTGGCTTAAGGCCTATTTAATCATGTTCCCCATGATATTCCTGCCTCCTCCTGTCCTGTAGTATTCAACAGCTTTCAATAAATGCTGATGAGGATGTAGTGACATATGGTATCCATAGAGTCTATGTTTATTTATCCACAGCCACAGCACCCTTTGTTTATCAGAGGAGTACTTTCATTTTTATTAAATAAACGGCACATTTAAAAGGCATTGACAGCACTTGAGACTTAAGCCCTTTGTGTGTATTCACACAGTGGCTGGGAATTGCCTCCGTGGTGTGTCTGTTTGTGTATTTATTATGTTCCTTAGATAGATACAAGCTTATTTCTACATTGCTTACTGTAGGTTGGGGCCTGCCTCAACAAGCCTGTTCTAAGCTAATAACTCATTCTCTGCAAGTTAATGAGCAGCTTTCACAGGGGATAATTTGCTGTTACAAGTTAATCAAAGGAAAGTATTATATGGCCATGATGTATTTATGTAATGCATAGATCTAGCAACTGTTTTTGTTTTTGGTTTTGATAACCATTATTTGGAACCATAAGTTTGTGGTCTTGTCTGTTGTCCTCACAACATGCAAGGAGAAAGAGCACTTCACTCCCTCCTCTGACTTGCCTGCCTATCAGTGCTATTCATCATTTGACATGCTGCAAGCTCCACAGTGCCTTAGAAACTGACCACCAGTCAGAGTAGGGATCTGTCTCTTACTGGCAATTCTTTTTTTTTTTGTGGTGATTGCTATAACCATAAAATATTTTCTTACTCACTAAATGTATTTGGAAAAAAGAAAATGTTCCACCTAATGTTATAGTATTAAAAGGAAATATTTCAGCTGGCTGTAAGGACTACCAAATTGTTTTTAGATTGATGTGACAGAGTACATTTGCAAGCGCTGCTGACTCACAGCTTGGAGTTCTTGGTTTAGTTCTAGGCAGGAATGCCTGTTGTGTGGAATCTGTAGGTTCTTTGCGTGGATCTTGTTTAGTGCTCTGTTCTCCTCTATGGTCTTCACGTTCAAAAGACATGCTTGCAAGGTCTCTCTAAATTGTGTTTTTTTTTGCTTGTGTCCAGTAAATGGACTGGCATCCCATTCAGAGACAAGTACTGTTTGTATCCCATACTTCTGGGATAAGTTTTGTTTTGCCTTAACCCTTACTAGCACTTTTCTGATGATGGATGGTTCTTGTTTAGCAAGAAAATCTTTTAAATTTGGAATAGCTGTAAACACATAATAAATACTGCTCACGGTGCTCTGATTGGAAATCTTTTTTTTTCCAGCACTTTTTAATGCAAAAAGTAAATAGTATTGTGACCTCAAGCAGCTTGTGGGGATGGTTTTCAAGAAATAAGCTTGCATCTTTTACTGGACACATAATAGAGAAGCATAACCCAAGAAAGATGTAATAATCAAAGGCTTTAGAGAGGTTTATTCCTACACTGATCTGCAAAAGAGAATTCATTTGCTGCCCCACAATTTCTCACTGGTAATTCCTGACATATCAAAGGATTCTTAAGTCTCATCGTAATGGAAATAAAGTCCTTTACTCCTTGCTTTCTTTCTCATTGTTTTTTAAATAATTATTTGTATTTGCACAGTGAGCTTCGATATGACACCAGGTTTCTCATGATCTAGACCGGGGTAAAATCAAGACCTTTTGTTTCTCAAAGGCTTCTCCCTTTTATTAATCAAACACCGTGTTTTTAGCTGGCATATACTGTTAGTGTTTTGTTACTATCATGCTTATAAAAGGACGTAAAATTTACAAAAGGTTACAATCAAACGAGGCCATTCAGTGCTTCTAGTTTGTTTGGTTATTAGTAGTGTATTGGCCTTGAGGCTGTAATTGGCAGCTTGTTCCAGATACCTACTGTACTGTACAATCCTTTGTACTGTAGTCTCAAAGCAGTTAAAAGGATTTACAGTGCGCAATGGGATACCATTCAGTGCCTTTCAATGATCACCTGCATTGTATGAGATTGAAAGAAATAGATGAGTAGGGATATATAGACTGATTTGCTGAATTCTGAGACTAAAATAGAAAGGAAATCCAGAGACCATTTATGCTACATCCTGTCACAATACATTTCTTATTTAAACACTGTGTTTGTAGCTATACATTAATAACTGCTGAAACTTTTTACCCAAGGGAATACTGGCATAAATACCTTTGGAAATTTCCATTGGTAAAATTTTCTCCAGTATAGTTTTTTATGTGTTTTCATTTACTAGAAAAGTATTTGTCTGTATTTTAACAGGTGCCAGAGATTTCACATTCTGGATTATTTTAGCATTTGTATATTCTCAGCATGACCATTCTTTTAGTAGACAGTAATGTTTTCTTAAAAGTTAAAGCATAATTTAAACACTTATTTAAAAAGTTAGAGATTAATTTCTTGTACTCGATTTTTATTTTATTGTAGATAAAAATAAAATCTTTCTCCATTTAAGAGACAGTAGTGATGAAGTATCGAAAAAGATTATAATTTTCAAACAATGCAGATGTCTTCTTTGCTATTGTTATAAAATAATTTTTCAGAGGTCCCTAATTGCTGTTTCAACATTAATCTCACCTTATAGAATGTGAATGAGACTAGTGCAGTTCTGCATTTCAATTTACTGATTTCTTTTGTATTTGTTGTGCTCTGCAGGTCTGGCATCACTTACTGTAGTACTGTCTCTGCCTGACCTTTCTGGGCATCTCCTCAGCATGGATAGATGTGGCAGTAGAACAAAAGTCCTCCTCAACCTACTTTTTCTCCTCACCTACTGTGCATATATCTGTGGCTTGCACCTGCTTGCCACAATTCCTCAGTTAGGTAATAAAATAAATGAATTAGTTTGTTAACATTTGTAAAAAAAAAAACAAAAGGTTGAAATAGGGCAGGGATTGCAAAGTCAGGTCTGTGCTGTAGATATCAGACAGATGGCTGAAGCTGCTTTCTGGTACAGGGCCACCACTAACTCTATGGACCCTGGAGGGAACAATCCACAGTGACTGCTTGCTTCAAACAGACAACCACAGTGTGTCCATGCAGAGCAAAAGAATCTGGTTCAGAGTTTAATTTCTCAATCATTTAATGGCTTTTCACAGACTTACACTATTTTGAATTGTGAATGACGCTCACAAGAATGTTTACAACTGTAGAGAAATATGATACTTTGTGAAACATTTATTTCATTAGCATTGAATTTCATTTTCTTTTGAAAGCTATTCCTCTTGTTCACTAAATACGTGCATACTGAAGGTATCCCAGGACGACAGAAGGAAAACCAATCTATAAGTGTAAAACTAATCATTACGCTGATAGAATCTTTGAGTAAAGTCATTGGAATGTTCCTGAGAGATCAACATATGACTGTAAAGAGTAAGAAATAGCTGCTCTTTCTCAGAAGTGCTAAATTGCTACCTAAAGAGACAAGCTGCTTCCAAGTGTCCAATTGTTGAATCTGCTCAAAACATAATGATAGAATTCTTGATTTACATTGTTAAATACTACACTGAAAAAGTATTGAAAAATCAGAGTTTGAGCGTCCCTTTTTCTCATCTATTTTTTCATAATTTGATGCAGTCTGAGATCTGTTTCATCTTCTATTTTTGTAACTGACTGGTTGTGCTGATATTAGCATGGGTGACCTCAATTCAAAATGTACTATCTCGTGTTCATTGGAGTCTTCTATGTATCACAGGCTTCTACGGCTGATATATCTGAGGACTGTTATTCTGGTGCCTCTCTTCCTAATAATTTGAAGTGGTTATGGAGTTTTAGTTATTAAGAATGAGAAATACTCATCTCTAGTAAAGCACTGTGGATGTGATGTATGTGAAGATGCAACAGTGTCACCAGCGTCCAGAAAAGGAGTAACAGCCTTCCTACCTGGTGTGTAAAGGTCACAGAGGACCTGGCAGTGAACTATACAAGCTTTCAAAACAAGGAAATCAAATCAGTGTTCAGAGTCCACTAGAAGACAATATGGTCAATTATTTTCACAGTGGCATATAGCATTGCCTGGAGTGTGCCGCAATTTCTTGTGTTACATGCCGAAACTTAGACTATTATACCTCTCAAGGGGAGAAAGGTTGAAAATTGACTGCAGAAAAGAACTGTCTATGGCTGCTGAAAACAAACAGTGAAGGACTTCGGTACTTTCTATATACTGTAGTAGACTTTTTATTACACATGGCAGAACACAGTATAAAATTAAATATCATTTAATTGCAGAGCATGCAAAAGAACAAACCCTTAAAGAGGAGTATCTGTTATTGCATTTTCCTTAAACCCTTTCTTTTCCTTCAATGGACATTCTTGCATTTATGTATACGATTGTGTGCGTAATTGTGTTCAGGTCTTTCATTCTTCACCTGAGTTTCCATTCAAAACAAGGAGAACAGAAACAACATCACCAAAATCTTTTGCTTTCAAATTACTGGGGAAGCAGAAACAGTGCTGCATCATCAACTGCCAATAACCTCTTCATATATGCAAGATGTTATCATCATTTATTTTATCGAAAATCACTACATGCCACTTTGCGTGCAGTAAGCTGCTTTCAAGTATCATTTCTGTTTTACAGCAAAAAGAAACAAGCACACGACAGGCATTTAAAACGATCCTGAATATGCAGCTTCCCTCCCACACACCAGGAGAACAATCGCTGAAACAGTATCTCTTTAATACCAATTATATCTTAACTCTTTGCTTGCTGATTCTGCCATTACATTATTTTCACGAAAAAGGACATAGTGTAAATATTGTGTATATTGATTATCGATGACCCAGGTCATTTCTGATATTGCAAATTCACCATTTGAATGACAAATTTAGGATCATGTATTTACTCTTGCATTAATGCTCATTATTCCCAGGGAAAATTGAATAATTGGTGTAGTTTTACATCATGGGTTACTCGCCAAGATGTTTGAATGTGAAATATTAATGTTGCTATAATAGCCAAAATTCAAATTGTGAGAATAATAATTGGGCTTATATCTCAAAGCAAAATGTTTGGTTAAAATGTATTACTATGTATCAAATTGATCTTGCATCCGTTATAGTTTCAGATCTGTAATGCCATCAATAAGTGAGCTGCAATTTCAGAGAAACTGAATGTGGTGAGTTAAACGTGAAGATGAGACTTGACAGGTAACACACAACAGGATCAAAGAGGAAATGTGACCAAGATACTAATATATGAAGAACTGGGTTCTGCAGCATTGCGAGTCTTGTATCCCTTAATCTGTATCCTGCTTTAGCACCAGACAGCAATACAGTTTACTGTCCCAATTTGCGTAGGTGAAAAATGGAGCTGAGATGAAAGACTGTCCTGCAATTGCATGTCTCCAGGGACAATTTTGGCCACTATTGTCCCACAGGCTGCACACAGTACCATTGAATGCTAACTATAATATCTCAGGTAGTCCTTGCTACATGGGTTTCTGAAAATTAAACATAATGTGTGATTATGTACAGTAGCTTAAGTTGAGCTTTAGCGATATACAGTCTTTTGGGCTTTTAAGTGAATCAGTCATGAATATATCATATGAATCATAAATTAATCATATATGGATATTTTCATCACTCTTTTCTTTGGAAAATGTTTTTAGGCTCAAGGTTCAGACTAGGAAGCACCAGTTGCGCTAAAAAACAGTTTTGTTGGTAAAAAAAGACAATCATGACTGTTCTCTGGGAATTCTTTGTTGATAGACCGGAGCCAATAGTTAATTTACTGCTGGGGTTCTGTATGTGAAAAGTAGCACTGATATCCAGTTTTATTGTTTTTGAAGAATTGTTGTGTACTCATTTGAATCCTTATTTATTGCATAGATGGTATTCTTTTTGGTACACCAGTTGGTACTGCAGACCCCAGATCAACTACAGAATACAAAGTAAGGTTATATGACAAAAGAAACTCAACATATACAATTAATTAGCAACACACCCTGGATCTTTGGTCAGAAGTAAATGTTCTTGCATTTTTTTTTGCAATACATGTTAAACAATGATACTTTTGGCTCTTTCATTATAATTCTTTGTCTGATGACAGTTTTCTGCACACGGGTGTTTTTTTTAAAGACAACTGAAGTTGGATTAAATTAATGACAGTTTTCATCTGAAAAAATAACAAATAGGTCAGGGTCATATGAAAAGTCAAGATTAAACAAGCCTTCAACAATAGAAAAAGAAAAAAATTCCATCCATTTTAATTTCCGTTGTTGAGAAGGGTCGCGACATGAAAAACCGACACAAAACGCTATTACTGTACACCCAGATTACAAATGCACTTTAGAAATCTCGATTATAGTTATAGGAAACTATTGCATGGTTGGACCATTTGTTGGTCGTGTTCCACAGGCATGAGAAAAAGTTCACAACTTGGAAAAAGTTGTGAAATTTGGCATCTGTCACTGCTTACTGTCTCATTTCAGTGCTGCCCCGGTGCTGAAATACACCGGATTGTCTTTTGCTTTTACGACACAACGTAATACCAGTGTATTCTTAGATGGGTGTAGTGGAAAGTCGTTTATGTTAAGGATTTTTAACCACTACGTTAAAGAAAGAACACCAGAAATAGTCAATCTTGATGTTATCCATTTTTTTCCGTTTCTTTTTTGAAAAAAAAATCAAATAATTACTCGAGCTGTGTAATTAAAATGACACGGAGCTTGTATGTGGTTAACCCAGAAGATTGTGACCTTTTAAACAGTGACATCGCCATGGTAACAAATAATCTTTTTTGCTAAGGATCCACTTCAGAGAAACACCTTAAATTAATTTTCATGAGAACATGTGGGAGGGGGGTGCAGGGAGCTAGCTTTAGGGTGTCTGTCAGGCAGTGTGATTGGTATGACCCGCTGCAATCATACAAAAGAAATAATACACCATGTAGACAAGCAGCACGGATGAACGCGTTCTTTTCCTTCTCCTCCTGCAACAGGATTTCTGGATAGACTTTTTTTGCTCTCTAAACCAACTTACTAGCTTCTCGCTGATCCCGCTTGGCTTTCGAAGTTACCGGAAAAGAATAAGGTGAACTTTGCATTCTGTAGCTTCGAATGTTTCATTTTTGAGTGAACAAAGGACTTAAGATGGAAAGGTCAGTGTAAAGTTTTGCGCGGTAGAGGCGAAAGATATAACGTTGGCTTTGTTCAGCAGTTGAAGAACGATACTTCCCGGATTGTTCTTGTGAAAAATAAGTTTTAGGATCTAAGCTGCTGTACCTTACCTGCCGCCCGAACTCCTTCTGCAGTTCTTGTGAAACACATAACTGGTGGCTTCGCCTGTGTGTAAACTGATAATAGACTTTTTTTTTTTGAAAGAGACATTTAACATTAAACCTGGGATTGAGATTTACCCGAAACAAGGACACGTTGATTTAACCATTCAAGGGGATTTGCTAACAAAGTAAAGAACAATTTCTCAGACTTTTGAAGGCGGTGTGATTTGCATCACACATTTATGCGAGCAGGGAGTTGCTCGCTACTCGAAAAGCATTGCCTCAGATTTCACAGATAAACGGTTGATAGTGGGTTCCTCTCGCCTTTTTAAAAGCTAATCAGCATAATTTAACCGAGGCACAGAAAGCAGTTCCTAATTATTTTTGTACTGTACTTTACAAGGGATTAACATTTCTTTGCTGCACTTTTGGGAATATAAAGACGCTGCAGACAGTCGCCTGCAGACTGATTTGAAGAGATTATGATGGATTAAAATTGCGAAGACCTTTTTATCAGTTGTTTTTTTCCTCCTTTCCAGCGGCTAACGATCTTTATTGGATTTTCTTCCTTTCTCTCCCTCTGTCTCGCTGCTCGCAGAATGGCTCGTTTTGGAGACGACGTGGCCGGCAGGCTGGGATCCGGGGATGGGGGCTCCGAGCGCAGCAGAAACAGGCAAGGAGTGGCGGTGTCTTCGGGTGGAGTTTCGGCAGCCTTTAAACAGTCAAAAGCCCAAAGAGCCCGCACCATGGCTCTCTACAACCCTATCCCTGTCAGGCAAAACTGTTTCACTGTCAACAGATCTCTGTTCATTTTTGGAGAAGACAACATTGTTAGAAAATACGCAAAGAAGATCATTGAGTGGCCATATCCTTTTAGCTAACGGTAAACCTTTTGTCGTAATGTTTCCCCCCGTAACATAATTGCAGTTACCGCATGCCCATTTCAAAACGTTGTGGATGAGACAGTGTTTTCTTTACGGTGCTCGTCAGTTTACATTTTTAAGGTATTGATGATCTATTTGTGATATCTACTATTTCATTCTCAAGCGAGAAATAACCAGAAATTAATGAAGCCTCGGTTGGAAATTGGTTACGTCTGCATCGTCGAAGTATGGAAACCTGTTGTTTCACTTGTTGGGCTCATTTTGATATATAACTCGTTTTCTTATTATTGTACAAGATCCTGCTCCAATGAAAGTTAGTTGTTTTTTCCCCACCGAACGACCTAATGCATCAAGTCTGTGTTAGGATAAAATAAAACGGTTTAAACCCTGGGAAATCCGTCATAATTACTGCGAAGTTTGATTTTGCACGTATAAATACACTTATTACGATTTAACATACAATTAAACATTGTATGGAGAAGAAAACGATATGTTAAGATATCAATATACTTTAGCGTCTCAAACGCACGGGCGATTTATTAGTCCTAAAATAATATATCAGTTACGAAAAATGCTAAATTTGAAAAGCGCGGCAGACTTCAGCACCATGGACAGCTCCACTACCTAGTTTAGAATAACGGTCGTTGGACATTAGAGATGAGTTAAATTGCATAGATTTTGTCGTTCTGAATCGACAGCTTTGAAAATTAGAATTAATACAATTATTATAAAGTTACAACAGTCCGTCTGAAAATCGCTCGTGAGAAACAACACTCTCAGAACTTGCTTATTTAATATTACTGCAGTGTAACAAAAGCTGAAGGAGGCATGTCAAAATCATGCTGATGCAATAACTTTATTAAATAAACGATATGGTATGGTTACTGTTTAGCGAAATGACCACATAGCCTTTTTGAATGTTTTCAAAGTGTAAGATTGATTCACTTTTATTTAGTAAAAAATTTGATTGTACTCGGAGAGATGTTCCTCAGGTATCCACCTCAATACAAACTGAACCATGTACAGTACCAGATGTTGAATTTTCAATGGGTAATCATAGCAAGAATTTCTTCATAATATAATCCCATTTCATTTCAGTGTTAAAGACAGTCGCTTTAACTACAGGATGAGATGTGTAGTGAGTGCAGAAATTTTATGGCACACCTCCCTGGAGAAAATATAACCTCAATCTCTGCCATGCTGTACTTGTTGATCAGGACTGCTTGCTTCCAGCTCTTACTATGTGGATTACTGAGCACAGAGATTTGTTTCTTTGAGATGGCTGGGCTAGGAGTGCACTGGCACTGTAGGGCTCAGTTAATTTGACTTTGTAATGCACATTTACTTTCCATGGGTTTGCCTCACTGAAATCTGTACCGTTAAGTAGATGGTACATATAAGGAAGTGGGGTGGGGGTACATTGACTCATCAGCCTTCAGATCTCACAAGTTAGAAAAGTAGTAAACCAAGATGTTGAAAATGTATGGTTTTCATGTTGGTTTCTAATATACTGTAGTATACTGTAGATGCTTTGTAACCCGTTGACTTTTGGTCACATGTTAACAAAGTCCCTTAAAAGTGGTAAGTGATGGCAGGCCACATTTCAGGAAAGTGCTATATTAGGGTTCTTGTTTTGAATATGTTTATCCTAAAAGTGTGTTGACTTTGGTGCTGTTGTGCATTACACCCTTCATTTTCACTTTAATTTATGCACAGCAGCCAGAAATAAAAAAATACACCAACATATGGTCATTATTTTTAAGCAGAGTCGTGTGGATAAATCTGGATATGTTGAGTGATTTAAAAGGGAAAAGGTATTATGTTACCACATTAGAAACAATTACTTGCATGTGACATTAGGCAAAAGGAGTGGTACTTTGTCCCTTGTCTTCTCATGCAATTGTTTTGCACGCTGCAAAAGGACTAGGTGTTGCTGTTAAATGACCACGCACATATTTTCTTTAGTTTTTCTGTGTCCATTCCTGTGTGGCTTGTCATGGCATTCCCCTCTTATGTATGTCTTATGTGCTGCTTTCGTTTGCTTGGTCATGTTACTTTTTAAACCAAACTTGGAAAGAGCACACCTCTGCCATTTCATAAAGATGTATTACAGTGGTTATTTATTTGTACTCTACTGTTTTTGTCGTTGGCAGTAACTGGCAAATTAAGCACACCCCATCAGTCTGTGATTTATGTATCCGAGTTAGTCATCTTTTAGTTCCTTTCTGGAAATCCCATGATGAAGTCAGATTGGATGTTTTTTTTTCATGCAGATTCTCTTTTCCTTTTCACTTTTTAGCATTAGTAGATCTTATAGCAGTGAGTGAGATTTTTTTCACTATTGCTGAACAATACTTAAGGTAGTGGCTCCAGTGTTGTGGGACAGAGAGTAGACTTCTGTGTTTGTTTCCTTTAAAGTGAAACAAAAATTATCCTTAGTCAACTTTGTTTTAAGTAGTCAAAAGGTATCTCATGTCAGATTTACAAGTTTTGTCCATTTAAAAAGTGGTATCAAAAGGTACCTATATTAAGGAGTAGAAAGTATTATAATCAGTCATTTTTCTTTCTTTTTCTGTTGCTCATTTTGAATAATAAAGCAATAACAATGACAGTCCTTTTTAAACTTGTGCGATAATCACCACTTTCAATTTCAATGGAAGTTATGGGGTAGGATGGATTGGTGCTCCAAAAATACATATTTTTCTAGATATTGAGTGCCATGACTAAATTAAAATGAGATGACTCAGTCTCAGTGATGCTACTTTGACACGAGGTGATGTTGCAAGCAATTAAAGGTCTGAAACTGAACCTTTATTTTTAAAGAACGTTATTAACATTTAAGCATCTGAGCTAATAATCCTGAACCATTTGCATAATTGAACATGAAAAAAGTGTCATAAGGACATGATACTAAGTGTTCAGGCACAGTCCTGTTATGTTTTAATTAACACAAAAGAGAAGAAGATCATAAGTTATAAAGGAATTTCATCACACAAAAAAAATAGGGGCTTTAAGGGGTAAGGAGTTCCACACAATAAGATGTGGACAGTGCCTGTTAAAATTAAATTACACCCTATAGTGTTGGCCATCTTTTGTGAATTGACATTGTTCATAAGGTTCCTCAGATTTATTACAACTGTGCATAATGTGTTTGCTCATTGAATGTATTTAAATTAGATTGCAATATCAGGTGTCTTGACAGGCAGGACTGTAGTACAATAAATGTGTCCCTTCTTTGACAAATTTTAAATTGTGTTTAAGTTTCTATGAGTTCCCTATTTTAAAGTACATTTTTGTGTCAATTTAATTCTGCTTTGTTCTTTTCTGTTTCTTTACTGATTATGCCTTTAGTGATTTAATTGTCTCTTGAATTCTTCTATTTTTTAACTTTGTGCATGAAAGTGCTATATATAAATAAATAACTTAAAAACCAATAAGTGAAGCTGGTTTGGAGGCTCTGTAGCATACTGTATGTCCTCTCTCTTTCTTAAAACAAAAAACTGCCTCATTCCTCTTTCTGTGTTGAAACTACCCCTGCCCAAAAGAGATTTCCCTCAGGTGTTTAGGACAGTCCATTCCAGGAGCTGTTTACAGTAATGTTTCATATCTGCTCTCAGTTTGTATACTGAGGATTCAGGTCCACATGGAATGCCAGATAGTGTGGCAGGACAAGTGTTCATTTTGGTCACACACTCTGAAGCTACTCGCCCATCAGTATGTTTTATTGCGTAGCTCCTCAGCAAGCTAAGGTACAGCAACTGTTCATGCACCTTTGCTAGCCTATTTGAGTGCCCATGTGTCTGGGTAGTATACTTCATATGTACCTAGCAGGGAGTACTAGGGTTCAGGATTGCCTTCCACTGTAGTGATCATGCAGTTTTTTTGGCTCATGGCTTGCTCTGAAATTTGGTTTCACTGCACATTTTTGTGCTAACAGTTTTTTGTTACATTGTCTTTCAGTGGCCTCCATTTCTGATTGTTCACAGAAGGTCTATAAGTGTCCAAATTTGAAACCCAAGGAATGAGAAGTGAATACTTATATTAGATTTATAGTTAGTTGAAATAGAATTGGAAATAAAGGGTCCTAAGGAAGGACACTGTTGGGGTGTAAGATTTGACCTAAATAGGAAGATTAACAATTAAAGAAGAGGAAGAATAGTTCTTCTGGTTTATGTCACTTTCTCGGATTGCTTAAAATAAAAGCTGATCTAATGTACACCCTTTACTTTAAATTATAATCTAAAGCTTCTTGCTTTTAGGACACAGATGCAAACATTTCAGAATTCTTCTGTCTTAATTGTTATCGCCATAAAATTTTCACCCTTCAAAATGTAGTGCTATGTTGTAATATCCAGTTCTAGTATTTCAAAGCACTTTTTTCGCCTTTTTTTGGTGCAAGCAGTTTTGGGAGTTGATGTGTTATTTGTTCCAACTATTTATACACTCTTCCACCTGGGGCTAAAGAAAGAAAGATGTGAGGCAGCTGACAAGCACACATAGTCATTCATAGTGGTATGTGATAAAATAGGCTGGCTCTGTCACTGTTTTGTGAACCCACTATTACACTTCTGGGTAGCATGGTGGCTCAATGGTTAGCATTGCTGTCTTGGAGTTCTCTGGGTTCAATTCCTAGTAAACTAACTGCACAGAGTTTGTATGATTTCATCTTGTTAGAATGGAATTCCTCAAGGTTCCTCACTTTCCTCCCACTGTCCAAAGACATACTGGTGGGTTGAGTACTTCTATGAAAATGGCCCTGCTGAATTTGGCACTGTGAGTGTATACGTTTGTGTCTGTGTGTGCCCTGTGATGGACCCATCCAGGATGTCTCCTGCCTTGTTTATATTGCTTGTCAGAATAGGCACTGGCGCCCCTGCAACCCTACTGTATATTGCATAAAGTGGTTAGAAAATGGATGGATGGATAACACTTAGTCTCTGCACCTTTAAAAGTTTCTTGGTTTAAAATCTCTACAGTCCAAAACCAGAAGGGCCCCAGAGTTGGACCAGAAAGAAGCACACAAAACAGAGCACAAATGGATTCCTAAAGTCCTGACCTCAGTTTGGCTTGAACCATCTTTTTAGACTAATGTGAACATTGTTTTCTGGGCAGCAACATGCAGTTAGGTTAGAGACACCAGGAATATGTGAGCTTGAGTCATTCATAATATCATCAGCTTGCTATGCAATAAAAAACATTCTGATGGCAAATGGAACATTGATAGCAATATCACGTTCTTAATCTTATCTTTGTGTTCAGTCTGTGCTCTTAAAAGTTGTATTGTCAGAATCCCTCTGCTCAGGAGGAATCTCTGTGCTCAGTTAGGATTGGATTGGCATATATTGGCAGCTTGGGGTCTTTGAAATAAATGTGAGTTGATCTGAATGACCACATCTATCCCTAAATGTCATTACCAGACATCCTACCATTTTCTAACTTCTTCAATTCAGGGTCGTGAGGGAGCCAAAGCCTATCCCGACAAGAAGATGCACAAGGCAGGGTATAACCATGGTCAGGACACCATCCCATCACAGGGCAGACAGATGAATACAAACACAGACACACTCACATCTGGGCCAACTGACTCAGAATCCAATTAACCTACCGGTATGTTTTTGGACTGTAGGAGGAAACCGGAGCACTTGGAAGAAACCCATGCAAACACTTGAAGACTATAAAAACACCACACAGATAGGACCCTAGGTCTGGAATTGAATCCAGAGCCCCACCACAGCAAGACAACAGTGCTAACCACTGCACCACTATGCTGCCCCTGTTACATCACATGTCATGTGTTATTAAGTGTGAATGAGACACTGTTAACCTACTGTAGCAAGGTACAGTACTGTACACACCTTTGTCTGAAAACAGATTTACTGTTTGAAACAATCTGGCAATTAGTAGTTTCATCAATGCCAATGAAAGTTGGATGTTTAAATGTCGGGATGTGCAGAGTAGGTCCAGTACATCTTGCTCTGAGCTTTGTTACTCCTAATCATTTGTAATTCCAATAAACTACAGCTACAATTCTGTAAGTTGTTAACACAACCTCTATAATGTCTTCACCAAGTTCTCAGAATGTCTGGCACCATTCTTCAAAAGGTCAATGAAGAGGCAAACAAATACAATGAAGTAAAGATAGATGAACTTCAAATTCTCTGTTTGTTTTACATTGTTGTACAAAGGTTGTATTAATATGCGCATTGCTGAGACATTGGAGTTGTTCAGTTCGGTTTTTACTAGAAAATGTATCTCCTATTAGTTTATTATGTTATCCACCAAAAATAAATAACATCATCCATGAACATGTCTGTGATATTGACCTTTTACCAAAAAGAGGGTTGCATGTTTTCTACCCCTAATCAACTGCAGGAGACTGCCTTGAACCCAAACCAATTAAAGTTGTCTTTTTCAGTCCTGCAGTAACCATGGAAACCAGCTACAAACCTTTGCAGTGTGTGTCCTTGGCTTACTTAATAAAGAGCAGGATAAACAACCTGCATTAATTTCCAAAAGAAAAAAATGACCTCAAACAGCAAAAGAGTTTTTCTTATATATATAGTATATACTGTATATAGTGATCAGACTATTTTTCATTCTTGATATTTGTCCTTAAAAATGAATAAAAAACATGGTTTTGAAAGATACAGCTTTCAAACTAAATTTTTATATAGTATTAACAGACAAAAGCTGGTCTTTGGACCATTGGATTTTGTTATTGCTGAATGTTATAAACCTTTCATGATTAAGACACCTCCATTGATATTATTTCTCCAAATAAACAGGTTGCTTTTATGGACATTTCTGTTTGTAATGATACAGTGTTGCTCATTTCACTGTTTAGGTCACAGTGGCATATTGAGCATAGTGTTCAGACAGCTTTCACACACTCTTTGTTTTGCAGTTGTTTTTGCACACACAGGTGCACTGTGGTGTAGACATTAGTTCTTGAGAAAGCTTTAGGAGGAACACAAAAGGCATTTGGAGGTTTTTGGGTCAAATAAATGGAATCTGTATACCCTAGATAAATATTTCTCAAGAAGGATTTGATTGAAAAATAGAAAGTTGTATAGTAGATGAGGCCATTTCTAACATTGTGTGGAGAGTGAGTCTGGGGGCAAAGATGTAAGTTAAAGAAGAACAAATTAAAAAGAGATAAGAAGGCAGTAATAATAATAATTCCTTACATTTATATAGTGCTTTTCCAGACACTCCACTCAAAGCGCTTTACAGGTAATGGGGACTCCCCTCCACCAACACCAATGTGTAGCCCCACCTGGATGATTTGAGGTCCGCTATAGTCCGCCTGAACACTAACCACACACCAGCTATCAGTGGGGCATAGAACTGAGTAATGAAGCCAGTTCATAGATGGGGATTATTTAGAGGCCATGATTGTTAAAGGCCAATAGGAAATTTGGCCAGGACGCCAGGGTAACACCCTTTTCTGGGTTTTTTATTGAGCACAGAGAATAAAGACCTCGGTTTTACATCCAAAAGTCGCAGCCTTTGTACAGTATAGTGTCCCCACATAGACCGCAAAGTGATCATCTCCTACTGGCCCCACTAACACCTCTTCCAGCAGCAACCTTAGTTATTTCTAGGAGGTCTCCCATCCAGGTACTGACCAGTCTCACGCCTGCTGAGCTTCAGTGGGTTGCCAGTTGTGAGTTGTGAGGGTGATATAGCTGCTGGCTAAGACTATGTGAGTCTACTGTTGGAATAAGAAATTAGATAGTGAGTTAATTGAGGTAATGTGAAGGAGGAAACTCTACAGAAAATTTGCATTGAAGGCCAGTAAGAACTTTACTATTGCATGAGTAGTAGACTCGTAAGAGTTAGGTTAGTGTTCACCTCATGTTGACTTGATAATACACATTTTATTGCTGCACACCTTTATTGTGTTTGTTTTAATTAATTAATTGCATTTGCTGTATGTACAGTAGCACTTATCATTGCAAAGGATTCTGGGTGATGTGAGGCAGGCATTATGTGACAGCAGCCCCACTGTAGAGCAGTTCAGGTAGAAAAGTGAGAAATTGTTTCC
Source organism: Lepisosteus platostomus (assembly GCF_059453375.1). NCBI lineage: Eukaryota > Metazoa > Chordata > Actinopteri > Semionotiformes > Lepisosteidae > Lepisosteus > Lepisosteus platostomus. The sequence goes on from NC_142621.1 coordinate 29,465,494, forward strand.
TCCAATTGAACTTCACGTAAGCCAGACAGTGCAAGCCTGGAGTGGATTTTAGCCACAGCACTAGTGACACGGGATCTTCAATAACCCATAGTCAGGAACATGGTTTAATGTGAAACTTCTCTTGTCACTTTACTGGGATATTGGTTTGAAAGTTCTGGACTGGGTGGTGGGGATTGCAGGAGGAAGGGAAGAGTGCAATCTACTATAGTAACCTGTTTTCCATGAAGGTTTCTCATTCAAATACTGACCAGACCTAACCTTAATCAGCTTCTGAGATCCAATGAGATCAGCTAGAAGGTTTTAACACTGCTGTCAATACTCTGAACAAGTACACTGGGGAAAAAACAGCATATCAGGCATGTGTACTGTTTGGTTTGCAACTATGATGTGGAAGAGAGACTATACTCAGGACAATTAAGCAACTTAAAAACCTTATAGAGCAACTAATGATAAATTTGTGTAGATGGGTTTGAATTAGGCTGTATAGTATTTTCAATCACTCTTTGCTCCACATTTTCCAATTTCTGTGAAATCCAAATAAATTCACCAGAGTTGTTTTCAATGATAGAAAAAACTTTTCCCTCATCTTTATTGTTTCTTGTCAGATGTGTACAGTACCTTTGCAGCCCTATTAACACTGCTTTTTATGAGGGCCAGAGGTGTTCTGAATATAAGGCTGCAAAACCTTTAACAACCACCTACAAAACACATGGAGCAATTGTTGTCTGCATGCACACACATCTCTTGAAATCTCCCAATATCCCTGCAGGCTCTAGCAAAGTAAGAGAATGGGCATATACAGTAGGGGCAGGTAGATCAGGAAACGTATGCTTTTTACGGATGTGGCTCTATTCTAAAAATCTCAAGGGAAATACTTGTGATTTTTCCAGCATTTATATAGTTTGTGTGCACAATTTGTAGACTGTGGGAAATGTGGGAAGTGTTAAATCTTGTTTTGTAAATCAAGAAATACCTCACTTGATTTTTTGTTAGTGTACAGTAAATCTTCCGACGTTGTGGTGTGCCAACATTCCAGAATATGTGAGGATGGGAATGAAGAGGCAGATGAGACTCTGAAATGGCATAATTCTGTTTGAAAGTGAATAAAATAAAATTCAAAACAATAAACGGCTGGTGCACTTTGAGAAAAAGAGGATTCTTGCTTTTTGAACATCCTGCATCTTTTTTCTAAGTCTTATTGTCCTAATTAATTTAAAAACTTTGTTCTGTATCATCACTGAACTGTGGCATTTCACTGTCACTATATTGAATGTATACAATAGCTTATTTTTATTGAAAAACTTGACTTACCTAGTGAACTTAATAAAACTGCCACTTTCCCTGATTTTGAGATCTTCATACGTAGCATCGGTAAAAGCTGGTAGAGTAGTTCCATTAAATTCAATCACATGCCTTACTATGTGCTCTTGCTTGTTGGTTACATAAGTTTTTACTTTCGAGAACTGCTATCAAGACTATTATATAAGCCTATCACAGAAAGATTTAAAGAACTTCTGTTGTTGAATGATGCAACAAAGATTACATAAGCCTGCTGGTGTATTCTGATCTTGAATAGAATTGCTGCCATGTGCAGGCACTTTACTCCATTTCTGGATGTTGCCATTACTGACCAAATTAAAATATCACTATAGTATCTGAATACCTATGCACTCTGGTTCCAATCAGGCCAGCTCAATCTATAATATATCCCCCACAGCATGATTGGTAGAGTAGTTACTCACTCTCCAATTGACCTGCGGGGTGGGGAGCTGTGGGCGCAGAATAGCTGCCACACTCCACCCAGATGGGTGCTGCAATTTAGTGTTTGTAGCACATTTTATCTATTAAATATAAGGATTTATTAACTCTATAGGATGGATTAGCCCTTAATGCGCAGTGTTGTTGAATAACCTAATTTCAATGATTAGCAAAAAGCTTTTGACTCCAGTAATGTGTAATTCTTAAACGGTTTAAAAGCTTTACATTTTAAAATGATTGTTATTTAATAGTATAATAATTCATGTTAATTAATGTAGCACGAGTATTCATTATTCTCCAACTTCATCATCAGCGATGTGCTGGTATGTATCTAAAATGGAACACTTTTTTTTCCATAACTTCAGAAAACAGGAAAAATACATTCATTATGAATTCATTATGTTTCCCAAGGAAAACATTGTCAATTCATTAAAAAATTCCGGCTTCCGTCAACTTCACAGCACAGAAACTGCCCTGATCAAAGTCACTAACGACCTTCTAATAACTTCTGATTCTGGTTCTCTTTCTATATTCATCCTTCTTGACCTCAGTTCTGCTTTTGACATTGTTGACCATGGCATTGTACTTTCTCATCTTGAGACTGTGTTTGGAGTTTCTGACACTGCTCTCAAATGGTTCAAGTCTTACAGTACCTCACTGATTGCTGTCACTTTGTCTCTCTTAATGGCTATAAGTCGGAAATTGGTCTTGTTAAGTCTGGTGTTCCTCAGGGCTCAATACTGGGCCCCTTGCTCTTCAGCATTTACATGTTTCCACTTGGTCAGCTTTTTCACATAGCCTCAGCTATCATTTCTACACTGATGATACTCAAATATACATCCATACCAAACCTGACACTGATGGCTGTCTCTATTCTATCTAATTGCATCTTTGACATAAAAACTCGGATTACTCAAAATTTCCTTCATCTTAACTGTGACAAGACTGAGTCATGCTTATTGGCACCCCCCATCAACTTCGTAAAGCCAATCCTGTAACCCTATCTGTAGATGGTTCTGTACTTGAGCTTCAGTCTAAATTGAAAAACCTTGAGGTGGTAATAGATTCTGGCTTAACAATCGACCCACATGTGCAGCATATTGTCAAAACATCTTTTTTTCACCTCAGAAATATCGCTAGACTACGCCCTATGCTATCATTAACTGTGGCTGAAAAGCTGATCCACACATTTGTGTTCTCTTGAATTGACTACTGTAATGCTCTATTCGCTGGGGTATCTAAATCTACTTTGAACAAACTGTAGTATGTCCAAAATTCATTAACCAGGATCCTGACCAGGTCTGGTGCAAGTGATCACATTACTGTTATCCTGGAGTCCTTGCACTAGCTTCCTGTCAAATTCTGTGTGGACCTTAAAATCCTCATGCTATACTAACCTATAAGGCTCTGCATGGCTTGGCATCTCAGTACCTGTCTGACCTATTATCGCCTTACTCCCCACCTCCCAACCTTTGCTCTTTTAATTCTGGTCTCCTAACTGTCCCCCAAGCCCGTCTACATTGTATGGGTGACAGGGCCTTCTCCTGTTATGCCCCCAAGCTCTGGAACTCTCTGCCCAAGGATATCAGAGAGTCACCTTCTCTAAACTTCTTCAAATCCAAACTCAAAACCTTCTTCTTTAGAGTAACCTTTACTTAACTGGTTCCATTCTTCACCCCTCTGCTTTTCCTAGTACCACCATCCACGGTCTCCTCTGTATATTGTAATTGTGTTTTATCTTGTGTATTCTTATTTATTGTTGTTCTCATTCTGTAAAGCGCTTTGAGAAGCCATCTTTAAAGGTGCTATTTAAAATAAAGTTGTTTTTTATTATTATTATTATTATTATTATTATTATTATTATTATTATTATTATAGATTGAAAATAAGATTGTGTTTCCTGCTTTTTCATTACTCTGTGAGTCCAGTTGGATTGGATTTAGTACTACAGGTACTAAAAAGAAAGACACCTGAGTTAAACAGGTCATGACTGGCTTCACTGCAGTCCTAAATAACAGGAATGACTAACCTAAACCAGTGTGTCAATTCAGTGAAGAAAGTTCATTGTGGACTTACAGTAACTTTTCCATGTTTCAAAGCAAGAAGAAGTGCATGGTCAACTTTGTCCTACCACTAAATCCAGAGCTACAGCGTGCGCTGGTCAAGAAGACCAAATGAATTGTGAAGCCTTCTATGTCATTTAAATTTTATATACAGTATAGGTTCAATGTGTCTGATTTGGATGGCATGGTGGGGCACTAATTATCATTGCTGCCTTGCAGCTCTGGGTCCCTGTGTTCAATTCCTGACCAGATGTCATGTCTGTGTGGGGTTTGTGGGTGGTTCTGGGGAGTTCACTCTTTTCACAATTTACAGCTAATTTTTGATTTATATGTCATTATCTTGCCACCTTGGAGGTTTCTATCTGCGTGGAGTTTGTATGTTCTCCCCATGTTAACAAGGGTTTCCTCCAGGTGCTACAGTCTAAAAGCATACTGGTAGATTAGTTGGCTTCTGGGAAAATTGGTCCTGGTGTGAATGTGTGAATGCCTGTTTGTGTCTGTGTCTGCCATAGAATGGACTGGCATCCCGTCCAGGGTGTACCCCTGCCTTACGCCCATTACTTGCCAAGATAGGCTTTGTCTCCCCTGTGATCCAAAATTGGATGAAGTGGTTAGAAAATGGATGGAAAAGAATGTATTTGATTACTATCTGGAAGCCCTACAGAGAGTATTCTATACTTTGAAAGAGGCTGTCCTGGAATGAATGATTGTAAACATGTTATACGTTTTTTAAGAACGGACTAATCAGCAATTCATCTGCTGGGCTTATGAGATTTACATCTGTGTGTGTCAGTGACAGGTCGATTAGACATGTTTATCCAGGTTCTTTGTGATGGAACTAATTAGATTCTGAATCACTGTAGTGCAGGTGCTGATGAGGATAAGTCCTTCTAAATTTGAGATTTATCAGAATCTGTTTTCATATTGCAGTAAGTTCCCTGATTGCTTTGTAATTACCTGGCAACATACCAAAGCAAATCTGGTGTGTTCTTCTTTTCAAGGGAAGAGGGACTTCAGTAGATAAATAACAGTGTGCTGTTGTAGAACTTGTTTTGAGTTCTTTTGCTTTTAATAATTTGGTTTTCTGCAATAAACCACTGAAGACTTCTTAAGAAGGGATGTAGTACACATAGTTCTAATGCCAAACAATTTACTGTACACTTTGGGTTGTTAAATTTAATGTTTTGATCAATAGCCACTTTGTCATGTCTTCCAGAGGTTGTATCTGTGTATCTGGTACAGTATATTAACCTATATGAAATGAACAGCTTTGAACGAAGAGACCATCTGTACAAGTCATAGCATCAAGCAAAAAATTGGGACAACATAAAAAAGTTACAAATAAGAGGGACCCATTCACCCCATCTAGCTCATTTGGTTTTGCAGTGATAATTGTGACAGTATCTGAGTGTCTGAGTGTGGATCTGACAAATAAGATTAGCCTCTGTGCAATAATTAAGAGAAAAGCTTCTGTATTTATTTTATTTATTCAGATAAATAATTATTAATCCTAATCTTCCTTTTTATTTTTTAATTTTGCATAATCCAGAGTGTAATTTGCTCATCATGAAGGACATGATATTTATCTTATTTTTCCTGTGATATTTTTTTTAGCAAAGGCATTTTATGTTTTTGCTGTTAAGATTCTTTAGTGTTTTCTTTAGTGTTTTTTTTTTTTTACAAAATCCAAAGGAGTTTAGACTTCTCATTTAATAATTTAACTTCCTATCCTTCCATTGTTAATTTGGTTATTTTTCCCATCAGAATAATTATATCACATTGGCTGGAATTGCACATTTCTTGATTAGTCTGTCTGTAAATAGAATTCTACATGGTCAATAATCTGACAGTGTCAACTTGGTTGTTTTTCAACAAGGCATTTATGATGCTGTCAGAGCTTTTTACACAAAGAAGGAAGACATCTGGAAGTTTCTCAAATTGTATTTTATTAAAGTAGAGGGAACCAAAAAAGACGACAGCTCCCTTCTACCACCATTTCTGACTTTGGAATTTGTGTTACAGCTGTTGAGCTAATAATTTACATAATTAAACCTTTATGAAAGTCTTCAGCTCTTAGACAGCTGAAGATTTTAAGTTAACTTGAAGCATACAGAGCTGTATTAACAAACCGGTGATAGTGCTTAACTCACCTAAATGAAAATCGCATCAGCCGAGATTAGTAATAATCTCCTTTTGTGACATTATTGAAAAAAAGTTTAAACAGATAATGAGCTGAATAATTACAGTAAGTTCTTAGTAAGAACATAAACATGGGAAACAGAACAGTATGTCCCAGGTGGGGAGTGGGTTTTAAAAAAGACAAGTATTTGAATGGATTTGTCTTCCTCAAACGTTGAAGTAAACTCAAGTAATGTCAAAGAGAATACAGTATGTGATACTTTCATAATTAAATATCTTTTATGTATGTTAATTCAGTGCCTCTTCAGTGTCATCAAATAAATGTGCCTCAGGACAGTGTATGATCTCACTGGGTATGTGGCTTGTAAATGTCTATTCATCCCCAAAACTGTGTTGAGCGATGGATGTTATAAATTGACTTTGCAGAAGCCTTAGCTGTATTAGCCAGAAAACCCTGCAGCTAAAAGCAATTTCTTGCAGAGACAACATTGTTTGTTTCAGAATTGCAGGGTCATTAACACTGGGATCTGACTTGTTTTTTTTCAGTGTTGTCAAACTCTCTGAGTCTGTCTTGGCATCAGGGAGCTAGGTCTAGTTTCCATGGCAACTTGCCAAGTTGCAAGTAAGCACCCGTAGGACAAACAGTCTGCTTCCAGTGCTTTCAGTGCAGTGTTGCTGTTTGGCATGGCCCTCTGTAGTTTCTGGCTATCTCTTTCTGGATAGTACTTAAAGTGCCCTAGAGGCAAGTCTGTTGGTTCACACAAGGTGTCTTGTTTCAGTAATTAACTTTGCAAGTGTAATTTATAAGCATTATGCCTAATGACTTCTGATCCATTTAGTCTAAGTGTGCTAATGATATCATAGCATCATGTGCCTCGAAATATCATTGAAACACTACTTGCAATGAGCCATTTTCAGTCATTCTAAATTAATTTAAATTTTGTGTTTTTCCTCCACTTTAAACCACTCTCTTTGTGACACTAAATCATCAAAGTGTTGTTTTTAAAAAGTAAAACTATCCAAATCATGCTGGACTTGGAATTTTGAGACATCTGTTTAAATTATAAATATTTTAAATCTCATGCCATTAAAGGTCTCTTTCACACTTTCAAATAGTAGCCTCAAATGCATTGTTTGAAATGCATTCATTTAGAATACAACAGAAGTAACTATTAAACTTTGTCCTCCCTGATGCTGAATATGCAGCAGGTAGTATGAGACATGGGCTTAGGTCTTGTACAGGATGTAGGCAACATCACAACTTGGAGCAAGAGATCAGATATTTCATTATTTTTTCTAAATTTGCAGCTATTAACTAAAAGTGTTAACTAAATCTCTTACAAAGGAAGTGCAAGAAAAACAAACAACCTGCTTCAGGTTGAAATGTATAGATACAAAACAGCACCAAGAGACAAAGTGCTGTCAGACTGTCCTGACGTGATATGGATAGTAGTGTAGTGATTAATTAAATAAAGATCATATCTTATAAAAGACAACTCCAAACTAAAGACCCATATTGTGTAAGCCTATTGTTTTTCAAAGTCAGGAAGAAAGAACTCCTTTATCTCTAAACAGTTTGTCACTTATTCTGCTTCTGCCGTATCTTCAGAGTAAAAAACACAATTGGCTAAAATGATTTCAGAAAGCAGCACATTGGACCAAATGATTTACATTGCCTTTTGAAAAGTACTTGGAGCACTGTTCATGATCTACAGTATGTATAGTCTTGTACAGGTCAATGTCTAGGTGTATGAAGTGTTATGTTCAGTCAACTGAGACAATTGTGAATTGTCAGAAGCTTTGCTGTAACCTGTGCAGAAATATATTTCCTTTTTCAGCTGAGTAAATTTTATCCAGGAATAACTGCTGAACAGCTCAAATGTAGATCAGTCAGGCTAAACATAAACTGACCACCTCAGTGCAAGCTGTGGTCTTAGAGCAACAGAGATCTTAGTGTGAGGAATGGCAATAATCGCTTGATTTTCCAGTGCTTACCAATCTTTTTTGTCTTCATTTATTGCTTACCTTGAAGGCGATAAAATTCACACTTTAATCAGCTTCTTGTTTCTATTTAAACACACAAGCAATGTGTTTGGCACCATAAAATAGGTACATGCGCACGCCTTCCTAATAACACCTAGTGACTTGAAATATTGGGATAGAGATTTCACAGAAGTATTGATGCCAACAGTTTACAGTATATATTTACTTTATAATATTTTTTTATAACTGTATAGCATGTTTACAATTTTGTAATAGCTGTTCAACAAGCATTGAGATTCATTTTTTGTTGTTGGAATTAATTATCTTTTGAAATTACACTTCAATTCCATTACTTTTTGATTTCCCACAAAGCATCATGTTTTGAACAAATGACATGTTGAAAACAACTGCACACTGACTCGTCAAGAACATAATTACATTGGCAATTGGCCTTTTTAATTCATATATTTATTTATACTTATAAAGCTGTAGAGCTTTAGCACATAATAAAGGAAAGGATCAGATGATATAATAATTTTAGTTTCTGATTGATTGTGCCTCATAATAAGAAATACAGTAGGTGGCTTGACTATAGCCCTTGGTGAGAACTGGTTGTTCAGAAGTTGATGTTACAGTGCACATGTACAGTTGTGGACATTTCAAAACCTTCTTTTGACCGCAATTGCTTTTGTAATTCTATGATTGTTTAAAGATCAGATCTGACGGTACATTTGCATTTAGTAGAAAGAATTTTGCCATTGTGTTACTCTCTGCAGTTGAGTAAAAGAAGAGAAATTGGCCTTTCCCAAAAGGTCTGATGCTGCCTGATGCACAGCAGCATGCACAAGACACAAGCATATAATCACACCCCTCCTCTTTTAATTGAAAGGTCATAGCTGTGCATGATAATCATATTCACACTTGCATAAATAATAGTGCAATTAAAAAAAAACTTATTAAAAGCCCTTCTGTATCCAGCATGATGTGGGAACAGCAGGAGGTGAGGAGGATCGATGGGCCAGTAAGAACATCTGAACAGAACGATGTGCACAGCAGCTTTCATTTTTGCTCAGGTGCCACTGAGAGGGAACAGCATGTGTTCTTTCTAGTCAGCTGGACAGAAGGTAGTTTCCTGTGTGGGAGGAAGTGTCCCGTAGATCTCCTGTGTGTCTAATAAAAGAGAGGCCTATGTGACATGACGCCAATGGCAAGATATGGGATTTCCTATGAGGGCACTGTATGTGAGTGCTATGGGTCAGTTCATTAGCACAGATGAGGCTAATGTTGAGTGACAGTCCCAGCTTTATTTACTTCAAGGTCTTTGTGCCCTATCGAGTTGATCCGATGAATTTTTATGGAATGTGTGTAAATAGAATATGATTCGTCTCAAGCCATGCAGTGGTCAATAGCAGCTGTTTGTAACAGGCAGATAAAGTATATTGAAGATAATACCGTACATTATCTTCAGTTGTTGTCAGCTTTTGTATTGCAGTCATGGCATTCCTTTAAAAGTTGCACCATTTTCCATTGCCTGTGAGTGGGCTGTGTAACAATGCCCAGTCAATTTGTTCTTAATGTAATCCCTCAAAGCATGACTGAACCCTTAATAAGTCCTTAAAATGACAGGTACATATGAAGCAGCAATTATTATCATTCTTCACCTTCAGTAACAATATGACAGTACATTAATTTCTTGCTTTGTGTTATCTTCTCTTAAAGACAGGTTCAAATAATTGGGGGATGGCTGTAATATTTAACACGTAAAGGTTTATTCCACGCTGAAAATAGAAGAAAAGAAACACAAGGTTTGGGCTTTGGAGCCTCCTGTAACATATGTTCCACAGTGCCATGGTATCTCAGTTGTTTCCTTCACATTTCTTCAGTCAGGTAATTTTGCCCCACTTTGGATCTGCTGTCTGTGGAAGATGAGAATGACCCCTTTAAAGCCTCTGCTTCCTGTTTTTAAATTATCACCTGACCAATGTCTTCTCAGAACTGGTTAGGTGACCGAGGGCAGCACCTCACTCTCCATAGGATTCTGAAAAGTAATACAGTTGTTTTTATTTACTAATTTACCTTTTAGTTTTTCCATCTTTTCAGAATAAATTCAAATGAAATCAAATTTGCAGTAAATTTACTATTATTTAATTATATGGAAATACTGTAAATGAGCAAAACATGTTTAAAGGTCCGGATTTGAGTTGATTGCTACAGAAATTGAAAGAGTTTCTTTAAAATTGCTCCTATGACATTCTAGGATAAATTAATTGTCTTTTTAGAGCTCTAAACTTTTTGCATGTAGAGAACTTAATTTATGTTATATCAGTTATCAATATCACCACTTATTGCATGCATTAATCATCTCTAAAATGATTAATATTATTCTGCAACATATTAGTGTGCTGAGTGGTGAATCTCTTGCTTTGTAGGGAAATATTTGAAAATCATTTAGAAATGGTACAGTATTCTGTATTATTCAATTAGTGATGTCTGAAGGACATTAATTGGTGCCTTAGCAAAGCATATGCTCTCATATAGGATAGAAAATTGGCAGTACATTCTGTGTTTATTCGGCCAAAATTTGAATGTCAGTGATTCTTGAAATGAATAAGCTATTCACTTGGTTTCTCAGTGAACTTTGTCACACATCAGACATGAAGACTGACTTTGTGTCAGCAAAGTCCTCCAACAGACAAAGCATTTTCCTCTTTTGTACTATTTTGACCTGCCTGCTCGAAGAGTTCTTCAGCGTAATTGTTCCAGGAATTATAAAATTAATGTTAAATTATCTTTAATAATACAAACTGCAACACAAATTGAAATGTGAATGGACATTTTTGCTAAAACCGATGATTACCCAAGCTCTGACTGAGTGGCGTATATCCAGAATTTCTGAGCATTCCCCACTTTCTGGGAAAAAAACCCAACATACTCTATTGTTTTTATTTCCCATATACATTAAGACATTAACCTCTTATGCCCATTAAAGTATTCTTTCTGAGCAATCAGTTTTTGATAAAAAATATTCATTTTAATGTATATACATATTTTGTAATTTCACAAAATGTGCCACCATTGTCAGGGACTGAATATTTATGCATGATATAACTAATATAAAAAAATGTTTACAATTAAGACTTTAAAACCTTTTAGCTCCTAACGAAAGATGAAGTAAACATTTTAGACATGGTTACAATAGTGCTTCTCATTATGCTCTAGGTTGTACTGATGTTCACAGAGAAAGTCAGTGTGTGCAATTTTTGTGTTGTAGTCTAAACCATTTGATTTGTGGCACAAAAGCCTCCTTTCATGTCCGAAAATAACAGCTTGACAATTTCAAAGAAGCCATAGCTGGTGCTGAAGTGAAAAGTGGGAGAGGGAACAGATTATTATAGAATCAGTTATCAAAGTGGCCTATTAACAGTATATCCTAAATCTGGGAATGGTAATTCTGTATGATGTTTTAATTTTGACAAAATTCCAAATTTCTTTTAGAAGAACTAAAAAAAGTGACGCATTAGCTGAAAAGCCTGAGATTGTTTTACTCCTTGTTATGTTTCTCCTTTAGGCTATTTTCTTCAATGGGGGTTGAAGTCGATGAAACTATGGTGCAAACAAGCAATATTCTAATAAGTTTTGTATTTATATTTTATAAAATGATGTCACCTGCTCAAATTAGGTAAGTTTAATCATAAATAGTGTGCAATTATGAAACTATACCAGCACCATGTCTTGTGGCTGCATGCGTTTTCACCTTGTAGCCCGATCTTTTCAGAAGCAAAACTCATCCTGGTGAGAACTAGGAGAGGCCTCAAAGTAAATCCATTTTGCTGCTATTAAGTGGTGTGGTAAACCAGTTTAGGTGCTTTTCCCTCTGAACTAGAATTCACAATGCAGTATTCCTGTATGATGTCCAGGGATACCATCCTTTAGAGAGGTTAAAATATGATCCGGACTGCTTCATTAAACATCCCACACCACTATTTGTAAGAGTAGGGAAGGTAAACCTTGTTGTCCTGTCTGAATTCCACTCTCCTTTTACATAAAATTCCCCACTTAATTGAATTGGTACAACTAATTCTCACTACACCACTTAATTTACTGTGCAGCAAGATGAAGTAACCCAAAGATTAAAGATTATTTATGAATTTTATGGATTTGTGACATTTTGCAAACACAGACGTGCCTTTTAGTTAAAACATACAGTAGGTATGTTACACTAGTCATAGAATTTTCATGGATAAATGAAACGATGCAGATTTCAACTTCCTCACTTTTACCAGCAAATATACTGTACCTAGGCATGCCTATTTAACCAACTAGGGAATTATTTGCTGTTTGCTATCATATTTTTAAATGACTGGCAGATTTCAGCCATGTTTACTTAATTCTGTTTTTTCTGAATTCTCATTTCTCAGTGCCTTGAATTTGGAACTGTTTTGTTTAGCAGTCAAAAGTGCTAGAATAAAGTACTTAATCAAACTCACAGGACGTAAGGATAGTAAGGATGTAAGTATGTAGGATTACCTGAATTACTCAAAGAACCTCAGAAGTATTTGTACCAGCTATGTAATCTTCACATTTTATACACAGAAACCCACAGTCTGCTTAAATTATCAATTTCACATCACAATTGACTGAGATTGCAAATAAATCGTTTTGTGTTTTTGGATTCCCTTGAATGTTCAGGTCAAAAGAGAAGGTTCATCACAGAGATACAGTAGGAGCAATTCCACTCTCATTGAAAAATTGTTGTTCCTAATGACCAGAACCAGGATCGTTGGACCCAAAAGACACAGAAATGCTCCTAACATTCTGTCAAACAGTGCTTGAACTGCAAAGCACCTGGGTTATCTCTCCTGCTAGCCTACAGCTATTTGTACTTCCGTATCCCGGGGTGAACAAAGTTAATTTCCTCAACACCAACAGCTTGAGCTGCAACACTTGCAGCAGAGGGATATGTTCCATATGAAAAGGCTTCTTGCTACAGTATACTCAGTGAGTGTCCAACCTCACAATGTAGAAGTTGTAGTATATCCTTAAGAAAAAAAATATTTTTTTGATTTCTTTGTCTCTCGAAATCCCAGTTCCCAATCGTTCATCACTATACTTCCACAGGGGGAGGAAAAAATGGTTCTTTTTTAAATATAAATCAGCAGGACCACTGTACTTTCTTTGTTTTACTTTTTAAAATTATCATTATACAGTAACTGTTGGTCATCATCAAATGATAATACATGTACAGTATGTGTGAGCTATGTCAGGTAAAATGTTCTGCTTCTGTTTAGTTATTGGATGTTGCCAAGAAAGCTAATTTATTAATGCATTTTAAATGTTATTGACAATGTATTGACTTTTGCATATGTTTTTTAAATTTTATTAAATTGTTATTTATTATAACTCTATTAAGAGTTGAATTATGGACACATTTTCATTACTTAATGCAATATCCTTTTGATGACAAATACACCAAGCATCAGCAGATTCAGTATACTTGATTTAGTGTGTGTGATAATTGATATTCTGCGTGAGACCTATTGCAAGATGTTATGGAAATCCTCAACAGACAGAAGGCATGTGCAGATGTGATTCCATAGGAATAGCATCCTATATTTCAAGTTCCTTGGTTGTGTTTCCAACCACATGGTGTAACAGCTGTTGCCCATTGACTGTAACTGCGAACTCTCTGCCAAATCACCCAGAAACATGGCAAGTCATGTGTGCCTGAGTTAATTTCAGCTGCAACAGGAGAAAACATAAAGGATGTCACATTGACGGTTTGTAAATCATGTGTTAGAGACATGTCCGTGGGATCTCAAGTAACTCAAATACTGTAGTTACATGATGTTTTGGAGCTCAGGTTGAGGCCTACTGTCCAGATTTCACCATTTTAAGTCTAGCCTGTTGACAACGAATGCACTTCCAAAGAGTTTTCAAAAAGTTAAGACTTTTCCTTTTAGTGACTAGTAGTCACTGACTAAAATGGCAGTTTGGTTAGGATGCTGTCAAGTTTAGATTAAGTTAAAAATCTGTTTCTTGCAGCTACATCCATTATGAGACCCCCTAAGAAACACACCTTATCTGAAATGGTGAAACACATTCTTCCCTGTGCTCAAAGAAAACAAGAAGAAGACAAGAAGCAGCTTCTTACCTTGCAAATCACAGCTGGAGTCACTGCACCTGCGATCATCCACCAGGGCGAGTATCGCTCTCTGATGCACGGCTTCTCTCACTGAGTAATTTTATTCTGCGTTGCTTCAGGGGCTCTCAATGACATGGACACAACTGCGCAGCCGGGCAGCCACACGGCAGTAGCGGAGATGTGAACACACAGAAGTACTGTACACACAGGGAAATCCAGAGAGAATGATTGGGCAGGCGAGGGGTCCAAACATTTGAGAAAGTTCAAGGAGTCAAGACGTCTGGGTCAAGCAAGGGAAACTTCAACTAAGCCAGAGGGAGATCCAGGAAAGGGGTTGAGAACGAGTATGAAATCAAGCCAGACCTGGAGTACAAAACATGGGAGAAAAACCTCACAAGTATACCCTGCTGGTAATGAAGTAAGTTCCAATTTAATTATGATTCAGCAGTATAGATAACCCGCCCAACCACATTGCTATAGGAATGGGCAATGGAAGATTGGGCAGTTGATTAGAAGACTGACCATCAGCCATGGTGTTGTGGGAGCTGGAATTGCAGTCAGAGAAGAAAAAAAAACACTTCTTAAACACCATCTAATTGCAGGATAGAAGCTACTAAGCAAATTTGCATGTTGTTCATTGCTTGAGGACTCCAATGGAGATGATCCTATTGACTTTTTGCAAATGTTTCTTCCAAATGTCTACCTTCAATGAGTTACCCTCAAGCCGTCTGAAATCACGTTTATGAATTATGTTGGTTGCAGGACACTGAGGGAAAAAACAATTCCTACCTTCACATTAAAACTTCTTCAAAATAAAGATTGACCGCCTGTCCTTCAGGTAGCCAAAAAAACAGGTGCACCACCTTGTCATGATGGAGCTTCAAAACCTTTTTACCCAACTATTCTGCTCACACTGCAGAAAATGTTTCTCCCTGGTGCAAAAATCCCTCTGCAGTTTTAACTTCAATAGCTTCTTGGTTTGCCCAGTCAAACTGAAGCTCATCAAATATGGCCTTTCAGACATCATGGAGGTCTCGCAGCTGCAGAAAATCAAGGTTTAGCTTACAAACTACACCAGAGTATTTGTTTCCAGACATTGGATTTTTTCTCTTCTTTTTTGTACATAAAGCATTTGCTTGGATTTCTTGGAAAATAGATTAACTGATTTAGTGAAATATGAAATGAGTGAGTTGTTCTGGTATACAGGTGGGGGTGCTACTATGTATAAATATATTATTTTACAGTGATTCCTGGGGTTCCCAGCCATGGTCTTAGGGAATGTCTGATTTTGCCTTGACCAACCTGTGTCACACTTAGTTTTAAACCCCACTCATTTTTGCAATGAGAATGTCTGAAATGTAGCCAATTCTGTGGACTGAAAACAAAACAGTTAAACAGTTATTGTGGAAGTGTTTGATACTGTACATACAATATATACTTTGTTTGATACTTTATAGCTGATTCTGTGCCTGTTCATCACAAATGGATCAGCTATAAAGAACTGTTTAAACAGAAATAAGAAAAAAGGAAGTTCAGGAAAGACTAATTCAAGTTCTCTATTCTAAAGGTGATGGAAAAAGTACCAAAACACTGTTGATTTAGAGCTCTTGGAGTAAATACTAGAAGACAAAATGGCTCCAAAAGCCAAGAGGAGGAAACTGTTGGTATACTGTACAACATACAGTACATCTTTTCCCTGGGACTGGCCAGCTGAAGTGCATTATTTTGTGTTTGCACCTATGTATTTTATAATTTACTGTCCTTACTACAGAAACTGCTTTTTTGTTATTGGTCTGTCAGTGGTGGTCACTGCAGAGAAGTATTCTCTAAGTTGACCTGTAAAGTTCCATGTTTTCTAGACTACAGGTGTAATTAGTGTTATGCATTTGGGAGTTCACTGTTGTGCAAGACCAAAACAAAGTTTGTGAACCCCATAGATAAATGTAGAAATTTAATAGTTTTACTATGATGGACAACATGAATCAAAACCAGTCATTATGCTAATTTAAATATCAAATAAGGTTTAGGTTAAACAATTTCATACTTTTTGGAAACAAAATGATGTAGAAACAAACAATATGTAATTACCATACAAAGAATGTGAAAGGTTGTGTTTGGAAAGCCTTACCCAAAGATCAGAAACATTGTGAGTTTGTGGTCACCATAGAGATGCTTGGATCAAATCATGCCACAATCTAGGACATTCTGCTCATCTGTCCAAAAGGGTTAGAAAAAATATTTCTAAGGATTTGGGGCTCCACAAAACCACTGTCAGACATATCAGTCTACAAATGGAGAAAGTTCAAGAGGTTGTCTTACCACAATCTCTCCAAGAACAAACCAGAAAATCATGAAGGAAGCATGAAGGAATCATGAACCTCAGAGTAACATCCAAGGAGATGTGACTGTTCAAGGAGAAAACCACTGAAAATAATTATGCTGCCCATATGAAGTTTGCCAAAGAGCATATAGATGATCCACAAGGCTTCTGTAACAATGTTCTTTGGACAAGACGAGTCAAAGACCTCAATGACAAATGTTATGTTTGACAAACACCAAACACTGCTTTCGAACAGAAAAACCTCATTCAATCCATCAAGCACATTGGTGAGAGAGTGTGATGGTTTGGGGCTGCTTTTCCTGGGCATCTGGCAATCAACATCACAGCCATGAAATCTGCATTGTAATGCAAAAATTCTACAGGAGAATGTCAGGCCATCTGTCTGCAACCTGAAACTTAACTGAAAGTAGGTCTTGCAACAAGACAATGATCTTAAATATACAAATATCTGTACAACAGAATGGTTGCTGTTTTAGAATGAAAGTCTGGTTCTAAACCTCTTCAAAATGTTCTTCCTGCACCTGAAGGTAGCCGTCCATGCAAGACAAGTTCTGTATGGAGAAATGGACCATAATTTCTCAAAACTAATGTGAGAGATGGCTACAGAACACTTTAAGTTACAGTCATTGTTGCTCAAAGAGGTGCCACCAGTTATCGAATCTAAAGGTTTACATGCTTCGTCATACAGTACATGGTTATTAGATATTGCATCATTTAAAGATAAATATATATGTTAAAAAGTCTCATATTTTGTTTCTTTTTTGTTACCAGGTTAAGTTTATTTATTATTAGGGCTCAGATTAAGGTCTAATAACATTTTAGATGTAAATTGTGAAATCCTAAGAGGTTTGCAATTTTTTTTGTCACTATATTCTTGTGGAGCAATTCAACACTTTTTTCTTTCATTTTTAATCTATTCATGTTATGTTTTCTCCATGGAAAGACCTACATTTTTTACACTGTAAGCCTATTCAAATTGCTTTACTTTATGAGACCCATGTGAAGTCAGCTGATGTTCATAAGCACAGTATAATTATCATCATTCTTGCATGCTGAGAAAAACAAATGGGGTGCTTGATAGCAGTTGATTGATATATGATGCTATTAGTGTTTTAGTAGAGTAGCAGTATTGAAAGTAGTTTCTATCATGATGGGGATTCTTACAAATATCACATTGCTCTGTATAACAATAAGATCGAACATGGATACTTCTTCCAAGACGTATGTCCTTGTTCTTTCTCTCTGAGTCAAAATGTTTCCATATCTTTGCCAAATATTTACATGCCTGCTTCAAAAAAAAGTAACAGCATAAAAAAAGTGAATTTTTTTATTGGAGACACCACATTACCTGTGTTTCTGTTTTTCTGCGCTAAGTGGAAGACATGCATGTGTCTCCTAATAGAGCAAGACAAGCTTCTAGAGGGATCAATTTGATTCCAATAAGAAAACGCTCAAGCCAGTCAACATCAATTAATATCTTAATAGTACTATTAGTATTGATCCTGCTGCTACTACTACTTCCATTACTACTGTTTCTACTACTACTAATAATAATATTTTGTAACCTAATAAAACAAATGTAAAACAGAACCATACATTAAACACATGAAAAAACATACTGTATGTTAAATTGTAGTGTTTTCATTAGATACATTTGACTACATGGAATGGAACTACTTGATTGCCTTTGAACACATTTGTTTATCAAGACGATATGCATTTGTCACTGATGTCCTCTCAGTCTGTACTGTGCAGAAGCACTCAGCACTCAGCGAGGCTGTTTACTACTATCATTTTCCTTTGTTCATTCAACAGACAAAATATCAAAATTATTTCCACTGGCATACTGGAACCCAAACACTATACTTAACTCTATATGGATGTCATTCTTTGAGATCTCAGTAGTTTTGAATCCCACCTATTTACTAATGTTTGTAGGCTCTCTAGGTATAGACCCAATTAGTTCCAATCTGTCCTCTTACCTTTGAATTTCATTATCAAGGCTAATCTTCCTCTCCATATTTTTGTTCAATTGCCATTTCTAGGTTGTAGTTATTTGCACATTAAGATCTCAATTAATTAGTTTTCAGCAGATTCATAAAGCGAATCTGCTTAAAGTCCTGAATAAAATGAATGTAGACCTGACTAGATGATCTTCAGTATATGCTTGCTCACCTTAATTTCTTATTTGCCATAATCCCCCCCCCCCCCCCCCCACACACACACACACACCTGAAATCCTAGAAAAAATAACTGTATTTTCCAGTTTCATTTGAAGGAGTAAGAGGTAAGGCACTGACAACCTTAGAGCACTCCAACACTGTGTTGGTGTCCTGACTATAACTAATTCATTAAGAATAATAAGAATAAAGCATTAAGAAAGGTATTGAAGGAGCTTGAATTAACCCAATTACTGTAGACTCCAAGATCTTTAGTTCTGCTCCCTGTGGCAGGATTGGTTTCCTTTGAATGGCCTTTAGCTGACCATCCTGGTCTGCATGAAATGCTCATGGGGACATCATTGATGCCAGTGGCCTGGTCAAGTTTCAGGATTTGTGTGAAACCTATTCACTCACTCACACTACCCACACTGGTTAAAATACCACGGAGAACTAACTGATAACCCAGTGATTCATCTAGTATCTTTGCTCTGTGATTTTCCTTGCATACTGTAGTTTCCCTGTGTATAGAATAAAGATCTACTACACATGGATGTACCGATTGGAATGCACAGGATCTAATCCATTTCAAACTTGCACATACTCACTGAACTTGAAATACTGGGTCCAATTTTAAGGATTCCTTTTAAAATTTTGAAGGTCTCAATCAATGTTTTTAAATCAAATGTTTTTTTTAATTATCCATGCAGCCGTGCTTAACTACTTGAGAGAAGCCACAACTCAAGGGGACTCAGTCAGCCAAGGTGTAATTTATATTGAGGTACTGTAGCAATGTAGAGTAGTGGTTAGGGCTATGGCCTCATATCTAAATTGAACCAGGGCAATTACCTTACATCTAGATTGAACCTTGGGTAAAGGTGTTCACTCAGATTGATTCAGTAAAATGTCCAGTTGTATAAATGCATACAAATGTAAGTTAACTGGGAGAAAAACAGGAGAACAATTATGAATAATAATAACAATTGACTTTGCACACAAACATGACCCAAGTGGCGTATTGATCTTCTCTGAGCAGGTTTTGCTATTGTTGGAATACACATTGCTCCTTCTGTCAATAATACTGTAACTCACCTGTTATGAGCATGGTTGATGAAAGGACACCAATGAGTTGATTGACAATGCCCTTTCCAGACTTAGAGTATTTAAATTGCATCATCAGAAAAAAAAGATTCTTATTGCAATAAAAGCTGACATTGAATGTATTTGTGTTGTTTTATGACAGTAAAAGCAATGTACATTCACTGAATGTACTCAACTGTTGACCTTGAAATGTATATGCAAAATGAGTAATTCCTTTACAAAACACAGCCTTTGTATATACAGTATAACAATGTTTGTGAGAGTCAAAAAAGCTAAGTTTATGCAGAGTTAATTGGAATTCAAATTTTAAAAACGAAACATTATTTTTCAGCAAAGAATAAATTAAAATATTTTGAATAATGATTATCTTAATACCAATCTATATTTTTATCTCCATTTTCAGATTTACGCATTTGTGAATACAGTATGAGTGATACATTGCACACTTTGTAATTATCTTTTTCACAGTGAATCTGTAAATGAAACATTTTTTTCCAAAATAAACAGGAAATGAATAACTGAAAAAAATAAATATTTGCAAACAAATCCAAGACAGTCTTTTACGTATATTTATGTCTACACACTCATCTCCAACAGAGCAAAGGTTCCCTAAATGTCTAAAACAACTATTAGGATTCATAGATACAGTTTAAATTTAGAAAGGCAACAAAAATGTATTCTAGGAATTGGGATTTAATTATCGAAGATAAATGTTGAAGTCTCTATGCCCTCATTAAACTTGTGCACTTTCCTGACTTTACAGAAGGGGAGAAATGGTTGCCATGGATACGGTTTTTCCTTGAGTGCAGTGTCACCAGTGGTGCCTTTCTCTCATCTGTGTCAGAAGCTGCCATTTTGAATACAGATACGGAGGGGTACCATGGGAACTGTAATTGAAATAACAAGAGTGAGGTGTCAGGGGCTACTCAAGGATAATTGGGAAAGTGTATTCCAGCAGTTTAGTCTGATTTACCTTATTTTGTGTCATAAGTAGAAATAGTAATACGTGGTAAACTGTCATTAGCACATTGAAAAAATGTTAATTCTGAAGTTTAAAGTAATCCTTTTCCCATTCTATGGAAATATTTCCCTTAAAGAGCACATCTTGTCCAGTTTTTTATATAAAATTGAAAAAGTCAAATTAATTGTGACAGAATCTTTTTTCAGAAGACTTGAATTCACCTACACACATCCCTTGATTTAATGTACATTAACATAACTCATTCCTTGAAAACTAGGTGAAAATTCATAATCCCCAAATAAAATGTCCATTATTTTGCATGTTAAACCTTCCAATTCATGTCCAAGGTCTAGAAAATCACCCAGGTTACTTGATTTTAACCTAACGAATCCCTGTATCATCAAAGTAAGACCACTATTGCTTATGATCATTACCCTGTTTACGGTAGAAGAATAGTTAACAAGATGAACAGGCAAGATAAAATATGTAAAAATTCTAAGAACGTGGGCAAACTGAGGACTTATGTTGTGGGAGATCATGCTATGAGGATGGCATCTTCTGTTCAGCTACAAAGGATTCATCGTAGTGAAAATCTAATCGTAAATACAAAAAACATATTACATGTGTTCTTTGATAAGTGAAAATTCGTTAACCATGTAGTCATAAACGGAGGGATGGGTATTTTACTTAAACAGAGGACTGAGTCCTCAAAGTACAGTAAGAACACTAATTGCTTGTTTATGATTAAAATAATAATGCTTTATTACAGCCAGTTAACAAGATAAATAGACTTAAGACAATGTGTGGAAATTGTAAAAAATGTAGATACATTGATGAATTGTGGTAAAGCGAGGATTGCCATTTCTATTCAGCTATGAAAGACACACCTTTGTTGTAGAGAAAATCTCTTTGTAACTACAAAAAGCAGGTATGAAATTGGACACTTCTTTATAGTGGAGATGCATTAACCAGGTGTTCATACAATATACTGTATGTAAGGATGGATGGGTGTAATTAATGTTTTTTGTTTGAGGATCAGATTTTTTTTTTCCATTACCAGAGCTCAGCGGCAGGTAAAGTCATTTTCTGTGTCATTGAAAAGGTTATACACGTTGTGTTGTCAAAAATAGAACATGTAATAAAAATATATGCAGGAGGAAATATTCTGAATTCCATTACAGTTAAATGAAAACAAAAGTAAAGTAAAAAACAATTATATTTCATGTAGATCTGTACTTTTAGAAACAGGAGAATGTGGGCTCCCAAGCACTCAGCAGTGGTTTGCATTAAACGTTTAATGCCCATACATCACCATTTTGAGCCTGGGTAATATCACTAGTCAATGGAGTGGGATTTCCTTAGATCAAGTGTACATCTGGCAGTTTTGCTGGAGTAGGGTAAATTGCCCAGTCCTTCCTGACTTCTTTATAAGCAGCTTGACTTGCCAGGTGGCTGCAGACTTGCATTGATATTAATGAGAGATGTGCGAGTAGTTTGGTTAGAACTAGAATTCCCAGCCCTGGCTCTCAACAAACTCATATCTGCTGAGCTTAATTACCCAATTGAAGCCTTGATTGAATGAGAGAATTGCTTGATTGGACTATATGCTGTACTTGTATAAGTTATTTTTCTACACAAATGTTTTGGATTTTAGAATTAGATGGCAGCCACCATCATGCGTAAGAGCAGAAAAACAGTCAACCATTTCAGATTGAGTGTTCCGTTGTGTTTATCCTATTAGTAGGTGTTCAGTTATGTACTGTATCTGAGAGCTGGGCTGGAGCACAAGCCAGCAGGTGTGTGAGCCCCCAGGACCAGGACTAGGAACCTGTGTTTTAAGGCATTGTGAAACTTGATTCCTGTCAAAAGATGAATAGGACTGACAGGTTGGCAGACTGGAGCAGAAGGTCTGCTGGAAAGCCAGGTGAATGGCTAAAAAAAGTAAAAAAGAAAATGGAGACTGACTGGTGCTAAAATTATCAAAGAATTGTATTTGTTTTAGTTGAACAATATCTTAGAGTATACAGTATCTTGTGTTACAGTGCATGTTAGTTAAGGATAAATAAAGGGATTTTGTCTTCTTGTTTGCCTTAATTGTCCTCCACTCATTAGTTCTGTGTGTCCCTTTCATCAGCCTCCATATTTGTATCATTGTTTATGGAAAAGTGCCTGGAGCCAGTTTTTTTCTCAAAGTTGTGAAGGTTTAGAAGCATCATTGGAAGTTTTCTGCAGGTTTTCCCTGATATAATTGCTACAAAAAGAAAGTATGCACACCCATGATCTCATTTATTCCTCCTGTTGGATAAGGATTTTGAATGAAATACTGTACAAAATAACTGTTTAAAACTAATGAATAATCGGAATGATCAGAATATTAATTTAGTACTTTACTTACTATATTTAGTACTTGATTACTTAATAATATACAGAAAAATGGGACAAGCCTTATCTTTATATATTCATATACTGTAGAATGAAAAATATTCCTAAAACGACTTATTTTTCAAGTAATAAATGATATTCTGTTTATCTTGCCTGAGGTACTGTAGATGTCAGTTTATTTTTGCATTTTTAGTGAGAAGAGGCAAATAACATCAATATGGCGTCTGCTTTCAGATTTCAATAGGTATTTCAGGAATGTGTGTGCACAAACTGTCAAACTGTTTCCCTTTGTTGTAAAAATAGACAGCTTTATGACTTTGAAGACAGGAGGCCCAACTCTGATCAGCGCACAGTTCAGTTAGACGGTATTCACACTGAGGATTGACAATAAACCTAACTGGCTGAGGTAACTGACTGTGCTGAAAGACTGCCATGGTAAATAAACAACTCAGAATTAAATCTCTCCTAGCTAGTAATCGGTCTGTTTTGTTCGGCACATAAAGCCGTGCCTCCTTTTTATTTTATTTTTTTGGCTGTTCATATAACATTAATCCAGGTTTGAAAATACAAGGATTATTAAATGAATGTATCATCTCTTTTTCCCCAAAGGACAGTGTGGGTGTCTCTGTGGCCCTTCTGCTGTTCCTGCTGGTTGGCAGCAATGTTTGCTCTGATGTATCCCCGTTGGCAAAGGAGACGTTTATTCCTTTATTATTTATTTTACGTATCTGAAGAAACGGCATGCCCACGCACCCTGGCAAAGAGTGCATAACTAATTCCCTGGCTGTCTTTAGGCTAGAGTCGAACCTGCAACCTTCGGGAACTCTGGGAAGATCCTGAAACCCAGAGAGAAGCCTTTGTTTGTGTTACATGCTATTTCCTCCCACTCTCCTTGGTCCCATCATGCATTGAAGAAACGCAGAGGAGGCAGCCCATCTCCTGCAGTCTCACATTGTGGCAAAGACCTTTTCATGTCCCATTCTTGCTCTGGGGCTGTAGAAGGATCTGTTGCTTTGTATTGCTAGATCTGGAGGTGGGAAGAGCACTGTAAGGCAGCCAAGGCATGGATAAGCAGGATTTGTACGCTGGAAAAAAGCAAGAAACTTGTTCTTGTATCCTATAAATAGGAAGCTTTTTTATAAGGGGTATTAACATAAGTATATAAGTATTAAAGAGTGGGATGCTACACTTTGGAAACTGTACATTTTTGATGTTGCTGCCTTTATGTTAGAGCTTAACTAAATCTTCAGCTTTTTCTGCACCCCACATCGAATTAAAGCCCCTCTCCCTTCACATTTATACGACCCAATGAGAGGTGTACAGAATGCTGCTGTTGCTTTTGATCCTATGCTTCACACGGATTCCATTATTATGATGTGCCCAGATGAATTGGCATGGTTCCTATTTGGATGTCATTCTTACATTTTACAGGCAGAATAATTGAATCAGTGAAGGTATGATTTTTAATCTTAAAATGTTTTTTTATTAGTCTACAGAAACTGAATCCATTTCAACCGCTGTGGCCAACCTTTTTGCATCAGCTTTGCATTGTAGGTACAACTGATAATGGAGAAGTACGGTACAGCTCATTCAGTAGTAAATTCTGAGCCCACATCCCTTGGTGATTAGTATATAGTCTAACCATTTAGCTCACAAATGGTACTCTAGAACAGAAATTACTTCTGTAAACTCTTATTAAATTAGACCTTATTTACTCTTCTTGGCAGGATATTAATACAGTAGATGTGTTAGGTTAGACTGGAGCTACCGAAGTAATAAACCCTTGGCACTGCAAACAATTATAAAATGACATATTGCATTGCAAATATTTGACGTTGCTCTTTAAATCTTGGGTAAAGTTGATGTAATTAAGCACTTGTGCTCTTCTGCATTTCATTCCTCACATTCCTACTTGTCAGACTTTCATTAAAGCAGGTGAATAAAATTGCTCAACTTTTTAGTTACATTTCTTGAAACTTCGGGCTCCACATTTATTCACACATTGTGTATAAACTGATGAAGCTACAGTATATACCTGAACAGCTGTATTAAAATAAAAAAACTACTGTTGCTAGAATAGAAATCATCTGAACTTTGCTTTGACGTATTTTCCAGATTTTCTGGATACATTACAGTGACAGGCTTGTTGTGGTTGCTGCTAAAATCCTGAAGTTATTCTCTTCTGTTTCATTTAGATTTCATGGTCTATTATCATGTTGTAAAGCACCTGGACATTTATTAAACTAAAGTCATCTAGGAATAATACTTCTTAATGAGAAATGTATATGTAGTGTAATATATATTAATTATCATTAATTCTCATTTAATTTATGCTATTCATCAATTTATAGTGCAAACATAGAATGCTATTTCATTTTTAATATCTCTATATTTGACAGAGTGGAAAAGAATGTCACATTTCTTTTCTGGTCAGCACTAGTCACCTTAAAATTCTGTGTCTTTTTTTAAACAAAACAATGTACACAGTTGCAAGACGTTTTATTCAAATGTTTAATTGTTGGTTATATTAAATATTCTGTTGTTTTTATTTACTTTCAAGAAGTTTGTTTCCTTAACCTGTCTGCACTCCTTTTGAATACATGATCCTGGCTACCATCATAGCAAACTGCATTGTTCTGGCTCTGGAGCAGCACCTTCCCGGAGATGACAAGACACCCATGTCAAAGAGACTGGTGAGTAATTCTGTACTACAATAATCATATTTATAATATGTGCAAGCAGAATTCAAAGGTCTTTCAATATTCTTTGTTGAATGGCACAAATGTCTCCTATGCAGTTAAATTCAAATTCTAATTGGCAGTGTGAATTTTCAATGTGAACATTTTATTAAAAATCTAAATAACAATCTCCCCCCACTCAAAACCCCTATATACACCCCTATTAACCTCAGTGGTACCTCCCTCCAATTTTCTGATAAATGGGAACTGCAGTATGGTCCAACAGCTCCAATGGAGGCCCCAAACAATGTCTGTGGCAACACTCCGGAAATCTACCATCTCCTTGAAGCAGAGTGGTTAATGAACATTTTTACACTCGCTCTTCAAATTAGATTTAACGAATGCATAGGGTTTCATTTTAATGAGTTGGCCTATCGTAAATGTAGTCAGAAACCATTTACATTGTGTACACATACACATACAAAACAGTATGTATAGGACCATTTACAATGCACTTGTATTAAGACAAAGAAGGGACGCTAAGCATGAATGCATTAAATTTTAACTCAAGGATCTATTCTGTCTTCTCACCGAATACTGTTCCAAGCCATGAGTACACTGTCCCTTCCAGGTGGACATCATAATTTTGCCTTGCTCAACCCATCAAACTTGAGTTTCACATTGTAAGAGCTTGCACAGTTTGAGTCAGGGTTGTGCCTTTAAATCAGATTAACTATACCTGATGGACTGTATCACTCTGTAAACATCCAGGACAACATTTCATAACTTCAGTCCTGGAAGTAATCCAGCTGTATTTATAGGCATCTTTACATCTCTAGAATTGAACAAACCTGGTCAATTAGTACAAGTTAGACAATAAATATATCCATTAGTTAACTGAGAGCTCAGGTAGAATAAAAACCTGCTTCTAGGACTGGCTCTCAATTAGGAAGTGAGGTTGCAGTGGATTACACCTTTGTGTTGAAGGTGTAGTGAATATATATATTCCTCAAGGGATATGTACTCTGAGCTCTCTTTCTCATTTATTTTGATGTTTTTACCATAACTGTTGCGCTCTCAGCACAGCTGTGAAGAGCACTTGAAAGCAAAGAACAGCTCCATGAGAAAATGGAGGCTATTAGATTGCTGCTTCAGCTGACCTTGCTTGTTACTTGCTGTGTTGTTTTATGTGGGAGTGTGTGTGGGTGGGGCACACATTACTATTAATGTGGGGACAAGATGTGAGAAATTGTTTCCATAAAGATAGAAATTCCTGACAAACAGATGATGTGGGGACACCTCCACAATATAAAGGACTCTTCATTAACCAAATGCTGTCTTCTTTTAAAGCTAGAACTGCCAGATACAGTATATAGTTTTGGGATTCCATTACAGTGGATTATAAAACAGTAAATGAAAACAGAATGAGTGTTAATAAAATAAAAACAAATAGACATATATCAGAAGAAGAATGAAAAATGTACATTATTCCAATGAGACTAGAATACAAAACTACATAATCATTAAAATAATTTCTTATTTTATGTAAAGAGAAGAGGACGAAGCAAGTGGCTACCCTAAGGAAATGTCCCGTTATAATCCTTATCACTGGCCCTACCTGCTTTTTTATCAGCTACTGTCCTTTGGAACATAGTTTGGTTAATGCAGTTTTAAAAGTTTTTGAAATACTAATATCCTCTTTCAATATCTGCTCCCAATAGCTTTACTACTCCAAGATCCAGGAAAAGCTGGACACTTTCAGAGAGTGGATGCCAGTGAAGAACATCTATAATGGCATGCGATATAGCTTTTCAGGACAACACAACCATGATACAAACTGTCCTGTTAATATCACTTTGGGTGAATTTAGAAAGCATCAAATGCTGACTTCCTCAACACCTGTAGCCATACTGTATGATCAAATCCTATGTCACAGGCTCCACAAGAATTGGGCCTTGTCAATATATGGATGAGAGGCCTGTGAGGAAATTCATGGGGTTCAGACATTGAAGCCACCAGAACTACATCTGTCAACCTGTATTTTGTTTAACAATGTTTATATACTGTATAGAAACAAAAGTCTGTCCTAAAAGTACTGTATCTAGAGGTCTTGAGGAAGTCCAATCTCATGGCTACGTCCGTTGCAGGAGCAGCAGAAAAGTATCCTTGGAACAAGTAAGAGTTAATTCCATGCTCAAAGATAGAGAAAAGAAGCAAATTATTCTTCACCTGAACAGCTGAAATTTTATGTTTCTGGTGTTCAATGTGGAATTGAACGTTATTTCTTCCTTTGCCGCCAATGCACTCTGATGTAGCTCGCCACTTCAGTCTCTTCAAATAAGCATCCTTGACTTCTTTTGCTGTTTAATGTTGCATAGAAGGGTATGATTAAATAATCAGTAAGAAAAGGAAATCCTGTTTACAAATTGAATGAAAACGAATGTCTCATGGTCTGCGTTTTTTCCGGATTTCCATCATTAATGCTTGTTTCCAGTCACATTTTTTTTTCTGGTACATATACGTAACATGTATTCTGATTCCCATGGGTGTTCACTAGGTCATCTTGCAATAGAAGAATGAAATTGGTTACATTTAGTGTGTAATTGGTTTGACTGGGGGTTCTTATGAAAGTATAGTGTTTAAGGTCAATTTGCCATGATACTTAGATGTGTACAGATTTGCGGATTTGATTAGGAAGGCAGTACCATACTCTGATAATATTCTGACATACGTGCATTTGTATGTGTCCTATATGAATTTCAATTGCAGGCCCTCCTGAATGATACAGCAGAATAAATACAAATGAAATGAGTCAAATGTCAATGTCTATGTCAAATAGTTTCCAATTCTTCCAAGTAACGTTTTTCCACTATTTGTTCTGCAGGGTAAATAAAAGGCCTTATTTGATCTATAAATTTTACATCACCTTATCTACTGTCAACATGTATGGATAAAATGATAAATCATTTACATCATTCAGTTATTTAGATGTCAAAATTAGTTAACTGGTATTTGCTTTACATATTGTACAGTCCAGCTTGAAAGTGTCAGTCTTGTTTATCTAAGAAATTGTGTTAAATACACTAAAAGTGACGGATCTAGGAATCTAACAGTGTTGATACAAAAGGTATGCATGGATTTGGCATATTATAGTCGTACTTTAGTAGCATTTTGTGACTTTAAAAAGGTTTATACTGTATACATTGAATATGTCAACCTAAAAATACATAGTGAGAAAAGAAAAAAAATGCTTTTTTTGTTTAACAATACAAGGCAAATTTCTTATCAAATGAGGAGGGTTAATTTCTAGGATCGTAATGAATGCAATCAGGAGCAGTACATACTGTAGCTTGCACTGTCTTTCAGAAAAAATATGTGCTTTATGAAAT
The DNA here is from genome assembly GCF_059453375.1 of Lepisosteus platostomus. Classification (NCBI taxonomy): domain Eukaryota; kingdom Metazoa; phylum Chordata; class Actinopteri; order Semionotiformes; family Lepisosteidae; genus Lepisosteus; species Lepisosteus platostomus. The sequence continues at coordinate 29,494,590 of NC_142621.1, forward strand.
GCAGTAAGCTATATAGACATATTGATATGCCCACATGGCAAGTTCAAGTTGTGGTTAGCATTAGGTCCTTCTGAAATATTCAGTGTACACTATTATTTTCCATTGCATTGAGGAATAGTCAACATTGACATAAACTTTTAAAGTATTATTTCTATGAAAAGGAACAAAATCCATCAACTCTATGCAGTGCATGTACAGAATTCTGATTATTTACAGCCTATTGTTTTTCCTACACACTGATAAAAGTTGTGTAAACATCTGTTCAGTTTCCAATGGCTCTGAACTCACCCTTTACCATTCTTTCCTGATACAACTGGCTTATTTTTTCCAGGGCTGTTTGGCTTCCTTTCTTCTTCTGGTCATTGAAATGACAAGGATTAATGAGGTGCCACTGTGACTTTGATTTCCATTGACACTTTGATGCGTTCTGTAGATGTTTTTACCACCTGCTGGTGATTAATTGTACATAATTGTCTCATTCCATTCTCCAGGAAAAAACTGAGCCCTACTTTATTGGAATCTTTTGCTTTGAAGCTGGAATTAAAATCGTGGCCTTAGGGTTTGTGTTCCACAAAGGCTCCTATCTGCGGAATGGCTGGAATGTGATGGACTTCATCGTGGTTCTCAGTGGGTAAGTCAATCCAATTCCTCAAACTCAGAGTAGTGCTTGCCTGGGGTTTTCAGTGCTTTGATAGTGACCAGGGTTTGTTGTGTGTTGCTATTTCATCTTATCTACTTATAGAATATTCTTGAGATTCAGCCTGCGGTGGAATAATTGATATTTGGTTGTTTTGGAATGCAGCTGTGGTTTAAGATTCTACTTGAGACAGAACAGCATACACTCTGAGTTTTATTTCTCACCTGATTTAACTACATTGCTTTGCTAGTAGTGTCGCAGTTTTCCAATTTGAATGACTATGCCAACCACAGTGCTCTCTTTCTTTCAATAAGCAAAATAATAAGTAAACAGAACTGTTCCCTCATCTCCTGAGTAGATGATTGAAAGTCAGTGAGTTGGATAGAGGAGAAACTCTGGAGTCACTGTATGTGTTTCCTTTCATTTCTTTGTTTGGCTTCCAGAAATATTTGGCATTTGTCATTAAATTATTAATGAAATGAACAAACTGAATGTGAGGTATTGTGTCTATAAAAAGCATTTCTTGTTTTAAGGACTTATCGAGACTTATCTGTCTTTTCCTTGTGAAAGCATTTTACTTTCTCAAGACCTTATTGGTCACAATTATTAGTGTCCTGCATTTTTCTGTTAGTAAGTGGTTGGGGGGTATATGCTTTACTAATTTTGCTAATGCACTTTACCGGATTCTGACATCAACATCACTAATAAATCAATTAAAACATAATATGTAATCTTCTTGAACATAAACTGAGTAGGTACTCAGCTTCTCCCACCAAAGTAAACTAAGAACAACTGATATTTATTTATACAGATGTTCTCATGGTTACAGTGTCTAGGACATAATCAGGTAGAGAGCTCCATAGTTGTTTTGTGAAAAATACATATTTGCATGAGATCTAAAGAATTACATTTTCACTGAGTCTGATCCTTGAGAGAGATCATGGGGAAAAAATGAGTTGCCTATACAAGTAATAAGAGAGATATTGTTTGCCACTTCAAGAAAAGATATTGTAAGACAATTCTCTATCAATTGCAATTTTAATAAAGGCTACTCTCTGATTGGTAGATCATTAAATACATGCACATACAGTACAAAGCACAATTTTGGATTTTTTCGTATGAAAACCACTAAAACTGTTACTCTTCACTGTTGTACCTCCACATGATCTACCAGTAGAGAGAGTCACCAGCATGGTTTATTTTTACCTATACACAGACAAAAAACAAACAGGGAGTGGGCTTGTACTGTCTCTGTGGCCAAATAGCAATCTGTTTAGAAGAAAGACACTCATCTCTGTAATACAAAAAAAAATGTTTTTGGGGATATTTCCACCACTTTCCATTGACAGCCTCTGTTTGTATTGAAGATTATCTAAATAATTTGGTTAGGCTTGGCTGTGTTTATTATTAACAAAATGATCAAACAACCAATATCATCCTGTGAATAAGTATGTGAACCCATAGATTTAGTGACTAGTGTCACCTCCTTGAGTATCAATGACTTCAGCTGTCTCTCATGTCTGCTTTTAAGATTTTGGCCAATTCTTCCTTACAGAACTGCTTCAGGTTGGTTACATTTGAGTTTTTGCTTGCATTAAAAGCTCACTTTCAGATCGAGCCATAACATTTCAATAAGGTTTATTTCCACATTCCACAATGTTAAATTTCTTCTTCATCTGTTGTAGATCTACTTGTATGTTGAGAATTATTGTCTTGCTCCATGACATACTTTTGGTTTAGCATCAGCTGATGAATGGATGGTTCGACATTCTTCAACAGAACTTCCTGACAACTTTGAATTCATGCAATGTCCAATGATGATAAGCCATTCAGGTCATGATACCCCACCACAATGCTTGATGGTTGGAAAAATGTTCTTCTATTGAAAAACAGTGCTTGGTTTCCTCTTCACAGAATATTTCTCATCGTGTTGAAAAACTTCAACTTTGAGCCATTCTGCTTAGAAGAGCATGTGGATTATCCAAGTGCTCTTTCATGAACACAATGGGCGGTGATGATCTTTTTAGAGAGCAGTCATTTCTTCCTGGCTATCCTCCCATTAAAACCATTCCTGTTCAGTCTTTTCGTGATGGGTGAGGCTTGAACACGATATTAGCAGCAGATAGATGAAGCCCTAAAAGTTTTAGAAATGCTTGGTTTTGTAATCCTCTGCAAACTGATGAGCTTGCTTTGTTTCTGAGATCTTTTGATTGTCGCATGATGTGTTTCCAATAACTTTTATGGTGCACATCAAAGTCACGAATATAATGACCATTATATAGGACAGAGAGATCAAAATCAGTCCTTCTTTGTTACTCATTTAATGAATGAGCTGATTTTAATTATACCTTTCATTGTATGAAAGGTGAAGGCATCCTCTCACGAGGCACCAGTAAATGTAGGGGTTTGTGCATTTACTGGGACAATTATTAATTGTAGCAGTGTCGCAAAATGATTCTTTAATGGCTATTAGAATCAACCTTGCGGGATAACTCCAACAACGCACACACACGGATACTAATACACGAGAATACATTTATTAATGCATAAAAGGTGCATATAAACATAACAGATCTAATCGTGAGGTTTAGCAGAATACAAAAGGTATGTATTCAGTCACGAAGAGTTACAAACCAAGAAGGACATACGTTCAGTATACAGTACCATTCATTTAGACCGTTTCGTAAATGAACTTGGATTACAACTTCTACACTAGATACTCAAAAGCAAGTACATCACTCTTAGGAATTAAATTGACATCAACTCAGGTTGAGGTAACAATTTAGTTCTCGAGCTATAATGCAGAATGTTGAATACTCATCCAATCTGTGTGGATTCAGATCTCCTGCGACACAAAGCAGCAGCGGCAGGCTTGTTGCTGTGTCCAATCGGCGCTCTCTTGCTCGGTGCCAAGCAGTGGCCGGTGCGGCTGGAGAGAAGTGGGAGAGATTTCGGCTGTGACGCGCTGCTGATGCTCTCTGAAGACTGGCTAGTTAGTTCTGGCTTTACTAGCGAGTTTGTGCACAGGAGAAAAGTGACTGCGGTTCACACTCTTTAGACAGGAAGAAAACCGGTTCGTTCCTGATGTAGCGCTAGTTCTGAATACTCAGATTCAGCTGTCCACAGCTCCGACAGTAGTTCACTTGTTGATCAGGTGAGCTTTCGCGCTGGGTTCACGAGGCTTGCTGATGGGTTAACCTCAGGTGGATCCTTTGGTTACGCGCTGGTGACCTCCGTTCTCGACTCTTAGAACAAAAGTTAAGTCCTGCACTCGGACACACTGGCCGTTACATGGTTGTCCGAGCTGAGTCTGAGGATGTCCAGGAGGCGCCTTGAGGAAGCCCTGTGCTGCCTGTTTTACCTGGAGGAACTATGGGCATTCATTGGTTGAAAGTTCCATGGGTATCCGAGACCCACTTGGGGTTAACCTGCCCTACTAGTTCCTGATTGGCTGATGACCTTAGGGTTGTAAACATCTTTGGATGACTCTCTCTTGCAATCTGCCAGACAGTAAGGTGCCAGAGATGACCATTTATTAGGGTTGCTGGAGAACCTCAGCTTTGGGAGTTGTTCCTTATCAGGACACGCTATCAGCTAGAAAAACACCTTAATTGTGAACCAAATGGAATGGCCTCCCTGTATCAAGCACCACTGAGATGAGAGACTGACAAGGGAGAAGCAAACTTAATTCCTGTATTTTAATAAGCCTTGGCGCTACAAAGGGATCGCTTATTATTTCACATACACTGATTCATAACTATTCTTTTATTTCTACATCACACACCATGCATCTGAAAAATTGAACTGGAGAATATAAATCCTTTTGATTATTTACTGTAGGTTTGTCTTGCCAATATTCTATTCCTTTTGTGTGATGTTGTATTTGTTGAATTACTTGCTGTGCCCACTCATAACTCAGTGATTTAAGTATAAAAGCAGCACATTGCATGAAAGAAACAGGGAATCATTTTGGATCAAATTTGCACTAAAACATAAACTAGGGACAAAATATAATATGATATACAGTACAACATATCAGTATCATCAGTCACAGAAATTACATAAAATTATACTGTATAATTGTTAGAGAGCTACAGTTTTTCTCACCAGCGTAGTGTTCAAATAGCTTACCATTTTGAAATCCTACTAAAGTAAGAGAAAATTGGGTTTTAATCCTCAGAGGTGCAGAAGAAATGCATAGGGAATGTATGAATGAAATGACACAGATACCTTATGTGGAAAAGAGTTTGAAAAAATGATGATACACACAGTGTACACTGAAGTCGTTATACATTTCGTTAAACTTCTCATATTAAATGAAACACATGCATTAAACGTTTTTTTTTATGGCATTGATCTTGAAAGATTTTGTGACCAATAAAAAAATAAGGAAAACCTACATTTAGCTTTTTTATTCTAAAACTACACCTAAGGAAAGCTGGAAATTAGAATAGGAAATGAGCCTCATGAGATGAAGAAGCAGGCCTGTGTTGGTCTAGTGCGACTGTGTTCTCATGTGCTGTGCTCTGATAATGGAAATACAGTAGGTGCTGAACAGGTGCCATTTGGTCTGTGTCACTCTTCTCTATTTGCTAACACTGTACAAGGGTGTGAGCAGAGCCGCTTTGTGTCCTCAACTTGCTCTCTATTGCTGTATGTGCGTGGGTGTGCATGTGTTCGCACTCACACACGGTGAAATGAAATATTAATTTCAATAGTACAAAAGTACAAAGGGCTTGGGTTCTTACAGAATTTTACATCATTCAGAGAATCAATTATTTATGATCTGCTCCTCACCAGTAACAGCTTTCAGCAGAGACGTAAGGGTGTGAGATTCTGGAGAGCTGATTGGCAGCTGAGCCTGTAAGACTGAAATTCTTTCTCTTTTATCCTTTTTGTAAAAAATGCCAGACTTAGCGTTACCCGCAAGACTGAAGTGGAAATCATTCACAATCCAAATTGTGGAAATCAATCTGTTTTCTGGAACAGTATCAATGCACTGTTCCATCTGGGTTTTTTTAAGTCTGAGTCAAAACCTAATGAATATGGGGATTTCATCTGGTGGTTCCCTTTTTGCTAATTGCTAAAAAAAATTGATTAATTATATAAGATATAGAAAAGTATAAAATAACAGCAATTACAGATATTGAAATCAATAAACGCCATAACAAACTTTATTTTAAATGGTACCTTTTAGATATAACATTTCAAGAGCTACAGTATGCACAAAACAAAATATTACAGAAGAGTAATTGAACCAGATAAAAAATAACATACAGCGGATCAAAAAGTAAAATCAGCCTTTCACAGTCTTGGTGCACGGAAAGAAGAAGGGACGTTGATTTAGTTTTTGGTATTGATACAAAGTCATTTGAAGAGATCCAAGGTTACACTTAGGAGTTGTGATAATCTAGCCTCCACAAGGCAGGGCTAGGTTGTTTTTGTGTATTCTCAGCAATTTCCTGGACTTTCTCTTGTCAGTCCTGTTATTGTCCTGTAATTGGTTGTCTTTACACATTGCAAAAGTTGGATAATCTTCTTCCAATACTGTGGCATACCATCTTCTCTGCATATAGGATTCGCACTCTCAGTTTTCCTGACATGCTTTTCTGAGCTCTGTCTTCCAAATACAGGACATTCCTTTTCTCTGACTTGTTCTCCTAGTCTGAGTCTTCTGTATGACCCCAATTTTAGCTTCCTTTTGCTCTTTTATGTGCAGGATTTGATCCTGACCACCTGCTAGTCATTATTGGCATTTCCATGTGTAAATGCTCGCTTCCTTTATTGTCTTGTGTAAATGCTAATACTGTTTACCAATGATACATCTTCATCCTTATTCCTCAGATGTTTTCTGTGTTTTCCAGTTTGTTTTGTCACAAAGTGCAGAACAAAGTAGGTCACAAATTGTAGTTCAAAACACTGTAAAGTAAAAAGAAATGGATTTTGGTATTGATCCGCATTGATGCAGAGCCTTTAAAGGCAGGAGTACATTTAACTCTGAACTTCACTGGGAACCAGTGCAGGGATGTCAAGACTAGAGTGATGTGGTCATTAAATTAAGGAGTTGTTTGGCTTGGGCATCTGAGTTCTGGACGAGGTTGGTGGAAACTCGAAAAACATTAATCAAGGCAAGAAAAAATGAAAGCACATACAGTGCAAGCTTCATTGCATTCACTGAGTAAGACAAGTGAATTACTGTACAGTATATCAATATTACAGTACACAGGAGGAAGAAAGACATTTTAACCAATATAGCCATCAAAATGGTATAAAGAGTGTTTCAAGGTGACATCACTAAAGTCTAGTACAGAAACAACATCACTTTTTAAATTAAATAGAAAATAATAAAATAGAATAAACCTGAAGATTGTGAATTATTCATTTTCCATACAATATCCTCCCCAGACCAACTCCCTCCTACATTACCTTCATAGATTAAGATAAAATACCTTTATTCCATATTTTCTTCTAATTCACTTACTGTACCATTTTCTCAGCACTTGATGACTCAACAGAGAGATTTTGATTGGAAAATCTTCATTGGTTTTAAGCAGGTGTTCAACCATGGGGCATAAAGGAAATAAGATGTTCAACTATATTTAACTCTGTCATGATGAGCACAAGTGTTGGTCAGCAGATTCTGAAGATGTAGAAATCAGTTGAGAATTGAGGGGTAAGTGTGGGGGTGGGTTACCTGAAAAAGCACAAGCTGCTGTGCAGTTTGATAATGAGTTGTTGGAGAGAATGGGCAGCTAAGCCTCAGGCTATTGTTTTTACTGAGAGGAGTGGATGTCTTCCCTAGTTCCTTAGGGAAACTAACAATAAGCAACTATTATAACAATAAGCAACTAAGCAATAGGACCATTCCCTCTCTAACGGTGCTGGATTTTGGACCTCCAGAAACAAACATAAAAGTAATTAAGAGTCCCTGTGATTCTTTCACAGTATAACACAGATTACTTCATAAGATAGCCCATATGAAAGTCTCTAGTTCACCCCCGTTCCCTTTTCCTAATGGGTTTAATTGAAAATGTTCAACTTGAGTTCCTATTTAGTAGATTTTGAAAAAAGACATTGCTAAACTGGAGCTTTTGTATTCCCTAAATATATGGATGAACGAGAATTAATTTAATCAATTAACATTGCTTCTCACCTGTGACTGTACAGTACATGCCCATTCGCAAGTACTGTAATTGCTTCTTTGCATTACTTAAAGTAATGTTTCTTCTGCTATATGTTTAACTTTATTCTCATTTCTCTGCCTCTAAAACTGCATTGCATTTTGAAAAAAAACAACAATGATAGTTTAATATAAAACCGAGGTGTAAATTAATGCTTTTGTTAATATATTGGAAGATACTTCATAGCTTTGATTAGCTTCATATGTTGCCTTGGATCAGAAAACAAGGCTATACTGTATTTCTTTTTACATTTGCTCATTAGAAGGTATGCTTATTTTGCCACACAGGAGTGTCAAAATATGTCAAAAATAGCTTTTTGTTTTTTCAAGTGGTCATTCGCAATGTCAGCATTGTCCTTTCTTTAAATAGAGACATGAAGTATATATAATGTCTAAATATATACTGTATATGCTTAATATTAAGAAGGAAAACTTAAAGAGGTATAACAAAGCCACAAAAAAAGTAACTTTTATACTTGGGCAAGAATATATTTCCCAGATAATATTTGTTGTACTGTATGTAGTGATATACTGTACCTTTGTTTTTTAAATAAAAGTAAATTACCTTTTCTTATGCTAAATATATTCAACTCGGGTGGTACTGTAAGTCTGTGTTTCTAAATTATCTCAGTTGTAATGGAGGGATTGTAACAGCTTAAATTCCAATGGGAAATTCTGGTTCTATTGTTATTTTTAATGTCTTCTGAAAAAACATAAGCTGCTTGTGGAGAATTGTGACAGGAAGCAATTTTGTGTTGTACAACACATTGAAGCCCATTTGCAAAGCTTGCCCAATGTCCGAACACTGATCCCTACATCATTTCCTTATATTAAGTCAGTAGAAAATGATGTTCAATTTCGGAGGAAATGTCCATTTAAGTTGAAATATACTGTACACTGTATGAGACATTCCATTAGGAAAGAAAGCAATGGTCCTATAAAGGTCCAAATATTCTACAAAGCAATCCTAAAGTGATCATTAAATTCTAAGGTTCTATGGAAATAATAAGGAAAATAATCACTTTGTTTCTGTCTCTTATTAAATACATACAATGGTGTATAAATTGTATTTTTTAAACTATCCACTCAAGGCATCTCATTAAAAAAATGATTTGGATTTTTCTTCTTCTTAGAAATTAAAAATAGACCAAAATAAAGAGGTAAAATAATGTTAATGAATTCTTGCTGGTTTCTCAGAAAAAGAGTTCATATGGGGACACATACCTACATACTTTGTAAAAAGCAAATATTGCAGACTTCAAGAAACCTTAGAAACCTTATCGTAATTTAACAGTGAGAGGACCCAAGGTCTGAGCTGTGTTCTATATTGTCTGCACAGCCACCCACATGCAAAACAACTGAGCATTTCTTGCATTGAGTGTCAGCTATCTTCCTGCCTTTAGTGCTGAACACATCAACCTCCGATCCATCATCCTTTAACATTTTGTGATATTGAATATGATCCCTGGCTGCCCACTGATAGAAAAGCTGCAATCATAAAAGCAAAAGAGCAGAAGCTTGAACTATTGCTATTTGGCTTCTCTGAACATGGCATGACATGCCCTTCAAAAGTCACAAACTGTACTGTATCTTGTGGTAAACGTATTCAATCAGAGCACAGAGGACCTGTCAACTCATGCAGTCCAGTCTGATATATGTTAAAGAAACCAGTCCACGTCTAGGCTTCTCCATTTTCAAAATTCAAACCCCATCTTCTTAGTTCTTAGCTTAATCATGTGGTAGTTTAGTAGCTAAGTTTTTTCATTCTAAATTGATTAATTTACCAATATATAATAAATAATAATAAGCCAATAAACCAAATTAATATTTGGAGCCATTTAATATAATTGTATGTACAGTATAATTAAAGCAGGGTCCTTACAGGCACAATCAGGCCTTGGAACCCAAAGAACACCAAGAACAACATTCCACTTGTCTTCCCTTTCCTCCCAAACATTCTTTCTCAAACTAAATTTCTCTATTTTTATGGGATGACTTTTTTTTCCCATACCTAACAAACATTATGTTGATGTTGTAATCTATACAATCATCCAAGTCCATGGGTCCCTATCCACTGCAACCAGAAGTGATACAGAAGTCGCTGTACAGTATCACCTGTATTTCTTATTTTTAGCTTTTAGCGTGAATGAATCTCTGCCTTTTTATATAAACAATACACAGAAGGAAGTAAAGTGTTGTTTTGATTATACCTACATCAACACCTGACTAAGCACTTACACAAAAACATTTTTGTGTTGCAGAGATGTTGATGTTATGGTTGAGACACAGTCAATGAAAGCTGTTTTCTAAAATAAAACTTAGGTTGAATTGGTACTATGCCTAAAGAAACAATAAATCATTTTATTTGCTTTTTCAGTCATATGTTTTTACATGTAAAGTAATGGAAATTTATATTCTTTATACAAAATGTCTACTAATAAGGACTTATTAAGGAAAAAATACCTTTAAATTGAGGAATGGGTACACAACTGGTAAACTGCAGGATTGAAATGCTGTTTAGGGTCTGGAATTAGTGATCACTTGTCAATTCTGCCTGAGGGACTGAAGAAACTAGCACTCTTTGCCTGTAATGATAACTGAAAAGCAGTTCACCTGAAAACCATTATTGTTTTTAAATGGGAAACAGAATATGCAAGCATAAAATTTCAAGAAAAATGAACACATATAATGAATTACTTTATTAATGTTTGCTTAATATTTTCAGATATTTGATAGACATCAGCAAAATGTTTTCTACAACTGGTTCTCTTGCTCTGTGTTCTCAGCTTCCAATTGTTCCAAGATCTTAGATCTGAAGTATCACTTTTCTACAACCACTTTCATGCAAAGACTCCTGACAAAGGAGGTTTGTGACATTTTTAAACGGGGGCACTGTGATTAGACAGAGATAGAGAACCACTCGAAGCACTGATTTTGTGGGACTGATGCAGTGACATCACTAAGACCACTTGGCTTATGTGTGGGCTATGGAGACTCAGAAAATTTGTAAATTATGTCCCACAAATCGTTCTGCCACATGGGCTGAACAAATAGGCTTGGGAGACTACAATTGATCCATGGAACTGTCTGATACCCCTTCATTATTTATTATTATCAGCAGCTCTTATAACTAATAAATAATATCCATGTGCCTTGTGGTCTCAATCAGACTGTGAATATTTTCATCTGATTAGATGATCTGAGAAGAAAAGACTCATCACTGTTGCTCCATTTTATCACATTGCTTTAAGGATGCTGCATTTGGTGTTGATAACACTTGCACAAGGCTAGATCTCTGTGAATTTATTTACTATTTTGTACTAGTCTCAGGAATACTGGGAATGAAACAAGCATCAAAAAACCCTGAAACAAGAATAACATGACTCCCTAGAGCCAAGGTGGCTGATGTCATCAGGAGAGCAGACAGGATCCTAGCAATGGGAGGTGAAGACCTGTTTGTTGTTTTCTATGTTAGGATAAATAACATTAATCAAAACAGTTCTATACAAAACAAAGTCAAAGAATTGGGAAACCAGCTGAAGGGCTGCACAATACATTGTTGAGGACGTGGTGTACTGATGAAGCCTTTAGCTAAAATGATACAGATATTATGGACACTATGGATTACATTTGCCACTACTGTTGACCAGGGACAAAAATCCAAAGCATTCAAACTAGAATAGAAAGGAGAGTCTAAATACAATCTGCAAATGAGATCCCTAGTGTATCTCCCTTGTGCAGTTTCATAAAGGGACTCCAATGGAAAACAAAACATCAAAGGACCAAGAGCACCAGGAGTATTATAATAAAATACTAGAGAGGGACGATACTGAATTCACATACAGTTATTGTACGACATTTGTCATTTTCTTTATGACTTCCATCTCCTCATTAAGTATGAGTAGGGGTTCCATGCTCATTTCTAATTCGGTTTTGTGGGATGGAAATGAATATACTACTATTACATATCTCATTTGTAAAATTTATTATGTTCTTTCAATGACCGTGGGTTCATGAATGAATACAGTAGATCTTTGAAATGCTTCCCCCTATTGGAACCAACTTCATTTTCTCAGACATTTCTCCCCCTTCCTTAATTCGTACTAAGGACTGAAGTCTTGTCCTTTGGTATTTAAGCTGTAAATAGTCCTCATCACAGTGAACAGAAGGCAGATATTTTGTGTCAGAAAAATGTTGAATTTTCTGTACTTTAATCGCCTACTACCTGTTCTTCATGTCACAGGTTCTCCTTTGTTCCTTCACCTTGTTGGATTTCCTGGAATATAGTATTGGTGGTTTTTGACATTGAGGTTTTGTCAAGTGGTATTAATACTTTTCTCTTGTAATTGGTTGCAAAAAGCTTGAGAGCCTTTCTCTAATGCATTCTTGAAAACAGGCCTTTTGTTGGATCTTTCAGTATTTCAATGTTGAATTTCCATGACATTGCTTTTTTTTTACAGGTGATGTTTGGAAGCTAGTTTGATAGATCTCATTAGATGGATACGACTGTGATTGGTCCAGTCTCCTAGCATTACTCTGATAATGTGGACATGTTTGTGATTCCAGGCATGGACTGTGACAGAGTCAATCACATACACGTGTTTGGATGGAGAGTATTTCCAGGAGTTTTGTGTTTGTTTTTCTGGTGGAGCAGAGTCAAGGTGACGATGAGTCCATGCTCTGAACACCTGACCACAGTAAGGAGAAGAATGCCACTGGAGTTGACAAATCCATGCCAATTTTTTCCATTCTACAGACAGGGATCTATTCCTCCTTCAGGTTTCCACTAAGAATTTGGTCACACCTTCCACAGAAATTTCTATTAATATAATACAGAGTCACATGGAAATCATTGATTCTTGCAGATTGGCTGATGATTTCAATCTTGATGGCACTTCATACCCCATTTATCCAACTTTCCTCTTCTGGAAAAAAAATAATAACCACCAATAACTTACCTTCATTTTGTGGATTTTCACTCAGGGCGGTAATGTCAATGTCATATCTTTGCAGTTCTTGGACCACAAGTGTACTGTACTATAGAATTCTGAATGATCCTTAAGGTCCTGATTTTCCAGGTCCTAAATTCTAAGAAAGGTGATCTCACTGGACACAGCTACATAGATGTGGTGAGGAAGTCTATATTTATGGCACATTTTCTAGACTCCTCTCCAAAAGACATGAGCAGAGCAAATCCTGAAAAGGGATGCTTAGTCATAGTTCCAGCTGCTGATGGTTTCAGACTGTGACTAATAGATTGCAGACATCATTTTCCTGCTTCCATCACTGTGTGAGACCATGAATGGCATGGAGATCAGTGGAATTGGAAGTCTCATTCTGCTGCTTTATCCTCTCATACAACGAATGAGATATTTCATAGGGTTCGTCATCTTCATCCTACTGGGTCACTGAACCCCTGTTTGCTACGAATGCAGTTTTTGGTTCCAGGACTGGAGACGTCCTCCCTTCACCCAGTCCATCTTGACTCTACATTACTTGCCTAGGTCCCATGAACAGGATGAAGGTCTTGACTTGGAAAGCTCTGTTTTATTAGGTTTAGTATTATATTGGTAAAGTAAGTAAAGGGACACTTTTAGACAGGAAAAGGACTGGTGTATTACTTAAATATTTCATCCAGGTGATTACCAGGGGAGAAGCTGAGAGCATACACCAGGCTATAGAAAAATAATTAAAGAGTAAATAATAACACTGGATATTATTAATAACCTTTAAACAAAACTCTTCCAGTCATGGGTCTAGTGGTAAAACTAATTGATTGTAAAATGCCGTTACATGTTACGTTGTCATTAGAATTAAAATAGAGAATCATCTATAAGCAGAAGTATTCTAGGGACATTCAATCTTGATAAATATTCATATTGATAACAGCATTAGAAATATAGATTTGACAAGTAAATCTTGTTTATGTTGCCATATCATTCTCATTTTCTAGACACTGTAGAAGTTTAAAAAAAGCAAATGGTAGAATACTTAACATTTTAGGATTTAAATCAAACAATGTTGTGTTTATTATGCACAGTGCATTAGTTGTGCCTCATTTAGAACACCATGTATAGTTTTAGTGATTACATTGCAAACAGACATTAATTGCTCTGGAGTCAGTTAAAACACAAATGACCAGATACATTCCTGATCTTAATAATACTCAACTTCAAAGAACTGGAGTGTAGTAGTCTTGACCAGAGTAGACTATCAGGTAAACTGATGCAAGTATTCAAAATACCCAGAATTATCAACAAAATCAACCACAGGACTTATTCAGAATCAGCAGGAAACCAGTGGACACAACTGGAAGCTATGGGGAAGTGCATTCAGAACTAAAAAACAGGAGTTACATTTTTTGCAAAAATGTTTGTGGGAGTGTGGGAAGAGTTATCTAGCTATACTAATGAAGTCAATATCTTCTCTAATTTTTAAGGTACTGTACTTAAATATCTAAATTAGCTATTTACACCCAGCTAGTGGAGCTATATGGATCAAACTGATTCTTTTTGTTTTTAACTTTGTTTTTATTACAACAAAAAATCCACAAAAAATATGGACAACTAGTGCTAGTCCCTCTGCATATTTATACCATGAAGGACTCTCACCTCATAATTTACTTAGAGCACCTTAGACCATAAGCTCCCTTCTTTATGTTGTACAGCTCATTTTCACCATAAAGAACAAATGAACTGCACTTATGATTTAAAGAGCAATGTATTATTTTTGTTTCAATAAGTTCGACACCACCACAAAAATCACTGTCACTTTCTGTTAAGCCTCAACTTCCTTATGTTAGATGCTTAAAACTGGTATTCACCACAACCAAAGGAATTGTGTAAAAAGAAAAAGGCCACCCCCACATTATATGGTATTTTACTCAGGGGAATACATTTGTCTCCCTTGGAGATCTCTGAATAATGAATTGGATACAAGAGACTGAAGAGCTGTTGCCTGGTATCTGAATGACTCATGTAAAAGCACCTTGACACAATAAAGTAGCTTCCAAACTCGTGGGAGATCAATTCAATGTGTTTCTTTAGGAAGATCTGTTCCTTTTCCTGTTGTCAGAACATTGTCGCATCCCATCCAATGCCTCACACCGTAACTTGTTTTCTAACGTTTCACAACATTGGCTTTAATCCTGTCCTTCCAAAGATCTTCAAAAGGCAGTTGAAATTGCTCAGTTACAATGTGGGATTTTGTCACATCTGTCTGAAATTTCTCCTTCTGAGCATAAAGCTCAATTTTAAGAGATCAAGCACACGTTGACAAGCCTGTGAGTCTTTCCTCTGAGAAACAGTGGAACTCTGGTACCACATAACAGCAGTGAGAATTCACTCTGGTAGCTGCAAGTCCTTTGGAAATACTGTTTTGCATTCCCAGTATTGTCTTTATGAGTGCTAGATAAATATAGGAGGGTTGAGATTTACGCAGTGAGCCAGCAGGGCAAAGCTGGCAGATAAGCACTGTGCAGCCAGCAGGAGTGGGTGGATAAGTGGATTGGCAATCTCTTCTAAAACCTGTTATCTCTTGGCCCAGGACTATAGTGATTTAAATGTAAATTTAGTACTGGTAATCTCAGCCCAGTTACAAGTAGAAAGATACCCCCATCACATAACCGCTGTCATTAATAACATTAATTGGCACCTTTCTACAATAGTCTTTTAGACAGTGCCACAAACTCTATTTATGAGCACACATGTGTAATTTCTTCACTGAAGCTCTCCTGCTACACATCCAAATACTTAGAGGTCATGATTCTCCGGCTGTCGCTAATAGAGTGAAGCACCAGGAGTTTGCTGCGAAGATAATTGAGTAGAAAAGAATACAGGCAAGTCTGCAAATGAGAGGAGGACATTTGGACCATCACCCTTGTTTGGTTGTTAGTACCAGGATCCAAGTATCTTACCCAGCCATTTGTTTCAGGTTATCAAGGGATCTGCTTCAAAAATATGGCAGAGGAATATATCCAGACACCCACACGTCTTTTGTGTGTTCTCAACCCCGAAAGTCTCACAACACATTGTGTTGATTTTTTTTACACATACAGTACTTGACTTTGTTACTACATTAAAGTTAATAGCCTGGGTTGGCTCTTCACGTACCTTTTCAAGGTTTTATATACTTGCATCTATCATAGTCTTTTTTGTTTGCTACTATAGAAATGCAGTTCACTCAATCATTCTTAATCTTTCTCTGCATACCGTTCCATAAGTCAACTGAATATCTATTCCTGATCAGAATAACAGTGGATCTCTTAAACAGAAAACATTGGTGGGGTTAAAAATATCACTTTAAAAAAACATTATTTTTTTGGCTTTATAGACCCAAATTATAATCACAAATTATCATTTCAACTTTATTGAATCAAGGATACGTCTTTCAATAAAAAAATTGCAAACCCAAAATACTAGAGGGGTCATTGCTGGAAGTCAATAGCTTGGATGCCTTAAACCAACTGAACCCTTGATACTGTATGCTCAACTAATTTTGTGCTTCTGGTTGTGTAGTCCAATTCAAACTGTTGGCCAAATTGGCACTGGGAATATCTTGAATTTAAGGATAAAACTGAATCTTTACTCGTTTGTCTGCTTAGACTATCAGTCTAAGATTGCTATCAGATTTATTTCCTTCAAACCTTGCTATAGTGTATTTGTTTGATCCAAACCAAGATACTTATGTAAACTCAGTCATAGGCTCTTACAAGGAGGTAGTACTGGTTTGTCATTAACAGAATTTGATGCAGACACCTCATTCTATAAAATTATTTTCTCAGATATTATCAAGCACTAAAAATAACGAGATTACATTTTGCAAGTGTTAAAAACTGTGACGGCTTGGTTAAATTATTAATCTTGTCTTAGTTTTCTCTTTTACTTTTATTTTTTTCTACTAACTATAAAATGATTAATGTAAAGATTCCTTTTTAAAGTTATAGCAGACAAGAATGTTAATTTTTATGTACTCGATTGTTATGGTAAAAAACATTTTATGGTAAAAAAAAAGATTAAAACACTTTGAGGGGGCGACCAAATGCAGTCAAAAAAGTGTGTGTAAATACAGTATATATGCACATCTGGGCAACGGGCTACAGGCCATGTACATGGAAGATCAGGCACATGAACATCAGAAAGAACAAACCAAACACAGACATGTTGCTGGATACAAAAAACTTGCAAACTTTAGTGGAAACAAGAAGATTCTTTAAGCAAATATATGCAACATACTGTGCATATAATTATTTATGTATTATAACATAAGGCTTGTTTAAAAGTTTTCTAAAATGATTTTGATCACGTTCAACTAGAATTGGATGAATGAATTGGCCTTCATGTGTGATTGTCTCTTTAAAAAGTGTTTTCTTTTTTTGCAGCTAACTCTGCAAACAGTTAAGAACCAAGCTGTGAATCGAGCAAAAGCTGTGCTAGTCAGGTTGCATGTTGTCATGCTACAGTATTCCCTTCCCTTTTTGCTCTGTTGCTTTGGCTTGAAGAATGACATGGCTCTCCTCTCAATCAGAATCCCTATCTTCAGGTCTCCATCTAGGTTTTTTATACTAGTCAGCTAAATTGATTAATTAACCGTTTGTATCTCATATCTGTTTTAATTTACAAGGGAGGATATGCATTGATCAGGTGGTGATTTGTTTGCTCCTTTCAGTTCCCACAGTCTTTATTTAATCATGGATATACTACATTATAATGCATATATTGTTGCTTCCTATGCTTTTGCAGAACAGCAGAAGAATAGCCTTTTTCAAAATGTTATCATTTATTGTTTTTTAAAGGCTAATGTTTAAGGGTGAGTTCAAAAAGAAAAACCACAAACATACAGTTAGCTGTTCAGTGCTTGTCTATAAAAAAGTCAAACAAAATTGCAAGTTTCTGGTGTCTTGACAATGATCTAACCCACATTATTTTCCCAGTGGATTGGCTTACATAAAGCAAACATCACCACAGAATGCTAGATTTTGGAAAGACCCAAATTCATCTTTCATTACTTCATTCCCTTTCATAGTGCTCTACTAGCTTTAGAGGCTTTTATGCTGTAAATGGTTGAAAAGCAAGCAATTCAGTTTGAAGAAAAGGCCACAGGTGATGCAATGCACCATATCTGATAGCACATGCTAGAAAAAAACATTATAGTCAGTCAAGAGCTGAGCAGGCCCATCAAAATTTTCTGTTAGCTAAGTGGAGCATACTGTAGCCAATAATGCCATGTTCTTACAGCTTTCTTAATTTGCTTTGTACATCTTAATGCAAGTAAATTTAAATTATAGATTACAGAAGAACAACATAAATTAGATTGGGTGGTTTAAAGCACTGATTAACAAAAAAAGATAGAAAATATGCCACATCACTCAAAGTTGAAGAAAACGTTTATACCTACAGTACACAAATAAAAAAAGTAATTTGTCCACATGCAAGGTATTTAGAAAATAACTCAGTTATCTAATTCTAGAACAAATGGCAAATGGCCCATTTAGCAGTCTAAAATGAAATGCATTACATACCATTTAACACACACTTGACCTGGATTAATTTACCACACTGTACAAAAGGAGTTTGAATTTTTGCTTCATTTAATCTGCAAACAAACTAACAGTTTTAATAGAATTGTGGTACTGTTGTATAAATGAGAAAACATGCTGTGGCATCAAGCAACTTAGATACTGTGTAGGATATTGAGAGAAAATCTACTGAGCATTGAACATGCAGTGAATGAGCACAGAGAAAGGGAATGGGCGAGTAGGAGAATTTGCATTAGTCTGGCATACAATGTGTGCTGCAGTTTCACCTGACCTGTCAAATAAGCCCTGATACAGTATGATGGTCTCTTTTAAAGGCTGATCTTAAATATGACACTGTATGTCAAGATCTGCCTGTAGCATTAGGCCTAGTCTCCTTTTGGCAAATAGGAGTAGCAGTTAGCAGAT
Source organism: Lepisosteus platostomus (assembly GCF_059453375.1). Lineage (NCBI taxonomy): Eukaryota > Metazoa > Chordata > Actinopteri > Semionotiformes > Lepisosteidae > Lepisosteus > Lepisosteus platostomus. The sequence continues at coordinate 29,513,349 of NC_142621.1, forward strand.
ATTTGAGTTAAAGAATCACATTTCTGTGATTATTTCTAAAAATCAAGAAAGTGTTATTTCTAATAATTCAGCTGTTGTTTGGACCATGGGATGAGATGCCTGCACACCCACAGAAACCTTGTGTAGCCCTGGGGAGAACATGCAAACTACAGTACATGTTGTACATCTGGCACTCCAAGTCAGAATCTAGAGAACTGATCTAAGAAACTGTGAGGTAACAATTCTAGCTGTCACACCCATGCATTTAATTAACATAAAACCTGAGCTATCACTGGGAATAAAAAACTAAGAACACTTGACCCCGTTTTGACGTGTACCATGACAGTACTGACATTTAATAATAATAAATGTTATTTTATATAGCACCTTCAAAGGTGGCTTCTCAAAGCGCTTAAAGACATGTGTGTATACCATCACTTTCAAATGATAGATATTCTGTAAACTGTATCTTGAGACATCTTTCACATTATAATGCTAACCTTATCATACACTTTATTTGATGTTCCTTTTTTAATATCGATAAACAATAAAAAGGCTGGACGACAAAAGGAGAAAGTGAATCTTCACAAACAAGTTAATATGTATCTAATGAGAATACCGTATGTTCAAAGCATATGTGTGCATGACAAAATGTAAAAGAGAGAGGTACTGTAGCTACTGTACTTCTGTCTTTTGATGACAGGCCTACATTTCTTCTAGCTTTTTTATGTTATTTAAACAATGCGTAATGAGGGACACTGTGATCAATGCTGTCATTACTGTAAAATTTTAAATTTGTTATCAGTTTGGTTTATCCACAATTTATGCATGACTGCTTCACATGAGTTCTGCAATGCAGGTTAGGTTTGTGCCTTTTTTCATATCACTGCAGCGCTTTCTGAATTATTTATCATTCCTGGTTTGTTAATCAGTGTATTATCATGCCAGTTCCAGCACTTTTGAGTCAACAGTATAGAATCAATATTTTTAGAAAAGGTAGTTCATAGTCAAAGAAGTCTTCACAGTTGTTACTGATTGCATCTACAGTTCCTTTTGATGAGATGGGCAGGATATTAGAAATGCAGGAGCTCCAGCAGGTGCCAGTCTTCAATACTGTACGTACTGCCTACTCTGGTAATCATTTAAAACAGATTTTAAGGAGTTTTTGTGATATTAATGTGTTTCAATGACAAAACGTGTTTTGTTACAACCATACCTCCTTGTTTTCCTCTGGAAATTAACTTTTCCCTGTAATTAAAGTTGGTGTAAGTAGTATAAATCACTTTTATGAGTTGATTTTCAGTTTAGAGCTATTAGGTTAGTGTAGTGTCTGCCTTGTATTCAGTTGGGTCCCATGACCAGTGGGATGCGAGTTCATGTCTGGGCTCAGTAACTATCTTGTAGTGTAACTGTACAGAAGCAGTAATATTATTTTAAAGTAGTTTAAAAGTTTTGCTTTGGAAGTCTTGTCTATCTAATTCTTTATATTATAGCTTTTTATTTCTAGTCAGAATCCCCTGGGGCACAGCTTGTAGTCTTGCTGCAGGCCTTCATTATCTATATAAATAACCATGAATAGTTTGAAGGATGGCGATATCTATAACTGGGGATTCTCTCAGCAGATGTGACAGAGCCAGGGCATAGTAGGCTGTCAATGCATGATCCGATCATTTTGTGCCGGACTATTTTAAGTACTGAAATGCTAGAAGGGACAGAGTTTCATTGGAATGGTTTAGAAAAACCATGAGCTTTCTCACTCTTCTTCTACAGAGACCCTAGGGTCATTCGTTCAGTGAATTCCATGAAAATTGCTAATGAGAATAACACACCACCCAGGAAAGCTGAAACCCAGGCAACTGTGTAAAATACTCCACTAGCAGAGCTTTGGGATGGATCTTGTAAGGTTAAGGAAACCACATTGCATTACTACTATCTTTAAATGTGTTTTAATTTGACTTTTTTTAATATGTTTGAAGTAAAGACAGCCATAGATTTATGTTTTAGACAATTGATTCTTTCTATACAGTATATACCATGGTAGTATATATAAAGACTCAAGTTGGTAGAGTTAGGCACATTATAAGTTAATAATTGAATCAATAATTATTTAATACAGTATTGATATACAGTATGTTTGCTTACATTTGAGTGTAAGATTATGTATTTTGTTCCAAACATTTTGCATGCTTTTTTGTGTGAGATGATAGTGAAGATTAAGGAAAAATCTTAACTAATCTATAATCATATTACAGAATATTGGTATTTGTGCAAGACTGTTTACTGCATACACCCATGTAAGATTTACTTTTTTAATTCACCAAACAAGCAGTGCATAGCTGTCCAGCGAATCAGGCAGGTCCTGCAGTGTTAGAAGGGTGAAAAGCTAATTGGATTGGTTACGAATGGTTCGTTTTTGAATGAGGAAGTTTCTTTAGTCACAAAAGACCTTTTCCAAGATACTTCAGAATTTAAGCAATGTGCTGTTTGCATAGATCTCCTTATTTCTCCTTATTTCCAATGCAGGGAGAAGGATAGTCAATAATTATATTCCATCCAGGAGTGCTCCAGAGTGGCTCAACCAGTAAGAATCGTTTCCAAAGTGAAGATGGTGCTCTATGGGTTTGAGCCTAGGTCATGTCAGTAACCAACTGTGACCGTAATGCACCAACAGCAGCGCAGTGGGTTGAGCCCTGCTGAAGAGTGGGTGGCATGAATCAGCCAAGACTCTCTCGATTCCCAGCAAGGACACTCACAGTGCTTGCGGTGTTGCCAATGCTGACATCATTCAGTTGGCACTAAGATGCTGGAATGGAGCTGTGTTGACTCTAACATGTGGAAGGGTTAGTAGCTCAAAAGAGGGCGGGTGGGAGGAGTCTGGAGTCATTTCCTCATTCTCGCCAGTGAGCAATCGCAGGGTTTACTGCCATGAGTCAAGACATGAAAAACGCACAATGTAGATTGGGTGGGTATATAAATAAAAAAATTTACATAGCCATTGAGTAGTGCATTTTTTTTCCGTAATGGCATGCATTTCCAAGTTTCAAGGCCTTATGAAGTAACGCAGTATATAGTAAAATTAATAGAAAATCTCTTCAATGGATTCAAAGTCTGTAGGCATCTGTGAGGTGCATTTTAATATTTTCACACTTCTGTTTTAAAAAAGAATGTCTGTATAAAAATAGCTTAATCTCTTAAGAAGCTTGAATGAGCATAACAAATAAAGTCCAGGCAGATGAAGTATAAATCACAGCCAATTCACCACATAAAACCAAAAACATCAAAAACCATAATCATCTCCCGTGATTACCAATCATGATTGGTAAGGGCCAAATGGAAAATTTGGCCAGAACGTCGGGGTTACACCCCTTCTCTTTTCGAGAAACATCCCTGGGATTTTTAATGACCACAGAGAGTCAGGACCTCGGGTTAACATCTCATCCAAAGGATGGCACCTTTTTTGCAGTACAGTATCCCTGTCACTATACTGGGGCATTAGGACCCACGTAGACCACAGGGTGAGTACCCCCTGCTGGCCCCACTAACACCTCTTCCAGCAGCAACCTTAGTTTTTCCCAGGAGGTCTCCTATCCAGGTACTGGCCAGGCTCACGACTGCTTAGCTTTAGTGGGTTGCAAGTTGTGAGTTGCAGGGTGATATGGCTGCTGGCGAAGTTGACAGCACTGCAATTTAGTCAAAACATACATTAATCTGCTCCATGTACATACTATCATTATCTTTCTTCTCCCTTGTGGTGTGCTGTGACTCTTCACACTTAAGAAAATGTTACCTGTCTTCTGAAGACATGCTGTCATATGGCAAATCTGAACTGTATTTGGGAATCATTGTGGTAGTGCAGAGTCATTTTTTAATGACCTGATTATATGCTATGATGTGCTCTGATTTGAACAGCCTTCATTATAAGCAAATCTCATTCAGAAAATATATACCTTTAAATCAATCCGATTATTTAGTCTGTACACATTGTTAAAAGTAATATATATGTATACTTACAGTATATATAATTTGCATTCATGAGGTTCTGTAGTCAAGCAGCATATCTATATTGATTAAAGTCATTAATCAAAATGTGGCACGCATTTATTTTTGCTGCAGATGAATACCATGCTAATTCAGAAAATGTAAGCCTGTAAAGAAAAGCATTAGAAAAGATGATAAAATATTCTATAAAATATTATAATATATATACATTGTTATAAAATATTATACAAATCTTCAGTTTAATGTGCCATGCTCACTGTAGGTAAACAGATTGCTGGCTTTTCCAAAGAACATGGATTATCTCAGGAGTTTTTTAAATTCAGAACAATGGAGGTGTACTGTACATGATGTAAAAGTGAGAAACAGTGGTTTAACGCATTCAGTATAGACTGGGTAGAAAAGGTTCATCCTCAGACACAGTTTTGTGTGTTGCTGGAGAGCGGACTATCCCTCCTCAGTCGATGATTCCTGATTGATTTCCCAAGCCGGTGGCAGCAGCAGCAGGCAGACTCATTGTATTGGTCTGAAGTGTCGAGCCAGCCTGCACACTGATGGGGCGCTGATGCAGGCTGACGGGAGGTGAGGGTTCTTGCCCGTTGGTTCAATCTCCTCCTCCTTACATGCTGTCAACTCACTGCTGCTGGCCATTCCTCATGGTGCTGATTTCTCCACAGCCAGCACAAACCCTTTATATTCCCTGCCTTCCCCTCTTGTAACTCAGCCAGTCCATGTGAAAAGACTTCTTTGTTACTGTGAGCCTATTTTTGTGTCTCTGGTTTACTTTTATTGTGAATGCAGGCATATGTTTACAGTATACAGTATGTTACAACTGAAGGCTAATCAATCAATTGATTTATAAAAGTGCAACATACTAATTGACATGTCATGGTGTGGTCCATTTTTTATTTGTGATACTGAAAGTGTACATGAATTTTCTTCCAGTTAACTTGACCTAACAGACTTTTTGATTAATGATTTCCAGTCATTTAATCTGAGGACAAAACCATTATAATTACTGTGGTGTTCAATGCTTCCTGTTACTGAAAGTATAAACCCATACTCTATGTTTCCATAGTGATAAAGCACTCTCTCTGTAATGTCCATTTCTAAAGCATCCTTAGGTGTGCTAACCCATACTGAAACCTGTTTTAAAATGCGTTGCAGGTTTTCATGCAGTATTTCTGTCTTTACTATTTATTTTGAACAAATATACTGTATTTCATAGCACTTGGGAATTTCCTCTAGTCAAATGAAGACATTTAATGCTCCAGTTTCATTTGTGAGGCGCTGCTTCCTTCAGCACATTATGCATGTCCTCATTGAGACTTAGTGGGAGCTATCAGATGGAATTCCTTAGGCTTCAGCTGCTAAATGATTTTTAGGTCTGGTCTCCTGTGTGTCTGATCTGACACACAAAATGAAATAAAATGAAAGGCGTGAAACATGAAATCACATGTAAAAAAAATCAAACACTAGTTCCTGTTTAACCCTATGGGTAAACTGCCCTTTTCACACAAAATAAATAAATGGGATAGGCAGTGTTACCACAGTGGATTATGAGAACCAGTTTTGTAGTTTTTAATTTAAGGAGTAGACAGACAGATAAGATGGCAGCATAGTTCGGATATTGGTGAACAAAATGGTGAATTCTGATTTAATTCTCTATAGCTGTGTAAATATTGCATCTCAGTCTAGACAAAAAGAATGTTTTCTGAAAGTGTTCCTGGCATTGTGTAATTAATGAATGTGAAGTGAAATTTAAGAAAAGTGACATTTTAATGTTATCTTCACATTTTTTTCTTGCATATATTGTATGCCTCTATACACTGCATTGCCCTAAACGGGAGTGTTGTCTAAATTGCCCAAAAAGCAAAAGGTTTAAAGAAACCAGTTAAACTTTTAACTGTTGCATTTGTCATTGAATGCACTGGCATTTTACAGATGTAGTTAAAATGTATTGGGTATTCCAGACTCTTAACCAATTTAACCCTCATACCATGCTCATTGAGAGCACCATTCCACACGAAATTTCCAATAACATTATACTTGTCAAAAAATGAAATTGTACCACAGTTGATATATGTTGTTTGTTTTGGCAAGGCTGCTTAGTTTTTTCAGACTAATATTTTGATTCCCTGAATTATTTTCTTCTTAAATGAGTGTTAGGTTGCATTACTTGTTTGAAGAAAATCTGAACCCTAACCCTAAACTACCCCATCCCTTAGCTAGGGTTAGGGGTATTATTAGAAAACATAGAGGATGTTTGATGGCCTGGCTGTGTTTTAGGACAGAAGTGAAATTTAGGAAAAGTGATACATGAATGTTATCTTCACTTTTTTTTCACTCTATACACTGCATTGCCATAAATGGGAATGTTGTCTAAATTGCCCGACAAGCAAAAGTTTGAAAGAAAGTGGTTAAACCTTTCAAACTGTTGTATTTGGCATTGAATGCACTGGCATTTAAACAGGTGTAGCTAAAATTTATTGGTTTTTCCAGACTCTTAACCTTCAGTATATATCAGCAAGATGTTCAATAGTGCTAATTTATGGTCGGGTCTTCAGTCCTCATCCACTAGTCTAGTAGTGGTAAAGGTACTGTACCATAGCTGATTTTTTTCTAGATGTTTCTGCCTTGTTTCTCCTGCTTTGGCCTAAACTTAAAATCTAGAACATAACCTTATCTGTTCCAATCAGTCCAAACCTACTTTAGCCCAGGCCCTTCAACATCTTATCATACACAACCCAAACAGGGTTGCCCAGTGCCTGCTTTCTTGTTTGGCCATTTGTTTTTGTTTTTCATACTGTAGGACATGGGTACTGGTTATTACAATAATTGTTCGTGTGCAGAAATTTTTCTAAGCCCAAATGCTTACTGTGTGCCAGTCTTCAGAAAACAATATGAACACTAATTGAAGGATTGTAAGAAACCCTGGAAATGCCTATCATACATAGTACTTTTTGTCAAGAACAAAGTTATTCTTTTTTGAACTAGAGACAACTACCAAAGGTCAGATATATACTTCTTTATTTTTTAGGAGTGGCATGCGCCCACACAACTGTAAGCTAATAAAATAGCACTCTTTTTTATAGTGTATGGAAATAAAACCCAGAAACCAAACCAAACAAAAGCCTAGCACTGCCTGAGCTCTAACTAGAATTAAGCTGCCTGCCAGCTTCACAAAAGCTCTTTCCAAGACCGTTCCTAAAATTAAATCTCTCTCTGAGACTCTAATTCCAAAAACTACTCCGCAAAGCTTGGTGTCTTTGAAAAGCTCTTTCAAAGAAAACGTAAATATCGACAATACCAGGAACTGGACTGGCAACACCTGCTGTCTAGAGAGTATGAATGATTTGTCCTCTGCTATGCTCCCATATGGTCTTAAACAGCACAGGTTATTGATCTAACTAAAGAAGACTAAGACTTTTAACAAACAAGAAACCTATGTTTGGGGGGTTTACTTGACAGTTATACAATAATACAATAACAATACAATATAATACAGTTCAATGAAAATACAATATACAATAACTGTCATTGAAAAAAATACTTTTGAGCTGTTAATAAGTGATTTTTTAAATGTACAGTAAAGTGAGTGAAAGGATAAACTTTTCTAATACCAGGAGAAATGGTTTAACTTGTGTTTACAGTGCTCTGCCAAAATTTTCAGATCCTTCCTGTGATGGTCCATTTTATGAAATTTCAAGATGATGTACAGTATGTACATTTTTTAAATGTAACTTTTTTTTCAAACCCTGAAAATTTGAACTTCTAAGAGTAAGATAAGTTAATATCAGCAAACCTGAAGAGAAAAAAAACACGAGATATGTTGATTGCATTAGTATTGAGTTCAGGCCTGAGAAGACATTTTGGCAGGAACACTCTTTTTGGGTAAATCTCTACCAACTTGGCACACCAGCTTGATGCAATTGTTGTCAATTCTTCTGGGAAGACCTGGTCTAACTCTCTCAATCCACTAACGGATCGCTTATGGATAACCGTATGTGTTCACATATTTCATACAGTGGCCTCACTAGTTTCTTCTTTGACCTATTGCTCAGTTGGAGGGACGGCTTGATAAGCAGCGTCTGCTGGTATGGTGCACCTTCCATTTCTTGATGATCGAGGACACTGTGTTTACAGGAATATTCAGTCTTATTAATATTTGTATATCTTTCTTCTAGGTCTGGGCTTTATCCCTGAATACATTATCTCACATTAGCTTTGAAAGCTCCTGAGTCTTCATGTAGGAGTCTTTGCTTGCAATTCATTATCTGACCAAAGAACTTCACAGAGACACACACCACAATTTTGGCACACAGAGGCCTCTCCACTAATTGTGTGATTTGTTAGTAATTTTGTACACCTAAAATTATTTAGATTTGCCACAGCAAAGAGCTTGAATACTTTTGACTTTTCTATTTTTCCTTTACTATTAATTATCTATTTACGTTTACCTTTTTGATTTTCTTGCTTTGAATGTGTGGAGAAGGTTGAGTATATAACAAACATTAATTGGTGCTTCAAAGTGTCATGACTACAAACTTTAAAGCAACACAATTTGGAAACTGTGCAAAGGTCTGAATAGTTTTTAAAGACACTGTGTGTCATTTTAAATTTAGCTCTTATTATTTCATGTGTAATTTTATAGCTTCAGTTAAATTACAACCCTTCCAGGAAGATTGCCAAGGCTGTTCTTCCCTAATGCAGCTCCTTTCATAATATACCGGAAACAAGTCATTAACTGACACTGTTATTATACTTGTATCCTTTCGCTTCTTATCCTGGTAAAGATTATTGGACTTTTGCTCTCAAGACCTCTGTTCTGTGTTATGTCTCATTCCTATGAAAACTAAATGGCCTGTCACTTTAAATCAATAAGCACTGTCTTCAAAAAGTTGCACCGAAGCAGATGGCCAACATAAACAGCTGGTTTTTCTCTTTGCTCACCACTGACCTTAGTGCCTGTGCCTAAACTTGAAAGATTTGAAATGTATGATAATATAAACCACATATTTCATTTGAAACAGTCTTGTATCCTTCCTAACAGTTCCTTCTGATTTAGAAACAGAACAACATTTTCATCATGATGTTCAAATCCATTAGTCAGTTCAGTTGTCCTGTGGGTATCTTGACCCAGGTACCCAGCAGTGACTTTTATGTCCAACATAGCCACAGGCAAGCTAATACATACAGTACTGCTTCACTGATTCTGCCATTGCACTAAATGTCTTCATAAGGATATTGTGATAAATTCAGACTGTCAACACAGTTTGGATGGCAATCTAATTAAGTGCTTTTATCAGGAAAGGAGAATGAACACAAGTGGCCTCTCTTGGATGGTGAAAGGAAAGAGACAGAAACACTCACAGGTAATCTCATTAACTGGGTAGAAACATGATGGTAAAAATGCTGTATAATTAAGGCTAGAGACAGATGAGCTCATGTTAAAAATTCAAATAAATGTGACATTGTGATTTACTTATTGGCAGCTCTGGTTTTGGTATTTCATGGGGCATATTTCAACAAGAAAACCAGACAAGAGAACAAAACTTTTATAATATGTACTGTAACATTGCAGCTCATGATTCCCATAAGAGAGCCACGGCAGCTTGTTGGGCCAGATCTGGTTTCCCTGGATGCCGGTCAATTGCAGAACCATCCTGCAGCAAATTCTTGTCCCCTCTCATACCGCTGGGTGAACCAGAGCAATTGGGTTAAATGCCTTACCCACTACGCTACCCTACCCCACCTTCCCATGGGGTTGCAGTGGCATTATATGGCATTAAAAAATGAAGTCAATGTTGCAGTGGCATTATTGTTTATACTGTATATGGATAATATATGTTAATATTATGATTAGAACATATTGTAAGAACATTACATTTTACAACCTACAGTACAAGTTGTTTTTTTGTCAAGGGGTTGAAGGTTCCTGGAAATCTACAAAAGGACTAGCTAGTTTGTAACTTAGTTTTCCTCTGCTTGCACACGCCACAAGCTGAAGCACTTTGTTCTTATGAGATGGAGAATGCACTTTGCAGACAGTGGAGCTGCACATCATAAACTTTTTCACTCTGGCTCTGAGGCCTGCTGTCACATTATTGACAATTCATTATGTTTGTTCATTTAGTGGATAAAACCACATGACAATCAGTCTGGACACCCTGGGCACTATTCTCACGCCTCCCCCAACTTGCTACCATATCAGAAATGGCACTTAGTTCTTTTTTTCTTGAATTAAAGGCACCTGCAGGTCATTTCAACTCCTCAACGTCTGGATATGGGGATAACTTTTTGCACATTGTTTTTTGTTTGATAACAACTTAAGGAGTTATAAATAGGAATATCATTAAATCAGTAGAACGGAGTTATTATTTTTGGATCTGTCAAACAGTTGGACTTTCCCATGGCACATCCAAGTGTGTGAATGATTGACTTTTGGTTGCCTTACTGTAAAGCCTAGCTACCTGCCATCTTCTGTTTATTCCTTTTCATTCCTGTGTCACAAAACTGCTTTCACTGATACTGTATGTAACGGGCTATATTGTTCAGTACCTCACTCCCCTCCAAACTTCTGGCATTATTACTATTATCACAGGTGTAATTGAGCACCAAATACTGCTGTGAGTCCTGTGTGTATATAGCGGAATACCTCTGTGAATTTAGGTGTCTCAGTGTTGCTGTTTGGCAGGTTCAGTGCGCAGACACTATAAAATGCTCTGAAATCTTGTCTTACCTATGATTTGTAATAGCTCACAATTCTTGATTACACAAAACATCCTCTGATCAATAAATACTGTGACAGTGTTGTAACCATCCAGATGAAGTGTTACTGCCTGCTAATGAAAATTAACATTTGTCTTTATATATGATAAATGATACTCTGATACAGTTGGACCATTAAAAACAAATACAATCGGAATTAGTATCAAATTGTTAATTCTAAAGTGACATACAGTATAAAGTGGGAACTACCCACCACTAGGATTGCCAAGTCTGAAAGTAGCCAGAAGACAACTCAAGACACAAGTCTCCCTGCAGTGCCTGTTCATGACAGAATGCACATGGACGATGACACCGTGGCACCTGGCTTTACAGGATTTAAAATTTCACATGATCATAATGGTGCAATTTAAAAGTGTTAGTAATTATTATTTGAAGGGCATGCACAGTGCTAGTGGGGGTTGGAGTTTTTGAATGCTGTCTTTTTGTTGCATGATGCCTGCTTGAAGGACTCGTGCTGGCATTATGGATAACTGAGTTGTGAAGACCTGAGCCCTGTCCAAAAACATGGGAATCTAATGTGGGAAAAAAATGAAGTCATTGTAGTGATAGGACCTAACCTGCTGGTATAGGCAGTGTGACAGTGCATCAGGAGAGACTGTCAGTTCTTCCTGCAATTGACTGCACTTCAGTACTCCAGCTCACCACTGGGTGGAATGCCCAACAATTCAAACCCGGAGACATTAAAACAGAGAAATTGGCAAAGTGAACCTACAGTACGGTATATAATCAAAACAATAATCAAAGTCAGAATGTTAACACTGTTCATCAGTAGATTGCCAAATGATTGCTTGTGGTTCTACATTAGTACAGTAGCTCCCATATGACCTCCCCATACCATTGTGATGCCTGGCAAGGAGCAGATTAAAATCATTTTTCACTGAGGTCAGCTGGGCAAAGATAAGGGATTGTCCACCTTCACTATGGATTCCAGGGCAACAGCTAGGGACAACAGAGATCAAAACACCTACATGTACAAAAAGATCTGTTACAGAACAGTGGTCCCATCAGCTTTTCTCTTTGATACTAGCACACTTTGAAACTGATCAAAACTCCATGGAACACTTCTGGCAATGTGTCCCGCTGTGATTCTGAGGTCAGCTCACTGGACATCAGTGTTAGACATTTGTGCAGACAAAGCTGTAAAGACAAATGTATTTAAGAGGGGAAGCTCCATTTACCTAGCATTGATACTGTATATCAGGATAATAACATCTGGGTTATAGGAATAAAAGATTATTCTAGAAAATATTGTTTATTCTGTAGTTCTGATTTGCCTTGGTGTGTCAAACTACTGATTCAGAAAAAAACAGAAAATGTGACAAAAGGTATTTTTTTATTAATTGAACATACCACAAATGAAACTGCTTTAAAATGGTAATAAAAAAAGATACGAATGGTTACAAACTGTACAATGCACTGGGACTGTAATTTCACTAGAAATGTTGAGAATTTATTCATAAAACTAAAACATGCTTAGTTCTACTAAAATATCCATATGTACAATTATCATTAATTACACTAAGCAATGTTTTAGAATTCGATTCTTAATCTGTTTCCTATAGTAAATAATATTTGTATTCAAATCAAAACAGGGTATGAAAGATTTTCCGATATCCCAATATATTTACACAATATTCTAGACTCCACCATAGTTCATACTGTACTGTATGTGAGTTATTGTGATGTCAGATTGATATCTCTAACAGTACCTTAATGGTGAATTAGTGGTGAATTCTCAAGGTACTCTGCCTTAAATTAAGCTATACTGTCTGACCATGCAACCTACAGTACTGTATTAGTTTTCACTTCCCACGTGCAACAATGCTCTTAGGCACATCATTATTTTATGTCTTCTTTACAACCTGCAAGTAAATACACAGTGATATTTAAAACTTTTTGATCACAATTTAGTGTAAAGACATTTTAATTTGAGCAATGCTTGAAACACTGCAAACAAAAGCTGTTTGCATGTGGCGGGAGTGTGATAGACTTGATGTGACTAGGAGAATCATCTGTTTCTGGCAATTTATACTGTCATCTTTGCACCAGTGTTTGTTTCTGTACAACAGGAACTGAGTACATCTGGTGTGTGGAAGAGTCTACCAAGCACTCAGAGAAAGTGGAACCTCTTCACTTGGTTTGTCAGTGTTGAACTTCATATTGCCTTTAAGTGCAGTAATTTTCATAATCTTTCCCCAATGCAGCAGGGAAAGATTGAAGATTCAACCTGCACTTCTCAGGTTCCATTATCTGTAATACCGTAACTAATATCAGGAACCAGACCAGAAAGTAACCAGGAGTTTTCAAGGTCTCCGCAACTTTGTTGATGTTTGAATGAATGATCAATAAATGAGGGCACAATTCAAAGTCTAAGAGAGGTACTGTTTTCCTGGTGGCAGAAGATGTACAAGTATGCATAATGCTGTGACTGAGAGTAAGTATCCTGAATTAGACTCTATCATAGAAGATTTAAGCAAGAAAAAGAGACTACTCAGTACAACCAAATTTAAAAAGAAAGCATAGAAGAAAAAAGAAAAACTGAATTTGAATATTCACAGAACTATCATTTTTTTCTTTTGAGAATTTGCGAAAATATTAACAGTCATGACATTTATGGTTGTTTTGTCTCTGTTTTTACTAATTACTCTTCACCAGTCATTGTAAAACTAGTAGTAAAACAATACATTTTACCAGAGCTGACAAAAATACCCTAAAGCAAATCATGTAATTACTATGCATTTACAGGCATGCAGGCACCTGGCAGGGCAGATTGGTCTGCTTCTTCAATTAGAGAATACGTAGGAAATAGCTTAGTGTTTCAGCCCCCCCAGTCCAATAAAGAGGGAAATAAATGCTTGTTAAAACACACGTTCGCTTCCTGCTTTTTCCAGCTGCAGTTCAGTCGTTCCGCCTTATTTCCCAGAGGGGAAGATCTTGATTAGCTTTTGAACTCCCAAGTATAATCTGTTCTGTTTTATTCACACCTCCGCCACCCTTCCCCCTTTAGACTGAAGAGCAAAGAAGGGCACAAATTTACTCTTGATGGAAGTCTGCATGCTTTTTCAAGCCCAGCCCCAGACAGCAACAGACGTGGTGATTGAGGCTACCATTGAATTAGTAAGAAACAAGCAGTAATAGTAAAAGAGTAAGATGCATTTACTGCAGTTCTTTAATTGACACGATTTAGAGAGCAAATGCTGCTGTTCCACACTGCCTGAGCTTGAACGATTCCACTTCTTAAAGACATGTGACGATCCTCTGTCCCATGTAATTAAGCTACACCTCTTTGATGTGATTGATAATGTAAGGTCTGTCATTTCTTAATATATTCTGTGTACTTTGAATCATATGAATACTGAAAGTACAAGTATTCAGCACAAAGGACATGTTCATTATTTATTTTTGCGGTTATTAAATTACAAGATGAATCCATTAAGAAAAGTTAATTTGGTGGTGAATATTGCTATACTGTTTGTTTTATTTCATTTCATATGTTTTTTTATTTTCATTTTTTAGGAATTGTTGTCCTAAAGCATCAATATCCATGTTATGTTAGTCCTTCAAAGTCTAGCAGACTTTTGAGAATGCCAATGAAACTGTGTCAGCATGTGTTAGCTGCAAAGGAACAAGTAAAGGTTAATGTTATGCGGAAAATGTGTGTGTCACCTGAAAATGGTTCAACAGCCAAAGCATTGTGCTTCCTCTTTCTAATTTTCAACATGGAATTAACTTATCTTTTTTCTTATTATTATTTCATATTGGTAACTAGACACATGTCTAGTGATGAAAGTAAAATGAAGGCTAAAAACTGAACATTCCATGTTATGAAACATAGAGGGGTAATAATTAATTCATTGCTTTGTCATAAAATATTAAAAAAGTGCTTTTGTTTTTCAAAGGTTTGAAGGTTCACCAGACTCTGGGTTGGTTATGTTCAAGTTTAGCTGTGCACCTAACACAATTTATTATATGAAAAGGCATTACCTGAGCTAGGCTTCAATTCTGTCAGTTTGTAAAATTGTGTTTGTGTATTTTGTGTATATTGAATAGAGTGCTATCTTTGCTTATTTGTTCTTGATGAATTGCAGCCCATGGTGGTAGCTGGAAACTATTGGTATTATTTGATTCCTGAGATCAATAATCTAAAAGGGAAGGAACTTGGCCTCAATTTCCTTGCTTTGGAAAGCTAATTGGAGCAGACCACTGTTTAATTCAGTGTGTGTTACAGGACCAGGTCCCTCTAATTTGACTTTAATTCCACCTCAGATTTATGTAATGGTTCTTAAATTCGATCAGTCCATGGTATTGAGTAGATTCCCAACAGTGATAAGGAGTATTTTCTCAAGAAGGTCTATCTGCCCCAGGACACTTTTCGCAAGATGGTGTTTCATGGTAGCACATAGGAAACGGCAAGTTAAGAGAGTACAGTATTTATTCATTATTAGTGAGGTGATAAGCCAACTGTTACCTTGAGTGATTCCCAGTATGTACAGATTGTGATTGTCATTATTAATGGCCTCTTATTCCGAAGATTGTATACCCCTATTTGTGCTATTATAACTATATCTGTGCTATTATATGGTATGGTGCTTGTAACATACAGGCCCCACCCCGCTAGGTGAACTCATTGCAGGCCATTTTTAACAAAATAATATTGTGTTGTAATTATCTTCCCCAGAATGTGCAGAACCTTTAAAAGTTGTTCTCCTATTCAACGTAATTCCCATGTGTTGTGAGTCACAGCTAGTTTCTGTTGGTCAAATGCTATCTCTGTTGATTTCCTGATTTTAAATTTATTAATCTGTCCTTGCTACATATATTCCATGCAGTTGAGCTATAAACCTCAAGCTTGTTTCCTTCAGACTGTAAAGACAGTTAAAGCAAAAGTTGTAGCAGCATAACCCCTAAATAGCATTCCAACCCATAAATCAAGTGCACTGAAACAAGGCCAGTAGGTCAGCACTGACACATTTTCTTTTGACAAGAAATTAATTGGAAACTATCCCCAAAGAGCAAATCCATTGTGAGGTATTACTCAATTAACAGATTTCATGATGTGATAATGTGGAAATGTCTTTGACTGAAATAAGTGGCAACAAATTCAGTCTGCTTGCCTTAAAAATACAGTACACGTTGAAAAGGTTTGCTGTGTAAATGCATATCACAACATCTTGACTATGAGGACAGAAAGTCTTTGCTCTTTTGTTTAAGGAGGCTCTCTTTTTGGAATACAGAAGAAGACTGATTCAAGGTAACTGTGGTAGTAGGGGCCTGCCAAGTCCCACATGAACCCACATGCAAAATGTATCACTACCCAAAAATGCATACTGTATAAGAGAGCAGCACAAAACCCCAGAATCCAGTGCTTGAAAAAAATACATTGAGTCGCACAATTTTAGGTATTTTCAACGGAGCCATTTTGAATCATTGGGCCAGGGCTTTTCCTGGCTTTTGTGGCATTAAGTAAATTCGACTCCACCCTGGAAGGGATGCCAGTCCATCAAAGGGTTACCCCTGCTGGGTGGACTGAAGCAGCTGGGGCAAAACACCTCAGGGTACTACGACAGGTCTGTAGGGGATTTAAACCCACAACAAAACACAAAAGAATATTCATTTTCATAGGTCGACATGTTTCCCAAACAACTACAGTATTTACAAAAACAAGAAGGTCTTAGTTATGGTCCTCTACTGCATACATAACTGTATTAGCTTTAGTCAAAACTTCGGAAAACCTTTGACTTTACAACAGCTTGCAAAACGTGAAATACATGAATCAATATAATCCAAGCTGATATTCTACATTGATCATTTCATACTTTGTTCCTTACCTGGAACTGGATCTGACTCCATCTGTTGCAGATGTTTGTTCGCCTTGTTGTCCTCTGTTTGTGTTTTCCTTTTGCTGTTTGGCTAGCCAGTGTCATTTCAGTGTCTTCTGATCTGAAGTAGAAGTTGAAGTTGAAATTGGCCTCTCTTCTAATCCAACCGCTTCTTGTCAAATCCCCAGCTTGCATCACTTGTGATAGCATATGCCAAATTTCTGGTGGTTTTCTTTTCACCTCTGTTATGCCATTCTGTTTCCTGAAAATGTCCTGTGTAATGAATGTATACATATGTAAGGATATAAGTTGGTGCATGTGCCCAGGTGTGTGCTAGTCTTTTCCAGTAAAGTTGTTATACCCTTTCCAATCTCATGGATTGTTAATGAATTGAACCTGGAATAATAACAGAACATCCACCTTCCAGATTGACTGTGGATTTCAGTTTTCAGTTTTCTAATTTTGGTTTCTTACTTACTGAACATGGGTGTATTGTCTTGCCCTCTCTCGAATGGAAATTCTGATGAAGCCATTAATTATTTGAACTGAAGTGCAATTTGGCACTTAAGGAACTGGACTTTGGATACTCCAAATTCAGAGAGACCGTGACCATGACAAGAATTATTCAAATTATATTTAATTTAAATTAAATTCTATATTTATGTTCTTACGCTGAAAATTAATTTAATATAATTAATATCATTTAAGAACTCGTATTAAAAGAAGATTGTCACATTGTGTACTTGTTACTTCCCAGTTTTAGTGTGTCATTTTACACATACTGTAAATTACACCCAAACCCTTTTGACCTTGAATATTTATGATAAAAACCTGTTCTACTCCAGATGTGTTTTAATCTTTTTTCTGTGGGCTCCTGTTAGGCAGTCTAAAGAGAGGGTTAATATTACAGTATGTACAGTACTACATTTTATCACAAGCAGGCCAATGAAGCTGTTTAATTGAATTGTTTTATGACATGGACACTGCTTGATAATAGGACTGTAAAGTCCAGTTGTTTGTGGAGGTGCTTGCATTTCATGGTGGTTACAGTATATTCATTTTCTTATTAAGCATACAAAAGCTTATGTTCATATATGGAAATGGAATATATACGTTGGCATTATACAATTATTTGCATACAAAAATTATAAAACACACATTCTGTATGTTATGCTGCGGCTGGTTACAACTCACTGAATGCTGAAAGTTGAAAAACTATTCTGAAAACTGAATTAAACCATTGATTTTTCTGCAAGTCATTCTTACTGCGTTTACAGTGCCTTGCGAAAGTATTCGGCCCCCTTGAACTTTTCAACCTTTTGCCACATTTCAGGCTTCAAACATAAAGATATAATTTTTTTATTTTATGTGAAGAATCACCAACAAGTGGGACACAATTGTGAAGTGGAACGAAATCTATTGGATTTTTGAAACTTTTTTAACTAATAAAAAAATGAAAAGTGGGGAGTGCAAAATTATTCGGCCCCCTTGCGTTAATACTTTGTAGAGCCACCTTATGCTGCGATTACAGCTGCAAGTCGCTTGGGGTATGTCTCTATCAGTTTTGCACATTGAGAGACTGAAATTCTTGCCCATTCTTCCTTACAAAACAGCTCGAGCTCAGTGAGGTTGGATGGAGAGCGTTTGTGAACAGCAGTTTTCAGCTCTTTCCACAGATTCTCGATTGGATTCAGGTCTGGACTTTGACTTGGCCATTCAAACACCTGGATACGTTTATTTGTGAACCATTCCTTTGTAGATTTTGCTGTATGTTTGGGATCATTGTCTTGTTGGAAGATAAATCTCCGTCCCAGTTTCAGGTCTTTTGCAGACTCCAACAGGTTTTCATCCAGAATGGTCCTGTATTTGGCTGCATCCATCTTCCCCTCAATTTTAACCATCTTCCCTGTCCCTGCTGAAGAAAAGCAGGCCCAAACCATGATGCTGCCACCACCATGTTTGACAGTGGGGATGGTGTGTTGAGGGTGATGAGCTGTGTTGCTTTTACGCCAAACATATCGTTTTGCATTGTGGCCAAAAAGTTCGATTTTGGTTTCATCTGACCAGAGCACCTTCTTCCACATGTTTGGGGTGTCTCCCAGGTGGCTTGTGGCAAACTTTAGACGAGACTTTTTATGGATATCTTTGAGAAATGGCTTTCTTCTTGCCACTCTTCCATAAAGGCCAGATTTGTGCAGTGTAAGACTGATTGTTGTCCTATGGACAGACTCTCCCACCTCAGCTGTAGTTCTCTGCAGTTCATCCAGAGTGATCATGGGCCTCTTGGCTGCATCTCTGATCAGTCTTCTCCTTGTCTGAGCTGAAAGTTTAGAGGGACGGCCAGGTCTTGGTAGATTTGCAGTGGTCTGATACTCCTTCCATTTCAAGATGATCGCTTGCACAGTGATCCTTGGGATGTTTGAAGCTTGGGAAATCTTTTTGTATCCAAATCCGGCTTTAAACTTCTCCACAACAGTATTACGGACCTGCCTGGTGTGTTCCTTGGTCTTCATGATGCTCTCTGCGCTTTCAACAGAACCTTGAGACTATCACAGAGCAGGTGCATTTATACAGAGACTTGATTACACACAGGTGGATTCTATTTATCACCATCAGTCATTTAGGACAACATTGGATCATTCAGAGATCCTCGCTGAACTTCTGGAGTGAGTTTGCTGCACTGAAAGTAAAGGGGCCGAATAATTTTGCACGCCCCACTTTTCATTTTTTTATTAGTTAAAAAAGTTTCAAAAATCCAATAGATTTCGTTCCACTTCACAATTGTGTCCCACTTGTTGGTGATTCTTCACATAAAATAAAAAATTTATATCTTTATGTTTGAAGCCTGAAATGTGGCAAAAGGTTGAAAAGTTCAAGGGGGCCGAATACTTTCGCAAGGCACTGTACATGTTTTGGCACTGGTGATTCAGTTACACACATACAGTACAGTGTAAGCAATATAATGTTATACTGTATATTGATTTGCCTTTAGAATAAAATAGAATAAGACATGTGTGCTTTTGGAGGGTTGGGATCAATTCTGTGTGCTTGAAATTGAGTTTCAACAAACTTGCATATTCTTATACTGCATACAGTATAACCACTTAATATTCTTTTAATCTGTCATGTACTGTACATAATCTGCAACATGCACCTTAGCTCCAGTATTTTTATTCAATTCAAATGCATGTATCATGATGCACTGTATGAAACACTATATACTGTAAGCGTTAACACATTCTCAGATTATTTATCCTTCTATCACCATATCTTTTTGTAGCTCTTGCTTTTTGGTTTCTTGCCATATGTCTAGTGAAATCTTTCCCTATTGATTGATACAGGCCTCTGAGTATATTAGAAAATGGGTTTTCTGAATTCTACACAGTAGCTTCTTTCTGATGTATCTTTAGTGTTGAACTGAGGTGATGGCTTCCTGTGAACATTCCTCTGACCTTGCTGACTCACACATTTTGTGTGCTGTAAAATAGAGCTATATTGAATAAACTATCATTTTAACACCATAACATTGTAACACTGTCAGGATGATAAAGTTCCATTTATATATTACCTTTGATCTCTTCTTTTGAAGTGTTTCTTTTTCCTGTCCTTCTGTCCGTGGGAGATTATAAAGAACACCTGAGGTTTTGCAATTCTTACATAATTTTGCAAACTGTGCAAGCTTAGAGTTTCCTTGAGAAAGGGCTTGTCCTATTCCATATTGTCCTGTTATTCTAAAGTAGTAGTTTTCAATCGAGGTCTTGCAGGATCACTGTCTACTATTTTTCATTCCAGCTGGCCACTTAATCACCATTGCTAATTGTTGCTTATTGATCTGTTTGCTTGTTAGACATTTTTTGACCACATTCCTTGGTTTTGAAAATACTCTATTTAAAGAACATTATTTTCAGCAACTTCAGCATTTTTATACAGTACATACTCTATCAGCCTGTTAATGATATACGTTCTCTCATTTCTAACCATTATTACTTGATCAAATTCTGATGAAGAGACATTTGGGAATAACAATGTACAGTATCAAAGAGACCCACAACAAGAGTTTGTTTTTCCTTTCACTTAAATCCAGTTGTTTGCATTTCAGCTAAGATGCCTGAATGGAGGGATTTCTGAAAAATGAGGAATTAGCACAGGTTCGATACAAATTGTACCTAGTCCTTTTTCAGAGCTGACAGAAAATGTAATATCCTGTGCTAGAAAATGAATATGTTTGACTTTTTTATTTAAGTTATATTTACCTTGGCATCTAAAAAGGATCTTTCAGTTTGTAATTAATGGCATGGTGGTTTCAGAAAATTAAAGAGCACTTTGTGTAGGAGAATTCTGCCCAGCCCATCAGTTAACATTTTTGACATTACTGCTCTGTGTTAAATGGCTGCTGGAGTTTTTGGAGAATGGCCTTTTCAGAAAAAATGGATTTTGTAAGTAATGACATTAGACAGAAATACAGTATCAGCATCAGGTCTCATGTAGAGGTCTTGTTGCTGTGCTGTTAACAGACTACAGGCTCACAGAGTGAAAAAGTCAATCTCATTTTCCTTTTGTGTCTTTTTCTACTGCCTGTTTATGTACAATCTGAGGTCGGTGCAAAAATTGTCACATGCCATTTTTACCATTGCTTTGACACAAGGGCATAATACAGTAGGTTCCTCTGTTTAAAGAATTAAGTTGTGCACCAAGTTCTAAATCAACCGGGGTGAACTGCATGCCTGATTTCAAGGCTGGAGAGAAATTCTACTGTGCTATGACTGAAGTAAGAAAAAGTTTCAGGTGGGAATGGAAATTCAGCCCTATTCAGCTGCCATGAAAAACACTGAGCAAAATGTAAAAATAATAATAAGATTAAGGGCAAGTTTCACAAATTGAAATTGATACAAAGCACATAGAAAATGGAGTGGTATGGGCAATGTCTGGAGCCAAGAAACAAGTTAGTATCTTCCTAGTAAGTATTACTGGTTGTTTCTTAGGTTTGGTCTTGGTTGCTTACTGCTTTCAATACTAGTGTACTATGGAAATGTTTCTGATACTCTTGGCCAACTCCACCATACAGTTTCTTGGGGGAAACGACCCCTCACTACTGCTCAATGTTATGTTGCATTTGTGTTAACATACCAACCATTAATGCACTTAAGCTTCTGCTAAAAGTTGTGAATAAGTACTAATGTGGCAATTACATATCTCATGAAATATTTTTTTTTAATTTTTGTTTTAAAAAACAGTTAACGAAATGTTAACACAATAACATATTTTACAGCTGTAGTGAATTCCAATATCATTTACTTCATTAAGCAGCCGCACAAAAGCTCTTTGTACTTTTTTAAAAATATTTTTAATTCAGTGTTGTATTAAAAACAGCTATTTCAAAGTCTCAGTAATGAAAGGGGCAAGTTTATATCATTATTATACCAATATACTGTATATATTATATGCCATTGCAAAGGGGACAAATACAGTACTTCAAGATCAAGACATTTCATTCTTCTCATTTAAATTACATGTAAAAGAACATTCATTCCACTTTGATTTTATGGAGTATTTTGTGTAGATTGTTTGACACAAAATGCATGTACTGTACATCTATTTCTATCTGAGTCTGCAACATCATAATTTGAAAAGGTGGTGAATACTTTCTGAAAGCGCTTGAAAGCACTTAAGCACTAAATTTCTGATGATGGCCCACAGACTCTTAATACTAGAATACTCCTGAAAGAAAAGAAAAATGTTAGCTTGCAGCATGTCAAAACGATGACTGAATCGATGAGTGGGCAGGGCAAAGGACTCTATCTGCCCTTTCTCATTCTCCCCATGTGGGTACAGAGGACAATGTCGTGAGCTGAGAAATAAACAAGAAATTGACTATTTCACATTGGGTTGCTACAGAATAAAATATGCTAACTTCATTGCTAAGAAATACTCAGTAATTTCCACATTGAGCCAGAACTGCGCAAATCAGTTAAACCACCCACTGTCCTTCAAAACCTTGCATTGTGATGAAATCAGTTAAACCACCCACTGTCCTTCAAAACCTTGCATTGTGATGAAAAGATATTTTATTGTCCACTGCTGTGGAAATTTGTCTTTGGATTCTCCCATAAAAGTACAAAACACAAAAAAACATAAAAGTCACATGAAATCATAACCAACGGTACATAATTCATAAATAAATGAATAAATAAATAGGTGGGGGGGGGGGGGGTAGATTTGCCTACATTCATTGAGCAGTTTTATTGTACAAGGGAAACAGGACTTCTTATCAGCTGTGATGTTTCTTGCCATTTTGAGAAATGTATCACGTATCTCTCTCTCATCCTAGCATTAATCCCGCATCAGCAGGGTCCGCTTGTCGGCATGCCCGTCTCCATTTGGTGGTTTGAACCAAATCTTTGAGCTGACGTTGCCATTAAATGGGACCGAGAAGACTCCAACTGGCGCGTCGCTCCGCCTGTCGTTGGAGGGGGGGGAGGAGAACATAGTAATGTAGCCAATTCATAGAGGGGGATTACTATTAGGAGGCATAGGAAATGTGGCCAGGACGCCGGGGTTACACCCCTACTCTTTTCGAGAAACACCCTGGGATTTTTAATGACCACAGAGAGTTAGGACCGCAGTTTTACGTCTCATCCGAAAGACGGCGCTTGTTTACAGTATAGTGTCCCCGTCACTATACTGGGGCATTAGGACCCACATGGACCGCAGGGTGAGTCCTGCTGGCCTCACTAACACCTCTTCCAGCAGCAACTTTAGTTTTTCCCAGGAGGTCACCATCCAGGTACTGACCAGGCTCACACCTGCTTAGCTTCAGTGGGCTGCCAATTGTAAGTTGCAGGGTGACATGGCTGCTGGCCTGAGAAATGTATTAAGTATAACTGTATGATATAAGAAATGTATTATGATTTTTAATAATAAAATACATTCATAAATTATTATTCCACCCATTTTCACGGTCCTGGACAGTCTGGTTTTGCTTTTTAACCCCTGGTTTCCCTACCAAACTGTCATGTTAAATGGGAGGATGATCTCAACAAGGCTTTTATATGCCATCTCTAGGACATTTTGACTAACATTAAAGTTCTGTAGTCTTCAAATTAAAAACAGCCTCTGATTTGCTTTCTTATGAATATTGTCTTTATTCTCAATGTAACTCAGCATTTGATCAATATATGTTCCCAAATATTTAAAATTCTCCACAACTTCTTCAAACTGACCATTAACTACTATTGGTTGCAAAGGTTGCCCACCATTGATTTTAGCATTGAAAAGAACCTCTATAGTCTTGGTCACATTTATTTCCAATACACTGTATTAGCACCAGATTTCAAAGATACTGATGTGTTCAAAGCAAGTGTCATCTAGAGGTTGGTCCTTTAAACAGAGTTCCACAATAACCATATCATCTGTACAGTATATGTAATTAGACTGGCTGTGCTACTCTGAATCTGCATGTAATTAGTTTATGTTGAGAACAGAAGAGGTGACAATACACAACCCTCGGGAGTACCTGTATTTAAAACCAGTTCATTTGAAAATACACCGATCGTGTGGACTCTCTGAGGTCTATCTGTAAGGAAGTCTTTGATCCACCATATAACATTCCCATTCACATTCAAGTTAAAAAGACTTTGTAAAAGAATATAATAATAATAATAATAATAATAATAATAATAATAATAATAATAATAATAATAATAATTGGTTACTCTCATATAGCGCTTTTCTGGACACTCCACTCAAAGCGCTTTACAGGTAATGGGTACTACCCTCCACCACCACCAATGTGCAGCCCCACCTGGATGATGCGGACAGCAGCCATAGTGCACCAGAACGCTCACCACAAATCAGCTATCAGTGGGGAGAGGAGCAGAGTAATGAAGCCAATTCATAGATGGGGATTATTAGGAGGCCATGATTGATACTGGCCAATGGGAAATTTTGGCCAGAACACCAGGGTAACACCCCTACTCTTTTTGAGAAACAACCTGGGATTTTTAATGATCACAGAGAGTCAGGGCCTCGGGTTCACATCTCATCCGAAGGATGGCATCTGTTTACAGTATAGTGTCCCCGTCACTATACTGGAGCATTAGGACCAGCATGGACCGCGGGGTGAGCACCCCCTGCTGGCCCCACTAACACTTCTTCCGGCAGCAACCTTAGTTTTTCCCAGGAGGTCTCCCATCCAGGTACTCACTAGCCTCATACCTACAGTACTTAGCTTTAGTGGGTTGCCATTTGTGAGTTGCAGAGTGATATGACTGCTGGCATATAAAGGTATATGAATTTGCATGGTGTTAAAAGCAGAGTTAAAATCAATTCAAAGAGTTTGCTCTAAACAGTTTGAGTGCTGATGCCTTACAATGGCTGGAATGGAAGTATACTGTATTTACAGACTCTATACAGATTTTTAAAAGCCTTAGAAGAAGCTGTGCCTTTGTTTTATTTTTGATTGGCATGACCTTAAACCAAATAACATTCTGTTTATTGAGCCCATTTCCAACTTTTAAGAGTTTCCTCATTCAGCCTAGTAGGACGCAATAAAATAATTGAACAGAATACCTGTTTTTTACTCCATGAATACAAAAAAAAACAATTTTGCTCTATGATCGTTTTCAGTTATTTTCTATAAACAGCTCTGATTAAAGAATGATGTCAACCTCCTGAAGAGTAAAACCTAAATAGCCGTGGGACATAGAAGAATGGATGTTGCAGTATGTAAAAGAAAATTGAAATGCATTTTGAAATAAAAAGCCAAACTTGCAGCCTTACACCACTTGTGGGAAACAAGCTGTGAGCCTTTAATAATAGATGTTTCCGCATAGCTTGAGAAAACAATTGCCATTCTGGAGTCAGTAACAAATTATGGTTTCTGCCTTTCTTATTTGGTTGAACTGAATGTTATCCACATGGAAGGGTACCGGCTGCTTTGTGCTTTGGGCATACATAGTGATCCATGTCAAACATAGTCCCTTTTAGACAAGACAGTGTAGATCCAGTTTTTCAGTGCTGTAAGCACAAAACCTCACAAAATAATTGTGATGTTTTTTTATACTTTTTCTAGTCCATAATATAGACAGCAATTCTTTTTGATGGTATTTGGAAAAAAAATCACATGTAGGAATATTCTATGTAAAAATAAAATTATTTAATCACCAATGCTGCTTCTTCAACATTTTAGTACATTTTATCTTATGTAGTGTTGAAGATGGTTTGATGGTTTAACCGCAAGCACAGGTAAAAGGGGTATGAGGAAGGCAGAGAAAGAAATATAACAGTGGAAACTACAAAGTTATTCCCGTATTAAATCAGCAAAAGAACCATAAAAGAGTCATGTGTGTTTAGGACAAAAATGTGCCAAGGGAGGTTTTCTCTCAGGTGTTCATTAAAGAAGAAGTCATAACATGCCTCAGGTAGCAGAAAGACAAGGTTCTCTAAAAACAAATGCATCAGCATAGATGAAAGGCAGGTGGATACTAGAATCAGTCAAGGTAATGAAAACCTGATGGCTTCCTACCAATTGTAATTAAGGAAACTGGATGTTATTCAGAAGCCATTGATGCAACTCTTCCAAAACTCAAGACAGAGGCAGTATCCATGGGCTGTAAAACTGTTAATGTAGTGCCCATCCATAAGAAGGGTGAGACAATTGAACCCAATAATGATAAACCAATCTGTCTGACTCATAACGGCTTGTAAGGTTCTGGAAGCATTTATTAGAATTAAATTAGAAGATCACCCATGTGGAAAACAGGCCTTATGAAATTGAGAAAAGGTACGTATTATGCTATTAATAAGAGTAATGGACTCACATAGCACATGCACTACAATACAGTAAAACATTTCAGATATCTTTTGATAAAGTTTCTCAAAAAGTTTACTTCTCAAATTAGAAGCAGTAAGTATTTGGGGAAATGCATGTGTTGGAATGATAATTAGATTGGTAAAAACCAATGAGTACAGATAAGGAGT
Source organism: Lepisosteus platostomus (assembly GCF_059453375.1). Lineage (NCBI taxonomy): Eukaryota > Metazoa > Chordata > Actinopteri > Semionotiformes > Lepisosteidae > Lepisosteus > Lepisosteus platostomus. Next base: position 29,539,913 of record NC_142621.1, read on the forward strand.
GAGGCTCACACTGAAGTGATCTAATCAGTGCACTGCCATGAAGATCTTCAACAGGACCACTAATCTATGTCAATTATTCCTCTCGGTTATCTAGATTATTGTATAGTTAGTAAATTAGGCAATTAGTAGTCAATAAGTCATTTAGAAAGGGGTACAGTTTTTATGTTTACATATCTAGACAAGTCAAACAAAAGTAATCTATTTAAAAGTATAAAATCAAGGGAAGTTAACATTTTGCAGTAGTCTAGCAAGAATACTTAATTTATACTGTTTATAACTGTGGCCAAAACATTACAATTTAGAATGACTCCACAGAAGGACAACCAGACACATTCTTGGACCTAAGGGAATGTCCTACACCAACAGGGTTAAAAGAGCTGAACCTTTTTAGGGCTCAAGAGAGAAGACTACGAAGGATTTGATCCACGTTTTCAAAATGCTCAAAGGCATTGGTAGTCAATCATTACCAACAGTGAAACATGAACTAGAGGTCACTATGTGGAAGTGTTTTCAAGTCTGGACTTTTTCAAGAAATAGCTGGTTGACATCCTTAGATCAATTAGGTACTAATTACCAAATGAAACAGATGGTCAGAATGACCTTCTCTTTTTTGTAATGTTTCTTATGTTCTTATGATTTCATCAAGCAACATGAGGTCATTTTGGTTTGCTTTTTTGTATCTCTGCTCTTGATTTATCACCTTCTCAAGGAGCTAAGCGACTGTAGCTTGAAGGAAACAAGACGATAACCAAAACTATTCTCAGAATCAAAAAAGGCAGTTTTGATCTCTCACACAACTACAAAACTCACGTTATACAACATCTCCACTTTTTACTATATCTTATGAGAGACATTCAAGAGCCTTAATTGTTTAAGGCCTCCAGTTGGAACCCAAGAAGAGCCCTGGCATTAGCTGACTGAGACTGTGGCTAACAACTGTCAAAGCATCACTATGTTTGAAGTATGCAATGCTTTCTTCTTTGTACTGTACATAACAACAAAGAGCTATGCATAGCTGGGTACCTATGAGCATGCAGTGATATCAGTGTGAGATCTGTCAGGCCTCCATTCAATAGTCAATAACTCAGTTTTACTTTCCATGAAAATTGTGTTGGAAAAAGAAAAGAATGGCCAGACTGTCCTCAATGCACCTTCTATTCTCTGTTCACCCTTAAGTCGAAACCATGATAACTGTTTGGCAGAAGCTAAATTCTAATTTGTTCTTTATTTCAGGAACATTCTAATTTCAAATTTATTTGCACAGCAACCAGTAAGTGCCTCGTATTTCTTTGCAGCACTTTTTATTATGACAAAAAAGCACCACTTATCCTGATTACCCCCTTAAGAGGCAGTGCAACAAACCACAGTTTAAGCATACAATGTTAATAGCTTCATTATGCGTCTGATAATTAGCCAGGTGTTAAATTTGATTTTGACGGGTAGCATACATTTTACCTCAATGATCAATAGTGTTTAGAAACTATGGGCTGCAAAGTCAGCAACTAAATGAAACATATTGCTGACTGTTTTACTGTGTTAGATAAGCCCAATTGATTTGAAGTTACCTGTCTGAGTGTTGTTTTGCCTAAAATTGAAATCCTGAACATGACATAGGCTCTTTCCTGGTAAGCTTATTCCAGCTAGTTGGTAAAAACATACTGAGGAGTGTGAGTCAGGGGTGGAAAGTGAAGAATTATAAATTTCCCATCAGAAAAGCAGCATGCTTACAGCACATTGTCATGAGCATGTCAGCGCTAAGATGGCGCTTTTGAATAATCAATTTGGAGGCCCCAGGAGTCCATTATCTAGGAAGGAAAATATTCTCTCTCTTCATACAGTAAAATAAGTTTTTGAAACAACTGGGAGTCCCACAGACACACAGAGGGGAGTAAGGCTGGTAAGGTAAATATGAGCTCATTTAAATAAAGAAAGTGTATTCCTTTACATGAGAAATATACTGTATATATGAAGTGGTTTGCATAATTCTTTGGATATTTTGGTAATTATCACCTAAAACCTAAAATCTGTACATTTCAGAAACCCTAAAACCCTACAGGTGTTGAAAAGAACTGAAAATTAATAACTGGAATCTACTGGGTGACTTCAATGAGCCACAGAGCATATGGAAGGTGGATAAAAAGCTCTGAGTCTGATCTAAGGGAAATAAAAGAGAGACCATCACTCTCTCCTCCACTCTGAGGACTGTATGCTTATATAACCAAGTCACAACACTGCGTGTTGTTTTGTGTATAATTAGACTTTCAGCTGGATTTCTGTAGAGTGGGAAAAAAAGAGAAATTGAAAACCTCACTGACTTTCTATTGGGTTACATTGGGTCAAAAATCAAAATCTAGCCCTTTTGAGGTGAGTTGTAACAAATTCTAGAGATAAATACAATCTGGTACTGTGCTACGATCAGATTTCTGGTGCTGGAGAACACATTTAGTATGTTTTTTGTTTCTCCAATATTAAAATACCTCTTACCTGTAGGCTCAGAAAATATTGAACCACTTTTGTTCATAGAATGGTGCATCATGTGGTTCTGAAAATTGGAGGAAATGTTTATAACAAATAGGCCGTCTACTTTCCTAATATTCTTACCACATACATTTCAACAGTACAAAAATCACAAGTCGAAAGACTGTCTTGAAGCATCGTGAGACCGTGTAACACACACTGTATCATCTTTGTGACTGTTAGATCGATTAGATGAAAAAACATGAAAGTGTAGCAATATTCTGTTTACATTTACACTTGCAAATATAATTAAAAAGAAAAGCCATTTCTTTTTTTCTTGCCGATTGCATGGGTGATGTAGAAAAGCACATACTGTATAGTAATCACTGTTTCACAAGCAAGAAGACAGAGGCAATTATTTCTGTCACTATGTTTCCATGCAGAATCTTCCAGGTCCATAACTGTTATTTTCCCTAATAGAAAAATGCTTGTTAAGTGTTAAAGAGTAATAATCCCCAGTATGGGATGATGTTTTCTTTTGGTTTTAAGACTGACTGGTGATGCTATTATAGTACAATTACATTTAAATATCACAATGAGCAACTGAATTATAAATTAGACATAAAAAATATAAAAGGACCTGCTCCCTATAGGTTAACACATAACGTGAATTCCTCAACAATGGGAAATAGAGTGAAGTTGATTCCTTCTATGAACTGTCATTCTGGATAGACTGTAAGAGCCTGAAGGATAGATTGGGAGGTTATGTCATCCCTAATAGCAGTGCCATAGCAGATTTAAGTGACACACATTTTTGCCTATGTACAGTATTTAGGAAATATGATATTGATAGTAAAGCATAGACTATAATTTGGAATTATATACTTTTCAATCCTACAGTATTTGGCATTTAGGATACTGTATGTGTAATAATACTTAATTCAAATATTTTATTTAAACTGATTAAAAAAATAATATTCTCATTTAAACCAATTTTTATAGCTTGTCTTTTAATAAGCAAGAGATCCTGGTGTCAACCATTCATAGCAATTCTCTATTACATACTCATAAAGCTGGAGCCACACAGATTTGAAAACAGTGTGGCGGATTTACAAACCTGACACCCTAGAGAGCTGGGCTTCTAAACTGACCCTTTGAAACAATTTGCTTTAGTAGCAGGACAGTGGGGCAGTGGGGTAATTTCCTTCCTGTGCTATGCAACATGTTAGGCTGTCAATAATTCAAGCTGTTTTAGACTGCTCTCCAGGGTCTATGTTGTTCAAATGTCATACCCACCTCAATTATGCAGCCTCCATCCTCAGCGCCATGTTACCATGGAGATGAAGTGTCACCATGCCCAGATATGGTACGAATTCCTCTTATAGCACAGCTGGTACCTGGCAATGGTAATGCAAAAATAAAAAGGGTGGTATTTTAACACACCTTGTACAAATTCTTTATCAGTGAATATAGATTAGTTCTTGGTTGTCTATGAGGTGATTGTTTGGGGCATAATAATACAAAATACATTTGCAATTAGCAATGGATATTCAGCCCAAAAACAAGCAATAAAAGCCTTGAAGCAAAAATAGGTTTAAAAGGAAAACTATTATTTAAAAAAAATATATGAATCCTGTTCCTTTAATTTCATCATCATCCCAGTGCCTTATATTACACATAACCTTCCAGGTGATCTCATCTCCTCCGTCTTTGACAAGTCATAAAAATAATTCTTACTTTGTCTGCGAAAAACTACACTCTGCTGTAGGCCTCTTTGACAAAGAGTAAATTTTAATTCTTAATGTGTGCTGGGGAGTCAATGAAATTCAAGCCCTATACCCCTCCATTTATATTTCTTGTACAAGTGTCAAACACTGTTCACTTTGTCAGGCAAATTATGTGTGTTGTTCATTTAAAGGACTAATTATGAAAGTTATACTGGAAGTAAAAAAGCAGGATGCAACATAAAGATGAAGCTTGTTTTGTAACGCCACTGCTAATCTTTCTTCACTGACGTATTCATTGATAGTTGCTGGGAGGGGGTTGGACAGGTGGATGACATGTGGAGACAGCTATTCTCCCAGCAGGCTTCACTCACTCACTCCTTCCTGGAAATAATTCTGCCCCGCAGCTCCATTCTTTTCATTACACAACAACGAGACAACTACTCAATGTGATGTTTCTTTTAACTGCTGATGAGTCCGCTAATTGGCCACACTAAATAGACAGAACTAATCCTATGAACTGTTACACCAAAGGATTGGTAAAGGATCTTAGGCCTCTCTGCTTTATGTCCAGTATTGTTTACGGTTACATGAATGCATTTTATACTTATTCAATAAAAAGTGACCTGAAATGGATGTAAAGCTCTGACTCTTTCCATACACTCTTTTACAGCACATTACAAATAGAGGTTTTATACACTGCAGAGGTGGCACTGTATGTTTCTACTAACCAGTTACTTTGGATTTGTGTTCCTCGAGAAAACCAATGCAGTGTCTGTGGGTTGTTTGATAACTTCCAAGGGCCACCAAAATCAAGTTATATCAGTTCGTTTTTTCCTTTTTTAATAAGTAAAAAACACAGTGATGTTGACAAACCTAACAGAAATCTCCTGAAAATATGTTTTTGACTTTCTGCACTGAATTTGAAGAGGAAGAGATTTCTTTATGAATGTGGTCTCTTTTGTTTTCAATGATGTCCAAATCTAAATTACCTCCGTTTGGGCCTAGATAGAGATACAGCTGCAACATTTGACAAGCCCGGTACACAGATTTCAGACAATGATAGGCTGATAGGCTTTCAAGTAAACAGCTGAGGCAAATGGACATCATAAACCCGATTCCACCTGCAGTCTCTGATGGACTGGCCTACAAGAAAAACCTTTTTTTTGCTGACTATAGACTGAAAACTAATATATTGTATGCAAAAAAATAACTAAAAGAAGTAAGATGGTGGTATTAGAGTGACTCATAACTCTGAAATCAAACATAATTAATTGCTCGTTGAAATAGCTAAACTAATAGTACTTTAATCTCGATTGGTTGTTATGTGGTTTGAGATATAAATCTAGACATTTATAGTATATATCCATCTGTGTTTTCATTTATATGCATTGAAAATGTTTAGGGAAAATTTTCTTATTCTTTTACCAGTAGAAAGTTTTTGTTTAGTTATATTCTTTGAAATAAGACATTAAACCTATAGTCTGTAGAACTATAGAACAAAACACACCAGGAGGCACTAGCTTTCATGGTTTGCTGGTGTAGACCAAAGAAGGTATAATGTATTTCTGCAAACACCTGTAATTCCTATAAAACCTTAGCTCTGCTTTGAAGGTCTGTTGTATTTTGTAGCTCTAATATATACAGTATTCAGCATAAAGTTGTTTGAATAAATCATCTAAAATGAAATTTAACAATAATTAAGAAATACACTGATATGGTAATGCTCTTTTTGAAATCAAATGTCAAATCTTTATGAATTCAATAAGTAAAATAAATGTAGTGATCATGAAGTTGTGATACACAACCAATAAGGCATCTACAGCAAAGCATTTCATTTGTCTTTGCTTTTACTTTTATTTCTGTTTATATGAATGCCAGTCCTTGACTTTTTATTTTGAAGACTTCGAATCCATTTTTACAAACCTGATCTGGTTGTTTAGCGGCCCAGCATGAGCCACTACTCAGGTAGTGCGAAAGTGAGTGTAGTGCATGTCGGGGTGAGGAAAAATTGAGGCAGCGAGGAGCAGCAGAAGAAGGAAACTGCTCACTGTACTGAGCCAGGTACTTGTCTTATTGCTATTAAATATCTGTTTGAAATGCGGCAGTGTTGTGAGCAGCACTGTACATCTCTGTCTGCCTATCTATCTGTCTCACTCTCCCTCTCACTTGGTGTGTGACAATTAGCTAAATGTTTGCTCTTTAGCCAAGATGAATAATTTATCTGGTGGCTGTCTAAATGATTCATAAGCCATCTGGCACAGAACAGCAAGAAGGTGTGAGACTAGACTTAATCAAAGCAGAGTTTCTACCTGCCATACAGGAGGAATGAACCTGTAATTAATAATCTTGACACCACAGTAGGCAGAATTATCCAGTACTTATTTTACTTTTATTTCTTTTTTTTAAGTGGTAATTTCAGGATTTCCCTTGATGCTTTCGCAATGTTTTCCGCCATTAAAGTCCGAGCGTTTGGACCACCCTGTTCACAGCAGCTAATTATTGCCTTCTTTCATTCTGAATCCTGTTTATTCAAATGCAGATGTACAGTAGAGCAGGTTGGAGTTGCAACCCCCATACACACACAAACATATCCTAAAACGGCTGTCTGTTTCGTTAAATTTGTGTCCTAATAAATTTGTCTGAGGAGTAATTCCTAGGAAGTGTTATTAAACAAGGAATAAACAAAATTATTTTCAACAGTGTTGTGAAAAGCTTTCACTAAGAAAAGATTAAAAGGGCAACAACAACAATAAAACAAAAGAGCAGAGTTAATTATATTTTATGTTTGCTGCAAACTCTGTACCCCCTTACAGGAGAGTTAGCTCTGATATTAGAGCAAAGTTTGTGGGCATCCTTGAATCTTGAATCTTTTTTAAAAAAAAACATAGTGTAACTGTCTTTTTCAATTTAACATAAGAACATTTCAGCAGGCAGGATTAAGAAAGGGCTGCAAACTATTTACAGTCTTGTCTCTAGAGTCCAACACACTTCCTTGATTGTTGCAAATAGCCACACTGGGTGTTCACTATCTAACAATTGGCGATTATCTAACGATCTGACGATTGGCCAGGTCTGACATGTTTGGAAATGCACATTTTAACTTGGGTGCAATGGACGTTTTTTTGCTTTATAAAAGTTGTACACAGCTCTAGTTTTAGTTGGAATTGTTTTTTTGATTTGTGGTCTTTTGTTGTATAACCTGAAAAGGCCTAACCTTACATTTAATAGACATCCGGCTTATTTATCTTTAATTACTTAGTTCAGTTTTTTCACGTTTGTTATTGGTTGAGCACGACATTAGCAATTCTTATGTCACTTTTTTCTCCCCTTTGTCTTGAGTGATTTGGAAGAGCTGCATAAATATCTTATGAATAAAACTGAATAACTGATAGCTTGACTGTCATCACTGCCACAAATATACCTGTACTGATAATGACCTCTGGAAAATGTTTTATAGCTAAGACTACAGATGGATATAGCATGCTATTATGTAGATTTGACAATCTAGAATGAAAAAGAGTACAAAATCTAAAATACATAGAATTAAGGAGGAAGGTTTTAAGGTGAAAAAATATGCAAATGAAGTTTTGTAATGGCCTTCGAGAAGTCAGATTCACAAACATCTTATCCTTTGTCATTTTTGAACATCCCCCTTTTTCTCACCTACATCCTTCAATTCCTGCAACATTCACTTGCCACTTATTCTAGTATGTTTTGACCCAGATATCTGACCAATGTTCACCTCCTCCAAGCCCAGGCATGGAGTCACCAGCTCAGACCGCAACTGTTCCTTTTCAGCCTTTCTGTGCTACGCAGAAAACAACCGGCTCCCTGCAGTCACCTCAATAGATTTCTGTTCTCTTCCGGATTTTTCTAATGTCATCATCCCGCACATCTTGGCACCACTTTCTGTCCGCTCCCCTCTCTCTCCCCTTTTCCACTATTCCCACTCTTCCTCCTTCTCTCTCCCCTTTCCGCCCCATTTTATTATCAGGCATCCAACCCACTATACCATCAGCCATGTCTCAGCTGTTTTTTCCCTCTGCTCCAACTCTTATTTCCTGCTATACCTACTGTATGCTATACTTGTATAGGAGCCCTCTGCTGGGTGCAGGATCCTCAGTCACTGCCTTTGGTGTCACTAACGTTCAATCCAACAGTGACAGGTTTTCCTTCCACCACTGGTGTCCAACCAGTTACCAGGTCATTTATAATCAATACTACAAACTCTGTTCAGCCCCATTAGTCTCTTGTTATTTTAACTTGCTTGACATAGTCAGCCAGATCTCCACAATGGTTCTGCGTCGGGGTAACTGAAGTCAATTTTTAATTGTCTGCATCAGTGTTCCTTTAGTCTCTTTTGGTGTCTTGGCAGCCACATCCTTACACTCACCAGATATGATGCCAAATAAACATTCAGTACATTATCCTAATAATCTCTGTCACCACATAACAGATTTGACTGAACTGCTGGAATGACTTTGACCACAGAGTCACGTTGTTAAGGTCACTGGCATCCAGGAGGTTTTGTGACCTTCTATGTTCCTGCAATAGAGGGATCAATGATTATGTCAAAGAGAAGGATTGATCCTGTCAGCATTGTGTTCAGCTACTGTACACTAACTCTAATACTGAAAATAATGCTTGTGACAAAGCAAATGCAGAACTGAAAGATTTGAGAGAGGAGCTGCATCTGCATGTGTTGGCTTTAAAGGTACAGGTAAAGGTGTATTCCTCACTGAAAAACAGAACAATGTAACTATTTTGGTAATACTGTAATCCAGTAGTCATAACAATAAAACAATGTTTCAATTGTTAAGCTACTTGAAGAAGGTTTTATCAGTCAAAATGTTATTTTTCCCTTCAGCATTTTAGTATGGAACACCTTCACTCATACAAAAGATCATAAATCTAGATCTCATGACCTTTAGTGTACGTCATAAAAAACCACAATGCATGTCATTTCATTTGGTTCATGACACATGCCTGTACCTTATACAGACATGCAATTGTTACAATGTTGGAGGGCAAGGCAAAAGCTGAAACGGTTTCAAGAATAGAGCACAGTATTTTTTAGTCTTACCTCATGCTCTTAAGAGAATTTGATAAGAAAAATAATTACTAATGAAAAGACCCTACCTGTAATTTGGAAAAACTGTCATTCAAAGGAAAGGTGGCAACGTTGGCGATTAGCTTCTTCTGACTGTATATTTAATAAAAAAGAAACCGAAATAACAATTTCCCAGATGACCCTTCTGCCATGCTCAGTGGAGAATATTTCTTGTTCTTATTTCTGAGGTTTTTTTAAGAACGCACATTGTTTATTACATTTAGTGACTTCACAAGGTCACTATCAGCTCATCTGTGTTTTACATTGCAAGGTCTTAGATCAGATGCTTCTTATAGTAAAATGTGTTCTGCTGCCGAATTCTGACTGAAGCAAAGCATACAGTATGTATCTGTGTGGTACTGTAAGCCATTATGAAAAGCTAAATCACTTTAGAGATACGTGCAAGCTTTATAGAAGCTTATAATCTAAAAGTCTATTCAATGAAACAAACCATCTTTAGTTATTGAATATATTACATTGTGAAAAAAAAGTGAAGCTTAACTGCTGTTAACATTCTGTATAAGGTCTTTCTGTTAGTGGGAAGCCTAATCCTTTATGTGTGATGACAATGATGCTGGAACTGTCTACAGTGGCTCAAAGGACATCAAGCTAATAATTTAAGAGAACTTCCCTTGAATGTCACTTGCATTTGTTATACTTGTCTCATTCTGCAATTTACATTTTTTAGTGGTATCCTGTAGCAACAGCCTGATGCAGCTTCTTCTGAGGTTTTCCACCAATTCCCTGGCTATGGCAATCAAAGAGCATCTGGGAGACCCATAGGAAACTAAATAGAAAAGAGATCCAAAGCGTAATTTCCCTGGGGTGCTCACTAACAATCTGTGTAACTCTTTTGCCAAAACCTGACAAATCCCACACTGGAGACATGTAATTCATGCCTACACTTGTATGAGGTTAGTGAAAAGATGCATACCATAAAATGTCTTAACTAGGGCCCCCTTTGAACATAACTATGAAAGAGCCATTGTATTTTAATTTAGAAAGGCCACCCATTTACAATATACCTTATTCTTTTTTACTTTCAAATGTGGGATTTCCAATTATTTTTTTCTGTACAATTCCATCCTTGAATTGTCAGCTATTAGTTTACACTGCTTTTCCATTATGGACCCCATCCTGACAAAGGGGTGATAAGGACTGTGCTTGTGGATCATGGCTAGAGTTTTGTTTATGACTCACATTAAGATGGCTCAATGGAGCAAATCATGTGCATTTATTTTTCCATTTCCTTTCAAAGCCTTAAAAGCACTGAAATGTATTGCAATTATGATCGCAAGTATGAAGTAAAACATAGTATCTTAGTATCTATGCAAACCCTGGTTATAGCTTTACTGTATTACTTCATACTTTATACTGTATACTTCATAAATATACTTTATAGCTGTATGTATCTGTATTTAGAAATGCCGAATTAGGCAGGAATAATGGAACAGATAAGAAATTTAATTTGTGGCAGACAAAGACACACGTGTCCCGTATGAAACAAGATGCATTCAAAAACTCTTTTGGAATCTTATTGTGAAAACTCGACATATTAAATTGAAAATGAGATTTCACGTCTGGTTTCCACTAGATAATCTCCTTCTATACTTTACCCACTAACACATGGTTAAAACCTGCATGGAGCAAAGTATGGGTTTCTCAAGTAAACTAAGACAGATGTCTGATCTGTGTCACGCTCTGAAACTTTCAACTTTTTGGTTTTGTGAGCCATCTTTCCAGCTGATTTCAAATTTGTCAAATTTCATCAACACTCATCAATGTAAATGCTTTTTTACATTTGCCCCTCAAATTGGTCACATTTTATACCCACACTAAGTTGTCATCTGCTTGGTCATGCCCGAGCTCCTGGATAAACAAGTTTTTTACTGACTACCCTTGGTCATACATGTATGTATTAAGAACATTCACACTTTTCACAGTCGGGTAAAAAAGCATCATCTTGAACATTTGTTAATGAATGATAACAGAGAAACTTAACTGTTGCACTGCTTTACTACACTATTTCACAACAGAAATTTCTGTTTGTGCTTCTTTGTTTTCATATACAGTAAGTCAAGATACAAACAATTATTAGACATTTTTTCTCTGCTGCTGATCTGATACTGTATGTGCTCCATCTGCTTCACTGCTGTGTGATCGTTTTTCATGATTAGAAACTTGGATTGAAATCTGTCAGAAATGCCTGGAAATTTTCTTAATTAATATTTATTGGAAAAAAATGCAGTTAAAATCTTTTTTCTTTCTGAAAAAACATTTCTAAAACATTTGTCTTTCTCTGCACAGTGAATTTCAATAGAAACGCTCTGTATGCCCACACAGAAACATTTGCTGTATGTTTCTCTTTTCTCAAGGCCAGATGGCTGTAGATGGATTTTCTTGTGTTTTTGAAAACTGAAATCCTATTACCAACCAAAATTGCTCTTGTTATTATGAGTGGCTGCTATCTATGTGTGCTCACAGAATATCTAGTCCACTAAACACATTGTTCCCTTAGGAGCTAGAAGGAGAAAACCTATTACCTTCTTCTAATTTGATGAAATTATTATATTACAAAGATTATTTGAGTATCATTAATAAATATAGCTTTAAACTATAAAAACAGCTTAATATTTCAGTAACATTCCTGCCATTATCTGGAATTTATTCAACTCAAAAGACTGAAAAAAGCTTAGCTGCTTAGAATAAACACAAATTCAGGGATTTCCCCTTTCAGAAGGTGATAAGAATTAGGTTCCTGAGTCAATTTTGAAAAAAGGGTTTTTAATCTGTATGCAGTGAGAGCCATATCTGCATAAACAGAAAGTCAAGGAGAAGGAAAGTACTTGAGAGTCCCTTGTCTCCATAGCAACAAGGCATGAGATACAAGAAGCGTATATTGGGATGTGCTTTATTTTTCATCAGGAAATACTGTCCAGGCCTGAAGTTATGAATCTCCTCTCAACAGCTTGTATGGACTTGTTTTTAATAGCTGCTGTTATTTTAATTAGAATAAAAAGTATGTTCTACATATATCTTGACACTTCAGATGTTATCACAGAGGGAGAAAGGCTGAGATCCTTTAAATGGGTCAAGACTGGTAGCGTTTTGCTTGATTCATTAGCACTGGGCATTGTGTGAAACTTGCATATCTATTGCTGTCTAGCTTCTTTTCTTGACCTTTTTTGTGTGGTGGAGTGATGCGACATTGTTTCCAAAGAGATGCAGTTCTGAGTGGTAGTGTGGCGATGCTTGATTTACAGTACCACCTAATTCCAGCCATCTAATGAAAGCTTTATAAAGTGGCTCAAAAAAAAAGAAACCTTTCCTCTGAGGGACAGTCGTGTATACAACAGTAGCTTTACTCAAATGCAGCACTTTTCTTAGCTGAAATGACAGGAGACACTTGTTCTAAGTCTCCGAGCTTCTCACAGTCAAGCCTACCTTTCAACAGCAGATTTGCACAAGGGACCTCACCACCATCTGCCAGGAAAGACTCCTTCTGGTCTTGTTTTAATGCAGGACATCTCATACTGTTTTTTTTTAAATACTCTTGTAACCGATGAAAAAAACAGCACTAATGTGAGCCTGTGGATTTCTCTGGAGAGACCCATTTGTGCCTTGCCAATGCTCAAAAGGTACACTTGATAAGATGCTGTTTTCCCAGCAGAACAGATAATGCCAGACTGCAGAACTGCTGATGCCATCTGTTTTTGTAAAATGATTTGGGATCTAGTTTGGGGCTATTCCAGCAGGTTGGGTGTTACACTTAAGCAGTAGGGTATCAATTTTCAGGTTTGATTTTGATTCTTCATGGGAATAAGGAAGAATGTTCACTATATACACGGCAGTCAAACATGCCTGGGGTACAGGTCAGGACACAGTATGTCTGTGATTCTGTTCACTGTCTCTGTTGTGCAGATGGATTGTCATTTTTTTTTTAATTCAACCATTTAAGCTGCTGCACTTCACATCAGAAACAAGGTTTGTTCCCTTGTTTTGTAATATTTCTGTTTGGGGAAACTCATTCATATGCAAGGACCCATTCATTCCCATCTTTAATTAATTTGTAATTAATTCTAATAGAACAAAAGTTCCTTGTAGGAAAAACAAAAAGACAGATTTTGCTCTCAGTAAAATAATATTAAGTACTGTATATACTGTATATCTTTCTGGCAACTTAATCACATCTCTAACATAATAATAGGAGTGCATTCAAATTCAACTTTACAATACCTTAAATACAGTAGCAAAAAAATAGGAGCATATGGACTGTAAGTTTTCTTAGCAATTTAGAAGGCACTTATTTCTTTTGAAATGTTTCCAGCTTCGTTTCAAAGCACTGCTACTGCATTGTAATGCTTGTTGTTCACAGCTCATAAATGACTCTAATTTTTAGGAAAACTGTCAGCTTTTGTTCCTGTGTACAATATTTGTTGTTGATGATTTTTTTTTTGTTTTCTGAATAACTAAAACTTTGAGAAATGCCATAGACAGATTTGTGATTCCAACCGAATGATTAGAATGAGAGCATAATCTTACCACCAAGCTGTTGTTTTAGAAAGGGAATCTACTAATTTCTTCTCACTTTCTCTATAATCTATTTTTGTTTTTTCTTTTTCTTTTCTAGACCATTAAAAGACTTTTTCACTATCAGACATGCTAGACGTAGTGTTTGGACCACATCGTTGGGGCATGTTACACCTGATCATAATCTGGCATATGTGACCATCCCAGTGTACAGTCTCTCTGACTTATGGAACACAAAATGCTGCCTGACATTTAAAGAAAATGTGGTTAGCATCAGGAAAATTGCTGCAAATTTTGTCGTTTTCTTTTCTTTGTATTCCATAAATAAATATGCAGTCTTTTGTAGTACTTTCTCTTGTGCTTTCTGTAGGCTATGCAGGAAATTATGCCTATTTTGACACCCATTATTAATTATTTACTTCCTCACATTTGCTTGTACCTTGAGTCCTCCCCACACACACACACTCCCCTTCATACCTATCAGTGCCAATGTTTGCAAGCAAGTATAGTACCTTGCAAAGGTATTCATTACTAGGGCATACACAGTATTTCTATATTGTATTCAAAATCTGAATACTTGAACATTTTAAACTGAAGAATTTGAAAGGCAGCTTACATTCAATGTTAGCAAATAGGAACGTATTCAGAGCCATGAGCACAAGTTATGGAAGCAATTAGAGCTGCAAGTCTTCTCGGGTAACTTTGTAAAGCTGTTCCCCATTCTTCTTGGCAAATTTGCCTAGGGATCACTTATGGACAGCTGTTTTCAAGTCTGACCACAGATTTTCAATTGGATTCAAGTCAGAACTTTGGACCACTCAAGGACATAGAGTACAGTTTCTTTTTCTTACAATTCTCTAGTTTATCTTTGGCTTTGTGCTTTGTATCATGTCCTACTGAAAGGTGAATTGTTGTCCTAGGCTTAGGTCAGTAGTTTGCTCCATCTACTGTATGTTTCCATTGGTCCTGGCAAGATTCCCAGTCCCTGCTGATGGGAACGTTTGCCACGTGTTGCAGTATCAGGTGCTTTGTTGCAAACCTCATGTGGGATTTGAGATTTTATTGTCGGATCCATACAAGTCCCATGTGGAGTGACTGGGATAATGTTAATCCATGAACATCTCAGCCACTGATCTCTGTGGATCTTTCCAAGTTGTAATCGGCCTCCTGTTTGTATCTGTAACCAGTTTCCTCCTTGCCTGGTTGCTCAGTTTAAAGAGAGATCTAGGCAGTGTGTGAGTGCTGTCCACTTCTTAATGATTAACATCACTAGATATTAACAGAATGTTTTATGCCTTTCTCATTTATACATCTTTGTTCCTGAGATATTGCATTTTTCATGGTTGAATCTTTGCTTGAAATTCACTATCTGACTGAAGGACCTTTCAAGAAACACATGTACTGTACTCTGAAATCATATAAACCATATACATTTGTTTTTCCTATATATGTGGATTATGTTGTGTAACACATTAATTGTTGGTTCATTGTCCTGTGACTGCATAGTCCCATGACAAAAATGCACCCTTATTAATGCCAGGAAAAGTAACAAAACTTCCCTCAGAGCCTAAGGCCAATGTGTCAGCCATATATTTACCTTTGTACAGTAACTAATGCAAAGAGTTTGTAAAGATCAATTAATATTATGGTTCTCTAACCATAATAGGATTAGGATTTGTTGACTTTTTTTTGTTTCTTTAACTTGAAAAACATTTGTTTTTTGTTTTTTTCATCTAATGATAGAGTAATGAGGGAATTAGTCCTGAAACATGTTATTCTGGCATCATTGGTGGCTGCTTTCTTACTATCTCATCGATGATATTGAATGGGTATAGGTAGAACTATGTTTATCAGCTGAGGGAGCTGCAGTTCTGGTATTTAAAAAAAAAGTACAGAAGCACGCAAGTTTTCTGGTGAAAACTGAAGGTGGCAAGTCATCGCAATGAAAGTTTCTTTATTCTGTCAGCCAACTAGCTGCAGGTGTATAGTGGTTTATTTTTAGTACCTGAGAAGAGAAATTAGCTGGAAAAAATATCACTGAGGAGTAACAGGAGGTCATTTCCTGCCGCCTTTGAAAATGACTGGGATTACAGGCCTTTCCACGGGAATTTGTAAGAAGGATTTCAGCTATTGCACCTGGTGTGCAGTGTACTCCTTCCATGAAGCGAGAATGAACAGGTGATGTCAGCAAGGCTTGGGGGCAAAAATAAATGAGAAGCATCTATTTCTTTTTCACCTTCTGAAATACGTTTTAAACAAGGTTCCAGCTAAGGCACACATCAAAAAAAAGGACAACATTTGCATTTTATAATGAGCTGCACTGCACGTATTCTAGATATGGCTCATTTTTTATTTAAAAAGGGTGTCTGGTAGGTACAGTACCACAGAAAGAGTTTTTGTCTTGTATGTATGAGGCAGTACTTAACATTCATTTTCTCAATAATCTGCTGCATTTGCAAGTGGCATAGGCATAGATGTTGGATTTTACAGTCATGATATCAAATTCTGTATTAAACACTATGTACTTATTCATCTTATTGCTAACACAATACTTTTCATAGATACTTTTCTCTGTGGCTTTACTGTATTTTCTGTATCCTGAATTCGCTGTAATTTGACCTGATTTTTTTATGATTGTGATACATAAATTACTCTGCTGCATTCAATGAACAATCTTTCTAGTTTCTACCGTTGTTTCTGCTTTGATCACTACTCCCAATATGGCTACCAAAGAATAATCATTCTATTTGAACTGAAGGACTGGTACTGTTTCTTTATTATGTTTTACATAGAACAGTATTTGCATGTGTTTGAAACTTTCCCCTTAGCCCCTAATGCTGAAATGAGTGTTTTGCAAGTTTAAATTACCTAATTTCTATGCTCTCCAAATTAACTGGCACATAATGACTTATCAGGATATGAAGGATGTACTAATCAGAGTTGTGCTAACACTGATTATTCTGAACTCTAGTTAAGGTTATTATTTGTTAAGGTTACAAGGATTAACACAGAAGTCTAAAAATCCTTTTGAGATGCTTTGAAGCAGATTGGAAGTAGGGTAATGGGAAGCACTCCTGTAGCTCTCATAAGCCAAAGTCCTCCAGGTTTTACAGATACTTTTCAATTAGCAGCTGATTAAGATAGATAAAGATGAAAAAATACACCATGAGTCAGAGGACTCTCAGGACCTGAAGACTGGATTGGTCCATTCCTACTGTTGAGACACTCTCTCTTTTTGCTTTTTGCATTCAAGAGCTTAATACTTAATTGCTGACTTTGTGTAATTGTTCATTTGTGAAGACACTAACCAGGGCAGGGAAAATAATATATACCTACCATGGTATCATTCACAATGGTCTTTTGAATCTTAAAAAAATAAAAGATATTTAACATTTTTAAATGTGTCCTGTTGAACTACTGATTATACTGTACAAAGCTAACTGAAACTAAAGCTGGGACAAAGAAGTTCTGTTGAATGAGATTTAATTTTTCTGCCTTTAACATCTTAGATGCCTCCTTCCCTAATGCAAAAGTAAAGTAGATCTTTGTTTATCTGTCTCGCTCATTGCATAATTGTCCGGTCCTCACTGGAATCCATCTGCTTCATTCTGTCAAGCAGGTTTCATAAAAACATGTGTTGCTGATGATTTGACATTTAAAGTACAAGAAAATGTAAAAAGCACTGTGAAGACAATGTGATTGCTGTCAACACACCCTACTGTTGTATGTTGTGGTTGGTAACTCTACTTTAAAAAATAATCTTCTCATTATTGATTACCACATTATTTTTCTGTATGTATCAATAATTTTCCACATCAAAAATCATAACTTTTCTAATTAAATAAACATATAAAATAGCAAGTGACAATCTGTAAAATCTCAGTATAATACATCTTATGAAAACATTTGGAAAGGGTGTGGAAAAGTGATACAGTACTATATTTTAGCCCACATTTGCAGACAAACTCATTGAAGACATTACCTGTGTCTAGTGTCATTTCTCAGTTTCATTTAAGTGGTACTGTATATTGTAGTGTCTTTGTCCTAAGCAGGAACAAAAACCTTTACTACTCCACTGTGTTTGGGATTCATGTTTTGCTTTTTCTGTTACTGGGGATGTACTGTACAACAACCTGAAAAAAAAAAGTAATACAAAGTGTCTCGACCACAAAACAAACAGTTTAGCTGCATAGTTCTGAGCTGTATAGCCCAATCTTGAACATGACTGGGATTTCTCTAGCAGTGGAGCACATTTACCTGGAGGTGACCTCACATTAGCCAGCGTATCCATGGTAACCCTGTGACCTGACTGGCAGCTGTGAGCTCCACAGTGTTGACAGTGAGAGTCACAATGCATCTTCTGTCACTCCAGGGCACTGTGGAGTTTGCAGCATGTAAAATAGTAAATGCCTCTGCTGGTGACAGAGCAAAGCAGATGCCATGCTTATTAAACCTGTACCAGCACAAGGTTCATCATTGCAGGGCATTCGACATTGGGAGGATGCAAAAAATTATTGGCAATTTAAAAAATATATTTGAGTGGTTTACTGATAGGACACCAGAATCATGACACAAAAGCAAAATATTAACATCAAAAAACTATTTTGTTATAAATGCCTTAATAGCCAAACCACTTCCCTTCATGTTAACATAACCTTATGGACACAAATGATAGACATAAAAATCAAGATGGTTTGGAAATGTATAAATCATTAAAAAACTTTAAAATTAAATACTTGAATAAATCCTGAATAAATACTTTTACCCATAAAAGTATGTTCCCACATGGAAGGGAAGCTAATATAACACTCTACATGTGCTGTGTAGATGTGTGTAGATATTGATACACAGTGTACATGTTTGTGTACAGTAAGAACTAAGCCCTTGTCCTGGATGGATATTTATGTAGGCTTTGTTCTGAAACATCCAATAGGTTTTATGAATGTATAGGATTAACACCATTGATCCACTATTTTCCTGAACATTGAAATGAAAAAACATCTCTATTTGTTTAAGACCTTTGGTTCTGAGAGACCAAGCCAAATCTATGCAAGCATCCATACAACCTACAATCTACAAAAGGCCATGTGAAAACAATCCATGGCAATTTAAATGTATGACCCAAATTCCAACCACGCTTAATAGTAGGTTTTAACCCGAAAATTCAAACACATACAGTATTAAATTCTTCTCAAATATGGCTGTGAATTTTTTTATCAACGTCGCTTTTATTGGACTCAAGACATTTTTGTCAAATCTCTTAAATAAGGTCTGTTACTTAACACTTTTTAAATCCTACATGTATTATTAATACATTAATTACTCTTAACAATTGATATATTCCCAGTTATTATTATTATTAATGGTGAATCTTTCTAATAATTATATTGTGTAGTCTCTGTTGCTTCTGTGTGTGGCTTAGTTTAGCAGGAGCCTGGGAAGTTTGGCTGCTTTGAGGAATATAGCTGATAACACTGGGGTCCAGGGACTGATTCCCTTTCCTCTCCCATGGTAATAGATAGATACTCCATCCAGTTGTGGAGAACCATCACATTGATTGGCTAAAGGGGGAACTGGTGTGGTTGAACTCCAGCTTGAAATCACTGTCACTAGTCAACCTCTAAGTGTCTAATCTTCACAGTCCACACAAGCACATGCAAAGGCTGTATATTTACTGCAGTCCCATGGAATGGTCCTTTACATGACCACCACATGCATACTGTACATCTAAACTATTATAAACTGATATACTTGGTATTCTGTCTCGGTGTTGTGTAATATTATTTACCTCAGCTGCTTAAGTATCTTAATCCCTGCAATGAACTATTATTATTTTGAAGATAACTTGTATTTAAGGTTTTCCAGGCCATTTCAGACCCCTGGGAAGTTTCCACAGTAAAATAAGCTGCATTGTAATCTATTTGCTGAGATCACACACACCCCTCCTACTGGCACTTAATCTCTTCTGTCTCCTCCTGTCACTTGGACATCGTTGCCAATGGTGCTCAACTCTCTCAAATAGCACATGGATTTCATGACTCATTAGTCATGATGAGATGGTGATACAAAAACCTTTCCTAGTGAATAGGAGAAAGAAAGTTTTGTCTTTTTGTTCGTGATCTCAACACATTAATTTGGCACGTTTAAATATGACACTTTGAGAATAAAATGAAATTTAACGTTGCTGAATTGACAGTTCATTTTTTCTGATAGTACAACATGAAACTGTTCTTATCAATGACCTAACTGTGCACCACATAGTAATCTCAGTAATTTCATACTGTACCTTTTAATTTGATGGCCTGTGCTGCACACAGAATATTGGATACTCTGGAAACATCCACTATTAGTATAGCTCTTAATATATCACAACAGTGAAAATGCTTTGTCACATAATTTAAACATTTTAGATAAGATTTTCAACAGATTGAATAAGATTGATGCTGGTCTAGCAGATAAATTGGTGTAATAAGGGTGTAATATGGATTTACAATATATACACAAAGGCTGTGAACCCAAAGGTTTTGGGACAACAGGCGCAAAGCTGTTATTTTTATTTTACTGTAAAGAAATCTGTTTCTGAACATGAGATTGATGTTAATTATTAGAACAATGCTATATGTTTTATTTATAATAAGACCATAACCATAAGAACAAAAACAGACAGTCTGCAAGATAGGGAAGAGTTCAGTCTCATAATCCATTTCATAAATCAAATTACACATCAGCTTTCTCTCTTGAGTCGTGTGTTTGCTGTTCTGTACTTTGATGACAGTAAGTTCCTGTTCCCCCATTAACACATTTTAAATAGAATGAATACACTGTATTTTACATTAAAATGGTAAACAAATGTTGTGTGTTGTAGTTATTATTCATATTGATCATATTGATCATGTTAAGCAATAATAATAATAGTTTTAACTGTGTTCTCCTAGTACACTGTACTGTACACAGTCAGTGTGTATGTGTATTGTGGTATGGGAAATTAAAAGTTTCCCAAGGAACAGACAGAATACATGTTGTGTGTGTGTTGAAAAGCTCTTACATTGTTTGAATGAAGACATTAAAAAAAACTATTACTTTTCCTTGAAGCCGATGGAACTGATGTAGAAAACACATGTAAACACAAAGGATTTCTCAGAATGGGATGATAATCGCACTAATAATTTCAAAATGAAATGCATCAACTGTGTCTTTCAAGAAGTCTCATGTTTTCAGAAAAAGCACTTTGTTATAAATGGGCCCCAACATAAGATCTAAATACCTCCCCAGATGACAAGAACACAAGTAAATTAACCAGAGCAAAATGTGAATTGTATTTTTCTTAAATCATAGTGAATTCCTAACAGATGTACTGTATTCAGCATCTTAGATTGCTTTGCAAACAGTACACTATGTATTGTAATGAATGTATTTTAATTTATTCCAAAAAATAATTGAGTGATTTGGTTATTCAGTATGTAAATAGTGAAGACCTGTGGCCTCTTTTTTATTATATACATATTTTGTTTGCACACTTACTGTGTGTGGAAATGTGTGTAAGGACTGGCAAGGAATTTTTTTTCTCAACTCTAAAGCTGTGAAAACATTTGTTTACCACTGACAGATTTTTGTGGTTGTTGTATCTTGAAACCTAATTTCTGATGATCAGGTTGGCCAAGCCATTGGGTTGTAACCCATTGCATTTAAAGTGTTCCTGCACTATACTGAGAGTGAAATTCTAACAGCAAAAAAGCCCCCAATTGGCATTATAATTCTCTAAAAACATTCAGTTTCTTTGTTTCTTCTGTTGCATGATGGCTACAGAAGATGGTTTTGTTCTCTAATAAACAGTAATGCAATGGGGAAAATCAAACCTTCAGCTGTATACAGCACAAGGAAAAGAATGGAGAACAATGTTCAAGTGCATCTTTGTCTCTTTCCAGCATCCTGGCTACAGCAGAAGCCCAAATTAACACGCATGTGGACCTGCGGACACTGAGGGCTGTTCGGGTACTGAGACCACTCAAACTAGTCTCCGGGATCCCCAGTAAGTTTGCTCCAATGTGTTTTCTTTCTCTGAACCAGCTATCCCTGCTCCCTTTTTGTTCCTTTCTGCCTGAACTCCCAGGCTTATATGAGCCGTTCACCGAGCCAAGCGAGTAGCTGATTACCCTAATTTTACGGTTTTCAGGTCTTAGACAATTGGAAATTGCAATGTACACTACCCCTTTTGAGTTACTTGCAATCTGTAACTTTGCAGTAGCCAACTAATATTAAAAGGGTACAATTAGTGTGAAGAGAATTATACAACTGGCAGTCTAATTAAATAATTGATTGCTCAGCTAAAATGAACTAAAGACTCCTGGATCCTGAGGGCCAGGTCTAGGAAGGTTTTCTCCAAATACCAATAACTGTAAAAAGAGTTTGTAACAAAAGGTTGTGAGAAAAACAAACCACAGGTGAGATCAGATGTTCACTTGAGTTTAGATGTAGGACTTTAGACATTGTTTCACCATCTTCCTACCCTGGAAAACCTACTCTCTCACCTCCACCTATATCACCAAGTCAGCAGCTCTTTGGTTTTACTGTTGCTTAGGGAGTCCCGGTTGCCAAATGCTTTTGTAAATGATCGAAGAAAGAATAATCAGTGGAATTCAGGATTCCAAACATTATTGTAGTGAATGCAGAAATGTTTTTTTCTTCATTCTTTTCTACTGTCCTGGAAACATTAGTGACTTGTCAGAAGAGGTTCTAAGCATTTTTAACTTATTGCCAGATATTATACACTTTAAACATATGTAATACATCATTTAACATGGAGGTTCCTATTAAAAAATGTATATTTCAACAGATTCTCTATCTACACCTTTACCAATCTAGTATCTGTAGAAACAGGTCTCTTTTTGGTCACATAGAAAAGAAAAGCACTCTTAAACATATCTAAAACAGATCTAATAAGTGTAAGTGGGGCCAGTAAAGGGTTCTTACCCTGCAATCTGTGTAGGTCCTCATGCCCCAGTATAGTGACGGGGACACTGTACTGTTAAAAGGCACTGTCCTTTGGATGAGATGTAAAAGCAAAGTCCTGACTCTCTGTGGTCATTAAAATTCCCAGAACATTTCTTGAAAAGAGTAGGGGTGTTACCCTAGCATCCTAGCAAATTTTCCCATTGATCTTTATTGATCGTTGGCTCGTAATAATCCCCATTTATGAATTGGTTTCATTACTCTGCTCTCCTCCCCACTGATAGATGGTGCGTGGTGAGTGTACAGGTGCACTGTGGATGCTGTTGCATCATCCAGGTGGATGCTGCACATTGTTGGTGGTGGAGGGGAGTCCCCATTACCTGTAAAGCGGTTTGGGTGGAGTGTTCAGAAAAGTGCTATATAAGTATAGGCAATTATTATTCAAAGAGATCTGAATGGATAGTAGATAGTAGGTGGATAGTAGATTACACTCAAGTTACATAATCTGCCTGTTCTACAAAGAGAGTTTTCTCAATACAGTATGTTATTATATTGGGATCCTAGCATATTTAGTAAGCTTTAGTAGTTCAGGTGGGTAGCTGCGTCAGCATGCGTGGCCTGCAAAGGAACAAGTAATAGGTTTATTCCATGCTGAAAAAAAGAAGAAAGAGAACACAACGTTTCATTCCTATTTAGTAAGCTTTTCTTGAAGAGCTTTTCTTTAGAGAGGTGATTCAGGAAATGTAGGCAATCACAGAAAGCCTTGTATCTTTGAGAAGACAAGATACTGCAACATTTGAATTAAATGCAAAGAAGCCTATTTAATTTTCATTTTTATTGTGTATGCACCATACTGCAGGACTGCATTGTTTGTGCAGCTGTTGTTTACAGAGTTGTAAAGACATTTTAGGTGATGCAGGCGTATACATAAATGCATACTAGCAAGCAGATAATTTTAAGTGATGAATTTCTTATTGCCATCTATTTCTTAGACATAAGCTGTTGCCCTCAAACAACTTTAACCATAGACTTGAACATTGTGTAAGCAAGTCTTCATCTGTTCCAGGTCTCCAGATTGTCCTGAAGTCCATCATGAAAGCCATGGTGCCACTACTTCAGATTGGGCTTCTGCTGTTCTTTGCCATCCTCATGTTTGCGATAATTGGGCTGGAATTCTACAGTGGAAAACTGCACCATACCTGCACTCAGGCGCCCAACATCCTAGGTAATGGAAAATGTCCTGCTTTTCCAGAAGGATTTTTCAGAGCAGTACCGGAACTATATTTATACAGCATTGACAAAATGTACAAGTATTTGGTAAAAAAGGGGAGGTAATGTCTGTAAATGTACAGTAGCAGCTAAATTAGATCATCTTGAGTTATGACCCTTTGTGTGTTGATGAAGAATTTTGTTAAAATACATATATGTTTAGACTGAAGGTGAGAATCTGCATAATTATCCAAGGTATCTGAACAGATGAAATCTGTATATTTGCATAATAAGATCTATTATCTGTTTTTGTACTTTTTTCACAGTTTCACTGTTCGATTTTGTAGCCATTACTGGCTCAATTAATTGTTAAGGACTTTTGTGACAGCATGGTGAAAGGTTTTGTCCTAGTTCTATATAAAAACCTGATAAGCTACCATTTTTCCTTGTTATCATCATTTTTGCAATGTGTTACTGCAGCCACTATATAAAGTGGTTTAATTGCTCTTCCTAATAATAGCCTACACTAACATTACAGGATTAGTTTAACACCCCTGGTGGATTCTTAACACCTCTTCCTGGGGATGCTGACAACAACCAGCTGGTTATTAATGCAGCGGAAGAGCTCGAATTTTTGCGATCCCACAAAAAGTTACTAATAATTAAAATGTAAACATTGCCAATAATATAAAAAGTTGATCAATAATCATAGTGAAGAAAGAATACAGAGAACGTGATTTGAAAAATAGATTACATGGGTGACTGGATGGATAGAGAGAGAAAAAATCATGATTTAAAGCCTGTTTTGTCAGGTGCTTGATGTTAATGAATTTAGAGGTTTTGTCCCCTATACAGTATGAGTGCAACTGAGTCATCACTGACAAGATAATAAAATAAGCTGTCACACGAAATGTCATCTGCACTTGATTGTATTACATTGATAAATAGCAACATTGCCCAGGACATTAGGTATAAATAAAAAATAAATCTGCACAATCCAGCTCTCTGCAGAAGTACTACTGTAGTGGGTAGAAACAGAACATAACATCTTATACAGTATGTTAATAAGAGCATTCTACCAGATACAGTACATTTTCTAACTTACTCTTGGCAAAATCAATGCAAGAGTGGCTTCCTTACATTGTTATTTCTATTTCAGTTACAAAAGCAATTATTACATCTGAACATTGAAATTAATAGCCTTCAACAAATTATTATTTCCGAATATAAAATCTATGGTTTATATGCAATATTAATACATTAGCAAAACAACTATTAGTAAAACCATAGGAATATAGATACATAATCACATCTTTATAGTTGTTTAACAAATACTAACATTTATTAGATCTGTAATTTGTCAGGTTTGCAGGTAGGTCACATGCAGGTAGGTAGCCTTGGCAATATCCTTCAAAAGAATCTACTTCATAAAATTAATTGTTATTATACAGATTAATGCTGTTTTATGTATTGTCAGATATAAGTGCAGATTATAGCACTAATACTGCAGGAATATTAGAAAACTTCTGCACTTGTTATATTGGTGGGTGAAAAGGAAAGACCTAATTTTATACGATTGACATATACACCATATAATGCCCCAAGTGTGAGCTTTATATATCGATTATGTCTTAATGCTCTTAAGACTATAAGACATACTCTTAAGAATGAATGAGGGAAATCATAAAACATTAGTCATCGTAATAAACATTCCATAATATGGAAATTCAAAATAAAACTGACTAGTTTTGTACTTTTGTATAATTGATTGTTTGATTAGCAACTTTTTTTAGCATAACACATGAATATGAGCATCCATTTGAAATCCTGTTGTTTTGTTGGTTTTTATTGTTGTTTTTCTATTGTCTGAAGCACTGAACATTGTTGTTTAATATCTAAAGCCATGATTATTTCATTTCAGACCATGAAACCGTGGATGGATCTGAGTTAGAATTTCCCTGTGGATTTAGGGAATGTCCCAAAAAATATAACTGCACTCCAGACTGGATCGGTCCAAATGATGGGATCACTCAATTTGACAACATCTTATTTGCTGTGCTGACCGTCTTCCAGTGCATCACAATGGAGGGATGGACAACAGTTCTTTATAATGTAAGTTGTGGCTGGGTGTACAGTGATTAAATGTTTCATTCTCTTTGGACACTATTACAGCATCACAGGTCAGGCAGTGTGTGTGTATGCCTGCAGTCTGAGGATGCACTGCCTGCATTTAATCAAGAACAAGCTTTTCATTTAAACCTCACTGCCTGAGATTATTATGGGAGTGACAATTGGCATCAAAAAGCAGGTCAGAAAAATTCATACAAAAATCAGAAATTCTACTCATCCTTAATAGAATCCAAAATTGAACCAAGGACTGGTTTGCATCTAAACTGGCACATTAGATTATTTTGGCCTGGATTCCCCGAGCAACAGGACACATTTGGGGAGGGGAGGATACATTCATGTTATTTCCAATAAAGATGTTCAACAGAGAGCAGTGGACAATGGTCCAGTGAATAGCAATGCTTTCTAGCAGATCTGGGGCCCTAGTTTCAATTCCAGATCTGGGCTGCTACTTGTATCTGTGTTGAGTTTTGTATGTTCTTCCCAAGTTTGCGTGGGTTTCCTTCAGGTGCTCCATTTTCCTCCCACACTCCAAAGACACACTGGTGGGTTAACTGACGTTTGGGAAGATTGGCCGTGGTGTGTCTGTGTTTATGTGTACAGTGTACTGTACTGTATACCCTGCAATAGACTGGTGTCCCATCCAGAGTATATCCCACCTTGTGTCCCTTGCTTGATGGGGTAGGGTTTGGCTCCTCTGCAACCCTGTATTGGATAATGTGGTTAGAAAAATGGATGGATGGATGTTCAATAGAGTGAAACATCTGAAACTTATTTGCTTTCCACAAGGGGAAAAAAGATCTGCTGCAGGCTCTTAGAGATATCTCATTTTGAAAAATGCCAGGTGCCTCTGATGGTGTACGTTATCTATGCACAATTCATATCCCTCAGTTGGTATAATCGAGGGTGAATTGATTAACAAATAGTGATTCCTAAGTGTACAGTATGCAAAAAATTATACCAATAATTTGGATTTCCAAATTTAGAAAAAAAACATTGACCCAGCTATCAGATATGGAGATCATTTCTGGACACTCTCAAAGTGAGTTTTCCACTTTAACCTGTTAACTTTAGTGTGAACTTACACACAAGTATTCACAGTGATCTTTATTAAATCAGTCCTCTCTATGGAAAATGATACACAATTACATTAACATTAAGAGACAAGCAGTTTTGTCCAGTTAACAAATGTGCATGATTTCATTTTCATGGGATTGGGATTGTTTGTGCTAAAAAAACACAAGATAACTAGACTCGCAGTGTAGGAGTTTACTAGGAATTGTTGTCAGATGTCCTTAGTGTCAAGGTGGGCTTGATTTGAATAATAAAATTAGTTCAAATGAAATTGCATTATTTTATATTTAACTAAGTTTTCATTACTGTTTGCTTTAAACTAGGACTCCTTGGCTCACATAATAGAGAATGTTTTAGCTTTCTGTTTTTCTAGCAACATAGGATATTTTGATTTTGTGAGAAGAACATGTACAGTCATAATTTATAGATCTTTCTGATTGAGTACTGTCGTGGAATCTTTATCAAAGAAGAGCCAGGAAAGGTGTTCTCATTCTCTCAGTAAGGCATTTATTCATATTGCGCAATAGGGAAAAACAGCAACCACCAGTCTTTGCAGCAAGTGAGAGCTGATTTCCAAAGTAAAACAGGGAAAGGTCCCTTATTTTATACACTTACAGTAGCTAATGGAACACCTCAACTTGTTTACTTCTTTATGGTTGGTTAGTAATACAAAGACAGGCAAGACAGTAATTTTCCAGTCCTTATAGGTCTTAGCCTTGAAGGACAGAGAAGACAGTTACGTGCAGCTTTGTATCGCCTTTTCTCGGGACGAGATAAACATTATTAAAACATCCCGTGCCCTTGACTTGCTGGGTACAATCACACTTTGTTCTAAGAATCCAGCTGCTTCTGCAACACAGCTCTGCCCGTAAACAACATTTTTAAGTAAAACACTTTTCTTCAGTAACTTTCCATTACAGTACCATAAGTGAAAATGTCCTTAACAAGAAGACATTTATTCTGTGAACAGAAGGCAAGCCTGTGCAAGTGATCCTTGGTGATGTACTGAGAACAGCTATGCACTCTTAAGCAACTGAGTCTCAGCAGACATGACCATGAGCCACTTCACCTTCAGGTGTCTAACCTCTTATGGGTCGATAGATCCAGTCTTGTCATCACATCCTAAACTTTGAGTTTCA
Organism: Lepisosteus platostomus; assembly: GCF_059453375.1. Taxonomy (NCBI): domain Eukaryota; kingdom Metazoa; phylum Chordata; class Actinopteri; order Semionotiformes; family Lepisosteidae; genus Lepisosteus; species Lepisosteus platostomus. The sequence goes on from NC_142621.1 coordinate 29,568,235, forward strand.
AATTCCGGGGGGGGGGGGTTGGAATGGCTGTCGATAGGTATCCAGAATAACAACTCTTCTCAATTTTTTTTTCTTAATGCTGCATTAAAACATCTTAATATACTGTATCTAATATACCTGGTAAGGTATAAATAAAATTTGTCCAGGAGCAGCAGCCAAGTTTTGTGTAAACATTTGTATTCATTTGCATGTGCTGAGCAGTCAGTCATTTTTGAGAGGTATGTTAAGGAAACAAGTAACTGGGCAAACCACAGGCAGTATCTACAGCTGTAAGAACATTAAAATGTTTCAAAAGAGAACCTTTTAGCTCAGTTGGTCATTAGCGGCTAATTGATCCAAGGATCTCTTCCAGCCATTTCTGCCAGGGCTTCAACAACATGGCTGGGCAGTTTGTTTCAAACTCCCACAATTCTGTAGTTACTGTGCTTAATGAACAGAGAGACAAAAAGGCTTGGACATCTGGACTGTAGGATGGGAGTTGTGCTTCCACAGAGGAAAAGATTTATATCTACAGCTGCTGTGAGAATTTAAAGACAGAAACACTTTTAAAGCTTTTTTCACAAACCTCATAAAAGCACTACAGTACATGGTTTTACTGTGTGTTTATCTGTCTTTAATTAGCATCGTTTAATTGTTCAACTTTTACAGCCAAAATATTTATTATTATTATTCTGTTGAGCAGTAACATAATTTCTCCATTTATTCAATTTTTAAACTGCTTCAAATTAACAAAAAGGTTAGAAATGTACAATACTTGATAAAATGATAAATAAGCTTGTACTTATTAGTCACTTACTGTACAAATGCTACTTTACAGCCTGTAATTAAATGCTCTTCTGTATAAGAATTAAATATTTGTTATATTTTTCACTTGACAGTTTCTTAAACTAGCAGCCCCTAGAGTTTTAAATTATACATTGCCCCTGCAGACACACACACCTTCCTGTTTTGTCTTGTTTTTAATTCACACAGAAAATCGATGATTTTGCTTATACAGATAGATGACAGCTAAGGAATACTCCATATAATCAAGTTAACAGGCTCATACTCTCAGTCTCAAGAAATAAATGTCACCTTGTGGAATTTCACTCTATTTTATTTTAATCATGTCTAATTGCTATCGGCTAATGAAAGCTGGACTCTGCTAATTGAAAGAAGGCAGGTATGCACAGTGGAAATTGCTCATAGATATTTTACAGTGTGCTGACAAAGTGTTACAGTGACAGCTTGGCTTCACTGAATTTAGAGTACTGAGGTATTGCCAATGCTTGTTTTTTCTTAATCAGGTGTGCCTTGGAAACTGCAAGCATAAAGTTAGAAGTTCTGCAGGTATTATTCTTCATTATTTCTACGCAGGGCTGCAATGAAGAGAGGATTTTGATGTCAATTCTCACTATATACACTAGTATATGCACTTTAGAAAATAACTGTCAATTATAATGACAAGCATGATGAGAACTCCAAAATAGCATTATGGTGTTTAAGCAGGGAATAAATAGTTCTACATACTGTAAATGCATGCTGTAACTTTAAATGTATAAACCAGTAAGGAGCCAAAAAACACTTAAGAAACCATATTTACAAAATGTAAATTCATTTCATTTCACACAAAGAACAAAACCTGGCAAAGTTGAAGTGTCACATAAATTTAATAATTTATACTTAAGAAAGCCTAATTGTATTGCATTAGGAGAGAATTTTTGACCACCTTAAAATACCCATTATTAAAGGGGAACTGCAATTTCCCATTACAGACCAGTTATTAAATCTCTGTAACAAAATAAAAAAATGCATATTTTGAAGGTCTCACCAGGGGCAGGAGTGAGAGTTTGAGTGAATTGTGATGTGAAGCGGCCCTTCCTGCTCACTAGTCACTCTAATGACTAATGTAATCCGATATACAAGCGAATCAGATTGTGCAGCAGACATTTCACAGCAGAAATGTTCCAAAGTTCCAAAGTGATCTGCACGCAGAGTTAACAAGTACTGCAAGTTTTATTTGTCGGCAAAATCATGTACAAATTGAGAACAATATTTCAATTTGAGTTACTGTGTACATTTTACTTTTATTTTGGTTTGAAATGCACTCATCAGTGCTGATTCTTTATAATACTGAAATATAAAAAATAGCATTACAGTTCTCCTTAAGTAAGATATTATAATATTCTATAAAAAATGATATGATGTACTGTAGAAATAATGCTAAAAACAGACATACAGTATTACTGAATGTATCATTTTTCCTGCACAGGAGAAAAGCTTTTCATAGCACATGAATATGACAGGACACAGGTTCTGCTAATTCAGCTTTTGCCTTGTTCGGCTTTACATATTGTATAGAGAGGTGGCAATGTTAATAATGAGGAACAACTAGCAATAAGTTAATTAGACATGATTGATTAGTAAATGTGATGGATTATCAACACTTTATATTGGCTGCAACACTTCATATTAGCTTCATATGTATACGACCATATGAACGACCTTCAGTAATTCTATTTGTAATTGTATTTTCAAAGACGTTTGTTTTTTCTCAACTAAGCCTTTGCTGTAAAAACAGTTAAAGTTGTTAAAAAAGTAGAAAAGGTTAGGAGAGGCTAGTAATTATTAATAGGGGTAACATACTGTGAATATACTATAACTGTTTTGTGTCTGAGGTATCTGAGACCATTATACAACAATGTACATAATGTACTCAACACATTTTGGGATAAATTCTTTTCTATGACAAACACCACAAAGAAGTTGTATACACCTCATTAAATGTTAACCATTCTAATTCGTATTTTGGGAAATCTGAAATGTCAGGAAAATACATATGGTTTCCAGAAAAATATTACAAAATGTAGCAGTTTTGCATTCACTCCTACATCCAAGAGGCCATGATTAACACTGAGACAAGGAGTTTCATAGTGTACAAAAAGTGTTAGACACAGCCCATGCTCTTTTAGCACATCTTCTTCAGAGTGTTATCGGTTTAAATACTAGGCAGATGGCAGTTATAGACTTCCTTAAGATGGAGTATTTATAACAAGTACTGTAACTCCTTGCTGTGAATAAATACAAGAATGCCAAAATTAATATTTAAATTACACATGTAGGAGAACCAGCGGGAGCTGACTGTTGTTCTTAATCACTTCGTAATACCTTTCCTGCATGTTATGTCTATGATTAAACCTTCTAGCTTGGCTGTCTTAAGTAGCTGCTCTTACACAAAAGTTGCTTTTATGTTGCTACATAAAGATGCCGTATGTTGCCTGCTCTCCCTCATCAATTTTACTTTAATTGCATTGCCATTGTGTTAATCCATTATGCTAATAAAAGTCCCTTGTTTAGGTACAGTACTTAAGGGTTTAATTTACTGTAGATCGTCACTTACCTTGCACAGTTGGTACATTTACCTTTTTCAACCATAAAAGGGAGAAGCAGGATATTCATTAATTTCCGATGTTGCTGCTTCATTTTTTTTTTTGCCTTTTTACTGACACCTTTCTGTTTAACTTCATTGTCTACTTCTGATGAATTCACCTACCAAAGGTTAACTGTTCTTCTCTCTTTGGACACTCATGGCAGCAAACATTTTTCTCAGAAAAGATGTGTCACAGCTTATCCAACCTTGGTGTATCCTCAATGCGTACCTGCTCAGTGGGTGTTTTGAGATATTAAAAAAAAATATTTGCCCTGGTTACTTTCCTCTGACCCAAGACAACATTGAGTAAGTCATTTCTTACTCAAAAATTCAATATCCATCAGAAACCAAAGATCACAGCTACAAATATTGCAGACTTGCACGGAAAAGTCATTCCTTTCATGTTATTTCCAAGACTGTTGACTTATGATCTTTATAAAATCGTAAATAAATTAGTTATTAGTCAAACTGAGATTACTCATTCCCCTCCTTATTTCTTGTGCAAGAGGAATTATTCAGTACAGTGCAGATGTCAGTAAAGTCTTCAACTTAAATTGCTGAGGTGACTGAGTCTTATTTAGATTAGTTGCTTAGAACATTTTATAAAAATCCACATCTCAGCGTTATGATTTTCTTATTACGCTAGCAAAGTGATCAATGAGATGAAACGATCAAATGAAATGAAAATTAAATTGTTCTTTTTTCTTTTTGATGCATGAAAGTTAATTTAGATGGATGTTATTAGACCCTTTGAACTCAAACTGTACAGTATAGTTTCATCTCAGTTACTGGTGAGCTACTTCAGTCTGGGTTTAGACATAGCCACTGTACCGAGTGAAATATTTAACAATATTTTAATAAATATTTAATGTACTGATAAGTGTTGTCTCTGTTCTTCCTTCTAATCTAGGGCTTCTTGACCTCATTTTTGACACCGTGGAACACCATACAATCATTTTGTGCTTGGGATCCTTAACTGACCTTCTGGGTGAAGCATTGTCTTAGTTCAAACAATATTCAGTGATCACTGACATTCAGATTATATTTATCTACCAGTGGGAAAATTAAATCTGGAATGCTTTAGAGTTTCACTTATGGACAAAGTCTCTATAGTCTGCTTAAAATTTATTAGATGCTCCTTGGTGGCATTCTTCAACATGATTGAAAGCCCTTTGAGACCAGGAATAAGTGGTTGCACCGCTTAAATCATGTCTAGCTGAAGCAAGTAGTGGCTGGATGGTAGATATTAAATAACACCTAAACATGATTACTCCTAACTGACTCTCTGAGTTGCTTGCAACACCTGCCCAACTTCTTTGCTTTGGTTGACTGACATGTCACTTTAGATAAACCATCTCTGAAAAATGTTGGTGTTATTCCGGACTCCAGGATTTCACTTAAGTGACAGATTAACAAGGTGCTGAAGCCTCCTTTTTTCCATTTCTCTTTTTCCCATCTCAAACACTTCCCTTCCTGTCTCCCTCAAGGTGCCCTCTATGAATTAATTTACACTATGGTCATTTGTTGACTTCATTACTGAAATTTCCTTCTTGTCTGACTCCTGCAGAAACCCGTTGCAAAGCTGCAATACTGCATGTTCAGAATGGAGTCTGCAGACTCCTTTCTTATTCAAGACATATCACTCCACTTCTTTGTTTGGTCCACTGGCTCCTACCTACTTCATGGCTTTGAAGTTCTAACCCAGCTTTACCCCACCTCTTCTTTACTTTGATTTGCCTGTCCACCCATGCTCTTTCTCACTCTCCTGTCTTCTGGGCAGATTAGTTTATCACCTCAATAAATCATCATAAATCATTTGATGGTGAATGTGCCTTTTATAGTGTTTAGTTTACTCCTAAACTGTGTAAGTCTCTTCCTTACATTAGGCAAGCTGTGTTTCTTTTACATTTTACTGTAAGTTGAAACTACAATTGTCTCTCAGGTATTTAAAAGGTCTATATTTTTGTAGTATTATTATTTTTTAAAATTCACCGTTATTTTAGACAAAAATTACTTTACTAATTGAGTTGGTACAGTATGTCACCTTAACATGAATTCCTATCTTTATGTCAAAATGATGGTGATGAATGTGATGAGTGTGTATTTAGGTTTCTCTGTTGCCACATTTGTTAACATTTTCTAGTTTAGACAAAGCAGCAAAGATGTAGGAGATAGAAATGTCACCAATATAGTGTAATTCTTGACATTCATGGCAAGTGAATATAAGTTTTGTAAGCAGAAATAAGAGCTTGGTTTCTTGTTGATGTTTTGTTGTCTTTGATTTCTGTTTTAAAGATGTACCTACAGGTACAGTGCCTTGCGAAAGTATTCGGCCCCCTTGAACTTTTCAACCTTTTGCCACATTTCAGGCTTCAAACATAAAGATATAATTTTTTTATTTTATGTGAAGAATCACCAACAAGTGGGACACAATTGTGAAGTGGAACGAAATCTATTGGATTTTTGAAACTTTTTTAACTAATAAAAAAATGAAAAGTGGGGCGTGCAAAATTATTCGGCCCCCTTGCGTTAATACTTTGTAGAGCCACCTTTTGCTGCGATTACAGCTGCAAGTCGCTTGGGGTATGTCTCTATCAGTTTTGCACATCGAGAGACTGAAATTCTTGCCCATTCTTCCTTGCAAAACAGCTCGAGCTCAGTGAGGTTGGATGGAGAGTGTTTGTGAACAGCAGTTTTCAGCTCTTTCCACAGATTCTCGATTGGATTCAGGTCTGGACTTTGACTTGGCCATTCAAACACCTGGATACGTTTATTTGTGAACCATTCCTTTGTAGATTTTGCTGTATGTTTGGGATCATTGTCTTGTTGGAAGATAAATCTCCGTCCCAGTTTCAGGTCTTTTGCAGACTCCAACAGGTTTTCATCCAGAATGGTCCTGTATTTGGCTGCATCCATCTTCCCCTCAATTTTAACCATCTTCCCTGTCCCTGCTGAAGAAAAGCAGGCCCAAACCATGATGCTGCCACCACCATGTTTGACAGTGGGGATGGTGTGTTGAGGGTGATGAGCTGTGTTGCTTTTACGCCAAACATATCGTTTTGCATTGTGGCCAAAAAGTTCGATTTTGGTTTCATCTGACCAGAGCACCTTCTTCCACATGTTTGGGGTGTCTCCCAGGTGGCTTGTGGCAAACTTTAGACGAGACTTTTTATGGATATCTTTGAGAAATGGCTTTCTTCTTGCCACTCTTCCATAAAGGCCAGATTTGTGCAGTGTAAGACTGATTGTTGTCCTATGGACAGACTCTCCCACCTCAGCTGTAGTTCTCTGCAGTTCATCCAGAGTGATCATGGGCCTCTTGGCTGCATCTCTGATCAGTCTTCTCCTTGTCTGAGCTGAAAGTTTAGAGGGACGGCCAGGTCTTGGTAGATTTGCAGTGGTCTGATACTCCTTCCATTTCAAGATGATCGCTTGCACAGTGCTCCTTGGGATGTTTGAAGCTTGGGAAATCTTTTTGTATCCAAATCCGGCTTTAAACTTCTCCACAACAGTATTACGGACCTGCCTGGTGTGTTCCTTGGTCTTCATGATGCTCTCTGCGCTTTCAACAGAACCTTGAGACTATCACAGAGCAGGTGCATTTATACAGAGACTTGATTACACACAGGTGGATTCTATTTATCACCATCAGTCATTTAGGACAACATTGGATCATTCAGAGATCCTCGCTGAACTTCTGGAGTGAGTTTGCTGCACTGAAAGTAAAGGGGCCGAATAATTTTGCACGCCCCACTTTTCATTTTTTTATTAGTTAAAAAAGTTTCAAAAATCCAATAGATTTCGTTCCACTTCACAATTGTGTCCCACTTGTTGGTGATTCTTCACATAAAATAAAAAATTTATATCTTTATGTTTGAAGCCTGAAATGTGGCAAAAGGTTGAAAAGTTCAAGGGGGCCGAATACTTTCGCAAGGCACTGTACTTGAAATAACTGTCTGTCAGAAGCATTCCTTCATAAATCTGACTGAGCCAAGGTCATCTTTGGCTGCCTTTGTATTTTGGTGTTGATGGTTTTACATCAGCTGTATTGAAAAGTAATTATTGCATTGAAAACATTTAAAGGCTGAGTGCTTTTGTTGCCTGTCAGGATGTTCTAGACTGACTTTAGTTTCAAAGGACATTCTCAATGCAAGGAAAATAAAACATTGAACAGTCTTCTGGTGAAACAGAAAGTCCAAGCTGTTCAAAGTTTCATCCTTGAAGTTCAACACCTTAACACTTTTGACTTCTATAGAGATAGTTAGCAGTTCATCAGTCTGATGGAGAAAATGCACATTTACTGTGTCTGTGTATAAGAATGTATTGTTGATTTTTGTTATTTTATTGTGCTTATGAAGTCAAAGATTTTCACCTGGGACCTTAGAAAATTGTCATAATTGGCTAAATGTGTTTTTATTGGTGACTTATTTGTGCTATCGATTTTTATTTTAAAATCTAAAGGGACAAATAGTGAATTCCCAGACCTAAAAAGGGTGTGGTGATACTTATAAGTTGGTGTTGGTCATAGATCAAGATATTTCTTAAGAATATTTTAGAAAGAGCGGAGACCATTCTGCCAATCTAGCTGGTTAGGAGTTTAGTAACTAATTGATCTGATTATATTATCCAGTCATTTCTTGACACCAAGGTATCTATCTGCTACAAAATCATGCCTTGTTTATACTTCTGTATGTATGTGGCATGTACAGTACGCAGGTGATTTTTGTTCTTAGTTTTAAACTATGTCTGCTTGGATAATTATAGCATTTGTTCATAAAACTATTAACTCACAGTCCCACTTTGTGGAAGAGTTTGTTCAGAATGAACAGTTCCAGTAAAATGTTTGAGATTTGACACTGTAGATGCTAGCTTGGAGTAGTGGTTGAGGACTCTGGACTCTGCTGCAGAGATATTTGGATTTTATTCCCAGGCGAGGAGGTGGAATACTACTGCCATACCCTTGAGTACTTCGCTCACGTCCAGGGCTTCAGCAGGGCAATAGGGCTCCAGTAAATGCCCTGTTGCATAAACATGTCTCCAAGTCATAACTACAAATGAGAATTTGTTCCCAATTGATTTTCCATGTTTCCATGTTTTATGTCAACATAAAACAATTAAAAACATCTTTCATGTAACAATCAGGTGGAACTATACAAACTATGCAGAACTACTTGCATAACAAGGGACTCCACAGGATCTTTTTGTGACTCTTGACTTTTTGTGTGTGTATCTGGATCAGTACTTCTTAGTATATACAGGGATTAACAGAAATCATTGCAACGCACAATTACAGATTTTCCTCTGCAGAACAGATGGGCCTGTAGGCGTACAGCATAGTCAGGATATCTCACATTGCCCGCGGACTCAGTTCTTGTGTTAAGAGCTAAGGGACACCCTTGCCAATGGGCTCTGTTTCCAGGTGTGACAGATGTTAGTCAGTTTTGAGCACCATCACAAGGTTGTTTTTGGCCATTTTGCAGATGTTGTATAACTAAGACCTAAGTGTGGTACAGTATTTCCAAAGAATCATGCTAATAATTGCTTTTACATCATTTATATAAAATGATTGTGTTAATGTGAGGAAGTACAACGGTTGCTTTATTAAACTACTCAGACTAACGTTTTAGTGATTAATCCAAGGTAGAACAATGAAGCTTGCAACTAAATTGTGTATATTGATGCTATATAAAACAGGGTTGTTCACCTTTAAAATCTCTGTTGACCACTTTAAAAACTGCCACTAATGCTGATTCTTTACCCATGGATGATATTTTGTGGAAAGCAGTCATGTCTAAATGTCTAACACTAGAGATATTTTAAGAGACTCATGAAGAGTACATGATGAATATGTTAATTTAAAACTGGTTAACACCTACTTGGCACATTTGGCAACTGCAGGCTACACATGACATGGTACAGTATACTGCACAACCTGGTTTACTTCCTGACCTTTCACTTTCAGGTTGTTTTTGTGCCTCAATTTTTTATTTCAAATGAGGTATCCTCTTGTACACCAGTCATTTCAGTATTTTTCAGTAATAAAATTGCTACAGTATTGCTTCAGCAAAAAAAGGTGTTATCAACTGCTGAAAATATCAGTGGCTGCAGTTTCATGTCAGAAAATCAAAAGAGATCATTCTTTGATAGTTTATCGAGAATCCCCTGGTTTAGCATCTTGAAATGTTACATTACAGCAGTCAGAAAGGGTTCTTGCACTGGATAATGTGGCATTACTGATGAACAACAGTAAATCAAAGTATATTATAATTCCAGCAAGAAACCTAGCACAATAGGCAGAAAAATCATGAAAACGATCAAAACCTGACCACAACCCAACCACATAACTTCTGCTTGGAGTGATAGAATCTCTTTATTCTTCTGTTCTTATTCACCCTATATCAGATTAGCCTGTGTTTGAGTCTTATTCTCTTATTATATTAGCTAATTGGGCTTTAGGTTTCAGCTAATGATGTCTATGCCTATCAGCACATTGTGGCATACTCTTCATACAGTGCTGTATGAAAACTCTGAAGAGGATTTGTGGAATTGGTGCTGTGGGCTTTAGAAGATGTTATTAAAGAAAACCCAGATTCTGCAAATCTAATATCATGCTCTTCATTGTAAATTCTGTATGTAATGGACTGTGACTTACAGTAGTAGAGATTTTTATAATCAACTTGCAGGACTTGCAGGTATTGGTGTTTCTTCAGTAGGATGCACATTAAGAACATTGGTCAGTGCTCAAGAACCTGTACTTTCAGAAACGATTTCGGAGCTGCTACTATATATTAGCATTGACATCATTATTTGGATTTCTAGTGCATACTCTTGTCATAGAATTCCTTCCCAGGTGCCAATATGATCAATCCTTATCTAATACTCTGTGGTGAAATCACCAAAAATACTGTACACACGTCTTGAGGTGTTTTGGCTCCATTTTCATTTACTTTATTACTCAAATACTGTGTAATTTGGACATTTGCATTATACTGTACATACACATTTATTTTCACATTTTTTTTAACTAGAAAGATTTTAAATCTAAAATTTATTTTAAAATGGCTTAGTCTGTTGGGTCTCCTGCAACCCTCCTGCAAGGAGTCTTTTCTATTTTAATGTTTTTATTTACAGTTTTGTCTTAATGTGTATTTCAAAATATATATGCTTGGACACCATTTTGATATGTAAACATGAAATGGTGCTTCATAAATAAAATATGATTGACTGGTTGGTTTGTTTGTTGGCAGATACAAGTACATATACTCAAAGATGACTTTCAGGAATTTATGGGATTTTTAACAGCAGTGGTTACTTTGTGGTTAACTAGCTGCTTCACGCTGAAGTGTGTTGTGTTCCTTACATGATAAAAGTGCTTTAATAGGCGGGAGTTGTTTTTGCCTCAGGGAGCAAATTATAAATGTTGTCAAGATCCATTGTTCTTGGGTTATACAAAAGGCATGAGGTCTAAATTCAGTGTTGAACTTTAGTGTTGAATGTTTCAATTGTCGTACTTAAAACAAATAAAAATTCAATTGCTCAATGAGATATAAACACTGGTTAATACTCCTCTTCCATATTTTGTTTGGGACAGAGTTAAATGTTTACGATACGAGTGGAATTAATAGTAAATGCAGTAGCGTTCCCTGTGCTGTTTCAGTCGTGTACTTGAAAGGTGGGGCTGAGACACTATGGAATGATGAGGTAACATGATCATCTAAAAAAAATGGCAACAATGCCAAATATCTTGGGAGAACAAGTTAATGCAGCTTAAAATTAATTTTCTCATTTCTAGGTTTTTTTGTATTGTACACAAAACACTTCACAATGTAGTGTGTTATTCCATGAACACAATTAATGGAAGAAAATATAATCCCCCAAATGTGCAGGTTTTTCATTTACAGTACACTCAAGGCTTGCTGTTTGGCCTCATTAGGGAAAAAAGTAGAGAGAACATTAATTTGTGTCGTTGTTGACCTAAAAAGTATTCTGTTTGATAGAAAGCAGTGTTAATAGCACTGCAATCCTTAGAAATATTTGTGGTTTTATAACTTTGTTCAGGCTCTAGCAAATTAAAGTGTAATTGGGTATCTTTCAGATTGATGTGAATGTAAAATGTACTATATGTTAACAATTTGAGGAATGTGTACATTATTTTAAAATGCTGTTAATTATTGGGATGTTTTAATTCAGTACAGTGTTACATTATGAAGGGGTTTTCCAATGGTTAATTTTACAGGTCTTTTGTAAATGCTGCTGCAGTGACCTACAATCTTTCAGCTGATTCAGAGCCAAATGTAGATAACTAGTATATTCCTCTAAATGCTTCACAGGCCTCTCCCTCAGACATGATATGGTGATGATAGCTTCTCACAGTGGATTGAATCATCCTGTAACTCCTTGATGTACAGTACTCAGCATCTCTTCCTCTCTTCTACTAAACCTCCTTAAACTTCTATCTCCAGTGGTTTAGACTAAATATCAGAATGGTAACTTGTTCTACATTTACTGCAACATAACTTAATCATTTGTATTGTGACAGCATTACAGTTTCCTTTTTTAAGGACTGTTTTTTAGATTAGGTTTCCTCTTAACGGAAGGGGAACAGAGGCATATAATGCTATAGTATCTCTCTGTCCCAATCTCTGTGGTACCTGTCTAAGTTTACACCCTAAGACCCCTAAGTAGTTGGTGAATTTGGTCTGCCTTGGTTAATCTTGAGAGTCCAGGACAGTGTATCCATCTATCCATCCGTCCATTTTGTAACCACTTTAGCCAATACAGTGGTGTGGAAGCCCGAACCTAGAAGCAGCAGGCGCAAGGCAGGATGCACCCTGGACAAGATGCCTGTCCACCGCAGGGAAAACAAAGACACAAACACTCACTCAAACCAGTGAGTGGGCCAATTTTCCCAGAAGCCAATTTACCTCTTGTACCAGTACTTTATGTCTTTGGACCTTGGCAGGAAACCAGATTACCCAGAGGAAACCCATGCAAACACTGACAGTGCTGTGAGGCAACAATGCTTACCACTGCATCACTGTGTTGCCCTTAACAATGTATCCATTTTTGCATATTGCAGGAGTTGTATTCATTTGTAAGAGCCCTGGTGCCCTTTATGGGCCTGGCTGATGGGATTTAATGTGGAAGACCTGGTGTTGACACAGGGAAAGGAAGATGGAGGAGGTCTGATGTATCATGGTGCCCTTGGTAATCATGTGGGAAGCCCCTTGAGGGCCCCCTAATAAGGTTTAGCCAGTCATTTTGTTTCTTATTGATCCGGTATCTGCTGTTCAGTCCCTGACAGGCCTCCATTTGCAGCAGTAATTAAACAGCCGGGTGAACTGTGACCAGATACAGAACATTTATCTTTTTTCTGTACAGAAAGTATATTAATTATATCAACTGTGGTGTGCTTTTCCATCACACACCCAGTGTGGTAAGCTTCACATTTTCATGAATCTGTTTGAAGTACAGTATTCTTTAAAAACAAAATAGTTTCTATTTCATTATCCACAATAAGGGAGCTTTCCATGATGATTGTCTATGCTCTGTACTGAGAAACCTTACAATTATATTCTTATGCACGGTTCAGTGCTTATAATGAATGTTCTACAGCATGTGTGCTTATTGTGTTTTAGTACACAATATTAATAATGTGTGAGGTATTATTTTTGGTTCCACACAAACCTTGAACGTCTGTAAAAAGGTTGGAGTGTTCAGGAAGAAATTCCCATATTGTTGAATATTCGGACAAAGAGGCATTCCTCTAACCTTCTTCAGCCCTTCTGAGATCACTGTTTTGTATTGCTTGGTGATTCTGAGCTGCACTACCTGTTGTGCCAAAGGAAGAAAGTAAGCATGAATTCAATAGTTTTCTGTTGTTAAATAACATAGCCATGATCTCTTACTTTTAAGTAATACAATCAAACCCAGTTAGGTCAAATTAATACATAACTATGAGGATGCTTAATTGCTTTCACTAGTACAGTCGAAGTGATTTGTTTGAAGGTGTGCTGCTTTTTAGAAGCAGCATTTGGAATGAACTAATTAGATATCAATTTAAATGGTAAATGCCCTGCAGCCATCTCATAAGAGCCTTATAAAATGTGGTTGAGAATGAACTAGAACCTGAATTGGCACCCAAACAATAATTTCTTTTAAAGCTGGAAGCAAAATTGTAATAGCATTTTTTTATCTTCAAAAAGTAGTTTAAAGGCACTGGCTTGTAATAGCTGCATGAAGTGATTGTTTGGATCATGTCAAGGAGTACTCTAGGAAGCAAATAATAAGAAAAAAGAAAGTAATAACAGCATAACAGAGCTGCAAATGAAACTGGAACTCATACTGTAGGTTTTTTGTGACATCTACCAAACGGGTTCAAAGACCTACTTCAACTCTAGCCTGAGCACCTGTCTGTGTGGAGTTTGCATGCTTCCCTCTTTTTGTGTGGGCTTCTGCCAGGTGCTATACAGTAGCTTCCTTCCTCCTCACACCACATGGCCATTTGATGTACAGGGGTCCAATCCAGACAGAGAACTCTCCATGTTGTGCCCTCAGCTACCACGATAAGCAGCTTACTGAAAATGGATGAATGGAAGATCTGAGAAAAGATTGCTAGTGTACCACAAACCAAATTAATTAGACACAAATTAATTAATAGACCATTTCAAGGATTACTTCAGGTAAATGAGAAAAAAAGAGCAAAGTCTTCAAAGTTATCCTCCAAGTAGCTCAACACCACTGATTGAATCATAATACAAATTGATTTAACCAACTCTATCTGTTCTTTTATCCTTCCTTTCACTATATACAACAAAAACTGAAATCCCATCGAATAAACATACAAGTGTGAAATCCTGCAAAAGATACTTACAGATAGTCTACCATTTGGATGGTGGGAAGGTGTTTTGGTTGCAGCTTTTAAAAGAACTGGAACTCAGGTCTTTGCCACAAGAAATGTGTCTGCTTTCCTTTTTTTTCTCGCAACCTGTTGATGAAATATACCAGGAAAACATACTACCAATTAAAAATACAGAAATATAGACATTGTATAATTGTTCCATATACTGTATTCAACAAAATTGTAAAGTTTTTAAAAAATGTATTTAATGCAAGTAATGACCTCAGACTTACTGAAGCAAGTACAATAAAATGATTGAAAAAATATTACTATGATATAAAACATAAATGATCATTCAAGTTTAATACAATTAGTTAAATTAATAAATGAGCTTCTGCTATCTTCTAAGAATAGGGTCCTTTATTTCAATGCATCTTGTCAGCCTGTCTGCTTCTTCTTAAGCTACAGTATAAGAAACCCATATTAAGCCTCTACCTTCCCTTTTCGAAATAAAGGCCAACGAAGTTAAAAATAGATTAAATATAGGGTCTATTTTATTCTTGTGTAGCACCTGTTTGATAAAACATAAAAGAATGGAGCAGTTCCCTTATAGAAGAAACTAAATTAAACTAATTCAAAAACTGGATTTTCTGGTAATTTTCAGCTCTTTTAGAGACATCAGTTTTTTTGTGCATCATTACCATTATAATTACTAATTTGTCAGTGAAATTATGGAAGAAAAAGTTTAGTCATTCAAGCAGTGGAGTGAAAATGTTTGAATTTGACCCTAGGTTTAATTATGAAAACCCAAAGTTTAGATACTGTTGAAAGGATGATCATCCTAGATGTGAATTTGTCTGAAAGATACAGTAACTTGCTGTAATGTTAGCATGTATTACTGTAGATCACCTCAGCATTTGGCAACTTGATCTACACATACACAAGCACACACATTATATTACGGAGATTAGTTTGTAAAAAATCTCAGATGAATCAAATATTAAAGTGAAAAACACAATCCAAAGTTTCTACTTTGGGGAATAATTGGCATCATAGCCTGTTATTGAAATACAGAATTGTGGTCTATCAACTCGACTGATTGATCAGATTGCATGCGTATAACACTATTCATCCCAATACATACCAAAGCAATTCAGATTTCACAGAAAAAGGTAAACTGAGTATTTAGAACAATATTTAATGGCCCATCCTCCAGCTGTTGACTCTGTTATCCCCCTGTTCATGTTTTTCTATCTGCCTGATGGTATTTGTATTTGTGTTAGAAAAATTAATACATACAGCTATATCAGTATAAACTTGTTGCAAAAGTATTTTTTTAGTTTTGTGCAGCAACAACACAAGCAGGATAAACACTTCAACACAATGTTGTCCCAGTGAAAGAAACAACCAGTACAAGAGTATTCTGTACACCAGTCATCCCTAATTTCTTACTTGAAGAAATTCCTAAGCAATTTCTCAAAGTTCCAAAAGGTTTCCAAAGGACAGGCATTTTGCTCATGGTAAAGAAATAAAAGAAAAGATAAAGAATTAAAAAAAAACATTCAAGGGCTTTCAGTGTACTGTATAAGTAACCCAGGGAAACAAGCCTGTGGGCGTCAGAGAGAATTAAACACTTAGAAGCACTTTTGCAGGTTTAACCTTTTAAAAAATGTCCTGCTGGAAAATAATGTGCAGCAATGAGAACAATAATGATGATGGAGGACCTGCAATTTTGCATTTGTAGAGCCGCCCACAGCCGCTGTGGCCAGGGGCGCAGGTCAGCACAGCTCATTCGGAACTGGGAGTAAAGCTCTCAAAAGCTGAAAGAAATTGATCATACTGTGCTACCCGAGCTTTTCTGACCAGAGCCTTTATTTGGCCTGTCCTAGACTCTGTAATTGAATAATTGGATGCAAGCCTGACAACATGGCTCCACTGTTGCCATGAAAGTCTGAGATCATTGAAGTTACTGCCGTCCCTTTAGATTACATTACAGTACTGTATGTCTGACCTGAATGCAATTAAATTAAAATTGCAGTATGTGAGGTATGTCGGAGTGATCCAGTCAACTACAATGCTAATGTCTCGCTATTTGACAGTGCATTATTGCTGTTTCATACACAGAAATATTTTATTTTTGATAAATAGACAGATAGAAGGACAGATGGATAGAAATATTAATTATCTATTACCCTATCACAATAGTCCAGTAGAGCTCCATCTCCCTTTGCATTATGACTAGATGAGAGCTTATTTAACTTCATACCCTGAACCCATTGTGATTGTACAGTAGGCTCTTAACTTACACCCTATCTGAAAGGCTGTTTCTTCTATTCGCTTAATAGGCAGAACGATATACTGTAGGAAGGTAGATATCTAGGTAAACATCTACTTATGTTTATCATTTCATAGCAATGTTCTTTTCCCACAGCACTATGAAATTTAATTTATAAATCAATACACTGTTAAAAAGGGATTTTGGATCATCTTTCATCTACAGTATGTGTGTTTCACATAGACTTTCACAAGTCTTAATTTGTCATAGCTAGATGGCTGCAGAGCAGAAACAATATTGCTGTCAGTTCCTGTTTCAGTGTGATTGACTACTTGAAGCTCTCAGGTGTTCAGTTCAGTCTTTGAGCTTTACATAAAACAATACTACAGCAAGATCATATCTCACTGAGAGGACTGCAGTGCATTCAGGCCAGCTGAGTATAACTGTACAATAAAGGAGGTTTTCCAGGCCATGCAAACACTTATTTCTTCCCCAGAGGCCTTTGCTGCTGGACAGGTCAAGATCCAGACTTGTCTGTTATAGATTAAAATAAATCTTTGCCCACAAATCATCAGTAAACCATCAGTAAATCATCAGTAGTTGAAGAAGCAGAAGCAATTGTGTGCATATGTACTATATCAATAAAGAAATTGATACTATATGTACAGTAGTACATATCATCTGCTTTAGTATAACGTAAAGCAGAAATTAGCATGTTCTTAGAAAATAGACAAGAAAGTTTCCTAAGAATGAAAGACAAAGAGCTCCAAGGTGAAATGCAGACAATTTGGGAGTTCTTTGAAACTTTGTTTGTTGGTGTGGTGATGAAAGTGCCAAAGTTTCCTGTAAAAAGATTCCTGGCTTAAGACTGTACACTACAGCACTGTACCTCTGCCCTTTTAATATGTGAAACTAAGATTCTTTGCAACAGTAAGCACTGATTTATAGTTCATCCCTGATCTCAGTAAATGAGTTTTGCTCCACCAGCTTTTGAGGGTGCTACAGTGTCTGTCTACTTTAGAGGTAGCCTGAAAAATGGCTGTCTCATCCAAGGTAGGCAGCAGGCATGGAAATTAGCTACTTTTTTTGCTCTGGAAGGTAGTGGCAGATTTTTTTCAAGGCTCTGTAAGAAAAATTAGTACACTTTAAATCCTTTAGCACCATTATTAATCACAGCAAATTTTTGTATAGCCATCAGTCTTATTTATAAATATTGTCTTTATTTTCATTCACAGACCAATGATGCCTTAGGCCCAACATGGAACTGGTTGTATTTTATCCCTCTAATCATCATTGGGTCCTTTTTTGTACTTAACCTCGTGCTGGGAGTTCTTTCAGGGTAAGTTGAGCGTCACAGTTTCCAGTGTTGTTGGTTTTTAGGCTGAAATGAAAACGAATGCTGAAAAGGAAGATACAGTAACAATGACAGCAATACAATAACTGCTATAAAAAATAGTATAAAGTATATTTTACCCATTCAAAGAGCTGACAGATGTTCTAACAGGAGACAGCATGTCTCGTAGATTCTCCTCAATACATTTTGTCCTTCTTGCAGGGAGTTTGCCAAAGAAAGGGAGCGGGTGGAGAACCGGAGAGCCTTCATGAAGCTGCGCAGACAGCAGCAGATTGAGAGAGAGCTGAATGGATACCGAGCCTGGATAGACAGAGCAGGTAATGGTGGCATGGGCGATATTCCCAGCCTGTCTTGATGTAATACGGTGTGTACCAGAAAATAATAATCACAATCTACTGCAGGGTGGTCTTCTGTAGTTGCCATGAAGAGCAAGATTCCATCAAATCCAGTGCAGCAACAGAGCTGCATTGTGTTTGTGATTGTCTTAGAACTTTCTTCTACTGGACTGACGCTACAGAACAAAATTTGAAGAGGGTTGTAGGGGATAAATAACAAATTCAAACATATTGTATTAACTAGATTCATTTTGCTTTTTAATTATTAGGAAATTATTTATTTGTGATAGGAGATGTATGTTTTATTTAACTTGACATTGCACAACACATTTCTTAAAAAGGGTGTGAAAATTGTTTACCTGTAGATATTGAAACTTACAGAATTAACAATGAGTAATTTTCTCATTTGATGGTATGTGTCCACCATATGTCTGCATGATTTTTTGCTTCAAAGTGTTTCTTAATGATTGAACAGTGATTAGGATTACTGTCTCACAGTGCTGGGGCTCTGATTTCAATTCTTGGGGTATTATCTGCATGGAGTTTTCATGTTACCCTTGTGTCCATATTGATTTCCTCCAGGTGTTCTGAGTTCCTCTCACAGTCAAATGATATACAGTACTGGCAGGTTTACTGGCTTCTGTAAAACTGGTCCTAGTATGAGTGAGAGCGTGTTGGGTCTGTGTGTGCCCTGCAATGTACTGTATGGGCATCTTATCTAAGGTGTATCCTGTCGTGAACCCTAACCCTGGTATACTGTAGGCTCCAGTGTTGTGTTTACTCATGGTTTAGAAGTGTAGTCTTGTTATATACTATGCTTTTGCAGGAGCCTAGGCTGTGATGGGCATTATAGTGTTGATGACTTGAAACTGACTCCAGCTAACCGATGATGCATTTTCAGATTTTATTTTATAGTTTTTATTAGTTTAAAGGTTTGCTTTTTGCTCTTGAAAAGCCCTTAACATGGATTGGGAAAAAAGCTAAATGAAGTGATTAGTGTTGTCCATTTTTAGGTAATACAAGCAATATAAAGCAAGAAAAGAGGCCACAATGTGCAGTGCCCTCCAAAAGCAACATTTGTGTTTGCTTTACAGTCTGCAATATTTGCACAAACTGAAGAGGTTTGAATTATGCAACCAAATGCTGAGTTTCACTGAATGTGTTCCAACACTTATCGTCATTTGACATTACAAAGCATAGTTCCATTATAATATGATCAAATGTATGTATAACATACTATAAAGTAAAATGTGTATTGTTCTTGTTTTCAAATTAATTAAATGATCACAAATATCAGTTGACTGTAAAGCAAAATGAACAGTTTTAACTTTGTTGTCTGAATACTTTAGTAGGGCACAGTAAAGATAAAGAAATTAATGAATTAGTCTAAGAGAGTTTTCAGGTGCCTAAGTTTTAATTACTTTTTGGTCAACACACATTGTTCCCACACTTCCTTTTCAAAAACAACTCCACACACATACAAAAAAAAGAGTTTTCAAAAGATCTAAAATGCTGAAATCACAAACACACCCACTCACCATGGATTAATGAAGGGTGAAGCTTATTCAGAAAACAAACTGGTGAGTCACTGGCTGGAATCAATATTGGTTCATGCTGCCAGAAAAGGCCTGCAGTGTTCTCTGGGAAAAGGTGAGCCAACTGCAGGGGCAGGCCCACTCTCGAAGATGTGAAGTAAGCCAGCAACGGAAAAGATATTACAAGTTATATAGTATGAACCCCAAGAAATCAGATTTAAAATGTGATTTACTCAAACCCTTCAGACTGAACCCCATTAGACACTCAAATCTGTCACTACGTTGGAGCAATAATGCACCAGGCTAGTTATAGAAGCAAACAGTCTGCCTCAACATGCAAAACAATTCAACACGCACAAAGATGAGTATTCAAGAGATCTGAAATGATGAAATCGCAAATACACCCTCTCAACATGGATTTAGACTCAACTAACTGTTGGGCTTCAAAAGCAAATTGCACTTTAAATGTTTAATTCTCTAACCAATGGAAAAAATGGGAGGATAGGCCAAGCACATACTGTACTGTAAACCTCATTACATGAACAGGTTGTTGATTGCTTGGTCCACTTCTGTCTTCTGTATCTATTGTCATTATACATGACTGAAGCCAGCATGGTGTCTGTTTCAATACATCCAAGGCACATCTACTTAGCTAATCAAAAGGATCCAAAAATATTAGAGATGTGGGCTAACTATTTGAAGATACCCTAAGAATCATGTATTGATGTTAAGACAAAAGAAAAACTGCAAACAAAGAGGTCATTGGCTGGTTTGTTGATCATTGAACTACTAACTGAAGATATTAGGGTGAATTTCTAATATCTTCAGTTAATGTCCAGTCATTTCTTGAAGGATCCTGGATTGTATTGTCATCCCCACTGACAGGACTACAGTAGGTACTGTGGTTTGTTCTAACTCAGCAGACCGTGTAATAGGAAGTGCTCTGTGTTCTCCGTTTTAAACTGGATTCTTCATTCGTTCCATTTATTTAATTACTGATACTGAAATGGTCTATTTTAATAATAGAGCAAGATTTTTACACATCTCTTCCAGAATGTTTCTTTTGGAAGAAATCACTTAAAAGCTCAGGTCTCATTGTATCATCCATGCCATGAACTTTTAAAAAAAATGTTTTCATCCTTTACAGAGGAAGTGATGCTTGCAGAAGAAAATAAAAATTCAGGGACATCAGCATTGGATGGTAAGACATCCTTTTTATAATCAGTTTTTTTTTTAAATCTCACATAAAGATCCACCTGTCTTATTTGGTCATAAAAAACACTGCTGCTTCATTTCTGCCAGTTTTCTTGTTTGTATCAGTGCTGAGTATTACTTCATTCTACAATATGTATGCAGTCACCATGTCCAGTTTTGTTTTCTTTCTTCTTCAACACTTACAATATCCAATACAATTTTAATTTCTCTTTTGGTATCGAGCTATTTCTAAGTTCAGAACCAAAGCATGCATGTCTGTTTAAATATGTACTGAATGTATAGGAACAAGCAGTTTAATTCCCTGTTGCAAAGTAAAAATACGTAAAAAAATGAGAGCACAGCATTTCAGTGTGGAATCTTCAGACAGACTATGCATACAGTATCTACACACTTGAAGAAGACTCCATGTACGAAAAATTGTACTTGTTTTTTTAGATAAAGTTGAAAAGTTAGAGCAGGGTAATTGATACTGTAGTACTGTACATCAACACAACAGCCTTGCAATTTGTGGAGGCTTGGGGGAGTGTGTTTCGTTTGCCAGAAGACTTACAAACAATGTTGGTGCATTTACCGTACCTGAAATGATGGGTCAATTGAGTTATTTTTTTCTGGTGATGGTAAATGTCTTTCATTTATCATTTCTATTTGACTGAAATTTGAGTAAACATTTTGTGTTTTAATTTTGTTCTGCTGGGAGCCAGGATAAGAAGATTCACTGTTCTGAGAGCAGAAGTATGGTCTGTGCTGTGAAGGAGCTCATTTCTTTTACCGATTTATTTTACCTTTTATCAAGCAATTTTATTTTGCTTGCTTGTTGTCTCTGCTGTTGAACTGGCAACCTGTTACTTGGACAAACCTGTCAGGTACAGTACATGTAATGTCCCAAAATACCAACTAAGAAAAGGATCAGATATACAGGTAACCACTAACAGTGGATATCACTGTATACAAAACCATATTATTCAATAATTAATAATAATTAGTACTCATTTGTCACTTTCAACTTAGAATGCAGGCTGTGATTGCAGTCTAAGCTGTACTAATAAATAAGTCATTTTGCAGCAATTATGATGTCAGAAATAACTTAATCAGGGGTATCTAACCCTGATCCTCAAGAGCAATGGTTATCTCTTCAGGTGAGCTCCGAATGACTTAATTTGATGAATCTGTTGAATTAGGAGACATCAAGATTCTTTTCAGACCCTTGAGCATTTAAGGTTACATACAATATAAAGCCTGAAGCACCAGGTTTTGGTCAAGGGGGTTATTTATTATCTCTTAGTTTTTAAGACACTCCCCCTCACACAACACTCACACACTACTCAAGCAGAGAGAAGATGTATTTTAACCACTACCTGACAAGGAAACAACTTTAGAAAAAAATCATTTTAAAGGATGTTATCTTGAAGAAAACAGAATTTAGTATAGTCCTGAAAAATTCTTATGCCAGAAGAACTAGATTGAAACAAGTTTTTTTCTCATGAACAACCTGGACTGCCAATTCCAAAAGATTTTTGTAACACCACATTCTGTATTTCATGAACTTATATCAGTTTCATACCGTATGCAGATGCATATTAAATTAACATTTAGAGACCCCATATTACTTTCAGTTGGCATTTACCTAATGAGAAGATTTAGAGAACAGCAATAAAAATAATTACAATAATAAAAGACGAAACCCAAATGATCTTATTAAACGTCTTAGACATGCGCATGAGGGAAACTGCATCTTACTTGAGGAGATCATGTAAAACAAAACAAATGAAAGTTGTAACATCAATTACATACAGTACTTATTGAAGGTACAGTAGAGTCAATTTTAGACAACAAATAATTGAATATAATAAGACATATTTTGCTGTGAATTCAATAAACAACTGCAAATGAAAGTCAATTTAAAACCTGCAAAAAAAGCATTACCTTAGTATTTACATTTGCATTTTTAATGATCATCTATGGTTTTTAAAGACTGTGTGTAATGGACCTCTGTGTGCACAAGAAGGGGGCAGCGGTCCCATTTGAACTAAGGGTTTGGGAGAGGCCTTTTCCACATTACAGCAAACCCAATTCCAAACCTCCTGCAGGTTACATACAGTGCTGTCCAAAGCAGAGACATTGGTTCCTCCAGGCTGCAGGGTAAAGAGAGGACGTTGGTAGCCATAAACATGGAAGCAGAAGACAGATTGGGCAGAGGGACAAAAAGGTCAGATTTCAAGAAACCAACTCAGATCACTGAGCATCCTTGACAGCATGTATGACCCATGATGAAATCGACGGATATTGTCCAGTCAGAAGTCGGGAGAGGCTGAAACTGGCCTGCAGGGAATGACCAGGAATGCTTGGCCTGGTTGCAAGCATGATAGGCTGCAGTGTCACCCTGCATCTTCACCTGCCAGAAAAGCTCCAATATCTCCTGTACACCTGGGTGGCTAGTTGTGATATTATATTATACTGTTAGATCTCAGACCTGACAGACCTGACAGGCTGTGGGACGTAGCATGTGCCAGGTGGGGTGTCCAGAAGTGGGGGATAGTATGCCAGTGCCATCTTCACTGCCTCTTCCGTGGATTGGCGATTAGCTCCAATGATGTGGGTAGGAGGAATTATATTTTTCGGCTCTCCCGAGGAGTCATCAGGGACATGTATTCTACACAGGGCATCTGCCTTGCCATTCTCCAACCTGGATCAGTACGTGTTGGAAAAATTGAACCAGGAGAAATATAGAACCCAGCTTGCCTGCCTAGGGTTCAAATGTTTGGCCTTCTACAAAAAGGCCAGGTTCTTTTGGTTGATGGGCACGAGGAATGGTGAGCAGCCCCTTCCAGAAGATGCCTCCTCTCTTCCAAAGTCCTTGACCGGCCCTTCTTCTTGGTGAGGGCTGTCATGGCAGCCAATTCCAAACTGTTATCGCGGATGAAGCTGCGGCAATAGCTCACAAATCCCAAAAACTACTGGACTTATTTCAGTGAAGTGGGAGTGGGCCATTTTCATACTGCTGAGATCTTCTGGGAACCCATATGGAGGCCTTTATAAGAGATGTGGTATCCCAGGAATGTGACCTCCAGCACATGGAATTTGTACTTCTCCAGCTTCGCAAACAGGCAACGATGGGAGAGCCGGGTCATGATTTGCTTGACATGTTGGATATGCTCAGTGTTGTAGTTGAAGAAGTTTTGTATGGTTCTATGTAGATGACCATAAGTTTGTCCATGAAAACCCTGAACACATTGTTAACAAAACATTGAAAGATGACATTAGCTGTACAGAAGCCAGAAGGTATCACCAGGTATTCAGAATAGCCTGTGCTAGTGTTGAAGTCCGTCTTGCTTTTGACCCCTTCCACACCCGATTATAGGCTTCCATTAGATCCATTTTTAGAAATTTCAGGAACCTACAACCTGTTTGTTGTCTTAAAGCTGTAGAGATGTAGAGATTGCTTTGTGTTTTGCTAAGTACAATTAAGCATGGCCTCAATTGCTTTACCTTTAAAAATACAGGATAGGAGTGTGTCTAAGCCCAGTACAGTTTACCATATTTAAACCGGCTTTGTACTGTAAGCTGAATACAGGTATACAGTACCATGTGCAAATATACTAAAGGTATTTATGTTCAACTTGCCTATTGAGACAATCTGTATTCTTAGTGAAGTGAGACTATGGAAATATGTTACCCATGATGCTGTGTGGGTTTACACAGAATTTGCATTGCTTTGCCATATAATACTTTCATAACATTTTTTTGAATGAAACACCTCTCAACTGGAGAAGTACTGTAGTAAGACAGAACAAATGTAATGTTTCAGTTTTTGTTTTCATTCTACTTTTCAGCATGGAATTAACCTGTACTTGTTCCATTGCAGTTTGCATGCTGAGACAGTTCCCCACTTGCAATTAATTTAGAAGTATTCTGTATGTGTGTGTGCATATACAGTACACACACCTGTAATTCTATACATTAAAGGATGTGATTTGTGTGCACCAATACACCGACATTTTTATTAAATGTTGATTGACAGTTCCCAAGAGGTTGTCATGATGGAATACATCTGGTGACCATGGTGAAGATCAACTTCTAATCTCCACTTTCACCTTTAAAACAGCTTGACTAAATTAAAACCAATATTGAATTGTAATGCTTCACACATCTTTACATAGCAAGAAGACCAAATATATCCTGTCTGACCTGCATAAATGGTTTTATAAAGAAAGGGCAAAAGCAGCCAGAAATGTTCTGCTGTTTGGGTGGAAATAGTAAGTAATTGCTTCAATTATGGAGTACACTAAGGTTGCCTTGGTAACTGTAGATTTAAAGCTGCCCTGGAGTACTGGTAGTTGTCTTTCAGCAACTACCTCAGTCTAAGCTTTGGAGAAGTATATCTTCTGTAGGCTCTTTTATGTATTTATGAAAGCTGGGGTAAATATTTATATGTGCTGCAGGTACAATTTCCTTTCTAACTAAAAATATTCCAGAGGACCGGGTTCACAGTGGATTCAGACCTGAAACATGCAAATAACTAACAATATTTGCACAGTTCCTCTGACTCTGCAGTGCAATTATGCACCTTCTTCATCAACAAGTGCATGAAACCAAGCAGAGTGCTACTGGCCAAGCTGTAATGAATGTTTGTGTCTACTCCATCATGTGTGTGGTGTTTCATTACTGTACTGTCATGTGCCTTAATGAATATAATAAATAAAGTAGGCTTTATCAAAGAGAAAATTTCACTGGCACTGGTTCTCTAGAAGAACTGACTGAATTTCACATTTGTGAATCCCATCTAAATTTCTGGGGTTGCAGTGCTCAGAAGAGCGACTATCAAGAAAAGCCGCATGGAAGTGATTCGCAGGGAGCCAAGTGAAGACCAGTATGCTGACATCTCATCTGTAGGTGAGTTTTAAAAAACAATATACAGTATACTGCAGGACACAAAGAATAATTCAGTCTATCTGTTCTACCGCTCTACCAGAAAACCACTTCACTTTGCAATAAAATTAGATCCAAAGGTCAAAAAGGTTTCTGTTTTTGCAGGACGTTTGTAAAGCGGAAGTATTGAGGGATCAGGCGTCTGCATACCAGAGTCAAATAGAGATCTATTAATATTATGTTTAAACTAAAAGTTACAATTTCAACATATAGTTGGATAAATCGAACAATTATCATCGACCTTGTGTGACAGTGGTCACACAAGTTGTATGCAGTCAAACTCTTATAAGTACTCAGTCTTGTTTTGATAGGAGCAAATGCAATTCCCGATTCTATCTAAAAAGATGAAAAAAAAATCTTTAACACAGAAGACAGCTCACAAGTGGTTCTGTGTAACTAAATAAATTAGTACAAACGAGGAGATGGAAAATACTCAATTTTCTTGTTGTGTCAGAAGATTGTCCAGACCGCCGATGAACTTTAACCTTTCTAAATCCCTTTCCCAGGCATCCCTCTTGCAAGGGCCAGCATTAAGAGTGCTAAATTCGGCGGGGCCTCGTACTGCCGGAGGAAAGAACGCATGCTCCGCATTTCCATCCGCCGCATGGTCAAATCACACACTTTCTACTGGACGGTGCTCAGTTTGGTGGCCTTGAACACACTGTGTGTCGCCATTGTGCACCACAATCAGCCTGAGTGGCTTTCCACTTTTCTATGTAAGTCAGCTAAGAGTTGATGCTCAGCTTGTATCACACATTGACGTTGTCAGAAGAAACTGCACAATTCTGGTATCCTTTTTCCAAATCCCACTAGTGGGATTTTCATTCATCCTCACTCATCTCGGCACAAACACAAATTGGACGCCCAGTCCGCAACTTAGTTCAACACTTGTAATGTTAGTAACTGCGATGAATTGGAGGTAGATACTGTAGGTGTCCTCTGATCTTTTCCCAGGATCCTGACCAGTGCATGCACAAACCCAGGGATCTGGGAGATATCCTTGAAATAACCATCCTTCTGATGTTCTGAAACTCAGGATAAAGGCCAGCTGCTCTAAAACAAGGCCAAAGAAATAACAGATTTCAACTCGTACCCCATGCATATTGGGCAGGGGTCTAATTCACCACAGTAGTGCACCTTGTCATTTTTACATTCCTAAAGCTTCAATAAAATCATCTGTGTTGTGGTTTTCCAGCTTCATACTAAGGTGATTAAAAATACAAATGCACCAATCCTAATTTAAAACATTCAGTACTCTTAAAAAATGAATAACAGTGTTTTAAGTTTTGATCTGAGAGTGACATACAGTATAGCTAGGTGTACGATAGCAAAGCATTCAGGTGCCTGATACAAACAAGGGTAGTGTGTCGAATTGCAATCCTACAATGTTGTTTTTTCTGTTGTGCAGACTATGCAGAATTCCTTTTCCTAGGACTCTTTCTCACCGAAATGTTTCTAAAAATGTATGGCCTGGGACCACGGCTCTACTTCCATTCATCCTTCAACTGCTTTGACTGTGGAGTAAGTTTATGGATTTCAATTGTTCACCTTTGTCACACTGTAAGTCTGAAGAGACGCTCTAATATTATGCCTGGGTGGGGTATGTCAGCTTTTTTCACACACAGGCAAGAAGCTAGCCTGCCAGCTTTAAAAATGGCTTCTTTATTGAACTAAAAAAAGACTGAGAGAAACACTTCTGGGAGTGACCTGGATTTACTGTCCCACTTCTAAGATCTGTGTTGTCAGTCATCATGATTTATAGATAATCTTTGTTATTTTGGAGGGTAAAGAGAAAGATTAATAAGACTCAGTGTGAAAAGCACACTGTTCCTCTTCCTGCATGTTTTAACCCAGTTTAACTACCCAAAAGCTAAGTTAAGTTAAAATATGCAGGGACAGCTATGATAGAGTATATTGATAGGACAATTGATAAAAAGTTAGAAGATAAGGGTACTGTAGATTGAAGCAGGGAAAGGTGTATAATAAAGTTCAGTTGACATTTAACTTTTGGTATCTTTACAAAATATGAAAGAAAATTTATATTTTGTCCCTTCCAGAGATTTATTTGAATCTTGATTTGCAAAGTTCTCTTTGGTGCCCCATATTTGTATTACAGTTGATTTATCTGGAATCTTGGAGTGATTTGGTCACTGTACCAGCAGAGGCAGGTACTGCAAAAGCACCTTGTATTCCACTGAAACATGCAACAGAGCATATAGAAGGGTTGTTGTTGATTGGAGACCCGTGTGATTAATGCTTAACAACCATATCTGTGCAGCAAGGAAAGGGAGAATGCCCACGTGTTTGTGCCCTGCCTTCAAGCCAATCCAGTTCGGTTAATTCTTGGCAAATTGTGTACTGCTGAATGTACTGTATCACAGCTGATAACACAACCTAGACCCATACCACCAATATCCACTATCTCTATAATATGGCACCCCTTGCCCTCCAAATCAACCCCTGTACTGCTTGAGCCACTAGGAAGAACAGAAGCTATTTGCTTCAACCATGCAAGCTTTAGATATAATCTCTGTTTCTACTGTAGATTAATAATAGAATTATAAGATAACGAATTTCACTTTTCTGACATACTTTACTCTCAATCCAGAACATCTTCACTCTGATGTTGAAAACATTATCATAGCCATCCTTTTTTTAAAACTGAAATGTAATCATTAAAGGTTTAAGGCATCTTAGTTCCTTTTCTGAAGCATAATGTTAAAAAGGTTTTATTTTGCATAATGAGCACTAAAAAGAATGCATTTTTTGAATGCCATAAAGAAAAAAAGATTCTAAGAATGGGAAAAAAAGATTACAGTGTGTCAGAAAATCTTGAGGTCTTCATGACGTTTTTTTATTAACTAAGCAGCAAATGATGAAAGTGCAGAGTCTGTTAGCTTTGGTGTCAGTTATAAAGAAGCATATCTTTCCCTCAGTCTTTGGAATGCAAATTTGTGGAACACTATTCCAAGTGGAATAAAATCAGATAGAATATCCCACTTTTCAACCATTTAAAACACAATAAGTTTTTGTTTCTCAAAACACCTCCTCATACAGTAGTTTGTCATAACTAAACAAATTTCAGTACTGGGCTTCTCAATGAGCTTTCACTGTAGTTTGGAAGCATTTTTAGCATTATTTAATCATCCACATGCTGTAAACAGTTAGTTGAAGTTGATGCCCATTACCTCTACCTACAGTAGATGCTTTAAAGCCTTGTGAGTTTGAATGGTACCCAAGAAAATGTTTAATTGTTATCCCACATTTCATTTATTGACAAATGTTTGTCCTGTTTCAATACAGTTTTGCTTTGTGAGTGTTGATTCGCATTGCCTTTAATCTCTTTTGTATACCTTTGCTCAATGTTATAACTTGGTTTCTGAAGGATTACACTGTAGTAAAGGAGCAATATAAAATGAAATAGGTTATCTTTTAGTATTAAGGAATGTTTTTTCAGTAGCCACATTTTTTTTATGCACACTATACCATCTCACAATTTTATCATAAATATTATAAAATGAACTCAGAACTCAGCCACCAGACCAGCATTTTGCAAAATTTCCTGTGCATTTTTGCTTGAACCATTTCATGCATGAACATTTCAATTTGTACAACACTAAATAATGCACAGCCATAAAATAGCAGGGGAGTTGAGTGAGTATTACTCTTTAGATATTGACTTGCTATTGTTTAGATTGTTAGATGTCGTCTGTGGGACAGAAGCTGATAAAATGTAAATAATAACCAGCAATATGCTGACATAGGCTGTGACGCTGTTTTTTTCATGCATTTATAAGAAAATATATCTTTAAATTAAATGGGAAATTTCAGCAACTCATTTTCACAGTTAGTCTCAAAATATTTAGTAAAAAAAAATTTAATATACATATATTAGAGGTTTTTCATGTTTCTAATAATTAGTAGAGATTATACTGTAGGTAAAAAGCTATTTTAACACAGATTGCTCAGGCACATATAATTTGTTTTTTTTTCTACACTCATTATGTTATGCTTACTGCACTATTCTCAAAAAACATAAAAACCAAACACTCATCATGTTGCAAAACCATCGTTTTGTTTCGAAACATATTTGTTCAACCCTCTGAAAGATGATTGTTCTGTTTTCTTTTACAAAGAAACAGCTGTGTAGTTTCAACTTTTTGCTTGACCTTTCTGTAATACTGTACAGAAAGTGCCATTCTGAAACACCTTTAAAATAAGGTAATACACTTGCACTGATGCGGGAATGATAGCTTCGTGCAGTTAGGTTTTTTGGTGGGGGGGGGGGGTGCGTTGTTCACACAATAATTTGTAAAACAGTTTTTAGCGAATATTTTTGAAATGATGTCACTGCTCAAGTAAAACAGTGCTGAAAAATAACCCTTCCATGATGAGTCCTGGGTATGAATATTAATATTTCCACTGTGATTTTGTGGTAATAACCTTTGGAGAAGTTTTGCCATGGGGATGACATGCTCTGAGAGCATCTGCTGTGGTTTTTGTAGGTGATCGTCGGCAGCATCTTTGAAGTGGTCTGGGGATTCTTTCGCCCTGGGATGTCTTTCGGAATCAGCGTCCTTCGAGCTCTGAGGCTGCTGAGGATCTTCAAGATCACAAAGTGAGTGTCTTTAATCGTCCATGTGCTTGGTCAGTGTGTTTAACCACCACATCTCAGCCCAGAAAGGATCGACTGTAACCCTGAGATTTCTTATTCTTTGGTCAAAAGAGTTTTTTCATGTTGCTGCCAAAAAGCTTGCTATGTGGCTAGTGACAATAAAGTTCTTCATTGTAACACGCACTGTAAGTGTGCATCGTACTGTGAACACAGAGCTTGCACCTTTTCACTTTAACATTCTTCATGCCTGCTTTTTTTAAAACTAAAAACACTTAATAATCAAGGCTTCATAATCTTGTATTAATAAAACAGTATGTACAGTATACATTACCATTTTAAAGCATTTTAAACCCAATATTTGGATAACAGGAAGAGAAAACAATATAATAAATTTGTCCTTATTCTGCTTATTCTCCAATAGCTTTGCCTCCCTGATAACAGGCCCATGTTAAGAGAGACGGCCATATTTAATAGATGAAAAATCTACTGTAAGTTAAACAACACACATGAAGGAGACGACACTGGCCACTACCACACATAAATATGAATGTATATGGTCTTTTCTTTTTAAATTAAATCTGCAGTTTAACATGTACTATTAATTGAGCTTGGTTCCTAGAGTGAAACTGCGACTGTTTGACGACAATGGACCTCTCTCAGTCAGCACTCCACCCTGGCTTCTGATTTACCTGGAGAAGCCTACAGTATCAAATGAAGCTGTTACAGTAATTATATCCCATAAAGATTCTGAGTTTTAGTCTATGCCATACAGTTTGCAATGAAGATATGTTTTGAAACCATGCTATTAAAGGAACTGTGTGATAGGTATATCAGAAGCAAAGTTTTTAGTGCCAGAAAATAGATAGAAATTATCGGCTTTGTTTTTAGTGCAGTCCAATACATTGCTAAAGTGCCATTGTGTGCATTTGAGGTTTTAAATTTAAAATAACACTTTAAACAACCCTTTTAGCCTTCAAATTTGTGTGTGGGAATGCAAATGTTCAGCATCAATGACAAATGCAAAGGACCTTTTTTTTCCACAATGCTTTTTGTATGGTACTACAGTATGTCTTCTCTCAATTATGTCTTAAAATATAAGAAATATGCCATCAAAAGTATAAAAAGTGCATATGATTAGATCACAGCCTTCTTCATTCATATCAACATAGCTATTAAATGCAATTACTCTAAGTGAAATGCAATCCGTTTTAATCATCATTCCCAACCTTACTTTCCATTGGTAATAATTGTAATTTAGATAAATATCTTATCAGAGACAGTAACTGCAATTAACTGCAATCCTGATTCATTCTAACTGTTTCTTAAGTACTGAAGGGGGGAAATATTTGAATTTTCAAAGCCGCTACACTAAATGTTTCATAAATAAGCTGTGCTTCAGGTACCTCCTGTATAGTTCGCAGTGGTTTCAGGATTGATTCTCAGGACCTTTCAAGTGGTAAAAACATTGAAGGGGATCATTCAGAATATACTGTAGGTTACTGTAAGTACATGATAGTTTAGACACTGTTGGATTCAATATTGGGTTAGTTATTAGGCAGCTCTGAGAGGGATCTTCCAAGAGTACAATAACTAGAGGATCACTGCCAGGATTAGGTAGGCTTCATTTGGCCTCAATAACCTCAGATTGACAAGTAACAATAACACCATATTGCAGTCCGGGCTCCTGTGAGTTTACAGTAAGTTCCCTGGCAGCTGCATCACACTGTAATTGTTAACTCATTGAGCATTATGCAGCCCACAGGATGAAAATCATGCAGTTGGCTCTTACAGCACACATTTCGTAGGAAAGTCCCACTAGTGCAGCTGCACAGGTGAGTTGAGTGAACTGGCAATTAGAAATTTGAATTTTAATGCTGCAGTTACCTATTTTCTTTCTAGTGAGATGAAATGTGTAATTTAAAAAGTTATTTTTTTCGAAGAAACATTTACATTTCCTAGCCAGCACAACCAACCACAAGGTATGGTGACTAAATTATACACAGTATTAAAAGGCCTTATTAGTCCATTGTACAAGTTTAACATACTGTAACATCGATGATTTAAATTCAGCAACTGTACATCCTTACATTTTGTTAACCTTTTTTAGCGCTTCCCCTCATTGAATTTAATATTGAATTGTCATCAAAAACACCAAGGTCTTTTTCATGCATTGTCTCTTAAAGCTAAACATTTTCCTTTTTTATTTACAATATACAGTAATTTATGTTTTTTCTACTGTACCTACAGTACATGCAGCGGGGTTTTACACTTGTCAAAACCCTGGATTATGCTTCATTGCCCACTTTTTTGTGCTGTCTTAAATTTTATCTAAATCTTTTTTACTTTCATATGTTGCTTCTTTTAGTGTTTGCTTATCTTCCTATTTTTATTTTCTACAATCTTGGTTATATTACTAACCATCCCAGAATGCCCATCAATGATATAAATTAGAAAGCGGTGATTATAGCATACTACACAAATTGTATTTGACCAATTCACTCTTTACTCTTAATCTATATGCACATACAGTATTTCAACAAACCTGTGCTGCCTGTATTTTTAAAATGAAATTGATTTATAAGGAGCTTTATCAAAAGCCTTGTTAAAATCTGTAAATACCTGTAACAGACCTCATTCTTGGTAAGCTCTTACCCATCTGAGCATGATTATCCTCTCTCCCTCTATACAGTATCTTTTTCTTTTCCTTTCACATACAACCCTCACAGTCTGGAGTGTACTCACACCTGCCAGAAGGTCCTTCTCTATTCCTGCAGTGGAGACATACCAGATGTCACTAGTTGCCAGGGAGCCAGCACTGGGACAGGCACACTCCACCACACTTCCTCCACAGAGTTAGTGTTCTTCCGGCCACACTTTCCACTCTCTGGTCTTCACACAGGGTACACTGACAGAGCCAGGAGCCAATCAGCCCTACCACACTGCTTCCTTCCAGTTGCATCTCTTGTTATCCAGTTCCCAACTATACATTCACAATACCCATGTTAACCGGCAGAGCCAGGAGTGTAATAATCAACCCCTCACCCTTGCTACATCAGTCCTGGGGGATCACAGCTGACTCTCCTGCTCTCTAGTTTGACAGCTACATGCCCACTACAGCATACCTTCACATTATCACACTACTGTAGTCTCGACACCCGCTACAGTCTGACTGGCCAACAGAGAAGGCATTCCACACTGGTGGCTTCACCATGCCACATACACTGAATTCCACCAGCATATCCCCTTATCCCATTGTCATTCCATCTTTTCCATTGGAAGTCCTCTGGGCTCGTAGCTCTCACATGCAGTTCCCTTTCCAGAGAAGACTGCTCAGTTTTCTTTACCTGCTTCTTCACCTGTCACCATTCACTATCACAAACACACATGACAGCACTCAACACATGGCTCAGTACCACAGTATCACATAGCTGGTGATTCGAAACATCAGCCTTCAACTGTTGACAAGACTGCACTTCACCAGGCTCTCCCTCAGAGTCCAAGACACTGAGTGTTGCAGAGTGCGACAGTAACTACAATTGGACATTTAATAAGCTTGAGTTCTTCTTGTACTTGAAACACATCTGCCTGTCTTGTACTAATATGTTTTTTGTCTTTGCATTGCTTGAGGCATGTGGTTGTCTTCTTGCTTAGTGAACACCTGAGTGAAATACTTGATAAATACAGTGTCTCTGTCATTTCCCTTTCATAACCCAGATTTTATTTTGTCCTTTCCTGTTATTTTGCTGTTGCAGTACTGAAAAACATTTTGATATTTATCAATAATGTGTTGATATTTTAACCCTTCACTCTGTAATATTCCTTTCTCTCTTGACCTTTTTTGACACATTTTTATTTGTGCTTACAATTCATTGTAGTCCATTTATTTAACTGGGTCTTGTTTTTTTTTTCATAACTTCATAAAGTTATATTTGTTCTAATTGATTTGTTGAACCATGTGGGGTACCATTTAGCTTTTAATTTATTCACGTTCGGGATTAATCTGTTCTGTGCTTCTGGCAGAATTAGTTTAAACTGTTGTCATCTATTCAGTCTTGTCCCATTTTACTTCTCTTAAACTGTCTCATTTTTTTAAAGTCTGTTATCATGAAACGATAAACTTTTGGACTTTTGCATAGTTTGTATGTTCTGTACAGGACATAAGCATGCTATGTTATGATCGTAGTTGCCTCACTACTGTACTTCAGACATTTCAGTTTCTGCTGCTCTCATAAAAAACTACTTATTTTGCTCATAAATTTTTAGTTTTTTACATATAGTGTAGAGTTATAATTAACATTTGTTGGTCTATACTGTAGCATACTCCTAACACTACACCTTTGGAATGCAGTTTTATAGAAGTCAGACCCATGTAGATTCTCAGGCTCTTGATTCCTCTAGGTTTAGTTCCTGAACCTGAATACTCTTTCTCATCCTGTATATACAGTTGTGTTATGCTACCCCTTCATCTATCTTTCCGGTCTCTCTGGAATAGTGTGGATATACTAATGTTGTATTTATCTCCATCATTTTAGATGTTCATTTAGCCATATTTCTGGGGTTCCAACAACATTATAAGAGTTAATCATAGTTTTGACTGTAGTGGTTTTATTATCCCCAGCATTTAGGTGTTAAATGAGGACCTTGTTCAGTTTTTTTACTTCGGATTTCCTTTTGACTGTGCTCCCAATCTACCTTTCATATATAACCCATCACGTTTGTTGCCTTTATCAAGGAGTGATTGTTACCACACATTTAGTCTGCCATTTGAGTTCCTCAAGGATGGTCCACATGTTATGTACAGAAAGCTGCATATCATTGGTTTAAATACTTTTTTCCCCCTAAAGTATTACTGTATAAATATATAATATTGTAATGCCCTCGCCTGGTGGTGAGGAGGAAGTGCCCCTAGGCGCTCATAGTACTGCTGGGCATGCTGGGAGTTGTAGCCGGGAGAGTCTGAGGTTCAGCACGATGACCAGCGGCTGACCCTACCTGTGTAAATAATGTAATAGTAGTTCTAGTGTCCTGTGTAGTCTTATAAGTCCTGAGAAGAGCCTGTAAACGCTACAATATGAATGCCAAACTTAAAATGTTTTAACCACATTTGATAATGCTCCTTCTTTTTATTAACTGCTGACAGCTTGAGAATGAGAAGGTGTGGAAGTGTAGAATTGTAGTGAGTCTGTTTGCCCTGTTTCACAGCACGCTTTGTACTCTTCTTTCAGAGGATTGTATGAGTATACATTCCAGCAGCTTTTCATCTGACAGCACTTCTCAAAAGTTGAATGAATAGCTTTCACACTGTGGTACACTGTCCTGTTCCCATGTGTCTTTTATGTAAAGCTATAAGCAAGAACTACTCAAATAATTGTTTCTTTTAAAGAGTGGGTGTGGATTTCAGTTTTTGGCTTTAAAAAGCCATCTGTCTTCCTGCAGGTATGCATGTGCATTGCCCATATTTTTAAAATATTCCTTCATGGCGGTGTATAATGCTAAAGCAATTGTCACTCTTAATATACAACGTTGTAACTCAAAATTGGTGTTCCACAGTGTGAAAGCTGAGCAGCTGCCCACCTCAGACCTCTAAATCATGTGTTGTGTCCCCTGCACCAGGTACTGGGCTTCTCTAAGGAACCTTGTTGTATCCCTGATGAACTCCATGAAATCAATCATCAGCCTGCTCTTCTTGCTCTTCCTCTTCATTGTGGTCTTTGCCCTGCTGGGAATGCAGCTTTTTGGTGGCAGGTAACTATAATGCAGTGATTGTTAGAAGAGCCGTTGACCATTATGGTATTTGTAAGACTCTTCTTTAGTGAGTCCTTTGTTGGTGAATTAGGTCAAATTTGGATGCAAAGCCTAAACACATTTCAGGAAGTAAAGTGCATTTGATTTAATGGAAAGCCTTGCATATAACCCAGTTAAAAATAATGTGAACTGAAATAGAACAGTAATGGTGCACTTATTATTTATTAATCCATTGGCAAGAACGTCAGGGTCTTTAAAAACAACAACTGTCAAAGCATATAAAGGAAAATAATTGAAGTCTAAAGTACTTATTACTAAATGTTAAAAATGTTTAAAATATTACAGTGATGATATTAAAGAACAGATGTAATTGATCCAAGTGAAATCCATGGACCAGTAAAAGTATCAACAAAGTATTAGGTCATCAACATGGAAGGTAATCCAAACTGTCACAAGAACCACATAACTTGAAATCCACAGAAATTGTGATTTCAACGATACTAGTTGCCTTTTTGTATTTTTGAGTGATTAATGCAGATGAGAGCACTCACAGATCACAAAACAAGGTTTTCATTGTAGTGACAGCTTTAGAAATAGCTACACCACCTGGAGATATAATTTGACAGCTATAGCAACAGTGGCTTTGTTTCACAAAAAGAATCATTTTAAGCTTCATTACTAACACCACATTAAGTAGACATTTTGACTAAAAAGTGATTTCCTATTGTGGAAAGATTTTCTGTGCTCCTAAACGTTTGTTTGTTTGTTTGTTTGTTTGTTTGTTTGTTTTTTG
Source organism: Lepisosteus platostomus (assembly GCF_059453375.1). Classification (NCBI taxonomy): domain Eukaryota; kingdom Metazoa; phylum Chordata; class Actinopteri; order Semionotiformes; family Lepisosteidae; genus Lepisosteus; species Lepisosteus platostomus. The sequence goes on from NC_142621.1 coordinate 29,605,277, forward strand.
TCTTCATTCACTATAGGTTCATCTTTGAGGATTATACTCCGACCAACTTTGACACATTTCCAGCAGCGATTATGACAGTGTTCCAGGTTTGGCTAAATTATTGATGATAAGTTGTTTTTAAAGACCTCACAGTACTCTGAGGGTTTGTGGAAAGTCTGACTTACTCTGATATCTAAAAGCACATTTTTAGTTCTGACAGACTTGTTTACTCCCAGAAGATTTCTCAGCACTGACCAAATCTGATGTTGAATCACTTCTACTGCGGGTTTGCAAAAATCAAGTGCAAGCGTACTTTGGTTTAAAATAATATTACATCAATTTGCAAAAAAAATAAAATCAGACATCTGGGTTATGTTATGTCAAACAGAGACAGTAATTCACACACCTGAAGAACAAATAATCTTGGTAATGTGATACATGTGGGTTTGGAATTGCTGTCTAGGTTCTCTGAAGTCAGATGAAACAGAAAAGGCAGATGAAGCAATTGAGCTCTTGAGCATTCCAGATATGCTCTGAATGTGCCACAGACAGGGAATGTGTGTCTATGTACACAGATCCTGACTGGAGAGGACTGGAATGAAGTGATGTACAATGGGATCCGCTCACAGGGGGGAGTGAGGTCGGGCATGTGGTCCTCTATATACTTCATTGTGCTCACTCTGTTTGGAAACTGTATCCTTTTCCCATGTTAAATGCACAGCAGTTGTAAATATAAGATGTCTGGTTCTGAAGAATGAGATGTGTTTCTTGTATTCATTCAGCTGCTTAAGTTACCTGAATACTCTGCACTGGGTATTATCACAAATAGAAACTACTGTTTTAAGTGATAACAGTACATTTTGCTTAAAATGGTATTATTATAGTTTGATAATAATATGAATTTCAATACACTTCAATTAAATCTTTTTATATTTGCTTGTTGCTGCTCGATAAGAGTATACAGTTAATGCTTGCTGCTTTTCAATGCTAGATTCTAGTATTTCTTTGTTAATTTGAAACACTTGTTCTGTGTAACTATCTTTTTGACACTTTTAAAGATATGTTTTTTCTTTTTCAGTTGTTTTCCATTCTTTCTCTGAAGAAGTCCAAAACACATCAGTTGTGTCTCCTGTGATTTTATTGTTTCTTAATTTCCTAATTTCCATAAAGAAATTGACTTATTCCCCTGTATTGTGGTTGTCCAAATTGGGGTATGCTTTATACTATTATAATAAAAACTCCATGTTTCATCATGTGCATTTTATTAATTTCTTTGGTACAGTACAGTGGTTCTCAATCCAAGTTCTGTGCAACCATTGCGTCTTCTGATTTGTGCTCCAGTTTTTAATCACAGACTGTTTGATTACAGTTTTCTATTTTAGGTGTGTTGTTGAATTTTCTTTTGGCTCTTAAAATTTTCTGGCCACTTTTTAGGATTTGTATGAACCCAATTTTTGAGGTTCAGAATTACATTCGAGTGTCTCAGCTAAAGACTAGATTTAAAAAGGACAAAAAGTGGGAGTGTGCCATGCATTATCATTCCCGAGTGGTGTCATAAATTGATCATCTATTTAAAGCTGTTCAGTCTGGAAATCATTAATTATTTGCAGATTATTAATTTTCATGATGAAGAGAGGTTACATTAAGTCATTTATTTTGAAGGCATTTGAATAACATAGTTTATAATGGGTATTTTGGAACCAAGGTCTCAGTACGGAAACAGTCTAAACAAGGAAGCAGATCAGTCACAGGCACCAATTTGCACCAGTAGTTAAGAGCCCAGTTGAAATCAAAACCAACAGGTGATGAGATCCCAAAGGACCAGGATTGAGAGCCACTGCTTTAGCAATGTCCCCAGTGACAGTTTGACATGGTTTTCTATGATTTTACCTGAGTTTTTCTAGTTTCCTAAGATTTTAACATTCCTTCATTGTGGATTATTGCTTTTGGAAATAGGAATACTGCAATACACCTTAATAAATTCGTCTAAATAATTTACTATACTACAGGTTATACAGCAAGGTTTATTCATGGCCCATTATGGTATAGTAAAGAATAGTGCAGCTCCTGGTAGGACAGCTGACGTCATAGGACATCTAGACGTTTGTTAATACCATATTGAATTCACCATAGTAAGCTTGTACAAGTGTCATAACAAAAGCTGAACTTCAGGCTAAATATTATCATTTGTTGATGCTTGTGTAGTGTATTTAGTTTTGCAAGAGGATTATAAAGCAGTCATTTCTCAGTGAAAAACTTTTTGAAGCCACAGAATTATTAAATTAAATGTTTTTACAGTATTGGTTACACGATTTTATAGTGAGTACTTTTAGGAGTTTTTAGGAGTCATGTTGCAGAGTTCCTTGATGTTTCTGTGAACAGACACATTGCTGAATGTGTTCTTGGCCATCGCTGTGGACAATTTGGCCAATGCCCAGGAACTGACCAAGGTAAGAATTATTCTTTTCTTATCATTCTTATCAGATTGACAAAGTAAGCAAATAAGCTTCAATAGCATGGCAAGGTATCTTTCCTACTCCCACAAAAATGTCTCCTGTTTAATAGGTGATCAGAAAGACTCTAAATGAGTCTCAAAGTAGTACTGTAAATGTCTTGACGTGTGTGATTTGGTGATGTGAAGAATGAGGGAGGTACAGTATAGAGATCACAAACAGATTATTTTTAAAGCATGGAGATGGTAACCTAGAGCTTAGAGGGTGCTGGTTGAAATCAAAATCACAAAATACAGTAAATGCAGGAGGTTTATAACTACCTATCCATCATGTCATTTAACTGGATACTTGTACTAAGCAGGTCTGATTGCTGTTCTTTGGTATTGAAACATCAGGCTGTCTTGAATCACTGCTTTTTGTAGTGCCTTACTTTGGCCATGCAAGGAACCTAATAGAAGAGAATTCCAATAGCCCATATATACTGTATATATTTGCTATACACACAGATTTGAATAGTGCAAGTAAATGTGTTCTTCCAGCATATGGTCTGTCATGTACAGTAAATCATGTTTGTTCTGCTTGGTACTTTCTCTCATGATATGTCCCAGTGAGGGCAATGTTCCATGAGCCTACCCTGAAGAGCAAAGTGGAAGGGAAAGTCATTTTTGATAGAAACTGGTTCATTGTGTTCAACTGGTTTTCTTCATCAGGATGAAGAAGAGGAAGAGGAGGCCTTCAATCAAAAGCATGCCCTGCAGAAAGCAAAGGAAGTCAGCCCCATGTCAGCCCCGTACCTCATGGCAGCAGAGTGAGTTATCTCTCGATGCCTGTCTTTGCCTGATGTTTGTTGATATGCTCTTTCTGGATCCCACAGTACCATCACCTCCCACCATTTACCAGAAGAATCCCTTTGCCTGGATGCTGGGATCTAGGCAGCTCAGGGGACCTCCTCTGTTCTCCTTAATCAATTGAAGAAGTTTGCCATAGCTCAGGCCTGTAACTAACAAGGCACTCTTTTCTGCAAGGGGTACATCATACTTTACATGGAGCTGTCTCTATGAGCATTAATGAGATTGTTTTGTAATGTTAATTGCTTTTTACCTTGCTAGCATTCATGCTAATTACATTTTTGAAAGTTAAGTTAAATTTAAAAATAAATCTATTATGCATATAGCAACATGCAAGTGGAGGACTGAATTCAACTGAGGTTTCTCTATAAGCCCTTTATCGAGAACAGTAACAATAATCTCACAGCATTAAGAAATTCTTAATTTCTGTAAAACTTAAGAAAAACAGCAAAATTCCCAGTTTGGTTAAACTAGCACACTTTTCAGCTTGGATTGTTCTTGAGAAGAACTTTGATGAGAAATGGAAACCAAATTGTTTCAGGCAGATGAAATAAGGCAGTGTTAACAAGTCGAGACTTAGGAATTGTGAGTTTAGGGTATGGTTCAAAGGTCATTTTGTGAAACCCTGTGGAACAAACCCTCACTCTTCCCTCCTTTCTAATTCCTCTAACACATCCCCCCAAACAGGGATGCCCAAACAATTTTTTGAACTGGCCTGGCTTCTTTTCAGCAGAAATTAGAAGGCAGGAACTCAAATATGTTTAGTATGGCTTAACAGGATCCTTGTCTGTATTTGTTGTTCTTTGGATCAAAAGTATACAGAAAGATATTATGGACATGAATCGGAGGGCTGAATGTGTAGTTTTGAAAATCTGCTGCTGTACTTAGAGTCAGAAAGGGGTTAAAGTCTGTCATCTTTATTTTTATTTTTAAATGGCTTTTCTTCTGGTAGATCGGTTTCAGACAAAATGCAAATACTTAACTCAAGAGGCAGTGCATCTTCACTTTTTTGTGTTTATCCTGTATAATTTACTCTGAACAGCTTTAAAATTGACATGTCTCCATGGCTACCGGCAGACTTCCCAGTGCCTTGCTGGAGAAAGAATCTAACTGGTAGTCATAGAGACCGTTTCCCAGGTGCCAGCAGGAAATGGGAAATTGAAGACAAGCTGGGATTTCTGAAAGTTAACATTCTATATGCTTCAGTTAGAAAACAAATGTTTGGTCTGTATAACAATGCAAGTATTACTTAGTTGTTATCCATGTTTCAAAAGCAACCATCCTTTTGCAATAAATCCATAAAGGATCAATCAAATGTTACACCTACCTAGTCATACACATCACTGTATGGAAGCACATTTATTTATTTATGGTACTATAAGTTGATTAAACACATCCAGCCATGGTTGTGCTGTCCTAAAAATAGTAGGTTAAAAAAACCTGTAAACCTCAAACCTGTAAATAAAATGGAGGAAGGCAAAGAAGACCAAAAGCATAGCGCACAGTAACTTAGTTTTGACAGAGTTTTATCTAGTAAAATTGTACAAGTGCCTCTGCTTTGATCACAGAAATTTGTACCAACACTTAGCCATCGCTTTGCTGTCATTGCATTAACTTCCTGCTCTAGCTTCATAGATTAATATAAGATCATTCTCAGACTCATCCATCAGCTCAGCAGGCTCTTGGGGCTTGCTTGGATAAAGATTGGCAGGCATTCTCCGTATATTTTAGTCCATGGCAGATGTCATTCAACAGTCCTCATCGAGTCCTCATACATAATCCCCATCAGCCACTGATCCTGGTAAACAAGTTGAAATCTGTTTGGAAAGAATAGGGCACATGGCAGAGGTCAAGAGCTGAAAACTGTTCTATACCATTATTGGAAGCCAGTTCATTACTGGGCCATAGAGAAAGGGACAATTTAGTGTCCCTAGTCAAGCCCAGCCTGCATGTCTTTGGCAAGGTCGGAGGAAACCGAGACCAAGACCCTGAAGCTGTAAGACCTTTGATTAATTTTTAGATTAAAAGCACAAACTTAAATAAATATTGCAGACTACCTGAAAAAATAATCTTAATATGAGGTCATTTGGTCTTAAAGTGACATCTAAATTGTCATTGTATGTTTTATCCAGAGAATATTTCTCTGGTGAATGTATTTACTGTACTTTGTGAATGAACTGTAGTTTGGGCATCCCTGCTGTCACTAACTTGAATTTTCCTGAGAGATCCTACAAGAAATGTTCTTACAAAAAACAACTGGTCAGCGCCGATGCTCTCAGCTGTCCTCTGGCTCCATTGAAAGTGTTTTAAGGCACCGCGTCTGTCTTTTTGTCTTCTGAGCAGCACAGTACAGTACAGGCGACTTCTGCTTTCATATGCTCAAATGGGAGATGCAGCTAAAACTGCACAGCACTTCTGATGGCCTTGGCTTCCTAAAGGGTGCTCTTCAGAAAAAGTTTACCATGATATACTGTACAATGAAAAATGAAGGAAAAAATGCAATAGAAGCATGGTGGAGCATGGGCTAGCATGGTCAGATAGTCTCGCACGCTGAAAACCTGAAAGTCTGGATATACAGTAGCACATGTAACCATTGCATGAGCATGGTGAACTGCAAAATAACTGAAAATGTATCAGGGTAAACTTTAAAGTACTTCCTCAATGCTTATATGTAGCTTTAATAATGAAATTCTGTGACTATTCAATTATGAGTGAGAATGAAATTGTATTATGTGATAGCTATCCACTGTACTGTAACTTACACTATATTTCTGTCTTAGCTAATGTACTGTATCCAAAAAAGCAGGGTGGCTTGTGGTAAACAAGATGATGTTGTAAAGATTTTTGACACATTAAGTGTGCTCCATAGTTTTAAGTACTAGCCTTGGTTGACCTTGCAATATTTAATATTAACACACCTGCAACTAGCTGGACAGATTGTCCATGATCCCAACCACATGCATTTAAGGTTCTTGTAGGAAACTCCTGCAGGAGATTTAGTTATCCACCTTGTTCATGTGAAGCCCATGTCCACTCTGCAGCATTGCACAGTTTCTACTGTAAAATCTGAATCTGTGATTTTTAACTTAACCTACTTATTATTGGCCGTACAAAAACAACTTTACTTACTATAACTTAATATCTCTCTGACTCTGATATCTCTTAGAAAAGAAGGCTGTGGTACATGATGGTCTAAGCCAAGAGAAGAGTGCACATGTAGCATGGTGAAAAATAAAACTAAAATCGCATGTTAAAGCACAGAGAAGACAAAGTGCAGCATGTCTGAAACCATGATTTACCCTGATAAATCACAGTGCATGAAAGTGACCAGCATGAACAAAATACGTATGTTCCCTTGTAAACATGAATCTGTAAATTACCACAGCTCTTTATAAGGGATATTGGCTGGTGCTTTATGTTTGGATAATGGGCATCACCTACATTTGTTTTATCCCTGTTCCATATCTGACAGTCTAACATTCCAAAAGCATTTTAGATTAAGATTTCATGTTTGTATAACTATATAGATTTTTTATGTTGCACCTATTGATGTTATATCTTTTGTTCTGATCTGATATTGCTTCCATCTTGTTGTCATGTGGCTCTTTGCCTTCCCAGTGATACAGACCAATGTGTTTTAACATACTTATAGTCCTTATATCGTCTAAAACATTATAGCGATAGGACTATACTTTAAATAGCTTTAGTCTTACATAGAATGTAACCTTAACCAAAGCGCAGGCTGTAAAGATGGAAGAACTTTATAAACAAAACAAAAAAATCCCCAATATTTCAGAATTTTAACTATTTTAATATAAAATATTTTAAATTTTTAATGCTTCTGGTTTTTAGAGCTTTCTCAATAGATTTTCTGCCGTGTTTAGACCTCATGTGATACACTACCTGTTTAAGATATTTGTGTATCCTAAATAAAAATACCTGTAGAAAAATGTGTTCAATTCATGGGTGTTTACTCCCGAAGAACTATAATATCTTGTTAACCATAGTCTTTCACTTGTAAGCTAGTAATAACTGTAATAACTGTTAAGGTATTATTAAAGCATTAAATGTTATTTTTTCTTTGTAACTACAAAACAAACGTTGGCTTTTATGAAACAAACAACAAAACATATCATTAAGGCCTGAAGAATTAGAGGCCCTTAATCCAGTATACCATTTAAATCTTTGTGAGTGGATAGCACACTCCATGGCCCTCGACTATGGCCTACATTTTAGAAAGAAAGGTTTTTTCCTTTTGGACTGTGTCACTGGGGTTGTTTTGTCTCTGTTCACAACAACACTAATGTCTTGTTTTCAACCAATCGCTCATTGATTACACGGACCACACAAGAGTGCAAGTACGAGTAAGTAATGCTGTATGTTCATTTTAATTACAACACAGCCTGCCTGATTTTCTTAACTCGGTAAATGTCTTTTCTTTTCTCTCTTTTTTTAATTATCTAAACTTTAAACCTGTATTTGTATCCCCCCACAGCTTCTGTTACAGTGCTTTCTGCATTTCTCCGTTTTAACTATTATTTTTGTTATGTTTAACTTGCATTTTGATGTGTTTCTTTAATACTTTTCTCTAGCATTTTTTTTTGTTAGATGGGTATTCTTTTAACATAATTTACCAAGCTTTGAAAATCAGAACTGTAAATCAGTTTTCAGGATTTTTGTTTTTTCCACTCCAGTACATTTCTTTCTGTACTAGACAATAGAAATGCATACATGTATAAGGTGCCATACACTAAGAACATCTACAACAAAATATGTTAAAATCTATATTTATTCATATAACAGCACTAACAGTGGATTATGTTTCAAACATTTTGTACTGGACCATAAACAAAACACTTGAAAACAGGTCTTAGAGTGTATTACTTGTGTTTTATGACGTTGAAAATAATTAGAATAAATGATGTGTCTTGTAGTGATTCTCTCCTGCTGTTATTAACTTCAATTTTATTCCCATTGTTCCACCAGGAGAAAAAGGCCCTTTCTGTATAGGAAAAGAGCAATCCACAGAAGTAGACACACCTTTAAGATCGAGGCCGTTGGGAATCTAGAAGCTCTGCCCGACGCCCAGCCGCTGAATGCCCCTAACTATTTTATGTCCAGGAGAGAAAGGAGAAGGAGAATGACCATGTCAGTATGGGAGCAGAGAACCAGTCAGCTGAGGAGGCGAAGGCAGATGTCTAGCCGGGAGATTCTTTTCAGCAATCCCGGTGAAGATCTGGAGAGGTCAGCCAGCTGCCCAAGACATAGGAAACCCATAGCCACAGACAGCTTGAGACGGATCCCTGAACCCCCTATCCCTGAGCCGGAGCCCCTTCCAGGCCCCGAGGAGAAGCTTGGAATCACTAACCACTGCCAGCCCCCCAAGGAAGGCCGACAGAGCCCCAGAGCCAATGGAGAGAGGAGCCATCGTTCGACCCGCCGGAACCGCATGGCGTTAGGAGAGGGGGCAGCCACGGAAGAGGGGGCGAGGGCTCGCAGGAGCAGCAGACACCGCCACCGAGAGCGAATGGAAGGGAAGGGCAAGGACTCGCCCCACAGCGAGGGCAGCCGTTCCGTCAGTCGGGAGAGGAGGCTGGAGGAGCCGGAGCGAGATTTGGGAGAGGCAAAGAATGGGGGGAATGGCAAAATAGAGTGTGAGGGCGAGCAAAGGTAAGGAAAGCAAATTGACTGCATATACAGGTACTGTACATACTGTAAAGTATATATTCTGTTATTCTTCCAAAGTACACCTTAAGATATAGAGGCTAGACAATGTGCCTTGAAGTGAACTGCGTGGCACAAAAAGCATGTGCACTGCAATTGGAAAGCCAACAAATTATAATACCTTACTATATTAAATGCAGAGTACAAGAGGGCTATGTCAATTAGCAAACATAACATAGCTCTCTTTCAATTCAATTTCCTGTATCCCAGTAGGTTAAATGAAACCACCCCCGAGCCGACCGAAACCAAGCCTGTGACAAACTCGCCCAAAATGGAGGAACAAGATGTTAATGAGGTCTTGAAGAGTGACAACCCCCCTCTCCAGCCCTCTAAAGACACCACAATGAAACCTGAGACTGGTGGGGAAGTCCCCCCCGACACCGTGGGAATGAGCGAATCTGAAAATAATCCTGCCTTGTTGAACCAAGACAAGCCTTCACTAAATGCCAGCATTGTCATTGAAGTGACCGGCGTCCAGTCCCCATTGGAGCTGACTCCTATAGCAGGTATAGACAAACTCAAGCTAGAGGTGTGACTGAGCTGACTTCTAAAATGTATAGTGGAAATGTGAGTGAGTTTAATCAATCTGATGACTGTGCCATCACAGTGTCCACATCAGCCATTTTGTTGGTGAAGCAGTTGGTGATCATAGACTGTGGGAAATCATACTACCATTTGTGAGTAAAAATAATAAATATAACAGTTAACAGGCTCAATGCACCACTTGATATTTTAAAACTAGGATTATCTTAGTCAATTAGAATGCCTGCAAAAATATTGCTTTTGTTATTTGTATTATTGTTTTCACTAGCCATGGTTCCCTGATTTTGAAGAAGCCGTTAGAAAATTAAAGAATGAATGGTCAGATTTCTACAAAACTTACAGTATCTATATTGTAGAAACACAGCAGGAGGGGAGCAAATTGGAGGATTTTTCTCCCCACTTTGTCCCCCAGTGGCCTGTGGAGGATGATCAGCTGCACACCATCACCTGATCAGTCTAGAACCTACTGTTATTTGGCTAGGTGACCATATAACAGCAAGTGTGTGACACCTTATGAACCTTATGGTTCTGCAACCTAAGCAACGGAACAGAACCTGGGAAGCGCAGCCAGGCAGAATTAAGGACTTGAGTTGTGACTCCTTTTTCTTTCAATTGCTGTGGCAATTTCTGTAACCATGCTACACAATGACTGCTCAAGCTGTTGCCCACATCCTCCACCATATGCAACACCACATCGGGTAGAGTAGTGTCATGGGTAATTTTACTTAGGCTGCATCTCAGTAAACAAACACCCCAAACCAGTCATATAGTGCTTGTATTTGCAGTGTAGAACATAACCAAACATATTAAAAACAATTCATAGATCCTTCTTTGAAGCTCTGACTCATCTTCTTGGAGTCCCTAACTATCAACAAGGCCACTGAGCTAATTATAAGTTTTACCAAAACACTGAAAAGATAAACACACACACCTCTGCCTGGTCAGTTGCTTGTTCTCTTCCAGCTCTTGATCACGTGTACTTCTCAGACTCTCTGGATTTCTCCTGGAGTCTAGCTGCACCCTTCAAGGTCCCCCACTCTGTGACAGGTACCAGAATGTGTAGAGTCTACTTCCTTCCATGAATTTCAGCAGTTCCTGGGTCTACTACCTCTCCAAGCAAATAGTAGTTACAGTACATACAAATATACTCTAGACCCACAAGGAAGGCAGTAAATAAGACAGTAAAAATATTTAAGTTTCACAAGTCTTTGTCTGAGCCGTTATCTACAGCAGAGGACATGATGAGTTCTTTCATAAAGGTCAAAAACATAAAGGCTGAAATTCAACACTGGCTGGTGCCTTGGTTTGATCCACGGCAGGAACCCATACAGAACTGTGCCAGTGGTGTAGAAATGTTTGTGCAACCTGAACAGTTCTTTTCTGTGTGGAGACTCATACTAGTTTTATAGAGGCCTTATACCAGCAGAAGGGGATTTGCAGAAAATCACTCAGTTGTTCCAAAAATAAGAGTTCAGAATGAAAAATGTTCTAGTAATGCCAAAACTATTCTAGACATCATGGAGATCATGGAGATATGATAAGCACTGAGTTGGAAAGTGAACAGTTTTGATTTCAAGATTAAAAATAATCAGCTACAAGACTGGCACCTACAGTACAGTATATAACCGAAAAAAATAAATGTATCTGATAGAATGGCAGAGGCAATCCAAATTACATTGCCATTCTTTAGTATGACCAAAAGAGGGATTCCTCCGGAAAAAGTCTGGACATGGCAGTTGTTCTGACCTCAAGCAATTCCCTCTCCACTCAGAAAATAGTGCATCAGTTTATGTCACTGGGCTTCTTCTGATACAATCCTGTATGTTTGTGGTTAAGGTAGTTAAAGCTACACAGAGCCAGTATGGTGCTTGTAGGGAGAGAGATTCAGGACAGTGGGCAGCTTATCCCCTGTTTGAGTCTTTTTGTGCTTGTTCAGCCCACATTGAGAACTCTTCAGCCACTGAGAGCCCTCCATTACTCACTCTCTCTAAGTCCCACGCTAACCTGCAGGCTTACAAGAGCCCTGTCATAAACTGAGTTTTTTCAGAGGAGTACTGCGGATTTTCAAGAGTTTGTTGTGTTTTTTTTTCTAGTTCAGGCTTTTGTTTTGTTAAAAATAGGGATAAAGCACCCTTTGGAATATGAGTTAGCAACCGCTTGTCTGCCTATTTCAAATACTAGGAGAAGTTAATTTGTTGGGTTAAAAGCTGTCCAGTTGGTTCTAATATGATCTTAGCAATAATGTATTAAAATTAAATGCATCCTACATTTTAGAAATTGGTAGTTTCCTTTTTTTTTTACTTTACAGTTTTGTTCAGCATAATACTAAGGTTAGTAATTATCAGAATTAAATATACAAATTCATGCTCTGTGATAGTTGTTTTTATGTACTGTATACAGTATTTTTATTTTTTATTAAAATTACTGGATAATTTGTTATCTCAAAAAGACCAATTAACTTTTCTAATTAACTATTTAAATGTAATGTTCCTCTCACACAGGAAATGTATTTTCAGTATGTGTAAATAGTGGAGGCTGCCACAAAGTAAATTAAAGTGACAAACAGCATTTCTTTGAAAATATAAAATCAAAGCAAGCATATTCAGTATAGGAACTCTCCAACTTAAGCAACTACTACATTCCAGATAACCTTAATAGGCCAAAATGTCCATAAGTTCTATAAAAATGGTTTGCACATTATTATTAAACTACTGTAATAATACATAATGACACTATTACTGTATCATCATTACAGTACACCGTACTGTAAAAGTTTAAAATTGTAGTGTTGCATTGTAATTGTATGGTGCTTGTTCATAGTACTAACACCTTTAACTTCAGTTGAACACTATTCAGCTGAGACTAAACTCACTGCAAACACAGAGAGGTGCTTATTCCAGACAGAGCACATGTAATAGAAGATACACCACTGAGGAAATGTGGAATAAGACTTAGGCTTCAAGAATGTTTTTATGTGAAATGGATTTTACATACATTAGTGAATATGCAGCCAAAATAAAATATTAAATTTGTAATTTTGCTTTTATTGGTTGAAATGGTGTTTTACACAACAATGTTGTTCATTGATTAAAATTGCAAATATCTGTAAAGTAGCTTTCATGCATGGTGGATTTAAAATCCACTAATGAAAACTGATGTCTTCTCCAGAAATACTGTATATTTATCCCTTTCAGATCACGTCATTTCTCCATCTGAACTTCTTTCTATATATTCCCTTTGCACGCGTTGGAAATTTTTCATTAGGAGACAATTGTGGTATTACTCATACAGTATGTACTGTATAGAGATGTATTCTGCACATAACAGTCACAATCTGGAATACCATCATCTTACAATCACTGAAAATTATGGCATTATTTCAAAGCAGTTGAGAGGGATAAGGCAGGAAAGTGCCAAAAGTACACTACATAGAAGGAGGAATAAAGGACAACCTTCAGCATCTGTGATGTTACTGTCCTATGTTTCAATTATTGTTTAAGGCTTCTTAAATACAAACAAACAGTACATGACTGATCCTTTTAGAGCAGAGATAACATACCCTTCTTAACTGTTATTTTCCCCTGCCTTTCTTAAACTGTACATCGATGAGGTTAGGGACAGTAAAGATGGGCTGCTACCCACTGCAAATATAGTTTTTATTTCAGTTATTATACAATTATACAGCTATTATACAATTTAGTTACATCTATAAGTCAGTGATCCCTGTGACTATGACTAGGATGCCAGCGAGATTAAGTTGTGGTCAGTCACGTACAGTAGGAGCTGCAGGACTCGCAGTGGGAAGAAAGGGCACATGGTTCTGACAGTACTTTTTGAGGAAAGCATGTACAAATGACTACAAAGACTGCAGTGGTAAAGCCAGTAATTAATTATTGTGACACTTGGTGACCCCAGTTTAGAGTTATAAAAATCGGTTTCAGTTCATATTCAAGGATATCGCTTTGCAATCAGATATAAAAGAGGACAAAATTAAATACACAAAATAAATTTTCAACGATGTTTTCCTTCAGTGCAAAATTTGCTCCACATTTCCTGTGAAATCTGAAAGAAATTCCATGTATAATTGAAATTTGAATTGCATTTGTAGATTGGGATGTTTACATTTTCACAAAAGACTTTTAGTAAAACGTGATCAAATTTAGCTCTGGAGAAAACAGTTGTTTTTTTTCACCTGGTATGGTTTTGAAATTAATTACTGTTATGTTAAGTGTGACACCTGGATGGTGTAGAGAAGATACTGAAACATTTTCTTGGAATTTAAGGTCTCAGGGATATTTCCAAGGGCTACCAGCTGGAAACAAGTTCCAGCCTGAGTGCTGCTTGGACTGGGGTTGTCATGGTAACTGTGCTGTGTTCACCATTTCAGCCAACAGTAAAGATGTTGAAGCAGCAAAGACTGAGAAAGAAGAGGACGGCTGTAGTGGTCCAAAGCCGGCAAACCCTGACAGCATGTTCATCTTCAAAGCTTCCAACCCGTAAGGCTATGCTCACACACTCTTATTTTCTTGCCTGTATCATCTGGTCCCAAAGCTGCATCTCAGTATTCTGCTTCTCTGCCCTCCTTAGTAGTTGTGCTTATCACGTCAACAGATAAACAAAAATATAGTCTTGGTAACAAGATCTAACTCTCCTGTGACTTTCCTGTCGCAGTCATTTTACTCTTCTTTTCTCTCTTCACGATTTCTGTTTGCATGCCACTGTAATTAGAGAAGTAAAGCAAATGGCACAACACAAAATCCTGAATTAAGGAGCAGCAGTCATTTTTTCTCACGTCAATTAAAAGTTGGTGTTTACTGCTCACTCTTTTCCCACACTCTATCCTTAGTTATTTAAACTAAGCTAAAACTTTTTTTTCTGAGCCACATTGTTTAATTCTCTAAAGGGCTGAACATCACTGTATCTTACAACTTGTTCCTGACTATCCTTTGTGTAAAGAACTTCATCCTATTCCCAGTTTTAATGGCACTTCCACATAGTTTCTACTCATCTCCTCTCTGTTTTGTGTTTTACTGCTAATCCTGAAAACACTTGTTTGGCTTTGTTAACACCTTTGAGGATTTTGAATATGTAAATTGCATTAACCATGTGATACATCCCCATTTCAGGTAGAGTGCTTAAATCTTTGCACATTAAAAAAATGTCACTTCAACACAGGTGTAAATAGGAGTCAGGATGCGTTAACATTTAAACAACAGAACAAGGCAAAAGCCTAGCTCTTCTTTTGGTTCTAGCAAGGCTACAGCTATAACTGGGCAGCTACAGTAAGCTGCTTACCAGCTCCAACACACAATCTCTTGCTCTTTTTTTTACATTTTTACATTTTATGCTCATGGTCATCAGATGCTCCTCTGTTGTGCACAATCAGTTGTCTTTCACCAGTTAATCAACTGACAAAGGGCAGGAGCTCATTCCAGTTGCAGTGTGGTTAAGACAAGAATCTCAATGCCATAAACAAGAACATTATTGATGAAAACTAAACAGCTAAATTGAAAGTCTTTCGTGTTTATGTTGATCTTCCAGACAGGGTGGAGAACATGATAAACAGAATGTTAGGATATATAGGAAATAAGTCCAGAGATGATGCATTCTCTTCTCTTAAAGACATCCTGCAATGAGAAGCTAAAGGAATTGAATCCCTTTAGTCTTGAATAGACTATTTGTAGACCTGATTTGTAGGTATACAAAATCAAGATATTAGATTCAACACTGAGCAGAGACCAGAGGAGATGAACAGAAATGAAGTAAATTGGAAATGAGTGAAGCACATTTATAAAATTGAGAATAGAATGCAATTCTTTATACAAGGGGTTGAGAGCTGAATCACATACTGTACATGTACCAGCCAGGCAGTCAAGGCTGAAACCCTGGCTTCTTGCACAAAGTGGATGAGATCCTCTATTGAATTACCACCAACAACCAAACAAGATGCATTTACACCATGTACTGTACCATTAGATGATAACAAGAAAGCATCTTTGAATATTTTTATACAGTATACAGTACTGTCCATAAAATTTCTATATAAAGAAAGTGAAATCTACAGGAGATAACTGCTACACCCTTTCTACTGATTTCCATAGTTTTTCATTTAATTCAATTTTAAATTCATTTTTAACTTTTTTAGGTTTGTTATCCCTTGGGGAAAATTTGTTCTTCGGCAGAGTTCAACACAAACAGACAAACACCACCAACAAAGAATACAGTTGGCCCATCTTTGTAAAATTGATCTGTTTTCCTTCTGCCTCTGAGTATCAACTCCTAACGCAGCCTTTTCCTTTGTTTCTTCCTTTTCTCCAAAGAATAAGAAAAGCCTGTCACTATGTTGTGAACCTGCGGTATTTTGAGATGTGCATCCTGTTAGTAATCGCAGCAAGCAGCATAGCTCTGGCTGCAGAAGACCCTGTCTCTACCAACTCCGAATGGAACAAAGTGAGGATTTGAATTTTCTTATTTTCTATTTTTGGTTAGTTTTGGGGTGTGTGCACTGGACTTCTTTCTTCTGCTTTTGAAGTGAAAATGTGTAGGTATTGTCACGGCTGCCGAATCCGACTACCGTGGAGTGTGTAGTTTAAGACCCTATGCAGGGCGCTATAATCCGAAAGTGACTGGAGAAGGCTATCAGGGAAGACATGGCGAGGAGTGGATGGGATGACAGACAGGGGGGCGGTGAAGACAGTGATCGGGTGCATGGGGGGAGCGCAGGAGAACGAGTCCGAACAAGGGAAGTCCAATAAGGGAAAACAGGATGCGGTCCAGTCACCAGAAGATCCATCCACTAGAAAAATAGTTAAAAACAGGAACTAGGGAACGGGGACTTGGAACCAGGAACTGGAACACAGAAGTTGAAACTATAACGAGACCAGGCGCTCTGAGCCCCAGACTCAGATGGTCAGGACGCCGTGTTGAAACCTGTGCCGTCGGGCCACTCCTGGACCTGCTGGTAGGCAGGCTTCCGGGCGTCCGTCTTCTAATGCTGAGCCCTGAACACCGGAAAGTCCAGGCTTAAATAATAAGAGGGGAAGGGGACAGGTGCACGTAGTGACAATAAATAATACAACGTGGGAGCACCCTCTAAAGGAGGGATGACAATCGTGACAGGTATATCTTATTTAGAAATTGGGACAGTAAATACAGTATTTCATAGCTACTAGAAATCAACCAATCTGAACAAACAGCTATATATACACACAGATTTAAAGAATACAATATATAACTTAAATAATACATTTATTTAACATGTAAAAATCAATACAGGAGTATGTATATACAGTATGAATTACTATACCGTGATTGGATAGGCTCTTCTATCACTCAGGTATTGCACTGATTATACAGGGTGGTTAAATCCACGGACTCTATTACTCAGGTTAGTGTAGTAAAACTAATTACTAAAACATCAATATTGACAAACACGTGAATTAAGTTTAAATATGTAAATGTTTAATTTCTTTCCTGAAGTAATCTTTTATCTGAAAATTTTAGTGTAAAATTATGAAAATTGAATGGATACTCATCAGAATTGGGAACGCTTGGCCAGGCAGAATGCTTGTTCTGGTGGGTTTTACTAGACCAGCGAGGAGGGAGAACTTGTTCAGTTTTCATCCGTGTACTCTGTGGCACAGGAAGCAGAAAAAGTTCTGTGGCTAGTATCACAGTGATGTGGGCTATGCACGTGATCTTAGGGCTTGAAAACCAGCCAAAAGTGAGACTTGGAGAAACTTAGGAAATTCACTCACCTGTGTTTTGTAGCTTCTATACTGAATAATCAGCAAAATTAGGCAAAATTGCAATTGGGAGCTCATCACAAGACTCCGCACCTCCATGTGTCATGTTTCTCATTGCTGGATCTCTCTGGTCCTGTCAGTGGATTTACAGGCGAACTCTAGCAGTCCAGAAGTGCCTGCCTATTTGAGCTGCAGACTTAGAGTCATCTACAGTATGTGAGCGTTTCATCACTGGAGACTTTATGGTGGCCTGATTTATGTTGGGTGCTTTTGTGTGTAAAATCATCCTGCTTATCATAGTCCCATCTCAACAATAATCTTAAAAAGCTGAGCCAGCTAGGATGCTTTCCTAGCTGAGAAAGGTAATTGTTATAATTTTGACACTTAGTCCAAATCATTGCCACTATGCCTGTTTTTAAGGGGTTTTTTTACTTCTAGTTCTACTATATTCCAATCAAGCTTTTGAAGTTAACCCTCAGTAAAAAGATTTTCTAGACTTAGAAAATGGTGAATGAATCATACAATTCAAACATACAGTTTCAATGCAAGTACAAAGCAAGCAAGTGAAAAATTAATTGTACCGTAATACTTAGTCAGCGAAAGCTTTTCAATGAATGATACATTTTTGACTTGATCAATCACCTTAAGCACTAATAAATCCCCAGGACAGGATGTAATATCAAGAATGTGTTCAGGCATAGAACATAAGAACATAAGACTGATACACATGGATGGAACTGGCCCAAAACAAATGAACATATAAAAAATAATAAACCTGAATTAAATAGTCTGTACTGTCTTCAAAGAGTTCAACATGCCAACAGGCCAAAAAAAAACTGGACATTTCCAGGCCAGTCTTATACATGTTATAATTGTCTATGTTATACACAGAAACATTCTATTTTGGCAGATGATGTCCCTAAAGAATATGATAAAACATTAATTAGAAACAAACCCAGTCCTTTGTGTTGAAAATGTGATCTACATTTGACCCTAAGATGCAAATGGAAGAAATATAAGAAATATATCACAAATGAGCCTACCTTTTTGATCTCTTGAGTCCCCTCTTGCCTGTACCTGAGGTGGGTTTTTTTTCTAATAATACGCAGAGTGGCTTTTTCCATACCAAATTAATTAGTGTGAATGTACAGTATGATGATCATGAAATGCAAAGATAAACTCACACTTGTCCAGAAACAGAAGTCACCATGAGATACAGGAAAAGTACCTTGATGTAAAGCTTCCAATATACAGTATTAACCCCTTACATCTTTTCCTAATGTAAAAAGACAGTTAGAAGCTCAATTTCTCACATGGTTTTGTTATTTGCCACAAGTGGCTTGTCTAATAAATTTCACAGGAGATATGGCTAGTACTACTTGAGTAGAGTATACAGTAACCTTCTTTGTAATGTCTGTAAAAGTCTTAGCCCATGTGGATTCTTAAGTAAAACACAAGAGAAAGCTGTTGAATAGAGATGATTTATTGTTACTGCTGTGTTACATGAACAAAGTAGAACATGAAAAACATGTTGTCAAAGTCATCTGTGTTTTTTCCAAGTTTTATTATGTTTTCTGGGCTTTAGTGTTGTAAGCACAAGGGAATTATCAGATTGATGCTTCATGAAGGGTAGAATGTGTTTCAGTTATGCATAAGCACTTCAACTCCTTTGCTATTAATCGAATTTTCCTCATTAGAGAAAATGTGTAATTAAACACGGACAACCAAGTGCAATAGATACATTGATCCAGTGGTGGCTGAGTGGAAGTGCTAGTTTCCCTGGTGAAATTCAGTGTAGAACATGACCTTCAGCTATCTTTTCTGCATAAATAGCACTGCGTGAATGCCTACTCTAATTGCCCTGGATTTTTTAAACTGATCAGCTGTGCATTCTGAGGGCTTGTGTCATAGAATTGTATTTTCTGTTGAAACTATTTGTCACTTTAATGACTTTGCGGATGTTACATACAGTACATGAGGTCTCACATATTGTGTGGTATTATTACTCTTATGGTCCAGCCATACCTATAAAGACCTGGTACAAAGCAATCATACAATGGATCCAACAAGTAATGCAATCTAAAATGCAGGAAAATTGGAATAAGGAAAATACAGTATATTCAACTTTATTATTAAAATGACGGAAACGTATATGTTAAAATCAATGCATTTTTTATTGTTTTAAAGCAATTATCGAATAAATGTCACCTCAAACATTGAGTTAATACTTAGAATTTGGTGGGTATTGCCACTGTTTTATTACAGTCTTTCACACAGAATGTTCTTTATGTGCATTATATAGTAGTATATAATATTGACACCTAACAAATGCTCCAAAGCCAAAACTTTGTGTTTCTTTTCTTCTCTTTTTTAGCATGGAATGAACCTTTACTTGTTCCTATAATATATTCATACAGTATATACTGTACAACAAAAATTACATATGCAGTGAATTATAAAATTCAATAGTAATACTGCTTAAAAAAGCTTTAGTAATACTTCAGTAACGAGTGCATCTCATTATCCATTACAAACAATTGAATGCCCATCAGGGAAGGTGTAAGGAGGTACAGTATAAAGCAGTAATAAAAAAATGAAATATTCTATATTCTATATTAGTATTGTCTTCTATATTCTATATTAGCACTTTATTCTATACAGTTTGAAGTTTTTATGTTTTCACATCCTGAAAGAAGCCCAGTCTAATACACTCAAGTAGAAATATAATAAATCTTAATCTAGAAAGAGATTAATTTTAAGTAGAAAAATTAGAATTGTTCTGCTACTGTATGTTATATGCTGTATGTATATCATATGTATATATTGGCCATATAGTGAATGATTTACTATACATTATCCCTTTACATAATTTAATATGAATGTATTAATTCCATGTAATTATTGTGGGATATTAATGTGCTGTAATTGTAAACCCTATTAAAATCCAATACTGATTTTTTCACAATACTATGAATAACTCAGTTCCTTAATTTATTATCACAATATCACAGTGCAATTACATATCAGAGAATTAATAAAATTAGTGTGGTTTTGCAGTTTTATTAAACTTGCCTTTAAAAGAAGCTAAAACTTAAAACTTTTTTTAAACATTTTTTTTAAACATTGCATGTCTTAGTTTTGTTCTAATTCAAATACAGCCATGTGTGTGCCTATGTTTTTATGTTCACATTTGTTGTAGGTTCTACGTTACTTTGACTATGTCTTCACCGGAGTCTTCACATTTGAGATGATTATAAAGGTGAGGCTTTCCTATTTCTTTCACCATCTGATCACAACTAATGTTACAATATACAGTATGTGTATAACTTTGGCACTATTGTAGATAAGGCTATTTAACTACTCTCCTTCATTGTATATTAACATGTTCAAAATAAACCTACTACTATTACAGTACAGTACTTGGGGAAGTTGAATCTGCAGTATAAAATAAAGCTGATAAGAGATCAGTCTCAAAAATTAAAATTGCATATAGAGAAACACAATTGCTGGGTGATCAGTGGGACTTTATAACTGGTCTGGGTATCCATGCTTTCAACTTTGCAACTATACTGTGTTACTCATCAGGAGGAAATCATCTCATGTATCTCATCATTGTAAATTTCAGAGGAAATCAAGGTCAGTCCTCATCCCTAGTCTTACCCATAAGGTCTGATTCATTTATAAATGGCATGTTTGAAAATGTAGAGTGGGTGGAATAAAAAGAACAAGAGACAAAGTAAAAGTTGAAAGGTGCCTACACTATCTATAATGTACTAAATTACAAAAGCATGTCAAATTAGATCTGTTTTCTGGGAGAATCCCTCTCGCCTCAATCTTTTGCGGAATTTTGCAGATGATCGATCAAGGCTTGATCCTGCATGATGGGTCATACTTCCGGGATCTCTGGAACATCCTTGATTTCATCGTTGTTGTGGGAGCTCTGATCGCCTTCGCTTTAACGTGAGTGTGTGGGGGAAAACTCATCTTTCAAAAATCCTGTCTCGTTTCTTGTCATGACAATTGGAATGTAAAGTAAGGGACCCCTATACTGTACGTACATATAATAAGCTCAAGTATTATATTCATATATCTACAGTAGCTTTTGTTTCTTCTCTTTAACAACTTTAATATGATTATGCACAGCATAAACACTCAAATAATCGGCAAAAACTTGAAAAAACAGGTCTATGATTTACAACTCTGACTCATTAAAGTTTAATTGATACGGTGGTTATTTACAAAGATACAAGGGAACACTGAATAAGATGATGTGCCATTCAATTACCTCTGCAAGAAATCACAGCACATTTTTAGATGCCAGGTGGTTGTCCCTAGTCTGAGCATCCAGGACATTTCTGAAGAATTTGAAAACTGAACTACACGTGTAGCTCATACAGTTTTCCCTCACACTCAATATTGTAGTTTATTGATCAACTGTCAGTTATTTTTTTAATCAGAAGCATTGGAATTGGAGCTCCTTTTTCAAGACTTCTCTGGCATGTGTATTTGTTTTTAATTTGACCAGCTCACAGAAAGCTTTGCTGTACATATTGGAAAATAAATCAATTTTAGAATAGTGTTGTTTCTTTTAAATCATTAAAAACATTACCACCTGACCAGTTGTTAGCTTTGGCTCTTATAATGTATAACTACTGTATATAACTTTTATTTTACTTCTGCATATTGTAGGACATGCATATCAGTAATAATGGAAAAGTCAAAATTCACACCTTAGGGCATTACTACTTAAGAGTCATTTAGAGTCAGTCCCAGTCTGGGTTGACAGAATTGAGGATTTCTGTCCCAATCTTCTTTAAAACAAACTTGTTCCTGAAAAAGAAACAAAAGAGAACAAAGTTGCTTAAGAGTGGCTCACCGTGGTAGGTGGAATACAATTCTGTAAAGCCAGTCTTTAGCAGCAATGTGATTTATTGTGTGTTTTCCCTGTTGTGAACATACATGTCAAATCTCTAAATCTCTGTATTCTGGATTTCTATCCCCTTTGTTTTCTTTGTTGTTCCTGTGGATTGTGTCGCTGCCAGGAATGTGATGGGGTAAAACACTTCTCTTTGTCTCCTTGGCCTGTACATTTCAAACTGTAGATATGTTCATTTCTCTCATTCCTTAAGAGCACACACTGTTGAGCAGAAGTGACTCTCTATTGGTTTACTTCACTTGTGTTTTCTGTAAAACAGGTCAGGTAGATTGAAGGGTGTATTCAATGTTCTGTACATGAGCTCTGAATACTGATATATGAAGATGAAAATTCATTGTAATGCATGGTGAAATAAGAAAATTTTCAAAATATTCTGAAATGTTATTAAAACCCAGTATTTGTGTATGTTATTTGTCCTTCATATTGCTGTCTGACTGTTTTTTTGTGTTCTGTAGGTAACTCTCCCCCTCCCCATTAATTAAAGGCATTATAGACCACAGTTATGTAGATTGAATATGGCCTGGCTAAGCTGGAGTAAGGATGAGACTCACTATGTTTCTGTACTGGCAGGAATAACAAAGGCCGGGATATCAAAACTATCAAGTCCCTGCGTGTTCTAAGAGTCCTGCGTCCACTCAAGACAATCAAGAGACTCCCAAAGCTAAAGGTATTGGTCACTATTCTAGAGTTGGGCTACAAAAAGTATCTGGTACCAGTAACTTTGATAGAGGTTGGTTTATCTTTTCTGAATAACCCCCTTTCCTCATACAGATTGACTGGTAGTGTTTCCCAGCAGCTGAGACTCAAATGGCGAGCAACTACTGCCCTTTTCAGAGTGTATCAGAGTGTATCAGAATACAGTATGTACTGTTCTAGGGGCAAAATCTGTAGTGTTTTAGTCATTTTTATCAAAATCTCCCACAGAGGCGAGAGAATCAATAAGGAACTGTGACCATAATATTGGATTGAATATATTTTCCAACTGTACAGAATTTTACGGTTTCAGTATGGTATTCTATAAAGAATTTAATCAGTTTTTAAGTAGACTGGGATAAGACTGATATGAAAACAGTAGCAAATGTATGGAAACAGTTTAGAGAGGTTTCTTCTTGAAGTACAGAACAGAATCTTCTAGAAGTCTAGAAAACAGAAGCCCAGATGGGCACTTTGTATACATATATAATATATATTATTTAAAAAACAGGACCCAATGAAGGAAGCAAAAGTTAATGAACTGGAAGCGCAGTAAACCTGTGATTCAGAACGTGACGTGGAGACTTCTGCATGTCTTTCACTAGTGATATTAGAATACGTAAAAAAGACATGTCAGCATATTTCTACTGTATAAGTCAAAACTGTGACGAAGATCAATATATTTTACAGTGATGATTAGAGATGACTTTGACACATGTACGTTAACATTTTAACCTTCTCCTTTGTGAAACAAAAATCTTTCAAAAAATGTTCCCAGTCCACACCACCAGGATTGTGCTGAGTGTATTTAAATTGTAACAATAATAAAATCTCTATGTATAAGTTATGGTAAAATTTAGAGATATATAAAAAACATATTCCTTGGAAATCATAATGTTTAGTTCAACATTCCTGCCCTTTGAGTTGAATGCAGATGGTACTGCCGCACTCCCGAGTGTAAGTCAAAATGATTAACATCCCTGATGTATAAGGAGCTGCAGTATGTTTAATAATTTACTTCTAATTCACACACATGACTTTGCACAAAAACATGCATTTAATAAGCTTGGCATAAGCCTAACCCAAGCCCAACCAAGTTAAAGCACTTTGTTTTTGCAGGCAGTGTTTGACTGCGTTGTGACTTCTCTGAAGAACGTCTTTAACATCCTGATTGTCTACAAGCTCTTCATGTTCATCTTTGCTGTGATTGCCGTGCAGCTTTTCAAGGGCAAGTTCTTCTACTGCACTGATGGCTCCAAAGACACAGAGAAAGAATGCCAGTATGTGTCTGTACACCCCCGACTCACTATGCTTTGTTTTGACAGAGCAATACAGTTGTAATAGTGGCATATATTTCCTGTATTTAGAAATGTTTAGGGTTCCCAAGAGGTGATGTGGTAAAGATATTCTTCTACGTGGAGCTGAAAGTTCACTTCTAAAATAAATACATACTGTAAAAGCATATTGCACAGAATAAAATGACAAAGTATTCCGTAGCCAGGAAAACAAAGTAGTTACAAAAGGCATTGTAAATTACAACAAAATCCTTTCTGAAAGTTTTTAGACAACTTTTGGGATGAATTTCCAGAGATTTGAGGCACAGCAAAAACAAGACCTTGTAATTCACAATTAAAGGTCACCCATGCCTTTCATCAAGGTTAGACTACTGTAATACCTTAGTTATTTGGATAGCTACTAAGTTACTAAATAGGATTCAGTATTTCCTGAATTCTATTACTCAGGTGCTACTTCAAACTGACTCTCATCATGAATTACAACAGCTCCATGTGAACTTTAGACTAGATGTCACAGTTCTCCAGTTCTCTGGGCACTGATTGCTCTCATTCCTAGTTATTGTATGCTAAGGTGTTCCAGCTCTAAATCTGTGATCGGCTGTCTGTTAAGCTGGTACACAGCTCTAAAAACAAGGAATGGACCCTATGCGTGGTTCAAGGTCACAAAAATCCTAAAACAGCAAATAAGGGAAATCCAGGGCCAGTGTCAAGAGGTGAGCAAAAGTCCAAAGCCAGAAGACAAGTTTAGTATAAAGTGCCAGAAACACAATCCAAAAGCCAAGGTCAGGAAACAGGCCAAAATCCAAAAGTCAGGCAAGGAGTCCAGGAAGAATTCAACAAAGGCTAGCTCAAGAGCTCAAAGAGTTGAAAACAATGCTGGGCACAGCTTGAACGAAGAGCAGGGTTTAAATATGTTTGGGGAAGGGAGGCATGGTGAGGTAGGGACACTGGGCAAACAAGGATTGGCTACTGCCATCTGCTTGATCTGCGCCACTGCTGCATAGATGAAGTAGGCTTTAGAGGTTGGGGTGCTCTCTGGTGACGGGATGCTGGAACTGTAACACTATCTCAGGATATGTCACCATGAAGACCAGGGTCTGCACAGCATATAATAGACTATTCTTACAGTAAAGGAACAAGTAATAGGTTTATTCCATGCTAAAAAGAGAAGAAAGAAAACACAATGTTTCGGCTGTGGGGCCTTCTACAGGTGTGACACTTGAGATTACACCTGAAGAAGGGTCCGTAGCCGAAACGTTATTTTCTTTCTTCTCTTTTCAGCATGAAATAAACCTATTACTTGTTCCTTTGCAGCCTACGCATGCTGACGCAGCTACCCACCTGAACTATTCTTACAGTATGTGCAGCACCACATCTGTGGGACTCATTGTCTAAATCCATTACAGATTCTGTGACTTTTGATGTTTTTTAAAATTGACTTAAAGACTCCTCTTTTCAAAACATACCTTAGTTGTATTCTAAGTATTCATAGTATGTCTAAGTTGTATTCTTAGTTTTATTGAGTGAGTTTGTTTTACAATATTTATTTCTGTGTAATACATGTGTGCTTTGGCACAGTTCCTAGAGTTTCTTGAAAGCACTTGTTAAGTAAATGTAATAAAAATAATAATAGCACTATTTTGGCAGAAACTCATCGTGTGTTTACACTGGGTAACAACATTCAGATCAGAAAGCATATTTTTAATCAGTCTGAGTATTTTAAGGAAAAGCACACAAGTAATATATTTTGCAGACATAATGTGTAAACTAGTTAGTGTCTCTTCAATTATGAAAATGTAACAAATGTACAGATTCATTCTACAGTTCATATATGCTATTTGCACCATTTAGGGGATTCTATATTGATTATGAAAAGGACAAGAAGGAAGTAAAGAAGAGGGAATGGAAGAGGCATGACTTTCACTATGACAACATCATCTGGGCTCTGTTGACCCTTTTCACCGTTTCCACAGGAGAAGGTTGGCCTCAGTGAGTATCCTGGTAGTATTTGGCAGTTCAGCGTGAAGATAATATTCATGTCATATTACCTGAGCAAACACTTGGATACTTGATATTACAGCAATATGGACCCTTTCAAAATAATGTAACAGAAGTTTGAAGGGAAGTTAAATTATAATGTCACAATTTCACTCTCCTACATTTAAATGCTTCCTGCCAATCCGGAACTCTGTGCACATCTTTCCCAAACCTCTGCATTTCACTCTCATCGAAGACAGATGTATCCCACGTTCTGCATCACAAAAGCTTTAACTTTATTGTGTTGGCCTCTTTTAAAACTGGACCAGAGTTGTTGTTTTATTTGCCTCTTGTCTAATAAGCAGATCTTCAACCTCACATTTTGACTGGAAAACATCTGGTTTTGGTATTGCCATGCTGTCTACTCTTCTTCCAGTGCTCCTGATGTTGTCAACCCTCCCTGGAACTCCAATCAACCCTGACCACTTTCCACTTCCACTTCCCTCCCATTTCTCTTCTCCTAATCATGCTCACTTCCCTGTCCTCCACCCTTTTCTCTCCATTTCTTATCAAAATCCTAACCTGTTGGATCCATGGCCCTAGCCCATTTCCCTTTCTTCAATCTGCCTCTTCATTGTCCTTATAAGAGCCCCCCCACCCCCCAGTTACATGCTTCGCCATCCCCGCTTGGCACCTGTGACTGAGTTCCAGCCCTGGCTGCTACAGTAATATGTCCCCTCCCCCCCTCCCCTCCCCTTACCCCTACCTCCGTTGGCGCTCAAATGGTGCAGTGTCTGCCCTCAAGTGTTTCCCCTCCCAAATCTGCCACCCACATGCATAGCTGACATTTTTGGGTTTCCAATGCATACGTCCTCATTTATTCTGTTCTAAAAAACTTCAGCAAGCGGTGATTCTAACTTTTCTTCCTACTTCCACATCAAGTTGCTCTCTCCGGTCACTGCAGTGTCTTTCGCTGTCCATAACAGACTTCGAGTTCAATCAATTAAAATACTATTTTAAAATAATACCATTAGTGTAAGAGTTATACTCACAATTTGGAATAAGGGTGTTATCAGGTTAAAATAACTAGGCCCTTCATGTAATCCATATTAGGATTATTGTTTAAAATCAAAGCAGTTTTTTTAGAGCATAACCCGATAAAAGTCATCCTCCTTCTATATTTATTAATCACTAAATCTTACTCAGAATGAATTATCTTAACCATTAAATCTTAAAAAAATTATCTTACTATCTTGATAATTCTTTGCTTAACTTCAAATTGGGACTTGGATACTTTGTACTTTACCTTCTGTACATGGAGAACTTTTGTTTTTCTCTTCTGTGCCGACTCCAAAAGTGTCCCATGAATGGATTTGCCATGAGAAACTTCTAATATTTTGGATTACGACCTCAGTGTGGGTGTGCTTTTATCACTTGTTCAGCTTTATTCATTTAACATCGCCCCCCCGCCCTCTGGATTTGTAATCTACAATGATAAAAAATATGGATAGAAACAAGTTTGCAGTGCCAGCAGCCAGAGAAACTTTCAGCTCCTCTGAAAAATGATTTCAGAAAAGATTTGGTGAACTTTGAGTGCATCTTTTTTTCTATGGGTTTCTACAGACTGCTCTGTAAGTGGTCTTTTCTTGTAAACAGGATATTTGATTGGTTCTTCCCCTATGTACTGTACTACAGTATGTAGAACTGGAGACCCTAGATTTTTTTCACGTGTGGTTGTCATTCTCTGTAGCTTTTGGTTTTATTTGATTAACATCTGGGATCTCAGGGAACATTGTTAATGGACTCATATATCTAAATTCATCAGTGTCTTAATTGTATTATTTTTTACATAAAACCCAAATATAAACCCTCATTAAATTGTCTCACATTGTTTCTCTAGTAAAAAGATGCAAATTATAACTGCACATTCACATCCAGTAAATTAAGAAGAAAATGACAATATCCTTTTGTTACTGGTGCAATACACTGACATTTTATTGCATGCACATGAGGAAATTATTGTGATTTGCCATTTGTCATGAACCAAAAGTGAAATTCACAGACTAGTAGAGTGCCACACTGCTGAAAGCCGTTCAAGGTGTGCATCTGCAAAGCATACAGTATATTATACTAAGCAGTAGTAAAGCCTACAGAATATGTAGGAAAGAATATAAAATGCTTATGACCTCAGAGCAGCAGTTAGTGGGCTAACGTTGCCAGGGTCCTATGAAGCATCAGTATCTGTATGGGGGAGTTTGCATGCTCTCCTAGTTTTCTTGGGTTCTCGTTTTCAGATTGGCTCTTCTAATTGGCTTTCCCCCTGTTGTTTGACCTCTTGTTGTTGTTATACAGTCTCCAAGTCATACATGGCTTTTGCTTAGTTGTATTAATACTGACAATGAAAATACTGTAAATTTTGACATATTCGCGTGATAGGGTTCATACATTTAAATACATTGTCTTACCATAAAATGTCACCTGTTCTACCTTTGACTACAAGCGATGAAGTGGTTGATCCAAGCAGGCCCTGAGCTTGGATACAAAGGACTCTGTGTAAAAATGATCAGCCTGACTTCACCTCTACATCTGCAGGGTTCTGCAGCACTCGGTGGATGTCACAGAGGAGGACCGCGGGCCCAGTCGAGGAAACCGCATGGAAATGTCCATATTCTATGTGGTCTATTTTGTGGTTTTCCCATTCTTCTTCGTCAACATCTTCGTGGCTCTTATCATCATCACTTTCCAGGAGCAGGGTGACAAGATGATGGAGGAGTGCAGCCTGGAAAAGAATGAGGTGACAATGACACTGTGCTTGTTCCCTTCCTGTACTACCTTCATACAAGACCCAGTCACCACTGAAACAGAAGCAGCTGCAAATTACATTTGTGTAGCAACATGCATTGGTCTGCATATTAAGATATACAGTAATAATATGGAGATTATATTGGTCTCAGGTTTGTAATTAAATTGGTAATGTTACAGTATGTTTTGTAGTATGACACAGCACCATAATTTTATATATACTGTACATAAATCACAAACCATAATTAGTAGCCATAGCTGTCAATACTACATTTTAGTCCAGGATTATGTCTGTTTGCATTTAATGATAATATAATTTGTACTTTAACATTAAAAGTAGTAGTGTAAGACATTTCAATATCTATGATTTATCTATTTAGTGATCAATGATTTTGTTAAAAAAACCATATAATAACCTTACAAATGCCTCCAGGTTGAGCTTTTCAAATTTGAAAGGAGTTGTCAATAGACCCAGGAGATAGTATAAATATAGTTCACAACATCTGTGGTAAACCCAATTATAACAGTAAGCTTCAGCAGCTTTATTTGTATAATTACTTTCTGCAAAAGTTTCACTTTGCATTTTTTATGTGAAGTGTTGGATATTATGTTCGTTGTCGAGACAGTGACTCACAAGGCAGCCATACAGTATTTTTGATCATAGCCAGATCACGGTTTGGATTCTGGAATGTAAGGAGTGCTTTGAGACAGCCTGCACTTTGATTTACATTGTGTATCCCAAGTATACAGAAGACATGACATTATATGGTATCTCTGTATAAATATTGACTGTCTCACAGATCCCACACAGTACTTTCAAGAGCCTACCCTGCGGTTTGCAGGATAGTCAAGCGAGCGTGATGTTTTCATTCAGAGCAGCTTTGGGTTGAACTGAAAACCTCTTTATTGAGAACTGCCCCCAACTGGTATGATGAGTTGCTCTGCTCACAACTGAAGCAAAGCATTAGCACATGGCTTAAGTACAGAACAAGGAGTGTTGGTTCATACTCGCATTACCTGACAGAATTCAGTAGCATCAGCTGGAAAAAAGAGGAATCAGGAAAATCAGATGCAATATACTAGGTCATGCAGGATAGCACAATCCATTAATTCCTCTGTTATTAAACCCAAGGGCTTTAGTAGGCTGTAGTTCTGCTTGTGTCATATCCAGAATTAGTTGATTAGTCATTCATTTTTCTTGATTTGGGCCTTGACTGTTCAAAAAATGACTGAAATTTTCAAGAGCCCCACTGTGCACACAAAACTTGTGCTCTATATCCTGTACTTTAGTCAGACATGTCCATAATGAAAACCTGGGGTATCTATGACTTAGTTCAACACAGAACAGTAACAAATATGTATTTTGCTATATTATTCAAGATTTTAAATGATTATTATTAGATCATTGTTTTGTTAAAAATGAATTATTCACGTTTGCCTTCTTTGTGATTTAAACCTTTTTAAATTACACAATTCCACTTCTAATTCAAAGTTTAAAAATACAAAAGCTAATTTTGTCTATATTTAGATGTGTTTCAACACAGTCCAATTTCAGCCTTTTTTTTATAGCCTGGATAGATTATTTTAGCAATCAGTTGGTAATCAGAAGGAACTTTGTTTATTCTACTTGGTTAAACAACTGAAAACTGCTCTCTTCTGCTACTAATATTATATAGTTGTTTAAGAGTTTGTCTTATTGTGAAGTAAGAACAGTTTTGAGATGACACTGGCTCTTTTTTGTGCCACTGAAAACAGTAAGCCGGTCTAATTATTTCTTTACTCTTGATACCAGTCAAGAAACCAACTTCAAGGAAACTGTCCAGAGCCATCTGTGTTGTCACCATTGTTTCAGGTTTTGTGAGTTGCTCCAGTCACTTCTAGCTTACCTTGTATAAATAAAGAACCAAAGTAACTTTCAGTACCTAGCATAACTTTAAGGATAAGAAGTCTGAAAATGTAGCAGAAGGTGAAGAGTAAATTTTGGGAAGACATTGATATCCTTGTTCATTCTTTGTTTTCAGAGGGCCTGCATTGATTTTGCAATAAGTGCCAAGCCCTTGACTAGGTACATGCCCCAGAACAGACAGACCTTTCAATACAAAGTGTGGCACTTTGTCGTCTCTCCTTCTTTCGAATACACAGTGCTGGCCATGATTGCTCTCAACACCGTCGTCCTGATGATGAAGGTAATGTTTTTGTTCAGTTCTCTTACTTCCACTTATTTCCAGATGTAGATAATGAATGAGGCGTTGCCATTTTTGCTGAGGTTATACATCTTCTGCCAGTGTTTCACTCCCCTCTACCTTTCTCATCCAGCATGTTGATGAATTAAAGTCACCGCTTGCCTGCCACATACAGTATATTATTCCTTTGTTTATTTGTTTATTATTCTCTTATGCCCTAGGAAGAATGCTTGTCAGAGTCATTTTTTTTGCTAGCAGTCAATTTGCAGTGAACAAAAACTATTTTCATACTCCTCAGGAACATAATCTACTGGAAATAAATTTATTTTCACAATACAAATTACACAAAGCAGTGTCTTGTTTTGTGTTTTGTCATACCTTAAATACCACATTGCTGTGAGATGTGACACTGAATGGAGTATTTTGAGAAGCTGTACCATACCTCCTGTGACAGGTTGGAACAATAGACACTGCCTCCTGTACAAACAATGCAGCCTGTTTACTTACTGTACAATTATATGCTTCTTAGTGATCACACCTTAATTTATCGAATATTTTTCCTGTTGTCAGCTTTTTCTATGTGAATAGCAACATAATACACAAGAGAAAGACAGCATGTTCAGTCGCTGAGACCAGAGACTAAAGTTAGTCAGTGTTTTCATTATACTTTGTTCATGCTTACTGTACTGTATGTCTACCTACAAAATCTATAGAACAGATATTATCTGTGCTGTCACTCCAAACTAGAGTTCCCATTTGGGTATCTTCATTTTGACTTTACAATAAAGGTGTGAACGTAGAAGAGCCTTACTATGAAGACTGAGGAAACTGAACAGGTCCCACTCAAGAGTACAGTGCCCCAAAACATAAGAAATGCATAATAAAATAAGGCTGCAGCTTAGGACACCAAAACTTCCCCATTTTGCTACCTGAATTAAAGTAACTTGCAACTTGTCTTTCTTTCTATAGATAGAATCCTAATCGTAAAGAGTGAAAGAAACCTCAGTTACAGTAAATCCCACTCCTCATTGTTCTCTGTTGCACTTATTAATAGTTGAGGAAATATAGTACACTCCAGCGTAATGTCATTTGACTCTTCTTCTGAAAGAACCATTTAAAAGAACAATATATTCCATAGTGGCAGGCTAGCTAAGTTATACCTGACCTACCACTAGGGGCTACTAAAAGGCCTTTTACAGGTATGTTTGTAAATAGCCACAGCAAGTATTAATTCATTATTGTATTATTGGTGAAAGGTTAAGAATTTCGCATTCTAACATGGGAGTAAGTATTTAAAGTAAATACAGTACTGTACTTGGGAGTAAGTTCAGTATTTAAAGGGTGTGCAAGATGGTAGTGGTGGTTGTTTTCTTTTTTGAGGGGTTTCTTCTTATTGTGTGTGACCTGAAAAGACCCACAGCAAAGCCTCGTGGCCGTCATGAGTTTTTGTGCAAGCAGATCCTTGGGATTGGTTAAGGGTATATCCTGTCACACACATGCTTTGGTTCATTATTATGTACATTCCCAAACTTATATCTCATACATATCAACCCATGATTTCATAATGATTAGAAAAGCACCTTCTATGTTTAGTTTTTTAAGTACTACACATTTGAAATGACCATTCAAAAAAGAAAGAGAGCTTAAATGTGCTATTTAAGCAGCACAAGGCTAAGAAAACCCCCTATTTTTGTCAGAACTCTGTTATGTTCCCTTCCTTGTAACATCAATCTGTATCTGTAATCTATTTTGTAACATGAGAATGTACAATTGAGAATGCTCCAGTTAAAGTAAATGTGTTTCCTCCTTTATAGTATTATTCTGCTCCAACAACATATGACCAGGTCCTGAAGCACCTGAACACTGCCTTCACTGTGCTCTTTTCACTGGAGTGCATCCTCAAAATTGTGGCTTTCGGATTTTTGGTGAGGATCTCATCTGTGTGCTTGGCTCTATAAAGATATGTAACCTAATCCGTCTAGCTCAAGCATGGATAGGGAGCAACAGGTAGCCAACTGTATATACCAACTACAGTATAATATGTACTACAGTACAGTTAAATTCTAATTTGTACTGCTCACAAGCAGAATTCTATGTACAGTATACACATATTGTGTATACAGTGTATAATGTATATGTTACATAAAGTGATATATTTACTTAAATAAAGTATGTTTTTTTTTTCTGCAGAACTACTTCCGGGATACCTGGAACATATTTGATTTCATAACAGTCTTGGGCAGTATTACTGAAATCGTGCTTACAGATTTCCAGGTAAACGGTTGATTTTTGATAGACTGAGAAGTCTACTACTCGGAGTTCTACTCTACATAAAGAGCAAGTCATACAGCTCTGGTTTCCAAGTCCTCAAAAAGATAATTAAGCCTATAACTATAAGTTATAGTAGAGAGTTAACAGACCCATCATGTGGCTTGTGTAACATGAATTAACAAACTATTCACTTCATCATAAAAAGCAGCAAACTCAACTTTGACGTCAGCCATTATTTAGCCAGCAGCCATTTGAATACATTGGAAAGAATTTAATGGTGTTACTTTTTATTTTATACTGCTTCAGTTTAGAATCTTCAATGCCTATTCAAATCAGCATTTCCAACAAATGAGGAATAAGTAATAATAACATTTTTCTCGCATATATCTGCCCTTATAAAAGCTTGGTTAAAAACAATTGTAAGGTAGAAATCATGGTCATATTCAGAGTGTAATGCGCAGACCTCTTTAAAAGTTAAGCTTGATACCATGATAGAAACACTTAGGAGGTAGACATCCTTTCTCAAATTAACATTAACGTTAGTCTAGAATTAATTATATTTATAATCTGTGAAGCTATTGGTTAGAACACAGGAGGAGAGTGAGTTCTGATAAATTAAATATTGAGTTAAATGTTCATAAACTGTAAGAAAGTGCTTTCAGAATGGAACAGGAGGTACTGTATGTATTTACAGAAAGTGTGATAGGTGTCTAAAATAAGCATCTTTGCCATATTATTGAGGCTGATTGCCTTAGACCAAATAGCTTGTTACTGTAGGTCTAACAGCTTGTTAGCCTGGATTTTCCTATTAATAATATGTTAGCAATCAAATAAGATGAACAGGACTCAAAAACCTCAAGAAATGCTCAATGTTGTCATGTTGTGTATTGCACAGTTACCGAACACTTTCAACATGAGTTTCCTGAAGCTGTTCCGTGCTGCCCGTCTCATCAAACTCTTAAGACAGGGATACACAATTCGCATTCTGCTCTGGACTTTTGTGCAGTCCTTCAAGGTCAGGCTACTTTTTCTGCTTGTAAACTGAACAGATAACATCTGGCCTGGGTGTAGATGGATGGATAATCACTTGTGACAGGGCTCTCTTTTCACAGCTTCGGGCCTTGTAGTGGCTAATGTAAACATATTGACACTAAAAGTGTGTGCTTGTGAAAGTAATACAAGTAATTGGAAAGTGCTGAAGCAAGGAGTGATGAGTTTACAGATTAGCCTACCTAATCTATATTTATTAGGTTGAGAAAATATTTGTAGGTTTGTGTTTGTTTGCCCATATTTTAAGCCAAGAAGAGAAATGTATTCTAACAAAACAGAATCAACTGGCATTTTTTTATGGAAGTGACAACAGCTATTATCAGTAGATGGTCTGTTTTGTATGAAAGCTCAACAGAAATTTTAAAGTTGTTTGTTTTTTCCAGGCACTTCCTTATGTCTGCCTACTGATCGCCATGCTTTTCTTTATATATGCAATTATCGGGATGCAGGTACAGTATGAATGCTTTTTTATAAATGCTCAAGGACTATTTTTCCTGCTAAATCTTAGTTATGAGACATACAATACTGTATAGGAAAAATAGAGGACTAGATATCCAACCATAGCCAAAGGTTGTGTACTTAATTTTCTGTGAAAAAGAACTTTTGGCTATACAGTACCATTAGGCTGTACAGCTGACAGAAGTACAGATGCAGCTGTGCAGATTGCATGTCAAAATTCATTACTGCAGCAAAATGACATCGCCATGCCAAGTTATTCTGCCCAAAGAATGTTCCCTGACCAAAGAACATTGATAAGTGGCAGTTGTGGTGCCTTAGATGTTAATTTAAACGTTAGTTTCATTTAATCTGTTGTCCTACTTTTTTAAATCCACTTAATACACAATATTAATATGGAATTAAGTAACTAAAATTATATTATGATAGACAAAAAATTTTAAAAAAGTTTCTGAACATCATATCTATTTATTTAAATATAATATATGTACTGTATATACAGTAGCTGGTAGTGGTAGCGTATTCCAATTTCTCTATAAACATCTGCATTGAATTTTTTAATTTGTGATTATTTTGGAAACATTTTGACATGCTTGTTTTAACTACATTTTGCCGTTGTAGTGGATGCAATGGAAAATAAAACACGTGAACTGAGCGATGTTTTAGACGAGTGGTAGAGAATATTCACCTCCTAGCTAGAAGGTCCTGGGTTCGATTCCCAGCCAATGCACGCATTGTACTCTATTAGTAAAGTATAAGATATAATATGTGTACTATATTGGCCTTTTTATTATTTTTACATATCACTGTATGTTAAATATTAAAATAATATTACTATATCAGCAAGAAAATAATGACATTAAATATAAATGAGTAAGCAAAACATTGCAGTCAATGCAGTAAATGTAGTAATGAACAGTTCTATCAATTGTTCAGAGAGAGTTAAGAGACTTTAATGATGCCATTAAACAGCAAACATTAGCAAAAAATGGCATACTTTAAATACTTTAACATGTTATAATATTTCATAGTTGTGAAAATATCATTTAAACTGAAAAAAGTAATCAGTTTCTCACTGTATCCTTTTAAATAGGTTACTTAAAGAACATTTAAAGTTTCAACATGTCTTTTGAACTACAAATTTAAAATGTTAAAATTAGCAACTTCCAAAGACCATTGTTGTACAATATATTTTATACAAAGTAAATACATAAACCCTGCAGCAATATGTGACCTGCCCCACTCGTATGGTGCATTTTTTGGATCAGTGTTATAGAAATATTGAACATGCATGCAAGACAGTCTGCAGACCACCAATTTGGAAAAACACAGAAAGGGAATTGTGCTGTTAGCTCGTCCTTT
The DNA here is from genome assembly GCF_059453375.1 of Lepisosteus platostomus. NCBI lineage: Eukaryota > Metazoa > Chordata > Actinopteri > Semionotiformes > Lepisosteidae > Lepisosteus > Lepisosteus platostomus. The sequence goes on from NC_142621.1 coordinate 29,641,594, forward strand.
GTGAATGGTCTTAATTATTTTTATGGAAAGTTTAACACTGTGGATTTTAGAGATAAATTTAATGAGACCGTTGAGGGGATTCCCATTAATTCATCTGATCTTCAGATTAAATCACACAAGGCACCTGGCACAGATGGTTTGCAAGAAAGGTGCTGAAGGTGTGTACTAATAAACTTTGGGGAGTTCTAACTCAGTTATAGTGATTTGAAAAAGAAAGTACACCTACTTAAAATTCATTTTACATATTAAGACATATCTGACCTTCACTTAGGTTCCACCAATAGATCTAATTTAATGTGACAAATAACACATTTTACTTTGTCATTATTTCTTAAACAAACTTGGGAGGTAACCTCCTATACTTGAATGGCATTTCATCACAAAAGTCTCAAATCTTATATTCCATGTGATTTTGGAAATTGGGATGTAATTTTTGTACACAAAATGATTAAACAACTAATTTCTGGATGCACAGATTTACAACACTTAACACCCAAAACCAGAAAACTAAGGCTGGAGTCTCAAATCTCAATATAACATCTTATTTTAATGACAGTCCTCTCTGAGGATGAGATGTTTCCTCTTTGGTTGATATCTGTACTGTGTACATTCCAAAATCCATTACTGAAACATTCTACAGTTTCTACTTAAATTTTTTGGCCTTTTCAAAATTAACTTCATGCATGTGAAAAATCACAAAATGCTTGATCAGTTTTGGCAATCGTGGGTGTAGCACATTAACCCCTCTACTTCTGTTGTTGTTATGAGCATCTGGGTGTGTGGATCACAGCGCCAGTGCAGCCACTGGATAAAACAATTCGAAAATGGATGGATCAAATGACACACTCTCGGTGTTCTGTCCTGCAGTGCAAAATTGCGTCAGGACAGTGATGACCCATCCAGGTAATGATCAGGCTCAAACCTGCTTACAGTACCTTCAGTCTGTGTCAAATTGTGAGTTGCACAATGATACAGCTGCTGGATTATTTTCTGGTGGTCAAACGATTGGTCATTTTCTTTAATCCCTCTATGGCTGTATTCACAACTTTGTTACACTCTCAGAAGAAGGTGAACCTGAAAGATTTAATTCTCTCTGTTTTGACTGCGAGAGACTGTAAACCACAGAAGTCCGAAAAACTGTAAATGACCTAACAATGGCCTTGACCCTCCTTAGATACTGTTGCTAAATTAGTTGAGCTTTAACCAAGGCACTACAGTATATAAAGCAATGGGAAACCCGAATGAATTTAAAGTGACTACAGTATGTGTGTTTTATAATCAAAATGTCAAATATAATTATCTGTATCATAATTATGTTTTACTTAAATAAGCATGAAGACAAATATAGATTATTTAAATGCCTATGTCAACCTGAAAAAAATGTTGCATTCACAACGGCTTACAACAATAGACTATTTTTTATATATCCAACTAAGCAATCTTGCTTTGTGAAACAGCCCTTCTTTTATTTTTGATTAATAATTGGCTAGCAATTTTGAACCCAGGCAACTCGAAATTCTTCCATTGAACCACCAATGCCTAACACTGATAAGGTTACAGTACAGTATGTGACCATAAGTCATTCTTTGAATCATTGAAAATTACTGAAATCTATTTTTTTAAATACAGTATTTTTTAAAGCCACTATGTATTATATGCTTTACAAACAAAACTAAAAATAAAATTGTTTTCTAAATACACTTTATAGACGAATACTAATAATTCTGTTTATCGTATGTAATGAAAAAAAAACTAAAATTCTGTTAGTGTTACTGTACAGTATGACTATCTTCGGAAAGGGTTAATACACATTTAATTTTTATTATTAAATTAAGGTTTATTGTACATTATGTTAGATACATGCCACATTAAGCATTCACTGAGCCACCTGGCAGTTTTACAAAGTAGTCCAGTTCTGCATCAGATTATCTGAAAAAATAAAATGTGTTGGGCATTACCATTTGGTGTAACATGGCATGTTCTTTGCGGTATGGCACATTATGGCTCAAGCATTCTGAATGGCTGCATCTGTATGTCCACCTAATTATGTAAAAATTGAGAGAAGTGCCAGCATGGTTAGTCCTTGTCCTGGAGTTATACAACTTTGGATCTCTTTTTCACATTTCTGAGCAGTTACTGTAATTTGTTTATTTGAGTCATATACAGATCCTTTGGTCTCTGTTGTACAGCAAAACAACTCTGGCTAATCAGAGCATGTCTGAGAGGTACCATCTAGCAAAAATGCTTGCATGGGCTCTGGTTTCAACAGAACAGATCACTGTAAAACGGAGCAGTAAACAGCAACCTTATTTCTATACTTCCTAAAGTAAACTAAATTTCTAGTTTTTCTTAATTTTTGGCAATTTTAATTGTTTCTGCAGGTATTTGGTAACATCAAATTGAATGATGAATCTCATATAAACCAGCACAATAACTTTAAGACTTTCTTCAGTGCTCTAATGCTTCTGTTCAGGTAAGATTGTGTGTTTTTGATTGCGGTATTAGTGCTAGTTGGCAGCCCCTTCTACCTAGACACACTCAGGCACACACAACCTAACATTGTTTGGTGTTTCTTTAAACAAAAGTTCTGGAGAAAATCTAATTCTAATGTCACAGTTCTACCTTTTTACTTGTCTAAGTTCTCTAACTGCACAGTGGAAGCACCATTCCCAGTGTTTATATTTTCTAGCTCTTAGTGGGGTTTTGTCATCGCAGATGGATGCTTTTCTCATTTAGCATTGCTGGGACCTTAACTTCATTGCATTAATCTCCAAAAAGCCAAGACCAGAGTCAGTTTTTCACCTCTTAACCCCAACCCTCCACTGAAAACAAATTTAGCCCCTCTCATGGTTGGTGTCCATCTGGTGCAGTGTTAGACCTTCTCCCCCCCAGAGCTTCCAGCCACATATGTATCTGACATTGATTCTTGTTTGGGGGGTTCAACTTGGAATACATTCTCATTCATTCCTTCTATCAAATTTCAGCAAATGGTAGCTCTGTTCCTACTTCTCCACCATATTACACTTCCAGATTGCCACAGCATGTTCCACTGCATATCACACAGTTCCACTCTCATGCTGGCTACTCCTATTAGGGCTGCTAGCATTATGTGTGCTTCTTTGAAACATTGAATGTAAGAAACAAAATTATTAAAGCAAGTACAATTCTGCATCAGTTATGAGCTTCTCATTCAGAATGTACTGAATCAAACAAGTTCAAGCCTGCATCATACACAACCAGCTCTCAGGATCTGATTTTTATAATATGATAACTAATTATTTTATTTTATACTTTCATCACCCCCTAGTCATATCAATGCAGGTATTCCCATTTGATTTGATTCCCATTTTCATTCGCAGAAAAATATTTAAAGGATGCTCCTGTTCTAGCAGTTGTTTTTAAATATAATTAAAATACAATTTTCTATTTAAGAACTCCCTATGCGTTTTTCCTAGGCAAATGGAGGAAAAGGAATGTATGTTTGCTAGTCCAGGCACATATTGCAGTTTATAGAGGCAGCGATAGGGAATCTTAACTAAGGAAAGATAATAAACTTCAAAACTGGGCATTATATCTTCATAGCTGATTCTTACAGACGAATGGCAGAGCTATTAACGGACTGTGATTAGTTTATGCATGCCGGTTATTTTAAGATTGGAGTTTTAAAAGCAATCCAGACTCATACTTCAATTTATTTCAATTGAAATTAGTTTATCATCTGTCTATAAAAGCAAATTTCATAGCAATCTATGTGAGTTAAGATAGTTTTATGATGGTTTGCCTAGTAAATTATGTAAACCAAACATTTTGGAGTGATTCTTTGTAGAGAGAGTTGTGGGTCTTGTCTGCCATCAGACCACAAATGATCACAAAAAATCATAGATCTTGTTTTATTCCACCTTTTCTTTTTAATGTTTACCAGAGTAAACTATCACAGAATTTCCCATAGTTAGCATTTCTTAGAAATATCTGTTATAGCACAGTGGCATCACGAGTTCCAGCCTACGTAATGTCATTACCCAATAAAAGATAATTTGTGTCACACAAAAAAAAACTAATCGGATAAGTATATAACACAAAATACTGATACAATTACCCAATTAAGATAGATAGAAGACAGATTGTGAGTCCAGTCTTTGTCACCTTTGTGCTTGGTGATGTGTCCTTGCAGGAGTGCAACAGGGGAGTCCTGGCAAGAGATCATGTTATCCTGTTTGTCAGGCAAGGGATGTGAGACAGACCCTTCTTCCAATTCCTCCACACCTATAATTAAAAGTGACTGCGGCACAGATTTTGCCTACTTTTACTTCGTCTCCTTCATCTTCTTCAGTTCCTTTTTGGTAAGTAATTGCACCTTGAAAAACAAGCCTTTTTAATCTATAATGCATTTAACAAATGTCACATTCTCTTTAACCATTGTCCTCCATTAGTACAACATGATGATCAATAGTCTTTAAGTGTCTTTAAGTCATTCAGTAGTCTTGAAGGCTTCTCTAAGAGTAAGCGAATGGAGGAGAATGATTTTCATTGGACCATCAAGTCCACCCAACAGATTATTAGAAGTTCAATAATGAAAGCTTCTGTAGTCACAGGCGGAATTTAAAAACAATCCAGGCTTGTTTACATTACAATGTGTCCCTATTTTTTTGTACAGATGTTGAACCTATTCGTAGCCGTAATCATGGATAACTTTGAGTACTTGACACGGGACTCATCTATTTTGGGGCCGCATCATCTGGATGAATTTGTTCGTATCTGGGCAGAATATGACCGAGCAGCATGGTGAGGATTGTGTCTTTCGTCATACGTTCCACCTCTTGCACCTAAACTGCACCACCTTCTACAACCACAGTAAACTCCAATTCACACTTTTTCAGTTCATTACAAAATTCCGTGGTTCAGTATGGAAGCACACACGAGCCTTCAGGACATTTCTCAATAACTGCGTTTCAGTCCCTTACCTTGTCATTTTAGTTAGAATATAGGAAAAGAAAACAACCCCTTGAGCTAGGAGATAGGTGTTACCCTGAGCAGTTAAATCTAATTTTGCATGAACAGTTCAACATTTAATTTGATTTCCTGCTTCATGATAAGTTTGCTGCTCAAGTATTAAAGAATACCTTAAAGGGGGAGCTGCAACTCCAGATGTTAAAAAACCCATCATGAGGAAAGTGATGTTGCTAATTTAATATAAGCAAATAATGAGATGTAATTATTGTTTTTTTCTCTTGTGAATTAAGTAATTAAGTAAAAAAATTAATTTATTGTAAAACTCAGGAAAAAAAATAATTTTTTTATTATGAATAATGCTGAGGATTCTTACACCCAAAACCTCTGCACATTTTCAGTGAAATGACAAACTGTACTTAATTCACTATAAAAATTAAGTAAATTATGCAGACAATTGTGATATAATCCAGTGAAATATAATGCTCATTAACACAAAACATTTCTTCACATAAATCCAAACATACTCTGTTTAGTAAGAAATATACTGTACAGTACAGTATTTGTGCTTTGCTTTCCTACATTTGGTTCTCCTTCCAAACTCTGATTCATCCAAACCTCACACTCATTACAGTTGTTTCTTTTAAGGCATTTAATTCTTTTCCAGTTGATTCTGAAATTTTGATTTTTTTTCTTTTCTTTTCTTGTTTACAAGAACAAGTTTAAGGTTTGGCCCAATTTGCTGAAGTCCTTTTACACACAATCCATTTGTCAAAAAATACTTTCTTGATGTAACTTTGTATATTTAAAAAGGAAATTTTAAAATACCTCAGAAGCTTATTTCAGTTTATTTGCATGCATCTAATAAGATTACAATACACCATTCATTTACTGCATCCATGTGCTCCCAACTATATTAATAACAATTTACACTCGTATTACATATAATTGTATACTGAGCTTCTTATACTGTGATATTAGTGAAATTTGAACTGAAGTGCATAATGTATTTGGAGGACTTTAGCAAAATCAGGGCAGTGGGGAGGGGACAAGCTTGTTTTTGTAAGGGAGGACACATTTTGGCGGAGGCTCTTTTCCAGTCTCTTGGTACCTGTGAGCTGTACAATCATGTGTTCACTGGCTTTGTACTCTGCTTGTGTCAGTTGCAGTGGGTGATGATCTGTTCTGCACAACTGGTACTTCAAGAATGTTAATAACCAACTCAGATACACCATAATGGTGTAAATGATTTTGTCTCTGTCTCTAGTGCTTGACGCAGAACTAGCCCTGCACAGTTTTAATGTGGTGTATTTTGAAAACTGTACTATTGTATGTGGAATGATTGGTTTTCTATTTGTGACTGCTGCAGTGCCCTTTGCTACTTCTGAAGTCTTCTGTACCTACAACGAGCTTGATATATGCTTGTGTTCTGTATTCTGTATGTTTGTGACCTCCTCTTTTTGCACCAGGGACTATTTCTTGTCAGCATTCTCTACGATGTGTTGTGTCTCTTCCTAAATCATGTATTTTAAACCAGTGTAACATACAGGACGATTGTCGAGAGAACAATGTCATACACTGAGCGATGAGAAGTATTGTATACATCAGTAATTCTCTTCAGCTGCTTAATTTTGATTTTATATTTTAAATGAAAGTCAGACATAAATGGTTATTTTACAGGAAATACAGTACATGAGATCAATTAATAATTCAAGTATAATGTTACCTTGAATTCAATTACAGTTATGATTACATTATCGATGCATAATGCATTCTGGGCACTATGTTCTATGCTCTGGGCAAAAATGATGGAGGAATATAACATGTAAGACATGACTTCCATTGCATTTATTGTGTCAAAACACTCACAAATCCAGTATTTAAATAAATGTTAAATTCCCTTCCACATTCAGCTGCAGACTTAAAGTATTTTACCTGATAGTTACAGTGAAGCACTTTCATGTCATTTTCTCACTACAAAGAGCAAGACTCTTCTTTTAAGACATGATAATAATTGATTGATCAAGTTCCAAAGTTGCATGTTTTTGAATCACCTCATGGTGATCATTCTCTTGGTTCCATATAAGCTGAGGGCTGAAACGCTGCTCCTACTGTATCTGTATGATTACACTGGTTTTTGAAACAGCCCTGCAGATGCTCTGATGTGCAGAAGAGCCTGTGTGTCCCTCAGACAGAGCTGTGCCAGCTGCTGTATCTGCATGGTATCTGTTCAGTCTTGCGTCGCCCAGCGGAGGGGCCCTCTGTGTTCCTAATGCCATGTATTTTCTTTCCAGTGGAAGGATTCACTATAAGGACATGTACAAAGTAGTGCGAACGATTTCGCCTCCTCTGGGCTTTGGAAAGAATTGCCCCTACAGGGTGGCGTGCAAGGTTTGGCTCCCACTAACTCCCCTCCCTTCTCCCAGCCCACTCAAACCCACCCCTCCCGCCCACTCTAGTCCCCTCTCCACCTCCTTTACTGCCCGCCTGTACTGGCAGTGCACGCTGCTGCTCTGGGCAAAGGAATGACTGAGCTGCTGCCACAAAGCGTAAAGAGTCAGGGCTCTCCTTAACTTCGGCAGCCCCTGTCTGTGTGATAGCTATAAAGACTTGATAAGGGCATGCAGAGACCAAAAGAAGCTGATGTCTTCAAATGATAGAGAGACAGTGATAATAAGACATTCTGAAATATTTAGAAGAAATTTGCTTTTCTTTGGACCTAACAGGCAGGAGGAGTTACTGTATGATTACAGGTAGAGAATAAACTGTAGTGTATAAAATGGAAAAGATATGTGTCATAATGCATTTAAGTAAGGTCTTCTTTAGACTTTATGCACGTGCAGTACTGTGCTGAAAGGGGACAGACACCTCTATGCATAGCCGGAACTCACTGGTTCAGCCAAGCAAGTTAAAACCAAATTTACTTCAGATATATATTGAACAGGGCTTGTATTTTCTTTCTGAATATGAGTTTAATTTCTAACAAAGTTTCAAGTAACATAACAATCTCAAGCATACTGCTAATGTAATTTAAAAAAAAAACAAGGGTGACTCTGGTATGCTAAAATGTTCTTGTTTGGCCATCACAGAATACTAATGTGAATCTGACTGAGGTCATATAATGTAGGACTGCTTTGTGTAAAAAAATTAGAAGCCTGAAAGGAAGCCTTTACCAGGCTTGTGGCTTATTTTACTGGACTAGTCAAACTCCTGCAACAGTTCTTTTATAGAGGAAACTTGGAAATTCAAACTATTACAATGTCTTATTTTGAACAATTTGCTACTGTTTGTTATGTAATACAATTGTTGTTTTTGCATTATGTTTAAATAAAATACAAAACTGTCATATAATAATAAATGAATAAAAGTTGATGTTATATAGGCCAAAACATTTACACAGTATTGGAAACACATATACCGTATACAGTACAATATGTCTATATCATGATAGTCATATATTAAAATATAAGTAATATAAAAAAAACAAGTAAAAGCTATTTACTGTATTGCTTACTAACCAGTTGGTTAAAAGTTTAAACCATATTTAGGAGAATAAAAGGATCAAGATTCTGGGTTCAAAATCCATTGTGCAAACAATCGAAATATATCTCGAGAAATATTCAGTTGACAACAATAATAATAATACAAGCCCAATTGAGGACCAAAAAAAAATTCTCACATATTATTTCATGTACCAAAATAACCATAAACTAAAAGGCAATAAGAAACAAATGAAGGCTGGCACAGACAAGATGCAGTTCCACACTGACAGGCAAGAGGCCCGGCGTACAGTAGCTGCGTAGTTGACTGATGCCCTGTCTCTTTATGCTCTGATCTTGATGAGCTGTTGGCTTTTGGGGGTGTTGGTTGAAACCCGAAGCATAGAGTCTGGGTGGATGCACATTTTCTCCCCGGGTTTGGAAGCATGCTAGCGCTGAGAGGTTCTGGTGAGAGGGGTGTGCGTGCAGATCACAGGAGCAGACCCAGTCATTCCTTTGGACATCCCGAGATCTTTTGGTTTCTATGCAAGAGTGCCAAGGTTGCATAGAAAGACTAAACTTGGTTTTGATTTTGATCTCATTTTCCCTGTAGCTCCTCCGTATTACTAGCACTGAATAACCTTCTCTTCTATTCTGATAATTCTCTCTCTTTTTCCCCCCTTTCTTTTTGCTCCTCTCCGCCTCTCTCCTTCTGTTCCCTGGGAATGCCTGCCTCCTCCCTTCCCATCTGCATTGCACCCTGAAACCTCCAAAGTGGCCGTATTCATTACACTGACATGTATGAGATGCTGACCCACATGTCTCCACCGCTAGGCCTCGGAAAGAAATGTCCTGCCAAAGTCGCTTATAAGGTAGTCGAAAATAAAACAAAGACAAGTTTTCCTTGTTGCGATGAAAAGGAAGTTTGAGTAACACTAGTCAAAGCAAAGCCTTGCAGTTAAATGTGATCTTTCTTTGATTATCGTTAGTAGTCTGAATCTGTGTGGAAGCTTGTGAGGCTTTTTGTGATTTCTTTTTAAATGATGGGTGAGTCAGAGGTTTGGTCGCTGCAAAAGCAGTAAGAATTGCATGACTTCAGAATCAAGTACATGAATGAAATGGCGAGTTTGGGATTTCTTTATGGGGAGCAGTCACTAAGGTGAGATGCTAATATTGAACACTGGAGCATGCAATGCTCAATGTGTGCTGGGTGGATCTCAGAGCACTGTCTGCTCAGCATGAAAAGCGTCAGTTTAGTTGTCAGTGTGTGTGGGAATCTGATGTTCTGTATTAAACATACAGTAACTAAAAATGCTGTATAGAACAATATGGTTTTTAGGTAAAATGCCTGTGTGATAAGTCTGTTTGAGAAAAAAATACATCCATTACCTTATCATATTTATAGATAAAGGCTAAAATGCATTAGTGTGCAAAACCAGATACAGTAGGTAGGAGCCTTAAACTCTGCTACTGAGGTCAGGAAAAATGGGTTATACTGCCAAGAAGTTGAAAATGTTTTTTGTTGAAATATAGGCTTGTATTTATTTGTATATTGGTTTATTTCCAGTTCTAATCAAGCATGTTTCAGATTAGTAAGAGGAAAATTTGTCTTGACCTCATTGATTCAGATGGAAGACGGATTGCTTTATTATTGCTGTTGTGTGAATTGCCTGTGCTAGTATTAAGGAAGCTCAGTATGAGTCTGTATCACATTTGTGGCCCATGACTTTCTTCGTTAAGGCAGTGTGGGGGACAAAAGTCAAAAAGAATGTTGTGAAAGAGCGAAGGCTTAAAAAAGGAAGTCATATTAACGTATACAATTAATTAGTTGGACCTTGGTTTGAATATTGTGCTAAATGTCAGTCACCGCACATTAAGAATGATATTCCTAAAACTAGCAACCAGACTAATCCTTGGTCTAAAGGAATGTCATATAATATGTAGAAAGATAAGGGAACTGAATATTTTTGGCCTGGGAATGAGTAGATCACACAGGCTATTCAGGTTTTCAAATTGCTGAAAGGCATTCACCAAGACAAATAAGGAGACTCCTTCAATATCAACAACAACACAAAGACCCGGGTTCACAGG